>NC_092433.1:19535282-20735282 GCF_036169615.1 Heliangelus exortis | reverse complement strand
CTGCTCTCGAACGGGCAGGGCTCTTACATGGAGCTGGGTTTCCTTTTCTGTAGATTTTATTTTCTTTCTTTAAACAAATTGTGTTCTGCGGCTCTTTCTTTTTATAAGTGTTTTAATATGCAGTGTTTTTCAGAGGCTTTCTGATTTATGCTTTGTGTTTTAAATATTTGTAGTTCTATCTGCAGTGATGTTCATGCCTGTAGCTCTGTGAAACGTGCTGCTCCAGCTGGGTGGGTTACAGCCTGTCTGCCTCAGCCCTTCCTTTGCCAGGACATTTCTTTACTTGAACAGCTTTCCAGTTACACCATAACACAGAACAACAACAACAAAAAATAATACTGGAAAAACTGCAGTGCCAAAGGAATGGTGCAATGTATGTGCAGTGGCTCCAACCCAACCATCTGGGAGAAGAGCTCCCTGAATATTAATTTTGCTGTTGTCCTTACCTGGTGGTGTCAGCTACACCAGGAGAGGGAGTGGGTAGTGGGACCACCCCCCACATGCCCTGGGCCCCTGTCCCCTTCAGCTGAGGCACTTTATTTGTTGCAAAAGGACAAATCTCTTTGTCATAGTGACTTTTTGTTGAAAGGTGCCTGCACCCAGGAACACTGCTCCAGCAGGAGTTGGTGCCTTCTGGAGGGAAAACAACCCAGCAGGGTCAGGTAGTCCACAGTGGCTGTCTGAGCAGACTGGGTATTTTCCCCACCTCTGAGTAAAGAATTTGAAATATCTAGATTAAAAACCAACATTGCTTTGACTGAATACCAGAGGGTTGCTTAAAACAGGGTAAGTGATTGAAAATGCAGGGTATGCCAAAGAGCAATTAACTGTGATTAGAGGATCTGAATGAAAACAGTCCAAGGAGCATGACACAAAAGCTTTCCACATTGCTTCACTGCAGAAAGGGGGGAAAAACCCAAAGAGAGTTGAAAGCAGTTTGCAGAGCAGGTGTGAGATCTGGGGCTTTGTGTCTGGCAGGGCTGCCTGGAACTGAACCCCAGGTCTGAGAGCATCATCCAGGTGCTCCTTGAGCTCTGACAGGCTTGGTGCTGTGGCCACAATGTTAAATGTTGTCACAGTAGTAATTGCAATACTTAGCCATGTTTAGGGTGGAAAAAAGAAAGGATAAATAATACAGAGCAGAAACAAGCACAGTTCTGCTCAAAAATGAAGTTTTAATGTGCTTTTTCACAGATTCAGATCATTAACAGGATCTGAAACATATTGCAGCCATGAATTGGTTTTCATTTGCTGTATCTAAAATGTTTTTGATTTATTGTTTTGTGTTTATTTCTGTTCACATACCTTTCACTCTTTATGGCTGCCTTAAGAGTCCCATGTCAGTGATCAGTAACACACTGTTACATTTCAGGAAACAAACACAGAAATGAATTTCACTTTTTGGTGGATCAGGTCAAGAATCGGTGGAAGAAAAGTGGGAAGAGGAAAACAGAAAGTGCTCAAAACAAAGGAGAAGTTGCTGCCAAAGAATTACCAGTGGCCACAGGTTAGTGGTGCTGTTTAATATTCCCCACTCTTTGCTCCACACTAATAAGCAGGGGGCTTCCCAAAAAGCACAAAGATCAAACAGACTCCAAGAAGTGAATAGAGATCTTTGAATGTGTCATTTCAGAGGGCATTCCTCAATGAGTGTAGCCTGTGCAGTTACAATCCCTTCAAGATATTGAGCTCTGGAGAGAATTCCAGTGGCCAGAATTGGGTGTCTTGCTGTATTCTTGGGAAAATGTGGCAGATGAGTTTGCATCAGCTCTTTCAAATCCTTGCTCTTCCTCAGTTGAACAGAATTAATCTTTGGCTGACTCCTGGGCTGTCTCCTCTAGCAGAGCTCTCAAGAATAAGAATATATTAAAATACCAGTGTAATAGTATGAATTTTGTTCTTATCAGTCCATGCAGACCTTGATGCAATGTATAATCCTTTCCGTGTGAAAGGTGAAAATTAAGGAATCTCAAGGATCAAGTTTATCTTATTTGAACATAATTTACAGTGATAATTCTCTTCTATAGCAGAAACAGAAGGAATGTCTTATTGGATAGTGGGATCACAGACTTTGAAATATTAATTTCTATCTGTGCTCTCAGGAGAGGTTTGCTGCTCTGAATTACTGGGCTTCTGTCTTCTGTGTAATCATTTTCTTTGTGCTCAGAACCACAGACTTTGAGAAGCTGAAGGAAAGCCAAATAGTTTTTCCAAAAGAGTGCTCAGGTAGAAAATAACTTCCTTCCAGTGTATCAATCTGTGTTGTGTTGACTTGAGTACACGACACCACCCTGCCTGGTGCTGAGAAACCTGCAAAATATTCATTAGCTGTTTGTGCACTAAGTGTTCAATAATTTTTGACATTTCAGTTTCTAATCTTGTGCCAAACATCTGCACCTGGTTGCCTGTTTGTAAACTGTTTAGAGCCAAACACAAGATTTATGGGTGGAGGAAAAAAAGCCTAGAGCCTGTCTTCTCAGTGTCCTTATTAACAGGAATTACCTTTTTATTAAAATGGGAATTGTAGCATGTGAAAGGAGGGAAGATAGCAGTGTTGTTGGAAGTGTAACTGCTGAGAAGAGCAAAGGCTTTGCATTGCTTGTCTTCCTCACCCACTTTATTTGGATTCTCCTGGAAGTAGTGGAATTGTGCAGTCTTCCTACTTTATAACTTTTAAACATAGGGGTTTGCTTTGCCTAAGGGGAAGCACCACTGGAATTTGATAATGGGATGTGATCTGCCTCTTCTGGGTTGTGTGACTGCACAGCCCCTTGGCTATTTTTAACCTGTTACTTCCAAGAGTTGTGTTTCATTATTTGGACAGCTGACTCACTGAGCTGCTGGTGGTTTGCAACAGACAAAGCCACGCTCCTGATTTTTAATTATACATTTTAGCAGAAGGGAAAGGACAAACAGCAGCCAGCCTCAAAGATTGTATAGCTCTTCCACACTTTAATTACAGTTCTGCTTGGTCAGGTCAGTCAAAATAATTCTGAGAGATAAAAAAGCCAAAGTGGTTTGAACAGGAATATGGCATGGTTCCTGAAGGTGGACAGAAGCCAGAGCAGGGATTATTAATGAGCTGAGTCTCAGTATGGTTCTAATGTCCCATGCAACTTCCTAGTTAAGTAACTAATGTGAAAATATCCATGGTTGTGGCATAAAATAGTTTATCTTTACATACAATACTTTCTAGTCTGTGTTTGTCTTCTCTTCAGAGAGGTAGAAAGTATCTCTTCAGAGAATGCCTCATTTTTTTATAGGTAAAAACATTTTCCTCAAAAATAATTGAATGGCTTCCACTTTGTGTCTGATATGTGTTGTGTATAAATTATTTTTCCCATTAAAAAAATGGAAACGTCATTCATCTAGACTGAGATGGTATTTCTTAGGTGCATAAGGAAATAAAGCATGATGGTTCTCATATTGAAATTAATTTGATCTGTAAAACCTTAAAGCTGTGCTGCTGCCTCATGCAGTGGATGGAGTGCACAGGTAATAAGAAGCAGGGAGCAGCACTGTCTCATTGAGTGTTGGATAATTTCTGAAGCAAAGTTCCATCTTACCAAAAGTGCCAAATATCCTTACCCTTTATTTCTCTCCTTTTTTTCTGTTTGAAACTCTTAACAGTGGGATGTTCCTGTTTCAGCCTGGTTCTTAGAGGGTGGGTTTGTTGCAGGAAAGAAGTTAAGCATTTGAAACTCTGAGAGTTTCAGGAAGCAAATAGGTGGGAATGAGGTATTTAGCTATTTTAAAAGTTGGGGTTTTTTGTTAAAATCTACCTCCAAACTGCAGAAATTTAAACAATTGCATGTTGCTTTGTCATTCTTGCTGATCTCTGCCTTGCTTTGTGGTAGAACATACAGCAGAAGAGCATCACAGAGCTCTGGTCCCTGGAAAGGCCCAGGTACCCAAAGCAGAACCTCCTGATGGCAGAAGCACTGAATCTCATTCCTTGGAGGAAGGCCCCAGATCAGCCTCTCCTGCATTCTCACTGTCATCTGGATCAACAAGCAGGTCAGCCAAGATGAGTCTCTTCTCCCTGCGTGGTACCAGATTAGACCAAACATGGGGAATCTTCACCAGAAACCTTGAGCAGTGTGTACATTCTACCTCTTAGGGTTGTTTTCTCTGTGTGGTTACTGATTCCTTCTCCATGCTCCTTGCTGTTCAGTTGCTGGAAAAACTGAGCTGAAATATGTTTAGAATTCACTTAATGGTTTTGTAAAGATTTAATAGAGGGGTGAGAGTGTGAATGTTCCTTGGGATGTAGGAACAGTGAGTGGAATGTTTGTGGAAGCAGGAAAACATTTGGTGTTTCTCTTTCACTGCATCATCTTCCCTTCTGTTTGAGGTTTTATGTAGAGAGATGGAAAACTGATAAAGTCTGAGTCTTTTAATAGCTCTTTTGAGTACTGCTGTAAGAAATAGAGTTAAAATGACCTGTTACTTGCAGTCAGTGGTAGAGTGCCACTGAACCTTGAAGTGCAGACAGTAATTTACTTTTCTTTCTTCATGCATTTAGTTTTGCTTCTTGAAATTGCCTTATTTGCTTTCAGAAAATGAAGGATCAAGGTAGGCTTTATAAATAATGTAAGATTTTGTGCTTTTGATAGTTCAATAGCAATTTTAGTGGAGGGACGTTCAGCTATTATTGCTGGTAAGATTTATTTAGTTTTTGAAGGTGGGTTGTATCTGTTTAAGATATTTACTTCATGGATCATAATTTGCTATCTACGAGTGATCCATTGTCAAAGATGACAGCAGTGAGCACGTAGATAAATATCCTATTGCAATACTCATTGCTGGGCCTCCAGTTTCTGGAGGAAAGGTGAAAAAGTCATTGAAAGCAATTACAGAATAATTGTTTTTTGTTATGTCTCTAAAAGCAAGAGAGTTAATCCTGGTAATAATCTTGATCCCTTGTTGAGGACAGAGATGAGGGGTGAGGGCACCTTTTGCAGGTCTGCATTGCTGGGGAGAAAAAAGCTTCCCATGTATAAAGTGAGAGATAATCAGAGGAAGCAGCTGAAGGTCTGAGCCAGGAGTAACATTTCTTAATTTTCTCACTCAATACACCCATAGTATATGCCTTTTTCTCCTCTTTCTACAAATATTATGAATGCCATAGTGCTTGGCTTCATAATGGTTTATTTAAAGGGCAATTTAGTTTTTGAAAAGTATAGCAGAAACAAAATTTTCTACATTAATTTGGTTTAAAGATGTTGCCTTTCACAGAGGTAAATACTAAATGGTGAATGAAAGCCTAGGAGGACATAGGGAAGAGATCAGCTGGGGTTTAGAGACCATAAAATGTTAAATTACTTTGTTTTTATATGGTTTATATGGTTTTGCTGCCTGTTTCCATTAACTTGAACTAAATGGGAACATGTAGTAAATACTTGTCTGTGAGCAGAGAGATGCTGCCTGGGCAGATCACTTACCTGGAGGCAGGAAGCCCCTTGGGTGCTCTTTCAGAATATGATTACACTTTTGTTTGGCTTTTTTGTTTGTTTGTTTGTTGGTTTCTCTTTGTTTCTCTTTCAGAATATGGTTACACTTTTGGCTTTTTTTTTTCGTTTGTTTTCCTCTGTTTCTCTTTCAGAATATGGTTACATTTTCGTTTGGCTTTTTTTGTTTTGTTTTGTTTTATTTCTCTTCCAGAATATGGTTAAATTTGTGCTTGCCCTCAGAGCTGTGCTGTGCAGCATCCCTGTGTTCCCCTCCATCTGCCCCTTCCCCTCCTCCCTGTAGGTCTGGTTCTGCCCCAGTGCTGCACTCAGGTTGGTAAGGGCAGTGTGTCTCTGTCTTTCCTGTTCATGTGTAACACACCTATGAAGCAGTTCTAAGCTCCTCAGGATGTCATGGAAATGGGGACACTTCTTCCTTCCCTGTGATGCTGGTAACTGTTACCTTGCTAATTTCTTTGCTTTTAAAATAGGGTCCAGTGCCCTGGACATTGGTGAGATCCCCTTGAGCCTTTTCATCTGAGGACTGATCAGGCCCATCTCCCTCAGCCTCTGCTCTGACATCCCCCAGGATGGTCAGGATGGGCTCTGTGTGCTGAGCAGTGGCTCCCAGGACTTGCCAGGGGGTCCCAGTCCCAGCCCTGCAGCTGCCTGGCTTTGGTGTGTCCCTGGGAGCTGGGGCAGGACCAAGCTAGAGGGAGCTAGAGGTGGAGCAAGAGCTCAAAGCCCTAAACTGGAGGGGGAGATGCATTTCCTGCAGATTCCTGCACTGCTCTGGGTTGTCACCAGCCCTTCTTGCTCTGCTCCTGGGGATCTGAATGGTGATCTGGGCCAGGGAACACAACTCTTCAGCTCAGAAAGCACTGTTCCACAGACTGGTTTTGTGTCCCTGCAGCCTCAGAGCATCCCAAGGTCAGGTTTGTGCAGGGCAGAAGCTCTCCCCCAGGGTGAAGCAGGGCCAGCTCTCCTGGATTTGCACACCATGTCACATCTGGCAGGTGTGGAGATGATGGATGGACCTGCTCCATCCTCACCCTGCCTGCTGGTGTGCTGCCCTAGGGCTCTGATTCTTATTGTAGTTCCACAGAATAAATCCCTCCAGCTTGGCTCTTCATCCAGAGTTTAAACAAGGTGTTCCTGTTCTTCCCTATTTTACTTAATTTATAATTTTTATTGCAAATAAACCTTTTGGCATTAAGAACCCTGGAAAATTTGGAATTTTAATCTTACAGAGTGAGTTCTTGGGTGGCAGAAAGGGCTTGTATTAGCTCATCTGAGGGATCATTAAGTTCTGTCCCTCTGCCAGCCTGGTGTGTGGATGACATTACAAGTGATTCTCCCCGTGGCCCCTGACATGACAGTTAAACTTTGATTCTTCACCTTTTCCTCTCTGCAGGATTGTGTGTATCAGCTGCCAGACTGGGTGGATGTGTGTCTAAAAAAAATTGTGAGGATGTTTTGCTGCAGGGTATTAGCATGTGGCACTTACTAATGAGCTGAGAGTGCTTTCATGAACCAAGCTGGCAGATTTTGTTGGAAACTGTGCATTTGTTTGCATTATGTCTGGCTGAAGGCAGAACTGTTTATTTCTTCTTTTTATGCATTCACTCTTTCCAAGTGAAATATTTCCCTAGACTTCTTGAATCACCCAGAGAATCTCTTGGTTGTACAGAGCTGTGGGTATGCACCACGGATACCTGCAGCTTCTTTCAATAAAACATCCTTAATAGCTCCCTGAGGTTTACTCTTAAATAAAGCTCCTGTGGAACAGGAACAGAACTGCACACAATTGTTTTTTCAGAATCCCTCTGGAAGTTTCTCTTCCCTTTTGCCCTGCTCTGTATGTGTGGTGTGAGTTTTTAATTATTTTTTTTTTTAATATAGGGCAGTTTATTTAACCTTAAAAGCTCTCTTCTGCACTGAGCAACAGGTTTAACCAAGTAGTGGGGTTTTTTTTGGTTGGTTGCTTGTTTTTTTGCCTCTCTCTTTCCCCTCACACTGGGTGTTAAACTCACCTGCTGGGCAGTCAGGCTCTGGAGTGCCTTAGGGCTTTATTCAGGTTCTCAGCCTTGCCATCCAGACCCCTGGTTTTATACTCTGCTCAAGAAGAGGGGAAACCACCAATAATAATTCAGAGGAAGCATAGCTGGAGTGCCACCTGATGCCTGGTGGGGCAGGGAGGGCTCTGCTCCTTTGCCCCGTGTCCTGGTGCCAAACCATCCCTTTCTGAAAAACATTCCTCTGCATTTCCCTCTCCCTTCTAGGAAACCAAACGTCATGGTAGGCCTCACATCCTCTCCAAATACAGAATTAAATGAGCTTTTTGCCTTTCCTGTTTCTGTTCCTGACAGCTGCTCTGATGTCCCTGTGCAGTACCTGGGGATGGGCTTTGCCAGGTCTGGAGCCCAGCTCTGGGCTGCACAGCCCCTGCTCCAAGGATGCTGCTTGCACAGTTCTGGAATGATCAAAATGGACCTGAATTATGGCCAGGTTTTCAGGCAGTGTCAAAAGTAGGTGTAGCCATGTACATCTCTGCCGTGGAGTTTATTTTATCACTTTCTGGTTACCATGGAGTTAATGTTTCGTTGATTGTGGTGAAATAAATACAGCAGAACTCAAAAAAAGGAATGATTTAGGTTTTGAGAGTTTAAGTAGCATTGTGCTTTTGTACCAAGTAATGATTTTCTGAGGCTTGTATTTTATTTCTGATAATAAGAGGATATCCTTTGACAAGGGCAAATGCTTTTCATATTGAAATGTCAAAACTTGAAATATATTTGGAAGTTGAAATGTGCGTGCTGTTTTTTTATGAAGAGAACGTTTCTAAATGGAGGGCTGGTGTTATGATGGATTAAAAGAAAATTAAGGTTTTGAATAGCAAATAGAATATAAAAAAAAGCCAAAACAGTCTTGAAGATGGAGAATTGAAATATTTGGTCTTTTAAAAGATGCTGCATGTAAAGGAATTATTCTTTTTTTTCTCCGAAATAAGACCTTCTGTCTTTTGTCAGTGTCATAGCAATATTTACTAGGGGAGCATTTGGTCAATATTAGAAATTCATGCATTGTACAGTAGTCATTGATGTACTGATATTACTCAAAATTTGATAGTTTGAGGAAATGAAAATGTTACATCTGCTGGAAAAATGATACCAGCCACCTGTGGAGGTTGTAGCATTGACCCAAACATGTTTGATCTCTGGGTCTCTCACCAAGAGGAGCAAAAGATTTATAACAGATAAACACCAAAACAAAGCCATGACTTTTGAAGGACAATTTTTCAAAGATAGGAAGTCATACATAAAGCTTCCATAGAACTTTAGTGCTCCACATGAATGGACCCGTTGCATTCTGTTACTTTCTGGGACTGAAGCCAAATTTTATGCAGCTACTTAAGCAACAGGAAAATCTGAAAAGAAATTAAGTGGGACAATGATAAACCAGTCAATGAAGTATGTAGAGGAAGTACTCTATTCAGAAGACTTTATATAATGGGGATAATGTTGCTTTTTAAAAACAAATTATTTATCTTTAAAACTTTGTGTTAGAAGAAGATTTCAGTTCCTGGTGGCTGGAGTGAAAGACTTGCAAGAGTATAGACAGTATCACCTGAGATACCGAGGGCTACACTGAAACCCAGTGTCTTAATTTTTAAATCCTGGTGGAAAAGTGCTGTGTCTGCAGCCTGTTCATCTCTGTGCTGCTGGAAGAGCCCGAGCAGCAGCAGTGTCTGCCAGGTGAGATTGGTGCCCAGGCAAGGGGCCTCAGCTGCAATGAGTGGGGCTTTTTGGCAGTGAGTTTAGGAGCCATCCATCAGCATCTAAGGTCTGGATTTATCTGGTCACTTATCCTTGGGTTTATGTGATTTGTAGAACTTGGACTTCAGTTCAGCAGTGGAAGAAGAGGTAGAGAGAGGGAGCTGTGTTCAGTTATCCTGGAGTTCACTGGATGGCAGCAATCCTCTGAAAACCTCTGAGCAGACATGGGGCTGTCACACAGACTGCTGACAGGATGGGAGGGCTGAAAAAGTTGTGAGAGCTCTTCCCTGGCAGCTGATCCAGCCCGAGCTTAAGGGCAGTGTTGTCCTGATCTCCAGGCTGGCCATCACTGCCACGTGAGAGAAGTGTATGGCAAGGAGCTGATCAGGGGATCACTGCTGTTTTCAGCTCTCCAGTACATTTCTGACTTAATAAATCTTGAGCTTGCTTTGGCTCAGAGATGATGTATATTTCAGTGTGAGATAGGAGTGTTTTATCTTTGATTCTTGGCCTCAAATATGGGTTCATTGTGGAAGGATGATGATACTTCTCTGCTATGTTGTTGATTCATACCTTTCTTCCAAAAACTGAGCTGTAACACATGGGATGGAGCATCCTGAGGCACTCATCCTGCACAGGAACAGCTGATGACCTCAGATGGGTCTGAAGGAAAGGGTCATACATGGCAGAACATCCCTCCCTAGTCCAGAGCCATGGGGTCTGGACATCTCTGAGCCCTGAGAACAGAAGTGAGAGTACACCAGTGCTCCCCAGTGTTTCAGCCTCTGTGTCCCAACTGTTGCCAGCCTTCTGAGGAAAGCAGATGAGGTGGATCCAGCAGATCTTTTCCTTTCCTGAAGGCAGAGCCTCAGGTGTGTGTTCCCAAGCTGCAGAGGAGGCCACACAGCCTGGGAAGAGCCAAGGAAAGCAGTGAAACAGCAGAACCTGTGTAAGGTTTAGTACAGACAAGAGTCCTCCATGGGAGGTCCTGGGGAAGGTCCAAGGCTGGAGAGGAGGTTCTGGGAAGCCAGGGAAGACTTTGTGGTGAGCAGCTAACCTTGGGTGTTAGACAGGACTTAGGGACACTCCAGCAGCAAGCTCATGCTGGTTGTCACAGGCAGGTCAAGGTGAGAAAACTGCTTTCCCTCCCCCCGTGCAACTGGGCATTCACCTTCAAATCACACTGGTAAAATGAGAGAGGCTGCAGTTCCCTTCTGAGCCCAGCACTCGGGAAAGAATGGATGTGCCAGAGCAAAGCACACAGTGCACAGCAAGATGGCCTGGCTAGAGGACACTGCCTGTTCACCATGAAGCCAAGAAGGAACTTAATCTGCCCTAGAATAAACAAATTCAAAGAGACATTTGCTCCTCTCATTTTTAGAACAAGACACATTATTCACACTTACGTCAGCTTTTTTCTCTCTATTTTAAGGTGATGTGGTTTTTTGGGGTTTTTTTGTTTTTGTTTTTTTTTTTTTTAAAAAAAAAAAAAAAAAGAAGGGAAGGGAAGAAGGGAATGGCAATCAAATCCCAATGATGGTCAAGAAAGGAATAGTTCACTCTTGGTTGATTGTGAGTGCTCAGGGGAAACTAATCCTGCAGGGAAGTGAGGCTGAGCTGGGGAGCTGCCCAAGTCACTGGAGCCTCCTCACACCCCATCCCTGCTCTGCCAGCCTGTGGCATCTGGAGCTTCAAGGTTCTGAACTTCAATGGGTTTGCTCTGAAGCTTTAAGTTTCAGAACTTTAATGGGTTTGCTCTGAAGCTTTACTCCTCTGGAACGGAGATGTGAGCACTTAGGTTGGAATGCTGACATTTAATAAAGAGAAGGACAGAAAACCTCTGGTGGAAAATAGTCTTGGATTTGGAGTCTGAATCAAGTCTGAAGCTGTGCTTTGCTTTGCCTGGCCCCAGTGTAGGTAGATATAGCTATGGGGTATTGAGAAGGCAGAAGCCACCGAAGAAATAAACAAAACTATTCTAAATTCTGTGATCTCTTTGGGCCCCCCAGGCTAAAATTTACAGAAACAGCATATGTAACAGGGTAGCTGTTTCTTTTTAGTTAATTTTCTTCACTTTAATCAGTAATCATTCAATCATATCAAAAGCTCAGGAGTCTTCTTCAGGAGGAAAAAAAAGAATTACTTTAAAATATGAATTTAGTTAGTGGTAAAAATTTCTCCTAGTTGAGAATGCTTTTTTTGATAATTGTTTTTTCAGCTATGTCATATTTAAGGAGTTTTTAATTTGCAGACAGTTTTTCTCTCCTACATGTGGAGGCAAGGTGTATAATTCCTTCAACTCAAAATGAAGCAATTGCTCAGTCTTTGTAAAACAAATTGATGTTTTAAGAGGGAAAAGGTGCAGCAACTATTTCATTGAGTGACTGGCTGGGAACAATGGCTTGTTTGAAGAAATTCTGAAACAAAAGGCTTTTTAGCTGCAGTTGGGAAGTCACATCCCTGCAGCCTGGATTTGTAGTTCCATCCATATCTCCCTGGTCTGCCAGTGCAATCATGGCATGAAGGTTAATTTTGGTTCCCTGGGGACTCTGCAGCTGACTGCCCTGCACATCTCCAGCTCTGGGCAATGGTGGTCACTCACTCTGGGACATTTTGTTCTGGGTTTTAAATTTGGTAGGCATAGGCTGTGAGTGACACATGTAAATTATGAACTCACATTATTGCTCTGAGTGGTGGCCAAATCTCTTCACTTTTATTGTTTTGCTTGTGACACAGTTGGTGACAAATGATAATAATGCTGCATTTTTCAGGGCAAAGTAGTACATCATGTTCAGGCATCAAATCTGTTCTTTTTCTGGTTTAGGGGACTAAAAGCTCACAAATAGCCTTGCTTTTCTCCCTTCTCTCCCCCCACCCTCCCTTTTTTTTTTTTTTTTTTTTTTTTTTTTTTTTTTTTTTTTTTTTATGTAGCTAGAACATTAAAGTAGGATTTAGAAATATAATAACAACTCATTCCTTGGGCAGCCAGTTTCAGTTCCGAAAATGAGGTTTTGATGGGCTTATATTTCTGGAGAGTAAAAATAATGCTGGACTTCAAAACTTTTCCCATCCACCACCATTGTTACAGTGTGTTTTGCCAGGTTTTTCACTTCAATATTTCATGTTAAAATTTCCTCCATATGGCACTAGTGCTTTTTGTGTATTCTTGGTACCTTTTTTCTTTTATGACTAGATGGGATGTGTTAGAGCTTTCTCTAATCTAATCTGTGTTGTTCTTCTCCACTGAAATCTGTTGGTGGTTCTATGTTCTGCTCACTTTGATGTGTTTTGAACAAACGTGCAGGGGCTCTGATATCTGTGTATAAAGTTACGGCTTTGGGGATGTAGTTTTACAATTTATGTCTGTGTCCTCTAATAAGCAGGGGATTAGTTTTGCTGTAAAACCTTTAAAGTAAATCCAGGGGAGCTGATGTCCAACTGCTGACCCGAGGTTTACACTAAAATCTCCAAACTGTTTGTGTAACGTGGTTTGTGATGTAATTTCTACAATAAGGCACAGACTGCTGGATGGAGCTGCCAGGCTTCTTTGGTGGAACATAGTTTCCAGAAAAGAGTGTTTTCCAGTTTGTTAGTTGATTCCTGCAACCCTGGGACTTGGCATGTACTTGAGAGCTTTGCAATGGTTCATCTCACGGAACCTGAACATTCAATAGAAATTATTTATCAATAACTGGCCAGAGTATTGTGTTCACTTAATGCAGATTTTATTGAGATTTGGCAAAGTTTTTTTATTTACAATACAGGCAGAAAACATCTTTGTAGTTAAGTTTTTCCCCCTTGATTTCTGACAAGAACAGAGAGAACTGTCTTGCATGTTCAATAACAAAAAGAGACCCAGTAATAACTCCAAAAATTCTGTGAGATCCAGAGCTTCCTGGGCTGTGTTGTTGGTTGAAACCACTTCTCCTTGGCAGCACTGTGTGGAGGAGTCTCTCACCTAGGGATTCCACAGCCCTTGCTAAGCAGGGCCCTACTTTGCTGTAGGTGTTGCTACAATAATTTACACCTGCTTTATTTTCCCCTTTCAGCTCCAGTTCAGACATTCTGAGAGATCTGCAAGGGGCTGAGGCATGTTCAGCATCCTCTGACAAGTAAGTAGAATATATGAGTGGAAAAGTCTTTGTGACTGGTGTAGATCAGTAGTTTCCAGGTTGTGGAATCCTGTGCATTTTCTGTGTGCTACAGTGGTAATAATTAAAATTTGAATGTCCTGTCCACTTTGGCAGTTGATCCTGGGGCATGATGAGAACCACATTGCTTTTAATTCTCTTAGGCTGCTTCTGATTCTCTATTGCCCATTACATACATTTGTGGTCAATAGATTGTGACAGCTCTGAAAGTCCATGATTGATGGCAGAGGTAACATTGGAAACTCTTAAAACATGTCTGTAGATAATCTAATGGATTTTAAGGAGCTTTAATGGAAGCACTGAGGAGGCCTTGGTTAGGGTGGTGTCAGGGGTCAGTGTTGGAGCAGGAAAACAAAGTAATCATGAAGCCTTTCTTGTAGAGAGCAGCATCACTTGGGAGGGTGAGTGGTGTTTGCTGGATGGACACCCACAAACACTCTTCCTTTTGTAGTACCTGCTGCTCCTTGAGACAGAGAGTAAAGTGTAAACTACCTGGTGGTACAGACTGCAGATGCCAGTCCCTGGTGATCATCCCCTGGGGCTGCTGTACAGCTGCCTTCACAGATGTTTATTGATGTGTGACCCTGATAAACTGGGGTCAGGGATCAGCTGGAGCCTTGGCAACCACCTCACTGCCTAACTATCAGGCCCATCATATCTTGGCTATTTTTCAGTGATTTGGATCACAAGGAGCTGGGCTCCTGAATAAAAGCCAGTCCATAAGGATTTGTAGCTATGAACTGTGATGAGGACAGGAAAGGAGGAACTGTGGCTACCAGAGCTGGAGGGCTCACAAGCCAAGGAGTCAGCCAGCAGCTCCCTGCCTTGTCTTCTTTAGAGACTTGAGGCATGAAAATGCACAGCACAGGATGGACCAAAAGGGAGTCTCTCCCTTCTGTCTTCTGTCTGGAGAGGCATCAGAGACATGAGTGGAGAAGCTGAGACAAGGGAGAGCTGCCCCTGCCAGCTGCAGCAGAGCTGTTCTCATGCATGTGCCTCTGCCCTTGGCAGTGCACCCCTGATGGAGCTGCTGCTGCTCTCCCTGGATGAGAAAACCTCCTTGATACAAAAATAAGATAAAGGGGGGGGTCTGACTTACCCAGGTGCTAACATTTGCACGTTGCTGCAGAAGGTCAAGGATGTTTGCTTTGTGTTTTTAATGCTGATGGCACTATGCCATGCCATGCCACCATGCATCAAAGCCTAGTGCTTAATGGCCTCCAATGCAGGAGCTCTGTTTCCATCCTGGTGCTGAGCAGAGCTCAGAAATCCAAGTTGTTCTTTTCATGTCTTTGTATCTTGTGGCAGTCAGCAGAGACTTTGGCATTTCATAGCTTTCCCTTGTTGTTTTCAGTTGTGAATTCCCAGTTTAAGCCAAGTGAATAGTCCCTGCAGGAAGGATTCATCCTAGCAAACGATAAATAGAGAGTGCATTTATAAGGAATGTTTAGCTAGTAATAGCTATTGATGGATGAGCAGTGCCTTTCATGTCAACACTACATGGAATTTTAAGCTCCAGGGCTGAATGATGGAAATTAGCCACTTCATTTAAATGTGGCTAGTTTAATGTTTTGTTTTGGTTTTTTTCTTTAAAATTAATTCTGACTAAAAAGAAAACACTTATTTGAGTTTCCAGTGGAAAATTCTTTGCCCATACATGAGAAGAGTGCCTGGTGAAGAGCCTGTTTGAAGATGGGATCCCACAAGTTTTCCTTCTTGGGTAACCATGGCCAGAGCCCCTCACCCTTTCACTCAGTGGCTGGGAGGATGACTCTGTTTCAAGCTGACCTTTTCTGATATGACATGGTCCTGGCTTTGTCACCACCAGGTGCTCTTCTCCTTTATGGACAAGGAACTGAAGGGTTGCTGCTGCTCCTTCTTCTTCCGAAGTGTTCCCTGGTGACAGGCACAGAGGCACCACCACTGCCAGTCCCTGTGGGCTCAGGATGGTTCCTGGGGGCTGCCATCTCCTCTGGACAGGAGCACAGGGCAGTTTTCTTTTCACCATTACCAGTACCACACAGGTGTGTGTGTGCCCACACACTGCTCATAGTGCTTTCAGACAGGCTGCAGGATTTGCTGTGTTTAGATGAGCTTCAAAGCAATATTTAATATTTTCCTCTTTTTTTTTTTCTTTCTTTTTCTTTCCAGCATCAGTCTTCTAGGTCTGAGAATTAACAAAAGAAAATCACGTCGGCTCCAAATTCCAGAAAAGGATCAACTGCTTCCCAAGAGCAAGAGGAAGAAGAGTTAGTGCTGCAGTGGTGGAAGGCTCCAGCCCTGCAGAAGGATTGTCCCTGGGAAATGCTTCTTGGCTTGTCCCAGTTTGCAGTGTATCTGGGTACTAAATAAAATGCTGATTTTTCACATAGCTGTCAGTCAGACTGCCTTGAACCAATCTGAACCCCCCTGAGAGGGGGCACAAGGTGCAGGGTCCTGGAGCTGGCAGAGGGATGGGGTCTGCCCGGTGCTGCAGGACCTGCTGTGTCCTGCAAAAACTCCCTCTGCCCCCTTGGGAGCAATTATGAGGCTGGTTTTGGGGGGTCAGGCAGATCCTGATGCCCATTACCTGGCTCAGCCCAGGGACAGGGTGCACTTCTCTTCTGCAGGACTATGTCTGTGTAAACTCCCTCACAAATATTTTTATTATTTCACTTTTAAGTCATTCCATTTTTTGCCAGGTTGCTGGAACAACAAAGTATTCTAGGTTTAAAGTAAGTATTGACATCAAGAGGTCTTGCCTTGCTTAGCAGATGGAGTTCTGTAATGAAGTAAAGCAATGCAAGAATATCAAAGTAAACCTGAACAACAGGGTGTGTTTTAAAAAATAACAGCTTGTCAGCAAAGTACTCAAATTGTTCTTAGAGAAGCCCCAAAGCTGCTGTCATAGCCATTCATGGGCAGCTGTGTCTTTTGGCTTTAAGCTGTAGCTGTAATTGGGACTGGACTTCTTGCTCTCAAAACTGTTAAAGATGAGGTAGCTCTTCAAGAGTGTTTTTTGTTAGAATGGGGTAAATGTGGGGTGAATCTAACCTGTAATAATTCCATTGAGGTAAATAAATGCAGAGGAAAAGCAGGAAACTCTTTGTTTTAGTAAAAGCTAAACTTTTGCATGAGAGTAATTATTGACTTCTGCTTTTAGATCTGCTTTTAACCACAGCAATTAATAGAAGACAGATTTAAATCTTGTGCAGTTAGCCAGAGAAGAGTAAAAATGTTTGGGTGTGTTATGGCCAGTGTGTTTGACACTCATGGCATGTAGACCAGTTTACATCAGCTGCTGAGCATCCCTTGGAGGGTTTTATTATTATGTTTAATTCTATTTAAGTTAGCACCACTTTGTGTTCTCTGCTGTGGTCATGATACCCACAGTCACACACAGAAAATAGCTGAGTTAAGTTTGTTGTTAGTAACTACTGATGTGAGATGAAAATGTATTTCAGTACTCAATAAGGAGAAATAGTCTAATTTATTAAGTATGGGCTAGAAAGGACTTGGCAAAAAAAATCAGTACAGAAGTTGTATAAAACGCTATGAATTGTGAGGTGCTCACTGTGTGGGAATTGGTGCTGAGGAGCCCCTCTGAGCTTTGCCCTCCAGAGCAGAGCAAGGTGGGAAACTCCTCCTGGGGCTGGGGAGGCTCTTGGGAGCCCCCAGGTCCTCCCTTGTTGGGGTGTTCATTGCTCTGTCTGCAAAAAACCATCATTCCTTTCAGTCTGTGGTTTAGTGAATCCCAGCCAGTGTTAGCTCTGCCTGCTGGGACTGATGTGGAGCCTAATTTGTATTTTCTGAACGGTGACCTTTCTGTTCATCTATTAGAAACTGGTCTGGGTTTGCACTGGGGGTTTTGTGCCTGCTAGAATATAGCTCAGAAAAAGGAAACTGTGAAGCCCACCCTCCTTCCAAACCAGCTCAAAAGGTTCATTTAGCAGGAAAAAAAAAACAAAACCCACTTCAGGCATTTAATTTTTTTTTTTTTTTCTGAAGTTTGACCTTTTCAGTAACACCCAGAAGGTTTGGGAGCCTAAATGCCAGCACCACTGGCATTTAGCACCACTGATACCAGGCAGTGCAGGCAGAAACAGCCTTAACTATTCCCCCCTTGGCTGCTGGCAGGGACTGTCAGTGCCTGGGGACAGGGTTGGGGACAGGGCTGGGGACAGGAGTGGCTGTGTTTGCTGCCATGCCCTGCAGTGGGCACAGAGCTGCCTGGCTCCTCTCCAATGGAAACTCTGAATCTGCTGGGGCTCTGGGGACCCCCTGGTGCCAGCAGCTCCTCTGAAACTCTCTGGGGATGTCACTGGTGGCTTCCAGCCTCTGGCACAGCAGCTACACACCCACCTGTACTGAATCAGCCTCTGGTTTGGGAAGGGTTTGCAGTTCTGCAGGGAGAAACAAACACCCAGACAGGAGCAGTGGTGTCTGAGCAGCTGCCTCTGGGAGGACAAATTCTGCCCAAGTGCAGCCAGTGAGCTGCTGGGTTTGCTGCTAACCCTGGGACTCACCCAGGGATGGGGTAACGAGCTCCTCCTGGATAGTGTGAGAGCTGGGACTGATGGGTGACAAAAGGAACGTCTTTGTTTTCCTGTACTGTTTGTTCTGTCTGTCCCTCCCAGGACAGAGCTGGGTTGGCACTGGTGGGGTCAGCACTGGGAAGGGGGCTGAGGGGCAAGGGGTGCTTGTCAGCTCTCTGAAGGAGCTTGAAGCCTCACTTCTCAGGGACACAGATCTGGTTCTTGGAAAAATCTTCACATCTTTCATTGAGTCACATTTTTATTGATGGCAATTTTAAAGGTTGATACTTCCAGCAAATAATAATGACACTGCCAACAGGAAAAACTCTGCACGAAGTTGTGTGAAGGCAGATGCATGAGGAAAGCTGAACTGCAAAGCAAAACAAAGAACATCTGGAAGGTTTTAAGAGGAGAAATTAAATTTTCAGGCCATAGGAAGAAGGCGATAAGGTTTTTGCTGGATAACAGCAAAGGTCTCCAGCTACAGCAGAGTCACCTGGATTTACTGTACCAATAAGTAACCAAAGCTACTGTTCCTAGGTGAGGAATGCTGCTTATAGGCACAGGAGCCCTGAGGAATCTTCCCTTTCAAACTGGAGTGTGAGATTAAATGAGCTAATTGACAGCTGGTTTCTTAATTTTACCTTGTGATTTCTTCCTGCTGCCAAGTGTGTTTTATGTGTGCTGGCTGAAGATGAGCAGCTGTGTAACACTCCACTCCATGGTTATAAATCACTCCAATGGGTCTGCACTAAACCAGAGGCAGAGTTTCAGTGTTCAGCCCGGGCTGTGGGATTGAGATGGAGTTTTTTTTGCCTTCACACACATGGAAGTCATCGTGGTTGGAGGTGTTGGGTCCTGAGGAGGATCTTCCCCTCTGCCATCACCCAGCGAGGGACCTGCAGCATCCCCACCACTGGGAATGGTGGCATGGGACCACAGGGAAGTCACTGCACAGCCCTGACACTTCAGAGGTAAAATAAAATATTTCCCTGTCCTGGGGGGTTGGTGGTGGCAGGGGCTGCGTGGGAACCTCTTGTACAGGAGTGGAGAGAGCTGCAGTCTTAAAGCAGCATAACTAAAAATTGTATTTCCCTCAAAAGGTGCAGAGCTGCCCGGCCACCCCCCTGCACACTGCAATCCCTGCCTCCCCTCTAACCCTTTATAAAAGCCTTTTACCATCTTTTTTGTTTTTTCAAATAATTGCATTAAAAATGCACCTCTTGATTGTAATGGACATCTCTGGTGAAGGGCCTCTGAGCTGGACCCAGTGGCTGCAGCTCCCTGGGGTGATGGGGAACTGCTGAAGCCCTGGTGAGCTGGAGCTGGGGGTGGGAGGGATGCAGGGCTGCATCCAGAAGGCTTTGGGAACGCTGGCTCCAGGCAGAAAATCCTCTCAGGAGGAAATTAATTTAGTCACGGAGCAGTCCTTCAGGCCAGGGCAGGAGGGTAAAACTTGAAACAAAATAATCACAGAGACAGTAAAAATGTACACCCCCCCCCCCCAAGCATCCCTGGGAAAAGGCAGTGATTCCTGGGAACTGCTCCTGCTCCCTGTCCCCCTCTGAAGGGCAAGAGCTGGGGTGTGGGGTTTGGGTTGGGGGGAGTTACTGGGTCTGGTGAGGGGGAGTTTGACAAGCAGGTTGTTTTCCTCGGGCAGGAATGTCTCTGGAAACAGAAGGAATCCCCCAGGCTGGGACATTCCTGGCTGCTGTCCCAGGGCAGTTCCGTGCCCCGGAGAGGCCGATGGCAGCCAGGGCTGTGGTTGGGACCCCTCCAGCTCAGGCTGCCCAGGAACACAGGGATGTGGCAGCTGAGCTACTGGAGCAGGGTGAAGGGGTTATTCCAATATTGCTCTTGGCCCCAGGACCTTAGTGTTTTGGAGGAAATGATAAGGAATTGACTCTGTCACGGTGGCTCCAGAACCAAGCTCATCCCTGTGGTGGGTGGATGGGAGCACCCAGGGCTGGGCTGGGAGGGCTGGGAGGGGTGCACTGGGGGGCAGGGTGTCTGGGCTCTGATGTCCTGTGTCAGAAATGATAGAATAGCAGCTGTGGATACTTCAGAGTCTAAACAAGATTAAAACCGAAACAAAACGGTTCAATTTTCTGAAAACTGGCATGGGGGTGGGTGATTGGAACTTTTTCCACCTCAGCTTTTGTCACAGGTGAAAATTGCTTTCCCAGTTCATGAAAGCTTTTGCAGAAAGTATTTGCTTTCTTTAACTAATGAGCCTGAGCAGGACCTTCAGGGTTATGGGAGCAGCCTGGATTACAGGATCAGTGTGACCCACAGCCTGCTCAAGTTCCAACAGTTTTAAGCTGATAGATTTGAGGAGTGTTTCTGCTCCATCCCCTGGGCAACCAGCCCTGGAGCAGGAGATGCAATCCTCTGAGCAAAAGGCAGGGGACGGGCAGAGGCTCTGCTGGGGACTCAGTGCTGCAGCAGGGATGGTGCTGAACATGGAGATGGGTGCTGCTTTAATGCCAACAAATTCAGGCTCTTTTTCAAGACTTTATCTACAAAACTTGAATGAGCATGAGTTGGGGTTCTGCATGGTGAGAAGCAGGAGGCCACTGGTTTGAAGTAGAGGATTTCTTTGGAGGAAATTATTTGAATCCCATGAACCTTACAGTGTAAAAGGATCCTAAAACTGAGTAAGCTCAGTGTTCCTAGACAAACAAAGCAGATAAAAGAAGCAACGGTCCTGAAACGTGGCATAAACTCACGTGAATTCTCTTTCTGTATTGCAAATGTTTCTAAAGCTTGAGACTGCAGCATCCAAGTTATTCCTCCCTCACTTCCTTGTGTGCAGGCCAGCTTTTCTGGCTCTTCCTTCCCTCCCAGCAATACTTTGATGATGAAGTTTCCAAAACAAAACCCCAGCGATGGGAGCAGCTCTGTGCAGAGCCCCAGCCCGGGTGCTGGAGGAGCAGCAGTGCCTGGAGTGACAGGGGCTTTGGCTCTGCTTTTAAATGACTTTGTTTGCTACATTCAATCTGAGAACAAGTTTTTGGTTTGGTTTTGCTTGTTTGTTTGTTTTTAGCTAGCGAAAAGCAATCCCAAGAGCATGGTTTAGGCACTCAGATGATGTGACTGGTGGTGTAGGAGTGTAGCAGCATTTCACCTGAGGATGGGTGGCACTGCAGTGTTACCACTAATCACCAAACTCATTAACACAGTGAATTTTTTAATGTCTCTGGTACCAAATAATTTTGTGCACCACTTGCCTCCTCATGTTTTGTCTCCAAAGACTTGTTGACTTCAGTATGGTTCATTCCCCAATATTTACTCTCAGTGTTCATTCCCCTGAAAACCAGCACACCACATAGTTGGCTCTGTGGGAATGCTGCCTCACACCTGAGGATTTACTCAGGTAAATCCTCAGTGAAGAAGCACAGCGAGGCACTCCTCATTCTGTCTCTACCTTTAGTATATTCCCAAGCCTCATCTAAAGCCCATGCAAAGCACTGACATGCTTTTTTCCAGGTCAGGTGTGCATGGGACTGCTCAGCTCTGTAGTTTTTGTGAACTGATCAAAATTGGCCTTTTTGCAGGAGGTGAGGACTAGGAAAAAATTCTAGGACAAAGTGAATTTCCCATGCAGAAGCAGCCAGACCAAATATCTGACTTTCTAGTTTGTAATGCCTGCTACGGGCCTTACTTGAGAGTTCACGAGTGGCTGCAGCTCCATCTGCAAAGCACTGGTCTGGACTTGAAGTTTTGCCAGACCTCTTGTATCATGGGGGCTGTAAAGTTGGGATTCAAGAGAGCTATTGGAAAAACAGCTATTTCAGTTGCAGCAGTAAACTGAAATGCAATTAAATTTAGCTTTATGTAGCATTTGTGCTTTTGATTATTCCAAAGCATGTATTTTTAAAATGAAAATGTTTCCAACCCTATGGCATCATTAAATCTGGAAGGACCTGGGGGTGGCTCAGACCCTTTCATTCTCATGAGATTCTTCACTTAAGAATCATGTGTGTGTTTGTGTTTTATTTGCAAGGCAGCTGCATCTTGGAACAAGGAGCAAGGGGCTGAGCAGGGCCCAGCAGCATCTCCCCCAGCTGAGGGTCCTCCAGCACCTCCTGGTGCAGGCACATGAGTGCAGGGAATGGCACCAGGAGCTGGGTGTTGGCCCAAGCCCCCAGGGGGTGGGTTTAGGTGGGACATTGTGCAATGCCAGCTCCCCTTGCTCTTCCTGCTACAGACAAAGGGAATGGCAAGGAAAACCTTACAGCAGGATCCCTCCACCCGACCGTGAGCATCCCAAGGTCAGTGGGGTGAGCAGTGTGGTGCCCAGTGTGGGTTTGGGGCTGCTTCCCCACCACTGCCATGCCCAGGGCTGTGCCAGCACAGCAGCAACCTTTTATTTCAACAAGTGCCTCTTTACTGAGCCCCTTGGGGGATGTCATACTTGGTGATTTATGTCAGAAAACAGACAGATGGGTGGGATGATGAATCTTTGGCTCTCACGCCTCTGTGGAGGGAAATCTCCAGTGGTGAAGCTCCCAGTGGCAAACCCAATGTGGTTCCTCTGCTGCAGGCACACAGCAGGCACTGACCCCATGCAGTTAACAGCAAAAACATTTTAATTCTGCACAGTGACAGTGTTGTTGTCTCCCTGGGTTGGGAGCCTGACCTTGGGAGCCAGTGCTGGGGGCTGCAGCCACCCGGATGGGCAGGATCCAGGCCCCTGTGGCAAGGGGACACGGTCACTGTCATCCTGGTGGGCTGTGGCACAGGGCAGAGCTGCTCATCAGTGCTGTCATTAATTGCTAAATTAACATTTATAGGCACAGCGAAGTAAATCCTTATGGCAGCTGGCAGTAACAGGGAGTTTGTTTTGACTGGACTTAGTGGTTTAGGGATCTGGTTGGAAATTTTCCTTGGCAAAAGAGTGAGAAAAAGAGACTGAGCAAGGGGAGGCTGAATAGTGAGTTTTCTGCTTAGTGCCTCCTTTGCTCTCTGTGCCCCAGGCACGACTGGGTCACCCTCCATAGCAGTGCTCATGGCCTGTGCCCCATGCAGGAACTCTGGAAAGGTCTGGAGAGGCAAAAAGGTGTCCTTGGTGGGAACCTGGACAAGCTCCTGTGGTTCCTGCACAGACCTGGGCTCCAAGGGGAGATGTTTCCGTGCAGGGTGTGGAGACAGCAGTGATGACCAGGGTGTTCTGGGACCCTGAGGCCGCTCTCCTAGAGCTTGTTTGTTGAAGTGATGATCTCTGAGGGTCTTGCCCTCACCCTGGCATCAGGGCCAGCACTGGGATGCTGTCAGAGGCTGATGGCCAAAGCCAGAGCCAGGCAGTGATGAAGGTGATGTTGCTGGGACCAGCCTCGTAGCACCAGGGCATGAGATGGCCTGGGGCTGGCAGTGGGGCAGGAACCTGCTTTAGGGTCTAACCTGCTTTTAGGGTTACTGAACTTGTTTTCTACCAAAGAGGTTTCTTTTTATTGCTCCCATACAGTGAGTCTTCTGGGCATACTAACCCAAACAAGTTATCTGCCAGACTTCAGCAGCCAAAACCAGGGTCATTGATGAGAAAATGCACAGGGGAGTCAGATATTGCACAACTGGTGAGGTCGATGCCAAACCCCAGTGAATGATTTCTGTTTTCAAGCTGCCCAGGAGAGAAACTCTGTGTGGATGGGGATGCTGTTGGTCCCAGTGTCTCTGGGCTTGCCTTTCTGGCTGGGCCGTGGGAGCACTTTGGCTGTTTTGGTAAGTAGCAAAGCAGCTGAAGCTCCAGATGAAGCTCTGGCTAAAGCTTGTCCAGCCACAGATCTGAGGGCAATGGCTGCTGGGGAGGAGACAGGAGAGTGATGGCCCTGGGGACCACATACACTGAGAGCAGTGTGAAGAGGGTGCCTGGCTGTCCTTCCAAGAAAGAGGGGAGATGCTCCCTCATTCTGCTCTGGATATGGGGCTGGTTTAACCATCCACTGGCCCCTGGATCCTCTCTGCTGCCAGCCAGGCAGGGAGGACCCTGCATCTGTGAGCAGGATGTGAGCAAAGAGCCCAGGCTCAGCCAAGATGCTGAGAGTAAAGCTAATTAAAACCTTCCGTGGCTTAGCCTTCTAATCCCAAGTTCAGTCCTCCAGGCGTATGATCCTTCACCTCGGCAGCGAGCGGCTCCTCGCGCTTCTGAATCAGAGCAGAGGGCTGGAAAATGCAGCCCTGGGAACAGTTTGGCATTGGCAAGGGGACAAGCGGGATGAGCCCTAGGAGAGCGCTTTCCACAGCTTAACATTCATGATTCACTGTTGAAATAAAATGTGTTCTGCAATTACACACCACTCTCCGAGGCATTCAGCTGCCGCCCGGCTCAGCCACACAGCTGGCACAAGGCTCGTTCCTGCACTAGAAGTGGCTCAGTTTGAGTCTGTGAGGAAATGAGTGTCTGTGTAGTTGTGGAGGACACCTCAGCTGTGGGAGAGAGGAAGGGTGGCTGCTCTGTCCCACCTGAGGTGAGCGTTCCACTGGCACTGCTGGCCCAGCAGGATCCCAGAGCAGAGGTACCACTTCTCAGTGCCCTGCAAGATGCTAAAGGAGCCACACAGAATCAAGGACAAACCTCTCCTTGACTATTCTGAAACCAGGATTTCACCCTCAGTCACCTTCTTCTACAGAACTCTCCTGAAAAAGGCAGAACAATGAAAAAACTCACAGGGTGAGTTGTGATCCTCAGCGATTCCCACAGCCGTTTTATTGCCTGAAGGAGGAGGAACGTGAACCCTGGAGGGAAGAACTTGCCAAAGTATTTAATATTTCTACATCTTGCATGGAGCTAAAGGTTCCCGAAAAAATCTTTAAAAATAACTGTGGAGTTGTTTATTTAAGGCCCAAGGCAAGGCTGAGTCGAGTTGGAGCTGTGGCTTTGGAAAAGGCAGCACAGGGCACCCAGCGAGGGGCTGCTGGGGTGGGTCCCTGCTGAAGCCTTTTTGGGGAGCAGGTCTGGGAGGCACCCGATGACTGCTGCTGGAGGGGGAGCTAAAGGGGCTGGTGGCTCTTCTGAGCATTTTTCCCTGCACTCTCAGGTCCTGCTTTAACCTTGTGGGGAACCTGAGTGCTGGGAAAACCAGAGAAATGTGCTGCTGAGTGGTGGCACTGATGGCAAACCATGTCAGACATAACCACATCCTATTTTTTGTTTTGTTTTATAGAAACGGATTTTAAAAACTCTGAAATAATCCCCCTGAAAGAAAAACACCAAAAGAACCAGTCCTTGGTGGTTGCTGTTTTACTTGCCGAGCAAGGTGAGTGTGAGCCTCCCGGCTGGAGCGGGGTAGGTGTGATGGGGGTTTGCTGCCAGGCGCTGGGATCCAGCCCCTCCGAGGTGCTCCAGCCCCCCAGGGCAGAGCGGGCATCCCCGCCGGGGGGGCAGAGCAGCCACAGGCGTTTCTCACAGTCCTTTCCGCTCTCTCTCAGCATCCCTCAGCCCAGCCCAGCCTTCCTCCCGCTGCCGCGGCCGCCCAGCCCCGGGCTCTCCGCAGGGTCCCTTCACGGGAAGGGCAGAATTTTCCTGCACCGGCAAACCCGCACCTGCCCGGGGGGCTTTCTGCCCTTCCCGGCCCCCGGAGCTGCCGCAGAGGTGAGTCGTCTGGGGGGGTCCCACCCCCCCGCTTGCCCCCTGCCCACCCAGGCTCTGCCTGGCGCCGGGAGGCTCTGGGCTGGGTGCAGGGCCGTGGCCCTGGGGCTCGGCATCCCCCTCCCCCGGCCCCCGCCCACCCTCAGGCCCCGGGACCCCCCGGCCGCGGGAAAGGCACCGGGGGATGCTCGGTAGGGCCGGAGGGAGGAGCGGGACACCGGGGGGTGCGAGCGGGGCGGCGGAGGTGTCCCGGGCAGGGGGGCTCGGGGTCTCTCTGGAGATGGGGAGAAGAAGGGGGTTTGGGGTACAGCAGCTCCGGGGGTCGGTGGGACGGGGACAGGGACAGGGCGTCTCCGCCGGCGCTTTCCTTCATCCTCCTCCTTCGCTGTGGTTTTGTCTCGGGGCAGGAGCCTGCGGGAACGTCGGGGAGGGAGGGGGAAGGGGGACGGGGTGGAGCCGCCGCAGGGACGGGGACAGGGACGGGGACGGGGACGGGCAGGCTGCTACTGGAGAGCAGAGCCTCAGCAGCACAGCCCGGGGAGCGCAGGGAGCCGGGGAACACTCTGAGAGCAGCGGGGACCGGTACCCAGAGGAGCTGCCCGCCCCCCCTCTGCCCCCAGGCTCTATGTGGGACCGAGCTGGCCATGGAGAAGTTGTACTTTGCGGGGAGCAGCGCATGGACGATCAACAGCTCTCTGGGGAACGGCAGCCTCCGTCTGGAGAACCAGAGCTCCGGGAGGAACAGCACCACCGACCCCCTGAAGAGGAACGAGGACATGGCCAAGGTGGAGGTGACAGTCCTCTGCCTCATCCTGTTCCTGGCCCTGACCGGCAACCTGTGTGTGCTGCTGGCCATCCACACCACCCGGCAGAAGCACTCCCGCATGTACTTCTTCATGAAGCACCTGAGCATCGCTGACCTGGTGGTGGCCATCTTCCAGGTGCTGCCCCAGCTCATCTGGGACATCACCTTCAGGTTCTACGGGCCAGATTTCCTTTGCCGGTTGATCAAGTACCTGCAGGTGGTGGGGATGTTTGCTTCTACCTACATGCTCTTGCTGATGTCTCTGGACCGCTGCTTGGCCATCTGTCAGCCACTGAGGTCTCTGCACAGGAGAGCAGACCGGGTCTCTGTCCTTCTCACCTGGCTGCTGTGCCTGCTGGTCAGCATCCCTCAGATCCACATCTTTTCTCTGAGGGATGTGGGGAATGGAGTTTACGACTGTTGGGCAGATTTCATCCAGCCCTGGGGACCTAAAGCCTACGTCACCTGGATAACCCTCATGGTCTACATCATCCCCGTGCTGATGCTGAGCATCTGCTACGGCTTGATCAGCTTCAAAATCTGGCAGAATGTGAAGCTCAAGACGGCTCACGGGCCCAACATGGGTCAGAGCTCCTGCTCCCGCAGTGGGATGGCATTTGCCAGGGTCAGCAGCACCAGGCTCATCTCCAAAGCCAAGATCCGGACAGTCAAAATGACCTTCATCATAGTGCTGGCATTCATAGTGTGCTGGGCTCCCTTTTTCTTTGTGCAGATGTGGTCGGTGTGGGACACGAATGCGCCGCAGGAAGGTACGTGCTCCCCATCCCCTGGCTCAGCCACCCTGGGGACACCGACCACAGCCTCCTGGGCTGCCAGAAACTGCTCCCAGCTGGGTCTCGAGGGGCTGGGAGGGAGGGAGGCAGGAAAAAGTCCTAAACGTGGACACAGCACCTGATGGGCAGCAGTGGCCATGCCTGAGCTGCCTGAGAGCCTCCAGCAGGTTCATGACCACGGCATCTCCAGGGCTGGGCTGTGGATAGAGGCTTGGGGGAGGTGCTCACTGTCCTTGTGGGTGAGCTCAGCCCTCCTGGGGCTGCTTGAGGGTCCCCAGTGGGTGCTGGGTGCTCGGATGTGCCAAGGGCTGCTTGGGAGCTCAGCCCCGTGCCAGCTGCTGGAGGGAACTGCACAGCGTTAGTGCCCGACTCCTTTTATTTTGCTGTGTTGTTTTGTCCTCACTGACTTCTTTGCTTTCTACTCTTTTGCCCTCTTTTCTCTCTCTACTTCTGTTTCCATCTACCCTGGGAGTATGCTGCTGTTATTTTATCTCTGGCTGGAGCACAGTTGCTGTAGAAAGCCATTGATTTCTGAGCAAAGGCTTTTCCTAAAGGACATGGTGTCACTGATTTGCAATTTTTAATGCTTGGTGCTGGTTGATCCTATCACCACTAAGGTTGCTGACAGAGTGAAAAATAATTTACCCTCCTTGGTCTTATATGCTTGTAGCTGTGTAAGTCTGGGCAGGGGTGTCTGAGGGTCCTTCTGCACCTACAAGACAAGCTGGAAGGGAAAGCTTAGAAGAAAAACTGCACAACTTTGTGAGGTGGGAGAAAGGGAAGAAAATGCCTCCAGGGATGACAACTCCTTGGACAGACTGACCCAAGCTCAACAAAATACTTGGTCTGGGGATGGCAAAGAGGAAAAAGGAGCTGGGACCACTCCTTGCAGCTCTGCAGGGCAAGGGTGCCTCTCCCTGACATCCTGCACTCTCCTCCCTGCTTTAGCCTCCTTCCTGCTGTGAACTGCTCAGTGCAAAGCCTGCTGTCTCCTCAGCCCCTGCACATCTCTTCCCCCATGTCCAGCTCTCCTCACCGACCTTCAGTGCCTCTCCCTGCCCTTTTTATTTAAGGATCAGAAGCTAAGCACAGCTCTTTAAAACTCCCTCTGTGCTCCAGGCAGCCACCTCTTGGTTTTCCACCTGATTTTGGCAGGTCCAAACTTCTGGTTTTCAGGTGCGCCCTGGCATGAAGCAGCGTCTCTCTCTCTCTTTTTTTTTTTTTTTTTTTTTTTACTGTGTTTCCAACCTGCCATCTCGAGTGCTTCCACCTGACTTATTGGCAAACAAAACCTTTGCCGCTCTGCTGATCCCTGCGGTGAGGGGCTGGGGGCTTTGCAGCTCCCCCCCTGGCCCCGCACGTTCCTTTTCTGCTTTGCTTCGCTTTTAGGCAGCCAGGGAAGCTCCAGAAGCTCTGACCTGTAGCAAAGCCTTTCCTTGGCATTGCCTCAGGAGCCCGTGTCTGCAGGAAAGGGTGTGGGTTAGCCAGAGGCTTTTGGGAAGAAGCTCCTTGGGTGGGATGTTACTGGGAGCAGATGCCAGGAGCGTGCTGGGGGCTGCTGGGTCTGGGCAGGGGTCGGGGGCTGCTGGTGCTCAGGGTGCAGCAGCAAAACCTCAGGGCAGGAAGGCTGCGGGAGGGCAGGGCGCTGGCTTAAGGAAAGATTTTGGTTTCCTCACATAGCGTGTCAGAAAGAGGGTGCCCTGGCAAAGGGATATCTGTTTATAGCCCCCTGGATCCTCCTGCACCCTGAGCAGTGTTCCGGGTCTGCCTTGCATCCCTGGGAGAGCCGCAGAGGCTGCTGAAGCTTGGCCTGCACCAGGGGGGAGAGATAAGGCTGTGGAGAAAGCCAGCAGCGCTCTTTTCCCCCAGTGGTTTTCCTAAAGTGGTCATCAGAGAGGTCCCCGGGGGTGTCCCCTCCCCAGGGCAGCAGTGGGGCCAGGGACAGCATTTGGTGGCTCTTATGTCCTGGTCTGACCCCCCTTTGCTGGCCATGAAGACCTGCAGGCTCTGTCAGGGGTGTTGGGGCTGTGGCTTCAGCACCGGGGATACCCCACAGAACATCAGTTCCAATCAGGCTTCTGCTCCACAGGCCTTGCAGACAGCTTGCGTTACGTGTGGCACTTTGAGCTTTGATTCAAAGTTGGTTTAAAGCACCTGTGATGGTAACAGCAAGGCTGTGCAGCAGAGTAACCCCGTGTGTTGGTCCCTGAGCCCTGGGAGCTGAGACATGGGCTGTGGGGACAGCATCTGCCTGTGCCTGGGAACAGGACCTGACCCCACTGCCTCTGTGGAAGAGCCCCCTGCCCCGGGCACAGCCCCCTGCCCATCCCTCTGGGCACTGCCACATCCTCAGCCAGGGTCCAAGGGAATGTTTGGAGCCTTGGGAGAGGGGACAGCCCTGAGGGGCAGAGCTTGCTCTTTGCAGACCCTCCTGGGGATCCCCAGAAGTCCTGCTGAGGAGGGCAGAGATCCACACTCCAGATCCCTGCAGTGGACTCCATGAAATTCAATTTATCTGCTTCAGAGAGGGAAAGCTGAGTCAGCCATGACTGGTGGTTTTTTTTTTTAAGTGGATAGAAATGCTATGATGTATTATTTCAGGTCTTGTGGCCAGGATTTGTAAGCCATTCCCCACGGATTCCTTTTGGCATATGCTTGGAATTAAAAGCGTTTGGACCAGACAGTGCTAGAGCAGGAATTATGCATGAGTTGGTTAAGGGTGAATTTGAAAACTCTTTTATATTATTTACACTTCCTTTCTTGTTCAAAAATGGCAAGTGGATTTTTGCAGAGGCAAAAAGGGACCAGAAACAGCCAACCTGAGTACACATCCCTGCTGCTGGCATGTCCCCTGGGAGCACAGGGAGGGAAGAAGTTGGCTGAAATCACAGGGAGCAGAATTAAGGCTCTGTCCCTGCCCACTGCTGCTTTCTGGAGGTGCTGCTCCTCCGTGTCCTGCTGCCAGTCCCACTGCCCCTTTTCTCACCAGGAGTTGGGGACTTTGTGCTCTGGGAATGGAAAGCAGCAGCTGGAGATTTGGTGTCCTGGGACCTGGCAGTCCCCATGGTGCCTGTCCCCAGCACTGTGCCTACAGCCCTGGGCACTGCTGGGCTCCTGGCCCTCAGCCCCCAGGTGGAATGCCTGTCATTCCCCTGGCAGAGTGTCCTTCCTGAAAATTAATCCAGGGAGAGAAAAATGCCACTGATCCTCAGGTCTGGGGCAGCAGGATGTGGCCGGGCTGGTGGGCACTGTCCTGTTGGAAGGGTTTTGGTGGTGGGGACAGCCCAGGAGCAGGGAATGCCCCAGGGCTAAGGGGACTGTGGCTTCCCTACAGCCTGAGTGGATGAAGGTTGCCAGACAGCCCATACCGGCTGCTGGTGGGGAAAGAACAGCTTCCCAGCTCTTGTTCCTGGTCCTGCCCTTTGCCATGGCAGCTTCGAGGGGCCCTGCTCCCTTCTCCCTGCTTGGGACAGCTCAGGAGGTGTCCCTGCCCATGGCAGAGGGTATGATCTGGATAATCTTCAAGGTCTCTTCCAACCCAAACCATTTGGTGACTCTGTGGTGCTGTGCTGGTGCTGGGGGCTGCTCGGCCTCTGCCCACAGCATTTCTAGGGTGATGCTCAGCCAGGGAAACCCAGCCCTTATGTGGGACAAAATCCAAACACATTTCCCCCTCTTTACTCACCACCCCTTTGCTGATGCTCTGAGTTGGGAGTGGGAGCAGGAGCCGGGATGATGGGGGCTGGGACAGGACCCTTTCCCTGGGGCTGTGTCAGGCCATGCCCTGATGCTGGCACCCTTCCTGCCTTGCAGCCTCCCCGTTCATCATCGCCATGCTCCTGGCCAGCCTCAACAGCTGCTGCAACCCCTGGATCTACATGCTCTACACGGGGCACCTCTTCCACGACCTGATGCGCCGGTTCCTCTGCTGCTCCACCCGGTACCTGAAGTCCCGGCCCGGCTGCGACCTCAGCGTCGGCAAGAAGAGCAACTCCTCCTCCTTCGTCCTCAGCTGCAGGAGCAGCAGCCAGAGGAGCTTCACGCAGCCAGCCCTGACGTGAGACCTCTCCCTGCTGCCTCCTCCGGGGAAAGCTGGGGCTGGACAAGCTCTGTACAAATAGGTGTAAATATCTCTGTGCACGGGGGAGCATGTGCAGCCCTCACTCTTTAACTGGACCAGGGAGGATTTGGTGGTCTGGCTTCCAGTGCTGCCTGGGACTCTCTCCTGAGTCCCCAGGCCCCTGACACTGGGGGGTTTGATGGCACCAGGAAGGGCAGGTTTTGCCCCAAAACCATCCCCTGCTGCTGGGGCAGCTCTGCTGCAGCCCCCCGGGTGTGAGGGGCCAGGCAGGGGGTGGTAGGTTCCACCTCAGGGGCACAGGACATCCATCCCCATCCCATCTCCAGCAGGAATCCCACGGGATGCCAGTGCCTGGCTGGGCAGGGCCAGGGGCAGCAGGGGGGTGCTTGCTTTGCTTGAAGCACTGGAGCCTCATCCTTGCATCCCTGCATGGTGCCAGCCCTGCTTCCCAGCCACGGGGAGCAGTGGGGACAGGGCTGGGGACAAGGTCAGTGCCTGGTGTCCAGGTGCTGTGTGAGGCTGTGCCCATGGGTGCCAGGGGGTCTGTGCAATAACACGTTTGCTGAGTGTGCTCAAAAGCTTCTCTGAAGGCAGGTGGGTGGGATTACAGATGGGCTCCATGGGGTTTGATGGAAAAACTCCAGTCCTGAGGCCAAGCTGCTGCTTTGGGTTTACTGCAGGTCACATTTAGCCTTTTACACCAATGCTATTCTTTTGCTCTGTGATGCACAAGGTCATACTTAGGGCATGGATTTTATTTTTCTTTTAATTGTCAAGAAGTACCTGTAAATAAAGTTTTCTGGCTGTGTCTTGATGGAAGGTGGGAGGAGTGGAGCAGAAAGAGCACCAGACTTAGAAAATGGAGGAATCCAAGGAGAAACAAGGCTTTAAACACAAGCCCTAATGCTGCTGGCTCTGGTGATGCTGCTGCTCATGTTGTTCACCATGCCCCTGGGAGCTGCCAGCACCTTACTGCATGGCATGAAGCTGACTGTGACAGAGCTGTGGGGGGTGGGATGGGGGCTGAGGTTCGGCCCTGGCTGGAGCTCTCCCATCAATTGGATGGCAGTGGGATCCAGTGCCTGCAGAGGGATGCTCCTGCCTCTGCAGCTGGGGGGTCTAGGGGACCCAGACCTGCCTGCAGGCCCAAGGGCAGCATGGTTTGACCTTATAGGTTGGGAATGAAGATGAAAAATGCTTTTCAATGGCTACTTCACCTTTTCACTGTCAGCAGCAGGTACGTTTTCACCTTTCCTGTTCTGCCCTTCTTTTGATTTTTCTCCAGGAGCTTCTCAGTATGTTTGCTGAATATGACCCAGCACGTTCAGCCTCAGCATATTTCACCAGATGGGTTTAAGTCCTTAGGAAAACATAAAACATTTCCCTCCCACATTCATCTTTCTCCTTGAGAGTAATTAGTTCCTGCACAAAACAAGGAGGGGGGTCCGAGGGACCTGGCACATCCTCCATCTGCCAGGAAGGTAACACAGAGTGGGGTGGAAGTTCTGGGAGCATTTTCTGGCTGCAGTCAGGGGGCTGGGCAGGCTGTGCCCCCAGCATGGGCACAGTGAGAACCCCAACCAAGTGACACTGCATCCCACAGAGGAGGAGCTCCAGGTTGGTTTATTGAAGGGTATCGAAGGACATGGAAGGAGCAGGCTGCTGGATGAGGAGCCATTAAAAAGGATATATTCCCAGTATTGTTTTCAATTATTTTTATTCTCACAAAAAGCTTAAAAAAAATGCTCACCATAAAATGTTTTGGGTTTTTTTTTGGAGGCTTTTTCCCCCTACAAATATCTAAATGTCTTTTGTTTTTTATATGACTCCATCCACCTTGAGGCTGGTGTTGCTGGAGCCTGAGTTCTGTACTGCTATGGAATAATGAAAGACCACAACCCCAAGCCATTGGAAGAGCACCAATAGAATATCTGGCTCTTTCTTGTCCTTGGCATGGCACTACACAAAACTCTGGCTCTGAGTCTTTGTCGGAAGCCAAGGGAAAAAAAAGCACATGAATACAATTGAGAATAACCTCTGAACAACGAGACCTCCTGGGCCCTGCTTCAGCAAAGCACTTCAGGCCAGAGCCAATAAAGCCTTTAAGTGCCTCGGAGTTAAAGTGCAGCTTCATGGAAGATGGACTAAACAAATTAACTGACAATACAGGGAGGAAGTGGCTCCAAACTGGACCTTTTCCCCTTTGTCCCTGTGTTGTCTCAGCAGAGGAGCAGCTGGGAGCAGGCAGTGCTCCTGAGGAGTCCTCTGCTGCCCCTGGGGATGTTCTGGGACACATGGCTGGAGGCTGCACAGGAGCAAGCACCTGGGAAATATTCTCCCTGAGACACAAGCCAACCTTTTCCTTAAAGCCAAGCTTGTCATTTCTGAAGAGAAGTTATCAAAGGCCCTGTGTTCATCCCGTGCTGCAGCCCTGCACATTTCCCCCTCTGCTCTGCCCTGCTGGAGATGGTCCCCACACCCAGCTCAGCAGATAGTGCCACAACTGCTCTCCCAGTGGCACAAGCCTGGCACAAACTCCCAGGAGGGGGACAGGTTTTGTGCACTCATTGATCTGGATTTCCAAGCTCAGCTGAAATGCAAACACACGTCATAGAAAATAAAAATTAAAAAAAAAAAGTTTGTTTTCACTATTCTATCCACAAACCCTTTGTGCAGCGTGATTTAATACAGAAGCTTCCACAACAAAAAATCGTTTGCAGCAAATAATAATTCATGAAATAATAATTCATGGGCAATGATTTGTCCTGGTGCCAGGCTGGAGCAGAGGGCTGGGGAGCAGGCAGGGTTTGGTCTGTTGTCCAGCAGCATCCCCAGCCTTGCTTCTCGCTCTGCAGGTCATAGCCCAGGGCCGTGGTCCTGGAGATGCTGCAGTCCCTCCTCCATGATTCCAGGGGACCTGGAGGGCAGAGAACTCCCAATGGGCTTCTCCTCTGGAGCAGCTGCTGGCTTTGGGATGGAGGAAGGGTCATCCCCACGTGTCTCCATCTGCAGGGAGCATCCCCGGCAGCCAGGCACCCGTGTCCCCGTGCCCCAGGCAGGGCATGTGTGGGGACACCTGGGCAGGGGGTGCTTGAGGAGGCTGTGAGGACCTAGATCTCCTTCCGGACAGCAACCCTGACGTTGCTGCAGATCTTGGAGAGGGCCTCGAAGAGGGGGTCACAGAAGGTGTGGATGCAGAGGGAGTAGATGCGGCTGACGCACTGGATCTCTATCAGGTAGCTCTTGATGCAGGGCACCACTGCCCAGATGTGGCAGAAGGAGATGAGAGCGAAGAGGAACCCCCAGATGACAGCCAAGGGGATGCCCAGGACAGCAGAGAGCAGGCGGTAGCACCAGTACTTGCTGACAGTGAAGGTGGTGTAGCTGGCTTTCCAGACGCCGTCAAAGCTGTAGGTGCCCACAGGCTCAGCTATCACATCCTCAAAATCCACCTGGGGGAGAGAGAGAGCTGAAGGGCATGGGGGTGCTGGGGGGCACTGATCCCTGTGTCACCGAGTGAGGACAAGACCTGTGCATCAGCAGAGTCCCCACTCCATGGGGAGAGCAAGGTGCCAGGACCTGGGGACAGGAGCCCTGTGGGCCAGAGCCCACCCCGACCCTTTTTTAGCATGTGGGGACACAGGCTGCCTGCTCGGTGGGAAGGTGGTTTGTGCTGATAAAAATCCAACAGACCTCGATTTGCCATTTATTTCTTTCTACAGGTGGAGGCAAGATGCTCAGTTCTGTCTGCCTGAGCTGTCTGGAGGGGGCAGTGCACCCGGGGGGCCAGTGATGCCCCGTGCAGCCACCGGGAGCATCTCTGCCCGGCAGATATGGACAAAAGCCTCCAGATTTCAGAGAGAGATCTCACAGCCGTGCAGCTCACTCCTGGGGAACGTGAGAGCCAAGCTCTTTGTCCTGAAAACCAGCCCAGCCTTAGCTTGGGAAGCTGAGCTGTGGGCTTCAAGGTTTATGTTCAAACTCCTGGTTTTGGAAGCACTTTGATCACCAAACCATTCTGCATGGCCTTGATCCCCCGGAGCAGGGGGGGTGTGGGTTAGGGGACAGCTCAGGTCCTGATCCTGGGGGTCTCGGGGCAGTCCCGGGAGGGGGGGGGGGGGGCTGTGGGCGGGGGGCACAGGGCAGTGCAGCTGCCCCAGGGCCTCATCAGCTCATTAGGGATCAATTAAGGCAGGAGCAGCCGCCTATAACAGAGGAGCCTCTGCCCGGGTCCTGCTCCAGCTGGCAGTGACAGGAGCGGTGGGACAGGAGCCCGAACCACCAAGCCCCGGGACCAGCAAGCCCAGGTACCGGTTCGTTGTTCTGCTGCTCTGTCTGTGGCCAGTGTCACTGCTCTGACTGTATCAGGGTCTCGAGTTCTGGCTGCTGCCCCTCAATGCCCAGGGTGGGTCTGTCTGGGGCCAGGTGACACCCCACTCCCCCCCGTGTCCCCAGGCAGGACCCCTCTGCCTGCTCTGCTCCAAGGGGGGTGGGTGCTCCTGGTCCTGGTCCCTGCTGTCCCCAGGAGAGCAAGGAGGCTTTGGCTTTCCTCTGGGACACGGGTGGGTTCCTGGTACCCCCCGCCCAGGGCTGGCTCTGCCCTCCCTCCCCAGCCGTGCTGGTTTTGGGGCTGGAGGAACTCTGGGCAGGCTGAGCAAAGCCACTGAAGCAGCAGCATGGGGACAGTGAGCTTCGGGAACATCCTCCGAGAGGCTGCTGGGGGTCTCTGCGGGGGAAGGGGGCTGGGAGGAGGGGCTGGGGTGGCCGGGAAGGGGATGGCATTGTCCTGGTAGCAGCTGATGACGTCTCCGAGCTGGGGTGCAGGACTGTGTCCCTCGAGGGCTGCCTGGCTCTCGGCAGAGTGGGTTGGGGGCTGTCCTGTCCTGTGCTCAGCACCCTGGTGGGACGTGGTGGCACAGATGTGGGACAGGCTGCTGGGAACATGCTCGAGATACCGAGGTGCCAGCAGCTGTCCAAGGCACGTCTTGCAGTGCCTATCTATGGCTGTCACTGTCACAGCTCGTCTGAGGGGGCTTTTAACTTGGCCATGGCAGGGGATTAATCTGTAATAGAGCTTTAAAGCACAGACACAAGCTCGCACCAGTGCCATCAAGGTCATGGCTGGTTCCAAAGCCTTTGTGAGCAGGCTTTGTCTCTTCTGGCATGTTACCCTCTCTGATGTCCTGGTAAAGCTTTCACAAAACCCTTTCATCTCATCCTGTTCTCCTCGGGGCCAAAATTATCTCTGGCATAATGCTAACAAAGCTTGGAGCAGCCAAGCTCCTGTGGTCAGCACCTGGGGAAGCAGTTCCCCTTTCAGCTGGGTCCTTTCCCTCAAAAGTAGAGAGGGGAGGTTTGCTCTCCCCTGCTGCCTCTGGGAGGAAAAAAAAAAATCTCTCCTCCAGCAGGACAAACAGGCATCTGAATGTGCTGGTGCTCGGGTGGTTGGGTCTGGAGGATCCACAGAGTGTTCCCAAGGCTCCCTTTAAAGCAGTGCTATGGGCTGACCCGTGTTATTTTTGGCTCCCCAGCACAAATGCAGCTCGATAGTTAAATTAAATTAAACTAAATTAGTTCCCATTCCTTGACTGCAGTCTCCAGCTCTATGGGCTGCATCTTAGGAATTTATGGAGGAATGGGAAATATTGGGTGACCTGGAGCAGTGCACAGCACACAGGCACCTGGCTGGCCCCCGGTCAGCCCAGCAGCCTCAGGCAATGCTGTGTCCTGGGATGTGTGTCCCAAAGCCTGGTAGCACTGCAGGGGCAGTGATGCTGCTCAAGCCCAGCTCCCAGCAGCCCCTACCTTCACCACATCCTCGTTGATGTGCTTCGGGTCCCTGTTCACCAGGTCGATCTCCTTGGTGTGCTGGTCCTTGATAATGATCCTCTCGTCCAGCTCGTTCCGTTCCTCTGCCATGGCCGCTCTGCCACCAGTTTGGCTGCAGGAACGGGGGCTCTACAGGGCCCCCCCGCCTCCAGCAGCAGCTGCCCTGCTCCCCTGGCAGCCCTCCAGGCTAAAATTAATGTCCTGCCTCCTGCGGCCGCCCCAAAGTCTCCCTTAAAGGGGCTTTGCTGGGGACAACCCCCAGGGTGTCACCGCCCAGCTGGTGGCCCTTGGGCTGGGCAGTGGGTGTGCAGCTCCCAGACACCCAGCTGGGAATTTCCCTTCACATGAGGGGACAGTGGGGGAGAGACAGTGTGCAGATTGGGGTAAAAGTCCTCAAAGGGCTGAGAGAAACAGTGGGGAAGTTTGGTGCTTGTGAATCTGTAAGTGAAGAGGCTCAGGGGTAAATGTGACCCAGAGAAGCCATGTTGTCCTGGGATGGTCAGAGAGCTCTGGGGTCCCTCAAGGAGCCCAGAAAAATGCTCCTGCTATCAGCTTGGGCCCCTTCCATTCCAGATAAAGCTGAGGAAATGCAGCAGAGCAGCTCTCAGAGCAGCAGTGCCATCTCCTCCACCAGCTCTGGGCACAAAGACATTTGGTGTATTCATGAAGGTTGTTTTTTTTTTTAAGTTGGGCTGTATTTGATAGCCCTCATCAACCTCTTCTCTTCAGTGATCTCTTGGTTTTCAGGAGCTGAAGGTCTGTCTAAAACTAATGGTATTGTGGGAAAAAAACAAAAACCAAACCAAAACAACCCAACCCCTCAGAGCATCTGTGGCTCCCCAGCCTTGTTCTGAGGCTCTGGGAGTGGGGCTGAAGGTGTCTGCACAGCTCCTGGCTGTGGATGGAGGTGGCTGCTCCAGTGCCCGGCACGGGGAGAGGGTGTTGGAGCTGCAGAAAGCTGCTGCCTGCCAGAGCCCTCCCTGCCTGGGCCCTGCCGGCTTTATCAGTGCCCGTGGCTCGGTGCCGGCAGCTTTCAGCACCGCGCTGGGTTCGTTCCAGCCCCATGAGCTGACTGATCCGAGGCAGTGTGAAACGGGATTGCAGGGGAGCTGCAGCAGCTCTCCCGGGTACGATCATTTTTCCTGAGGGCTCTCGGGACCCTGGCTGAGCTGTGCTGCAGGCTGCCAGCATCCTCCGTCCCCTCGTGCTGCCCCTGCGCTTTTGCTGTGTGATTCGATTTTAGTTATTTTATTTTTTCCCCATCAGTCAGGCTGGTACCTCAGTCTGGAATCTCTTTCTTGTCATTTCTGCTCTACTGGAAGCAGCTGTCGTGATGTCCAGGGCTGTGCCAGAGCTGTGGTTCTTGCTGGGGTGGCTGCAGATTGTCAGAGACCCCCAGACCCCTTTGGAGGGAGAGGAAGGGCAGAGCTGGGGGTGGGAAGTAACCAAGCAAACCCACAGGGTTCTGCCAAAGAAGGTACCTGTGGAGAAAGAACAGATCCTGTGAAGGTCTGAGAGGGGGGACTGTGGGTTTAAGCCTGGGCAGGTTGCCCCTGAAGAGGAATGTCCATCAGTGACCCCGTCCTGAGGGTGAAAGGATGCTGGAAACCTTTCAGCAGCCCCAGTCCCCTCTCCTTGGGTCTCTGGCTGGTGAGGGGCTGTGGCTGGCCCTGGTCCTTTGCCTTCTTGTGGGGTTAAAATCCACCTGAGAGGTGGCAAGCTGCTGCCTGTGGTGTTATGTGCCCTGAGTGGGTCAGAAGCACTCCAAGCCTGGCTGGGGACAAGGTTCCCATTGCTCTGGGTGGCTTTGGGTGGGTGCTTGGTTGTGACCAACCCCTGAGGTGCCAGCCCTGTCTCCTCCATAGCAAATGTTCCAGGCCCAGCACGGGCAGGGGCCACAAACCAGAACTCTCTGTGCTGCATAGCTGTGAGGCCAGACCTGCTCCATCACATCCCAGTCCCTCTCTGACCAGGTTTTGTGGTACCCCTACCCCAGCCCCTCAAGATAGATGAGGCAGCGTTTGGGGGTTCTGTGTGTGCTGGTTTCTGTTTTTTTTTCCAGAACGTGCTGTTTTTCCCCCCATGGGGATGCAGCAGAGCCTGTCCTGCCCCACCTCCCCATGGGATGTCTGAGGGCCTGAGTCACTTTCTGCCTTTAGGCTGGGCTGGTCCTTGCTGCTGCCCCCGGGCACCAAGAGGCTTTGGTGTCTCTGGCGTGGGAGTAGGAGAATTGGAGCCCAGGTCGTGGCTAACGTGCAGCTGTAAGTGTCTCAAGCAGCGATGAGAGAGAGGAGGAATATTCTGTTGCACTGTAGGTGCTATAAATAAATCAATTTCTGAGTACTTTAGGGCCATGAATGGGACACGGTGCAAAAGCTGCTGGTGTGCAGCAGTGACAGTGGGCTCCTGGCACTCATTCTGGTTTGTTAGCAACTAATGACAGCCAGAAGTTGGATTGCTCAATATAGATGATAAAAGATGAGCAGCTTTAGCAAGTGTTACTGTTCCCTTGAGTCTGGCTGTAGGGAGAGATGCTTGGGCAGGACTGACTGTCCAGGACTTGCCTCCCAGAGCTTGGTGTGGGGGGAGGAGAACCAGGCACAAAGTGATGCCTGGGGTTAAAGCAGGAGGAATGACTGGGTGCAGAAGTCTCAGGGCTTTTCATCCTTCAGCTCAGTTCAGCCTGTGTATGGAGGAGAGCAAATGGAGGAGTGTTCCAGGCAGGGGAAGGTGCTGCCAGAAGGGAGGGGATCAGTCCTGCTTTCAGTGCTGGCAGCAGAGCTCTCAGCTGTTTTTAGAGACCAAAACAAAGCTGCCTTTCATATCTCCTTCCCATGAGCATCTTTTAGTTCTCCTGATTTAGCAGGCTAAAGCTCAGTCTTAATGATCCATCCCCTGGAAGGAGCAGCAGGCTGGGCCCTGTGTGATGTTGTACTCTGCAGGACAGAAACCCTTTATTAATAAAGTGAGCAAGCTGGGCCACAGTGCAGGGGAGGAGCAAAAGCCCCAGGTAAGGAGCTGGTTAATGCCCAGTTTTACTGATCAGCCCTTGAGGCAGTTGTGTGCTTCCAAGTGAATGGGATGGGTCTTCTCCATCTGCTTCCAATTCCCTCTCCATTCCTGGTTTCTCCCAGGGACTGCAGGCCAGAATTCCCCTTGATCCCAAGAAGTACCTTGCCCTTTTCCTGCCTAGATCTCCTCTCTGTTAGTGGGAAAGAGGAATTCATCTTTCTGGAGCAGTTGGTGTCAGAGCCCTTGGGTGACAAGCCTGGTCCCACAGGGCTGCTCTGGAGACCCTGCTCGGGGTCCCTTGTGCTTAGGGTGGTCCTTGCTCTGCAGTGCTCTGGTGCTGGTGAGTACAGAAGAGACAGAGGGGAGGGTTTTAGTGGCATAACCGTTTCAAAGCTGAAATAGGTGGCTGGCAAATAAAGGTTTGAGTAGAAGCTCTGTCATGTTTAATGTCAATTAAAATTAAATTTCACCCAGGAAGCACTGAAAAACATTCATTTATCATTCCAGCTGCTGCCTTAGCTTGTTTCAACTCAACGTGGCTTGCCCTTTAAAAGAGAGAGAAAGTCTATGAATATCAAATTCATGCCCCAGTGGATACCCAACCACCTCATCTTTTTGCATCCCTGTCTCTGCTGTCAGTGCTGGGGCAGGGGCTGGAGCTCTCCTTTCCTGGGAGGCAGTGGGTGCTGTGCTGCAGAGCAAGTGATGGGCAGGGGGCAGCTCTGGGGTCCCGGGGCAGCTCTGGGCTGAGCACTCTGCTTTCTCTGCAGCGGAGCCCTCGGGGCAGGGCAGGGAGGGAGAGCTCCGCAGGGATGCGATGTGTGAGGCTGCATCTGCTCCGGCACCGGCAGCTCCTCCCGGCCCCTTCAGTCGCAGCTGGGAGCTGTTCCTGGCTTCGGGAGCCTTTGCCCTGGCTCTCGGGGTGCTCAGGTTGGGGCTGTTGGCTCTGGGCTCCGTGGTGAATGATGCTGGGGGCAGAGGGATGGGAGCCCTCGGGAAATGGGGCAGCCCAGGTACCGAAGAGGTTCTGGTTTTATGGTGTGTGTAATGGTAACAGTGCTCTGGGTATCACAGGAATAACTGCGTTCCTGTCTGAGCCTGTAGGGAACTGCTCACTGCTTCCTCCTTCCCTCCTCATCCTCTTCTGAGGGCTGTGGGCAAAGCTGTGCTGAGCAGGGTGACCAAAGGGCTCTGTCCTGCCTCGGGTTAGAGGGGGAAATGGTGCTGTGTGCTGGGGCTGAGTGGGGCTGTCACCCCCCTCACAGCACCCCGAGTCCTGGCTGATGGACGGGGGGTCTCTTGGGGGCTCCAGCCCAGCTGGTCCCCGGGCACTGTGGGGCTGGAGGTGCCAGGCTGCTCCAGAGCACCCACCCCTGCATCCAGGGGTGATGCTCCCCCAGGGAAGGCACTGGAGGGAAGTTCTGGAGCAGCCCTCTTCCAGATTGTGTTTATAGCTCCTCTTAATCTCAGCTCTTCTCTCACACCAGCACCCTGAATTCCATTGGATTTTCATTTTAACAGAGCCTCTCTTGCCTGTTCCTTATCGAGTGAGAGTTGTTGATTTATCACTTGTGACATCACCAGCTGGGCAGGCTGGTCATCAGATTTAACTAGCTGCTGTGCTGCTGGGCAGAACCAGGGTCCAGGCTTTATTTGGCTTTAATAATAATTTTAATAATGTAATTAACTTTGGCTGTTATTTGTCCTGGTGTTATTGGTTTGCTCTGGAATCAGAACCCATGCAGCAGCAGCAGCAGCAGCAGTGATGCTTTCCCTTCCAGCAGAGGTAGTGGAGTGTCCAGCCCACAGCCCAGGAGCCCCGTCCTGCTGAGGAAGGGACTGAGCTAAGCTGGGCTTTGTTGGGTAAAGCAGGAGGGGCAGTGCCTGTGACCACCCATACACTGGGAGATGGCAGGGCAGGGATGTGCTGGGGATTTTAGCAATGTTGATCGATACTGTTTGCTCTGGCACGTCCAGGAGGCTCCTAATGCCTGCAAATAAAATCCTTTCAAGCCCTGGAAGGGGGGTTTAGTCTCTTAATAACCCAGTGCAGAATATAGATGACTATTTCTAGCCCCGGGAGCTTTGCATGTGAAAGGCTTCAGCTGCTCTGCCCTGTTCTGAGCTATTGTGGTAGCTCTCTGTCTGGCTCTTGTTGTCTAAAAGCTCCATACTGGGGTGCACTCAGGCTCCAGTAGACCTGATGGCAGTTTTTCTCCCAAAATAACTTCAGAGCTCAAGCCTGGGCTGAGCAGTGCTCCTGTGTCACAGGTGGGCTGGCAGAGCTCTCCTCTGGGTGAATATTTCATATATAGCATCTCATCAGTCAATGGACAGCTGCAAAAACACTGTCTGCTCAGATAAAGTGTCTACAAAACCTGTGGCCTGGTTCTGTGAAGCCAGAGGGATGTCTCCACCCTTAGAGACTGACAAACACCACCCAGACTTTCTGTTCCAGGGAAGCCCAGGCTGTCAGGGCTGGGCTGCTGTTTGTGCTCTGCTCCAAGCCTCTTTGCTCTTCCCTCCTGGGCTGTAGGTGCTGCAAAGGTTGGGTTTGCCTCAGCACCAGTGCCTGCTGTGCACATCCCCATGGCTGCAGCCAGCAGGACAAACATTGTCACCCTGAGCAGGGGACACCTGCCCAGTGCTGCCCCTCTCCAGCTGCTCCTGGCCCAGCCCTGGCTCTACCAGATCTCTGCCCATGAGCCTTGGATCTCATTTTAAAGCTGAGCATCTCCTGGCCTGATCCTGCTGCGAGGCAGCATTCTGAGAGCTTCCCTGAGCTGCTGGGCTCTGATTTATGGCTGCAATGAAGCAGGGTGGTTATTGCTGGAGCAGCAGTGTCAGCTTGGCTCTGGTTCTTGCCCTGGGTAAGTGATAGCACTGCAGGTATTTTCTTCTGAATCTGACATTCCATCCATCAGCCTGGCTGTGGTGTTCACCCTGCCCCAGGCTGCTGTGCTCAGCCTTTGCTGGGCTTCAATTGTGCAGCATCACCTGGGGAGCTGCCTCAGCCCAGGGACCCCAGGGCCAACCTGGATCCTCCTCGTGGCACTGGGAGGAACTCTGGCCTCTTTCTTTCTTTCTTTCCTTCTCTCTTTCTTTCTTTCTTTCTTTCTTTCCTTTTTTTTTTTTTTTTTTTTTTTTTTTTTTTTTTTCTTAATTTTTTAAAATTTTATTTTCCTGCTAGCCTTTATTTATTGAAAGCAAAATAAACCACGTGTCTTGGACAAATATTATGACATTTCATTCCCCACACTAAGCGTGATAAGTGAGCTGTTTTGGGGGTGGTGGTACATGATTTATTTAGCTTGGATATGGATATAAATCCAGCCCATGGAGGAAGCATTGCAACCCTGTAGGAATGCAGATGCTCTCATGCCCACTGGAGCACAGCCAGCACCTCACATCTAATTTGTGTTGTTTTAATGTAAATGGGGCACCTGAGACCATTTGTAAGGTGTGATAGGAGCTGATGATTTCACCAGTGCAAACGAGCTGGAAGTTGGAAGGTGCATATCAGAGCTTTAACTGGAGTTTGGAAATTCCATTTAAGATATTTCTTCAGTGCATGAGATCATTGATTATTATGCTGAGGATAAAAGGAAGGTATAGAGGAAATATTCTTTTATTCCATTCCTTCTATCTTAGCTGTCTGGGGTTTCAGCTTGGGCTGTCCCCATCCCTAGAATAAAACCCAGTGTGTGTGGGAGCTGGGGGGCTGCAGCAGGAGCCCCAGTGCCCCCCTGTGTGTGCAGGAATTCTGGCTGGGCAGGGGTGGCACAGCCTCTGCTCTCCCCAGCCTTCCCTCCCCCCTGTCCCCAGCCTTCCCTCCCCCCTGCTTCTGCTGCCACTGAGCTTGGGGTCCAAGTTTTCATTTTCCATCAGATCCTGGGATGCTTCCCGAGGTCTCTGGGATGGGGAGGTGCTCTGTGCAGCAAGCTGGGCTCTGCTAAAAGAAACGTTTTAGCTGCAAGACAAGGATGGTGAGGGCTGGGAAATGGAGAGGTTTTTCTTGGCCTCAGAGCATGGCAGAGCCCATTCCTGTGGGGTGCTCTGTGGCTGGAGGTGCCTGCAGCCCCCAACCCCAGCTGGGCTGGGAGCCTCCTCCAGAGCTCTGCTGGAGGTTTCCAAGCATCAGCTCTGCAGTGTTTGTGTTTTCAGGGGTGTTGGGTGTCTGGGGCTTTGTTTATGAGGGCAGAGCTGGTGAATCCATGCACAGCCTGTGCACTGCACCCCAGGCTGCCCGGGTAAAACCCCAGCAGGGCTTGTGCCCAGGCTTGGCAGGAAGGGCTCTGTGCACAGCTCTGGGGTCCCCCATGGCTGGGGTCACCCCCTGGCCCTCCCTCGGGGGGATGTGCCCCTGGCAGGAGGTGTCTGGGATCTTGGATCCTAACCTGGGGGGGCTGAGGGAGAAGTTGGGGACTGAGCCATGCTGAAACTGAGTAAAAGAAAAGGAACTGAGAAGGGTGTAGGTGGAAGAGAAAGCGTGGTTGGGTCTAAGAGGATCCCATCTAGGTCAGGATCAGAAGGATCAGATATTTGTGTAAATCCCTCACTGGAGCTGGTACTAGTGTGGAAGAAAGTGACACTGCTTTTCTGCTGCCACACACTGTGTCTGGTGCTCTCTCAATTTCATGAGGAAAATGCTGTCTTTTGGGAAAGCAGTGCCAGAGCCCAGAAAAACAGACACTTTAATAGCCTTGTGATTGAATAAATGTTATTCTTTCCCTTGTTGTCATAATAAAAATAATTTGGTGAGAAAGTTTCATCACTTGGAAGCCTGACATCTTCCATCCTTTGAGCCCTCCTGCTTAGACCAGGCAAGGGGAAAGCTGCACATCCCTGCAGGAAAGCAGAGCAGGCAGGAGCCTTGGGAGCCCCTGGACCAGGGTCCCCAGAAGCTGTGGCTGCCCCATCCCTGTTCCAACCCAGGTTGGATGGGGTTGGAGCCCCCTGGGCTGTGGGAGGGGTCCCTGCCCATGGCAGGGGGGTTGGGACTGCTCTCCTGGCTCTGGAGGTGCAGAGCTGAGAAGCCCAGGGGTGGGCACAGTCAGGGCTTGAAGAAATGTCAGCAGGAGGAAATGGCAATACCTATGTGAATTTTTTTGGGTGCTCAGGTCTGTTTTGCTGTGTTCTTGGTTGCAAATGTCCCTCCCCAGCTAGGAAAAGCAATTAAAAAAAAAATTAATCCCATTCTGACATTTCCACTTACTTTTTTCCTGCTGATGTTGTGTGGATGCTGCTGGAGCAAGGGTTCAGGTTTCTGCTTTGGGAACCCACATTACACACTTTGCTTGGCTCCAGTTTCCAGTTCATAAAGCAGCTGGAGCTGAGGCAAAGCTCCTGGAGCACTCGGTGCTGCTCAGGACTAAGCTCTCAGCCATCCTTCTTTTATTGTTATTGCTTTTGAGGCTGTATTTTTTTTTATCATTCGGTAGTCTTTGTGAAGTGGCTGTGAAATGAAAATAATAACGAGAACTCTCTGAGGCTTTGAGCTGCAAACAGAGCTGGGATCTGGCATCAGCTCTGCCTGCCCCAGGATGCTCAAACTTCTGATGGGAAAGTGTCTGTCCTGGGGAATCCAGGAGAGGATGATGAGGAGAAAGGTGCTGAGCTGGTTGGTGTGTGCTCACAGCACCAGTGATGGAGGAAATCCTCAATTGGACCCTTTCTTTCCAAACCTGGGAGGCAACAAATAGGGCTTTTCTCCTTTAGGGAGAATAATGCCAATTATTAATTACTATTTATAATATATACTTATACAATAATGTAATTCATAATTTATTTATATAATATAATTATATATAAAAACATTATGAATTATTAATGCCAAATAAGACCAAACAGCTCTTCCAGGGGGCTGTTGGATGGAGCTGGCCCAAGATGAGCAGTTCCTGGTGGTGCTGCACTGATTAGTGTTTGAAATGCCAGAGCTACAGGTCTGGAGGCAGAGCCAGTGTGTAGCCTGAGGTGCAGCTTCAAAAGAATTTGAGCTGTCAGAAGCAGAAAAGGGCATTTGAAAACGTAACACTTCACTTTCCCAGTTACTTGTGTAACTAAATCAGCTCACCCATGTGTCATCCACTCCCAGTTCTCCTTTTATAGTAAAAACTAATACTGGACAGACTGGAGGCCAAATGCTGCTTTTTTTCCTTTTTTTTCTTTTTTTACTCCCCGTGTCAATCTGTACTGCAGGCATGGTTTGCAGAGCTGCTGAGCTACCACATCTTGACGAGAGGTGGGAGAAGTGGTGATGGTTTGTACCTCCCAGAGCCTGGGAAGCTCTGTGTCCCCCAGGCAGCTGCTCACATCTCCTGTCACACCCCCCAAGCATCCCCCTGCACACATCTCCCCCGTTTGGGTTTGTTCCTCTCGTGACAGATGCAAGCTCTCCTGACTTCATTGGGCAGCTTTATTTTTGGTGCAGAAGCTCTGGAAAATCTCTTTGAGTGTGTCCAGAGCTGGGGCTGGGAGTTTAAACTCGTTCCAGGGCAGAGCTTTCAGGAATCAGAGTTTGTGTTTAAAAAAGCTTTTCTATAAACTCTTTAAAGCAGGTGAAAGGAGATCTCACCAAGGTGACCAAAGAGTAGATGTGCTCCTAGGAGTCTTGAATAAAAAATAAATGAAGGTTTTATCAAGCCTTGAAGGTTTTATCAAACTGGAATTATTTAACTAGGATTTTCCTTTGGATCAATAAGGGATGGGAGGCTGCAGGAACTGGGCATGGGGGACTTTGTGCTGTCAGAGTATTTCAGACTTCAATCTGTAAATGTTTTTCCACTTCAAAGTGCAGAATTTTGTACTTTGTATAACAACAACACCACCACAAGGTGGAAAGCTTAAATATTTGACTTTTTCTGGAACATAGAGGGTGTTTTAGTTCAGAAAGCAGCCAGATTTTCAAGTCTTTCATGTTTTGCATAATAGATATGAGGAGTCAAGGTCCCGACTCAGTGCAGAGCTCAGGAGGGCTTCACATCCTCTGTCCCTTGTCCCTGCATCCCTGGCAGGGGATGAACCCTGCAGAGGAGGGCAGAGAGCTCAGGGGCCTTTCTAAAACACGGCCTTTTGCAACACCATTCTTCCATTCGTGCTCTTAGTTGCTTTTTCCATGATTGCTTCATGGCATGGGGATTGCACTGCAGGGAAATGGATCTCTCCGAGTTGTAGTTTTGGGGTAAAAGAGGTGGATTGAGTTCCAGCAGCAGCCGTGCCAGGTACGAGCCGGCAGCACCATCTAGTGAGGGCCTGGAGCAGCAGCTGGGATCTCCCTGCTGGGTGGCACCCCGTTTTATTTATTTCGTCATGAACTAAACCACAGTCAGTATAAAAGCTGCAGCCACTGACCCTGACCCTGCAGTGCTGCCCACTCCTGTCATGGGACAGTGCTGGGTTTCTCCTGGAGGGAGGCTTAAATACAGCTCAGACAAATGTGTGTGCCTGCTGGATGAAATAATTCACCTTAGTTTTGCATTTCCTAATCCTGTAGGAGGGATTAGTGTGTTTAAGGACGTATGGCTGATATTTGTTATTGTTCACTGAATGCCCCAGGGTGTTAGTTCTGGGTATGGTGTGGATGTGGAGCTGAGGGATGTGGTTCAGGGGTGGACTTGGCAGTGTGCTAGATGGTGTTTGAATCAGGTGATCTTAAAAGTCTTTTCCAACCAGAATGATTTTATGATTCTGAAGTGATGCCTGGCTTGCTGCAGCTCAGGGGTCAGTCTGGGAAATGATGCCCATCAGGGGATCTCAGTGGAAGGCTCTGCTGACTTAATCCAGGTTACTGCTGCTGGGCTCTTAAACACTCCCTTTGATCTGCCTTGCAGAAGTTTTCCCCCTGGTTCATCAGAATTCAGTGTAAATGGAAACTGCACCCCTGGTTCTCTCTTGGTGGTTGCAGGTTTGTGTTTTCCTTGCCTGGGCAGAATCTCCCCGTGATGCTGGAGGCTGCTGGGGGCCCTGGGTGTCAGCCTGGAGCAAGGGATGCTGTGGGGTGAGCTGAGTGGCAAGGCAGGACAGGAGATGCAGCAGTGACTTTATCCCAGGTGATCAGGAGCAGAGGGCTGGTTCCCAGCAGGCTGATACTGAGGGAGGCTGAACTGAGAGAGGGGGTTGCTCACTGCCCCATAGCTCTCTGGCTTTGGTAGCAGAGCTCTGAGCTGGACAAATCTGCCTCCACAAACTCCCCTGCAAGCTCTTTTTCAGATCCATTTCTTTCTCATCTCTCCACTCATTAAAATCAGAGGAGGAGATGAAGGCAGCAGCCTGGGACTGGCCTTAGTTCTCTGCCACCACCTTCCCTCCCTTTGGTCCTGGGAGAGATGCCCCCATCCAGAGCCATCGGTGTCCTGACATTTCCTTCTCCTGCTCCTCACAGGGTACCTGGTTCCCCTTCTCCCTGCAGACCACAGGCACTGCTCGTGGTGCACAAATGAGGTGAAATATTAGTTTTATTATTATTTACCTTGGAAATTTCCAAGGCTGAAGCCCAGGCCCTGCTGACTCCCCCCATGGGACCAAAGACCAGCAGCATCCTCAAACCCCAGCTCCTCAGGCCAGAGCACACGTTCATTCTAAAAACCACTGGACTACTATATTCAGTTCTGTATTTTTAGATAAATATCTGCTATATGTACCTATTTTGACAGAGTTATTTTTACTCATTAGCACAACCATTTTTTGGTGTACTGTTATTTATTGCTTCTTCGCTTCATGACTTAATGATAAGAAAAAATAACTTTGGTTCTGGCATGAAGCATTGTTTTGCTGCTTGAAGTAATGATAGTATTTTAATAGCTTCAGATAAAGGGCTAGCACTTGGTTTTGGCCAAGAGCTACTTTTACTGCTTGAAATAGTCTGGAGGGTGCGTTTCGAATGGGCAACTTGCCATTAAAAGTTATTTGTACCACCCAAAAGAACAAAGCCCAACTATTTTTACTGCTGGGATAAACCAAGCAACACGAGGCAGAGGAGCCCATCCTCACTGGGGCTTGGCTGAGCACAGCAGCCTGGGCAGCTTCCCTTGTTCTTTAGTTTGTGACAGGCTGGAGCAGCCTTGGGCAGGTTAGGAACTGCAGTTTATGGGGCTGATTCAAACCCTCTGGATCTCTGGAAAATGTCAGGTGGATTTAGATCAGGCTCCATCTTCTTTTTCCAGGAAAAACAAGGTCCAATTTGTACTGAATTGGGTCAAAGCTACTGAGTCCCTAAGGTGAACACCTGCCCAGCCATCACACACGGGTGCTCAAGGAAACACAGAGCATGAGGAAACATCACAGAAAGGCAGCTCAGTGCAGGGAAATGCAGCTAGGCTTTCCCAGGGGCTGGCAGAGGTGGTTGCCATGCTTGGTGTCCCTGCACAGGGCTTTCACTGAGGTGGAAAGGCAAAGCAGCAGGGTCAGCAGGTTTCAGTGCTGATGGCTGCAGCAGAGAGTCAGGACGTGCCTGAAGGTCCATCGTGTGGGAGGGATGCTGGGGTGCTGATAAGGACTGATGTGAGCCAGTTTCCCACTGAAAGTGCTTCTCTGATATCTGTAAATATTTGTTTAGCTCACTGTCCATCTGTAGCCAGCTCAGGGTTTAGTTTTCTAGTGCAAACCAGCACCCAGAAAGGTCACCTCAGGTTTTGAGTGCTGTCTTTGGATGAGAAGCTGCTTTTCTGCTGCTTGGAGAGGGGGTGTAGTTGGGAGTGAGGAGGTGATGGCTGTGGGTGAGGGATGAGGTGAACTGGGGGCTCCTGGGTTGTAGCATCCCTGTCATCCTTTCCTGCATCCCTCACCTTTTCCATGAATAAAAGGAACACCTTTACTCTCTTGGCAGGGCAGGGCTGAGCTTTCCTTAGTGTCTGGGATCCCCTTTCCAGGCCAGGCAGCAGCTTCCTTGCTGGAGGGTCCCATGTGCTGCAGGAACTCCCCTGGCTGGGGCTTTGCTCATAGCCTTGGCCTGGAGCTGCCACCTGCTTTCCAGGACACTGGCTCTCTCCAAGATTCACAAGCTCCTTTAAAGCTCCTGTAGCCCTTCCTGAGCCTTTCAGAAGCAGTCCTGGCACTGCCCTGATCCTTGCTGGGAGAGGGGAAGCTCATCCCTGGGGAGCAGCACCCCAGTGGCTCCTCCACTTGCAACTAGAATCCCCATATCCTCTTGTTTAATGCTGTTAAGCATAACCCATTATCTGATTCCACAGAAGCAAGATTTTCCTTTGCTGTTTGTTTTTCTGTAGCTTGTTTGTTTGGGGGTTTTTTGTTTTTGTTTTTTTTTCCCCAGTGAGGGGAACTGTTCAGGAACAATGTTATCATGACTCAGCAGGCCCTTCAGTAAGGCTTTGGTTTTCCTTTGTACCATTCCATTCACATGCATGTAGGGGTGTGAACAGTTATGGTTTTGAGCTCTTTAGAATGATTTTTAGTGTTTAACTGGGTGTGTGGTGCCAAGTTCCTGCTGGGATGCTGAAGCCTGGTGGGAGCAGAGCTGAGGGATGCAGGGTGGCTCTGTCTGCACCAGGGACATGCTCCCTGCTGAGGGGGTTTGTGTCTGTCTGTCTGTCCCAGTGTTCATCCTGTGTCCCCAGAGGAGCTCTGCAAGTGGGGAATGGGGCAGGTCCCAGGCTGGGGATGGGAACCCCTCCTCTGGCTCACCCCCCTCAGCCCTGGTGAGCTGAATTTCCATCCTCTGGTGTCATTCACTCTGCTAAACATAACTGTGTCGGAGGCTGTTGTTGCACAGACTGAACATAATTAAAACCAGCTTGAATTTGGAGTGTTGATAGTCTTAGCTACATTAATTATATCCCCAAACGAGCTGCCAGTCTCCTCTGTCCAAGTTTGCATCTGAAAATCAGATCTTGCTTGGCTGTCCTTACAAAAGGCTTCAGCACTGGGGCTCGGAGCTGGTGTCACAGCCTGGCAGCCCCCTGGCAGGGCTGGTGACCTCCCTGGTGCTGTGGGGAGGGCAGCCCTGTCCCTTCCCCCTGTCCCCACCTCTCCTCTCCCTGCCTTCCAGCAGCTCTGCTCCTCCTGCCAGCCCCCGGGTGATGTGCTGAGTGCTGGCACCACACCGACAGGGTGGCAAAGAGCAGAGCCCTCCAGACACAGGGCAAATGGGCTTTATTAACAGGGAATCCAATTAGGCATTTCCTGAGGCAGGCTTGGGCTTGGCTGGGGAAGGGATAATCTGGTGTTAGTAACTCTGCCCTGGGGCAGCTGCCAGGGGGTGGTTGGAGCCTTGGATGCTTAAGCTTAAGCTCTAAAGAAAGCAATAATAATTAAAAAATCCCCTGTAATACTGCTGTTAGAGCTTCATAGGTTGGTTTGGAAGGACCCAGAGGGTTGGCAGCTCCTCCAGCTGCTGCCATGATGGACCAAGAGCTGGTTCTGGTGAGGCCGTGGCACCCACCCGTGTCCCAGAGCACCAGGGATGTGTTAGCTCTGCCCTGCCCAAAACCAGTTCTCTGCCAGAACTTGGTGCTTCCAGTTCTGCTCCCATCTTGAGCTGGAGGGGCTCCTTCCCCAGCACAGGGGACCCTGTGCAGCATTAACAGAGGCATTCGGACATCTCTGCAAACCCTTCTGCCCCTGCAGAGCCAAAGCAGGGGGAAGGTGGGGAACCTGAGGGCAACCTGGCTGCCATCTGACCACCTCCCTCTCCAGTGGGTTGCAGGGGCTATCCAGCACTTCCTTCTTCATGACAAGCTCCTGCTTTGACATTACTACACGAACTCCCAGCCCCTGCATTTTTTGGCAGAAAGGAGTGGCTCCCAGGGGCTGGCCTGTGGTGCTGGGAGAGCAGAATGTGTAGAAAAGCAAGTATGCCAGAGGAGATTGCTGGGATGGGCTCCTGTCTGCTCCTGCCCCTTGCAAAGGGATGAAGAAATGAAAGCAGGCAGTGAGCAGAACTCAGAGCAGCACTGTGTGCCCTGCTCTAGGATCACTCTGATATTTTTATGCTGTTGTGCTTCTTGATTAAGATATTAGTAAACTGTGTTTTCAAGTAATATGTTAAAAATAATCACTTCCAGACCTGAACCCTCTCCCAGCAGACATCAGTCAGAGTGTGGAAGGTTTGGAAAGGGTCTGTGTGTCATCTGGGCCCTGGCTGTGACCCAAAGCTGCTGCTGAGCCTTCAGCCCAAGGGTTGCTGTGGAACCACCCTGGGAGGGGGGAGCTCAGCCCCCAGGGCCCTGATCCCAGGATGCTTCCCAGTTCTGCCTTCAAGGTGGGGTTCTTGGAAGCCACTGGAAGCTGCCTGACATGGGTTAGGGATTAAGCTGGGGTTTGTTTTTGTTTTTTTTTTTAACAAAATGCCGCTTAATCAAAATATCTGTCATGGTGGAGCTTTGATCTCATGCCCTTGACTACAGCTTCTTCATTAGATGTTAATGTGGTGCCGGAAGAAACTCTAATTATGTGGGGCCCCAGTGAGCTGCTGCTGACACTGGTGCTGCTGCAAAGTAATTGAGTTCTGAGGCTCCTTAATTTACAAAAGAGAAAAGCTTTGATTAGCTTGAGAAATGATGATGCTACAGGAAGTTTCTCTTTAATTGGATGGAAAAAGAAACCCCAGAACAAAGGCTCTGGCCCTGGAGGGCTGCCTGCCAACCCCACCAACCAGAGAGGGAAGAGTCTGGAGGTGATAGATGAGGACCAGAGCAGCCTAAGCCCCAAGATCCCTAACTTTGGTCAAAGTCTATCTCAGCCTTGGTGTTGATTTAAAGTGGAGCTAAATGTTCATGTTTGTAGACTATTGTGATTTCCAAAAACATCACCTTAGTAACAACCACGCAGTTGGTTTATTTACTCCAAATTTTGGATATTTTTAACCTAGTTATTTAAACCATTTCCACTGGACTGAAGTTGGGTACTTACACTCTTATCTCCATCTTTTATTGTAAACAGGTTTTCTTTTAATGCTTGCACATTAAAAATAGGCATTCAGGTTCTCCTGGTAACCTGTACAGAAATCCAGTGTATTTTAGAATGAAAAGAAAGGATATAGTTAAAGAAGAAATAGTTAAAATAAGAGCCTGGAAGGTTTATCTGGGGCCAGTAGGCTTGCATGGTCTATGAACTACTTGACCACTGAACCTAAAATCATCTGGGATGCTTTGCCCATGGCCTGATGAGGCTGTTCCTATGGTTGATCTGTATATGATGGAGATGATCACACTGAAGGCACCTTACTGAGTTATTTCTCACAACAAAGCTCTCTGTGCTGCTCACTGGTCCCATTACTTGGAGAGCTGTGCCAGGGACAACCTTGTCTTCTGCAGGAGGGGTGGGACACTTCAAATGAAGCCTGTAGTTTCTTATTTTCATAGGAAGAAATAACATTAATTTAGCCTCCAGAGGAGGGAAGGTGCTGGCAGCAGAGTGGTCTGATAAATCAGGGTGATGGGCACCCTGCCTCTCTGTGCTGGGCAGAAGGTGTCTTGGTGCCAGCATGGCATTCCCTGCCTCCCCCACAGGCTCTTTGCTTGTCCGGGCTGAACTTTCCCGATCAGTTGTTGTGTGATGGATGCCACTGGATAAAGCCTTTGTAAAAGGAATCGTTCCTGGGCCGGGTGTCGGGAGGACCCGTTGCCACCAGGGGTTGTTTTCAGAGCAGCACCGAAGGACACAAAGAGCCCGTGTCACACCGGCAGGGTTAAGATGAGCTGGAAAGGTGGAACTGCTGCAGAGCAGGGTCCTGGATGGCTGGAGGGAGTCCTGGCTGCTGCCACCCCTCTGCTCCCCCTGATCCAGATGGGAATCGGCACCTTTGAGCTCTCCGCCTTCTCTCCCGCTCCCCAGCGAAGGTCTCGGGGACACGGGAAGTTCTTGGTGCCTTTCTCCTGCCCCTCTGCTTGCCCCGGGCTCCGTCTGTCCCTGCCAGCCCGGCCGGGGGTTCGGTCCGTCCATTCCGTGGGCTGTGGTGCTGCAGGGCTGTGTCACCCACGCAGGGTGTCAGTGTTGCTCCACGGCAGCGCAGGAACCGCGCTGGTGCCGGCCGGGCTGTGCGGGGACACCGGAGCTGGTCTGGCCTGGAACATCTCCGGTGTCCAACCTCGAGGCTTCCTCACGCACTGGTGTTTCCCGTGGGATATGAGTGACCCGGAGCTGGAGTGTCCCCTGATGCCTCCGGTACCCCCGGGGGGGCGGGATGGGAGGGAGGGGATGTCCCAGGGCAGAGGAAGGTGTCGTGTACACTGCCAGCAAGTCAGGGTCTGGGATGGGCACCTGCGTGGGGTTGGAAGCCTTCACCCAGCCACTGGGGGCTCAGGGACCCCCAGCTCTGGGGTTTGGGTGACAGCTGATCCCAGGTGCCAACACTGGCCCCGGGGGATGTGCTGGGGGGGTTGGGGGCTGTGCTGTGGTGGCATGAAGATGCTCAGCACCTCCCGCGGGTGCTCAGCAGCACCAGGAGCCAGGCAGCACCCAGTACCACCTCCAGCCAGGGGGGTAAAGACCCTGTCCCCTCCTGCAGAGCCTGGGGACACCGCCCGGACCCCTGGGACGTGGATATGGGTGCCCCCCACCCTTCCAGGGCTGGAGGCAGAGGTGCTGGGTGCCCTGCTCAGGGTGAGTCCTGCTTGCTGACAGCCCTCTTGCAAATGTTTTCTCCCTGTAGAATTCTGAGGACAAATTTTGCCGCAGCCTTTTCAAGAGACAGCACTGGATAATCTCCTCTCTTTTGTTAATTCCCCCCCCCCCCCCATCATTAGCAGAACATTTGTTTGTGTGACAGTTCCCATTTAGCTTTTGACAAGCTCTATAGCTGGTCGATTTATTTCACTTTTTATGGTGAAATGGTGAATAAAGAGAAAACATGACTTCCTTTTGCCTGCTTTCCACAGATATTTGCCTTTGTTAAATAATTATTATTTATGGCTCCTTTAGTAGTGGCACAGCACAATTTTGTGGTGTTAGTGATAAAATTCTGGTCCTAATGGGACAGAATCTGAGTTTTCTGCACTGCTGAGATGTCAGATCCTGGGCATGCAGCAGCACACTGCTGGTGTTCAGGTGCACTCACTTCTGTATTCTGGATTTGCAAAGGGAAGAGGAGGCTTAACCCAGGGGTGAGAGTGCAGCTACAAATCTGACCTCCTGATTTTATTTGTTCTTCTGCACAGATAAGACACCCAAAACTGGCCAAGAGATGTACAGTTATTGCTTAAATTTGCAGCTTAAAGTTAATGTGATTAAATATGAATATTTAAATGAAAGTATACTACTAACTGTGAGAATAAACAACAGTGGAAAAACACTTGTGTCAGAAAAAAGGCATTTCAGCCTCAATCCTGGGTCCAGTTTGCATCACTAAGTTTGACTGGAACAGCTGATTAACCAAGAGTAAGAATTTATGAGCTATTTGTACACCCTCTTCATTTGCAGTGTGTACAAACTTGGCATCTGCCTTTCCCTGCAAGCCTGAGCTAGCAATTATTCTGATAGTCTGCATAAAAGCTTTTGATTTATAGATCTGATGCTTTCCAGCAGTCGCCCCCACACTGACTCTGCTGTGCTTGCAGATGGGGTGTGTGGTGCCAGGGGTCCCACCAGCAGCCCAGGAGCAGAGGAGGTGCCAGCTCTGCTCAGGTACAGGTCACACAAGGTACGATGAAAGGGGGAAAAAAAATAAGTCCTTAATCCAGCCTGTTTGAGCCCAAATGGCTCCATTTGCCTGCTGCTGGCAGAGGTGTTGCCTGCCTGGTGTTTTTTTTCCCCCTTTATTTTCTACCATGAAGATCACCTTAACAGATAAAGCAGGACAGCTGTGGCTTCATTCTCCAGGAATAATTGGCCAGAAATAGCTTTTTCCTCCTCTGCTTTTTTAAAATGAACTTTCATTTTAACATTTATTATTCATCTTGTGTGGCCCACGCACAGCATTCTGAAACCAGGCTGGTGTCCTCCTCAGATAAGCTTGGAAGCTTTTGGAAAATCCCATTTATTTGTGTTCTTCCATATATTTTACCTTTCTGCTACAAGACACTTGCATTTCCCAGCTTCTCTGGGCAACTGAAGAAAGCTTTGATTCCCCAGTGGAAGCAAAGATTCTCAGCCCTTCAGGAGCTGCATTTGGAGTCTCTCTCTAGGCTGTGCCTCCTGTCCTGGTGGGCTTGGAGCTGGAGCACAGGTGGTGGGACAGGGCTGGGATGGCAGCAGCAAACCTCAGCACTGCCCTGAGGTCTGGGCCCTGCAGCTCATGGTTGGACTTTGGCAGGTTCTGTGGCCTCGAGAGTTATTATCCCTCTCTGTTTTTTCCAAACATGAAGCTTAACAGGCTTAAAGATGATCTTTAAGTGACAGAAAAACCAGTCTGTGTTCTAAACCAGTTTTGTTTATCTGGCTCCATTAAGTTTAAAATAACAGAGCTGGTATCGTGCATAATCATGGCAGTCGTTTTACAGCAGAAATCCGCTGGGGCTGATGATGGCTTGGAGGAGCCTCAGTGAATCCGTGGTTAGGTGCTGCTGCTCCGCACCGCACGCTGCAGCCCCAGCGCTCTCTGCCCCCCGCACTCCCGCAGCATCCTCCCTGCCCCGCTCCCTGCCCGGCTCCGTTCCCTGGGCAGACACTTTCTCTGGCTGAGTCTGCATTTACAAATGAGTTTAAGGATGCCGTTAGTCATTTGCTTTTTTCCCTCTAGCAAATACGCGATCTCTGGAGTCTCGTCCCCGGAGGGAGATGCGTGCGCTGTCCCCGTGCTGTCGCTGAGCCCCCCCGGCAGCCTGCAGCAGCCTTTAAAATCCTGGCTAAATCCCAAAGCCCTTCTCGTTGCATCCAAAGGTTCAATCCCTGCAGCAGGACCTGTGCCACCTGACAGGGAGAGCAAAAGCTCCAACAATTCCAGCAGCGGGTGGGAACCCGGCACGCAGCAGGGGGAGAGATTCAGCGCTGCTCTTTTTGTTCCGTATTTTGCTGCCGGGTTCGGGAGCTGGGAGAGGTGGGACTGGCCGGGCAGGAGCAGGGCTCAGAGGGGGATGCTCAGCCCGTGGCGGTGCCACCAGTGTCCGTGGGACACTGAGGAGCAGCGGAGCCTCTGCCCGCGGCACAGCCCAGAGCCGGGGTCCCTGCAGGCGGGGGGGGACACCGGGGCTGAGCCCCTGTCTGGAGCTGCAGTGACAGCCCAGGGCTGGGGGGTTTGGGGTGGCTCTTCGGGTCAGAGATCACAGCTGGGGCTGATGAAAACCTTGACTTGTGAGGTTCAGCTAAAAGCTGTTACCTGCCCTGTGGGTGCTTCCTGGGCACCGTGCTGGTTTTGTACAAAATGCCCTCAGTTACTCTGTGGGAAGACCCTCATTTTCCCAAAACTCAGTCTCTATCCATCCTGAGGGAATGGGATCAGCCCAGCCATGCCTCTCACTCCTGGGAACAGGGGGACCCTGGGCAAGCACAGCTCTGCCAGGCAAGACCCCCCAGCTCCTTCAGAGGCCACCACCAGCCACTAACCATGGGCTGGTCCCACAGCCAGAGCAAAATGTGTCACTGTGACAGGACTGGTGGCTTTGGAAAGGGAATATAAGCCCTCTCCTGCAGCTAAGGGTTACTGGGTGTAGGAGGCTCTGAGAGCTGCAGGGCAAGGTGAGCAGCATGAAGGTCTGATTAGGGGATTGGTTATGCAAGAGTCACCCATGAATGTTGTGTATGCAAGGTTATTAAGAAGTTAATGCAGGAGAGCACAGGAGTTAGACAGGCATGATTACTGTCCTTAGAAATCAGGGAGCACTTGGACATGGTTTGGGAATTGCAAAAGAGCCTGCAGGTAGCTCAGTGTCCCCCAGCCATCCTTGGAGCACTGGGTTGTTTGCCCTTGTTCCTGCAGGAAGAACAATGTCTTGGAGTTTCTGAGCATCACCTGAACTTCCTAGGAGAGCTGCTCAGCAAAGTCAGCAGGCAGAATATATTTAGAGATGAATAAGTGGTGGTGAGTGTGAGTGTGACTGTCAGGGCTGGAGTGATTCCTCCCCACGTGGCCATGGATCAGGGGGTGTGTGAAGGGGCTTCCATGCCTGTGTCTGCTCTGCTCTGGGTGCCTGCAGGTGAGCTGAGTGGGCTGGCAGAGGGCAGCACAGCTTTGGGCCATGGCCCTGCTGGGGTGCAGCATCCTTGGCTTCCTCTGCAGAACTGGGAGGTGCTGGGTTTTCTGTGGGTGCAGGGACCATAAGCAAGGTGTTCATCAGCACTGCACATCTCCTCCAGCTCTGGTAGCACAGGGCTTCCAGTGGGAGTCTGCCTGCAAAGTCTGGGGTGAAAGAACCCAAAAATGGTTGAAGCCCAGTGCTCCAGCAGCCAGCACCATTGCTGCACTGCTCCTCCTTAGTCTGTTTTTTTTTTTGTTTGTTTGTTTTAAATGCAAAGGAGGATTTAGCTGTGCCTTTTTATTATTTCCTAGTTGTTTTGCAGTCACTGGTAGAAACTTTTAGTCCCATAGCAGGACTGGGAGCAAGGCACCATCGGAGCCCTCCCCAGGGAGCTGTTACTGCCATGCAGCTGCAGTCAGAGCTCTGCAGCTGGCACTGCACAATCCCTCTGGGATCCCAGTGATGCTTCAGCATCTGCATCACTCCAACCCATGCTTTATATCCAGAGTTCTCTGGGCTCTAAAGCTGAAGGGCCTCTCCATGGATGGCTCCCACTCCTGGTTCTGTTCTGCCCACAAGCCCAGCGATTCTTCTGTACATTGTTGGATGGGAACAGAGAGGCTTGGAAAAAACCCTTTTAAATGTAACAGAGCTGCTGGAGGATGGTGTCAGGGAATGCTCTTGGGGCACAGAGTCACCCAGTGCCTGTTTTTAACCAAACCCACCAGCTTGGGAAGAGCCACCTCTCCTGCTTCCGCACCAGCCTCTGCGTGGGGAGGAATGGTCCCTCTCCTGGGCACTGCTGCGTGTTGCTGGGGATGGATGTGTCACTGGGACTTCTCTATTTACCCCTTATCAGGTCTTGCCTTGCACAGGGTGTCTCTGACACGCAGGGTCTCTCTCCTGCAGGGTGGGCTTTGTCTCCTGCAGGTGCACCCCATCCTGGACTTCCCTGACCCCCAGATCTCCCTGGCCTCAGCCCTGGCAGAGCATCTCCTGCACCTCACCACCTCCTGCAGCAGGGAGGGACCTGCAGCCCTGCCACCCCTCCTGGGGCTGGGCACTCAGCTCCTGAGACACTGGGGGATCTGGAGAAGAGTAGGCCACTTCATTTTTTATTTAGAGATGATCTTTAGCAAATGAGAGAAATCCTAATCACCAAAATCTTCATTATCGAGCAAAATACCAGGGAAATAATTTTCCAGATGTTTATGGGAAGGTGTGGCCTTTAACTTGTGGTTGTTACTGTTCCTTTTACCTTTTCAAAGCCCTGGCAAGTGTTATTTATTACCACTATTTTTATCTTTGAAGCTTATTTTGAATAAACATTAGGATTCCACTCCATCTGATCCTCGCTGGGGCGTTGTAATCTCTGCTGCTGCTCTTACAGATGTGATGGCAAATGCAAAACTTCAGCTAGAACATAGTGTCTCTGCAGCCACAGGAAAGAGAAGGTTTCACATAAAAATGCAAGTCAACTGAAAGACCAAAATAAACTGAAAGGGAGATGGTTTGATTTTTCCATGTGGTCTGTCAAGACCAGCTCCTTGGCCAAATCCTGCCTTCCAGCTCCATTCCAGCCCGGAGCCTCCATTCCCCAGCACAGAGGGCATTTTGCTCACGGGGTTGCTGCAGCCTCTGGGAGGGCAGGTGCTGAGACCCCCCCAGCACAGAGGGGCCGTGTCCCCAGCAGCCATTCCCAGCAGGGTTTGCTGGTGCTGGGCCAGGTCCCAGGGCAGGGAGCAGCCTTCACACACCCACCTCAGCCACCCGGGAGATGGGGCCTCACCCTGGAATGGAAACGAGGGCTTAAAGCCTTTAAGGAATTATCTGAAATTAGGTATAAATGCAGTAAAAGGGGGTTAGTATGCAGGGCCAGAGCAGCTGCAGGCAGGGAGTTTCTGGAGGCTGGAGGGTCTCCTTTGGGCAGACACAGCAGCCCCGGGCGTGCTCCAGGACCACCAGCACCCACTGGGACATGGACCCTGTCCAGGGCACCAGGGGCACTCGTTTCTGCAAACAGCATGGAGAAGGGGCAGAAACCCCTGCTGCTGCTCCCTCCTAACCACTTGTGTCCCAGGATCAGGTCAATATGTCCCTCGTGGGTGTTTCTGCTCTCCTTGCAGGGCTGTGTCCCTCAGGGTGTGTTGTATTGCCAGAGGTTCTCAGCCCTGCTGCTGCCTTTCTGTCCCTGATTTATTTGTCAGTGTTCCTGGGTTGCCACATAATCCATAGTAATGCATTTTAAAATCTGATCAGCAAATCTGACTGTAAAGGATTTCAGTACCACCCTCTGAGGGGTGGCTGAGGGGCTCTGGGGTGGGTGCTGCCTGGATGGGGACACCCTCTGCACAGCTTTCTACTTCCTAGAGCCAGGGCTGGAGGCACCTGGCAGGATGCTTTGGGCAGATGTACCTAATGGAGTTTCAGGCTTGGTTTGGTCTGGTTTGAAGGGTTAAACCTGGGTGTGAGCTGAGCTGCAGCACCTCCTCCAGCACCCGAGAGCCCAGGACCTCAGGGGGACCTAAAGTGCTGCACAGCAGCATTGAAATGGGTCTGAACTGGTGCAGACACAGCTGCTAAATGGAGGACAACCAGAAGAGCACAGAAAGAGATGGAAACAGCTCTCCTGTGTCAGGCAGTCAGGACTGGCAGGAGAGATGGGGGTGCTGGGGTGCAGGGCTGGGACCAGAGGCCATCCTGGGCTGCTGGAGGAGAGCACACAGCACCCCAGGGTGAAGAGGAGAGGCAGGAGGGTGTTTTTCTGCTGAGCCACCAACAGAGAGGGACCAGACAGTTTGGATAAGCTGTAGAAGCAATCCAAATAGCCTAAATAATCATCAGGCCAGACTCCCCCTGGACTGAGCAGTTGCTAGTGGTTGTTCAGAAACAAATACAAACCCCACTGTGCTCTCACAGAGTCATCCTGGAGGCATGAGATAAACTTCATCCCTGGTGCTGCTGCTGCCAGGGGGGACCAGCCCAGCCAGGAGGCTCTGGTCAAGCTGCCCCAGCTTGTGGTGGCAGCTGTGGGACAGCTGGTGGGGACACTGAGGCCAATGATGTCCCCGCTGGGCACGGGGGGAGTGCTGGGGACAAAGGGACCAAACCCTCCCCCAGGTAAGGTGGGATGAGCATCCCTGGGTGAAGGCACACGTGGGAAGGAGGGATGGGCACCCAACACCCCAAGGCTGCCTTGGGGTGGGAGCCATTCCTGGTGTTTGTTTTTCTTTTAATAGGACTCCAACTATATTTAGATAAAAAATAAATACATTCTTGGCTCAGACAGACTTTTCAATGCCTGATGAATGAGCAGGACCTCTTCCACAGGAAACTATAAAATTCCTGGGGTGAGGGTTTGCCTCTCCTGAGGTGAAGGGAGGCAGAGCTCTGTGCTCAGCCTTGCCTGCCAGCCCCTGCTGGGTGTCACAGCTCGTGGCTGTCACCAGGAACAGCACGGGGATGAGGAAGGGACCTTGCTGGTGCTGAAATCCTTATCTTGTGTTTCGTTCTTGCTGGGTGAGAGCAGAGGTGCCCTGGCCCTGCTGCACTGCTGGAGATGCTGGCAGGGGACAGGACCTGAGCTTGGCCATTTTCTGTCCCAGCCCCATCACTGGGGGTTCAGGGCTCATCCCTTCAGACCTTGCTGCCTGGGGAGGGGTCCAGCCTGCTCCCAGCACACCCACCCTGGGTAACACACAGTCCTCTGTGTGCTTCTGCTTCCACCACCTCTAAAATAACCTTTCCTCCCTCTGCTGGAGCAGGGCTGCTGCTCTGTGTTGGAAAGCCAAAAGCACACTGGAGAAACTCTTCCAAAAACTGCATCTTCCCAGGAAAAGGGTTGGTTCTCAGTGCATGGCTGTGTCTGTCTTTCTCAGGGATGAGATTCTTTGCATACTGACCTGCTGACACCTCCTGCCTGGGTGAAGGAGCCCAGCATTGGGCTGCTTTTCCTCTCACGTTTCTGGGTCCCAAAGGTTTTTTTCCCAGCGTCAGAGGCTCCGTGAGGCTCTCAGGATGGTAACATCCTCTTTGTGAGTCGTGCTTGTTCATCATCAGTTCAGATCCCATTTTAGGACACATTTTCCCTAATTTGATGCCTTATTTGGGCTTTTCTTCTGGCAGTTCCTGTGACATCACCCCCCAAGCAGTGACTCAAAGGGCTGTGACCCTGGACAGTCTCTGCAGTGGGGGCCATGGGGCCAGTGTCCCCTCCCAGAGGGACCTGGGGACACTGCTGAGCCTGGCACACATCCTGGCAGCTTGGGATGTGTTTGGAGGGAGCTGTCCCCAGGGCACAGGAGACGTGCCCCCATCCTGCCTGAGCATCTCTGTGTGGGAACCCCCACCCTGGCACCCACAGAGCCCCTCCCCAGTCAGTTGGGTTCCTCTGGTACAAGCAAGGCACCTTTTTCCCTTGGAATAATCATAAACCACCTTCTGAGCTATTCCCCCAGCTCCTCTGGTTACTGAATAATCCATGTGGAGGAGGTCAGATCCTTCCCAGCTTTGTCAGGTCACCCCCAGGGGTTTTCTGCCACTGTCCCACTCAGCAAATGTCACAGTGACCCCTTGGCAGCTCTTGGTGGCTCTTGCCTGGCATCCCTGGCTGGATGGGAACACGGGGGAATGAGGAGCTATCCCCATGGGACAGGCTAAGGACCTGCCCCCAAAGTCCTGCCCTAGTGTCTGTGGGGCTAGTTCCTCCATGGCATGGCTGGGAAACCTGGATTTATTTCATTAGGATGTCCTGGGAAACCTGTATTTGTTTCCCTGGGATGGCCTGGGACAAAGGTCCTTAGTTCCCTCCTCAAGAACTTATATGTATATACATATATATCCTGTTCCGAGAGCTAATTAGAAATGAAGAAATTAATTTTGAAAAATCAGCTGAAGTGGGATGTTTCTGGGTTAGGGCTATTCCCCGACTGCATAAACCCAAACAAAACAAAATTCACATATTAACAGCTCCTAAGAGATAAACCAATTTGTTTTGCTACATTTAGGAATTAATATGAGTCATCTTGTTACAAGAAGTCATTTTTGCCAGCTTGTGCTTCTGGTATTTCTGGCAATACACTGGCTGAGGACAGTTTAGTGGGGATGCCCATGGCCAGCAGGCCCATCCCTGGTGGGTGCTCCCTTACCCCTGCCTCAGGAAACCAACCCCTGACTTTCAACCCCACGTACCCTGTGGGTGATGGCACAGCTCAGGGAGGTGTCCTGGGGGACAGGGAGCAGGACAGCCTTGGGGACAGTTTTGGGTGGAGATGCTGGGGCTGCTGCAGGTGCCTCAGTGTTCCTGCCACCAGAACATGCCCAGGGACAGAAAGGATACCTGAGGCACTGTGCATGAAGCAGCAGGAAGAGCTGCGGTGGCTCCTCTGCTCACTGGGTGGGTGTTGGCTCCTCGCAGTGATTTCTGAGGGGGAGCAGCTCAGCTGGTGAAGCCATCAGCCAGCCAGGCTCCCCTGCTCCCTGTTGAGCCAGGAAATTCCTCTCCCACGCACCCACGGGAAGGGTTTGGGCAGTTCCTGCCCTTGCAGCAAACAATGAGGGGCAGGTTTGCAGCTCCTGGTGGGCTGGGAGGGCAGGGGCAGCCACAGGGCTCCCTCCTCCATCCCTGCTACCAGGGGACAGCAACAGAAAGAGCAAAGCTTGGATACTCTGTGAGGAAAACACCAATGACACCCATCCTGTAACCCCCTGAAAAACACCATTACCAGGAGCTGTTTGGGGTTTTTTCTTCTTTTCCTCTTCCCCCGGGCCATGTGGTCCCCAGCAGATGAGATGTTTATTTGCCTGAGCTGGAGCTGGGAGCTTGGACAGACCTGTTACTGTCACTGTCACTGTCAAAGCCCAGCCTAGCAGAGAGGAGATTTTATCTGTTGCTCTCTTCTGTCCTGGCTCCTTCAGGGCTGCCCTTGCCATAGCAGAGTAATTAGCAGCTGGGCAGCAGCTCAAAAGAGGTTGGGTGCTCAGCTGTGGAGCTCCTTGTTCTCCCAGCCAAGCAAATGTTTCTAACTCCTTCTTCTCGGGTTCAGAATTACTATTAATTACTTACAGGGCTTGCTATCAAAAAGGAATATGTTTTTAAGGATGAGAACATACATTAATTGGTTTAGGCACTGAGAACATATGAAATAAATAGAATTTCACTTTGGGATTAAGGAGGAAAATCCAGGGAGGCTCCAAGACAAATTTGAGAAAACATGATAGCAGCAGTTAATTGAAGTGTCTCAACCACATTTTTCTTCTTAATCGTTTCAATTTTATTTTCCCAGAATCAGGATGTCTGACATGGAGCTGTGATTTGGGCTCACACACACATCACTGTGTACTTGATACTCCCAAACCAACAGGAACTCTGTGTTTGGCTGTGGTTAATGCAGTGCCAGGATACGTCCTCGATTACTGTCAGCATTTTGTTTTTACAGGGGTTTTCTGCTCCTTTTCTTCCTTTCCAGCTCTCTGCTGGCTTTTCCCCAGCCAAACAACCTGAGGCAGCTCCCCCTGCTCTGGGGACCCCCTGGCTGCTGGGGAGGGGGTTCTGGGGGACCTTTCCTCCTTCCTCTGCTCCCAGCTCAGCTCCTCCCCAGCAGCTCTGTCCTGGCAGGGATGTTTTAGGGATGTTTCCCCAGTGCTTTCAGATGGGGCTTATTGACATTACCAGGGAAAGATTTATGAGCTGTATGAAATAATAATAAGGGTTTCTATTTTATTCTAAGGCACTGGAAGGGAACAAAGTCCTTTCTGCATTCAGACAGACAGAACAAAGGAAACTCTGGGCTCGTGTTCATCCTCGGAGGCACCTGGTGTAAAGCACTCTGATAAAGTGAGTGCAGAACCAGGGACCTGCCCCTGGAGCAGGCCTTGGCAGGTTGCAAATTCTGTTTTATGCAGTAAATCATTAAAAAAAAAACCACAATGAAATCCTTTCATCACTATTACTGACATTTGCTCAGCAGGCATTAAAAAATTACAGTTAAAAACGAGCAAGATGAGCTCCAGCTGGAAGTTACCCACAGCCCTGGAGCTGCTGCTGCTGGCTGAGCAGCCCTGGGGTTGTTTCCTGGGGTTTCCTGGGGTTGTTACCGAGCACACCCTTGTTCCTGAGCCAGCCTTGGGGGAGAAGCTGCAGGAAATAATGCCATCTGATGGCCCTGGTGCCACCCCAAGGCCCCAGTGACAGGGGAGGGGACACCAGTGGGCTCTTACAGCATCTCCCTGGAAGGTGGGCTCAGGACAAAAGGCAGAGCAGACCCTGGGGGCTCCCCATGGCCCCTGCAGAGCCCTGGGAGAGAGGCTGGGGAGCTGCAGATTTCTGGGGTTGGGGCAGAAGCCCCAGGAAAAGCAATCTGCAGCTGTGTCCTGTGAATTTCCAGCCCTCTGACGATACATTTTCTCAGAGGCCTGAAGTGATGCAGCAGCTTCCTCTGACATCCATCCCCGTCTGCTTTGGGATTTTCTTGGGTTCATTCCTTGATCCCTGCCACAAAGCACTGGTGCTTTGCCAGCCCATTGTTTCTCTGCTGGAAACAGATGGTGTGGGCTAAAATCCTGATTGTGCTCCAACCCAATCCTCAGTGTTTCAACATCAACCTGCTGGCTGGATGTGTTCTGAGAGCTCTGTCCCTCCACCACCCATCCCCCTGTGGCAGGGGCTTCTCTCCCTCCTTGCTCCCAGGCTTTTTTTTGGGTAGCTCCTGGCCAAGCCCTGTGTTTGCAGAGGTGTCTGGGAGCTCTAAGAGCTGGGCACAGACAACAGTGTTCTGCATGCTGCTCTGTCAGGGTAACACCTCCACATCCTTTGGGCAATGTTAATATTTGGACAGTGTTAAAATATAACCAGTGTTCCTCAGCTCAGATAAATGCCTTGGCTGCACCCCAGCCCTTGCCAACCTGTGAGACAGTGCCTGGATTTCCTCCCACTCCCGGAGCAGCACAGGGCTCAGGGCTTGGCACTGCCACTGGGTGTTTAAACAAAATGCACATTAATATCTGAGGAAGTAATGCCAGGGTAATAGCTGCAGGAACAGGCATGATTAAGGGCTGTGGAGTAAAACAATTAAGCTGATCAGCCAAAATATTAGGAAAGCAACTCTACAAATACCCTTTTTTGCCTCTCTCAGAAATTAAGAAGGAGCTGGAGGTTGCTGGGGCTGGGGAATATTGCTCTGAATATTCATGGACATTTCTGGTCCTCAGGCAGCTCGTAGCCTTCAGGACAAGACAGGCAACCAGCTGTTAACCTTTGCTATGTTGTCTTCCCTTTCCAGGCTTGGTTCAGTGTGGAACAAGCTGGAAGTGGTGGCCAGGGGCTATCAGTGCTATGGGAAATCCAGCTGGGCTTCCCTGATCCCCAGGAGATCCCACAAACCTGTGCCCAAGTCTGGGGGGAGGAGGAGGAGGAGGATTGTCCCATGGCCTGAAGGCACCAGCAGCACCCCTGGGGACTGTTGGACATGAACAGATGGAGACCATTCCCACCAGGCTCTCCTGACCCTCTGTCTCCCTGTCAGCCTTGGGAAAGGCCATCCCAAACCCCAGGGAATTTATGAAAGCTCCTCGACATTAGGTGCAGTCAGATTATCATGAGTAGTTAATTAAAGGCAACTCGTTGCTATTAATTTGGATATTCCCAGAGTCTGCAATTGTTCAGTCTCTGTAAAAGCACCAGAGAAGAAAAATTGCTGCAATAACTTTTCCCTGGATTTGAAAAATGATCTTTCTTCTCCGAGTAAATTCTGAACTGCAAAACCAGGAGGCTGGTGCCTTCCAGTTGAACAGCTTTCGAGTCCTGCTCCACTAAAAGGGCTGCTTTTCAAGCCTTGTCAATCTAAGGAAATTTATTTAGGCAGTCTCAGGGGAAGGTCTTGGCAAAGCATTAATAGGTTTCTTTTATAAAAGAGACCTTTATTCACTGGTCTTTAAGCTGGCCCATGTCTAGGTCGGCTTTTGGAGTTCATGTGCAGAGAAAACGTCAGCCTTTGACAGTCTCCCTGCTGCAGCCCTGCTCTGGGGCTCTGGAGGAATTTCCTAAGCCCATAATGAACCATCTGGCTCAGCAATAACACAGCTGCCCACAGAGCCTTCCTCGGGGCAGGGGCTGCAGCTCCCGGGGGCTGGGGCTGGGGCAGGCAGGGAGCAGCCCTGAGCCCAGGAGGGTATTGGAGCACCAACATCACTCCTGCTCAGAAGCTGCTCTGCTCCCTGGGCACACAAACCCTGCTCCTTCTCCTGGTGTCAGCAGCTCGGGGTGCAGCACCCTGGGGGGCTGATGGAGGCACTCCCATCACCTCCTGAACCAGGGCACAAAATCCTCAGTGTAGAGATTTACTCTGGTTTTGGTGATTTGGCTGAAGAGGTTGAGTTAAAAAAAGTAAATAAAAGCTCCAGTTAGATTTATATAGGCTTAATTAACCCCAGTTTTTATAGAATAACACATGCCCATGTGAACTGTATTTAGCTCGGCCCCAAAGCAGCAGCAGCTGCTGGTCTCTGGGAGGGTTTCTCTGAACACACCAGCACTCCATGAATACTTGTTTTTGCACCTCTAAGCTTTTCTCTCTGGGGCTTTAAAGCAAGTTTTATTGTAGTGTTTATACAGCCACCTCAGCTGGCCTTTGGGTTATGTTTTTCTCACCTGAAGCCACTGAATCTGGAGTTTTATGGTTATAGGGATCTGAAACCACATTATGTTCAGAGTTGACCTCACTGATAGAACTCCTTAAAAGTTTCTGTTTAGGGCAATTGTCTTCTGCCCAGATAGCAGATTCTTACTGAGTTATATGCCAGATTAACAACTTCTCTGTGGCTTTTTGCTACCACTGAGGTAAATAACAAGAATCCCATTGATTCCGGCAAGTCGGGACTGAGTCAATTTGTCAGAGAAATATCTAAGAAACATTTTTCTTGAAAAACATTGTAAAGGATGATGCAGCTTTTCTTTTCTTGTGGAGAATGATGTGAAATGCAGCCTGATCGTTATTGATCCAAGCCTCCACCTCTTGAGCCAGAGCAAAACAGCCTCTTCCCAGCTGGAGGTAAGAATCCTGCAGAGCAGAACTGCTCTTGTGCAGGAAAAGCTCAGAAGAGTTTATTTCTTCCTCCTTTAAGGACTCCCTACCTTTTCTGCATGGCCTCAGAAATGCAGAGGTACAGGGTGGGTTCCAGCCCCACACATCAGCTCCACAAAATAAATATTTTAAATATAGACAAAGAACCAGTGTTGACTTCAGCTGAGGGCTCCTTTCTGCCCAGCCCACCTCCTTGCTCGAGGTGTGTGAAGCCACGGCTCCAGCTGCTACTCATTTCTGAATTGTTTCCCCCTCAGGACCCACAGCTGGGGCAATCCCTCCTCTGGCCCCAGGGCACACGTGGGGCCTTGCCTGGGAACAAGGCGTGGGGGGATACCACCAGAAACCCACCCAGAGCCCCTGTCCTTAATCAGCCTCTGCCTTTCTACTGGTGAAACCCTCCCAGTTCACAAACAGTGTCCCTTTTCCTTCCTCAAATATTTCTTTAAAAAAAAAAAAAAAAAAAAAAAAGAAAAAAGGGACCACAAATAAGACAGCGCTTCAAATATTTGTAGATTCAGATCAGTTAAGCTTTGAAAAATTTCAGCTTGCAAAAACTTCAGCTGAAATGTGGTTTCTCCCCAGTCATGGGTTATTTTCTCCCTGCTGATGGGCTCTGCCTTCCTTCCTTGCACCCTGGCCAGGGCTGGAACCTCATCCCTTTGCCCCTTGGCCACTGGTGTGTGCCAGCATGGCTACCGTGCCCTGCCACACATCAGTATTAATTTCTCCTCCAGCAAAGGTTTTATTTTCAAAGCACTTTCTCTGCGAGGCCATGTGGGGGTGACTGCACATAGGGGGGAAGCAGCAGCATCTCCCACTCCTCCCTCCCTCCCGCTCCCTGGCAGGAACCCTCATCCCTTGGCACCTCCTGCCCTTCCCTCAGCAGCATGCCCACCCCCAGACCTGGAATGGAACTGAAAAGCAAGGCCAGGGAGACTTTCCTATCCAGAAATAGTTTATTTAAACGTTTTAGGAACACTTTCCTGTATTGGCAGACATGTTATACTGAACGTTTGAGTTCGAGCTGAATGCTCATGCAGGAGGCACAAAGTCCTTGTTCTTGTCACTTCTGGCCAGGGACAGGAGGACCTGAAGATGCCCCCCGTGGTGCTGGGTGGGTGCAGTAGGACCTGTTCCCCTGGGGCTGGGGGGATTCCCTGCCCTGGCCCCTTGCAGAGAGCAAACCAGAGCATCTGGGAGGAGCAGCTGCCACGGGGGGGCTTTGCACAGAGCCTGTCCCCGTGGTGCAGTCACCCTCTGAAACCTCTCTGGTTTGATGGGTGCTGTGGGCAGCCCCTCTCTGCACTGCTGCTCCATCAGGCAGGTCAGCACAGCCCGACCCATGGAACTCCCCCCAGCACCAGAGCTCCTGACCCACAGAAGGAGCTGCAGCAGCCTCCTTTGCTCCAGATGACAAACCACAGCAAAACGCAGCCTAATGGCTTCACTGGGCAGGCTCCTCTCATGCTTACACTGAATTTCAGTTTTAATACCAAAACTAAAGACTCACATATGTTCTGAGCTGCTAGATGCATTAATTTCATGCTTTTGCTCCTGACACTTGAGAGGCACAGGATTTTGTTAAGCTGTTTAATTGCATTGAGTTTCTTTAGCAGACACTATTTACAAGCTGCAGAAATACCTGAAGGGCTCAAGTGGATGCCAGCAGCACAAAGAGCCCAAAGCAAGAATGTCTGTGCTGAAAGAGGGGCTGCAGAGGAGCACCACTACCATTTACAGGTCACAAAAGCAAACCCAAACAGGAACATGCTACCATGGGTTTTTTTCTGAGTAGCCAAATAAAGGTAGTAGTGATGGAGGGCTGTTAGAGATGGCCTGTGTCAGAAGCTGATGCTCCAGCTCCAGTGGTGGCATTTCAGTCCCTCTCTTTAAACAACCTGGCACCTCCAGGAACATCAACCACACACCAGCAGAGGGCTGGACATAGTGTAGGAGGTGCTCACCCCCCACGGGTACATCCTTGCCCCAGGTGGGGCTCCCCTGGGCAAGGACAGTGACCACCTGGACTCACCAACTCTAACCCTGCCACAGGAAGGGTTCCCCCCAGCTCTCGCTCACAAGATGTTTTATCCCAAGCAAGCAAACACCCACAGCACAGAGCACGCCCCAAAGGGAACCCCCTCTCTGCTGCAGCAGAAAGAAAACCCAGCACACTCACCTCTGCAAGAAATATTCCAGTTCTCTGGCAAATAATGTAGACATTTAATAGAAGCAAAAAGACAGAGCACACAGACACCTGCCAGCCTGGACTACCTGATAGTTTCAGTAGCAGGTCCAGTACCAGAAGCATTGCATGACTTTGGGAACAAATACTTTTGGCAGAGACCCCGTGCCAGATCCCAGGATGGTGTCACCTCTGTCACATCCAAGAGGTGATGGGGACCTTCCCTAAGGAGGAGGGGCTGTGGGATAAGGTCTGGTGAGGGTGCTGCAGGCTCCAAGGGGAAGGTCTGGTCCTTGCAGAGGGTCACTGATGCATTACAGGAATTACACTGCAGAATCAGCACAATACCCTCCCAATCCCCCCCAAGCACAATCCCCCTCCCAATTTCCAAATTTTATGTAAAGCTATTTTCCATAAAATTCCTGGTCAAACCCAGCTGGAATAAAAGCCCATGCTTTAAATGCTGTACGACCTCCCAGGTGGTGGTAAAAACACAAAGCTGCTCTGTGGCAACTCCCTGCCCTGAGACAGGCAGATGGAGGGGGAAGAGGGTCCCTGGGACCTTCTGGGAATGCTGCTGCATTCCAGTGTCAGGGATAATGCTGACAGGGGCTGAGCTGCACCATCCCACCAGAGTTAAAGCCATCACCCACTTGCACAACTCATTATTTTTATATTATTGTACACGGAGGAGAAAGCTACAGTTGCTGCAGTTTTACATCGTGCTTTCAGAAAATAATCACCCAGGTTAGTTAAATCCTCCACACCTGTTGCTTTAGTACAGTTGTCAGCAGCCTGTTAGTGTAAACTTCCAGTATGGATTGCAAAAAAAAGAGCAAGCCTTCTTTTTGACTGTGACCATAGGTTTAGTATGCCAGAAGTTACCTTTGAGATGTGTTATTTCCAAAAGACTATTGCAAGATCTTAGTTGCAAGAAGCTTGGAGAGACTTGATAAACACCACAGAAGCCCCTTTGCTGTCCTTCCTGGTCAGACATGCTGATGTCAGGAGCTTCCTTTGCTCCCTCCCCACAAAACACTCCTCCGAGAGGCAGTGCCTGCAAGGGGGCACTTGGTTGCTTGAAAGTCAATAGCCAGGCTCTGGGTTTTTTTTTTGGTTTTTTTTTTTGTTTGTTTTTTTGGTTGGTTTTTCTGTTTTTTTAAACCTTCCCCTTCTGGTGAATTGCTCCCCAGCTCTGGGGGGACTTGGGGAGCTGCTCCCTGCTCAGAGGTGTCTGCTCTTGCTGCAGGTGATGCAGAGGAGGCCAGCGGTGTCCAGGACGAAGGCTTTGCCGGTCAGCAGCGTCTCACACTCCAGGCAGGAAAAGTGCTCCTTGTGCCAGGCCATGCCCTCTGCCTGCTGGTAATCCTCTGAGAAGATGAGCTGCAGGGGGGACAGACAGACAGACAGACCATTGCTCATTTCCACCACCTTGCCAGGCAGAGCTGGGAGAACTCCATGCCTCCCACCAGGTCTGCTGGCCATGGAGGGCAGGCGTTGGGAAGGGGTTCATAAAATGGACAGGATTGCTTTGGCTGAAACCCCTCAGGCTGTCAGTGCAGCTGAGGTGGGCTGTTGCTGAGACAGAGCCCAGAGCTGGCTGGGACCACCAGTAACACCAGTAACACCAGAGTGAGGGACTGGATGCTCTCAAAGGTCTTTTCCAACCAGAACAACCCTACCATTAACAGCCCCTTCTCTGCAGGTACCGCCAGCTCCCCAGAGCAGCCCTGGGAGGTCTGGGTTGGTGTGAGGGGGTTTGGGGGTGTGGGTTGGTTTGGGGGCGTGGGTTGGTGTGAGGGGGTTTGGGTTGGTTTGGGGGTGTGGGTTGGTTTAGGTGTGGGTTGGCGTGAGGGGGTTTGGGTTGGTTTGGGGGTGTGGGTTGGTTTAGGTGTGGGTTGGCGTGAGGGGGTTTGGGGTGTGTGTTTGTTTTTAGGTGTGGGTTGGTGTGAGGGGTTTGTAGGCACAGCTGATGTCCCTGAGGGGTCCTGGGGGTCCGTACCTCATCGCAGGCAGCACAGCGTGGGCGCAGGCTCTCGCAGTAGTGCCTCCCGCACCAGGCTGCCCCACTCTTCCAGAAGTAGATGAGGTCGACGAGGGGCTGGGCGCAGCGGCAGCAGACGAAGCAGGATGGGTGCCACAGCCGGGAGTACCCGGCCCTGTCTGCGTACACCACCGGGCAGTCCCCGGGCACCGCCGCCTTGCAGGCCTCGCAGCGCTGTGGAGAGACGTGGGGGCTGGGAGCGGGGCACGGGGCTCTGCTGTCGCTCACCCCATCACGGGGACCCTTCCAGACTCAAGGGCTGTCCCCAACGTGTCCCCCTCCCACTGCAGAGAACCCCCCAGCCCTGCAGCCCCACAGCCAGAACAAACACCGGCGCCTTCCTAACTCCCACCTCCTTCCTTGCCAACAAGAACTGTTAAAAAAAAAACCAAACCCACAACCCAACTTTGCTGTTTCTCTCCATGGCAGTTCTTCACAGGGCTTTTCCTAAGCGCCGCATAACCTCTATCCCCCTGCCATTTACACACTAAATAAAGAGCAGATCTTCAAACTTAAGATGGGATTGCAGCTCAGTACTCGTTTTACATCTCTACGGCATAGGGAGAGGAGTGAAGACTTTATTAGCAGCATTACCAGAGGTGTTGGCCAAGAAAGTGTCCCTCTCTCCTAAGCTTTTTTCCAACTCGCTCTCTCTGCTGGCTGTGGTTTAGCAGTGACAGCTCCCGCAGAAGCAGCTCCCCGGGCATCACCAGAGCTCTCACAGCACTGGAGGCCTCCAGGGTTTTGGGACAAGGGCTGATTTTGATCAGGGTTTGGTTTGATTCCAACACAGTGGCTTGTAACACCAGGAGGCTTTCCAGTTCTCAGGGGGTTAAAGACGATTCTGCGCTCAGTGGAGAACGTTCAGGACACACTCGTTGCAGGGATGGGCCCCTGTCTGCAGCCCAGAAGAGCTCAAAAAGCTGAGCTTGAGCTCAGACACCTCTCTCATGGTGATTTACATTGGCCCTGCACGTTTTTCCTTTACACACCAATTTCAACACAGCCTGAGTGTGCAATAAAGTTTAACAACCCTAGCACTGAGCCCACACAAACATCCCAGCTTGTGTCTGGGTGCAGCACGGGTGCCTTCTGGGTTTATTATCTTCTACAGCAAGGGTGATGATGGTTTTGTGGTTTGGTTTTGCTTCCTTTTTTTTCCCCCCATGCCTGATATTCATAAATCTATATATCAGACTCCCACCTTGATCTGAAATAGGGTGAAGTCAAGCTGCTGGGGCTGATAAAAAGGTTTGGTATTTAATAGATTCCAATCTGTGTTCTACTTCTAATGGACTCCATGATGAAACATTGCACAACATCCTTGACAGTCAGGATCTCCAAAATGAGCTACTCAGCACCACGCTTTCCCTCTCTGCCCCTCAACCAAAGGCACTGTGTCTTCTCAAAAAGCTTTCCTCATTGATGCAGCCCTGCAGGTCTTGGAGGACTGGGACAAACTCCATGCCCTGGAAGGGTCCTAGGCAGCTGGTGGCACCCCTGGGCATCACCTCTTGGAGGGCAGCACTGGAGGGAGGCTCCGGGGAGCTTCCTCAGGCTTGGGAACACACACAGTGTTTAACACCCACATTTTAGGAGACATATGGGTATGAAACCTCCACTCCTGATCTATTCTCATCTATGCTGTAGCCCTGAACACATCAACAGCATTAACACCTCCAGTGCTGCTGGCTTTGTGAACTTCAGATTCTCAGTCCCTTTAACACTCATTCTTGGTCTTCCTGGAGCTTATTTCAGCCTCACACATATGACAAAGCAAAGCACTATAGCTCATTCTTCCACAGCAAAACATTTTGTCAAGGCCAGAAGCCCTTCTGGAAGTTCAGAACATTCCAGATCTTGGGACACAGTCCATTCCTATCAGGTCAGCTGCAGCAATTTGTGCACAGGAGATCAAATTCAAGCTGGCAGTGTTCTGTTAGAAGGGAAAGAGGAGCTCACTATGGCCAGAAACTCCAGCACCCCCACTGAAGCTGAGCTGTGCAGAGTGCTGGTCAAAATGGATTTTCAAACTGCTATCGAAACAGCTCCATTTTTCAGTGAGTGCCTCTAGAAAAATGATGCTTTAAACTATGGAGAGTAACATCACAGTTATGTATTTATTTGGAAGGACAATCTTGCAGTCTAAATAAACCCCTATTGCCAAGATGACTTTTATTAATGAGTTTAATAGAAACCTTCCTTTCTTGGCTTAAAATTCTTTGTCTGATTCAGTATTTTGTTGCAATAGTGAAAAACTTTCACTGTATCACTGGACTCTGAAAGTCAGAGTTAATAGAAAAGGCCATAGCAGAGGGGAGACATTACCCAATATGGAATGAAAACTGCTCTTAGCATCTTACAGTCTCAGTGCAGTAATGGCTAGAGACATCTTGTCTTGAAAACACTCAGACACCACTTCTTCTCCAGCTTTAAATCCCCTGCTGCAAGTCACCCTGACGAGGGACAGTACAAAATATCTTTCACTCACCATATTTTATGATAAGTTCAGCAAAAAGCCTCTCCAGACAGCGCTGGGAGAATCTCAAAGGGTGCTAGGGAACGTCAGTCATCACCCCGTGGAAATGAGTTTTTATGGCCAGAGACGTGCCTGGTCTGTACAGAGTTCTCCAGAGCCATCTCAGCCCTGGGAGCACCATCTCTGTGTTCACTACCTGGCACTCATCAGACTGAGCCACCACTCACTAACTCACAGGAAAACTCTTTCTGCTCTTGAGCACCTGATGCTCGGTCACCCAGGGACATGTCACCCCCAACCTCTCCGAGTCTGGAAGATTCCCTTTCCATGGTGGTTCAGCACAGCTCTTGCTGCAGAAGCAGGGAGATAACCCAGCCTCTGAGATGGCCCCTGTGCTCAGCAGGGCTGCTGGGACCACACCAGGGGTCCTGCTGGGACCACACCAGGGGTCCTGCTGGGACCACACCAGGGGTCCTGCTGGGACCACACCAGGGGTCCTGCTGGGGTACCAAAGCACACTGTGGGCAGCTGAGCAGCACTTTTTCCCATGCTGGCAACTGGGAAAAGCAGAGCAGCAGGCTGGGAGAAGCCCTGGAGCAGCATCAGGAACCAGGCACAGGTCACCCTGGCTGGTGCTGTCTTTTTTCCTCTCTAGCTGAGACCGAATCTGACCCTGAGAGCTTTCCAAGCCCCCCTGCCAGCCCATCCCAGCACACTTACGTAGATGCCCTCCGTGGGCTCCAGAGCCCCGTTGGACTCGGGGGTTTTGCTGCCGGCGATGCTCTCATCCTGAGCCTTCCCCTCCTCCTTCCTGGCACCACCCTGGCCTGGCAGTGCCACCTCCCCGACGCCCAGAGCTTCAGCTTTGTACTTCTTCACAAAGTCTTCCATCAGCTTCACCTCTCCCTCGGCCAGGCCCTGGCAGTGGGATGGGTCCTGGTCGTAGAGCGGGAGCTGCCTCACCAGCTGGTGCCGCCGGTACCGCGCCCCGTCCGTCCCTGCCACCGGCTGCATCTCCTTGGGGATCAGCTCCATGTACTGCATGGCCTGGCATGGAGAGAGCACCCACGGTCACCCACCCCAGGCACCTCCAGCAGGCAGCACCACCTTCCTCTGGCAGAAAAGAGGCCTGAGGGGTGACCTGCTTGCTCCCCACCAGCAACGTGGAGCGAGGGGAGGGCTTGGTCTCTTCTTCCCAGTGCTAAGACAAGGGAAACAACTTCAAGTTGCCCAGGGGAGGTTTGGATTAGAGATTGGGAGCAATTTCTTCACTGAAAGGGTTGTCACAGACTGCCCAGGGAGGTGGTAAAAACACCATCCCTGGAAGGACTGAAAAGATCTGTAAACATGGCTCAGAAGGACAAGGGTTAGTGGTGGGCTTGGCAGAGCTGGGTTAATGGTTGGGCTGGGTGATCCTAAAGGTCTTTTCCAAGCAAAACTATCCCATGATTCTTCACACTGGTGCTTTGAAGACAAATGCTCAGCTCATGTAATGGAGCAGAGGCAGAAAACATGCCCGTGCCCCTTCCCCTCTGAGCTGTTCTACTCTTCAGAACTAAAAAGCTGAACTTAATCAGATGCAAGCAGCAGCCAGGCTGTTGTTATTAATTCCATCCTCAGTAAACAGGTTGGGTGGTTTTTAGAGACTTTTTTTGTTTTTTTCAATTTAGGGTTTTTTTTTTTAAAAACAATCCAGACTCCTCAGAAAAACAAAGCAGCAAAGAATTGCTTCACTACTTTGCACCAGATCCCCCCCCTTGCTGGCACTAGCACACCACTGTTCCAGGTAATTTGACCACAAGGCTGCTGAAAAGACCAGAAACACAAACATAAAAACCTGAGGCCAGCCAGCTTCCTGCTGCCTTCTGCCAGGACTGGGAGAGCTCTGGGAACAGGTCAGAGACTGCACCAAGGGCACCCCAGAGTGCCTGTGAGCTGCACACAGCAGTTTATACTAAAAGATCCCCTCTTATCAATTAAAAATATAACCCTAATATAGGAAAAAGCAGCCAGATAGCAGTGCAGTCTGCAGGTAACAGTGACAGCCACCAGCTCTGCCATTCTGCAGCAAAGGGAAGGTCCTTGGTCACTGCTACAACCTGCAAAGTAAACCCAACAAACTCCCAAAGCAAGTCCCTGCTCACCTGGCTCACTGGCCCCCTGGTCCCTGTCTCAAGAGCAGAGCAAACCCTGATCTTGTGAGATCCCCCCCAAGTGTTTGGGGAGGTGGGCTCTGCACAGTTAACTCCTGGCCGGGTGCTGAGGGAAGGGAGTTTCCCACTCGAGGCATTTTTCCTATTGTAGTGTGAAGAGCAAAGGGGCAGCCAGTTGGCTCCTGGCCATTCCGGTTTAAAGACCAGCATCCAGCTGCATTAAATTTGCTTCTTACTTGGTCAGCATTTGAAAAACTGAATTTTAAGAAAAGCAGAGGAGTGATTAACCGTTTACTGTACGCAGTCTGGCTCAGCATGGTCTTCTTAATACAGAATCTGAGCAACACTAAACAACTCATCAGCTCTTTGACAACTCCAAAGGCAGCTTCCACCTCCGCTACTTTCAACCAGATTGCTGCCTTGCAGAGCAAGATCCCTGCAGGATTCCACCCCAAGCTTCCAGCCTGCCTTCAGAAGGAAGTCACGGCAGCAAGGCTGAAACCCTTTTGGCCCCAGTCCCTTCTGAACAATCCTGAGGAGGGCTGATGTCCAACACTCCTCCTAAAAGTATGGCAAGTTGATCTTCACCCTTTATCAAGGCTCTCTTCAGCTCCCCTGCACCCTGGGTCCTGCCCCTCCTTGGAGCTAATTGCTCTGCATCAATTAGCACCCCAGGCCCGAATGCATCTCCTCCTCCTTTGCCCCTCCAAGGTGGGATGGCAAACAAGTTCTAAGAAGAAATAACCAGTCTGCCTCTTGGGTCTGCTGCTGCAATTCAACATTTGTTTCCCTGATTCTCCTTGAAAAAAAAAATCTGGTTGCAATTTTCAGCAGCTTTAAATTATTTGTTTAATTTGAAGAGCAAAAGCTGTCCACTAATGACAGAGTAACATAGAATGGTTTTGGTACCACAACAGAGTTAAATGCTCTCCCTCAGGAACTGCTCTGCTGGCTAACACCTCCCCATGCCAAAACCACTTCCACTGCTTCCCACAGCAATGGGAATCAGGCACAGGAGGGGAGGTGGGATTGGGGGCTTGTTTTTGGATCCTGACATGGAACTGTGCTCCCCATCTTCCTTTTCTACTCCCAGTTGTCTTTAAATTACTGCCTCAGCAAGCAGAGAAAATTATTTATGAAAGACAAGAGTTATTTTGCTGTTATCAGTACAGCCCTCTTCTGAACAAAATAACTGACAAACACAGTGCTGACTGAGATGCAGCATTACTTCTCTTCACATTGATTTATTTTCTCTGCTTTTGAGACAGACTGAAGCGTAATTTCCTGAAGTGTTTGCTAAAAAACCCTCCAGGTTAGTGGAAGTGTCCCAGCCAGCTAGGACAGCCTCACACCCAGATGATGAAGAGCTCAGGCTCCTCAGGCAAGGTAGGATCTCCCTCTCCAAAGGGATTCCCAAGCCTGGGGCCAACTCCTGCCCAAACAAGCCACCCAAGCAGCTTGGGCCAAGCTTCTGGGAGAAGCAGTGGAGACAGACCAGTGTTGCTTTAGAAGTATGGATGGGTCTCTGGAATTACCTTGTTGTCTTTGTGTGTGTCCCACAGCTTGCAGAGCCTCCTGCCTGCATGGTGCCCTCCAGGGGTGCTTGGGGAGAGGGCAAAATCCCAGCCCAGATACCCCCAGATGGCTCCCACATCCAGCAGAGGGGTTGGGAATGCCTGGCTGGGCTGCACAGGCTGTGTAGGACTGGCAGGGCAGCAGAGATGGGATCTCTCCTCAGCAATGTTTTTATTGGACACGAGCTTCACCAAAGCAGTGAGCTTTCAAGTTCTAAAGCCCATTAAGACTTTGAGAAACGTAAGCAAACCTATAAAAACCTCAAGGCAGTCCATTCCCCTCCCTTACCTACTCTGGTTATTTACATTTTTCCAAGACACAAAGTGCTACGCACGTCCTTGCCCCGGGAGGCAAACCTGATGCTTTTCTGGCACTTCCCCTGATCTTACTCCAAGCTGAGCTGTGTTCTCCACAAAGTGCCAACTCCCCCCCAGGTGTGCTGGGGATCATCTTACCAGCTTCTGGGTGAGCCCCGGGGGAGCCCACTCGTAGGTGATGGTGTTGAAGGTGGGGTCCTTCCGTGAGACGATGGGGTTGGTGACGATCATGCGGTTCCTCTTGTAGATGCGGGCACCGTCCCCTCCCTTGACCCGGGCAGTGAGTGAGGAGTACCTGGAGTCTGACAGCAGCCTCCCGATCTTCCGATCGTCCTCCACGTCTGAGCTCAGGGTGTGATCCTCCTGGCTGCATTTGCATGACTTGCAGATTTTCCTGTGGGTGAGAAGGGAGAGCATCTGCTGAGTGCTCAGCCACGGAGCGCCCGCCTCTTCCAAAGGGTAAATGCAGACCACCCTCCCCAGCCCCCCCTCTTACAGAGCTCTACCTGCACACAAAAAAGTGACTGCAAAAAGAGGAATTGATACTTAAGGGTCTACCTTTTAGATTATAGCAGTGAGGACCCCCACAAGGCCACTCTGCTGGCCAGCTTTCCCATCAAATGCTGACAGCAAAAAAGAACAAACTCTGATACAACCCCCAGCATCTCAGCAGGGTCCTGGAACCAGCAGGATTCTGGAACAAGCAGGATTCACCCCAGCCTTTAATTGGCCTGATTGAAAAAGAATCAGTGATTCACCCAATTGCCTGTTTTGCAGTTGGGGAGCCTGCAGCCTCCTGCAGCCTCTCTGCACAGCCAGCAGCTTTGGAGAACACTGCTCAGCACACAGGACCTCTCCAGCCTCACAGAAAAGAGTCTGGTGTTTTGCAAGACAGCCTCAGAGGGCACTAATTCTTTTCTAATTAATGACATCTGGATAGCTGCCTTCCCTTCAAAGCCCCCTTTGTTTCTCCCCTCTGGGTGTGCAGGAAGGGCTGCAGCCCACAGCCCCTGCCCAGAGCTGAGCACACGGAACCAGTTGGCTCCCACACCAGCTGATACTGGTGGCTATTTACCCAAATTTAGATTTTTAAGAGGAAAAACTGGAAACAAAGTTATCAAATAACAAGCTGTCTCCAGAGCATAGGATTTCAGCTGTCAGGCTGCTGGGGACAGGCAGCAGCAACATCCACTGGGGTGCTGCCCAGAGGGACACAGGCAATGCTAGGGAAAACCCGCCCGGGGGGTTTTAAAGCTTGAAACACTGGCTTTAAGCACTTGTGAAAGAGAGTTGCACCCCTAAAAAATGAAAAAGCAGGGGAATGGGGTGAAGGGGATGGGGAGGAGGGTAATGGGGAGCAGGGGACACGAGCATCTTCCCAGCTCAGCAGCTGTCCCAACCCAACACGTGTCCTCTCCACCCCTGCCCAAGGGCTCTGCAGGTCTCTGCTCTTGGGGTGCTTGGAGCCTGACCATGGGCAGGTCCCCAGGGCTGGTGCTGGGGCAGGGCCCAGCCAGGCCAAGCCATTACCTCCAGGAATGTGGCTGGAAGCCCGGGCAGGTCCCTCTGCAGCGCAGACACGGCACCGCTCTTCCCGCCGGCGGCTGGCTCCCCGACATCTGGAAAACAGCACAGGGAGCTGGAGAGGCTTTATCCTCAAAGACCATCCCAGAACAGAGTGCTTACAGTGCTTTGTCCTTCAGCCATGCCTCATGGCCCATGAAGCCTCAAACCTCCCAAACACCGTCTGACCGCTGCCCCTGCAGCCCTTGCTGTTTTTTAAGGTTATTTTGGTTCAGCTCATACATTTCACGTGAACCTGCGCAAGTCAGAGCTTTGAGGCAGTGAGGTGTGGAGCTGCACTGCCACAACCTGCCACTAAACTGGCTTTCTGCAGCTTCCACCTCCTTGGTCCCCCAGGTTCAGGTGTATGGAGGTGCCATGTCCCCATGCCTCTGGTGCTGGGTTCTGCAGTGAGCAGGAAAGGCAGCAGGGAAGAGCTCTCAGAAAGACCTCTCACCCTGGGGCTTCAGAAAAATACCTCTTAAAAAAATGTCTTAGCCTGCTTCCCCTGCTCCTAGCATCCAGAAAAACAGAACATTTGATTCCTCGGCTCTGTGCCAGCTCTCCAGAACAGATAAAGACATTTAAGTTTCCAGCACAGGCCATTAACAATCTGGCAAGCTCTGGAACTGTGTGAGAGGTACCTACCAACTGATGGGGCTTTCTTTCTGCCTCTGATGGTAAGGACCCAGACAGAAGCTGAGTATAGGCAAGGGACAATGAGTGGTTGTTTACTTAAAATACAAACATGTGGACTAAATAAACTAATTTGGAAAAGTTTCATTGCATCTGAGGGGAAAAACAAAGGGAAAAGCATTGCCAGTAGCAAGAGCAGCACATGAAGCCCCACCACAGCAACCTGATGCTTCAGTCTCCAAGTGCCAGTGCAGGAACTCAGTCACCTGGGGGGCCACCAGCCCATGACCTCCCCACTGAAACACAACCCAGCCTTCCCCTTCATCACTTCAGTGCTAGAACCACCCTGCTTTGGCAGTTTATTCAACTGGGTAATTTGTTCTACTGGTCCAAATATGATTTCTGCTTCATGCCCCAGGCCCAGGTTTAGCTGCTCTTGCCTCAGCCTGAAGCCCAAGGCAGTATCCACTGCATCCCTTCCAGCACCCCAGGAACTGCCTTTGTCTCACCAGTTACACATTTCCTCAGCCCAAACAAACACAGCACAGTGGATCAGGTTCAACAGAGCAAATCTCAGCTCTTCTCTAAACCCACTGTTACTGTGCCATTGCCCAGACCCGCTGGCACCAACAGGACAGCCCAGCCTTTGGGTTACACACCAACAACTGTCACCCAGCTCCCAGACACCAAACCAAGTCCTATCCTTAAGCAATATGAAAACTGAGAGGCTCTCCAAGGCCAGGGGTGGCTCCCCAAGCCCACCATGTCTGGAGGTCGGCGTCACCCCTTGCATCCTCAGGAGCACAGGGAGGTTTGAGGTGCTCGTTTCCATCTCTGTGCAGGGGCCAAACATAACAGGAGTGGCTGCCTGGTCAGCAGGACTTCCTGCCCAGATATGGAGCTTCTCCTCGCAGCTCCTCAAGTATGCATAAAAGGAAATTTTTTTTTTTAAAAGACACAAGACACTGCAAAAAACCGCAAACCCAGTAAGATAATGGGAAACAAATGCTCACCAGCTGCCTTTGACTCCACCTATGCCCAAGCCCATCATCAGTGTTAATCAAGGAGATGCAAAAGTTTAAGATAAAAAATTTGAAGATATTTGTAATACCTTTTTTTTAAAAAAAAATAAAAATAAAGCCTGTGTCAACAAAGCTCCTGGACAAAAAGCAAGTTCTGCTCACCATGACTAGCTATACAGTGCATCTTAAGATTTCTGTTTTGGCTTTTTATGTCTTATAGCATTCTTGCTGCTAAAGGAGAGAAAGCAAGTCAGTGCAGAGGAAATTCTTAGGTAGTGAAACGATAGGAAATTGAGGCTGTTCTACCCACAAAACCAGCTCTGAATGATCTTGGGCATACGCCAGCAATACCATGGCTCACTCTGACACCAGCCAGGGGCAGGGCCAGCTCTGACACTGCTAGGTTTGCTCAGGGGCTGGAATATAGAGAGACTATAATGACAAGTGACAAGGAGAAAACCAAGCATGGCTCCTTCTCGGGTCAGAGTTTAAGGACTCCTTTGGAATGGAGCACTGAGCTACCAGGGCAAGTCTGGAGAGATCGTGCCCTCCTTAAGAGTCATGAGCAGGTCTGGGTCCAGCCCCACCATCCTGATCCATTCACAGCTCAGCAGAGACTCCACAAAGTTCTCCAGCTCTACCATCAGTGCACCCTGGCCAATGACCCCTCTGCCCCATGAGCCACAGAGCAGCTGGGGTGTTGAGTTTGTTGTGAGGGACCATCCAGCTGAAGAATTTGCTGAAGGTGCATAAGGCACACGTGGTCCCTTGCTTGCTGGCAATGCTTCACTTTCTCGTGCTCTCAGGCTCTCCCTAGAGCATCTCTGCTCAGCTGTGCACAAGGCACAGAGTCAGGGCAGATATGATCTCTTAGTTTTGACCCCCAGCAGCACGCTGCACATCATGAGGCCACAGCACTGACCTGGTGAAGTGACAGACAAGGTGGAAACAGGGAACTGGAGCCAGCTCCAGAGCTAAAGCAGTCCCTGTAACAGCAGGCTGGTAACCAAAGGAAGGAGATGCTTATCTGATCAGGGATGCTTGAACCATACTCCTTTGGAAGCCCTTTAGTTCCCATCTCCTGCAAGTCCAAGTGGCCTTGATCTTAGCACAAACTGAGCTTGCCATTGTCCTGCAGATGGGACAGCACTGCCCTGAGAGGCCAAGCAGCCTCCTGGCAGGATGGTTGCACCAGCAGCAGCACAGGAAACCACAGGGCAGCTTCTGCCAGAAGGGGACATCCCCTCAGTCAGCAGCAGCAGTGACCACCATGCCTCCAAAAAGACTTTTGGGATCAGCTGCCCCAGAAGGGAGCAGCCAACAGGGCTTCTGCAGAGCTTTCTGGATCCCCAAAGCCCCGATTGCACAACACCCTATTTGGAGACTAAAACCAGCGATGGAGACACGTAACCACCTCAAGTATGTTTTCTCCTCCTTTTTAGGCAGGGAAGAGGAAAAGCTGGTTTCCAAAAAGCTACTACAAGTTCACAACAGCCCTTCAGAGCCCAGGTCCTTGTTTCACCTCTCCTCGTGGGCAGATGGCTCTCCAGCACCCACAGCAGACACCCCGTGGAAGCCCCTGCCCCAGTGCTGGCACTGGACTCCCCACCCCAAGGAGCCAGAGCCAGGGCAGGGCTGCAGGGAAGCTTTGGGGACACCTGGAGGCTTTGGGTGGGGTCCCTCCAGATGGAAGGGATTTTAGAGATTAACAACTCCGACTTTGAGACCAAGTCCCTTGAACAAAATAAAAGGGAGAAGTCATTTGATACTCCCATGGGTGGGACGTGTTTGCTCAGCACAGTTGTTGAGGGGTAAGGATGGGGAGCTATGAATTGGCTGTCACAGTTTAACCAGAATAGAGCAAAGCTGCATAATTACAGGGAGCTAACAGACTGCCAGGCTAGCAGGAACTGGTGTGTAAGTGTTGACATCCAACAGAAGAGGTATCAGTACCAGTACTGGTACCGGTACCATGGTGGGGGAGCACTGCAGGCTCTGGAAAAGCACCTGAGTGTCAGTCAGGGCTGAGCAGTATTTACATGGGCTGTGGGACCAAAGTCAGCCAAGCCCAACAGCAAAACACAAACACATCCAAGGGGCTGCGTGCTGGCTGAAAGCAGGAATAAAGCCAGACTCAGTGCCTACACAAAAATCCCTCTTTGGTTGCATTTTCCTTCCTCCCGTGGGTCCAGCAGGGCAGATTTGCTATGATTGGTGTCTTAAACACAACCATTTGATGTGCCCAGCCCAAGGCACCCACCTTATGAGACAGCCCAGAATTAGAGGGCAGGCAGAACCCTGGTTTGCTCACAAGGAATGGATCCCCTCCTGCTGCCCCAAGTCCCCCAGTAACCAGAGCTGCCCTGGTTCTGCTCCCACACTGCTCTGTGGTACCTACAGAACAGGTCACCTTGGTAAGAGCCACTCTGAGCTAACAAGTAACCCAGTGTCAAGCAGCCTCAGTCCTGTTTTCATTTCCTAATTCAGGCTGAAAAGCACATGGACCAGAAGAAATCAGATTCTTAGTGATCTGGTCAAATTATCCAGACTGTTTTTCCCCTTCAGTGGTTCCTCTGCTGGCAAAAGCTTCACAGCAGTAGAACAAATCTGGTGATGGCTCAAATGAGGCCCTTACTGACAGCCCCTGGAGATGCCTGCATCCCTGCCTGCATCTCTGCCTGCATCTCTGCCTGCATCCCTGCCTGCATCCCAGCACAGCTCTGCAGCCACACAGGGCAAGAGACATGCCTGGCAATAAAAAGAAACCAAACCTAAGTTTGGATGTAACTTCATGATGGTCCAGAATGTCAGGTAAACACCAAAGGCACTAAAAACACAGCCTCAACATCCCAGCAGGATGGAAATGGCTGAAAAACCCTACAGCTTGGTTCAGCTATTTAAACAATTGCTTCCAGTCCCAAAAGACTAAGTTCCTTTTACTATGCAGGAGAACCCAAATCAACCCTCTCCCTTTTCCTGTGGCTGAAACCTCCTTTCCAGAGCTTGGCCTCAAGCCCCTTAATTCCTGGTCTGGATGGGCAATCTGTCCCCCTCAGCACTCTCCTACCTTGCTCTTCCATCTTGGAAACCCCTCCATAAATTCCCTGAGGCTGGGGATCACCTGCTTCTGCTTGAACCTGCCTCTCCCACTTCTGGGCAAAAATTACCCCCAACAGACATCACTGGAAAGCTGAAAAGTTCCACATAGCTCTTCTATGGAGTTGTTCCTCAGGATCCAGCCCTGAGCATGTCCTGGTGCTCCAGCACAAGAGGTGCAGCTGACCCAAAAATAAAGCAGCCGAGGGCTCAACCTGCAGGTACCACCTCTGGAACCCAGCAAACAAGCTGTGGGGGGATGAAATACCCCTGGTTCCAGGGGAAGGACAGGGAGCTGAGCCTGAGGCACCCCAGGGTTTGCTTTGGCTCATCCTTTTCTGGAGCAGAAGGTGCAGAAGTCTCAGATGGATCAGCCCCCTCTGGTTCCACTGCTCAGCCATTCATTAGGGAGGGTTTGCAAGGGCAAACATCCACTTTTGTAGTACCACAGCATTGTTTAGATTTGTTTTCTTCTCATTTTTACAGATAGAAAGCATCTTTTATTTTAGCAACACAAAAAACAGGGGGAGGCACTGACATCCAAGGGAACTATTCCAGTGGAGCTGCCAGGTCCCAACCTACAGGATGACAAACACAGCAGAACCAGAGGCTCTGCAAATGCCTCACTCCTCCTGGAGCACATAGTTGGCAGCATTCCTTTCTCCACTAACAATGTGTGAATTAATGATAAGGACAAACTTTGAAAAATAAGATGAACACATTTTTCCACAAGCAAGACAGTGCTACAGACCCGTGGTCCTACTTACCAAACCAAGGGAGGGAGTAGGTGTGTGTGATGGGAAGAATCCAACCAGATTTAATTGAACAGCAGCTGGGCTGACTTCCAGAGTGCTCAGATAAGTGTTTCATTGTTCATCAGTCACCTCCAGCCAGCCAGCTCCCTCCTTCCCACCTCCAGCTCCAAAGGTGCTGGATTGTCACCAGGAATGGGAGGGTCCCCTCACTGCACTGACTTGTTGCACTTCAGGACCTGCTCCCATCACATTTCTGTACACCACCACTGGTTAGGTCCTCCTAAACACCTCCTCAGCTCTGCTACTGCTACGTGCATGACCAGCAGAGGATCCAAACACAGGAAAGGTGCAGATGTGCCCCAAGGCAGGGTGCAGCAGGGTGCTTGGCCACCCATCCTCCTCCTCCTCCCCATTCCTCTGTGCTGCACCTTCCCTGCAGCAGCTCCACAAACCCCTCAAAAACCCAGAAGGCTCATCCAGCTGTGCAAGAATGCAGTAAAATGTCATTAGGCACAAAGTGTTTAAGAGGAAAGGGGGCAGCAAACCCAGAGCCCTCTGCCAGCTCCTGCAAAGCTGTCACCCCAGCCTCAGGGGCTGTGGTCCCATCCCCAGTGTCCAGATCCAGACCAGGTCACTTAAACTAGTGGCTATACTGGGTCACTGGATTAAGACCCACTGCTGACAGGAGCTGGCTGGCCTCCTCCACACTCCCTGTTGTAGTTGGCACTCGTGGATGCTCTTTGGTTGTCCAAGCAGACTTGGCAGCAGGGGTGACAGGAACACAGAATATTTTTTTTCCTCCACTGGACCTTTATAATCTTGCCATAAGTTACCCTCCCACCCAGAGGGGAAATAAGGTGAGGTGCTTTGGTGTGGCACGTTTCTAGGGCTTCAGAAATAGCAAATCAATGAGTCTGAGCTCATTTGGTAGCTGGTGATGGCCTGAAGCTGCTACTCGTGTCAGTTCTGCTTTACTGTGCTCTGCATCAGACTGACAAAGGGATGGGCACAGACCTGCAGAGAGCAAACCCAGCAAGAGGAGAGAGTCCCCCCTGCAGAGGGACAGAACCCCCCAGGAGCAGGGCAGAGGCTTTCAGGAGCTGAAGGGACGAGGCCAAAGGGTTTGGAGGAGGCAAGGTGGTGAGAGGATGTGATCAGTGGTAACCACACCAGGAAACTTCTCCTCTTCCAAAACTTACAAAGAGCTGCCCCAAAATCTTTCCCTTTCTCTGAGACCCATCTTTAAAAGGAGCAATAGCTTCAGGCTAGGACATCCGAATACGTCTTTTCCTGAATGGCTGAAATACAATATTTCCTTTTTAAATAGAGGGGAAAAAAAAAAATCTTAAACACTCCCAACACTGCAGGACGAGGGATTTTGTATCTTGTAAACTGTGTTTTATGGGACTCGATTTAGCTCCGAGTCCAAATCCCAAAATAAGCTCTTTAACCCGTGGGCTGCTTTATGATTTCATATCTATAAATACAGGCCCAGAGCTGAGCAGGTTTCTGCATTAGGATCCACATCTGCTTCCCATGACAGCTGCTTCCTCCCCAGGGCTCCAGCCCTGACCCTGCTCTGGGCCAGGGGTTCAGTCCCAGGAGTACAAACCAGCTTCCAGCTGGGGGTACCCAGGGGGCCAGAGCCACCCCCCAGACCCCTCCTGTCACAGGGAGCAGACCCCCTGCCCATCTAAAAGCTTCACACAGAAGTGATGGACCCTGAGCTTCTGCCAGGCTGTGCAGAGGCTACAGCCTGAAATCACCACCATGAAAGATGTCTGGAAGAGATAAATTACTTTCTGTGGTGTAACTGGTAGAAACAGAGCTGCAATGGCTCTGCAGTTACTGACAGGCTTTACACAAAACCATGGGAGACCCTGAAGTGTCCAAGTTGCTTGGAAGTGGTTGTGGACAGAATGGAGATGTTGCAGATGTGTCCTACTTCTGGGCATAACCCCGTTCTTTGGGAGGGGAGCATCTTCCCCTGAGGCCAAGCATCCCCCCAGCCCTGCAGAGCATCACCAGACACAGTGCTGGGGGACACAGCCAGGGCTCCATCCAGCCTGGGTGTCCTGCACACCTCGACTGAGGGACAAGGATAAAATGCATTAAAAAGCTGAGCCTCCAGTTCACTCCTGGAGTTCTCTCTCTGAATTGTTGGCCTTTCCCAAGGCAAGTTTCCAGCTGCTCAGTGTCTCCGTGCCCCCTGTCCCCAGGGGTGACCACAGCAGCAGTGCTGTTGCCCTCCTGCCCTGCACCCTGCCTGCTCTGCCTCTTTGCAAACCCCCACGCTGCAGAACTGAAGGAAGAAAAACCTTAAAGAACCAAAATTTGCATTAACTGAGTAAACTTTACCTTGGCTTCGAATGGGGCTTTTAGCTTAGTGGGTTATTTTCTTCCCCTGACAAAAAAATGGGCCGAGTTTAGGGAGAACAGTACACAAACCCTGCTGCCTGCCCCGTCCAGCTGAACCCACTCCAGCAGCACACAAAATGCCAGCCATCACGCTTTATCTTTGTTTCAGATTTTAACTCTCCATTTAGAATTTAATCTAAACAATCCATTTGCCAAACAGAATGCCGTCCCACTCATGCTGGTTTAATTTCCTCAGAAAGAATCCCATAATATGCTAGGCAAGACATCAACAATAATTAAACCCAACAGTGATTGAAAATCACATTTTCAGGGCCCTGCAACAAGCCCTAATGAGTTCCAGACTTGCCTTCCCTGACTTGCTCAAGCTGCCTGTGTGACACTGCCAAGCCAAATTAAAACTTGACAGGAATCCACCCCATGCCCAGAAAAAGTGCCCTGCTCAGGATTCAGGAAATTGAACAGCCTAAGACACCCATTTGTCTCCGGACAGATATTATTCAGACAGTGACCCAGGGCCTGTAGGACTTTCTTGTTTTTATTATGCCATGCCATACCTCTCCTGAAGTGCAAGCGAGCTGGGACTTTTCCTTTTTGACACTGCCAAGCCTGGTTCCAGCTCAGGTGATGAGGACTCAGGGACACCCCCCAGCAGCCACCAGCCAGACCTGGTCCCTCCCCAGATGGAAGTGAAATGGAAGCAGAGGCCTCATCCCCTGTGCTTCCCCAAGGGCAGCTCAGTACCCAGCTGCTCAGCTTGGGAAGGCTTTTGGGGTGCACTGTGAGCCCCCTGATGTGCTGCTGTGTGCCCTCCCTGCTCCATCCCCTGGGGATGATGCTCCAGAAGCTCCTGGGAGATGGGTTTGGCACAGGGACAGCTTAGCTGGGGAGGGGGGGGATTCTGCTCCATAGCACAGATTTGCTCAGCCCTCAACCCAGAGCTGCAGTCACCCCTGAGGAAGGGTCAGTCCTCACTCCTGCAGGGTTGGGCTTCACCCGGGGCCTGGGCAGAGCTTCCCAAGGGCCTCCAGTTGGCACCCAGAGGTGCTGTGGCCATCAGGACCCTCTGGACATGCCTAAGGGTTACCAGCAACAGGGACCTGCTGGCAGAGGACATCTTGCTCTGCACCCTGAGGGATGCCAGACCAGAGATGACCTTCCCAGCATGTCCTCACCAAGCCCTGGCCACTGCCCAGTCCATGGGGACAGGGTCACCTCACAGTGCCACACAGGGGGAGCCTGTCCTTGCTGGCAAGCACCCATGGGGACAGCAGGGACAGGAGAGGGGGGCAAGGAAGGGAGGAATCCCTCAGTCCCACCTGAAGCATCAGGTACTTCAGGCAGGGCACACAGAGAGCAGGAGCATCACACTGCTGAGGGGACATCCCTGCCACCCAGACCACAAGCTCTGCTGCCAAACACCAACATCTGCCCGGGGCAACCCAAGAGGAGCACCCAGTTTTTCACAAAACCCAGCAAACAAACAAACAAACTTTCCTGGGGATCCAGTAGTGGGACAGCTGAGACCTAACAGGGTGGAGTGACGACAGACAGGCTGACCTTCCCATCCTGACCACCAGGGAGGGACCTCCAAGGGCAGCACGGGCAAGAAATCCCTCCTAGAAATTCATGGCCAGGGGCGCCATCCCCCGGGAAGGGTCAGGGGTGCCCCTGTGCCCTGGCAGACCCCGAGAGGCCAAGTCCTGGCACGGTGACTCTCCTGGCAGCAGGAGATGGGATGACAACCCTATGGAAACCGAGGAGAGCTGGCAGGAGGTGTTGAACTCATCCCCTAATTTTGCAGTGACAAAGGTACCACCAGGAAGGTCGTGCGAGCAGCTGCTCCCTGACGGCCCATTCCACATGTTTTTTATTTAGCAAATAAAATCCCTTCCCTTCAGCCTCAGGCCGTGCCAGGAGGGCAGCTGGGTTATTCTGGTTGCTTTGCTCACCCAAGGGCACTGTGGCAGAGGTGCAAAGGCTTCCCAGGGGCTCGGAGGGGGCAGCAGCTCAGAGCAGTGGTGTGCAGAGCCTTCAACCAGTTCATTTAGACACCAAGCATCTGGTTTTGTTTTTCCAGCCGAAGCTTTGCTGAAGTAGATTCATTGTAGAGAAAGAAGCAAGGCTGGGCAGAGCCAGCACAGCCACAGCCACAGCCCGGCCGGATCTGCCCTCTTGAGGGAGAGGAAGAACCTCAGAGATCCTTCTGTCTTCTCTGAGCCCCGAGTGCTGGGTAACTCACATCACACACTGCCCGGACACCCTGCCCTGAGCCCCGGACCCCCGGGGAGCTTCAGTCCCGGTGCCTCGGGAGGGTCCGGACCAGAGCCCATAAACACAAGGGACAGGGACAGAGGCTGCAAAGAGCCCCGGGGTGCCGGGCGGGCGCTCCCCACGCAGGTACCGAACCATCGGAACCATCCCCGCCGCTGTCCCAGCGCAGAGGCTGCCGGAGGGGAGGGGAAGGTGAGGGGATGTTGGGATCAGAACCATGAAACCCGGATGGCTCCCAGTCCGAACCCCCGCTCCGCACGCAGCCTAACGCAGCCTGACCGGGCAAAGGAAGAGGAGGGAAGGGGGAAGCAGCCTCAGGGACCCCGTCCCGTCCCGTCCCGTCCCGTCCCGTCCCGTCCCGTCCCGTCCCGTCCCGTCCCGTCCCGTCCCGTCCCGTCCCGTCCCGTCCCGTCCCCACCTCGCACAGTCCCGAGTTCGGTTCCGTCCCCAGCGCTCCCGCGATCCCGGCCCGGCCGCCGCTTTTCATTGGCGACCGCGGCTGCCCCCGCGCCGCCTTCAGCCAATCAGCTGCCGGCACTAAACTTTCCTGGCCAATGGGGCGCGGCGGGGCGCGGGCAGCTCCTACGCGGCGCGCAGGGAGCGCGCAGGGAGCGCGCAGGGCAGGGACTGGGGGGATAAAAGGGAGGGGGTGGGGGGAGCGCAGCACCTGAGGCTTAGGAAATGAACATTAAAAAAAAAAAAAAAAAAAAAAAAAAAAAAAAAAAAAAAAAGGGGCGGTAGGGGGGGGGGGGGAAGAAAAAAAAAAAAAAAAAAGAAAAAAATGGTGTTGAGTTTCTGAGCGTGCATCACAACCAGTCGTGTCCCTTCTGCTCCTCTGCTCCCCCAGGTGACCCTGGTGGGATGTATTAGAGCTCACACTGAGTTCTGTCCTGGGTGTGCTGTTCCACAAGGAAGGAATTCCATTTATAGTGGCTCTTTGGAAAGGAAAAACGAGGGAAGCAAAGGTTGGCGCCTCCCCGGGAGCAGACGGGGACACAGTGCTGGTGCCTGCAGTGCCCCTCTCCTGCTCCAGCCGAGATCTTTGCCTTGGTTCTCACAGGGTTCTTCAGTCTGTGAAGGGCTCCGTGCTGCTCCCAGCTGTGGGATGGATTGTCTGGGCCCCTATGGGCAGGGGGAGACTGGCACAGAGCTTTCGGGGCAGGAGGGATTCTCCCCATTCAAGAGAAATAATTAGGGTGGAAATAATCAGGTAGGTGACACTGGCCTCGTGCAGCAAGTGGCCAAAGGCACCAGGGGCTGCTGGACCCCCTTGGTGGAGAAGTATCTAAACAGCTTAAAAAAAAAAAAATCTGGGTGAAAAAGCAAAGGCAGGAGAGAAGTTATAGAGTGACAAAGTCCCTGTGGGGATAATGTTCAACCCTGACCTTGCCAGGCATCTGGGCAGGGAGCAGAGGGGACAGCACAGGGATATTGTTTTTCAGTCCCACACGTGGAGGGCTTGGCAGCCCCAGGTCAGGCCTGGAAGGGCAGGGAGGTGACATTATCCCCTTTTCCTGAGGCACACAGCACACACGGCCACCTGGAAAATAGGAAAGAAGTTACAAAGGGGCTCCTGGGAGGCAGGAGGTAGGGGTGAGGGGCAGCAGGCATGGTGGCACTGTCCCCAGGGAAGGTCTCTGTTGGCTCCTGTGCTCCCTGGAGCCCGCAGAGATGCTTTGGAGGAGCCAGTGGGAAGTTCCCAGGTGGGAAACCTGTGCTGCAGGGAGATATTACACCTAAAAGTGCTGGGTCTTAGTTTGGTTTTTTTATTTATTATTTGGTTGGTTGGGTTTTTTTGTTTGTTTTTTTTTTTTTTTTTTTTTTTTTTTTGTTTGTTTGTTTGGTTTGGTTTGGTTTTGTATTTCTCATTTTTTTGTTGGCCACAGCAGCTGCAGAGCTGTGCACAGCAGGCACTGGGTGCCAGGGCAGCCACCAGGCAGGGAAGGGTTTTTGTCACCAGGTGGTGTAATTAGGGTCTGTGGTTTCTTACCATTAGCAGATGATGAAGACAAGATTAGAATAAGTTTTCTAAAACCCACCCCAGACACCTGTATTTACAATAAACCTGTCTGGAGCTGCTGTAACTGATGGTAACAGGTACCTGAGTGCAGGCAGGCGAGGAGCCAGGATGCTGCTGGAGGGCAGAAGCCCCTCAAGAAGCACCTGGTGGGGAAACTCAGCCACACTGGGTGGGGATTCCTTGGGTTTCCAGGTTCCCATTACCATGAACCCCCAGGTGTCTGGGGCTGAGGGCAGGGAGCAGAGCCCAGGGTGGTCCAGGAAGTTGGAGTCAGCTCCAGCTCAGCCCGGGGAAGGATGCCAGGGCCACTTAGCACCCAGGGCCTCTGAATAATGAGTCTGGGCTATACTTAGCTCTTTGCTAGGAAGAGACAAATCCATCCAGTGACTGAACACAGCTGAAGCTGCTGTAGTCATTCCCCACCAATTGCCAGCAAGGGGAAAGGTGCTCCACTAGGAAAAACAGAGATTTCAGCTCCCTCTAGAGTGTCACTGCCTTCTTTTACCAGGGCAAAACTCTCCCTGCAGAGGTGGCACCGGGCTGTGGCTCCCTGAAGTGCTGAGCTCCGAGGGCAGGAGCCTGAACCACGGACAAAAAAAAATACTTACTAGCTGATGGAATGGCAGTGAGGGGTTGGCTTGATCCCCCTGCAGCCCAGACCCACCCAGAGGTGGGAAGAAGAGGATAAAAAGGAGAGGAGCCAAGAGGAATGGCCATCAGGTGAATGTTCACGGTGTCACAAGGTGCTGCAGCCCCACTCTGCTGTGCCTGGGTGGGAGGGGGCACCCAGCAGCTGAGGCTGGAGGGGATGACTGCAAACTCTGCCCTGTTCTCTGGTGACAGAATCTGTGCTATTCCATTCTTGGATTATTTCCTTTTTTTTTCTCTTTTGTGAAAACAGAAAGGGGTAAATGAAGCAGCCAAGCCTGCTGTGCAGCTGCTCCTGGGTACCCTTTTTTACCCCTTTTGCATCAGTGTAGCAGTAAAAGTGCACATTTGGGTGAAATATCACTGAAGATGTTTTCATCTCAATCAGAGCGAGGCAAGCAGGGGAAGAAGAAATGGGAGAAACCAATCAAATAGACAGACAAATGACACCTAAACCCAGACAGCCCCTTTCCTATTGATTATTGAATAAAATAATCCAGATTCCTCTATGTGCTGATTTTTCCCATGATTGGCTGTCGAGAGGTATATGATTGCAATAGAAAGATAACAAAATACTGCATCATCTCTAAGAAATATTTTGTGGCCACATACTATGTTTTTTTTTCACTGGTTGTGATCAAATGAGTCACCCAGTTTGTAGTCAAAAATAGATCCAGTAATGTAGATGAAAAAATGAAGCAGCAATAGATGTGGTTATGGACACAGCTGTTATGATAGGGGTTTCCTAATTTGGCTATATTCATGCAAGGTCTTTCTTCCAAAGCTCTACGCAGTGAGTTTCATCATCAAAAGATTATTTGTAGTGAGTGAAGCTCTTAAAAACATGGATCAGTCTGAGTCCCTGGATCGTGGAAGCCTGTCTGTAAGGTAGGAAATGACATACAGCATTTATGAAGAGAATGAATCACTCTTTGTGCCTTTTCATTCTGAATCAAGGACTTTTTTCACTTTTGCCTTGGCTGTGCTGCTGAGGGGAAGCTGATCCAGTGTGGATGGACCTGGTGGGAAGTGGCTGTGGGGCACAACCAGGTCCTGTGCCCAGCCAGAACAGCCTCTAGCACCACACAGGGGCTGGCTGGGCTGCAGGACCCATCACTGGGCTGCAGGACCCACCACTGGGCTGCAGGACCCATCACTGGGCTGCAGGACCCATCACTGGGCTGCAGGACCCACCAGTAGGTTCCAGAGGGATGTGCTGGGCACAGCTGTGGGGCTGGCATGAACTGTCCCAGTGCTGAGGGTGTCACCTCACATCCACATCACCCAGGGAGCATCCTCCTGGCCAAGCTGCCAAGGAGGGATGGCTTTGTCCCACCTGGTAGGAAGGCAGATCTGGGAAGGGAGGAAATCACATCTGGATGAGGTAAAAGCTCTTGAGAAAGTCGTGGGCGACAGAAGGAGACCAAGAAATGTCCCAGAAAGGCTGTGCCAGGGTGCTGGGCTGTGCTCAGCTGATGTCTGTGCCTGGGGAAGGTCAGGGGACAGCCCTGGAAGTGCCTGGGCAGCCACGGCCTTGGGGGGGCTGTGGGGCTGGTGAATGGGGCAGATGAAAACCATCTGTGGGACATCATGGCAGGGCAAGAGTGGGTTGGTTCTGAGCCCAAAAATGCCAGAGTCCTCCTGACCCAGCAGCCCGGGCTCCTCGTTGTGCAGGTAAATAGAGCAGTGTCCTTCTGGCTTGGTCCCACATCAGGTGCTGGGATCCCCAGCTCTGTATCCAGGCTGCTGGAGCTGCCCCTGTTCCTGAAGCACAGTGGTATCCAGAGCTTTGCTGACACAGTGCCAGAAAACAAAAGTAACTCGAGTAATTTTTCAGGTCATTGTAGTTAAAAAATAGAGCCATTAATGAGGCAGGACTAACCTTATCTGATGTGACTCTGCAGAGTCTGGTAAGTAGTTTTCTGGATTAAATAGTTTTTCATTTTGACACAGAGCCCTCTTTCAGCTTTCCAAGAAGCACATCTGAAAACTCAGGAATCTCAAAAAGAAAAACACTCGAATACAAAGATTCCTCCTCTGCAAAGCATCTTCTTAATTGGAAAGCAGCCCCAAAAGTCTCTCTCCCAGCTCCAACTTCAAACCCTCCTCTGTGCCAGCCCCTGCAGCAGAGCCCCCCAGCCCCAGGAGCATCCCTGCATCCCTGGCAGGGACACCTCGTGGTACCCTTGGTGAGGAGAACACTCATTGGGGTTGGGGTTGTTTTCCCACTTTCCTGCTTTTTCACTGCCACGGGAGGTGGATGCCCAAAGGTGCCCCAGTGATGGGTCCTGTGCCTGGGCTGGGACCATCTGGTGCTGCCAGGGGACATCCTGGCATCCACAGGGGCTTCTCCAGGCTTGGGTCGTTCCCTTCATCAGTCACCACGTCACTGCCACTGTTGATGGCAGAGGGACCCCGTGTAGTTTGGCGTCCTGTGGGCTTAAATTAACCCTGTCCTGCAGAATGGCTGCTGTTTGCTACAGTAATAAATATGAATCAGCCTCTGAAAGAAGAAAAGTGCCATTGTTGGAAGGAAGTAAGAGAAAATTTTATGTTACCCTAGGCTGTCTTGTTTCTGCAGGGATACAAGAGAAATGGTGTTTATCATTTGGTATTTCAACAGAAAAACACTGAAGGGCCTTTCTAAATCCATCTGGCTTAACTGCTTGCAAGCTCAAAAAAACCCCTATGGATTTCAAAGAAAGTATTTATTTCCCTATAGTTTAGCTACAGTCTGCCTCATGTTCTCACGAGCTGGAACCACACAGCAGTGAAGAATGAAAGGCACCTCTGTAGCCAGGGGGCTGCAGAGCACATCCCAGAGGGAGCAGTGTCCATCATCTGCTCCAGTGGCTGTTAAGGACACCAAGCAGCACCTCTGCCCCCCAGCAGGACCTCCCAGCCCCTGCTTCCAGAGCACATCCCTGCCCCAGCCTGACATCCCTAGGGATCACCCTGCTGGAGCTCTGGGACCTCCTGGAGGGGACTTCCCCATCCCGGTGCCGCTGGAGCTGGGGGCCGATGGGTCTGTCGGCTCCAAGAGGTGACTCCTCCTTTCAAGGGTCCCCAAGAGAAGATTCTGTCCCTGACCTGACCCAGAGTGGTGCCCAGCTCAGTCTGAGGGGCAGGGAAGGCGAGCAGAGGTGCTGACACTGCCAGGGACCCTGCAGCAGCTTCAGCCTCCTGGATCCCCTTCCTGCTCCCCACCAGCTCCAGAGCAGATCCTTCCAGGTCTGTTCACACAGGGCAGGGGTTGGGGCTGTGATTCAGTGGGTCTGAGGTACCTGCTCCTGCTCAGACCTGGGCACACAGCCCCTCTGGCACTGCAGGGGCATTCCCCGGATCTGCCTCCATTCCTCCATTACTTGGGTGTTAATCTTGTTTATTACCTCCTTGTTACTCTTTAAAAGTTGTCAGCTCATTCCTCTGGCAGAGGCTCCCACTCAGATGCTGTCTGCTAATTTGATTTAAGGGGATGTAACTCCTCTGACCTGAAACCAGCACTGAAACCTCTGACTGGGAAAAAGGGAGAGGATGATTTTTTAAGATAAGGCTATTTCTGTTCTCTGATCAGGTCTTTGAAACATCTCCTTCCTGGGAAGCTCACGTAAATCAGAGACACGCTCAAGCTGCTATCTAAAAAACACCAATATATTAATATTTTAATTCTGTAATGTAGGCTCTGCAAAATAAACAATCCCAAAATGCAGAACGCAGTGATGTGCAAAATAGAAAGTCTCTCCTCATTTGCTGGAAGCAGAAACGATCATGTTTCATTTAAGCCAGAGAGCTTCCAGTCAGAGTGATGGTGCAGAACATTTTTCTGTGTATGCATCATGAATGGAGCTGAAATACACTCGAATAATAGCAGTTGATCATAACATAATAGGAAAAATGAGAGAAGGATGTTGGAGCCTGCAGCATATCTGGATCCTACACAAGCAGACTCAGCCTGTTCTGCAGCAACCCAAATCCAAGTCCTTCTGCAGGACCCAACAGGTAGATGTGTGCCCAGGGGAGGCTGAGGGGATGCTGGGGTTGGCTCAGACTTTTCCACTGGGTGTGAGGTAACAAGCTCCATCCGACCTGGTGTAAAGCTGGTGGAGCATGGACACCACACCTGGCCCGGTGTGAAGGGAGGGGACCAACAACACACCTGAACCTCCAAAGTCTCTTTGCCATCAACGTCTTCTTGGAGGGTTTGTTAGGGACGAGGAACCCTAAAGGTGATACAGGAGCATCACACTGTGGTCTGAGTTACCCCCTGGAGAAGCTGCCCCTTGATATAAACCTACCTGTGAGGCTGGGGGAAATTTGGGGAAGGAAGCAAGGGAGTGGGTGGCAGTGGGGTGGGGAGTGTGTGTCCCCATCCATCCATCCATCCATCCATCCATCCATCCATCCATCCATCCATCCCAGCCTGGCACCCAGACCAGTCACAACACCAGCCTGGAACGTGGCTGCTGGCTGCAGACAAAGGAGGATTTATGGCTCCTGGTTGTGCTGCAGCCTGGGGAAGCAAATCTGGGCAAAGGAATTTCCTCCTACCTGGCATCATGCAGACCTTACACAGAAGGGTTCCAGCAGCATCTCTTATCTGATAAGCACATCAGCACCAGCAGAAACAGAGTGCTCAGGAGGAGAGATGGGTCTGGGTCCCTGGAGCTGGAGATTGGCAGAGCAGAGCCCCGAGGCAGAGTCAGTCCTGGCTGTCCCCATCAGGTGACAAAACTGAGCTGAGCAGGGCTGGCAGGGGGGCAGGAACATGGACATGGAAAGGGCTGAGCAGAAAGCCTGGGGACAGGGACTCCAGGTCTGGTCACTGACTTCTCTCCTGCCTGTCCTTGCTGGCTCATGAGTAAGGAAAGGGAGGAAAAAAATAAAGAGTTCTAGCAAGCTGGAGTGTAAGTGAGAGCTACCCAGGGATTTTTCTAATTCATTTCCTGGCCTCAGTTACTGTCTTATGTGTCTCTTCCCTTTAAGCAGTCCATAAAACCAGCCCTTGCTATGGCAACTGCCTCCTCCATCCCTCAGGCAGAGGCATCGCACCAGCCTAAGGATACTCATGCCAGTTAGCACCCAGAACTTCCCCAGACACAGGGTTTTAGAGGAGCCACTCAGCCACATTAGCATTTGCCATTAACATGCTTACTTTTCATCATTCAGAACGTGCGTTCCTGGGCTGCCTCCAGCTCTCCTTCCCTGGGAGCAGGGGGAGGCAGCATCCCGGTCTTTGATGCCTGCACGGATCAGGGCTGTAAGCACTGGCACTGGAGAGTCCCAGCAGAGCACAGTTCCGAATAAAAAGACAAAAAAATTGCTTTTTTTTTAGTTTGACTTCCAGCTGCAGCACGGTACATACCATATTTGCAAAGCAGAGCTCTGCATAACTCAGTGCTGTGGAAAGAGTCATCAGGATGATGTATTGAAAGGCAGCCATCTCCATTATGGTATGCCATGTATGTTTTTAAAAGCTATTTTTAAAATTAATAGTACTCTGTAATGCTGATAAAGTAGAAAGCATTTATAATTTGTTGCACTCCCAACCTCTTTCTAAATCCACATTAGTCTGCTTTCCACTTGACTGAAGTGCATTTTTTTCTAAAGATGCGATGGTTTGAAATTTATTAATAGTGTATTGAGGAAACAAAACCTTTATTATTTCAGGGGTATATAATTTCAAAACGCTGTAGAAGAGCTGTTGTGCTTCCCTTCCACTGCTAATTTCCCTCTCATCATCTTTTGTCTGTGCTCCTCGTGCTGGCTGCCCCAGGACCCCCCGTGCTCATCTCCTGGGCTGCTTTCTCCTGACCAAGGGGCTGCAGGAGGTCTGGTTCTGCTGTACCAGGAGACACAACCTCTGCCCCAGCTCTGCCTGCTCTGTGTCCCTGCAGACACTGCTGGGGACATCGGGGGAAGGGTTCCACTAAGGGCACGAGGTGCTGCCAGGGCTTGGAACCATCAGGGGTGAAGGACCTGGATTTCCAAGAACCTGAGATTCAAATGGGATGAATTATCCTTCAGCTTCCTCCTTTAAACAGACATCTCTCTCTCTGGGCCTGCAAATAGCACAAAGAATGAGACCTTGGGGCAATTTACCCCTTTTCTGGCTCAGGAAGTCAGGACCTGGAGGAACAGAGGTGACTTTCACAGAGCTCCTGCCTTCCCACCCCTTCCCTCTGCTGCTTCATGTCCTTTGCAGCTCTCACCTCCCTGGGCTGTGTCCCCAAAGGCTTTGCAGCCACCCAAGCAGCAACCTTTCCCCTGAGGAAGGACCTGGAGGTGACAGTGTTGTTCCCAGGAGGGAGCTGCAGGTCTCTGGGTTCAGGAGATTGTCCAGATCTCTCCCTACCTGAGGAGTGGTTGTCCCAGAGCCCCTGTGCCCACCCCGTGGGGCTGGTGCATCATCCTGGCAGGGTGGAGGGGACCAAACGTGTCCCTGAGGACACAGCACCTGAGTGAGCAGGGACATGGGTGACCTCTGCCTGGTCTCCTCTGCTGCCAGGTTCCACTGCACAGGGTGCTGGATGCAGGTGGACAAAGACTAGGACACAGCCATGCCTGAAAGAACCTATCAAAATTATTAATGGTGTTTTTCTAACCTTTTTTAATGAGGAGATACTCACTTCCAACAGCACTGCCAGTGCTGGCACCCGTGTGGCTTTTTTTTCCAAAGAGGTTTAATTGAGCTAGGTATAAATAGCATATCAGTAAACAAGACCCTTTGGCTCTGTGAATCACGTCTAAAATATTTGCGAGCCCTCCACAGCCTCTCTGATGGTGAAGAATGTGCTCATTAGGCTGGTCCAGATGCATTCTGCAATCCAGGGAGAACCTCACTTCTCCTGCAGATAAATCACCCCCAGTTAATGCACTTGTTTGCAGACAACATGCAGAGGCAGCTGCTCCAAGGACCCGGGGGGCTGTGCCTGCCAGGACACCCAGGTTTGCAGAGCTCCACCCAAAAAGGGCCTCGACACAACAACTGCAGGAACCTGTGCTGATTTAATTCTGTTTAATTTGCCCCCTGCCTCTGAGCAGCCCAGAATGACTCTTAAAGAAACCCCATAAACAAACCTGCAAAATGGACACTGGAAAACCCAGCCAGCTCTACTCTGAGCTTCCTTACTGGGAATCTCTCAGCTGACTGCTTCTATGACAAACATCTCTATTTAATCTTGCTTTGGTAAAGTTAGTGAATGGTCCCTCATGTCTTCAGGAATACATTTTGTTTCCTTTCAGCAGTCTCCATGGCATTAATTACGTGTGCTTAAGTGCCTGGGGAAGTGTGTGCAGCACTGGGAACTCTCTCCTTATTTCCAAAGTCAAGCTAGACATAAAAACACACATACAGGTGGATACATACCCACACACTGCCCAGCTAATTGCTTCCATTTGTAAAACAAACCTGTGCAGATGAGGCAGAAAACCCGAGGCAGAGACACTGCCTGGAAGGTGAAGGGTACAGAGTGGTGCTCTGACCTGAATAGTAACACTGGAATGCTTAGATCAAAAATAATCTAGAATGTACTTTGGTCACAGATTCTTCAAATTTCCTTAAAATGCAAATATGGAGATTGGAACTTTCCTTATCTTGCCTAAATCCTCTTAGAAATGTAATTTGTTGCAGGTATGGACTGCCTTTTATCTGAGGATTCCAAAGCGTGCTGGTGAGCTGAGCTGGACCTGTTGTGTGCTGGGGGGAGAGGTCCTGAGCAGGGCAGGGAAACAAGTTGGTAACAGAGAAAACAGAAAAGAGGAAGAGAGAAGCCCAAAGGCTGGTGGCACAGAGGAGCCCATCTCACCTGGCTGTCCCTTTCCCTTGGGGTGGGCTCTGGGCTGTCCCCAGGCAGCACCAAGAGCTTTGACACCTGGGATCTCCATCAATAATCCCCAGCCTGGCAGGGACGGAGCTGCTGCTGCTGCTTTTGTGTCCCGTGTCCCCTGCCCCCTGAGAATCACACACATAATAACAGCAGGAAATGGGGTTTATAAAGCTTTCCAGCTCTGCATCAGAATAACTGCATCCACACAGCTGAGGTCTTACCCCTTCTGGTGGGGATTTGATAGGTGAAAGCTGCAGCTGTGCATGGCATGAGCATGGCCTGGGGGCTCTCAGGTGTTGGGGTTTTGTTGTGGGCATTTCCCTACCTGCAGGTCTCAGGTCTGAGAGAGCAGAGCCCTTGCCGTGCTCAGGAGACTCCCTGAGGGCTCCTTCTGGGGTCACCTTCCCCAGGGCTCCCCAGAGCTGCTCACAGCACTGCCAGCACCCACCACTGCCTCTCAGCTCAGAAAACCCTCAAGTGTAATGGATGATTTTATTTAGGTAGTCCTGAGTGCTAAGTAAACCCAGAGATAAAAAATACAAGGACAGCCCATAGTCAACTACATACTGAATGTTTATTTCTTCCAAGCATTTTATGGCCAAGAGGAGCAGAGCAGCCACTCCCAGGCTTGGCTCCCTCAGAGGGACCCAAAGCACAGGTTGTGCCCAGAGCTATGGGGAATGGTCACACTTGGTTGGGATTCAGTCCTTCCCAAATCTGGTATTTGTGGTCAGGAAAACACAGAGATTCTTCTTTGGGGAAATGTCAGGGTGAAAGGAAAAAAAAAGGATTCTTGCCCATTTCAGACATCCCTGCTGTGTAACTGCTGGGAGGCTCTCCCAGCTCTGTCACACCCCAGCCCAGCAGCCAGGCTGGGGACATGAGGGACAGAGCCCCCCAAATGGGGCCAGACCTCCCCCAAATGGGGCCAGACCCCCCCTGGGCAGAGCTGGTCCCTGAGGGGCAGCTGAGGGTGCAGGTTTCCAGCTGAGCCCTGCAGAACTCATCATCTGCAATGAATTACAGGTGGTTGTGCAATTTCTGAGGGTGTGGAACAAGGTCAGTGTGAGTTTGTTCCTCTTCTGATCCTGGAGTGCATTGGATGGGGTGGTCTCAGATGCACATTATCATGTGCCACTTCTAAAAAAAAAACATAAAAGAAGTATTTTAGTTCTATCCCACATTTCCAGGCACTGCACTTCCATGTGCTGGGAAAGCTCAGATATTCCAATGAATCACAGGCTTTTTCTTGTGTAATCACCAGATCCCTGAACTGGCAGGGCAGTAACAATTCACTTAAACTATTTGTAATCCTAGGACAAGCTCCACCGTGCCTGTAAATCAGCATCTCCTGCTGGCTCCACCAGAGCCACGCTGATTTACTCCAGATCTGACACTGCTCTGTTCACTGGGTTAGCTGAGCTTTTTCTGTTGCTGTGACACCTGTGAAGGTCACAGCTGTGTCTGTGTGATGCTGTAGGGAAGGAGACAGGAGGAGGAGCAGTGCCCAGAGGAGCAGAGAGTTCCTGCTGAGTGGTTGGGATGAGGTCCCAGTGGTGCAGAGTGGTCCCTGGGTCCTGCATCCCTCCCTGGGTCCTGCCGTGGGGGGGAACAGCTCATTCACCCCTAAAGAATAAGAATTCTGCTGAGACTGTCAGACATCTGGGCTCTCAGTCCAGACTGGGGCAATGCCTCCTGGGGCTTGGCCACCAGCCTGTTAGGAGCCACTTGTCAGCTTTGTTTCAGTGCTGGGTGTCCATAACCCGTGGGAAAACAGAAACTGGACCCATGCAAGTTGCATCTTACTGAAACCCATAAAATTCCTCATGGACTGGAGAACTCTTCTGAGTAAAGCAGGGGCCCTGCTGCCTTTAACTGGGTCTGTTAAGGTCATGGCCCTTACTCAGCAAGAGCTTCTCCTCTGTGTCATTCAGAGGACAGCATCTGGCTCCTTGCTCATAGTGTGAAGAATTCCCCAGAATAACCTTGGCAGCAGGGTGAGGTGACCTCTGGTGAGGAGCACCCTCAGCTGGTGCCCATGGCTCGGCCCCAGAGGTGTCCCCTGGGCTCCAACACCACCCAGGAACCTGGCTCTGCTCCAGCCTGGGGAGGGTCTCTGCCCAAGGGAGAGGGAATGCAGGGGGTGATGTGCTCCTCTTTGTGGCAAACGGGACAAAACCCGTCCCTGTGCTCACACTCAGCCTTCAGGTGTGGATTGGAACCGCGGAGCCCCCACCCAAACATGAAGACAAAAGTGATGGAGCGAGAGCCCCGTTGGGTCAGGTCCCATCTGCCACCTAGGGAGCTGTGCGAGAAATGCAGAGAAACCTCTGTGTGGATAGAGGTGAGAATGAGCTTTTCCCGGGATGCAGCCAGGCTGGGTTCCTTCCCACCTGCATGGCTGTGTCCCTGTATCCCGGGAGATTCAGGATGTGTCCCTGTCCCCAGGAGGTGCAGGCTGTGTCCCTGTATCCCAGGAGGTGCAGGTTGTATCCCTGTATCCCGGGAGATTCAGGATGTGTCCCTGTATCCCAGGAGGTGCAGGCTGTGTCCCTGTATCCCGGGAGGTGCAGGCTGTATCCCTGTATCCCGGGAGATTCAGGATGTGTCCCTGTATCCCGGGAGCTGCAGGCTGTGTCCCTGTATCCCAGGAGGTGCAGGCTGTGTCCCTGTATCCCGGGAGGTGCAGGCTGTGTCTCCATCACTGCCAGAGGACACCAGAGCAGGGCGGGTGCTGCTGCCCAGGGTTGGTGCTCCCATGGGATTGGTGGTGTCCAAGCAGCAGGAAAAGGTCCCTGGAGAGCAGCAGACTGGAAGCCACCAGAGGCCCCTGCTTGGATCTTGTTTCTTTAGGTAATTATCTGCCCTTTGGCACCTGGTTTTAACCTGGTGTTGCCCCCCTCTCTCTCTCTCTCCATCTCTATCCACTTCTTGCCACCCTGAGAAATAAACCAGTCCAGAAACCAGAGAGCTTATTCCCACAGCAAGAGCACAGAACCTAATGCAGACTCAGCCCAAGCCTCTCCACCACCACCACAGCAAAACCACAGGTAATTTATTTGATAAATTCTGCCTCATTTTCTTGTCGTGAATTGCAGTGTTCACTATTCAGTTCATCACAAAGTAATTTGTGCAGACAATTCTTGATCTGAAGTTCATTTGTAGTTCATCTTCAGAATTAATTTCTTTCTGTTGGACACATTAATGGCATATTACTTGTAATTCTTCTAATGAGGCTTCCAGCATGAACATTTGCATTTGCAAGTTCAAAATAGGGTTTATGAAAATATTCCCCCTCTGGTTAAAATCAATTTACAAAAATGTCCAAGTAAATTTCTAAATATTCATGAGAAGTGGATATGAAATACCCCAGAGCAAATGTGAAATCAGATCCAGCCCAGTATTTTGGGGAAGCATTTCTGGCTGGGAGGTGAGGGCAGCTGGAGGGTCCCCTGTTCATTGTCCTGCATGGGGACAGCTCACTCCAGCCTGGCAACAGAGACTTGGTGTCTCTGAGCAGACTGATTTTCAAATGTTTTTAATCTTCATCTCCAATCTCTACAAGAAAAATCTTCCTACATTGACTTTTTTATCCATTCTATGGGAGGTGTTGACTTCTCTGTCTTAAACGAATAGAGAGTTAATGAGTGGCTCTACTTCTGCATTGAATCTTAGCTTTTTTTTAGTACAAAATCAGAATCAATAATCCCTTGATCGAGAAGATGGAAGTTTTAGACAATAATATTTTGCATGGCTCTATTGAGAGCAGACGTGTCTGATGCTTCTGCAGGATGCCAGGATCAGAAGCAGGGTTATCTCTGCTGGCTTCCTTTCAGCTCTGTGTCTCTTGGAAAAAAAAAGGCTTTAGTGAAAAGCTCCAACCTTTCCCACTGCATCCCTCTTCTGAAGTCCCTGTCCCCTAAAGACAGAGACCCTGAGCTGAGGGCCCCCAGGTGCCTGCCTGGCTCTGCTGTGATCCTTACCCAGCAGCAGGAATAAATCCCATCTGGCTCCTTAGGGTTTTGTGCTGCAGCCCCAGGGATTTGTCCCCACAGAGGGCCATGCACAGGAGCACCACGTCTGCTGCAGCTCCAGCAAACAGAAACCCAGCTGAGCAAAGTCTCCCCCTAATCCTCCCTAACTCCTGGAAACAGCCAGGGCTCAAAGGGATTTGCAGCCTGGTTCTGAGGCTGAAATCCTGGTGATTAACATTCACACCAGGGCTGCTCCTCCTACACCTTTAATTTCAGCTCCGCAGAGCAGGGGGGTGGTTAAGGGCAGGATGGCAGGGGAACAGCTGTCTTGTCTGGAGGCTCCTGCAGCCTGGGGATGCCTCCAGCCAGTCCTGCTTGGAGCATCCTGGCTGGCAGGACACCTGGCAGCATTTGGGGTCTGTACAGTAAAATAAACCCAGAGGGAACAGCCAGAGGTTGAGGGGAGAGCCCTGTGGGCAGGCTAAGGTTTGGACTGCCCTGTCATGCCCTGTCATGCCACAGGTGTCAAAACACATGGAGTTTTCTAGAGGATGTGTGTGGGCTTGTGTTGCCCCAGGTTTTGAAAGGACCAAAGAACATGGAGAAGGCTGGAAGAGTGACAAGGGTCCTGCAGAGCAGCCTGGAGCTGCAGGGATCAGTGATGTGATGGGCAGCATCCCCAGCCTGGGGCTGGGACATTTCATCTCCTTGCCCTTGGTAAAGCCCCCAGGGGACACGTTTGGCACAGGGGGCACTGCAGGGAAGGGCCACGGTCCCCATGTGAGGGTGCTGGGAAAGCAGCAGTGCCAAGCAGCCAGCACCTGTCTCCTGCTAAACCTGGGCAGCTTCTGTTGGTGTTTTTAACTTGGCCTTGATCCTACTGCATCTCCTTGGTTCCAGTGAGTAGTGACAGATCAATGGGGATGTTGATTGAGAAAGTGCTGAAACCTTTGGCTGCAAAAATGGAAAATCTGACCATCCAACAACATAATCCAGAGAGCTCTCCTTAGATAGTAATGAAAAAACATCCCCTCAGTGAGCCCGGGTGATTCCTTACATATTTCTTGTTCACTCCTTAGAGAACACTCTCTTCCCTTAAAAACAGAAGACAGGGAAGAAGTGGGAGCAACGTCCTGAGCTCAGAGCTCCAGCTGGCAGCAGCTCCCAATTGGGAACCCTCCCAGTGCCATCTCTCCCAGTTCCCAGCAGCTGGTGATGCTCCTGGCAGGAAGCAGGGGCCCTGGGGCTGCCTCCTGCTCTGTCCTGCAGCGATTCCTCTGCTGGTCCCAGGGGAAAGGCTCCATCCCCTGCAGCAGAGCAGGGCTCAGGCTGTGAGCTGGGGATGGCACCTCCAGTGTGAGTCTGGCAGCTTCATGTGGATACTTTGCATGTTCTATAGCATAAGGCTTCCCTATAATTAGATATAAGGAATGTTTGCCTTTAAGGAAGCAACGAAATAAATGTCTTGAGTCAGCAGCTCATGCTGATCCATGATTAATGACACACTGCCTTTAAAGTCAGACTGCCCCCACTCCCCCAGCAGAACTAGAAGGAGCTGTTTGTGGAATGGAAAACAAAAATGTCACTTTTGGCTTTTCATGGAGTGCATTTCTAATGCTGATTTGGAAAAAAACAATAAATCTACAGGTTGTACAAGAGGCTCATCTCTGGGATCAGCTGTGGCTTTGTGAGCTGTCAGAGCAGTGATGGGAAGGTGGCAGTGCCAGGCACAGGGAGCAGAAACAGCCCCCAGACCCTGGGGTTCCTGAGGTCAGACAGCACCCAGACCCACTTTATTATTATTATTATTATTATTATTATTATTATTATTATTATTATTAATCTCAGCACAGTGGCCCAGCAGAAATACGTCTGAAACTTTATGGGGTCACCATGAGGGAAGCCTCCTGTTTCTTGATGAGTTTACTCTGATGGGAGCAGAAAAGCTGAGCAGGGGGAGATGTGGAGCTGCCCAGGAGTTCAGCACTGCAGCTGCCCAGGGGCTGCAAGGGGATCTGAGAGGCTCAGGGGAATACAGAGCATGGGGCATCCTCTGGGAAGGAGAGAGGAACCTCCTGGGACTGCCACTAAATGGTGTCTGTCATTATTACAGGGACTTTCCAAGTATTTCCTGAGTTGCTGAACAAATGGAGAGCTTGAAACATGGGAAGGAAGGAAGGAAGGAAGGAAGGAAGGAAGGAAGGAAGGAAGGAAGGAAGGAAGGAAGGAAGGAAGGAAGGAAGGAAGGAAGGAAGGAAGGAAGGAAGGAAGGAAGGAAGGAAGGAAGGAAGGAAGGAAGGAAGGAAGGAAGGAAGGAAGGAAGGAAGGAAGGAAGGAAGGAAGGAAGGAAGGAAGGAAGGAAGGAAGGAAGGAAGGAAGGAAGGAAGGAAGGAAGGAAGGAAGGAAGGAAGGAAGGAAGGAAGGAAGGAAGGAAGGAAGGAAGGAAGGAAGGAAGGAAGGAAGGAAGGAAAACAGTTTACATGCCACCTGTGCAAGTAAAATGGCATCAGCCATTCCAGAATTTGGCAGAACTTACTTATAGTATATTTTGTGTTTATTTATTTGGTATTTATTTGTTTTCACTGCATGAGAAATCATGACAGGTAAGGAGAGACTCTGTTATTTCCTATTCCTAGCTCTCACTTCAATGCTTCCTCTTAGGCATTACCTAAATTAATTCTTTATTCTTTACCCAGCAATGATCAAACACAGATGTTTCAGAGGAAACCCTGGAGCAGGCAGCTAGAGCTTGACCTTAGTCCTTTTAAAATCAATAGAAAGCCTCCCAGAGAATTGAGCCTGGTGTAATCTCTCTGTAAACTCCTTATTCTTCAACAATTAGAGGCTGATTTCCAGCCTGGAGGCTGAGATGCTTCACCTGTTAGAGGGGCCACTCAGCCCCCCCCTTGCTGCTGGGACAGGGGTGCTGCTAGGATGGGCAGCTCAGAACCCTGCTGGGTTTGAGGCCATCCCTGGGATGGGAATTTCCCTTTTATTTCATCTGCCCTGGATTAAGGATATCAGTCAACAGGGGCTGAGATGCTCCTCCTGGCAAATCTGAATTCTGCTGAAAAGAAACAGAAATTGTGCTAATCCACAAAATCAAGCAGGTGCTCCAGGTGAATGCCTGAACTTGGCTTTTTCCTGTTGCCCAGAAGGTCTTTGGAAGGGCCCAGTGATCCCCCCAGCCAGCTGCAGCCATTTCCAACAGCTGGACAGGTCTGGCAGAAACATTTCCCCTGCACACACCAGGACCTGACAGATCTGGGCACAGCTACACAAACGTCTGTAGCAGGGTTGCAAAGTGAAGCACAATATTCTCAATATTAGACCAATGTTTTCATTCCCAGGTGGTCCCTCTCAGTGTGATTTCTCCAGAAAGGAGTAACAGTAAATGGGAGAAAACCTACGAATGGATTTTTTTTGGTTGGTGTGTGACCCAGTATTGCACAAGAAGAGTTGAATATATCTATTTGATGGATCATTTTTCATAGCAAAGATGAGCAGAACAATGAAGTCATGGGAGGTGGAACAGATATATGGAGTTTCCATTATTGAATATGTGACAAAATAATTTTTTTTCCTCAAAAGCAGAACTGAGAAAATGTAGGCAGTGGGCACACTGCAAATGTAGGTGCAATGAACCAAGTGTCTTTGTGATTTACAAGAACAAGTGATGTTATTTGTTTGTCACGATGCAGTGCTGGAGTTTGGGATAAAAAAGGAGCATTTTTCTGTAGATTATTTCTATATTATGACATGATGCAGTGCAACAGCAAACCCAGATTTGAAGAGTTCAAAGGTTTCTCCACTCTGCTTTGATGCCTTGGGCTGAGGCTCAGCCCTTTTAGTTAAATTCCTGTTCTGTACTTCTCAGGACTGAAGCAAACCCACATGGCTTGAAATGCAAATCCTGTATTAAAAGCTGTAATGTTACCAGGAGACATCTGAGATGCTAAAACATCTCCACACACTCACAGCAGCTGGAGAATGAGCAGCAGGGCTTGTGCAGCATCTCTCCCTGCACAGGGTCCCCAAAGGGTTCTGCAGATCCCATCCTGCAGCAGGGATTGTAGCCAGAACACAAAACATCTGGGCCAGGGAAGTTAAAAAATGCCATTTTAATTCCAGCTCTGCTCCCCCCTATAGGCAATGGACTGTTCTGCCTTCTAGAGTTGAATCAAGCCCTTTGTTTTCTTTTGGTCCTTGGAAATAAAAGCTAAATGAATGATGATAGTTTTGTTCATTCCCCGTTGCAGGGCCCTGGGCTCTCCAGAGGACACAGCCTGGTCAGGAGGACCGTGGGGCATCTGGAAATGCCAGGTAAGTGTTACCAGGCTCCAAAGCCTTTGGCAAAATCCTGAGCTTCTGAGTAACTGTGAGGGTATTTGGTAGCTTCAGGAGTGGCAGCACAAACTCCAGGCTGCCTGCTCCTGCAATGCTGGGACTGGGACTGCAACCCCTGGGGGTCACCCGGGATGCAGAAGCATCAAGGTTGATAGAAATCCCCATCACTGGGAGATGCTCAAAGCTTGGGCACTTCATTGGGCAACACTTTGGTGTTTTCCTGAAAGGTGCAAACAGCTTTTTTGGATAGTACAAAGGCAGAAAAAGACAAAATTTCATCAGAGGCACAAAAATCTCTGCAGTCTTTGAGGAAAACTTCCCCGTTCCTCTGGGCTGTAAATCACTGTGTGTATGAAAGGAGATGGGGGGTGAGGGGGAGAGAGCTGCCTGGGAAGGAATGAGAGTGGGGAGAAAGGAAGCTTGGTAGAAAGGAGCAAGGTAGATCTTTGTAAGCAAAACAGTCAGAAAATGAAAATAATGAAGAGAAGAATAGGCTGGGAAACTTTATTACAGCTGCAGAGTGTTTCTGTTTAGCTTGGCTTTCAGTTCTGGTGACTGACAGAGTGAGAGGCAAAATGCACATGAGACCTCCCTGTGCCTCCTGCATGGGTCCTGACTGTGAAATCCAATGTACAAATCCAGCAGTGCCTGACTGGGAATCCCTCACAGGAAAGGAATATGAGCCCTCAATGAGCCCCAAAATATTCCTTCCCTGGCAGACAGACAGACAGACAGACAGCTAACTGGGGCAGGCAGCCTGGGGCTGGCAATGGCACCAGCTCTGTCACCCTTTAGAATGTATTTTTTAATTCCTCAAGCAGTGATGCTACATCCCTGCAGACAGTAAAGTCAATGAATTTTGCTTTTCTGGACATTTTCCTTCTCTGTCTTGTTTTTGAAATGCTGGAGGCCATGCACATGTGCTGAGGGCAAGTGCTGCTGGGCTTGCATTGCCTTTGCTACCAGTGACTGCAAGGCAATACAAAAGTCATCTTCCTCCTGTCCTTATACACGGTGCAGATTCTGAATCTCCACAGCTCAGAACTAGAGAGCAGCATCTTCCTTGCCTGTGTCTTGTCAGGGATGAGACAACTGATTCTGCTGCAGGGTATTTTGCTCGGTGGCTCCTGAGGGAGATGTTTCCACCACTGTACATCCAAACCACTCCAGCACCAGCCTGAGAATGGCAGCAAAGTATTAACTCATCCAAATGCTTAGTGTTATCACCTAAAGGATTAAACTCCCCCTAACTCTGCTAAAATGTTAATGCTTACTAAATGACTATCATGAAATTATCCTTGAAATTATTACTAATTTTATATAAAGCATATACAGCACTTTTCTTGGCAGAGCCCTTCCAGTCACACAGCACACCTGAGTCTGAGTTTAATTCTTTGTGGATTTCTGGACTATTCATGAAGGGGAGGAAATATTATCAAGACATTCTTTCTAGGAATCAAGTAGACAGCCTTAGGATCATCAAACGGTTTAAAATACCTTTCTGTGAATTTCTACCAAATGTGTTTCCAGATTTAGATGAAACATATATTGAAGGAAAACCTTCCAGGAAGGCTGTCGGTGGGGATCAGGGATTACAGCAGTAATGCTCAGGAAGGGAGGTGTGGATACCTCTGGAGAGGCACCGAAGGCTTGAGGGAAATCCCCCCAGGGTATCAGTGAACCAGGGAGCTGGAACTCCTGCAGGGAAGAGAAACACCTTGGAAAGATGGAAAGACATTGTCCATGTGACAGTGTTGTTCTGCTCCCAGTTAAGCCCTGCTGTGGCTCTGCAGTTCAGGTGAGCTGGGAGCTGAGCTGGGCAGGGTCCCTGCAGCCAGACACCCGGAGGGCAGAGGTGTTCCTAAGGCTTCCAAAGGGTCTGAAGGCTGCAGTCATACAAATCCTGTTAAAATTCCGTGGCTGTTGGGTCCTCCTGTGTCTGTGCTTTTGACCTTGGGGACCACAAACCTTTCTGGGTTGGTGTGAGTTTGCAGCACACCCATAACTGCCCTCTGGATGGGATCTTGTTTGTTGGACTCCAGGAGGTTTGTACTCAGGAATATTTTAATCTCTTCCTTGGAATAAATTTTTTCATACCCAGGGGCACCTTTCTCTTAGGGCCTTTCTGTTCTCTGGACGAGGTGATGCTGCTCAGGGATGTGGGTTGTCAGCACGTGGTGAATTTCCTCCCGTGTGCCACTGATCCATTGCCATGCTGTGTCCCCGAGGTGCTGTCTGCCTGCCTGTCAGATATTTGCAGCTGGGTGAGCAGCAATTTTCTGTAGCTGAGGCTGGTGAGGACAGAGGCAATTTTCTTCAGCTCCAATGAAGCAATTAGCTGCCCGGGCTGGGGGAGGCTTTCACCAGCTTGACCCTTTGATGTTTGGACCTCAAAATCATCCAGGTTTATTCTGTCATCCAGATGAAATTTAGCTCATCCAGTGCTTTCATCTGTTGCTGCAGAGGAGAGGCAGAAGTCACACTGATCCCACACCCATGTAATTCACTCCTGGTTGAATGCCCTGACTGACAAATGGGGGCTGTGGAGAAACAGCTCAGCCCAGGGATCCATGGGGCCCTGCTTGCTTACAGGAGACACAAACCTCTTCCTTTCTGCATCAGAAGCAGGACTGAAAACACACCTTACATCTTCATTCAGAGCTTCATTCTGGCACCAGGGAGCAAAGCTGATTTTAATAGTAACATATCATAGAGAGTCATATGTGAGCACTTGAAGTTCTTGACGTATCATTGCCAGAATAAAACATCTGCACTGATGAGCACACCTCAAGGCCTGGCCTGTCAGCATCAGGAAGGTTTTAATTTATTTCCTTTGGTGTTGGAAAAGGCACCTGCAGGATCAAGCCAGAAATTAAAGTGGCTGCAATTTGACTGACAGCTGAATGACTTAACCTCTGGAGTGCAGACACCCAGCCAGACACCAGCAGTGTGCAGCCCTTACAGCACAGCCCTTACAGCACAGCTCCTTAAAGTCAGACACAGGAGGGATTCCAGGAGCTACAGGGAAGGCTTTTCAACTGCTTGTTTAATTTACTTTTGAGATGAAGTTCAGTCTTGAGCAGGGAGATGGTGACAAAGCAGTGTGACCTGAGGAGCACCAGGACATTGTCTCAGTGTGAATGGAAGTGGCAGAGAACTGTGATAAGAACTGTCCCCAGAAATCACAGTTGTTCCATTCCAAGTGTTCCTGACAAAGAACAACGTCGTTGGGCAAACCCAGCATCACTGCCTTGCCAGTGCCTGCAGAGGACCAGAGACCACCTCAGGGTCTGCAGGATGCTCCCCCAGCTCCCCCAGGGAAGATACTGATGCTTTGGAATGCTGCTGGGTGGCTGAGGCTGTGAAGGTGCTGGCTTTAACTGCTCCACCACAGAGTTCAGCAACAGGATGAAAGGAGAGTAGCAGAGCCAAAAAATGAAGATAAATAAACAGAAAGGAGTAAGCAGCCTTTTTATAAATGGCTATTAAGTGATTGATTTAGACCCTTTGAGAAAGTGCTTTACTTCTGGGGGTCTAAGCTTAAATAATGTCCATTAAAAATCACTTTGTTAAGAAAAAATATCATTAGCTTCATTTCTGTAGTGCTGCTTCTTTATAGTAGCCAGTTTGTGAGTTTGTTCTTTGTGAGACTCAGAATTTCTTTCCCAGTGAATAGCTGGCTCAGTGCTGATGTGACCCAGGTTTATGGAAGCACTGACGTATCCTGCTGGATGGGGAATAGGTGTGCAGAGACATGCCTCTTGGTTACTTTTCCCAAACTGTTTGGTTTGGTTTCCTTTTATGCAGCCAATAAAAATATCAGAAACCTTCTGAGCAAAATGCTCAGTCACCTAGTTGAATTAGATATGGAAAATGTACTTCTACTTCCTTGTGAAGTTTAAATGAATATCCTAAAGGAGGGTGTAGATAATTCTTACAATATTGTAAGATTACTGTCTCTTCCCTCAGGAAGAATTTATCTCCTCCTTTAGCATAAGGAATTAAAAAAAAAGAAAAAACTGTATATGGTTGTTTTAGAGAGCACCAGCTGCATACCATTGCAGGAGTAAGACTTTCAAACCACTGGCTTGGAAGACTGAATTTCCAGTTGGGTCTATGGGTTATTTTGCTTCCCTTTAAAATATTGTTCCCACGGAAAAAGAGTCTGCTCTACAGTGTGCTGTGGAGTTATTCTGTTTTCTCTGTGCTCCTGGTAGGATATTTCAAACACAGAATTTTGGATGTGGGAATTAACTTATTAAGGTTTTTTAAACTTTAATATTTGTACTGTGAAGATGAGGACTGTTTGCCAAGTTAAAACTTCCAGCTAGGTTCAGAGTTAAGATACAGCCTCCCTCCTTTCCCTGAGGTTAATGGTGCTGGGCTGAGGGATTTTGGTAAATTCAGACATCCTCACTGTAAGATTTTACACAGTCTGGGACTGCTCTGTGTGGGGCACTGAAGTCTGTGCACACACTGCTGGCTGGGCTGCTCCCATCTCTCTGGTGCTCAGTAATTCCTTTGGAATGGGACCTTTGGAATGCCCAGGTGTCTGCATTTTAAGCACCATTTCAGGGAGAGCCTGAGTCCTTCCTATCCCCTGCAAACACTTCAGGGGTGGGAGAAGTAAGAGCTGTTACCTGGGAGGGGCTCTTTGCTCCCCCTCTCCCTGCAGGGAAGCTGTGGAGTTCCTAAAGCAATCATCATCCTGGCAGGAAGGAAAGGAGGGAATGGCAGAGCAGCCCACATCTAACATGCAGCAGAATTCACTTCCCAAAGTGACTTAATAAAGCATGGATTTGCTGACCTACAGCTCCTGCTGTCCTCCCAGTCTTCCTTACACAAACTAAATGGAAAAGCTCTTTCTGACAGCAATGAGATCTGGACAAAGTATTTATTTCCAAAGATACATCGAACAATCCTGAGATAAAAAATAACCTTTGGCTGTTTCTAACTCGAGCCACATTTTGGCCAGAGATGCAGGAAGAGAAGTTCTAATTTCACCCTGTCTCCTAAGCCAAGCTTTTCTGTCCAAAGTTATAGTTTCACCTCTTGTTTTGTGCAGTGATTATTGGTGTCACAGGTCAGCTGAGTTATAGATATTCAGTTATATAACTCCTCTCTCTTGGAAGACTTTCTCTTTTTTTCCTGCTGAGGACTTTATAAGTGATCCTGATGGCTGGGAAGTTCACACATGTCCAGGGGAAAAAAAGTCTAAAAACTTGTTCTGGAGAAATGAGTCTCCAAGAGACCTGAGCAGAGCAGCAGCCCTCATGCATCATGTATGCAGCCATCTCACACAGAAGCATGAAGCCACTGGTCCTTCTCATCAGATTTCCTGTTTGCTTAAACTGCAACACTGAACTGAAAAGTCACTTTTAAAAATCTTAGGGTCAGCTCTTTTACCTTGATAACAAAAATCAAAACCAAAAGACCCCACCCCACTGCAACTGCAGAAGCAACACCATGGGGATCCTGTTAGAAAGAGCAGATTTCTGTAACTGATAGCCAGGAATCTGGTTCTGCTGATGATGATCTGTGTAGCAAACCTGGCAATTTAATTGAGGGAATTTTCTTTCTCTCTTCTGGAAGGTGAAGAACCTGATGGGTTCTTTTATCTACTGGATGTTTCTCTGCCTGCAGAAAAAAAAAAAAATCTTGACTATTTTACAGTTTTTAACTGTGCAACTACTTGGAAAAAAAAAAAAATAGAAAAAGCTGCATTCCAAACCAGGTGAGGTACCTGGGGGAGGGCAGAGGGCAGCATTCATTACCCTGTGCCAGGCTCTGCTGCAGCCACTGCTCTGACAGCACCTGAAAAATCCCAAATCCTGCAGCAGCTCCTCAGACTGCTCCATCCTCTGCCTCCATTCTCAGCCCCATGAATCATCAGCCCAGCTGCCTGCCCTCCTCCTGTCATTTTCTGGTTTATTAATGGTCGATGTCTTTCCCAGATACGTTCCACATAGAAATAACCAGATTGCAAGGACCAAGCCAACATGAGATGTCACAACTCATTATGCACAAACTGAGTTTCAAGCTTATCTGGAACCAATGAAAAAATTCCCTGCTTGTGGAAGGCAGCTGGTCCAGAATTGTGTCTGAGAGATAATCCAGCCCGGGTCCTTTTCTGCAGTGCTGACCACCACATCCTGCCAGGTGCTGAGGGCTCTTGTGTGTTCCCTGGGAGCAAGGCACGATAAATCTGGACAGGACAGCTCTGGTCCTCTTTTCCTTCATCCCTGCAGAAAGAATTCTCTCCCGATAGAAACTCCAAATGCTTCTGGTTTCTAGATCTGCAAAATGCCTCCTGCTGTCCCATATGGCTGCATCCTGTTAGCAGGGTGAACTTCTTATGACAGAGAGGACAAAAGGGAGACGCGAGAGAAGAAACCCTGTCACTTGCAGTGCTTTGAGTTACAGAAAATGAGAAAAATTTAGAAAGTCCTAGAACACAAATCCCCATCCCCCAGCCACAGAAACAAACCCCCCATGCATCTGAGTTTAGAAATTCTGCTAGGATTTCTGCTAGAAATTCTAAATAAACCTCCTATATTTCCAATACCCCAGCACTTCAGATTATCAGGAACAGCAAAGTGTCAGGTCCCAGTGCTCCTCTCATTTGTATTATTCAGCACTATCCATGGCTCTGTGAGATGCCTGCCTGGCCCAGGGCTGTCTCAGGAACAATGGCTTGTTTGGTTCACTCTTGCATGGCAAAGACATGAATAAATACATCTCAGACCTCATCACAACCAACCAGAAAGCCCTTGTAATAATGGCACTTGGATTCCCCTGATCTGCAGGTTATGTGGTTAGAAAACAATGAGAATGTTCTCCCCTTAATGGTGCAGATGGTGTGTTTTCCTGATGAAGCCTGAATGTGAGAGAAAAATAAACTTTAATTATTAAATTAATTTTAATTTTAATCATCTCAATAAATTATCTGCTTATTTCATTCACAATTTCTGCTCTTTGTAATTCAGAACCAGATGGGAAATAACCAGTTTACACTCAATCCAGTGCTTATTACAGCTGCTTGCAGATACTTTGCTAGGGTAGAATAAATTCTTTATGAAAACAGGCTTTTTTTTTTTTTTTTTGCATCCAAATGTATTGCTTCTACAGAACTCTGGAGTCAAGTAACCAGGCAGCTCCTTTCCACCAACAGAGTGTGTTAGCAGTGTGCTTGGACAAATTCAGAGTGCTGGGGCTGTCAAATAAGATGAAATTACTCTATTTGCTGCAGACAGCTTGGGATTTGTTTATTTATTCATTGCTTTGCAACTGCACTGCTGGTGACAATCCAAAGGGAGGCAGGCAGGTTGTTGGAAGTAAATGTTGGAGCATTAACATCCCCTCCCCAGCACACATTCCTGGAGTCAGGAGGGGGTAAAATCTACACCCCCTCACCCCCAATATTTTCCATCTGCTGCTCACCAGTGGTGCCCATCATCCACCTGCTCCTGGGCATCCTACCCAAGGCACTGCTTGGCTGGGGTCTGTGGGGCCCTGAGGTACAGGTGACACCAATAAACTCTGGCTGGAACCTCAGGAAAGAAGGGAAAAAAAGCAGGGAAAACAAAGAGCCTCTCGCCAGCTCCTTTCTGTGAGGCTGGGGTCATGGCACTGCCCTTGGTGCCAGTTCAGGTGACAGGACACAGCCTGGCCAGGGGCTCAGCCTGGAGGAGAAATCACTTGATTTATCTTGATTGAGACAAATATCCTGAGTGAGAGCCCAAGAGAACAAATCACTTCTGTGCCTCTCGTTCACCCTCCCTGGGTGCTCCTCTGGCAGCCAGGCCACCAGCCCCCCCTGGGACCTGTCCCCAGCCCCCTCTGTGGCCACCACCTCAGACCCATCTGTGGCCACTTTGAAGCTCCAACAATTCTGACTTTTTTGGTATCAGCAGCAGGTGTGATCATCATCACTCATCCCCACCCAGGGTTCTAAGACTGAAATTGGAATTTGGGAAACTCTCTGCTTCCCAGCAACGAAGGAAATCCAGCTGCAAATGCTTCTGGTTGCCTGGGGAGCTGGGCTCCAGGGAAGGGCTCATCTCTGGTTTTCTGGGTGGGACCTGCTCAGTCCTTTCCCAGCTTTTCCTGCAAAATTCCCATTGCTGCCAAGCTTCAGCACTGGCAGACAATGAGGAATTTTCATAGGTGTGGAGTTCACCCTAGATCCACACCTTTCCCAGACACCTCCATCACTCAGAGTAATGGACTCGTATCAGAAAAAACAAGAAAGAGCCCAAACAATATCTCTATTTTGTGTTCCCACTGAAACTCTCTCCTGGCTCTGCAGAGCTCCTCTCTAGGCACCCCCTGAGGTTTATCTGAGCTGCATCTGAAATTAGGGGCAAGCTGTGATTTCTTGTAGCACATCTCAGGAAGAGGGAAGCTGGGGTTCTCAACACCTTAAATTCTGCAAGAAGGAATCAACGACTTGGAAGTACAAGTCGTTGTGCTTCTGCTTCAAAAGTTAGAGGACAAAGGCAATGTGTCATTGGATTGGAGACTTGACAAAAAGCAGAATTTTTCCTGCAGCTATCCTGGCCTATAGATGAGCCTCAGAAAAAGATTAAGAAGTGGGGAAAAGTCAGATACCAGAGTTCTCATTCCCAGTGCTTGGAAGGCCCCAGGCAGAAGTAATTGGAAAATACTTAAGATCTTATTGTTACAAGGTAGCCACATTTTGGTTTAGAATTATAGTGCAATAATCTTCTTTACCTATGTGAGGAAGCTTGATGAATTTAAAAAATACTAATGCAGAGTAGTTAGGAATGGTTCTCTTTTTCAGGGAAAATAATCACATTACTCCTGTTTGCAATGTAGTATCCCATATTATTTTTCTGTGGATTGCAAAGTGCCACTTGCATATTTTACCATGTTTCCTTATAAGAGTCCTAAATAATTCCTTACACTTACCTTTCTGCGGTGTTTTTGCTAAGAAGGCTGGAGTTATTCTCTCCTCATGCACCATGATGTGAAGCTGGTGTCGCAAGATTATTTTTTTACATAGAAGGAGATGGAGAAAGTTTTTCATGTGGTTTTTGGTGTGTTGTTTGATCTCAAACTTCCAAGAGAGTCAAAGGAAGGAAGGAGGATAATTATACACCAGGAATGTGCCATCTGGGAGCACAGACACCTTGTGCTATGGATGTTGTTTCATGGGAAAGGGAAGGGCAAAATCTGCATCTCCCTGCACGGCACACATTGGTATAAATGTAAAACTGCAGACTTTGTGGTGCCATTACAGATACCTTGTGTTCTGATGCAGATTTTTGCAGCGTGTGAAGCAAATTAGGATCAGCTAATTAGATAAATGGTGAGAATGTTTACACTTAGTTTTCCAATCCCTGTATTTATGCCTTGGCAAATAACACGCGTTTTTGAACCTTTATAGAGGATGCATGTTAATGTCAAAGCACATATATCTGAATTTTCAAAAGTTCTGTCCTTAATCTGTTCACTGCATTTCATTACTACCTCTGGGTCATTACTGAAGTGACACACAAGAGGGAAATGCGGAATCAAATGACAATGTAGGTGATGTCTGACATTAGCCAAATGTCAGGCTTTCTGATGGAAGCATCCAAATGAATCTGAAAATGTTATCCCAGTTTTAGTCATTTTCCTAAGAGATTGCAAATACAAGAGGCAGGCCGATGACATTTTGATTATAGTCTCAAATTGCAAAGACCTTACAGAACATACCTTCTCCTCTCACATAATTAAAACCTGTTGTTGTCTTGATCTTTGTTATATTCTTCCACGTCTTGGCAGGTCTCTCGAGTTTTGCACGCTATTGATCCTTGTTGTTTGAGCAAATCTGACATATCAATACTGCTCAGATGAGCAAATGACTCATTTCGTATTTAAGGGTAAGGATGGGATAAAAATACACGTTAGAAGCAGCACTCTAAGATCATCAAGTAGCCAGTGGGGAAGTGCATGTGAGAGAGGGAACTGAAGCCATGACTTGTCAGAGCACTCCAGCACACCTCCAGCTTTCAGCCCGGGAGTTAATCCCACTCAGGGTGATTCCTGGGGGGTCCCTGGGCTGTCCTTAGCCCAGATATTCTCTCTGGGTACCAACGTGGTGGCTGGGCCCTGCTGCTCCTCAGCTGCAGAGCTGCCTGGGGGATGCTGCACCCCACTGGGGCTGTGTCTGCTGCACCCCAATGGAGCTGTGTCTGCTGTACCCCAATGGGGCTGTGTCTGCTGTACCCCACTGGGGCTGTGTCTGCTGCACCCCACTGGGGCTGTGTCTGCTGCACCCCACTGGGGCTGTGTCTGCTGCACCCCAATGGGGCTGTGTCTGCTGCACCCCACTGGGGTTGTGTCTGCTGCACCCCAATGGGTCTGTGTCTGCTGTATCCCACTGGGGCTGTGTCTGCTGCACCCCACTGGGGCTGTGTCTGCTGCACCCCACTGGGGCTGTGTCTGCTGCACCCCAATGGGGCTGTGTCTGCTGCACCCCACTGGGGTTGTGTCTGCTGCACCCCAGTGGGGCTGTGTCTGCTGTATCCCACTGGGGCTGTGTCTGCTGCACCCCAATGGGGCTGTGTCTGCTGTATCCCACTGGGGCTGTGTCTGCTGCACCCCACTGGGGTTGTGTCTGCTGTACCCCAATGGGGCTGTGTCTGCTGCACCCCAATGGGGCTGTGTCTGCTGTACCCCAATGGGGCTGTGTCTGCTGCACCCCAATGGGGCTGTGTCTGCTGCACCCCAGTGGGGCTGTGTCTGCTGTATCCCACTGGGGCTGTGTCTGCTGCACCCCACTGGGGTTGTGTCTGCTGTACCCCAATGGGGCTGTGTCTGCTGCACCCCAGTGGGTCTGTGTCTGCTGTATCCCACTGGGGCTGTGTCTGCTGCACCCCACTGGGGTTGTGTCTGCTGCACCCCAATGGGGCTGTGTCTGCTGCACCCCAGTGGGGCTGTGTCTGCTGTATCCCACTGGGGCTGTGTCTGCTGCACCCCAATGGGGCTGTGTCTGCTGCCCCTGGTGAGAGCTGATGTGCAGGACCTGGGACCTTCCCTGTAACAGACACCTTGGCTTAGAGCTGCTGCTCCTGCCTTATCTGCACACTAACCCAAGGAAATGAATTGTGTGATGGCCAGAGAGAGGAAGATTTTTCCCAATTTGAGCTGTTTTAAAGCGTATTTAGTTCTGCCATCTGTCATAAACAGTGAAGCATCCCGTCTGAGTGTCTTATAAAGTGGCACTTTTATGGTGACAGAGGATATCAGGGGCTCTAATGTAGCTGGAGGATGCTGTGTATACAGCTCTCCTGGTAAAATAGTGCTGCTCTAAATGTGATGCAGTGTTTGGGCCTGGAAACCCCAGGTGAGGAGCTGAGCAGGTGAGAGAGCTGGTCAGGAGACTCTCTGCAGAACAGCTGGGTGCCAAGCTTTAAGGGAAGGATCCAAAGAGGAATTTCAGAAGGATGTTTTCTGGCTGCTGTTAGAGAATGTCTGCTGACCCTTTGGCTCTGCTCTAGCAGGGTCAGAAATTGGTATAGCAGCTCTGAAAATGGGGGCCTTTGGTGCTTCTCCTGGACATGCTGCTCTTTGCACTCCCCCAGGTTTTAGTTTTTTCCTGTTGGTTTTTTTTTTTTTTTTTTTTTTTTTTTTTTTTTTTTTTTTTGACACAATCCTCTGAGTCCTCCTGTCTGGAAGTTTTGGTCTAAGTTGCAGAATCTGGAAGTCTCTGTTTATGTTACTGAGGATGTTTAGAGCATTTGTATGAAAAGCAAGGTGATGATGTGTGTGTGAGCTGCCAGGTCTGTGCTCAGCTCCTCAGGTCCCAGCAGGCTGCTTCACCCCTAATGCTTCCCAGTTAGATCTTGTGGTGTTTCAGTCTGTGCTCTACTTTATCTCTGCACAAATGCCTCATCCTTTTGAATTTTTTACACTGAATAAACGTTACAGAAGCCCAGCAGGCTTCAGTCCTGCCACTGCATTGCGTTGTGCAGTCTGACATCACCAGCTCTGGCAAGGGATGTTCCTGGGGAAGAAATGTTGTACTGCTGGGTGCTCAGCTGAAAGCCCCCTTAGTTCCAGCAGTACAGAAAGCTGGAGTATTGCACAGTTCTGTGAGCCAGTGGGTAAAAACCTATGCAAAATGGTTGTGGAGGTTTGGGCTTTTGTTTGAAGTCAGCAGTGAGGATCTGCAGAGATTCTCACCTGGTACCAGAGGCTCCTCCACAGCAGAACCATCCCCTTCCCTGCTGGGTTCCCTGCACGGGCTCTGTGTAACCACCAGGGTGGTGGCTCTGTCCCTGTCACCTCGTCGGGAGCTCAGTGTGGGGGTGCTGGGAGGGATGGGTGTTATGGGAGCACAGTCCCACAGGTGGGTGCTGGGAGGGGTGGGTGTTATGGGAGCACAGTCCCACAGGCGGGTGCTCTCCTGGGACCAGTGGGTGTTATGGGAGCACAGTCCCACAGGCGGGTGCTCTCCTGGGACCAGTGGGTGTTATGGGAGCACAGTCCCACAGGTGGGTGCTCTCCTGGGACCAGTGGGTGTTATGGGAGCACAGTCCCACAGGTGGGTGCTCTCCTGGGACCAGTGGGTGTTATGGGAGCACAGTCCCACAGGCGGGTGCTCTCCTGGGAGGGGTGGGTGCCCAGTGGTACAGCTGCACATGCTGGGTCTCAGGGGTGAACAGGGGGGAATCCTGGCTTGTGTGGCCCTTGCCCACACCCAGGTGATCCCCAGGAGGGAAGCACCCTGATTAATTAGGGTCTCAGACAAGTGATTTCCTACACACCTCAGACAAGTGATTTTCTACACAGCTCTAGGTAAAAAGATGAGGAACTTGATAAAATCAATTGAAGTGGGGGCCAGCTGGAGTGGCCAAGGGTGACTGCACTGCACGGGTCATGTCCCAAACCTGGCAACTGGGACAGGTCCTGGCCTTACCACTTCTCATCTCTTGAAGAATGAAAGCTCTTATTCGAATTGATATAATGAAGAATTCTGTGGCAGATTTTCCTGGCTTTAAATGAGTGGTGTGGCATGTAAACCAAATGTGTGCAATGTAAGATTCTTTTTTAAAACAGCAGATTAATCGTTGACTGCAAGTATGACTTTTTGGTATTAAATTCCACTGCAAGGGAAAACAAGGGAGGGAGTCCTCAGAGGTTTTTCTGGACTATCTGATCCTACAGGTTTGTGCAGGGTTTCCTGTCAATAGCTTTTACTTGCTGGTGTTTCTGCTGACAAATGCCTTTTGGAAAGTAAGTGCTCTTTAATTCATCTGTGCTCAAATTTGCATTCCCTTAATGCAGACCAGATGCAGGGATATCACCACTGACAATGAGTTAAGCTCACTTCAGACTCTTCTCAAGGATATTAAAATGTTATGGAAGACAAACGCCCAGACAGGAAAAATCCCACAACAGTCCTAAAGCAATCATGAAAAAAATTATGTGGGTATTTGGACTTTACATTTTAATGAGTCTCTTTGGAAGCCTTAAATCCATCTGCTTTTCCTCTTCTAGGCTTACAGAAAGGAGAAGACAATGCTCGTGAAGAGAAAATTTGGCATTAATGTTGGTGAAGTGTTACGTTAAGTATTAAATTCCTTTGCAGATACCTTCTGCAAATAGTGAATAAGTAGAAATAGTTTTAAGAAATGCTGTAAAATTAAACTTTATAAGATTACTTTTTTATGGAATATGCAGTAGCTGCCACATAGAATAAATGTATGTTTTTCATTATATTTTTATTACGCACTTAAAGCACATTAAGGAGCAAACAACCATCAAAGAAAAAGAAACTTATTAGATTTAGCAAGTAATCATATCAGTTTTATGTATGGTTATATTTCTTGAAAACAGGGAAAGATGCATGTCAGATGTCCTTTCAGGCTATTTAGTAAGGCATTTTTCTTTGGGAGAACAATATTAATGGCTGTTTTGCTATGTTCATGCTGTACTGCATGAGCATTTTGTCTTTTTTATTGCAGTTTCTTATAAGTGTGCCATTACAGATTGAGCAATCCAGTGGAGCATCTGGAAAAATGTATCGCTTGGGTTTTTGTCTGTAAATGGGCAGTGGTTTGTGTGTGAGCTCCTGAACTGGTTAAATACTTAGGCAAATATTTGAGGGGTTGTGGCTGGTGTGGAAGAGTCATTCACATTGTCCTCCAGAAGTGAAATCTGTGCCCTCAGGTGAGGAATTCAGGGGTTGTTTAACAGTGTGTGGGAATATCTGGGGGCTTTGCCTTTGGGTTTCTCTTTTCTGGGTGATGTTGTTTCTGCTCAGCTGTTCCTCATCATGTTCAGTCTGTTGTTCTCTCCCAGGCAGAGCTTGGGTGGTTTCTTATCTCTGTTCCCCAGCCCTGCTGGGGCTGCCTCCCAGCACTGGGACATCAGCTCCTTGGATGGAAGTTTTCCACGTGTGGGAATTTCAGGGTTGGCTCTCACTGCTGAAGGATTTGGTCCCTTGGAACCAGAGGGTCTGGATTTCTGGTCAGGAGACTCTTTGGGACATCTGTGCTTGCACATCCCTGATGTGTTCAGAAGTCCAGGACGTGCCCACAGCTCAGGACCTGTACTGGTGAGGGGTTTTTCTTGGTGCCTGTGAGCAGGGGGTTCCTCTGAGCCCTCTGCCTCCTCAGGGTGACATCTGCAATTGCTGCTCTCAGACGAAAATGTCCCAAGGAAATTGGCTGTTGATGGGGATGACCCGAGGCACAGGGATCCCTGCAGAGGCTGTGACCCCCCCAGCCTCACCACGCAGCAGGGCAGGAGGAGGAATCCAGCTCTGTCTGGGGTTTGGGGTAAAATGTCCCTTTGCTGAAGTGAATGTGGGTAATGGGCACTTCCAGTCAAGTGCTGGAGGCCAAAGGAGCAATGCTTGTTTTCATGCTGAATCACTACAGCAAGTTTAGCAATGAGAGTTGACATTCTCTGCCTAATAAGAGCAATTTTTATGCTCAGGTTATGACTCTTTTATATAAAAAGGGAAAATAATGTTAAGCAGTACTGTATAACTTCATCAGCATCACAGTTTCTACAAATGTCAAAGAACTTGTTCCTTTACTTGACAGATGCAACTTCAGACCCAAATTATTTCTCTTTGTGGCAACCTGATTTGTATTTGTGTAGCACAACCTATTTTTTAAAAAAGTAGATTTATTTTAAAGCATTGTTAATTAATTTAAAATTCATTCAATTTAAAGTAATTTGGGATTCCATATTTTCACGCCACCTATTATTAGAGCAACACCCTCGGATTTCTTCTTCAGGAAAGCTCCTTAAGTGACTTTCCCATCATGTATTAAACATTATAGGATTTTGAATTCCTACTTTATTGCAAGAAAATTAATTAAGGGTATTCTGCAGTAGTGGTCTAGAGAGTCCTAGACGAGCCGGAGCTCTGTTGCTCGAGGCAATGAGCACAGCTGAAAAGAACCCTCAGGAATTGTGCTTTAAGCAGGGCTGGGAGGAGCTTCCGTGCTGGGCAGGAGGAGCTGCAATGGGTGAGTGTTGGGTTGAAAGAGAAAAGTAAGTTTTCCGTTCTGAAACTTTTTGTTTTACCACATGTTTTAATGCTTCAGAGCAGACTGAACAGGTTAATCATATGGACAAGGAGGTGGCAGGCCCTGCAGTGATGCTGATGCTGAATCCCAGCTGCAGAGGCACCCAGGAGGAGATTCTGACCCTCACCTTTGTAAATCTGAGGGGAGCAGAGGGCTGTGCTGGGTTGTACTGGGCTGGGCTGGGCTGGGCTGGGCTGTGCTGGGCTGTGCTGGGCTGTGCTGGGCTGTGCTGGGCTGTGCTGGGCTCCAAGGAAGTGCAGGAAAGGGATTTGCTGATGGCTTGATGAGGTATGGATTGCTCTTTGTATGCAACTGAGAACAGCTCTGGCTTATAGGGGATGGAAACCCAAAAGCTCTCTCGTGTTAAAATGCTGTTCTATAAAACACTTTTCTAAAGCTGAATCAAAGGTTTCCTTTTCATGTCGTCATTTTGTCACATAGAATTGTTGGTGTTATTTTAGTGCCTAGCAGCCTCACACAGTGGGACCTTGGTGTGTCTGGCTGTCTGCAGGCAGGGGAGGAGGAGTCCCGGGCTCCAGAGCTTGGTGGCAGAGATGGAGGGAGGGAGGGAGGGAGGAAGGGATGGGTGTGTCGGGCTGGGCTGGGTTGGGCTGTGCTGGGTTGGATGGATGGAGGGATGGGTGGAGGGATGGATGGAGGGAGGGAGGGATGGATGCCTGTGGGGCAGTGGGAGGAACAGAGCAGGTAAGCAGGATGAATAATGAGGAGTCAGAATTATATCACTATCTTCAAGTACTTAGAGAATCACAGAATCAAACATATGTGCTTCAAAGCTCCGTGTGTGGGCAAGTGCTGTTCTAAACTGGGCTGCAGTCACAGACCTCTGTGCTTCCTTCCCTGGACTGACACCTCCAGGCAGGGACTCAGTGGGTGTATTTTGAAGTTTCTGATTTTCTTTTTTTTTTTTTTTTTTTTTCTTTATTTTGATAGAATGTGTTTGAGAAGCAAACTGTGTACATGCTGGGTGGACTTTCTCCCCTGGAAAAGCTGCTTTGAATTAATGCCTCCAAAGTGTTACGAGGGTGATAAAATGTGCTGTATGACTAAGATGCTGCAGCTAATCTTGTCACCTGGTGTAAGCTTCCGTTCCAGACCTCAGAAGGGTGTTGTGTGCTCTAAACTTGCCCGTCTGGATTTTTTGGGTGGAAAAGTTTGAAATTACTTGTTTAAGGGTTGAGTCTACAGACATCACCCACCCAACTGGTTCCTTCTGCCTGCAGACTACCAAAGGCATTTGGTGCTGCTGGAGTGATCTCTAAGGAGAATAATGAAGCAGAAGGGAAAAGGAGCATTTTTGATGCTTTTAGAAGATAAAATATGAATGATTTTTCTTCTGCCTTAGGATCACTGTGCAAAACAGTTACTAGAGACTTCAGTGCAATATTAAAAAATAGATTTGTCACAGACTGTTATTCCAGAGCTGAGCCCAGAATTCAAGTAGCTCTGTATTAATATGGGAGATTTATTTGGTTGTGTTAACTTTAATTCTTCAATGAAACCCCAACCACCCACCTTTGTGACTTTTCCCATATCACTTTTTTGAAGCTTGCATTGGCTTTTAAAATATGCCTTTTCATTACTGTAGGATTTCTGTTCATTAGCAGTCTCTGCCTGGGAGGGTAGCAGGGCAACTTTTATTTGTTATTGCTCCAGAGCAATCTGGTTGTTGGGCTTCAGGGATGTTGCAGCAGCTCCCAGGATGCTTGTCAAGGCAGCGTGGCAATTCCTGGGTACTCAGGAATATCCAGCATGTGACAACAGCCCTTTAAGTGCTTTTCTTCTGTAGAGAAGACAGATAGCAAAGATCTGTTACCCCCTCCTGCTCTGACACAGAGATGAAGGCATTTCTCAGAGCTGCACTTGGGAGGAGGTGAGGAGCATCCCTGTGCTGGCCCCTGCAGTTTTGGGTGCTCTGACAGGGACCTTTGCTCTGCCCTTGCTCCTCAGCACTGCCTGCTCTTCCCTGAAAGTCTGGCAGAGATTTAATCAACTTTCTGCCCTGGGCAGGGGGTGGGTGTGAAATCCTGCCCAGGGTAAATGTTTGGTGCCTCTGAACGTTTGGGCTGTTTCACCTGCAGGGTAAGAGCTGGCTGCAGTTTTCCTGCTTTAGCTCACTCTGAGGAGCAGGAGAATATTCAGGTATTGGTGGGTGCCTTCACAGTAAGGTCTTTTCAGTTTTTTTTTTTTTTTTTTTTTTTTTTTTTTTCTTCTAATCACTTTGTTCTCTTCTTGTAAAGAGAGCTTTGCAACACTAAATCACTAAATGGAACACCCTGGCAGCTTGATGCTCCTCATTGTGCTAATTATATTTCCTTTGCTGGAACATCTTTCTCTACCTTCCACGAGCCATATGTGTTTAGTAACTAAACCAGACATCAGCTTTGAGGAATGTAATTTCCTGCAGCAGGGGGCTGTGACAGCAATTATCTTGGCTGTTACTGGGATGACAATGAGAGTTCATTGCTGGGGGCCTGCTGGAAATGATGGAAACCGAATTTTTCATGCAGAACTTGCAGTGTCAAAGCTGCTGTTGAGAGGGAGGTCCCATTCCAGAGGATGCCACCACTGCAGAGCTGATGTCTGTGTTATCCTGTATGAATTCCCCTGAAGGCAGTCAGCAGAGCTCCAGAGAGAGGTGAGCTCAGGTGGGACGGAGGCTGTGGCTCTGGGAACACACACCTTGTCACATGCCTGGGAATCCCCAGGGATCCCATTGCCTGGAGTTTATCTTTGAGTAACCATTGCAGAGAATGCTCCTGCAGAGTTTGCAGCTTGTCTGAAACATTCCACGTGCAGGTTTTGGGTCAGCTGTTGGCTCTCAGGTCTGTGTTGCTGTGGCTGAAAGGATGGAAGCTCAGTGCTGCTGATGTGGAATGCAGCAGTGTCAGCACCTCTTGGAAAAACGAGATTTATATCCCCAAATAACACAAACTCTGTTAGCAGGAGGGAGGGTTAAGTGCTGGGATAGTCACTCAGAGCTGTGGAATCCCTACACATCCCTGTCCCAAGTTGTTTTGGGGTGATAATGGTGCAGTTTCATTCTTTCTTTTCCAGACCAAGTTGTGTAGTGTGCCTCAGGCTGAGTCTGCTTTGGGTCTGAGTGATGGACTGGTGAGATAGTCTAGATCTGGTTTTGGTTTGTTTATTTGCTTTTTTTATGGTGATATGACAATTTAAGCATATAAGCCCAGTAAAAAGTCTTTATTGGATGTGACTTAAAAGGTTTCGTTTTTTTAATACCTATCACATGATTAATAGGTATCCAGAATGCTTCTCTCACGTGTGCTCCATTCAAATAAAATATTCTTCTTTGACCCTTTTTGAATGGTTCCGTTCAATATTTGTATTGTTACTGATATTGTTTGGGTTTTTTCCCATGTGTTTGTTTTGTCAGCTACTGAAATGTGATTTAGAAATCCAATAATACTAATGTGCTTGAGAAATATGGCTATATTCAGTGAGCAGGAATAACCCAGTAAAAGTATTGCTTTAATTTTCAGGCTGACCTTTTCTGTTATTTAGTAGAAAACTCCATGATTCCAAAAGGAAAGAGATTTTTTTTTTTTTTTTTCCTGGAGTATATATGTAGCCTACAGGAATAAAGGACTGAGGGTGGGCAATGCTCTCACTGTGCTAATCCAATAGTAACAGGGACACTTTTAACTGACTGACTGACTGGTTGTGTTAGCACACCCCTCTGCTGGAGATGCCTGGGGTGCAGTTGTCAGAACTGCCCATTGCACCTGAGGCATCCCCTGAACAAGCAGTTCCAGCTTCCCCACCATGGAAATCAGGCACTGGAGGTTAAACTTCTGTTCTGTGAGAGACCCAAAGCACCTCAGGGCTTCCAGAGCTGCCACTGTCCCTGTTTGGGGGGCTCTGTGTGTGTCAGAGCAAACCTCCCCTTGCTGGCACCCACCTGAGATGGAGCTGCCCCCAGCCCAGGGTGCAGAGAGGGCCAAGGGGGCAGAGATTGGGGTGTCCAGGAGGGGTTAAAAATTCATGGCATCAGCAGGGCTGCTGTGGGTGCTGTAGGACAGAGCTCCTGCCCCGGGGAGGGGTGGCAGGAGAGCTCTGGGAGCACCCCCTGTGCCTCATCTCTGCTGGGCACCACATCCCACAAGTCTCCAGACCTCAGGGATGGATCCTGAGACCCTGGGGGTTTCCTGATGGTGCTTCCTTTGTGAGCAGGGTGACCTAGGACCTGCTGAACACCTTTAACTCCTGTGTAAAATTGTAAATGTTTCTGGTGAAAATAAAATTAATCCTTTTCTAAGAGCTTTTTTAAGAGGAGATGAGCCCCAACTTTCTGTTGCCCAAAAGCTGTCAAATTAATGATAGTTTTATAACCATAGGGAGTCCTTTGGAGATGTTCCCATGAAGTGCTGAGGAGTTGGTGTAGTGTGGGAAGGAGGTGGGTGAGGGGGGACCAAGGGCACAGACAGTGCCCAGCCCTGCTCCCTGCTGCTGCTCCTGCCTGGGGATGGAGAAAGGAAAGGGAAAACTCAGCTGCTGCCTCTGCCTTAGGAACTTCTTAAATGAAAAATGGGAAAAAAACAGTGACTTGTACTGAATGTTGTCTTACATGCTCTCAGGAAGGGATGTCTCTCCTGAGGAGCCTTGTCTGTGGCCGTTTAGTTATAGATATCCTGTCCTACTTCTGGTGGGGCTTTAAGGACAATAAATTATGTCTCTGTCACTGATTCTGGGAATGGCTGAACTCGAGCTTAAATCAAGACAGGCCAAGCACTGCCATGTGCCTTTTGCTGAGAATTCAATTACCTCTGGCCTCTCCAGCACAGCTGTCAGCAGAGCCCCAGCCTGCCAGGCTCCTGGGAGCAGAATTTGTGTGCAGATTCCTCCAGGTACGGGGGCTCGGGCCAGAGACAGAGAAATCCTCTTTGCTTTGGGGTTCTTAAGTTACTCATTGGGAATGCAGGAGTGGTGCTTGAGGAGAAGGATGTAAAATGGGAACTGAGTGTGTAGACAGACATGAGCAAACCTCCAGGGCTCTCTTGTCTCTAGGGCTACTGCAAGTGGCCTTGGGTTTGGGATTTTTTGTTTTGTTTTTTTTTTTTTTTTTTTGTTATTGCTGCATTGGTTGGTTTTGGTTTGGAATGAAAGCACTTTCTCTTTTGTAACAGAATTGTTTCAAATCCCTAACCCCAAAAACTCACAGAAACAAGATGTTATAAACTGGCCAAAATATGCCACTTCTGGCAGGTCACTGAAGTTTGTCCCCTGATGGTTCCATGACCAGTCCTCCAGTCTCACTTGTTTGTGCTGTAGCTGTGCAGTGGGTTGTTTAAATGCAAAAATCAATAGAAAACAAACCCTTAGCTGCCTGAGCTCTGTGATCATTTGTTCTTTCTATTGTGGGTAAGAGAAGCCTGTGAAAGTATTAATCAGTGTAAACTCCTTAATTCAATATAAGCACAAGCACACCAATCAAATGTTTATTTCCTAACCTCCTGTATTACATCTCTAGCATTAAGTTCTGGTATCAATTACTAGGGAGTGATTAACTGCAAATGGCTTGTGGGAAATGCTGGGGGCTATTTCTCTATGACTACTTCTGCCTGTTGTCAATGAACTACTTAAATTAGGGTTTTCTTTTAGTTAGCTATAAGATTAAGATTAAGATAGCAGGGCCTGATCATCTTCTGGGGATATTCTGTAGCAAGTTCTGTACCTGGCCCAGAAATTTATGAATTCCTAAGTCTTTTAAAAAGCTCAGGGCATTATTCAGTCTGGCTTTGAAAATCTGCAAGGATGGAGAGAATCCTGGTTTTAGGTCTCTGAATACATCAGAGAAGGTATTTGGCTGCTTGCACTGGGAGTCAGTAATATTTTTCCCACAGTATACAAATGCTTCTGGTTTGATGTGATTTCTCCCCATCATGTTAGCAGCAAATTAAATAGCACGTTTTGCTCTGTCCCTCTCCCTTCTTCCATCAGTATGCTAAATTGTTTGAGTGTCTGATCCATCATGAAAAGAGTTGCTGTGCAGAATTGCCTACATTAAAGTGCTGAGGAATCAATGCAGCCAGTGACCTTTACTGGAGCTGACATTTACTGGGCTGGATCAGCTGCACATACTGCCCATGACTGCTCACTCACTTGCCTGGTATCTCTCCCCAGAGTTTTCCTACGTGATTTTTCCCCTTTTGATGTCTTGCTCTGACTAATTTTTACCTAGAGAGTTTTTTAAACTATTTTTTGGACGTATGCTTGAAGGGAGGATGACCAGCTCTGTCTTTGACCAAGGGTACCATGCAGGCACAGTACAATGAGCTGAGGTTTAACTTCTAAAACTGGGGAATGCGAAAGGAATTGGGTTTCCTATGCAGGGTGCATTCTGTGCAGCCATTTCCCCCTCGAGGTCTGTGCCCACCTCTGGCTGTTTCCAATTACTCTGCTGCCTGTTCCCCTCATCCCTGTTACGTGTTCTCCTGGTGTGAAGTCTGTAAGCAGGGAACATCCTTCAGTGTTATGTATGCCTCTTCTCAGCTGGATTCTGGCAGTTTTCCTTTTCATCAAGCTCAGCTTACCCCCTGACACTTGTGTGAAAATTTGTCCTGGGTGTGACCCGGGGAGCAGGGGAAGTGTGGCTGTGTTGTCTGACAAATCCTGAGATAAACTGGGGAGTGCAGTGCCCGTGAGGAATGGGAGCATGGCCATCAGCTGCTCAGGGGGCTCATCTGAGCTGCCTGATGCTGCCTGGGGCACTTTTGGCAGACCCCCGGGTGTGGGAGCTGCTCTGGGCTCTTACCCTGGGACCCCGTACCCCAAATGCTCCTCTTAGTGCCCAGCTGGAGCTCCAGTGATGGGGGAGACTTTGGTACCATCAGTGTTTTGGGGCACGTTGTAAAAGGAGTGCTGATTATGGGTCCCATAATGCAGAGCCCAGCAGCCTCCTCTCTGCTCATCCTGGAGCCCAGCAGGGTCCGAGGAGGGAGAGAACAGGAGTGGGAAAGAGCATGGGGTGGCTGCCAGGCTGAGCTCTGGGGATGCAGTGGATGGGGGGATGCAGTGGATGGGGGGATGTGTGGATGTGTGATGTACTTCAGCAGGCAGAGCAGAGCCCTTGGCTTCAGATAAAAAAGGATCCACCTTGGAGGGAGGCAGCACTGCTCAAACAGCCTTATCAGTGAGGTCTGCTTTGCACACTGGTGCCCAGCAAAATCATTGGAGTTCATCAGCTCCTCCTGGGTTTTCAGATGGTTTATTTGAGCTTCTGTAAGTAGCAGAAGGAATACTCTATACAGTGTGTTACTTGCTGTTATCTGTGTGTGTATAGACAGGCACATGGAGAGGGTTTGTTTTAAGAGTTTGGCCTCTTTGGTTGTGAAGTTTGACAATGTAATTGCAAATTTGAAAGTAAACCTTTGGTAACTTTTTCAGCAAGTAAACTTGGTTTCCTTAATCGGGAGTGCCTGGTACACAGCCCCCCTAGAATTAGAAATATTTCTGCTCCTTCATCCTTGCCTTTCCCTTTCCTCCTTTCCCCCAGCCAGAAGCAGATCCCAGCCCCCTCTCCTGGGTTGGGGTCTCTCCCTCCTGCTCTGCAGGACTCGTACCTGACACCTTCCTTCTGCTCATAATGAGCTTTCACTCCACTTGCTGATCAATAGCAGAAACCAGCAGGTCTGTCTCTATTGCTTGTTTTCTCTATCTTGAATCTGCCAAGACAGATTAGGCTATTGCCAAGGTCACTCAATATGTTGCAACTGAATGAAAAGATATCTAGTTGACTTTTTTAGGACAGGACTGCAAACCGGCAGTGCTGGAGCTCAGCTGAGTGTACAGTGACAGATTAAATCTGCATCAAGGTCACAGAGGGTGTTTTTAAGAGAACCTTCAGCACAAGATACACATCTCCCATCAGTGGGGAGGTTATTACAGGGCTTGCAAAGGCGAAGTGTCTTGGCAGCGTGCATATGGGAGAGAAAAAATGAGGTACTGGGGCACTGCAGTGAGAAAGAAACCTGAGTGCAGCTCCCTGGCAATCCATCCCATGGTTACGTGGGCTGCTGGTGGCACAGCCTGAGCTCTGGGCAGCCAGGGGAAGGGGAGCAGCTTTGTGCTGATTGCTGCACCCCCCAGGGCTGGGACCCCCGGGGCTGGGGCTGAGTGATTGATGGGCTTCAGAGCCCCCTCTGTGCTGAGGGGAAACTTCTCCTCTGAAAAGAAGAAAAGAAAATGAAAAGAAAAGAAAACCATGAGTCGAAGAAAAAGTTTTTGCATTAACAGTGACTGCAGCTGAAGGCAGGTCTGTAGGAAGCAGTAATTTATTTTGTTAGACTGGCTGCTGTAATGGATACAACTCTCTCCATGGCTTCTGTGTCTGAGAGCTTGTCTGTTCTTTTCCTGCTTGGTTATTTATATATTTATTTATTTTTCCCCAGTTCCATCAGTCTGCCTAATAAAATCCAGTCTGTATAAATATTCCAGCCTCAGATCAGCATGTCTGCCTCAGAGGAGCTGGTGAAATTGTAGATGCATTTTCCTGGGAGAGTTGTTTCATTTAATGGACTGTCATGGCCACCCAGCAGAGAACAGGGCTTGTCCTCAGCCTGCAGTGTCTGTGCCTGGTAACAAGGCTTTGAGTGGGGAAATCTGAGTCCTGGGTTCAGGCAGTTTTAAGAATAAAATGGAGATAATTGCTTCCATAGAAACCAGAGTGAAATCTCCACTTAACTGTTCACGTCTAGGTTTGGACTTCAGACTTTTCCAGAGTTTGAAGTTCTTTGATTTGCAGGAAATTGGCTTCTCTGCACTGAGATGAAACCTATCTGTGTCTGAGATACAGCTCTGCTGTTAGAGCCACCAGATGAGTTGTTTTGTTTCATTGCAGCCCGGTTCCTCTCATGCTTTTAAGCAGCAGCCTGCACTGAATTGCTGCCTTGGCCTGGACCCAGAGCAGCTGGGCAGACAGGGATGGAAGCAGGAGGACTCTTGGAGGTTTTGTAAGCCAGGTACAAGATAACAGGAACCTCCTGATTTCCTCTGTTCCACCCGGGCAGGGCTGAGGTCAGAGCATCAGTGACATTAATGGATGAAGGGAGTTGTGTTAATTAGTTGATCTGTAAAAGAGAATCTCAAATATCTGTAGAATAAGCCCCAAAAGACAATTAGAAACTGCCAAAAACTTTGCTATGGTTGCTCTCAGTGTGACCTGAAGTCTTCAAGGGCCTGCAAGATTTAAAACCTGTTTTAGTCTGTAGTGACCAAAGTGTTAGCTGAGAAAAAGGCAAATAGTCAGCACTGCAGCTTTGAGTGCATCTGTACTTAGCTAACAGCTTTATCTTTGGTTCTAATTGAATTTTAAAGGTGCTGCTGAAGGACCTGAGGGCATGAGAAACACAAATGTTAGGGCAGTGCCTTGGGCAGGCACACAGAACAGCTCCTAACCAGTCAGTGCAGAGGGGACATGTTTCCTTCTGTGTAAAATCATCTTAAATTGCAAACTAACTTGACATCAGGTAGGCAGGTTTGTTACCCTGCTTACTCATTTGTCATGTTTTATTACTCAGTATTAAATCAGGGAAGATGCAGGGGAATGACACTGCCCCACTTCAGCTCTGTTAACTTCAGAGGGCAGCATGTTTTAATGATTTGGTTCACTTCAGGTAGCCAGAATTTAGTTTGACAATAGACTATCCAGCACTGAGGCTGAGACAGACCCGTGTCATCCACTACACTGCCAGTGATCTTTGAATAAACCTCCCTTAGTTACATCATCTGTAATTATGGAAAAAATAAATAAAATCTAGATTTATCTTTTAGTGTGCTTCAGGTGAAAAATTGTGAAGCGTGTCTTCAGTGTTACCTTTTTTCCATTTATTCACCTCTAGCAACAAAAGCTGCTGGGGTTTAATTTAATGCACTTTTCTATCACTGCTCAGAACTTTGGTGCAGGAAGTAGGCTGAGATAATTTTGGTTCTTCATGTGGTGATTTGTCTTTGTTTTCTATTGTCTGTGCTTTGTTTGATGTTCTAAAGGTATTTCAGGTGGATTTCTCTCTCTTACAAGGAGAACAAACATTGGGTTACACAAACCTTTATCAGCATTTAGACAGGTGTTGCAGGGATGCTGTAAATTTGCTTGGGTAAGTAAACCCCTGATACAGGGGAGTCTGCAGCAAATCTGCTCCTCTTGTGTATGGGAGGAGAATCCCAGGAAATGTTGAGGGCTGGGCAGGTGCCTGGGGCTCCATAAATGTGTTTGCTGGGATCAGCTCTTGGGGCTGTAACCCAGCAGCCCAACAGGCACCCTGGGTGCAGTTTCCTTTGCCCAGTCTAGACAGACCCAGGCCTGCTCTCAAAAGGTCAGCAATTAAAAAGCTTGATTTAAAAAAAAACCTTTTGCTGATTTATTGAGCATTAATTTAAACATTTGAAATTTAATCTTTAAATGATTGCTCACTGTGACTGCTGCTGGGACCTTCCAGCCAAGTTCTGTGGCTGATTTTTACTTTCTTGAAGGTGTCACATCTTTTAAAAAAGAAAACCAAGTTCCTCCTGCCATTGCAGTGGTGATGATGATGATGATGATGATGATGATGAGACAGTCTGGAGGGTCAGGAGAGGATGGCTGTGGGTGAGCAGTGCTGCTGCTCCAGCTCTCTGGGCTCATTTCTGCTTCCTCAGGCTGACTCCATGGCCACCAAAGTGAGGAACTGCTCTGGAGCCACCTCCCAGCCCTTGCAGCAGAGGCTGATGACACAACCAGCCCTGACTGGTATTTAATTTTATTCTTCTCTGTTTGCCCAGCTAAGCTGTTATTAACTCTGTCAGCTGTCTGGGGATTAATTGAATACTGTAAACATTGAATTTAACTCTGAATCACATAAGTGAAATAATTTAGACCTTGAGAAGGAGCTGGGAGCTGCTTGAATACATTAGTAGCTTGGACACAAAACCTTTGTATCTTTGCAGATGGAAAAAATTATTTGACCAAGTGGACAATATTTAACTTTCCTCTTCAGAATGTGTCACCAAGTTGTTGGATTTGGTATTATTTTGAGAGGAGATAGCAATTCCTTCCTCTTTGTGACCTTGTGTTATGGATTTTTTTTCAAATTTATCATGTATATTTCACATAATTGAATTTCTAGTATCTTTTCCACAGCAGTTTAATGCTAATAATTTAAGAGTGTGTTGCTTTCTTAGTGTCTTTCTTACACAAATGGATGTGCTGCACAGCTGCAGCTTTCCATGGGAACTCAAGCAGTTGGGAATTCCAATTTCTGTTTTGCAAAGCGTGGCTCATGAAGGCTCCTTAAGGGAGATAAAGCAGTCCAGGGAAGCCTGAGAGGTGGGAGTTAATGTATTTTTTTTATTCCTACTTAATTCTTTAATGGGACAAATGCAACTTTGGCATGAAATGGAAAAGAGTGATGATGATAATAATGAAAACAATCCAGTGGATAAGCTTTGGTTTCACCAGGGGGAGCTGGATTGCTTCAGCAGAAGAAATCTTTTTGAGTTTTTTGGGAAGAAAACCTCCTGAGCTCCCCAGTGGCTCTTCCTTCCCATGGGACCTGAGCCACGGGGCCTTTTCCCAGAAATGAGGTTTGGAGCTGTTCCTGGCTGTTCCCAGACAGGAACTCCTGGACCCTGGAGTCAGAGGAGTGAGGCAGTGTCCCAGGCACTGCTGTCACCCTCACCCTGCCACCCTGTGGGATACTGGTATTGGTATTGATCTTGGTCTTGGTCTGGCCTCTTGCAAGGGATTCTGGAATGAATTTGCTATAAAAAAAGAACGTGCTTAGTTTTCTAGGGCAGTTTTCTGCAGCTGAATTTCTTTTTACATCTTTCTGACTCCAGCACGTCTTTGAAAACGTGGTGTTTTTCTTCTAAATCTCTTTGCATGTTTATGGAACTCCTGAAAGATTTAAAGGTGAGTGATAGGAGGAGGAATCAACTGGTGGTAGAGATGGGAGCTAAAGCTGGAGGCAAAGTGTGACAACTGGGACCTGTTGCAGATATTTACCAGGAAATTATTGAATTATTTATTTAATTAGAAGAGGAACAATGGTGTTAGGATAGTAAAGAATTTGCTTTGTTCATGTTTGCTTTCAGTCTCTTGGTAGATTTACTTTCTGGAAGGATCTGGGTATCTTTAGATCTCTTGGGAAATGGTAGTAAAATCTTCAGCCTGTGGAAGATTCTATAACCCTGTTGGCATTATTAGTGTGATGAAATGTGATGCAGACAGATGACTGGGATTTCCCAGGTTTGTGTTAAAGATGACTCCCAGCCTGGGCCCAGTTTTCCTTTTCTGCTTCTGCACGTGGGATTTTAGACCCACGGCATTAGTGTGAAATACAGAGAGGTTTTATTCCTTTCTTCTTATTATCCTGCTCAAGCCCACTGGCTTCTCCTGCTGAGCCTGGAACTTTCAGCCTCCTTTTTCTTTATTTTTTTCTTTTTTTTTTCCCAGGCAGTTCCAGCAGACAGCAGTGGAGCTGCTCCACTGGAGCAGAGGAGATGCTCAGCTCTGACCTTTCACAGCAGAACTGGGTATTCCCCTCTCCAGCTTTATTTTGAGTTCTTCCAGAACTCTGCCTCACTGCACTGAAATTGCCATTATTGCTTTGTGAGCAAGCAATGCACTGCTGAGCAGAGGGGGGATCCTGACTGTCAGGAGAGGCAGAACCATCACTTCTGACACCCTTGTTTGCAGCTCCCCTGCTCCAAAAGGGTTCTCATAATTATCATGGTTTGCTCTGATAGCTGCCAGTAAAACCCTTTCCTGGGCTGCCCTGGGGGACACAGGTGCTCTCCCAACAGGGAAAACTTTCTCCTTTCTTTAGGGAGGTGTTAGCACTGCATGGCTGGGTGTTAATAGCTGGCTCCTAACGTTACATTTGTGCTCTCTGCCTCGTGTGATGTCAGACACAGAACCAGCACAAGCAGCACAGCGGAGTGGGTTCCACACTGGGAGCAAAACAAATAAAGAAATAAAACATGTTCCCAGTTTTACCTCACACGTTTGTTTCCTTCAGACAGGTCATAGCTGCCTTTCCTCCCTGTGCCCCCATTTAACAGATGACACCAGCAAAGCTGCAGTTCCAGGGTATCTTGAGGTTTTAATATCCCTAAGAACCTGGGAATCTTTCTCTTCATGCATTAGCATAAAATAATATCAAATGAAAATGGGGAGAATATTTTATGAGGTTCAAGTTCCCTGTAACACTAGAGATGTGCATTTTGATGGGGTTTCATGGTGTTAGGATAATAGTCATCATTTCCTTCAGTGCATTTTCTTGTAGTGAGAAGAAATTGTAAGGGTGACACCTCCTGCTCTGGGCAGGGTGGGGACAGGAGCTGGGAATTACCCAGAGGACAAGGGGAAGGTGTGCATGGGGATGTTCCTGCACTCTGCTCAGTTCCCTCTGCTGAGAGAGGATTTTTTTTTCCTTGCCCACAGATGCCCAGGGCTGCATTCTGCTGGGAGTGCCCCAGGAGGGAGCTTCCGTTTCCTTGCAGTGGGAGGGAAGTGCTGAGGGGTTTGTGCTACCCAGAGCAAAACACAGAGCATGTAAAGGGATTCTGGAAAGGGAACAGAAATACATATTTGGAAGTTGGAAGTATCTTAGTTTCTTGTTTTCATGGCAAATGAAAATATTGAAGTGGGAAGGAAGAATCATAAAAGCTACATCAAGCATCACAGGATTAGATTTATTAAATGTGTTTTTTTAATTTTTATTTTTTTTTTAGTAGAAAGGAACAATTTGAAAATCCATGTCTTTTAAAAAATGGTTTCTTGGGAGAACAGAGAATAACAAAGGTGAAACAATTATAAATTGTAACCTTTAAGAACATTCACATTTCCTGAGAAACCTGGCATTTTCGCCACATTAACTGAAATATTTATTTGGGATTATGGGAAGTTTAAAAATGCAAAAGGTGATCCATTCATAATTTCCTTTCTGGATTTTATTTTAAAAAATTTTTTTAAAATGCTAATTTCTACATTATCAGCTGCAGCAGGTGTCAAAATTCAGTGTGAAGAGAAGGCAGCAGAGCTGACTTGTACTAAAGAAAAAAAAAAAAAATTAAGAGGATGTCTCCTTAAAATAAGTAGAAGCAGAAGGCAGCAAAGTGGTTGGTGAAGTTCTTGTATAATTGCCAGGAAAAGTCTCTCCTTGTTTTGTGTACTCTACTTGAAGAGTAGCAGGTTTTTTTTTTGCTCAATGCATAATTTTCCTGCTGGCAGGTTTTTATGTTGTACAGACTTGCAGACTGAAGCTGACAAGTATCAATATTGTCATCATTGTCACCACTACCTCCTGCAGCAGAGCCCTGGCCATCCCAGGGGTGCTGTGCTCGGCTGGCATCTGATTTCTCCTCTCTGCAATGAGCCTCCCACTGGGCTCCATCTGTAATATTCAGAGACATCAGAATAGGCTCTTGCTGCCTTAGGGACCTTTTTATGTCTCCAGCACACAGAACACACACAAATACACTGCCTGGGAGAGGGGGGCATAGAGAAATAATAGTTTATTAGCTCTACAAAAGAAATTTATAGTATGGTTTGTGTGTGGCAGCAGCAAGGAGAGAAACCAACAAGATCATCGAAGACATCAGAGCTCGGAAGAGTTAGCAATGTTTTTTACATATTTAGGGGCTTTGATCTGAAAATGATGGACACGTTTTTGACCCAGAGAGGCACAGCAGGTCAAGTGTTGATGTCTGCTCATCCTGCAGAACATCTGCAGGTTCCTGTCTGTATCACTACTTCAGAACTTACTTGTGCTGGAAGGGTTAATCCAAAGCAACACTGATGTACTTCAAAGGCCTCAGTCTGGGAGTCTGGCAGAAAAAATTGTCAGAACTTGGGTGATAATTTTCAAGGAGGTTTGAGGAAGGTAGCTGTACAAATCTGAGAGAATGCTGCCAAGACTTTGATTATCAATTTCCAATGAAATTGCAATGATGATGCACAAAGCAAATTGTCTCATTGCTGGGTACAGAACTAAGTATTACATTAAATAGCACAGCAGGGGATAACTTGTTTTGTACCTATTATCTGTAATATCAAATAGCATTGGGAAAGTATTTTATGATGGTTTATTATGTTTCTATTAGAAGAGAGGGAGGATAATTTGGAGAAAAGGGAAAAACCACAAGCTGAAGTTTGTATTGACAAAACATCAGAGAATCAGCTACCAGGACTTTTATAAACAGGACAGTGTGTGCAGGGGTGCTGGACCAAACAGACTCTCAGGTGCTTGTAGTAACTGCTGACAGCAGCAGTTTGTGTGCTCCTCTGTGCCCATAAGGAAAAGAAAATATAAATTAAGTTTTAATGGTGTTGGAAGAGCTGGAAAAGGGGGAAGATGAACTGCTGCAAACAAACTTGTATCTCAGGCTGAGGAAGCAAACCAGAAATGCTGACATGAGCTCAGCTTTGGCTACAGAGGGATGTGGCTGGCAGTAAAATAAAACCTCTCGTGTGTGGACTGAGCAGGGGGAAATCAGCTCTTTCCATCACTGTGTTGAGCTGCAGAGCTGTGCTGGTGAGAGCCACAGGTGTCAGCAGGACTGGAGAAGCAGGGGGTTGGGTTGGGTTTGGTTTGGGTTTTTTTTTAAGAGAAATATTTTTATTATTTATCTTGAGGTGCAGCTGGGCTCCTGTTGTACCAGGCTGAGACTTTCAGGGTCCCTCCAGATGGATGCAAACCCTTCTCCTCCAGCACTGCCCATGCTCCCTGCCTCTCTGTTTGGCAGCAGGACCTCTGGGGACAAGCCCAGAGCTGTGGGAATGTGGATAAACAGCTCTGGAGAGTTTGGGTATGGCCAGGATGAGCCCCTTGCTTACAGAGCTGCCTCTGACCACTGAGCTCTCCAGTTCCTGCAGGAGCATCACAGGCTCCCAGATTGGCTCCATTGTCATGAGCTAAAATTCTCCTCTATTTCTGTCTTGGCTGCATGACCCAGGGGCTCTGCTTGTCTGGTGTCTGTCACACGTAATGCAAGGGAAATAAATCCTGTGAGAGTTAATCATAGATTGGGCACAAATAATTTACAAGTTAGAACAAAATATGCCTTTTTCTTTTTTTTTGAAAGCTTAGCAATGGGGAAATTTTAAACCAGAGTATTTAAGCTGAGTGTCAGGCTTGATTTTCACTTAGTAAGAATGTTAGTTAGGATGATATTTATTTAAGAAATTTGACATTAAGGATTTATTCATAGTAAATGCAGGTACCTTTGAAACCTTTGTGCTCTAGCTGAAACAAAGTGCTTTGTGGTATTATTAAATGCTGCTTTGAGCTTTGAATTTCAAATAAGACTTGGGTTCAAAAGCATCCCAATGGATTGAAGAGGAGATGGAGAGGGTGACAATAGAGCTGCTGCCTGACCTTGAACAAGTCACTGCAGTGCCTCATGCTTCAAATTGTGCCTTGATCTGCGTGGCAGAGATAATTACACTTGCCCTGCTCTGTAAAAAAAAAGGAATCAGAATTAATATTTATTCCTTGCAGCATAACCTCAGAATACTTTTGTTTGTCTCAGAATTAGTTGCTAAGACTGCTCTTGCAGTTAGTGTTGTACACTGGAAACTGGGGAGTCTGGATTTGATCTCTGGTTCTGCCACAGTTTTTTCTGTGTGACCTTGAGAATCGTCTGGTCTTGCTCTGTCTTGATACCCATGGGTGTTTTGGGGTTTTTTTCTGTCTTAATCTTCCCCTCGATTGTTTCTGGAAATTGTAGAATGGAGGTGGTTGGACACAGCTTGTGAGAGTGAAGCTGATGCTACTTTATTTTTGAGATCCCCGGCACATTATTAGTGTTGAATCCAGGGCACCTCACAGGCCTGCACTTCAGTGACCTCCTTTGTGTTATTACAGTACAATTAAAAATGAATAGAGTTCTCCTCCCTCTTCAGTATCTGTTAAATTCTCCATATGCTGGTAGGTTAAATGGGCATTGAACTGTTTAACTTTAATTAAACAGTAAATTCTGGGGAGAAGCCAGGAGCACACTCTCTAATTAAGGCAGCTGCCTGTACAACCAGCCACCCATAAATCAGATCCTCTTGCACACATAACAATTGTTAATTGAATAATTACCTAAATTTCATCTCTTAATTTTTTCCCCAGGACACTTGGGAAGTTTACTTGGAAGTGTTGGGTTTTGGGGCATGTTTTAACAAAGCTGAAGGGGCAGTGCAGCTGCCAGCAGCTCTGCAGAGACTCTCAGGAGCTGATGGATGGGGTGTGGAAGGAGAAGGGGGCAGGGGGTTGGAGGGTACCTGGGGGATGCCAAAGCCCCTGGGAGAGCCCCTGGCTGGGGCAGGGGTAAGGCAGTGGGGTGGCTCCGGGTTGTGCTGATCAGAGGCTGGGTTTGGTTTGGCAAATCAAAAATAGGACCCAAAAATAGGACTCTGGGAGTCTCCCTGTGATTTGAGAATGGGGAAGGTCAGTGTGGTGTGGGAGTCTGATGGAGTCTGCTGTGCCTTGGAGTGAGGTAAATTGTGAAGAAATGTGCTGGAAATGGTATTTATTGTCTGGCTGGGAAGGGGCAGAGGGCTCAGTGCCACTTGCCATGAGGAGACGTGGGCTTGTTTGTAGTTCTGAGCAAGTTTCCCTTGCTCTGCAGTGTCCCTGCCTCCTGGATGACTTACCAGTGTTTTCTGGAGTTGGACCTGCCTCGACTGCAAAGATTTCTCTTCCTAAAAATAGAAACTGCTTAACAATTCCATCTGAAGAGCCAAGTTGGACTGTGTTCACAATCCAGCACTGGTATGGCTCCTGCACTGGAACCAGGGAGCTGGGGATGTTTGCTTGCTCTGCTGACATCCTTTCATCACCTGGTTCTGGGCTGAGCCAGACAGTGCCTTCCTGCAGAGCTGCTGCTCCTGGGCTGCTCTTTGAACCCAGCAATCATCCCCAGCCCTGTGGACATTGTCAGAGGCACACACAGAATGCACTGGGCACTTCTGGAGCTCAGCTCTGCCCCAGCCAGCACCAGCACAGAGATCAGCTCTCCCAGAGGGACCTCAGTTCATCATTAGTGGGACTGCTGGAGAAACGTCCATCTGGTCAGATGAGTCCCATTCCCAGCGTTTTTTTGGGAAGGGATTCAAAGCAATCCATCACTCTGCAGACCATGGCAGCCCAGCACGGGCAACAGGCCTGATGCTTTCTGGTCAGGAGCAGGCAGCTCTCCATGTCCACAAAAATACAAAACCTGGTCTTTATTGAGCTCTTTGTGTTTGCTCTTTTCCCCTGGACAGAGGAACAAATCTGCTGCTTTCCTTCTGCTCACGAGGAGAAAATCCATGACTTTGTGAAAGCTTTTTGCCCTTCTCTAAGGCTCTGTGTCCATCCCATGCATTTATAAATACAAAGTTGCTGTGAAATCTCTCTGTGTTTGGGGAGAGATTCTTTTCTTTTCTTTTCTTGTGTCTGTATGTGCTGTGTGTCAGAGCTTTGCAGGGATGCAGTCTGGAAAGGGAAGTCCCAGCCCTGGGGACAGGATTTATATGGATCTCTGCACCCCCCTGGCTCAGAGGATGCCACCTCCTGCCCTGGGGAGACGCTGGAGCATCACCACTGCTCTCCTTCCCTGCCAGACCCCAGGGCATCTCAGAGGAAAGCTGAATTCAGGTGGGTTCAGGGGAGAGGAGCTGCAGCCCTAACACAGCCTGAATCTGCAGGTAAAGCAACACTGGTTTTTCCATTGGTTTTGGCACCGAAATAAAAACAACAAGGAGGAGGATAACCTCAGGAAAAGTCGTCCTGTGGAGAAGATTAAAGGGACTCAGGTTCTTTACAACGTGTGAAGGCTTTGCTGAGTGAAGCGTGGAAGGTGTTTGGATGCTCAGTGCCTCAGGAAGGAAAGCAAGAAGCTGTCCACATCCTGAGGAGGGCAAGGAGTGATTCCCTTTGCAGGAGACAGTAAAGAGATAAGGAAGCTCTGTCAGGACTGGGAAGGGTGTTTGACAGTGCTGGGGAGGGATGAGAGGATTCCCAGCCCTGCTGCTGCAGCTGGGGATGTCTCCTGTCTTCCTTCCAACTTTTGGACCCAAATGCTCAGCGTGCAGGAGAACTCAGCACCTGGAATGGTCCATCTGGTGTGGCTGCACAGCAGAAACCCCAGGGGCTAAGCCAAGAGCAGCTCCTGGGGCACAGACACCAGGATGCTTGTAAGGTCCCATGGGAATAGCTGTCTCCTGGCTGCAGCTCTGCTCCCTGCAAGGCCATGCATGGAGCTGCAGCAGTGGGGCTGGCAGGAGGCACCTTCTCCTTTTGGGCTGGGTTTGTGGTTCAGAACTTACAGTTAAGAATCTTGCATAGCAACAGAGCAGAGTAACTGTTATTTCTATATATCAACACATCTGCCAGCACAAACCTTTCCTTCACCAACCCAGGCAAGATTTGACATCAGGGAAGTATCTCAGCTCCTGCTATTCAAACAAGGATATCTTTTTTTTCTGTCAATGTTAAAAAAAAATCTGAGTTCCTTTAAGTGCAGATTCAAAACAAGAACTTCCCATGTATTTCAAATTCTTTTATGTGATCTGGGAGAAATGCATCAACTTCTATTTGTTCTTGGTGTGCTGGATGGGGCTCCCTTATGTGTGTCACTGAGTCTTTGGCACTGTAGGGAAGAGCACTGCAAAGTTAGTAAAGCTTTTATGTGTCCTATTAATTTTTGAATTTAAAAGGAAAATCTGAATCTGCATCTTTAGCTGCTGTAAGTTTGTGGCATTCCTTTGAAGTCTTCTTCCTGGTATGTAGAATCATTAGTATAATCATATTCTAGTATAAACCATAATTATAATTTTAATGAAAATCCACTAATACTGATGTTTTCTTCTTTATAACAATAATGATGAATTTTGATTGCCTCCTAAGCAAGATCAAAAGGTGTCAGGCTCCCCTCTTTGTTTTATCAGTATAACAAAAAGGCAAACACCCTTAAAACACCCCAAATGACTGAGCACGTGGTAGCTGAAAGACACCTCAGGTGTCTGAATCAGACATCAGCACCAGGCTGTAGCACCCCAGATCTTCTGTGCTGGGAGGGGAGGTGCTGAGGGCTGAGCATGTTACACCCAGGGAGGTTTTTCAGCCCTGGGAATGCTGCTGTGTCTGGGTGCAGCAAGCACAGGGCTCCTGGTTGGGATTGTCCCCTGGGGAGGGAGAGGGGTCAGGATGGTGAGGTTGGTTCTGAAACACCCTGGGGGTCACGGAGCAGAGGGGTGATTGCTGGTGAGCTGGGAGGAGAACACAACTTTCAGGCCTTTTCACACTGATCTTGCCCCCCCAGAGGAAAGTGGGCATTGAAAGACACTGCCCAGTAACCTGCAGGGAATTTTACTCCAATTCTCAGGCCAGAGTTGAAAAGATAAGGTGAATGCTTCCCGTGAAAGTTTGGAGCAAACCCCTGCACTTTCACTCTTGAAAGTCAGATTTCCTTTTACAAGTATTTTGAATAATTATTATACAACCAAGAAGAGCTGTGGAAAACACTCTGCAGGTTGATTGTGAGCTTTACATTTTTATCAGCAGTGAAAGGTAAACTGTGCTTCGACTCATAAACCAACCTTGTAACCATTTTATACAATTTATAGGGTTTATTTAATTAACTTGGATAATATCAAAAGAAAATTATTCCCAAAGGGCTCAGATCAAGCAGGATATTGAGTGGGAAAGCAGACTGGAAGCTGTGTTTTAGCTGGTGCCATGTCATGCTGAACTTGCCTGGCACCCAGGTTCCCCTGGGGACTCTGGGGTCCTTGTGCCCACCCCTCCAAGGTCCAGGCAGCCCCTCCTGGCTCTGGCTCTGGTGGTGGATGCTGGATGTGAAACCAAACAGGGGTGAGGGCACAGGCTTGGATTTACCAGCCTGAAACTCCTTGCAGCTCAGTTTTCCTCAGTGGTGTTTTCAGTGTATTTATTTGTTTGGTTTTACAGCTGTCTCTTGAGTGGACCCACGAGCTGTGAATGGGAATCTCTGGGAGGCAGGAAGTGCAATTCCTGTGCTGTTGCCTTGTGCCTGAAGTTTTCTGGCAACTTGCTTTTTGCATTTATCCCCATAACTGGCAGCAAACACTGAGTAACAAATGGAGTAAAAGGAACTGGTGTCAGAGTCTGAATGAAAGAGGATTATGAGTTCTTTAGGTCTGCTGATATCTGGGGACTCATTGTTACCCAGCAAACGTCTGAAAATGAGTAAACATAATCTAGATAATCAAGTGTGTGATTCAGGGCTAATTGAAATCAAATGAAACCGAAATCCCCTTGGCTTCAATGAGTAGGAGCAGTGGGGTGGCACTTCCCTGCAAACCAGATCAGAAGAGGGAAAGCTTTCCCAGGGGCCAGGTGAGCAGCAGGAGAGCCCCAGCTGGCAGGGACACAGGCACAGCATGGCCTGGAATTCCCTGGAAAAACTGGAATCTTCTGAGTCCTGCCTTTTTCCCCTTCCCAGGAGCACATCCAGCCCCAGTGATGCCCAATTCCCACCTTGTCCCCCATCCCAGGAGCACACCCAGCCCCAGTGATGCCCAATTCCCAGGCAGCTCCAGGTGCAGGGCAGGAGGGACATCACCCCCCAAAGCTTCAGCATTTTGCTCCCTGCCCTGTCCAGCTCAAACTCTGGGACTGAAGCACCCCCCAGCCCTGCTCTGGGTGCCAATGAATTTTATTTGCCATGGCACCCCCAGGCTGGCTGAGGGGATCTGGGCAAGCTGGCAGCATGGTGGGGCCTCAATTATTTCCTCTGCAGTCCCATCAGGAGATCTGTCAGGGCATTTGTGTTTAATGCAGACACCCCAGGCTCTCCTGGCAGTGGGCAGCTGAAGGAGGGGGAGGGAATGAGCAGAGTGACAGCTGCATGCCAAGCACCCCTGGAAATGCATCTCTGTCAGGGGACAAGGCAGCTCTGTCACCCTGTCACCAGCTGGGATGGGATGAATGCCTACAGAGGTGGGAATTACAAATACCATCCAGGCTGCACGGGCTCATTTGTCTTTGTTTGTCATCAGAGCCAGTATATTGATCATTACTAAAGCATTAAATATCTTTGGAGAGGAGCAGGAAAATCAGATTAATAAAGCCTGACATGCACTGTGGAATGCACTTCCCCATGAAAGTCAGGTTTGGTAAGGACAGAAGTGACAAATGGAATCACTCCTTTAGCACTCCCACCCAGCAGCTTTGTCCTGGGAGCAACAGCATCTCGGAGAAAACCACTTTGGATTTTTATTACACGAGTCTGTCTTTATATTTTGGAGCAAAGTGAGTCACTTTGTGTTTAACTATGTATGTACAGCTTTGGGATTTTATGGACTCTCTGGATTATGAACCCGACTGCAGTGCAGTCAGTGGTGTGAAACTGGTGGGGTGGAATTGTAATGAAAACCTGGCAAATAAAACTTCAGAAATGGTGGCTCAAAGCTTGTTTGAGGGGAAGGAAAGGAAGAGAGAAGATGCTCACATGTGGCAGTGCCAGGGAGGGATTCAGTGGCTGGGATTATTCCCATTTCCCCTGGTGGGAACAAACAGAATGTGACCTTTTGCTTCTGAAACCAGAGGTTTTATTTTTCTCTCAAGCAGCAGAATATGGGCACTTTTATTCCAAACTGGTGTTTCTCTCACTGTGCTCTTGGAAATATTTTTGCTATCAGTTTCACTTGTACCTTTTGGCTAAAGGTTAATGGTTACCCCTTTGCTTTATAAGCTTCCTGTTATCTAATAAAAGTTTTTAGAGAAATAGCCAGGAATATACCACGCAGACTCAAGTTTACCTCATGCTGGTTTTTGTGAATTTTTGATGTGTTACAGCAAGTAACAAAGTGCCTCATATTCAGTTCCACTGAGCCTTCACCAGGAGAATTCATTTAGAGTGTATCAAAATGTGTTGAAATCTGGCTTGGCTCAAATATTACCTAAATTAATTAGATGGTTATCAGATGCTGAGCAAGTCCTCCCTCCCAAAATTAAGACCTATTCTCACTAACACCTTCTGCATCTGAATAAAATTACTCACGGAAGTTCATTCCTATCTGCTAGGTCAATATTCTGTTAGATTATGTGTTTGGCATGCAGATGAATTCAGCAGATTAAAATAAAAATGCTATTAAAATGGCATTTTATTGCAGTTTTCCTTAGGTTCCAAAGTAGGCTCAGTCAGCCTGCACCTAGAGGAGAAATCAGAATTTCCTGTCTGCCAGGCTGGGAGGCCCAGCTTTACAGATGGACTTGCTTTCAAATACCCACAATCAGAAAAAGCCTTTAATCACTGGGGTTTAGCCTCAAATTAGATTTTCATGCGTGCCAATTAGAAGAACCTTGTTTTCTAAAGATACAATCTTTCCTATTTTGAAAGCTTGACAGTTCTAATTCTTTAAAATTATTGAAGCTGACACATCTCCTCAAGAACTGTTTAATCTGTCAGATACTTCATTCTTTTTATCAGCTCTATAATATAATGACTGAAAAAAAAAAACCAAACCCAACCCCAACTCCTCTCCCAATGAGCTTTGTTTTACCTTTCTTCAACTCACCAACTATTACAAAGGTTTTTTGCTCGTGGTGGGCTTACTCATTTATGTTTAGAAACAGAGACAAGCTGTTTGAAAATGCCCAATAACCTGAATTCTGAATTATGATGGGGTGTAATTTTGTGGGATATTTAGTTTTTGAGTTGATGGCCCAGACTGTTAGTTTGGATGAGGTGGCACAGAGCTGTCCTCTGGGCAGGGCTGAGTCTGGGCTGGAAATGTCTTGGTGGGCAAATCCCTGGGGAGCTGGGGATGGGAGCAGCCCCCTCCTGCCTCCTGCCCCTTGCCTCCTGCCTGGGGAGTGCTGGGCTGGCTCTGGCTGAACCAGGTGCTCTCTTTGCTATGGGATGAGTCCCATCTTCCTCACAAACCACCCCAAAAGAGGTGGGATCTCAGCTGAGTGTGGCTGGAATAAGAGCTGGGCATGCAGCAGCTGAGCTTCAGCCTGAACTCTGGAGTTCCCCTATCAGGGCATTACCTGGGGACTCCAGAGGTGTTTGCAGCAACCCAGAGCAAGGCTGGAGCAGGAGCCTCTGGGTGTAGTGGGGCTTTGCAGTCACCTGCACAAACCCTGGGGCTGCAGGAGCTCCAGCCCAGCACTGGGATCTGCTGAGATCAAAGAGAGGTCAGGAATGGGTGACACCAGCACCAATGGGTGACACCAGAACCATTCATTTTCTGTAGCACCCCAAGTGCAGCAGCTGTGATTGGAATGGGACTGGAGAAGAGGAGATGGAAGAGGAGTGAGAGGAAGGGCAGCAGGGCAGGAGCTGGGATGCTCAGGCTGTGCTGCAGCCTGGGTTTGTTATGCTCAGGAGGGAGAGCAGCAGATTTTATGCATTAACAACCTGGGTTCCTGATCAAAACCAAGCAAGAGCTGCAAACTCTCACAGTCAAAAGCATTTAATCTGTGGAGGTTTTATTTTTCTGATGCTCTTAATCCTCTGCACCTGGATGTATAAAAGCAGGTAAATATCCCATTGGAAATGACTGATGGGAAAATACAAACAACAGCCAACTACACGGCTTAAAATGTCTTGGGAGTGATTTTAAAAGCAGACTCTCCCGTTGGCTCCTGGCACTGTAAAAAGGCTCTGGGCTGGAGTTTTTCTCTCTGCCACACTGTGCTGCAGCTGATTGCCAGGACAGGCAGTGGTGGTGTCACCTTCCAGGTGGCTGTGGGGCTGCTCCTGGTACCAGCAGGCACAGGAGATGATCCCTGAGCTCCTCTCTGTCCTTCCTTGCTCACTTGCCCTGGGCTGCTGTGCCTCAGGGATCCCCTCCCTGTCCTCAGCTGCTGGCACAGCACTGGTGACAGACTGACAAGTGTGCATTTTAATGGTATCTTACAAAATTTAGTGTTACTAAAATTCAATTCAGCCTGCTTCTTACTGTTTGACAGGAGGAGGGCAGGCAGCCTCTGAGAAGGGATGGGTAAGGGTGGATAAGCAACCTGCAGCACCAGAGAGGGAGAAACAGGTCCCTGGGCTCCATTGCCCAGCTGGGAGAAAAGGGGAGCTGGGGATATTTGAGTTTTATTTCCCCCACCCCCAGTATGAGTGCTTGATAGAGACACTGACACTGTGCTGACGTGGTGTAACTCACATGGTGAAACCCAAACCTGCTGTGGAGTCCAGGGAACAAATAGCAGGAGCAGCCAGGCAGTGTCCCAGTTGTGGTGCTGGGTCCCAGTTGTGGTGCTGGGTCCCAGTTTGTGGTGCTGGGGTCCCTGCAGCCTCTGTGTCCCCCATCCTGACCCACCCCTTGCCTGACCACCTGGGATCCCCTCCTGAGCATGGATCCTTCTGGGGGGGCAGGAGAGCTGCCAAAGCCCCAGCACTTGTGAGGGATTCAGCACAAGCTCCAGAGTGAAAACACCAGGAAGAGTTGGGGTAATGCAGCTGTAAATCATTTAAGGCAAAAAAAGAGAAGCAAATGATGCCTTGCTTCCCATAACCCCCGTGACAGGAGGTGCTTTTTACTGCTCTGGTGTGATGAGGAGAAAGTGGCTCAGGGACTGCTAATGGAGTTTTGTTTGTGCTGTGTCTTCCACAGAGGTGGGTTTTTTTTTTTTGGATAATTTGCTAGATTCTGCTCCCGTTGTTTGCAAGTGGAGAAAAATGAGATTCTGAGGCTTACTTTGGGTCTTTTGCTGCAGGGAAAAGGAACTCTAATAGCAGGTGAGTAATGAGAGTCTTCTGCTAAGCTCCCATTGCAGGGTGATGCAGGCAGAGGGCTCAGGGAGCCGTGCCCCTTGCTCAGGTGCCTGGCACTGCTCATCAGGACAAGTCCTGCTCAGGACATCCTGGTGCTGGCAGCTGCATGCCCAGGGGGGATATTTCCAGTGGGGATATTTCCAGTGGGATGTTTTCAGTGGGATGTTTTCAGTGGGATATTTCCAGTGGGGATATTTCCAGTGGGATATTTTCATTGCCGTGATCCTCCCAGCAAAGATGCAATTCCTGTGTTGGGTTATTCCCCCCCAGGACATCTCAGCCTGCACTTAGGTGTAAGCTGCTTTTGGAGAGTGCTTTGGTCAGCTCTAGAGGCTTCATCCACATCAGTGGGTGTGACAAATACTGATGTCGGGTGACAGCACGGGGGCAGGCAGTGTGACATTGTGCTTTATCCAATTTTTCAGCCCGGATTGCATTAAACTGCAGGAGGACTGACAGCTTCTGTGCAGGAAAAACCCTGAAGCTCAGGCAGAGCATCACCAGCCCCATCCTGCTCTCCAGGCAGGACAGGGTGTCCTGGGGGCTGAGGAGCTTTGCTGGTTCCTGGGTGTCCCCAGGGCCAGTTTGTGTCCTGAACCTCTGCTTGGTCCCTGCCCTGGCCCTCTCCATGCAGGCTCCTGCTCCTCTGCTGCTCCTCTCCAGCACCTGGAGCTTTTCCTCCTCCTTTCCAAGCCCATCCTCTCCCCTGGCATGAGCATCACCTCCAGGCCAGGCTGGGGCAAAGCCTGGCTACAGGCACCTCTTCTCCACCTCCCCTGAAGCCGGGATGTGTTTGCTGGTGTAATTTGGCCCCTGTGCAGGGAGGTGATGAGCACTGCCTTGATTGCTCTCCTGGTCTGTGTTTGTTTGCAGTGAACAAAAGGAAATGAATGTTTGTAGGGTAGCAAGAGAAAAGGAAACTGTTAGAACACTGTTGTTATCCTGTTTAAGTAGTTGTTGTTACCCAGAGCAGGAGTAACCAGACTGCTCTTACTGCTCTGACTTTCATCCATGCAAGAAGAGGGAGCAGAGTGATTAAATGTGGTGTAAGGTCAGAGGGTCAGGTGTAAAGTCAGAGGGTCAGGTGTCAAGGTAAAGAAGTAGAGCACACACACAGAAGCCTTGTCAGAAGGAGGAGAGGAGGTTGTAAAGGCTGATTTACATTATCTTGCTAGATAAAGAGGCAGATCATCTGTAATTTGTTATTTACAGTTCAGCACTGTGAAATCAATTACTGAGATGCAATTTAATTAAGACAGGTTAATGCTTAATCTAAGACACTAAACCCATAACACGTAATTTCAGTTTACTGATCATTGTGATGCTAATGGCTATTTGACATCTGTTCACTGAAATTGGGCAATATGTTTTGGTGCCAATTTACTCAGTAATTCCCTCCCCCCTCCCCAGATCACTAAGAAGTGTTCTTGATCACAGTGAAGGATTGAGCACTGGTCATGGAGAGGACATTTCCTTCTTTAATTCTTGCTGCTGCTGCTAATGCTTGGGATAAATCTGGCCTGGGTTACAGTTAACCTTTTGATACATTTACATTTAGTAATTTTTCTTATCAGAGAACTGAGTGCTTCCCCCAGCTGTGTCATTGACCTGTTAGGTGACTTTGGTAAGTTTTTTGGCTTGTAAGTTATTTGGTAAAAACTTTCACCTGTGAGCCAAGTTGTCTTTGTTCTTCACACGATGACAATAACTGTGTGAAGGATCCTCTGCATCTGGGGGGAGGCTGGGGAACTGTTTGCTCTCCACTTCATTGTTATTCTGCTTTTGTTTGTCATCATCCTGAGGCAGCTGTCCTGTAACAGAGACAGGAGTGAAGGAGGAGGTGGGAAGTCTGAGTGTAGCAGTGCCACGGTGGGGAGAACAGGCTGTCACCTAAAGGGCACTTTGGGGGAAGGATGTTGTGATTATCTCTGCACTTCTGCACTACTTCAGTCCCAAGGGCCCGCTCTGAGAACGTAAGAAATGCCCAAAAAGCTGCTCGAGTGAGGCCAAGGTTCAGCCCAGGTGCAGGAAGGACTTGGGGCACAGCACCAGTCCCCCCAGTGCCCCCAGCATAGCAGCCCCATACAGCCCCATACAGCCCTGGCTCCTGCTGGCATTCACTGCTGCCTCCTAGCAAAAAGGAGAGGGGTGGAAACCCCAGACTGGTGAAGGGCTCTGGATCAGAAACCTTTTCCAGCCAGGCTGAGCACTCTGCAGTCTTTAACCCTTAAACAGATGTGGGGTTCCTAAAGCTCAGGTGAGCCTGGGCACTGGTGCTGGGTGGTTTCAGGTCCCTGCCAGCCAGATGTGGGGCACACAGCACAGCTGGACCTCTGCCCACACCTCCCAGTTTGCCACCCTGTAGAGGAGTTTGAACTGGGATGGGCATCTGGGGACAGTGACCACCATGGCAGGAGTCACTGGAGCTCCTGGGTCAGAACCTTTGGGCTGGGGAGGGCTCTGCCTGCTCCAGGACAGCTTCCCAATCAGCTTCCCATCCCAAACCTGGGCTCCCACCCCAAACCTGGGCTCTGGCTCCCTTGGGAAAGAGCAGCTCTGGGGATGGCAAAGGCACTTCCCTGGCTTTGAAATACAGGACCCTGCAGTGTCTGGAGTTTCCTCTGAAAGAGCAAGGGATGTTTATTGAATTTCCTCCTAAGTCTTTGCAAATATTTTGTTGCAAAGAGCAAATTGATCCGGGCACTTCCCTAGACTTCTCCTTTCTTCCCCTTGGGACACTGCTGAAGAAAAACTCAAACATGGTCCTCAGGAAAAGTATTTTGTGTGTGTGCAGTCAGTTATTTCTGAACCAAGCAGTGTGTAAACTTTAGCCCACTCTTTTTTTTTTTTTTTTTTTTTTTTTTTTTTTTTTTTTTTTTTTTTCCAAAAGAAGTAAAGTATTAAGAGAAATCTGACTGCTGAGAGCTGAATTTCAGGTGATGATGGCATGAAACCACAGAATGACTGGGTTTGTTTTCTATTTCTAAGGGGAAAACCTGACTGGGACCGGTGTAGGTGAAGGAATTTCATTTCCACAAAAATTGAAAGGTTTAACAAGCAGTAGCAGGATGTTCACTGGAATATACTTGCAGTTTGTTGGCTCTGCAGTGATGTGCAACACTTAGAAATAAGGATAAAATATCAGTGCCTGGCTATCAATTTTTCCAGGTGCTTGGGGTGGATCTTACCCCAGACCTGCTCAACAATCTGACCTCTGGGGGAAAGTGGACATGATCAGCATTAGCAAAGGGGGTTTTAGTTTTGTCTTGCTTGTCCAGAAAACTTCTCCAAGGCTAGAAAGATTTCATTGCCTTTCCCCATTACCAGTAAATACACGTAAGAGAGGATATTCATTCAAATGTAGGAATAATGAAATGTCTTTAAGGTAGAAATCTGACAGAGCTGAGGTTTGGGAGGTGTTTGTTTTGCTGCTGCTGTGTGTAAGGCTTCTGCGTAATCCTAATAACATTTCCTTTGGTCAGAACCATCCCAATTCATTTAATTATCTTGTGCTGAACGGGGATCCAAACCATTGCTGTTATTTTAGGGTCTTGGATTACAAAAATTAGTCCTTTATTTATGGGTATAAGTTGTGTGTGGTGTTTGGGGTTAGAAGTGTAGGTGGAGCAGAGCTGACAAATTCTGCTGAGGTGACCGTGTCAGTTCCTCCCCTCAGCCCAGGGTAACTCCTTGGTCCCCTCAGACCCAACAAAATTATCTTTTATTCATGGTAATGCAACCATGGCTGTCGACTGTGCTGTCTGTGTGAGAGGGGACTTGGCCCTGGATCTCTCCCTGGCTTCAGAAAGTTTTTATACTGTAATTTCAGAACTGGCACGTGTAATTACCCCACAAAAGAAGGTAATATTTGAAAGGGACTTCAACTGCTCTTTCCAGGATAGAAATATATATTGTGTTGCATTCAGAAAACATTCCAAGGGTAAAGGATCAAGTTATATTTGATTTTCTCATTCTCTATAATAATAATTTTTGTCTTGCAAAGCTACAGCTTTGAAGTGCAACGCATAAAAATTCTGCAATACCAGCAACTGTTTCTCTTTAGTTATTTTCCAAGTGATTTGAGTTCCTCAATGGCATTAACTATATGGAGGGCTAACAAGTTGTAATTAATGCATTCAGACATTTTCTTTTGTGACAGGCTACAATGTGAGTGACAGCATGAAGGGAAAAAGCAGAATAAAATTGGATGCTTGAGGAGATTATCATAACATAAAAACTGACAACTCTTTGGCTCTTGAATAACATATTGTATTACATTGAAAAGGAAGGACAAAAAGCTATTTCACAAAAAAAAACCCCAAACCAACAACAAACCAACCCGTGGCTTAGAATTTTTTTGAGGAGGGGAGAGATTTTCAAAAGAGATCTGAATATTAGAGCTCAGGGATAGTCTATCCCATGGCAGAGTGTGTGTGCATTGGAACACGTGTACCTGCTGGGGTGGGAGCTGTGGCTTTGCTGTCTGCCCTGCTCTGAGCAGTGTCCCCTGGGCAGGGATGTGACAATCAGCCCCGGAGAGGGGCAGGGGGCTTGGCAGCAGCTCTGGAGGAGGCTGGTTCAGGTTTTGGAAGCTGGGATTCCTCCTTGAGAAGATGCATTGCATAATTTCAGAGCAGTGCCAGCTGCCTGTCCTGCAGCCTGCCATCCATCCACCACAAGGTCATCCCTGCTCTTGCCCCTTCATGTTTATTTCTGAGCCAATAAAATTCCCATTTGCTCTGGTACACTTTGTAATCCACAGCTTTCAGGCCAGAGATTGATTATCTGTATTCCTAGATAAAATCAAAGTGCAGTACTTAAAAAAAGATTTCCACTCAATTATTTCCCCCAGACAGCTCAAATGATGCTTTGAAACCCAGGATGAACGTGGTGGTGGTGGCTGGGAGATGCACATCAGCATTCTCCTTCTGGCCTTCCTAAACTTCATTTTTAAAGCAATTTTAATACTGGTTCCACATGAAAGAGTGGACTGACGTTTGGGATTCAGGCTGGAGTCTGGACATGGTATCTGAAGAGGTGAAGTTCTGCCAGTCCCAGGTAGCTCCTGCTCTCAGAACCTGGTGCAGCAGGACTGAGCCTGAGCCTCTGCTGCTGCAGATCCACACCTGCATTGGCTGGGGAGCTCAGCTGCTTCCCAGGGAGTCTTTTTTTTTTCTTTTCTTTTTCTTTTTTTAAACACTTCTCAGCACGATCAGTGGTTCCAAAATACCCTTCCCTTGCCCAGTTCTATCTGAAACCAGGGCATCACTGAGTGAGCTGTTGAGTCCCGTGGAGTCGGTTTCGTAATGCAGGGAATTGGGATGCGGGTCAGGGAAGAGACACCCTGGATCTGTAGTGCTGATACCAGAGTGTAAATTGAAACTCTGGCAGCAAAGCCCACTATCAGTTATAACAAATTGCAGTCGTATGCCATGGGATGGGTTCATAGCTCACAAACAGATCACGGGCAGTAGATTAGACAAATAATTGGAAAAGAAACCTAGAGGCAGATCCTCCATCCAGCTGCAGTCTGTTCCTACAGTTCCACTGCACTTCCAGGGAGGCTGCTGTGGCTGTTCCCATTTTCAAGCACAACTGAAATTAGAAGGGTGTGAAAATGAATATGATGGAATCAAAAGAGCTGCTATAGTGCATGTCATCACCAAGTCCACCCTGAAAGGCACAATAATACAGGATGATGACACGTCTCCTCATGGGATTTTTTTCATCTCGAATTTTGGTCCATTTCCTTTTTTCCTCAGAGTGCCATAATACAGGTTAAAGTGCACTCTAAAAAGCAGCATGTGGAATAACTGCATAATTTTGCAGTCTTGGGCTAAAGCAGTTGCATCTGCAACTCATTTAATGGATGCTTTACCACTCTTTTTCCTTTTACAGTATCATATTTGAAACTCAATAAAGGTAAACCCAAAATGTCTGTATATCATGGAGGATTCAGCTCCCTGCAGCCAAACCCACGCTCCCTGGATGCTGCCTATGAGCAGAGTCACATTAATCTGGTGGCAGAAGCAAACCCAAACCTTTGGCAGTGTTTACATTTGCACCCCTCCAGCCTTTCATCCCTTCTGGGTGAACAGCACCAGGGTACCTTGAAAATCCACATTTTCTAATTGGCTCTTTTAGATGTGAGGTCTCTCATTACAGCCCGGGGCAGAGGGGAGCTCCCAGCACTCACCAGTGGGTTCTGGGGCTGTGCAGAGCAGGGGGTTCCCTGCCTGCAGCCTCTGCACAGCTGCATCTGCCCAGCTCAGCACAGCCACACCTGCACTTCATGCATGGTGAATTCTTTGGAAATTCTGTTTGTGTTGCTCTCCCAGGGGCTTTAGCAGGGTTAAAAGGGTTTTAGGAATCACTGCAATGAATGAAGCTTAATGATGTTTAAGGGCCAAATAATGGCACAAATGCCAGTAGTATGAAAGGGCTGCAAAGCCAAATACAATACCTGTGTATAGCTGGAGGAAACAATATTTAAATTGCTGGAGTGCCCAGTGCTTATGGGTTACTGGGACCAGTCTGGGTCTTCTCCAGGCTGAAAATACTGAAATAATCTGGGAGGCAAAGAAGTCACATTCGTTCTGCTTCTCTTGTAGTCTCTGTTAGCTAAATACAGGAAGGGCAGGAGTGGCCAACATCTGGAGTCCTAATTCCAGCTGGGATTTCTTTGCTCTCCCAGCCTTGACCTCACCCCTGCTCTTCTGATGCCAAACAGTGGGATGGTTCCTGTCAGGAGCAGCTGTCAGTTCTGATGCTTCAGCACCGAACACTTTTCTATTTTCTTAATTTTATACTTTATAGATTCATATGAGCCCTGGGAGCCTGACAGATCTTGATAACTTACAGATTTTGTTTAGAGTCAGATTTCTGAAGTGCAAATAAGTCTTTTCCTGCTCTTTCACCTGTGACAGCACACACAGATAGCTCTGTTTGAGGCAACCTCTTTAGCACATCTTTCCTCACAATATTCTGCACTCTCAGCAAGCCAGGACACCTTTTCTTAGCAGACAGACTTGATGCAGTGCTTACTTTTCCTCTGCTATGGCTTAACTTCTCTGGCATGGCTTAACATTGAAACCAAATGAAAGAAAACCCAGTAAAGATAAATGAGATGTCTTTAAAGGATCCAAAAGGAAGTAGAGCAGTCAGCAATGAATTTGAAAATACAGTGTGTTGAGGAACCAGAGGAGATTGGTTTCTTTTATGAGGTTAGATCTATTCACAAAGGCTTGGAAGCATTTACAGTAATGAATGGCTTTAGGAGCAACACTTTTTTGGGCTGTCATGGCCATGATTCTCTACATGTTCCTGTCTAGCCACAGAAGTGTTCTGAACTGGATGCATAAAATAGGAGTTGGGAAATGATGCCAAGCACTGTGCAGCACAAAGAACCTGCATGAGAACATGCTGAGGGGGTTTTTGTAACAACTGAATCTCTTTATCTCTTCCAGGTGTCCTGATGATAACCAGGGGCTGCTGCTGATCCTGAGGGACAGGTAAGCTGCTTGCACTACTTATTCAAAACAGGTTACCAATGGTTGGATTAGCAGTAGAACATTGCCCAGGAATGGACTTCTTCAGATTTTAAAGGCATTAATTCCTTCCAGAATTTGGGTTGCCAGTGTTGGCTTTGGTTTGAGTGCTCAGAGTCCCTTACAGCAGGGCTGGGTACAGGTGAAGAACCAAAGAGCTGGTTTTACTTCCTTACTGGCTAATGGGAGCTCTGCAAACAAATGTCTGATAAATCACAGGTACAGAGAGCCATGTGGACAAGCAGACATTTGAGTGTCTGTGAGTTAGAGCAAGCAGGTTTCACAGCCTGAGCTCACTCCTGTGAGCATTTGGTGGCATTGTTCCCATCCCTTGGCTGGTGACATCCATCCCTCCTCAGCACAAACCATCTGCAGGCACATCTGAAGCAGTGGGGAGGAAGGAGCTGCCTGGCAGGGCCATGGGCACACAGGGATCTGCAGAGCTTCTTTAAATACCCCTGTACAGCACTGCTGAGCTCCCCATCATGTTGTCAGCTGGGGTTCTGCTGCCATTGTTGGTGTGAGGGGTGAGAGGCACTGAGAACCTGTTTCACCCCAGCTTCACTGAATATCAAACATGCAATGCCAGAATTTTTCCTGGGGCATTCAGTGATTGTTTGAAGTTGTCTGCATTCATACAAGGCTTATCCAAAGAGGAATATTTCAGATTTCAAGGTCAGCTGCTCTTGGAGCAGTGTGTGTGACAGCTCAGGACTGAGTCCCAGCACTCAGGGTACCCCCAGCTTTACTCTCAGGTGCCACGTGCTCTGAGCAGCTTGCTCCCTGCATGTGGTTTTATGATTCTCTGTCCAAACTCTGTGTAAACACCCCAAATACTAGGACTTCATCCTTACTTTAGAAGCCTGTTCTGCAATATCTGTTCAACAAGATTTGTGCTTGAGCTGTCATTTCTGATTACACATCACCCCTAGTTTATGTTGCTTCCTTTCCAGTGGTCACAGTACAGATGTCTGTGGGAATCTTCTTGCATTTCCTTTTCCTCCTGGTGTACAAATGTCTGAAAACTGAGCAAACAAGCTTCCCACTTTGATTCTATATTTTACTTCTACCAAAAGGTTCAAATGTAGCAAAACAAAGTGTTGAATGAGCATAAATGCATATTTTCCAGGAGAAACAGGCACATTTAATTTGGTCTGAATCATGGATGGACACCCAACAGTATAAATCCCAACTTCCTTGTGGTCACAGGCTGGAGGGGCAGCAGGTGAGGTGCTGAGGATTCATTGCTGCTGTTCCCAGCTTTTCAGAGGTGTCTGCCTGGGCTGGAAGACTAAAAAGGGATGCTGGTATGAAATATTACAGGGTGTTATTTTTACACTTTATTCTCCAGCAGAAGAAGTGATAGGTATTGTTCAGCCTGAGCCCTCTGATGCATGCTATTGTTAACTGTAATTTCAAATCCTTCCAAGAACATCTTCAAAATCCCTATTAGAATGTTTAATTGCAAGGTGCTTTTTCTTCTCTTCCTTCACCCCTCCCAAGTGTGTTCTTCTTTATCTCAGAGAATGGAGCTGTGAGTGACATCCCATGCAGGGAAGGGAGATCAGAGACTGCAAGAGGGTAACAGCAGCAAATCAGGCAGAGCCTCGAGTTTGGGAGGTTGACTTTTGTTTATTAGAGGATTTGTAGGACTTGGGAAAGAAACTGACTGCTTGTAATTCAGAATTAGTGCCTGAAAGCTCCAAGTTATCTTTATTGATTTTAGTTGCTGCTCTCAGCATACCAGCAGAGGGGGAAGGAGCAGAAATATTTACTGGCATGTAAGCTGAAGGAGATGCTCTGAGCTGCAGAGAGTGTTTAACTCCCTTCCTGGCATTGACTTCTGATGGGAAATAAATACTGGGCCATTCTTTGAGGCTTTCAGATCCTCCCCTTGTAGATTTATCCTGGTTTTCCCCTTCCCACACTCACAGTTAGGACAGAACCAGGAGCTCCTTTAGGACTTGGAAATCTGAAGGAGTGGTACAAAAGCAGAGGCACTTGACAAGAACTGAAGATGAAGGCAAAGCACAGGCAAATAATGGTAAAATGAAAAGCCTAAGGCAATAAATGTGTTTCATTTAGCAGGTGAGATAAAAAGCAGGAGGAAGAAGTGCTCCAAACAAATTAGAAATAACAAGATAGGAGAGGAAATGCTGCTAGGACATCTCATACTGGGCAGAGAAGTGGCTCTATACAGAAGAGTCTAAACTGGTGTCTAAACCTGGTCAGTTTTCACCAGTGTATAGAATAAGGGCCAGAAGAGAGACCAAACAGGCAAGAGTTTACTTGGACCTGTTGGATATGTTGGGGCACAGGATCTGAGGAAATTAATCTTAGAATTAGAAAGAATTTATCAAAACTGTTTTTGAACAAGGAGCAATAATTTTTAACATCTTGTGGAGCTTAGGGGAGGTCACAGAACTATCAAAATGCAAATACAGATCCTAAATACAAAAGGAAGGAATGCAGTGTATTATTGATTGAAAAGCCTAACGAGTTCTTGGAAAGGCTCTGAAATTAATTAAAGAAAAAAATCAATCCATGATGCTTGGAAGAGGTGACTGGAATCGAAACAAAAGAACAGTGATGGATTTGTCAGAAGTGTGTCTGGTGGGTGATGAGCTGACCTGGCAGGGACAAGGGGAACAAGTGGTCGAGATCTCCACTGGTTGTGTCCTTGCAGGAGGTGGGGAGGTGTGAGTAGGGGCACAGAGAGTAGGGGAGGTGTGAGTAGGGGCACAGAGAGCAGGGGAGGTGTGGGTAGGGGCACAGAGAGCAGGGGAGGTGTGAGTAGAGGCACACAGAGTAGGGGAGGTGTGAGTAGGGGCACAGAGAGTAGGGGAGGTGTGAGTAGGGGCACAGAGAGTAGGGGAGGTGTGGGTAGGGGCACAGAGAGTAGGGGAGGTGTGAGTAGGGGCACAGAGAGTAGGGGAGGTGTGGGTAGGGGCACAGAGAGTAGGGGAGGTGTGAGTAGGGGCACACAGAGCTGTCAGTGCTGGCAGAGCTGCTCCAGGGACAGCCCCCGAGGACCTGCCTTGTGCTCTCCTTGGTCAGGGGTTGGTATGGGGCAGAACCTGGCATGGGGCAGGGGAGGATCACAGGGACTCTGCATGGCAGAACTGAAATAAAAATGTTAGGAAAATCTGAGGAGCTCTTTCCTGGGTTTAATGCAGTGAAGCAGCGGGAGGAAGGGTCTGAGGGGGAAGGACTGGCAGGGTCTGGGGGGTTTGGAGTGGCTGACATGTTAAGCAAGAGAAAAAAGTGCAAAGGTCTTGTCAAGGAGGGAAACTCCATGTGGGGAGTGTTACCAAAAGGAGCAGAGCAGAGCTGGGCACTTGTCTGCCTCTCCTGTGGCACCCCCAGCCTGGCTGTGCCCCCAGCAGTGAGATGGCTTCTCCTGGGCAGCCCGAGGGCTTTAACTGGGCACAGCTCCTGAGCAGGAGAGGTGTGTTTGCCACCACTGCAAAGGTCATGACCAAATTCATCTTACAAAATGATAACTCAATCAGCTGCAGGCAGATGTGCTCTGTGTGTCATGTCCAGCATCCTAAGGGGGGGAAGTGCCACAACCAAACCCACAAACCACAAGCAGAGACAAAGGATTAGTATAAAGCCAGGCAGTAAAATGTCCTGGTTAACTTTAACCTGCTGTAACTAGAAATCCATTCCAACTTGAACCTCCCTGTGTCTGCAGCTTTGCTGCAGCTGAAAGCAGAGCCACCTCCATTGCTGGGAACACGATGTGCAACAACCAGCAACAGAAATCAGCATCTTGGCAGGGTGATGTGAATCCATCCATAAAATAAAAGGGGTGTTGTTTGCACCATCTGCTGCACAGGAATCAGGGGAGAGGAGCACAGCTGAGAGCTGGAGATGTCAATATTGGAAATGCTGCTGGGAGGCAAGATGGGGGCCCAGCACACAGAGGGGCAGCAGCAGCCACCAGGAACCTTTCTGGCCACAGTTCTGGCAGCTGCTGGGAGCTCACAGCCCAGGGAAACTCTGATGTTAAAATACATCCCCCTACAGTGCCTGGGTTTCAGCTACTCCTGCTTCACCGTTTCCAGTTCTTTGGGCATCTGAGAAAAGTCAGAACCAGGAGCCAGTCTCCTGTGCCTTTAAAATGACTGATCTTCTCATCAGGAATGAGGACATTCATTTACAGATTAGTTTTATACTTTTCTTTCAGCTCTATCCTTGGCATTACATTTGTTTCCCCAGTTCTAGACCTCTAGACTTACACTTTGTAGTAAAATTAAGCTGCATCGTGTATGTGTAAAGTACAGAAAAGGGGAAGAGAGAAAGGCAGATGCCAGTGTGACCCCAGCTGTAACTGGCAGCAGAACATTGCTCATTTCTGCCTTTTAAACCATCTTAGGTCAAGCTAAATGCTTAGATATATTTTTGTGAACTTGACTTTTAAAATGGGTTCACTTGGAAAGTGTTACATTTAATTTATGGTTTTTTTCCTGTGCATTCTCTTTATTCCTATTTCCCATGTTTTAAAACCTGATGGCTTACTGAAGAAAAAAAAAACCCAACCCAAACACTTTGATGTTACAGGAATAATGAACACTACAAAACCCCTAAGTAGAATTTCTGAAACTGTAAATTTTATTATCAAAATGACTGATATTGCCATTTTGTTTTTCTTAATTCCCTTTCCACTGCTACTGAAAGTACAGTGAGAAATAAAGGGGAAAAGGGGGCACCCTGATACTCACCTTCTTTAGCAACAGACACATTGCAGGGTCCAAAACTGAGCTAATTTTTCATTCAGGTTCTGCAATTTCCCTTCATTACTTCTGCAGAGTCCCCACCAGCCCCCAGACTGATGATTGCTGTTATTGGGACACTGATGTTCCTGTCAAATCTCAGTTTACTCACTTTCAAAATCCAATTTAGGATCAGCACAGATGTTTCCTTGTCTTTGATTGAAAGTGACAATTCACGTGAAAATTGGTCTCAAAACTCTGGAGTTGTGAATCTGATCTTGCACCACTTCAGACGTTATGGAAATTGACACTGATGAGGAGAAAATCAACAGGTTGGTTTCTGAAAGAGAAAGCAATAAATCTGCAGTTTTCCCTGCCTGCCAGGTTAACCTCTGCTCCTCACCCAGTGGCAGAGGGATGGGGGCACCCACATTTTCATACCAAATGCTGATGTTGTTGCACAGGGTTGGGGTTGCTGTTGCTGCAGGATATTGGACTTTTCCTGTTCTGCTTCCCTGCTCCCAGGAGTTTCTGCAGTTTGTGTTCTCAGGCAGGTTTGATGTGAGAGGCAGAAGCCTGGGGGGTGGTGAGGGGGGGAATTTCAGGGGTGCTGGGGAGCTGGAGGTGCTGGGTGTCCCCAGGGGCACTTCCCCAGCAGCTGGCTGCAGGGTGAGCATGATGGGGCACAGGGGGCCCTGACCCCAGGTGGATGGCAGGGTGACCTGACAGATATCCATCCTATTGCTCTGCCTCTGCTCTTCAGAGACACAGCAGCTCCTGCAGACAGCCAGAAATGGTGATGCCAGAGGCTCAGGACCGTGCACCTTGCTGCCTCCTATGAGCTGATGCTGAGAAGTAAAAAATATTTTTTTTTGAAGGGGTAAAATAAGTGTTTTTCATTGGGATGATCTACAGGCATTTGTTCTGCCAGAGCTCTTTCCAGGCAGCTTTTGAGAACCATATGTTCTCAGCATTTCTGCTCTTGCTGTTGCCCAGGGCTGGTGCCTCATCTCCAGCCTCCTGCCAGGCAGGGATGGCAAATGTCACTTTTTGAGCCACCTTGCAGAGCCCTCTGTGATTGTTACTGATAACCTGAGATTATCTTGTCCCAGAGGAGGTGCAAGGAGCACTGGGCAGCCGAGTGGCTTTCTCAGCTCCCAGGCTTTGTCAGGTTCCCAGAAGTCAGGCCAAGGGTGCCCAGCTTGGCACAGGGACTGCAGCCATTGCAATCAGCACTTTATCTGCCCTGGTGATTCAGCTAAAACTCTGCCATAGGTGCCTGGGCACTCTCTGATTTGCAGACAGATGCCTCCACCAGCTGCTTGCCCTTGGAGCAGCACTGGAGCTGGGATGGGGAGGTGGGCACAGCCCCCAGGCAGCCACCACCCTTCAGGCTGAGATCTGAGTGAGTTTGGGTGGAATGAAGACTTGAGTCAGTTCTTCCTTTCTGCCTTACTGATCCGTTCCCTTTGAGAAATTTACTTACGTGTAACAAGACGTTGTATTTGTGTCTGGTGAGTTTTCTAGTTGGTTGTTTCTTCTCTTAAATCAGTTGTATTTTTATCACCCAAGCACAGCCATCAGCAGATCTTCACAACCTGAAGCATCTCTGCTCAGTGACATTTCTATGTGCAGACTGAAATCCCACTTCAGCTATAAATGTATCTGCCTTGTAAAACCACCCCAAAGATTTTTTGCTAAGCATCATTTTCCAGTCTTGTAGCTGCAAACATGTTGCATTTAATCCCCTCCAGAATTTTCCAAGCAGACAGCTGCACAATAGTCACCGTGATGCAGTTTTGCATACTGGGGAATTATGACTATTTTTGCCTGTCTCTCTGCAAGGTTTTCTTTTACAGTCACTCTGAATAATCTCTGAAGTCTGTACTTTGAATAAAAGAGGTCATTCTGCTCTCCTGCCAACACAAACAGGAGTATGATTTGCATGTCTAAATAAACAAATCTGTTATGCATAATAACTCCTGTCAAGCCATGCACTGCCTGCTCCCATTTTCCACTTGCAGTTGCAGGATAAATTTATTGAGGAACGGAGAGCTCAGCCCTGAAAGGCTGAATTTCAGTTCCCCATTTCACCAGCAGAATGTTCCTTTGGGCCAGGGTAAGTCTGCTGGAGGAAGCTGAGCATCTTCTCCAGAAATAACCCTGGAGTGGGAAGAAAATCTTTTATGTGCCTGTTCCTTTGTGTCTTTCCAGATATTCAGGTGTATTCACACAGTTTTGTTGTCTATCAGCCTCAAAACTGTGTAGTCATTAAAAATACAGGAGATAACCTCTGCTGCACTGTCTGTACGTTGAGATGGAACTTTTGGAGGCTTCATTGTCATGCAGCATATGGTACTGTACAGGAAAAAAAAGGAGTATGAAGAAATTACCCAGTGAAACAGAAGAAACCCTTTTATTCCCATCAGTTTTGATTGAAGGTGGGAGGTAGTGGAAGCAACACAGTAAAAGCTAATTCAAAATATTGCTGCAGATGATAACTCCTGGCTTCATTTTTATGCAGAGGTAATATATTCCCCTAAAATAAATAAATATTTCTAAAAGCTGAGCCTGGTTTATAGGCAGGCAGCAAATGCATCAGAGTGGGGGTCTGGCTGAGCTGAAGAGTCTGGAGGAAACTCCAGCAGATGGATTGTGCCTTTGTGAGGGGGCTGTGGCTGGGTTAAACTTTCATGTTAAAAAAATATCAATCTGTCAGGAAAAAAAAAAAATGTTAGGATGCAAAAATTCCCATTTATTCCACCAAGGTTGATCTGGGAGAAGATTGTCCACCAGGTGCTGTCTCTGGCCTGACCCCATCCCACATTGGGGTGGGAAGTCCATCTCCAAAGAGGCAAATCTGATATTCCTTGATATTCCTTCCTAAAGGGGTGGTTGGGCACTGATGGAGACACCAGGACTTTTCCATATTTCCTCTGTTGGTGCCTGGAATTTGGCTGCAGCTCCTGCCTGGAGCAATGCCCAACCTCCAGGCAAGGAGTCAGAAATGCACCATCTTGGTGTGCTGGCCAGGACCCCAGGGAGGGGATTTGTCACCTTGTCCTGGCAGGAGGGGCACTGACTGGCCCTGGGATGCTTGGAATGAACTGAAACCAGCCTGAATGCCTGAAAAGCAGCTGTGGGGAAATTCCCCTGGGATTTCAGGTAACCAGAAGGTGCAGAAAAAATCTAAAAGTTTAGTTTGATCTGTTTCAGATTGGACGGCACGGGACTAAATTGGTATAAATTAATAAATCAGGAAATTAACTGAACATTGGGACATCACCAGTGCTCTGTCATCTTGGTTTGAAAAAAACGTGGAGTGAATGTTGTTGGTTCCTTTGGTAACAGCCCAAAGAAAAAAGCCACATTTGAAAATTCCAAATCCTTTTGCACTTTGCACGTAATTTGAAGATCTGAGAAGGAAAGGATCCTTTGATTTGCAGAAAAGAGAGAGAAAATTACCAACAATAGTGACTCTAATTTGAGTTACAGACTGGGCTCTGGTGCAGCTTTCCTTGGGCTTGCTGTTTTCTCAAATGCAGTTTTTACCTGCCAAAAACACTAGGAACGTTTTCAAAAGACCAAAAACCCAAACGAACCACAAAGCAAAAGCAGTTACTGATCTAATTAGTCACCAAGGGCACCATGCTGGCAAAATTCACATCCGTTCTCAACACAGGAGTCTTTCTGAGGGTCTCAGAGTCACCGAGTTAATTCCTTGTCCTCTGCTCTCTTTGTTCCAGAATTTTTTTTGTCTCTGGCTCGGATGTCTCCGGGTTGGACCCACACCCATCCCCAGGTGTTTGAAACATCCTGAGAGATCCCAGACATCTGTCAGACGTGAGTGACTGCACTGCTAGTGCTGATCCTTGGCCATTTCCTCTTTTGACTGTTCCAGAGCTTTTCTTCTCCAGTCTGTGTCCAGTGGGTGGGCACCCAGCACCCCAGAGCTGGGGCAGGGCTGGTGGTCCCGTGGGTCCTGCCCCCCGTGGGCATTGGAAGGGGCAGGGGGGACATGGGGAGCTGTGCTGTGGGTGAGGGGGGGGCTCTGCAGGACATGAGGACATTTGGTTGTGGCTCCATCTCTGCCTGGGGCTCCCAGAAGGATTTATTTACCTTCTGCCTCTACCCTCACATTAAACTTTCCTGTTGTCCCATCGTCCTCATTCTTAGGCACAGGAATCATCCTCCTCTGCCTCCTCCTCCTCTGCCTCCTCCTCCTCTACCTCCTTCTCCACCTTTGCCTTCTCCCCTCCTCTGCCTCCAACTCCTTCTTCGCCTCTACCTCTTCTTCCTCTTCTGTATGTTTTGCTCTCAGGCTCCCATCTCATCCTCCTCCTCCTCCTCTGCCTCTTCCTCTGCCTCCACATCCTCTCCTTCCTCTTCCAACTCCTGCTCTTCCCCTGCAGCATTCCCTGCTCTCCAGCTCCTTCCCAGCTGACTTTCCACCCTCCTGCCCCTGACCTTCCCACAGCCAGCTCTGTGGAGTCTCAGCCAAGCTTTGAAAAGTCTTTAGCAGCACCCAGGAAAACGTTGAGAAAAATACATGTTCTCCCCAGATGCCAGCAAACATCCCTTGGGGAGCTGCCAAGCCCTGGGGTGACTGTCAGTGTGTCCTGCAGGAACCTGGAGGGAATTCTGCCCCGGAGGCTGAGAGCAACCCAGCCCTGGGGAGGGAGGACGGGGAGGTGGTGCTGGGTTCCTGCAGCTCTGCTCCATGGGGGTGTTCTGAGGAGGTTGTTACCTGTGTGCTCCTTCCTGCACCCCCTGTGCAGCCCCAGGAAGCTGATCCCCAGCTAAGGAGACTCCTTTAGGAAAAGCCCAGCACCCAAGGTTTGCCATAGTCCTGTGCTTTGCCTTCCATTAAAAAAAAAAAAAAGCAAGCCAAAACCAAACAACCCAAAAAACAAAGGCAAAAGCAAAAGAAAAAAACAAACAACAAATGGGTAATCCAAACATTTCTATTTTTCAGTTCCCATTCCTAATGCCAGCCCAGATGGGCAGGGGTGCAGCAGTCAGGAGCTACAGAACCCCCCAGCCCCAGCAGGGAGCAGCTGGCTCAGCCCCATCATTCATCATTCTGGGTGCCCAGACACAGCCCAGGACTCAGCACCAGGAAAAGAAAGGATTGTGTTAAATGCAGCTGGCAAAGGAGCTGACTCCCACTAAAAACTTGTTCTCCCTCTCCCAGACACAGAGGGAGATAATCCCCACATTGCTGTTCAAGCAGACCTTGCTATGGTGAGGATGGGTGTCATTTAATTCCTGTAAACACCTGCATGGACACAAAGGTTGTTTGGTATTTCAGCCCTGGCTCTTTAATGCTGGAATGGCCAGAAAATCATATTGTCACTGCTCTTGCTGGCACAGTGAGGATCTAATTAATCATGTCAGCAGTGCTCCATAGCAACAACTGCTACAGAATGGGTTTTGGTTTAGTGTGCAGGCACTCAACCCCTTTTAGGACCAAAAAAAAACCAAAAAACCACAAACAACCAAAAACAAAAAAACCAAACAATGAAAACCAAATAAGATTTTTGCATTGTTTTGGTGGAAAACGTATTTTTTCATCCTCCTTCTGTGTGCATGAAAACTGTTCTTTTTTTCCTCAGTATAGATTAGATTCAGACCAGGCTGTTGGCTGCTTTCATGGTTACAATAATGAAGAATGAAAATTAAATTATCACAAAAATGTGGCTGCACTCTACTAGAAACTCCTGACTGGCTGATCCATAGGAACAGAAGATGGCTTCATTTTCCCACTTTTTGTCTGTGCTCGACAGGTAAGAGAGAATCTGGTTTTGCACTTTTAACTATTTCTTCCCAAGAGGATATGCAAAGGTAACTGAGGGAATCCTCCTCCTGGGCATCCCTGAGTGTGCAGGGACACTGCAGGCTCTGTCACCTGCCTGGCCCTGGGGACACCCAGCTCTGGGACAGGCTGTAGGACTAAAACTCAGGCAATGCACCCGTGCACAGTGTGCATTCCAACCCAGGTCAGGAGGAGACACGTAACATTAATGGTCCTCTCTGCTCAGGAGGAGCAATCCCTACAGACAGCTGGAATTCAGTAAAATGCTAAGAAAACAAAACAGAAACCCCAACAAGCCCTTCAATCCAGATTGTCTGCTATTATGGAAACCATAAACCACCTGAGCTGGGCTCTTTCTCTATGACCACAAGAGATTAACAAAAGCCAATTCCACTTGGGAACCTCTCGAATCACCTCAGAGAGACCAAAGGGAATACTTGGAGCTGGAATTGCAGCCCAGTTATTACCTTCAGCCTCTGAAACCCTCACTGCATCAGGGACTAGAGCCAGAGGGAACTACAGAGCTAGTTATGGGACCTCATTGGAGAATCCCCAGGGATTTTCTGAACACCAAAGCCCATCTTTGCTGCTGGGATATTATTATTATTATTATTATTATTATTATTATTATTATTATTATTATTATTATTATTATTATTTAGTTCCAAAGACTCAGCCCTTGCCTTGCTGTCCCATTTCCTTCCTGCTCCTTGCTCCAGCAGCAGGTGACAGCCCCTGGAAATCTCCTTTTTCCCCCCATGTCCCCAGGATCCCACAGAGCACTCCAGACACAAACCCCTCCCTGCAGTCCCAGGAACCTCTGCAGACTGGAATGCCCAAATCCTGCCCTGCTGCTGCTGCCCTGGGGCTGCACAGGAGGGGCAGTGGGTGACACTGGTTCTGTGTGGGCTCCTCACCTGGCTCTGGGTGCCAAATTCCAGGGAGCAGTCAGTACAAAGCAGTGGCTGGACTCACATGATGGGTTTTTCCTAGGCTAAATGGAGCCCTGAGAGGCTGTCAGGCTGGTGGGCAGTGAAGCAGAGGAGGGAATTTGCTGTCACCCCTGCTGCAAGCCCTCTGGCCACTGCTCTGGGTATTTTTGCCTGCAGAATCTTTGGCATCACTTCTGCTCCCAGCCTGTCCCCTGTCCCCATGTTCTGCCCCAGCCCAACGTGAGGACACAGAACACAGGCTGGTGCTGAGTGGGAAATGCACGCAGGGTCAGAAATTCAAAGCTCTGCCATTCATCCTGGCCTTGGGAAACACAGATCTGACCCTGAGCTGCCCCTGAGCCCAGGCACAGCTGTGCTGGTACTGTCTGTGTGTGCTCTGCTGAGCCCTGGCACTGCTGTAGTGCTGGTTTGGATTGGGCATCCCATGGGAATATCCCTGAGGCAGGGACAGGAGGGGCCTTGGTGTGGCTGCTGCTGGAGGGCTTGGGGTGAGTTGGGTTGGGTTGGGTGGGGTTGGGTGGGGTTGGGTTGGGTGGGGCTGGGTAAGTTGGGTATGGTTGTGTTGGGTGAGTTGGGTTGGGTTGGGTTGAGTTGGGTGGGGTTGGGTTGGGTTGAGTTGGGTTGGGTGGGGTTGGATTGGGTAAATTGGGTTGGGTGAGTTGGGTGGGGTTGGGTTGGGTAAGATGGGTTGGGTGTGGTTGGGTAAGTTGGGTAGGGTTGGGTTGGGTAAATTGGGTTGGGTTGGGTGGGGTTGGCATCCCATTGCTATGGTGCTTGCAGAAGGGTAGGGTTGAAGGATGCCTCTGTTCCTTCTCTTTTCCTTCCAGCAGCATCCTGCCCAGCTCTGTGGGCAGAAACAGGACCCAGAGGGGCAGGCACTGTGCCAGGGGACAGCCTGGCCCCAGGAACCCAGCAGCTCTCAGGGAGGCTTCAGAAAGAGAATTAGTGGGATTTATGGGGATGCCTTAATCTTATTTAGAATGTAGATAACTCCATTTCATTTGAAGCAAGGGGAGGAAGGGAGCAATTTCCATCTGCTGGTGTATTTAGCATGAATTATGCAAAAAGGAGAACATCCCTCTCAACCTCTTGTGCCCACAGCAGGAATTCCCCATTCTCTGCCGTGCTCACAGGGGGAGGCCCTCCATGAAATACAAGTTCATTGGAAACTGTCTCCTTCTTCTCTCAGATACATCCCATTGCCTTTCCAGCTCCATTTTGTCTCATAATGGCACAAAATCGTCCATTTGATTATCCCCAGATTTCTGCTGGACTCTTTTATCCCTGAAATCTCCTTTTTTTTTCCAGTCTGGAGCAGCCTGTGCACTTGTCATGCCAAGTTTGTCACAAAGTCTTGGCAGAATCTCTTTGCTTAAAAATATTTCAGTGTGTTTGCTTTTACTAAAACAAATAAGATCCTCAAGATGATTCCTTACTTAGGTTCTGAATCCCTTGCTTATTTTGTTCCCTATTTGTGCAGCTGCCAGTATTACCCATCCGTAGCTGCAGCTCAGATCAGCTTGTGTCATGGCAATCAGTAATGCTGGAAAAAATTAATTAAAGAAATTAACATTGGGGTTGCCTTGCTCTGACCTGGTTCTGACACCTGCACTGCAGGGCCCAGGCTCAGGGGGCAGCTGAGGGCAGGGAGGGAGAGGCTGGTGGGAGCTTTGCTGAATCCTGTGCCTGTGCCCAGCCAGAGGGAAAAAAAGGCAGATTCAGAGCAGGGAAAAAAGGGGGAATGTCCCAGGGGAGCTCTTCGTGTGCCTGTCCCCAGCATTCCCCTTCCAGACAAGGTTTCTTCTTCAAAATTAGCAGGCATAAAGGTAACCTAAAGCAAGGCTGAATCAGATCCACAAGCAAAATAAAGAAATAAATACTAAAAACAATAACAAAACCAACCCCCAAACCCAACTACCTCAAAGGATTAAAATATAACTACAAAATGACTCCTAGCTTTATAGCAGTATAATTGAGAGCACAGAGTAATCCAGTGACAGCATGACCAAAATAATACATATTTAAAACAAAGGAGAGGGAATGAGCCAAAAGAAGGGGAAAAAAAAAAAAAGATATAAGTGACTTTACAGTCACTGCCTGTTGTTTTTGTTGCCTTGGCTGTTTTCCTGCTGGTAGCATTAAATTATGTTTATACTGGATTATGGTAAGGAAAAAGGTATCATAAAGTTTTCTGCTGAGAGCCTCTGAGAGGATCAGTGCCTGCAGGGGGCTGCTGGGGGCTGTCTGAGCAATTCATTTGCTGGTGGGGTCTGGGAGGCCCTGCTGAGAGGATTGTGTGGAGGGGGATGCCAGGGAGGTCCCTCTGGGGAGGCCAGAGAGGGAGATGCTGCAGGAGGGACAGGAGTGACAGCCCCTGCCTGGGAGCATCAGCCATGGGCAGCCTGACCCCAGCAGATGTGAGGCTGGAAATGATCAGGGGGATTGAGCCACTGTCACCTTACTGAGCCCAGGAGGCACAGACCCCTCATGGGGAGGCCCCAGAACGTTCCTGGGAGTGAAAGCTGCCATAAAAAGCCCCTGGCAGCTCCTCCATCCCTCACCCGTGGACAGCAGGGAGTTCCTGAGCACAGGACTATCCCTGCTCAGGCTTCCTGGGGATGGTCAGAGCCCCGCCAGCTCCTGGTGGGGTGAGGAGGGTTACTGCTCCTCAGAGACCTCCCCTCCAAGGTGGGAACTGCTCTTTAATCCAAGCATCCCCAGGATCAGTAGCTGGTGAAATCCAGGCCACTCAGCTCCTGATCCCCTTGAGATCCTCTGCAGGTGGGTTTGGCTGTCCCTGTCCCAGCAGTGCCACAGAGGGCAGGGATGAACCCTCAAGCTGTGTTCCTGACTCCTGGCCGGGCTCTGGTGACCCTCAGGACACCTTGTGAGGGCTCCTTGTCCCCAGCATCACCTGGGGGAGGTGGCAGCAGGTGGCATAAACACTCAGGAAATGCTCAGGAAATCTCTGTGTGTGTGTCCAGGGGGCAGGAAGGGCTGGATGTCCTCATCCTGGCCCAGGAGGAATCTCATTTGGCAGTCAGCATTATAATTGTTGAGATAATTCATATGTATATTTGTATATCTGGGGAGAGAATCAGGAAAAGAATGAAGTATCTCTGTGAGGAGATACGGCCTCTTCTCACAAAGATACTTTATTCTTTTCCTGATTCTCTCTCCCCCACACCCTTTTGGTGACCTCTCTGAAACCACTGCTCACCCACCCCACCCCAAATTTGCTGCTTTCCCTCCTTCTCCACAAGACAACCTCCCCAGCACTTCCTCACGTGGCTGCCTCTCTCTGGACTCTCTCAGGATGAAGGGCTCCAAGCTCCAAGGAGGACGAGGCAGGTTCCGAGGGTGCATTTAGGGGGACAGGAATTTACTCCTTAATTTAAACATCTTTGGTTCCCTTTTCAGCAGCAGAGCTCTGCATCCCCTCCCTCTGCAGACACAGCTCTCCCCCACGCTTCAGCAGCAATACACAGGATTTCTTTGTCTTGCAATAGTTTATTCTGCTGCTGCACCCCCTCTGTGCCTGCTGGCAGGGAGCATTTCAAGTGTGGGTAAAGTCCTGATGGGTTTTAAAGGTTTGTTGGTTTCTTTTTTTCCCCACAGCTGAAGTTTGGGATGACTATTTACTGTTTTCCTAAAAAATGACCCGTGTCTCATCCTCTTTCCCTGCTGGGGGAATGTGCATTGAAAGCCAAATTAAATCTCAAGTTTAGGAAAATACCTGTCTGCCTGCTCAGCCAGGAGGCTGTGCTGATGTCCCTGGGAATAAATTTGGGCAGGATATCCACTGGAGGGGAGCAGGAGGTGACGCTGAGGTGAGGGCTCCAGCTCTCCTGTGGAATTCCCACTTCCAGTGGGATATGGGGAATTCAGCATGAGCCCAGCAGGTTGCTGCCAGTGGTCATCACCCAAAAATGGCCTCAAATGGTCCCTGCTGAGCCCTGGGCAGCTTTGGGGTCCCTGGGTGGCCCCTGCCTGGGGGATCACCAGGAGCATCTCAGCACTGGGGAGCTCCCAGTCCTCAGCAGCTCAGGCTGGGGAGGGGCTGTTGAGATGATATCTCAGGTTTTTACATAATGAAAACAGGATTTTAACTCCATCTTCCCATTAAATGCCTGATACATGGACTTTTATATCTGCCTAATATTTTGTGGTAGAGAGGCAGCATTTGTTTGAAATTCCTAAAGCAGGGAATTTATTTTAACAGCTCATTTCACAGCACTGAGTTATTGCTGCTGCTGGCAGTAAGGATCTCACTTCACTGTTCAAGTGCCTTTCATCTTCTGGAACATCAGGTTTTTACAAACTCCTGAGCCCCGGGAGCTTCCCCAGGAGACACCAGAGCAGGGACCCGAGTCCTGCTCCCTCCTGGGCAGCAAGCAGGTCCCTGCCTTCCAGAGACCCCTCTGGGAGCTGCTCCTCTGCTCTGCCTGGGGTGATGGGGTCAGACTGGGGCATTCAGCATTCCCAAATTCCCTGCCAGCAGCCAGGAGTGAGCTCACCAGGGGCTGGTGACAGCAGGGAGAGCACTTCTGCTTCCCAAGTGTCCTCTTCATCAGCAAGAGTGGGAAAAGGAAGAGCAAGAAATTCTGTGGCAGTTGAGTGAGGTGGTTTCTTTTTTCCTTTTGTAAAATACATATTTTTAAAATTAACCCCTTAACGTGTCTTGGAGTTTTTAACGTGTCTTTGACACGTTAAAATATAAATATATAAAAATATAATATATAAAATATATATATGTAAAATATATATATTTTATATATATATATATTTAGATTAACCCCTTAACGTGTCTTTGAACCCTGAGAATGTAATTTAATTTAACCCATTTGCAATATGAAGCTTGAATCCTGCTTCCCATCCTATTTTTAAGAGTGGCATGAATGGAATATTTAGTGGTAAGCAAACGCCTCCTTTTTTTTGGATGGATTTTTCCACACAGAATTCTGTGATGATCCCTGTTGGGCAAATTCCCCTTTGGGAGGAAGATTTCAGCCTTCAGTGCAGGGCAGTGGGGTTGTGTCTGCATTTTGGGTCTGTTTGAGGAGATTTCTGTCTGTGAGCACATGCAGTTTCCTGATTGGGAAAAAATAAAAGTCCTGTTGCAAATCAAAGTTTCATCCCTGGAGTGAGGTGGGGACAGGCACCAACCAGCATCTGATCAGCTGGAAACTGGATCTTAGAGCACTGGAGCCACTTGCAGCCTGGCAGGATGAAGATCAGGGCTGGAAACGGGAGGAACCAACAGGAAAGCTGCTGCCTGTCTGCCCCGGTGACCAAAATCCCGGGATATTCCCACACTGCAGAGCCCTCAGGTCTGGGGGGGTTTGTGCTCACATCTCCTCTTCTTCCCTTCTGTGAGGCAGGGGAAGGCGCGCTGGTTGTTACCATCACGGGGAGCATTTTCTGCAGTTTTCTCGCATTTTGCTGTCCCCCTGACGCCCTCTGGTTGGTTTTAGTTCCAGCAATGCCCCAGCCCCCCCTGTGAGCCCAGCGGGGCTCCCAACCCCTTCACGGAGGTGAAGCTGCGGGCGGGGCTGGGATCCCTTCCCGAGGAGCAGCTCCTGCTGCATCCAGAGCAGACCCTGGATCCCACGGGAAGAGCCCCGGGGGCTGCTGGCCCTGCAGCCTCCTCCTCTCTGCAGGTAGCCCAAGGCAGGTACAGGTAGCCCAGGGAAGGTACAGGTAGCCCAGGGATGGGCAGGTACAGGTAGCCCAAGGGTGGGGCAGGTAGCCCAAGGCAGGTACAGGTAGCCCAGGGATGGGCAGGTACAGGTAGCCCAAGGGTGGGGCAGGTAGCCCAAGGCAGGTACAGGTAGCCAAGAGCAGATACAGGTAGTCCAGGGGTGGGGCAGGTAGCCCAGGAAAGGTACAGGTAGCCCAGGGATGGGGAGGTAGCCCCGGACAGGTACAGGTAGCCCAGGGCAGGTACAGCCGCAGGGCCGGGGGAGGAGCCGGACCTCGAGGTGCGGGGCTGCGGGGCAGGGGGGGCGGCTGTGCCTGAGGGACCGGGCCGTGGGTCAGGTGACCCGAGCGGACCAATCACAGCGCTCCTGCTCCGCGCGGCGGGTTTAAAATGGCGGCTGGGGGAGCAGCGAGTCCCGATTCCCGTTGTTATTCCCCGTTATTATTCCCGTTATTCCCCATTATATTCCCCATTATATTCCCCATTATTCCCCATCCTATTCCCCATCCTTTCCCAGGCGGCAGTGCCCATTTCCCCTTCTGCTCTGCTCTTTGCCCGCCTCAGCAGTGCACGAACCCCCGCTCCTTGCCCGGGGCCTTGATAAATGAAATAAAGTTGTGCCTGGGGGCTCTGCCCGGCGCTGCCCTGGCTGGGGGGGTTCCCTCAGCTGCGGCCTGGCCAGGAATGGAGATTTCCCCTCCTGAGCCACTCTCCGGGAAACCCAGAGCCCGCGGAATGCTGGAGGGACAGAAAGCAGCAGCTGGGGGCACCTGAGGGGAAAGGGAACAGAAAACTTTCCCCTGCTACACGGACAGAACCCCCCGGGGGTCACAGACCCCGAGCTCTGGGGACACTGGTGCTGCTGGCAGACACTTGATAACTGAGCAGTGCTTGGAAACCAGCAGTGCCTCTCCAGCTGGGCTTAGCAGCACCTCTGAGGCTCGGCTTGGGAATTAATTGCATTTATCTGATCCTGCCTGTCTCGCTCTGGGTTTTATTCACATTTTCTCTCTGGTTTGCACAGCTGAGTGGCTCAGGCTGAGGCCGGTGCTGCACCTGATTGACTTCAGGAAATGAGACCAATTAAACCCAGCTCAGCAGAGGTGGTGCTGAGCCTGCTGAGCAGCAGAGGACATCCTGGAGCTGACTTCAGCTGCTGCTCCTCTGGACCCTGCCTGGCCCTCACCAGTAGCTGACTGGGTGCCACTGGTACCTCCCCCTGTTTCTGCTCTGGGACGAGTATCAACCCCCTGCTACTGGGCTGGTTTCTGCTGGGAGGAGGGCTCTGCCACAGGTGGAGGATGGGGCTTTATTATTATTATTATTATTATTATTATTATTATTATTATTATTATTATTATTATTATTATTATTATTATTATTATTATTATTATTATTATTATTTTCTCACCAGCACTGCTGTTTTCTCCCAAGGCTGCTGTACCTGCTGTGTTCTGAGCCCTCCTGCTGCCTGCAGCCCTGCGTGGCTGCTGCTGGTGAGGAAGCTCCAGTGGGTGCAAGTGAAGTGGGTGCTGCCCCTCAGGGCTGGGATTGTGGCTGTGCAGTCCCTGCTCTGCAGGTACCTGTGAGCTTCAGTGAGCAACAAACATGAAATGCCACGAAAAGGACCCAAACTCCTGCCTCTTGCTGGTCCCTGCCTGTAAAATGAGGTGCTGCCAGAGTCCCTCTGTCACCTGGGGCTGGGGCAGCTCCTCCTTCCTCCTGGGACTCGGGTGCTCCCCTGAGCACAGCTCTGTGCCTGCAGTGCTCTGCTGTGTCCCAGACAAGCTGCACAGACCAAGGAGGAACTGGCTCCCAGGACAATGGGATGCTGGGAAGTGTTTGTGAGGTGTTGTAATTAAACCCAGAGCACTTCTGTGACAAACCCCCCCTTCCTATTGCTCTGCTGCTTAATTAAATTATGTTCAGATGGCCACAGCATCCCTGGGAGAAAGCTGCTGCTGGCAGAGCATCCTCAGCTCTCTGAGGGACACAGCTCCTAAACAGCTGAAACACTGGGAATTAATCAGCTAATGAGTGCTGATTAGGCAGGAGCAGGGCTGCCAGGGCTGCTGCTTGGGCTGTGGCTGTGTCCTGCCTCATCCTGGGATCTCCTGTGCTGCTGGAACGGGGGAACAGGAACCTCTGGGAGGTGAGGAGTGGAGCCTGGAGCAGTGGGGAGGGGGCAGAGCAAACCCAGGGGTGTTGGTGCTGCTGATCCTTGGCATCCATTGGCCAAGTGGCTTTGTCCAGGTACCAGAGCACAGAAAAGCCCTGGGGGCACCACAGGCTGCACAGCTCAGCAGTGGGGAAAAAACTTTGGGTGTGGAGCTAAGGCCAGGGGCTGGGGCAGCTGATCACCCACAGTCAGAGTGATTCCTGTGCAGTGGGGGCTGGGGAGCTCTGGCAGCACTGGGAACACACACAAAAACCCCTCAGGTTCTTCCTGGTGTTTTTGCTCCTTGAAGATTTATTTTGGTGCTACAGCTGACACAGGCACCCTCTTCACTGCCCCTCTGCAGGGGCCTGGGCCCAGAGCAGCCTGGCAGGGGAGGAGAAGCTGGGTCCTGGGGAGCTGGTGTCCCCCCTGCTCCTGAGCTTGCCCCAGGAGGGGAGGGGAATGGGGGGGATGGGATGGGATGGGATGGGATGGGATGGGAAGGGATAGAAGGGGATGGGAAGTGATGGGATGGGATGGGATGGGAAGGGATAGAAGGGGATGGGAAGTGATGGGATGGGATGGGATGGAATGAATGGGAGGGGAGGGGAGGGGAGAGGATGGGATGGAATGGGATGGGAGGAGAGGAGAGGGGAGGGAAGGGGAGGGGAGGGGATGGAATGAATGGGAAGGGAAGGGATGGAAGGGGATGGGATGGGAAGTGATGGGATGGGAGGGGAAGTGATGGGATGGGATGGAATGGATGGGATGGGATGGGAGGGAATGGGATGGAATTAATGGGAAGGGAAGGGATAGAAGGGGATGGGAAGTGATGGGATGGGATGGGATGGAATGAATGGGAGGGGAGGGGAGAGGATGGGATGGAATGGGATGGGAGGAGAGGAGAGGGGAGGGAAGGGGAGGGGAGGGGATGGAATGAATGGGAAGGGAAGGGATGGAAGGGGATGGGATGGGAAGTGATGGGATGGGAGGGGAAGTGATGGGATGGGATGGAATGGATGGGATGGGAGGGAATGGGATGGAATTAATGGGAAGGGAAGGGATGGAAGGGGATGGGATGGGATAGGATGGGATGGGATGGGAGGGGATGAATGGGATGGAATGGGAGGGGAGGGGAGGGGATGGGAAGGGCCAGTTCAGGTGGCTCAGCCCAAGTGTCCCCCAGGTCAGGGGCTTCCTGCTGCAGCAAGAAATTTATGTATATTTATGTATAATTTATGTATATTTATGTATAACACATGTGTGTATATACAAATACATTTATATGTTGGTCTCTGGTACAGAGTGGGCTAAAAGGCTTTGCATTAATTAAATCCAGAGGAAGGTAATTTGTTTCGGGTCCTGGTTTGCTGCCACTTCTCTGGCTGCTACACAGAAGTGCCAAGCTCACAGAAAATGACTTATCTAATAAGTTGCAATAAGTAAATGATGTGGTATTGATCGGGGCCTTCACAGCAGCCTGAGCAACCAATACTTTCAGTACATTTCTTCCAGGTCACTTCCAAATAACACCATTAAATACCAAACGTGCATCTCCAGGATGGGAGCAGCTATTAAATTATGCTCATGGATATTAATATAAAAGGGCCTGAGGCCTGTCTTTACACAGGCAGAAAAAGAGCAGCAGTTAAGCAGCAAATAGGATGAAGAATATATTTTTATGGTACACTTAATATTTATTACATTTTAAGATTCGTGGCTGTTTGGGGAGGGAGAATTTTGAAACCCCAACCTCCCCACTCACAGGTGGGCGTGTTTGCATTTCCTTTCCTTTCCTTTCCTTTCCTTTCCTTTCCTTTCCTTTCCTTTCCTTTCCTTTCCTTTCCTTTCCTTTCCTTTCCTTTCCTTTCCTTTCCTTTCCCTTCCTTTCCCTTCCTTTCCCTTCCTTTCCCTTCCTTTCCCTTCCTTTCCCTTCCTTTCCCTTCCTTTCCCTTCCTTTCCCTTCCTTTCCCTTCCTTTCCCTTCCTTTCCCTTCCTTTCCCTTCCTTTCCCTTCCTTTCCTCTCCCCTTCTCTCCCCTTCTCTCCCCTTCTCTCCCCTTCTCTCCCCTTCTCTCCCCTTCTCTCCCCTTCTCTCCCCTTCTCTCCCCTTCTCTCCCCTTCTCTCCCCTTCTCTCCCCTTCTCTCCCCTTCTCTCCCCTTCTCTCTCCTTCTCTCTTTTCTTTTCTTCCTTTAAATGAAGAATCCTGGCTGCTCTTTCCTCTTGAGCCTTCCAGCAGATGGGAATCCTGAGGGGAGGATGGAGGGGCTGGGGGCTCAGGGGCAGAGGGGAGGCTGCCAGCAGGGCTGTGCTGGGCGCTGCTCTCTGTGCCCTCAGCAGGGATGGATGTGGAGGAGCAGGAGCCCAGCTCTGCTGCTGCCAGCCCAGAGCCAGCAGAACGAGGCACTGGGTGCTCAGATTCAAACTGGGGACAGAGCACCAGGACCTGCAGCTCCACCTGAACGTCCCTGGCAGCCAGGGAAGGGCTGTGCAAAGGGAGAGGGCTCAGAGGTTCTCGCAGACCCTGAGGGTTGGTGTCAGATGCTGTCTGGGTCGGGCCAAGGGTGCTGCTGCTGTTCCCTGCACACCCAGAGGGATGGGTGACCCACTGAAAGTTTCCTTCTTTGGGCCCAAAGCAAGGAGTTTCGTTGTGCTGTCTGTGCAGGAACGGCAGGACCTCAGCTGGAATCAGAGAGGAGACACATTGCAGGGTTGGAAATGAGGCAGCAGTCGAGGAAATGCTCTGTCTGACCTGGATGTCATCTGCCCCAGTCCCAGCTTCCCCAGTCTCAAGGTGGTTTTCCCATCCTAACCACTTTCATATCGTTGGGGTGCATTGAGGGGGTTCCCTGTTCTCCTCTGCTCTCCTACTGCTCCTCTGCAGAAAACCCAACCCGATCTTTCTGCAGATTGAGCCCAAGGATTGTGTGGGGTAAATCCAGGATGGTGCATTTTAAGTACTGTTTAAATACTGAGCAGTGGTAGTGGTGACCAGAACCGAACTGCAGGAACCCAAAGGGACTGAGGGTCACCTTTAAAGTGTTTTCCAGCCTCTAATTCCAGTGGGAATAAGGATTAGACCCTCTGTTCTGGAGGTCCATCTGCAGTGTGTTGCTCCAGATGTGCTGAGCTCCAGCAGGGCTGTTCTGGCAGGCAGGGGGATGGAGCTGTGCAGTCAAGCTGCATTACAGCAATTTGTCACTAAGGCTCCCAGGAACCTTGTGATGGACTCTAATGCCATCCTCAATCAAGAAAATCGTATTTACACTTAGAAACAAAACTCCTGTTGCTCCTCAGACTGCAGAAGATCTGATCTTACTTTCTCTGTGAAAGCAGTGGCCCTGAAATGGCTGCAGAACCCCCCTGGCTGCAGAAATGAAGCTCTAATTGCAGTGAGAGCCCTCAGGACATGCCTTGCTGGGCAGCAGCTCCTGCTCGGGTGTTCTGCAGGCAGCGTCCCGGCTTTGTGCAGTGTGTGTGCCCTGGTTCTCTCCTGGGGTGGCAGTTTGCTGGGCAGAGTGCCAGGAGGGAGTATCAAAAGCCTCTCCAAAGCCAGGGCTTTACTCCGTGTCTTGTCTGGGCTTTGCTTGAGCGTGAATGACCAGGTACACAAAGCCAGGGCTGACCTGAGCTGCTGATGCTGGGAGGAGGGAGAAAGGGACCTTTTGGACCAGCTGCATAGGAAAAAAAAAAAATATCTCTAGTATTTTTCGTCCTCATTTTCTATCCCTGGGTGTTTGCTAAGGAGAAATGCAAGCACAGGCTGGTGCTGCTGGGAATAAGCACCTTGTGCTGATGCTGATCAGTTAATGGGAGAGGTCTGGGGAGGCTCTGTGCCAGGGGAAGGCTGCCTGCCTGATCCACATCTACCTGGAAATGAGCAGAAAAATGGCACGGAGGGAAGATCAATACTGAAGGGAGAAACTTTTACAAGTCTTACTGAGGTACTGAGATTTGTGCAGAGACAGCAAAGAGGGGGTCAGAGGCAGAGCAGGATGGCACCTGGAGAGGAGGGAGGAGAAGGCTCTCAGGCTGCCCCAGAGGCACAGGGGGCTCAGGGCTGGGCTGAGGAGGGGGGAGGCAGCAGCCCTGCCCTGGCCATGGACACAGCTTCTCCTGAGCAGCCACAAAGTCAGGAAGCTCCAGAGATTCTGGCTTTGCATTTTATTTGTGGCTCTGGATAAAGTGGAACTGAGGCAGCCCTGGGAATCTGGCTGGAAAGCTTTACCAGGGTGGTGTGTGACCATCCTGGGGCTTGGGGCAGCAGTCAGGACAGTCAGAGGGGTGGGGACAGGCAGAGCATCCTCTGTCTTTCCCCCATCCTCTGTTTTGCTGGGCAGAAATGTGGCAGAAGCCCCCCTGTCCCCAGCCCCTGTCCCCACACTGCCATCGGGGGGCTTTGTGCCTGGGCTGAGGGGCTCAGCTGCCTGGCAGAATGGGGGCAGGGGGACAGAACTTTCAGAGACAGCTTCTGTGTGAGGCTGGGGAGGGGAAGCTGGAGCTGGAACACTGACAGGCCCTGAGGAACATCCATAGCTGCCAGGGAGGAGGCTCCCAGCTCTTTGGAGCTGCCTCTGGGCATTCCAGTTCTCCACTGCCCAGCTGCCCAGGGACCTGCACTGCCCCCAGCCCTGGGTAAAGAGTGAAGGGTTAGAAGAGAGTGGGTTGGATCCCTGCTCCCACTTCACTGAGCTGGAATCTCTGATGGTTTTGTGCAGGGTTTGTGCGGCCCAGAAGGGACAAGCTGTGTGTGGCTGCCAAGGGCAGTGTCACCCGTGTGGTGACAAGGCTGAGTGTCCCTCCCAGCCCCCTGCAGTGGGTCCATCCCCTCTGGGTGGGCAGGGGGCTCAGTGCGTGGCTTTGCCCACCCCCAGGTGCTGGTGTGGGGCTCAGGAGGGGCCACGCTCTGCCCCCCAAGCAGCAATCCCAGCCCCGAGGCTGTTGTTAAATAATGCTCAGTGCTGCTGTGGTGACAGAACTGTGCTGGCAGTCACCTGGTGGGGCTGAGCATCACTCATCTCCTGTGGTTAAGCTGCCAAGAGAGATGAGAGGGAGTCCTGTGCATTACCCCACTGTTTCTGCACAGTGCTGAGCAGGCTGGAGTGGAGGGGACAAGGGGGGTTCAGAGGGGAGCAGAACACAAGCTCCTGTCCCATGGCCCCTGTGCCCCCTGGGCTCTGCCTTCCTCTTGCCCTCACCCCAGGCTGTTGGGTGAATTCTCTGGGAAGCTGATCACCAGAATCCTGGAGGTGTTCAGGTGCCTCTTTGTGCCTTGAAAAGGTAAAAGGGTTGAGGGCACTGCCCTGGCACCCCTGGGCACATCCTCCCCTCCCCACACATCCCTGGGCTCACCCTGGTGCTGGCCCAGCCAGGGAGTGAGCAGAGTTTGTGCCTGGTGCCAGCAGCCAGCTGCAGGGATGTGTCAGGAAAATCAGCCATTAAAACCAGGGCTGATTATTCAGGCAAATCAATGGAGTCATTGGTTCCACTCCTCTGTCCTGAGCAGAGCCTGGGGAGGAGTCAGACCTTTATAGCTACAGATGTTTGTACCTGCTCTCATTTATCTCTAGAGGTAAGGCCACCAGATGGGCTGGAAAATAATTCCCTGTTTGCTCAGTTCTTCTTCAAAAAAAAAAAAAAAAAAAAACCCAAAAAATTCCTGTGGAAAAATCTGAGTTGAAGGTAATTTGTACTCCTCAGCTGTGCCCTTTAAAATCAGAGCCCTGATGGCAAAAAATCTATTTAAATAGATTTAATCTTTATCTCTACCCTTCTTCTGGTGGTGCCTCAGAATTTGGAGGAGTTTCCAGCTGGAGGAGGCTGCTGGAGGGGCTGGAGAGCTGCAGTGCCATGGAGCATCCTGGGGGTCAGAGCCCCTTCCTCCCCCCTCTGCTCCTCAGCACTGAGCTGGGGGTGCAGGGGAGGCTCTGGGGTGCAGGGGCCATCTCTCTGCTGGCCCTGTGTAAGCAATTAACAAATACCCACGTAAAGTTTGGGGTTTTTTTTTTTCTTTCCTCTCTGGCCAAGGGGCTGGGATGATGTAGAACTTCAGTGAAAGTTTCTCAGTTCCATGTGTAATTAATGTCCCTGCCCCATGTCTGAAGCCAGGGATGGGGTTCCTCAGAGGAGCCTGGCACCCAGGGCTGCTGCCCGTGTCCCTTCCCTGGCTGTGGCCCTGCTGGGCTGGTACTGACTGGGCCATCCCCACCCTGAGCAGAACCAGGGCTGCCCCCTGCCCCCTGCCCCCTGCCCCCTGCCCCCTGCCCCCTGCCCCCTGCCCCCTGCTCCCTGCTCCCTGCTCCCTGCTCCCTGCCCTGGGTCAGCTGCAGCTGGGAATGAACCTGGAGTGTTCATTTGCTCAGCTTGGCTTGAGAGATCAAAAGTTTACCTTTGTCTCTCTTAAAAAAAATGTTTAATGTATCACTCAAAAAGGGCTTGAACTTCAAATCAATATATTGAAAAAAGGAGACTGACTTTCAGAGCAGATTTTAAATACTCATGCTCCTACTGAATAATAAACCCTGCTCTTTCAGTGAAGAACCACACTCAGGTGGTTAAAACTATTATCAGGATAGAATTTAAAGGCTCTTCCTAACTTTCTGTGGTTGTACCCAGCAAAGTGGATGCAGCCTCTGATGTGTTCAGGTATTTGCTGAGGCTGAGCAGGGAGGGAAGTGCCTGCAGAGGGTTGTGGTGCTGCCTTTGCTTGCCTGGCTTCTGGGCAGGTGGAAGCAAGATGGAGAAAGAGAATTGACTCCTCTGCACCACAGGCTCCTGCCTTCCCTTTCTTCTACAAAGCTGCAGCAAAATAAACTTTTTTTTTTTTTTCTTTTTTCCTCCCGCATTTATACAAGAAACACTCAGGGTAAAAATAGTAAATGGAGTAGAGCAGGGAGATGTGACAGGATTATTTGTACCCTCATAAGGAGCCTGGCAAAGCAAAGCAAGAGGCAGGAAAACATCAGGAGTGGGAGCAGCAAAGGCACAGTAAATATCCCAAACCTGTGTGTGGCTGAGCAGCTGCTCCTGTGTTGCTGCTCCTGTGTTGCTGCTCCTGTGTTGCTGCTCCTGTGTTACTGCTCCCAGCCCTTCCCTCTTTCCTCTCCTTCCCTCTCCCCCTGTGGGCAGGAGCAGCAGTGAGTGCAGGTTTATAAGTCCTGCAACCAGTAAGCAGGTTTCCATCACTGGTGCTGCTGGGTCCTGGCACAGGGAGGTTCTGGGGGACACCACCGTGTCCCCTGCTCCAGCCACCCCTGGGACACGGGGGCTGCAGGGGGGTGGCAGCTTCAGAACCACCTCGTGGGATCCCAGACTGCTTAAAACTCATCCAGGGACACCTCCCACCAGCCCAGGGTGCTCCGACCTGGAACACTGCCAGGGATGGGGCAGCCACAGCTTCTGGGGGCTCAGCACAGCTCCTGTGGGAGGGCTGGGACTGGAGGGGGGGTCTCCTGTCTGTCTGTCTGTCTGTCTGTCTGTCTGTCTGTCTGTCTGTCTGTCTGCTGGCAGCAGGTCTGTGATGCTGAGATGCAGAGCTGGGAGGCTGCAGTGGCTGGCAGTGGCCATGTCAGGAGTTCACCCCTGGGGCACCCCGAGCTCCTGGGGTCTGCACAGACACAAAGTGATGGCCAAAGCCTTTTCTGTGCCCCTTGCTCAGCCCGGGGTGCAGGGAGCCCCTGGAGCAGGACCTGGAGCATCCTCCTCCTCCTCTTCACACTTGGCAGAGGTAGCAAAAGGGGACACAATATGCCACCTCTACTTTGTTTTGCAACACATGAAGCCCAAAGCAGATTGATTCCTCTGCAATGTGAATTTGTTGTGTTGCTTTGGAGACCTTTTACTCAGTTTTGGTTTAATAGCTTGTAATGAATTCTGTCCTCAGGAGCCCCTCTTGGTGCCTGCTGCAAGCTGCTGTTCCCAGTGCTGTGCCCTGGTGACCACGAGCTGGATCGTGCTCAGGGAAGGACCTTGCTGAGAATGAAACCTCTGGCTTTCCCCAGGTTTGTGCTGCTCAGGGTGGGTTTCTGTGCTGTCTGCTGGAGGCTGTGTGCTCCCCAGCTTCAGTCAGTGCTCAGACAGCACACACAGGGTCAGGGTCTGCAGCTCGTGTTGCACAAGTGGCCACCAAGCAGGGGAATTGGGCAATCAGATATCTGCCCCTGGAAAGCTTTGGGGGACCACTCTTTGCTGGGGTTAATTGGCTGAGCTGGCTCCAGGCTTTGTCTGCAGCCCAAATGGGAAGGATTGCTGCTCTGGGTGGCTGGTGGAACATCACTGCTGGTGGCAAATCCGTGTGAAGGAACTGGTCTGCTGGCTTGTCCTGGCCTTGGGGACAGCTGGGCTGGGGGCTGAGCAGGGCAGGAGAGGTGGGGGCCTCCTGCTCTTTATCTGAGCAGCTTTAGTAACCCCTGGGTACACCCACTCCTTGGCTTTTAGGAAGGAGCAATTTTACATAAACTGTTTCTCTTCTTACCAGGACTCCAAGCTGCGTTTTTGGTTTTTTTCTTTCTTTTCTTTTTTGGTTTGTTTCCCTTGTTTTGCATTGCCACCCTGTCACCTGACATGAGCCTTGTTCCCAGGGCCTGGCAGGGTCTGCACCCCCCTGGAGGAGCCAGCAGCTTCCCTCCCCTCCTCCTCCTCCTCCTCCTCCTCCTCCTCAGCCCTGAGGGCTGAGCCTGCCTCCCAGGGACTGCTCAAGAAGGGAGAAAACTGAAAAGCAGTCTGGCTGGAGAAGATTGCCATAACAATATTCTTACAGCTATTTTGACAGTGATTTGCAAGGAGAGGAGTGTGTTTGAGAATGAGTCAGATTTCCCGAAAACACCCCAAATATATTTTTTTCCATGAAATTCTATCTGGCTTGATAACAGGTGATTATTTTCTTAGCAGGTATCTTTACTCCAGGAAGGAATTTTATTTTTTCTCCCTTTTTTTTACTGAAACTGTCTCCTTCCCCCAGTACAGCAAGCAGGGTACTTTGGAACAAGGACAGGGAATGAGCACAGGAGCAGATCTGGAATACACTTGGGAGATGTCTGGGGAAGAGAAGAGGCAGCCCAGACGTATTGTTGGTTGACTCAATTTTGTTCTCATGTAATTCTCTTTAATAACATTACAACAATATAAATTTGGAGTAATCCATGGCTGGCCCTGTACACAGGGAGTTACACCAGGGTGTAACTGTGCAGAGGATGCTACCCAAGCCCTTGCTGAGGTGGTGAGCAGCTTCAGCTCCCTCTGGGAGGGTTTCCAGGGTGGCTCCTGCCCTCACCTTAACTCCCTAAACCCCAGCAGAAATGGTGCCAGAGAAATGTCTCTGTCCTGCCATGAAATGCAAAGAGATGAACAACAAATACAGGGGTAGGGAGGATGCTGGTCCCACAGGATGCCACACTGGCCATGGGGACACAGGAATTGGCACTGGGCAAAAGGGTGAGAAAACCCTGGGGGGTTGCAGCCAGAGCCCCTGCTTTTCAACCAACCTCCTGCAAAGTGGTTAAAGCATTTGAATATCATTATAAATATTTAAATGTGCTCAGTGCAAGCCTGCGTGGGTGTCAGTTCATTGAGCACCCTTGAAATGAAAATAATGAAACAAATGACCTCTGGTAAATAAAAGAGTGGCCCCAAAAGCTTTGCAGGGCAGGGTTCAGCCCTGGAGCCTGTGATGGGTACCAGCACCTGAAGTGCTGGGGTCAGGGCTGATCCTGGGGAGCACAGAGCCCAGCTTGACTGCTTCAAAGGCAGCTCTCAAAATAAATAAAAAGAAAAGAGCTCTCCTCTACCCCCTCCCCTGCCTCTAAATACATTTTTCAGGCTTGCAGCTGGAGCTGCTGCAGGCTGGGCACAGGCACAGGGATGGTGTCCCAGGGAGGGATGGATAGAGGGAAGGATGCTCTGCTCTCCTCCTGTCCATCCCAGCTCCAGCTGCAAGCCTGAAATCCCAAGGTTTTCCTAGCTTTTAGGTGTTTCTTGGGCAAACCCACTCCTGTGAGGGGTGTGATGGGCACCGGTGCCCCCAGAGCCCCTGGTGTGTCCTGGCAGCCCCCAGCCCTGGGCTTCCCCTCGCCCACTGCTGGGACAGGGGCTGTGCAGGGGACTGGAGCTGCTCTTGGGCAGCCTTGGCTGGGCTGTCACTGCTGGCTCTGATCATGGAGCTGCTATCAGTCTGAGCTTGTTTCATCTCAGCTGCCTTCCCCTAATCCAATTACATTCGATGTGTAACTTTTACCATTTTTAAATTACCTCTATGTCCTCCCCAGACTTAACTAACCAGTAATGAATTATAATTTTATTGTACTTTGGGCCATAAAAGTGTATTGTATCTTGCAGTGAAATATCTTTATAAGCCTCAGCAGCTGCTTCATATCCCCTTTTTGCTTTATTTTATTTCATTTCAGCAGTGATCCATCCGGAGCAGGCACACTGAGGAGGCAGCACAAAGCTGGGGTGTCCTTCACTGGTAAATATTTCTTAACTAATAATTTGATTCCTCCCAGAATTGTAAAGCAATAACAGAAATTAAACCAAGACTGATTAATTAGAGGATGAATGGCAGCACGGCCCAGTGCAGAGCCATGAGCAGGCAGGAGGAGAGGGGGATTGGGTAGGTGCCATAGCCCTTTCTTTTTGCTTTAAGTGTACTTTAAAACTACTCCAGGACTGACCCTTTCCCTAACTTGCTGTATCCCCTCTGTGCCTCATTTAAAGCAGTCTTCCCAAACACAAATTTCTAGATTTATATGTAAATGCACTGCAGATCAATTAAAAGATAAAGCTGACTTTTCTGTGGGAATACAGCAGGAATAAGCTCGATAAGATGTAATCCTCCTATCCTCAGCTTTTATTCACTGAACTGATCCCAGTGGGTTTTTATCCTCAGCAATAATTTTCCACCTTGTGGTCATTTTCTGTCCGTATTTGTAGCTATATATATATATATATACATATATATGTATAAATATCGAGGGAGAACCTCTGTGTAGAGGAAGTTTTGATCCAAGAGCCAGACAGAGCTGAGAACCGTGCTGAGGACTCAGGGTGACCCTTGCATTAAACCACTGTCACCACCATGCTGATCCCTGTGTTTCACAGGAGAATCCTGCTGTGGGGGGCTGAAGGGAATGCCAGAAGCTTGGACTCCCCAGGACCTCAGCACTGGAGCCCCAGGAGCCCCCTGGGCCCTTTGGGTGGGTGAAATTTCTGGAGCAGAGAGGGAGGGGAGGATGCTGAGGAGGCTGAGCCCATAGCCAGCCCATTGCCTCTGCTCCCCAGGGCTGGGGTTGGGCTGGAAATCGGAACAAAATGAAAAAATAACAATCCCTATCTCATCAGTGAATAATCCCCCAAGCTACCTCTCCCTCTGAGCAGTCCTGCAGGCAGCAGGAACTTTTCATTATCCCTGGGCTGGCCACGTGCTGCGTGTTCCAGGATTTCACCGTGGCCAAGAGATGCAGAGGGAGCCTGATCTTGGCTTTTTGTGTCTGCCAGGGGATTTAACTCCCAAACACGGGGGGTCACACAGCAGCAGCATTTGGATAGAGGTCTCCCAGGCTGGGTCCCCTCAGGGAAGCCCAAATACTTTAAAAATAATACAGGGATAAAGCCCTGCATGGCTGCAGTGAGGCTCTGCAGGGAATTATCGGGCTGGCCAAGGGGAAGGGGCTGCAGGGAACTTGGAGGAAGAGGTGAGGAGGTTCGTGGGGAGAGCTCGTCCTTCCCGTGCCACGCGGGGAATCGGAGGAGAAGAGAGAGAGAGACCGGGGGCAGGAATTAAAAAGCAGCAGCAGCCAAGAGGAGGCTGCGGGGAGGCAGCGATTCCCGGGAGGGCAGAGCAGGAAAGAGGAGCTCGTTTGGCTGCTACTTCATTTAGACGTGCTTAGGGACTTCTCGCTTACACGTTCAGATTTTTGGGACTGTTTGCTGGAGAAATCTGAAGAGGTTCTTGCTGGGTTGCCATGGCAACGGCGGGCTTGCCGATGCCGCATGGGCTGCCCAGCTGCCTGCCCGCAGGAACGATGGATGGGGAGGCTCGGGGCTTTGGGCTTAGTTATTTATTTTTTATTCTATTCTGTAGCTTTGAGAGCTGAAACTATTTGCCCTCCCTGGGGGGTCCCCCCGAGGCTTTGCAGCCTCCTCTGCAGAGGGCAATGGGGGGCAGGACCCCCTCTGTACCCCCAGCTGAGCAGTGACCTCTGGGGGGACATTCTGAGTGTGGGAGCTGAAACGGCACTCAGTGAAGAACCCTCATGAGTGGCATTTTGGGGGGGAATCGGGGAATCCAAGGATTATATGGACTTCTGCTGCTGCTGCTGCTTCAGTGCAGGGCAGTGATGCTGTGATTTGCTCCCCCTCTCTGCAGAAGAGCAGGGGGGGCCAAGGGGGTGCTGAGCTGCCAGGCTGGGGTGTGCCCAGGCTGGAGCCAGGGGCTGGCAGGACACGGGATGTGGGGCTGAGAGCCCTGGGACCTGGAGATGTTCCGTGGGCAGGGGGGGGGCAGCTCCTCTCCTGCCCGGGGGCTGGGGATGCCCTTGGTGCTTGGGAATGCTGCAGGATGGGGTCCCAGCTCCAGAGGGGGGGTCAGGGAGCTGTGGGGCTGCTTCATCTCCTCCACACAGGGGTGTGTGTCCTGCAGAGCCACGGGGCTGCTGGAGAGGCTCTGGTGCTCTCAGAGCTTGGACAAGCTCTGAATTTCCCTCCCTTCCTCTGTAAAACAGCACCAGCACCACTGCTGCCCCCGGGGTATCCCCCAGGCTCCCCAACCCCACTGAGGTTCAGGTGTTGGACGAGGGCTCTGTGGTTCTATGGCAAACATTTCACTCTCCTCCTGAGCAGCTGAATGGAACTTTTTGATCCCCAGCCTCCATTTTTACTTGAAATTTTCAGAAAAGTCCACTCCAGCTCTTCGTTTTACTACACAGAAAATTGATGTGTGTTTAAAATTTTATTATTATTTTTTTAATCTAGTTCAAAAGGAAATGTTTAGTAGTTTATTTTTCAAATATGCTGTTTGTGGACGTTGTAAATAATTTTTCACAGTGGTCTTTAAAAACAGGTTTTTGCTTTGATTTTTTAAAAACCCCCACCTGCCTATCTTCACACACCACACGTGTTTTGGTGTACAAAAACCCCCAAACTCCTGTTTTTGAGGAGTTGTTTTGAAACTCAGTAAAGCCCCAGGCGTCAAACAGCTCTGTCCAGATGGCAGTACCTTTACTTTCCTTTTATTCTCAAATAAAGCCACACAAGTGTCCTGGGCATGAGGACAGGGAGAGTCTGGCTGCAGCACCTCAGTGCCACGAGCAGTGTCTCAGGGATCTGCATCCCAGGAGACAGCAAGGGTTCATCTGAGGAGCAGCCTGGCAAAGGGCTCCCTCTGAGCTCACTGTGTCTGTGTTCTGGGGATGAAAGGCCCTGGGACCTCTGATTCCCCCAGGATTGTCCCCAGAGCCAACTGCAGAGCTCTGGGGGGGGATGTCCCCTCCATCCCTGCCTGCCCCAGGCTCCTCGGGATGCACCACAGGGAGAAAACCCTGGAAGCAGAATGTCAGGAGGGGAGCTCAGAGGGTTGGGGGGTTCCTGCCCCCTTGGCCCTTTAGGATCAGAAGGGTTTCAGGAGGGTCCCTTGGTCAGTGAACAGGGTTTTTTTGGGGCAGCTGTAGCAGAGGGAGATGAACTTGGTGCCCAGGGCTGGGGAGGGCTCCTTGCTGTGCCCAGGGAGGGCAGCAGGAAAACTTCCATTTGTCAGGAATTGTGCCTCTAATGCAATATCCACTTCCCAAAGCAAGTGCTCAGGTTTCCTGTCACTGGAATGACTTGCTAGAGCCTGGCAGGTCTTGGTTTCAGGTGCTAACAACTGCTGAGCTCTAATGCACTGAGGAAGGGCTCTGAGCCTCTAAAAGCTGAGTTTTCCTGCCAAAACAAAGGACATGACTGGCAGGAGGAGTTTTTCCAAGCTCTGTGTGCTCCTCATGGTGTGCAGCAGGTGAGTGTTCTCCTGCCATTCCTGTTACTGAGAGGAGCTCTAAGCATGGCAAGCTTTAGTCCTGCTGCTGATGGAACCAATCCTTCCCACCTCCCCTCCTGCCTTTTCCACCCCCAGGCTGCCTCTCCCTGCCCTTTCCCCTCTGCTGATATTTCTCCCCTTTTCCTGGGCTTTTTGCACTCTTGGTTTCCCCTCTGCTGGGAGCTGGGCTGGCAGAGCTCACCTTGGGGATGTGGAGCTCCCAAAGCATGGCAAGCAAGGTGTTCAGACCAAACACTGGGAGATGGATTTGCTTTGGAGGCACAGGAGAAAATAGAGGAGATAATATAAAAGCTGTTTTCTAAATGACAGGGGAGGAGAGGAGGAACAGCAAGTTTCCCTTTGAAGAGATTTGTAAGAGAACCAGGGAAGCAGGCACCATGCATCATGTGTCCTTGTGCTTCCTAGCAGGGATAGTGCTGCTAAGAATATGAAAAAATAATTATGGTGTGAGGAAGGGCAAAAATTGAAGACATCTTTTTCTGTGAGCTTTTGTTCTGTACTCTATTTAATTTAAAATAAATAATTTACTATTTGTGATTTATGCTGTTAATTTAAGTTACATTTTTCTTGAGTGTGAGCCTGCAGTAGATTATCATGTTTGCAGTGCCAAGGGCACTTATGTGTCTTCTCTTAGGGAAGAGAGAGCCCTGGCCTTTGTGCTTTGTGATTCAGGCTTCAAATGACATTACTCCCCTCTCTGTGGCTCCCTGCCCTGCTCAGGAGATGTGCCAGCAGTGCCTCCTCCCTGCCAGGAACATGTTGCTGGGTTTTATCTCCCCGAATGACCACGCTGTTTATTTGGAACACTCCAAGTGCCAGCGAGCACTCATGCAAGCAGCAAGCAAAACTTCACAGCAAACAGTGTGACACTAATCTGTTGTTTGTGCTAAAATACAGAAAGGAAATTACTGCTTGCCTGTCATGAAGCTCATAAAAGGAACAAAAAAGAAAAAAAAAAAAAACAAAAAACCCAACAGAAAAATGCCACAGCAAAAGAAAAAGCTTCAAAAGAAAGTTCAGTTATCAGCTGGTTTCATGCCTTGTAGCTCCAGCTGCAAACAATCCCTTCCCAAATCCAGGAGCAGCCCAGGGCTGGGGCTCAGAACACCCAGAGCCTCCTCCTGGTGGGGAGGGGGCAGCTCCAGGGCCCCTTCCCCATCCCGGGGGGACAGGGAGCGTTTGTCATCTGATACCTTCTTGTTTTGGAGCCGAGCACCTCACAATACATTTTCTGTGCTGTGACCCTGCAAGCCCAGAATGAGCGATCAGCGCAGGTTGAGTCCCCGTTCTTGCTGTTACCCCGGCAAAAGCTGTTCCTGGGGTGTGAAACTTGGGGTTTCCTTGGTACCCAAAGACAAGAGAAGGACCCAAAGCAAGAGTAGCCAGGTGCTGCTGCCCAGCAGGTAACTGGGGTGGGGAGGGCACTGGGGCAAACTCCCCACCTCCCCCTGCTCAGGATAAAAAGCCCTTTGGAGGAGCTGGGTGTTTCTCCTCTGCCCTGGTCTCAGTGCTGAGGGGTGGCTGCAGCCTGAGAGCAGAGGGGGAGATAATTAGCAGGGATGTTTAATGAGGTGCAGCCATCTGGGGGCTCCCTCCCACCACCCCCTCCTGCCGGCTCCACGTTCCCAGGTAAGGATGTGGTCCTGAAAATGGGGTGGTATTTTTAAAAGCACTGCAGTCTGAATTATATCATAGTCTCAGTGAAACATTCTGAGAGTAAATGTAGAGTCCTGGAGAGAAAAATGGTATTCCTGGTTTTCACATAATGGAGCTGCAGCATACAAATGCCCTGTACTGAGTAATTTAAAAAGCAGAGCCAAAAATTAAACCCCTGATTTTTTCCCCCCAAAGTGACTTTCAGTCTCCCATATCCACAGCAGGGATAAAAGTTTAATTGATGTCAATATAAAAGGATTACAGCTTAGATTTACCCAGGCTGTCACACTCATGGTTCCCCAGCTGAAGTTTCTGGATCCCACCTTGGTTTGCCTGCACAGCATGGAATGGTAAAATCTAAAAAAACAGTTTTTTTCACTTTTTTTGTTGTTTGTTTTTTTGGTTTTTGGTGTTTTGTTTGGTGTTTTTTTTTTTTTTTTGTTCTCATTGCTGTGCATGTTCAGGATCACTTTAGGTAGAAATGACAGATGTATTGAAAGGATTTATTTCCTTTTCTTCCAGTTGCAGTATAAGAGCTCAGTGTGAGCCCAGGACTCAGCCTGGCAGTGCTGGGAAATGCTTCTCCTCCTCCTCCCACCCCTCCAAAATTCCATGTCAGTGTAAGAACAGAGCCTGCTCCTGTCAGGAGGGGGAGTGCTGGGGGGGATTCACTGCTTTTAAATTTAACTGTTAAAATTTAGTCATAAACCACACTCAGCTGAGATCTGCAGTTCAAAGATCTTACAGCAAAGAGTGATAAATCAGACTTGTTTGGGAAAAGCTAAAAATAAAAAGAACCCCTGTTTCCAGGAGAGTTCTTGGACATGGGGGTGGCTGTGACTGTCTGGAAGTGTTGGTGTGCAGGGCAGGGGGATTTAGTGTCCCAGTGGTGGTGTTTGGGATGTGTCCTGGGAACGGCTGGGACAGGGAGAGGCTTGGGGATAGGACAAGAACTGAAATTCCTTTATTCTGGAATTTCCCAGTGCTGCTCAGCCCAGGGCTCTCTGCTCCCACCTCCTCCTTTCCCTCTGGCCCCGCTGTTCCCCGGGGACATTTCTCACCCCTCTCTTTAGAAGTGACTGTTCTGAATAATTTAGTCCATTGGAAATCTTTGTTCTGTACCTCCAGACTGATGTGGAAATCTGTCTCAAACCTGAGGGTTATCTGAAATCAATAATATCATCAACTTCACCTGCATTTGCAAAGATAATATTTCCATAATATTGCCTGGCTTCAAAGGGGAGAAGAAAGGCTGTGCAGGAGAAACAGTTGTAAAAATTATTGCAGTGAAGCAGCATTAAATTTTAGAAAACTTTTCCAAGGCCATTAATTGAACTCTGTTAGAAGATTTAAATGAGATATTGAAAATCAAACGCTGGGGCCAAGTTTTAATTGCCTGTTCTCTGAGGGAGGGAGCATCATTTGGAGATGCAGTTTCTATTTTGCATCTGTACAGAAAGACCCAGCAGCCTTTGGAGCTCCAGTGTTCAGTGCCTGGCACAGCATCTCAGGTGACTTCTCTGGGCTTCTCAGAGTGCTGAGAGGTGCTGGGGGTGCTCAGATCCTCTTCCCTGCTGCTGCTAAAAGCAGATCCCAGTGGGAATATCCTGAGGAGTGTCTCCCTGCCTGGCATTGCTGGGGCTCAGCACTGCTTCTCCCTCCCATTTCTGGGTATGGGCCCCTTAGAAAAGAGCTCCTCGGGCCCCTGCCAGCCAGAAATGGGCACTTCTCACACCAACTTCAGACACAGACTTAAGAGCCCCAAGCAGATGAGGAGGATAAAGTGGGGAGCTGAATGCTGGGTGTGTTGGAAATGGGGATGCAGAGATGGCCAGAGAGACAAAAGGTGTCTGGAGCTGAGAGAGAGAACTGAGGGATTTACACCTGTGAGAGAGGGGCTGTAGTGGCACAGCTTCATTCCTCACTCCTGAGCCCTTTCCCATTCTTCTTTTTTTTTCTTCTTTCTTTCTTTTTTTTTTTTTTTTTTTTTTTTTTTCTGGGAGGTTGTATTTACAGACAGATGCCCAGCCTCAACTGCAGCTCTATTGCCCATCCCCAGGCATTCAGACTTCCCTCCAGTTTTTAATCTGGATATTTTAAGTTGTTTGAATACCAATCCCTGCCCATTACTTACCAGTACTGCCCCTATTTAGTCCTCTGGGTCTCGGAGATTCCAGAGCCCAGGAAGCATCCTGAGCCTCTGCAGACACCAGTGGGAACCACATTAATTTGTAGTCAGGACAGGGCTGAAAACATTTGTCTTCCCCACCCCCAATTAATAATAAATCAGCCCCTTTCTGGTTCCTTTAGGCTCTAATTTTAAACAATCTGCTGAAATACATCCTGTCTGCAGGACAGGGCTGATGACAGGCTTTGGATTGAAAACAGGAGTTCTGTGCTGCCTTGGAAAGGGAAAACCTCAGAGCTGGATGGGAGGGACAAGGTATGGTCACCTGCTGCACTGGGGACTGGGGAAAAATGGTGTCTGCAATTGCCCTATAAATCTGAACAATTGTAGAGTGCTGAAAACCATCATGTAGATGAGAACCCCCTGGCCAGCAGTGCTTGATAGGGTCAGCCCTGGGTTTTCCAGCAGGGAAGCTGATCCCAGCATCCCATCAGATCCGTTCCCTTTGGCTGCTGTTGGGATCACAGCCTGGGACTGAGTGTTTCACTGTTACTGACAGGATTAATTTTGCTGTTATATTTTATTTCTTTATTGGAAAGTGTGAATAGCATACTGATACCAAACAATTTCTGTATGAGGCTGGAGAGCCCTACACAGCTATGGCAGGGGGGTGGCTCAATAAGGGACTTTCATTACTTTTTCTCTGCACAGCCCAGTGTTACTCAGCAGTTTATTCATAAAGAAAAAAAAAAAAAAAAGCTGTGATAGGAGAAATAACTGGTACTGACAGTACACTAAAGGAAAATTGAAAATTTTGCCTTTTGCCAAGTGGGTGAGTGAGCAGAACATCAGCCTGTCCAAGCCAGCACTGAGGGACTTGCTGATTTTTGCTTGAATGGAACAATATTTTGCTTTCCTTTAAAAAAACAAAACTAAACCCAAAACACAAACAAACAAACAAACAAACAAAAAATCCAACACGCCAAAACTCCAAAACATAGCTCAAAAACCAAACCCATTTTGAGGCTATTGGTCAAGAGGTTTCTATGGTAACTGATATAATTTCATTTTAGTGATGGATTACAGGGGAAAACTCCAGGGAGGTTGAGATGATGGAATTTACCTGACAGAGCAGCTCCTCTGGGGGGGGAACACCCAGGGCTGCTGAGCCCTCTCCATCCCTCCCAAATGTCCTTGGATTTCCCTTACTCAGGGGCTGGGGCTCAATGCTCTGGGTTTGGCTGCTCCTGCAGGGAGGGAGCAAAGAAATAACCCCAGGGGTTGTGAAGTGGAGAAAGGAGTCTGCACTCTGCTTCCTGATGCTTTGCTGCTCAGGCATCCTGGGGCTTAAGGTGATTTTTCCATCCACACAGAGGTGGAAGTGGTCAAATTGTGGATATAGAATTTTTTTATTCTATATATTTATTCTATTTATTTATTCATATATAAACAAATATATAAATATTTATTTATTTATATATTCTATGTAGAATATATAGACATTCTATATATTCCATATCTCTATATATTCTATATATTTATTCTATATATATTTTTATTCTAGTTTTCACCAGGGGTAGGAACCTTGATATGTTTTTTTTTTTTTCCTGCTCTGCCAGCTCTTGTTTTCACTTGGAACAGGGGTTCAGGGAGCTCTGCCAGGCCAGTGTTGCCCTCCCTGGGAGCAGGATTTGTCCCTGCAGTGTGTGTGAGCTTTGGGTTCAGGAGTCACCTCTTGCTTCTGCAGGGGCAGGAGGCAGAAGAAAGGCAATTTTGGTTTTTTTTTTGAGGGGATCAATATTCCATGGTAGGGAGGGATGCCTATTCCCAGCTGTAGGTTTATAAACAACATTTCATTATGCCTATTTTCATAACAGCCCTTTTTACCTCCTCTGTCAATATTTGGCTCTAGCAGGCAATGTCTTACCCGAACAGTAAAAAATCCATCATGGTGGCAAAAGGGACAAGTACATTAACACCCCCCTGCTCATTTATATTTGCAGCCTGAGGCCCAAAGGTGTTTTACAGTGTTCTGTCTAAATCCAGGAGGTTTTGTGTTCACTGGGGTTCAGCAAGGCTGCCTGGAGGGGTCCCGGGGACTCCTGCAGCACTCAGACCCCTCCTGCTGAGGTTTCCTGAGCAACCCAGCCCCATCCTGCCATGTCCCCCCTTTATCCCAAGGAAAACCTGGTGTTCCTGGGGGAGGAGGCCTGGCTGCTCCTTTGGAGCTGGGAAGAGCCCAGGTGGTGTTTAACTCCAGTCTCCTTCTGTGCTGGTTCAGTTTGGGTGCCCAGGACAAGCCAGGCTGGCACTGTGTGCTCCCTCCTGTGCTGCTTCATCCTAGAGAGGTTAACACCTCAGCAGAGCTAATTGCTGTTCTCCCTCTAAATTCCAGTGTAATTTCTGATTTCTTATTCTGTTGTTTATCTTCCAGCTAAGTAGAGTTTAAATATAACAAATATTTATGCCGGGGAAGAGCTATAGTGAAAATATTTAAGGAAAGCTGAACAAACAAAACATAATGGCATAAATATTTTAGCAAAGTGAAGCAAACAAACCCAGGAACCTGCAGAGCCTTGGAGGTGTGAGCAGGGAGCATCAGCTCACCCAGGGGTGCTGCTGGGTGCTCAGCTTTTTCCTGCAGGCATTGGGGTTCTGGGCACTCTGGCCCCTGGCTCTGGGTTTCCCTCCTTCAGGTGTACAGATAGGTGCTGAGACTCCTGGTTTTCCCCAGGGAGTCTGAGAAGTTCACCCATCTTCCCAAGTTCTCCCAAATTCCTAGGATCGAGCTGTTTGGGTGGTTTGGTGCAGAAGTGTTTGCTCTGCCTGGGCACCCCAAGGGGCACCCAGCTCTGTGACAGCACCCAGGGTGTGGGACACACAGAGTGGCACAGGGAGGGCTGGGGTCCTGGCAAAGGGAGTGAAAAATTCTTGTGTTTTAATTTGTCAGTGTGCTGGGACACATGGCCAGGGATGGGCTGAGGTTCTGTGGGGTCACAGCTGGGGCACAGGCTGAGGGATGGGTGGAGGCTGCTAATGAGACCCTGCTGGGCTCTCCTGGGGGAAAAAAGAGTAATCTGAGACCCAATGGAAAGGAAAAATGTCTGGTACTGTAGCAGGGCACCAAATGAAGGTGGCACATCCAAGCTTTGGCAACTTCCAGGTTCTTCCTTTGCTGCTGTTTTGCACCAGAAGGTCCCAAGGGATGAAGCTGAAGGTCCCAAGGGATGAGGCTGAGGTCCCAAGGGATGAAGCTGAAGGTCCCTTGTGCCTCCCTGGGTTCTTCCTGCACTGCTGAGGATGGTGGCAGCCCCTGGGACCCCCTGCCCAGGTGCAATCCCCAGGCACCCACCTTGGACAGGAAAGACAGAGGTTTGTAAAGTCCTGGGTCTGGATAAATGAGGAAAGGGAAACTTAAGGGAGGAAAACAACATTTAATATGATAAGAAGAGTTCCTGGTGAGTCTCAGAGTCTTCTCTTTTTCATGTTTGTCCCTGGTTCCAGGTTTGCTGTGTCAATAATGCCTGAGGCTGGTGCATGGCTGAGGGAATTCTGGGCACTCATCCCTGTGCTGCTGGGAATCAAGAAGAGAGCATGGAAGCAGCATCCAGGAGCCACGAAGGGGCCAGAAATACCTCCCTCTGCCTTCACAGAGCTCTGCTGCCTGCCTGCCACAGCCCAATATCTCTGCCAACTCACTGACTCTTCTCCAGGCTCTGGGAGAGGCACTTGCAGAACCATTTATCTGCTCCAAAGCCCCATGAGAAAGAGCAGACAGAGGATTACAGCAACTGGAAAGCCAGAGCGAGCCTCTCTTATCGGGTGATTTCATAGAGCAGGAGGCAGGCATTTTTTTGAGTGAAAAAGCAATAGATTGAGATCCAGTCACCACAGATTAACAGTTTCCTCCTTGAAGGGGGGTATTGAAATGTCTGTGGTGTTCATTGTTGGGGGAGATGCTGTGTAAAACTTTTAACAACAAGATAAAAGCTTGTGACTGGGAGACAGAACTGCTGTCATTTTGCTGGATTTAATAAAGCTTGGGCTGGGACAATAAGCTGTGATAAGACCAGACAGAGCCTGCTGCTTGGAAGTTATTTTGGCAGGTGGGAAGGGAAGATGTTTTGGCACAGGGCTCAGGCCAGGCAGCTCACTGGGGACATTCAAACCAAACTGGGACCCACGGGGGGGAGGCAGAGGCATTGTCTGTCCCCAGGGACAGCCAGGGGAACAGCTGGGGCTGCTCCCTGGGACCTCTCAGATGATGTGATTTAAAGGTGAAAGTATCTTATGTTTTGGAATGTGAGCATTTAAATAGAGCATTTCATGATTAGGTGAAATTCTGTCAGTTCCATCCAAATCTCCACTTTGTACTGATATTATTGGGTATGAAGAATGAAGGGTTAAGAGCTGCTCTTAACCTGAGCTGATGGAACAGGAACATTTCAGCTTTGCCTTCAGTCCCAGGGCAGCTCTGAGCTCAGTTTCTGTAAGGCAACCTTGCTGCTTGTCCCAGATCCTCCAGAAATTCATTAGGAAGGGCTTAAAAGAGGAAACTGCTGTTGTCAAAAGAGAACAACTATGGATATAAATTGTGCATATATATATAAAATGTATATATATACTTATGTTTATATCTGTATGTTAATAGTAAACTCAGGCAAGATAAAACACCTCTGTGGCTTTGGGACTCTGGAAATCAGTTTTCTCTGGGTACTGCTGCCTGAGGAGGAGTCTGGAAACTTTTCCTGCAGCCAAGACATCTCCAGAGCAGCATCTGCTCACCCACTTTCCCCATGATGATCAATGCTCCACGGATCAGCTGGTACAGGTTTTATTTGACTTCCTATAGTCAGACAGGATGCAGAGATTTCCTCCTTCCAATAGTTGGGGATTAGGGAAGAAAACCAGGGTTTGGAAGAGCAGAGGGACCCCCATGTGAGCTGTAAGGAGCCATGAGGGACAGCCCCAAGCAGGTGCCAAGGGGACTGAAAATGCTGCAAAGTTTTCCCCAGGTGTGGGCTGGAAGTGAGACCTGGGACCTGCTGGAGTCCGTGGGACAGAGTGGGTGACACTTGGTGATGGATGGAGTCAGCAGATGAGGTTAACTAAAGATTTTCCTAGCAGCTAATGGGTTCAGGAAAAGAGCTGAAGCTCCTCAAATACATTTTGCACAGCCCATTAGCCTGCCACAAAAACCCATTTGCTTCCTGCCTTGCACCAGGAGTCCACGTGTGAGACACATTGTGAGTGCTAGGAGATGAATCACATATAAAATTAATTTCACTGCTGAAGAAGGACCTGAGACAAAAGTCACATTTTGATGAGTGATTTCAGTAAGTTATTTCTTTTTAATATTTTTTTTTTAATATTTGCAAACTGAAGACAACAGACAAATATCTTTTCTACTGTAAATAAAAGAAGCCCAACTCTTCAGTAAAAGCAGCTTGGCAAGATGAGGAGTTCTAGCTGACTGAAAGAGATTAGACAAGACATCAATAGTGGGCTATTTTGGAGGAGTTTTTTGTTTTGCAAACAAGTGTTAGAGTGGCAAGTTCCTGCTACAGCTCAGATTGTTCCATTTGCCTTCTGTGCTTTCCACTGCTCTATTTGACTCTATTAATAGGAATTAACAGGTAAGCTTCCTTGAGATCCTCCCATTTCTACATTCAATAAACAGAATAGAAGTTAATACTTGTATTAAGTGTCCTGAGTCACTTATCAGTCAGCAAAGGGAGTGTTTATGCTTTTCCATATGTTCCAGCAGTGCCTAATCCATCCTTCACTGAGCACTTCCCACCCCTGCCTCCAAGGGTTCATTTGTGCCTCTTTCACTAACGTGTATTCAGCTGCTTAAGTCAATGTATAAAAAAAAATTTAAAAGAAGCTGTGGTCTAAAAAACCCCCAGGTTTTAACCTTTAATTTATGGTTGATGAACTGGGGGGGGAATATAATGAAGGAGAGGTTTCCATTCCATGAGTAGTTCCTGGTTCTGGGCTTGATCCTCACACAGCTGAGTCTTAAGCACAGACCCAATCTCACTGTTTCACTATCATGAAACCAGACAACTATATGAAACCAACCTCTTTTCCCCTGCTTTGTCCCCTAAGGAACACTCTCACCACCCTGCCCTCATCCCAAAGCCCCACAGAGCTCTGGAATAACTGATCCATGTGCAGAGTAAGGAAACACCACTGCAGCTTTCAGCAGTGCCAGAGCAAAACCTGAACCATTCATATTCCTTGGGTGATTTTGCTGTCTGCCAAATGAATAAACTGAGTGTAACAATCCAGGGAAAAAAGGGATATCGATAATTTTAATGATTTATTTCCAAAAGGCAGGTTTGTATATCACCACCCTGTTAAGTCAAGGAGGGGACTTGGAAAGGGATCATCCTCATGTACACCCCTGATGGTGAAGTACAGAGAAGATCACACAAACCCTTTAACTTCAGCCTGCAGAATAAGGATCTCTGGCTCCCATCACAGGGAAATTGCCCTCAGACAGAAGTTGCAGCCTTTCACAGGCCACATCTCCCATGGATGCCAGAGCAATCCTCCCAGTGCAGCTGCTCCTGCCAGGGATTGCCCACACCAGCTTCATTCCCAGCAGGAATGGGGAGGGAAAGCTGATGCTGGTCCCTCCAGCTCTACTTTCTATACAGGGATTATGTTTGGGTTTGTACATGTTATGCATCCAAGTGTACTTCAGGCATCAAAAAAAAAAAAAAAAAAAAGAGCCACCACCACCCTCCACGTGGCCCCATCACCCTTCTCACTTCTTTCCCTCAGTAAATATTTAATTAAGCTGCTGTGATTGGCAAGTTTGCAAAAAAACCAGAGGATTGAAGTTGGCAGCTCCAGGTGTGGGAGGTGGAAGTTCAAATCTGTTTCCTGCCAGGTGTGGGCAGTGGGTGAATAATGAATAGAAACAAACCCCCAGGGCACAGCCCAAACCTTACAGGAGCTCCTGTAACACCCTGCATGCAGCCACTCTCAACAGATTCAAAATTTGCCTTTTTTTTTCATTATTTTTGTCATTCTGTGCCAGTGCAGGGATGCTGGGGGTTGCAGTGTAACTCTGGGAGTCCCAGGCAAAGCTTCCACCCAGCTGGATGGCAGCAGCATCTCCCCCTCTGGCTTTTATTAATTGGTTATAAATAATATTAATTATGCCTGTCCTACCAAAAGCAATTATCAAAATATTTTGCTAAACATCTCATAAAAAAGACTATTTACCAAAAAAACCCCTCAACTGCATCAAAGCCTTTACAAAAAGCTCTCAGAAATTAATAAATATGTTTGATTAGCACTGTCAGGGATGCACAGATTCTGTATATGGAAGCATTATAGTGCATTTAATTATATATAAAGGCAATTAATGTCACAAATAAAGACGAAGCTCTGACTCAGCCTAAATAATTGTCATTATCTATCATATGGTGTGCCCAGAAAGCTTGACTCTGCAATGATATTTATGAACAATAAACTTGGCACTAACACACCAAAACAATTTGGGTATAATTCAGGCTAAATAATAAATGGCAACAAAAAAAAAAAATCACTCTTATTTTTCCTGATTTTTGTTCTCCTAGTGTAATCACAGTCACTTCTCCCAGAGTGTTCATCGTGATGAGAAGTGAAAAAAATCTTCTCTTGAGCAGAGACTGAGGGTGGTCCTTGTTCTGCTCTGTCCCCTCCCTGTGCCACAGCACCTGGGGGACATTTGGAGGGGTTTCTGTCGCTTGGGGGCTCTTTTCTTTTCTTTTCTTTTCTTTTCTTTTCTTTTCTTTTCTTTTCTTTTCTTTTCTTTTCTTTTCTTTTCTTTAAATGTGCTGTCTGGTATACAACATGTTACACCATTGGTAGCATGGTGTAACTGGAATTAAAAAAAAAAAAAAAAAAAAAATGGTCTACAATGCAACACTGCAGCACCTTCACCTTGTATTTATATTATTAAACAGCAAAATGGAAGCATACTTATTTTACAAGCATGACTGCTTATAAATTGTGGGTAACATGGAGTTCTCTACCTCTGGCAGTATCACCTCTGCAGGGAGAGCAAGAGCAGGCTCTGTCCCTCTTTCAGAAAAATAAAATAAAACCAACAAAATAAGGTTTTTGAGCCAGGCTCAGTGTTGCTGGTAGTGAATGTATTCAGCACAGGGCTGGCTCTGTTCTGGCTGGGGGTAGCAAAGAGGAAATGATAACATTGCAGAGCCTCTGCCTACAGTGGATGTTGGGCTGCTAATTCATTTCTCACTAACAAAACCTTTCCTTGGCTGGAGTTTCATCTTTTGGCTGCTGTAATTCATGATTAGATCCCTGGATATGGAAACAGCCCCAGGAAGACCCTGCAAACACCTCCCAGCCCCACACTTGCCTGCAGAAGGAGTCACTCAGGGGCTGGCAGGGAGCTCCTCATCACTATGCACTGGGGCCCATGGTGCAGCTGTCAAATCTCCTTCTGATGCTGATTAACTTCATCAGTGTAATTGATCAAGTTGTCTGGAGAAAATGGGAGGCTAAATACTTTCCCAAGCTCTCCTCACATTCCACCCAAGCTGCTGCAGGAATGCCCCAGGCAGCCCCCAGGTGCTGTGCTGCAATCTCAATGAGGTTCCTCTCACCTCCTCCTCAAAGTTCTCTCCTTTTTCCCCACTGCTCCCTCATCAGTTGCCTGGCAGATTGATGAGCTGTTCATTTAATTGCATTTAATTGCTGCTGCACCTAATATCCTTCAAAGTCATCAAGAAGGCTTCAGCTCAGGTGAAGGAAACTTTGGAGACCATCAGAAGCAGAGAGGAGAGGAGGGCTTGAGCAGCCTGACTGGAACCAGGCTCTTGGGTAGTTACAGAGCCGAGGGGTTAAAAAGACCCCTTTTTTTTTTTTTTTTTTTTTTTTTTTCCCTTTTCCTTTTCCAATTAGCTCCCCAAGACCTTTTTCCAGACCTGCTCTTTGTGCACAGAGCCTGAAGTGGCTCTGCCTGAGGCTTTGGGCTGCCCAGTTCTGACACCACCATGAACCCAACTTTAGTCACCAGGGGGGGAGGGGGAGGGAGCAACTGAAAAAATATATTTATTGGAGTAAATAAAAAAAAGTTAACCAAAATCCTTTATTGATACATTCTTGGATAATATCACAGGATTGAGAGAATGGAGAGGAAGGGAGGAGGTTGCGGCAGGGATTGGTTTCACTAAATTGGCACATAAGCAGCAAGATTAACGAAATTACTTGTTACAAACAGTAGAAAACATACATGCTTTTTAAAGTCCTTATCACACTGGTCAATCATGGTGGGGCATCAACAAAGAAAAAAAAAAAAACCAAACCTCAAGACATGTAAAAGCCATATTCTTTCCTCCAAATATCATAAGAATTGTTGAAATTATTGCAAAATAGTCATATACCTTAAATAAAATAACAAAATAGAACACAAATACAAATATCAAACATAAATTATTAACATGTACCATAAAATACATTACTGGCATGCATTCCAAATATCAAGACCTGTACTAAAACTCAGCAAAAAAATCCTTTCTGCTTCCTTTGCAGCCCGTCAGAGTTGTGAAGGGGGGGACTAACCTAGCCAGCACAGTTTTTGGTCTTTAAATTCTTTTTTTTTGTTTGTGTTGTTAAAAAAAATAACATATATGGATTGCAGTGATACAATAGTAGTCATACAAGTCATGTACATAGGTCTTTGAAATCCTTAGATGGTTTTCTTTGTGTTTTTTGTTTTTTTCTCTTAAGATGTGCTGAGAGAACAGGGCCTCGATGTGCATCCGAAAAACAGACACTGAACTCAAACCAACATGGATGGCCAGATGCAAAAGAAAAAAAAAAAACAAACCCAAAAGAACCGAACCCAAAAAACAACCCTCACAAACTGTACAGAAAGTTCAAAACCCTTGCAGTCTGGAAGTACATAGAAAGACAGAATTAGCCCCTTCAGATCCTGGCGGCCGATCCTCCCTCCCGCCCGCAGCCGGGGATGGGCACCTCCTGACACCCCAGCACCTCCAAGGCCACGCTGGTCCAAGGCCAGCAGGTCCAAGGCCAGCAGGTCCAAGGCATCGTCGGGCAGGTGTGAAGCTGAGAGAGATGAAGGGAACCCCGGGAGCAGCCGCCGGGCTCCTCTCCTGCTCCTGCTCCTTCCCGCGGCGTGGCCGTGCCCTGACCTCCCCACGGGGGGATGGAAACCCTCACCCGTCCTCCTCCCCTAGATCACCAGGTTGTTATAACTGACGTATTTCTTTTTTGCAGCAGGGCCTGCAAGAAAAGGGGAGCGGGGTCAGAAATCCCAGCGGGCAGCTCTGGGGGTGCTGGCAGGAATGTGCCGGGGGCTCCCACATCCCCCCAGCACCTTCCCTCAGCTCAGCCCCAGCTCCTGCTCTTCCCACAGACAAAAGGACCCTGACTGATCCTGTTAGGCTGCCTGCAGGACCTCACTGCTGAGCCACTGGAACTACATCCCACTCAGATTCCTTTAAAAAAAAAAAATCAGTGACATTTTCTCCAACTTCTTCAATCTCTTGGGCTAAAGTTGCTTTTTTTTTGTCATGGTTCTTGTTCAAGTTTTATGATTTCTGAGAATTTTGGGGACTTTGAGCAACCTGATGTAGTGGGAAGTGTCCCTGCCCATGCAGGAGGGTTGGATCTAAATGATCTTTAAGGCCCCTTCCAACCCAAACCACTCCATGATCATTTTTCATTGTGGAGATCAAGGTACCAGCTTTCCTCATTCTGATCTGCAAATTAAATCCGTTTGAAAGGACAAATAAATTAAATCAGTCAGTAATGGCTTTGTGAGTGATGCTGCACTCCTCTGTCAGTAAAAATTGAAAATATTTGCAGCTGAATCCAAAGCAAAAGATTCTGCAGTACTTTGGCACCCCTGACAGATTAGGGACGTATCAACTGATAACGTGTTCTCCATGGGCATGGTAACAAAGACATCACTATTTATATGCAAATTCCATAACTAGGATGTAACTACTTAGTCTGGGCTTATGAGATTTTATAGTGAACTGTGTTCCCATGAATACAGAAAAGGCCTTTCCCCCCTTTTTTCACTTAAAAAAAGAAAGAAAGCCAAAGAAAAAGCAAGTGAAGTACATATGTTCTTGCAGTAAAGCTTAATATCCATTGTTCTGAGCTATCACAAGATCACTTTATGCTAATGGGTATTCTCAAAAGGTTAAAATTACCAAACAGAGCTGTTATCCCTTACTATTCTTATTCAGCATCTATGGACTTTTTCTTGGGTAACTTGAACTCAGCAAAACAAAATACATCGACCTGAATCATAATCAGCCATGCACAGAGAAACCAGGCACATCTGCAGCTAGAAACAAACCTGAGCCTCACTGTGTCCCCAGTAAGATACTGGAAGATGAGGGAGAGGAAGGGATAAGGCTGAAAATCCTCTGCTCCTTTTGCCCCCACCACAGCCCTGCCTGGGGGGAGAGGAGATCTGCCAGCCCTGAGCATCCCCTGCATCCCTTCCTCTGCTCCCCACTCTTCAGGGGGCATTTTCCCCTGGGTGTCCCACAGCCAGCAAGCAGGACTTTCAGAGACCACTTGTCAGTCTTCAGAAATCTTCCCTTAAATAAGGACAGGCTCTGCACCAACAATCCTGAATATTCGGGGAGTTTAACGCAGGAATGTAAATAATTCTCATGCTGTTCCCTGTCTTTTTTCCTGACAAAGAAACAAGTTGACTCTGAGGTGTTTTCAAGACTGTAATTTAAGGACCTCCTGGGTAACTCCAGCACTTTGCAGTATGATTCTGAGACCCTAATTCAGCTGTCTCACCATGCTGCACATCAGAGTCAGAGCTGTCTGCTCAGCCTCACACTGATCCTACAAACTGCTGAGCATCTGCACTTCCCATTAACTTCCCCTGGACACAAAGGTGCTCAACACATGGCAGGAGAAAACTCATTACCCTTCAAGGCTGGACTGCAAATATCCAGTGAACTGTGGTATGCTATTAAATGCTGAAGAGAGAGGTAAAAGGCAGCTGGAAAAAAAATTACCATCAGGAAAGAGGTTGCAAAGTAATTACATGTATTATTTTGTGATACACTCCAGCGTTGTCCATTACATGCTCCAATTTCTCATGGCAGCAGAGCTCCTGTGCCAGAGGAGGAGCTGATAGTCCCCAGTCTGGTAACCTCATGTCACCCCCTGGGTTACAGGGGTTTCTCTCCAGCTTTCCCAGCAAACCTGCTCCTGTTGCTTGCTGAGTTTCCTCACAATTTCAAGCAGAGGAGCTCATTTCTCATTTTCAGTGTGACCATGGCCCAGCAGTGCCCAGTGAATTCAGCCAAGGAATGCTGCTGCCAGGGTGTCCTCCTGTCACCTCCCTGAGCCTGGGACAGGGGAGTTATCCTGGGCAGAGCTCTGCTTCACAAGAAAAGTGTCACTGGCAAAAGCGTCAACCATAATTTAGATAAAATGATCAATAAAAGCCAGGTTTTACTTTAGGAAAGACAATCTTCCCTGGCTGGAAAGGCTGTTGGGCTGGAGCAGATCATGTCTCCTGTGGCTGGTGGAATCCACAGCTCTGCTCCTGCCCTAACTCCAGCAACTTGGAGCTCCCAGCTCCTGCCTTGATCTGGAAACTTCAGGACAGAGCTCAGCTCATCAGCAATTAGCAACAGGTATGGATTGGGTTTTCCACAAAGAGATTAATTTACATGAAAATGGGGCACGCTAATGAAACATCAGCATTACCAGAATTTACCCTGCTTTAGTCCAGGCTCCATGAGCACTCCCTGCTCTTTGGATGGAAAACAGACCCAGATCTCATCTGCTCTGGTGCTGCTCCTGCTAATGGGTGGTGGCTTTCCAGCAGGGAAGACAGACTGTCCTTTGGGAAATAACATCTCCATGTTAATTAATATCAGGATGTCCACCTCAGCTGGGCCCTGCAGGAGGGGCAGAGCTGTCCAGGCAGTGTCTGCAGCTCTGCCTGGGACTGGGCAGGGACAGCTCTGTCCCCTGCCCGGGGGGCTCAGACCTGCCAGAGCACCCTGCAGAATGGAAACTGGGACTGCACTGGGACTGCCTGAAGAGGGGCAAACAAAGCACTGGCACTGTGGGACTTGTTAAAAAAAAAAAAAATCAAAAAAAAAAAACCCCAAAAAAACCCCAAACCAAACCAAAAAAACAACGAAACCCCCCCCCAAAAAAAAAAAAAAAAAAGAGCCCTTTCTACTTAAAAAGAGGCTATGTACCTCTGCTAGTTACACCAGCCCTTTCCTGCTAATTAGTGGAGAATAGCAACAAGAAATTACTATGAGAAATTACTGTGAAAATACCTGAAGAATAAAATTCTGTGTATCCAGACAGGACCGGAACAGCCCCCAGGCAGCAAGAGGGAACACAGCCCGGGCACCCAGCAAGCAGAGCAGGGCACAGGATTCTCCTGCTCCCATCGCAGTTCCGCCCTGACTTTGAACCCGAAACTGTTTTGTCCACCCGGTGCTGGGACCCAGCCTGGGCTGTCACACTTCACAAGGGCTTTGGGAGGGCTTTTCCCCACTCTCCATGAGCAGGTCCCATCCCCCATCCAGTGCAGGGGCAGCACAGAGCCCAGCAGGAGGATGTAAAGATACAGGGGGGAAGGCAACCTGGGTATCTGCATGTGGAAAATAAGCAACATTCATGACATTAAGTTAATTAACCCCCTTTCCTTTTCAGCTGTTGTCAGCCCTGCCCAACAGGCAGGGGGAGGGCAGTGACAGTGACAGCCCAGCCCAGCCCTGCCCTCTGCCAGCAGTGAGTAGCAGGGTTTGAAATAACTGCATCTCTGTGCCAACAACATATTAAAAACAAATACACTGAAGCAAAAATCCTCTTTGGATATATGTTTCATCACTTGACTGGTTTCCATTATCTTGAGCACAAGCCACAGAGCAGCTCCCACAGCATCCCAAATCAGGGCAGATCTGTCAATACTTGCTCAGAGTCAGATTTAATCACTTTCACTTCAATTTCATGCACGTTTGTAACCTCTTCCATGCTTAAAGAGAAAAGATTTACAGTGCAAAAAAAGAATTTTATTACAGCCTGCAGGCATCTCAAGCTATCAAATGTATGAAACATGATCTTTGTGCTTCCAGCAAGAACTGACATCCTGATGGCTCCGAGGTTGGGACTTCTGCTCTGACTTCCCTTGCAGTCACCAGAGCAGATGATGCTTCCCTCCTCCTCTTGCTCATTTTCTTAATTCTTGCTTAGGATCCTACACCATTCATGCCAGGCAAAGTGGAGGCTGATGACGAAAACCTGCTTCTAGTCCATCTAAAAGGGAAATGGTTGCACAAGGCTCCTCCTCTGCTCCATGCCTGAAAGTCAGAGCTGAAGTCAGAGCTATCCACACGCTCTGCTGCCTTTGAATTGGAGAATATATAGAAGAGATGAAAGCAACAGTCCTAAGTGATTCTACCTGCTTGCCCAAAACCCAACAAGTGGATTGAAGCTTGGAGAAAATAATAGAATTTTAGATTCAGAATCTAAATGTAAATAGATTGGTATATCACATTTTCACATCTCTCCTGTTGTGCTCCCTACTGTAGTACATTTGCAACTTAGCTGGTAGATAAATGCCTACAGTTGTATGAAGAATATTTCATTTTTTGCATGTGCTGGGGGGTTTCTGTCTGAGCTGCAGCCTGACTTTTATGCAGATTAGCACAGAGAGCCTCATGTTTTAATAATAGAATATGAATGTATTAAATTACAAGTGTAACATTAGTAAGGAGTGTGTTCTCTCTAATCCCTTCCCAGCCCTCTCTTCTCCTCAATCAGCAGCCTCAGCTGTCACACGTCCTTGTCACTCGGGGTACAGCAGCCCCAGGTAGCACTGGGGTGCCTGGGGACAGCTGTGGGGTTCCCCTCAGCCCAGGGGTTTCTGGCAGGTGACAATGACAAGAGGGAGGGAGAGGCTGCTGAAGTCACTGGGGCTGTTCCCTGGTCACTGATTTATTTGGTGTGCTGGTGGCCTGATGGCAACCCGGGGACAGGTCCAGCAGGGAGAGGTGATAAACGCTCTAGGAAGGATTTTTTTCTCTTAATGTACTCGTGACAAAAGGGAGTCAGCAGCAACACAGAACTGGGTGGTATTTAACCTCCAAGATGAACAGCACTGCCCTGAAGTATGAACAGCCCAGCTCCACTCCTCTGACCATCCCTGCATCCCCTCTGCTGGGATGGTGCTTTGGGTTCCCCACCTGGGATAACTGGATTGGGTGTCCTGAGCTGGGGAGAGCACAGGGTGCAGAATGGGAGGCAGGGGCTGCTTACAGGGGAAAACACCCTGCAGAAATGGATAGAAAACCAACTGTGGCACAGAACTCCCCAGCTTTATACAGTCATCACTCCAACTCTGCTAGTCCTGTGACACATGGTGCATTATGGCATGGACAGCTGAGGTGCTGCTGGTGATCTCCATGAAATGCTGGAAAATCAAAACCAGACTGAAAGTGGGTGGTGTCAGTTATATTTTAAGTTTGCCTTTTCCTTATATACATATATTCTTTTTCCTATGTGCTTCAAATCCCTTAATAAGATTTCATCCCTCTGCTTTGGTCTTGTAAATCACTTTTCTGTCTGATTTTTGTCCAGCATTGAGGGTGATGTCACCACTGAAACCTGAGAGGTAGGAGGGCTACAGCTCACATGGCCAGACAAACCCTGGATCATGGGAGGGATCCTCCTGGATGGGGTGGGCATCCAGGAGGAGCTCAAAGCACCTGGAGAGCCCCCTCTGTCATAACCTCTTAGTGAGAGACACAGATGTGTACCTTAATTTAAAAAAATGGTTTTTGCTGTGCTTTTTGTGGTAGCAGGGATGAAACCAATAGGAAGAATAATAAAAGGAGTTCTTGGGTCAGATCATGGCACAGTGACAGAAATCAGTCCAAGCCAAAGGAGGGACAGCAGGACATCCTTCTAACATTGCCTGCTGGGGCTGCAGGAGGTGTTAGCTTTGTCATCCTGAAAATGCCTGAGGCTGATCCCAGTCTGCTCCTGAACTTCAGCCTGGGTAGGGACGAAGCAGCCCCAGGCCCAGACAAAGCAGGGAAAGCCACAGTATCAGAGAGCTGCTTGCACTGCAGCACAGAGCTAGAAAATTCCAACAATACCCATTAATTGCAGGGAAGGCTTTCCCACAGTGAATCCCAGAGAGGATGGGAAGCTGCACCACACCACGAGATGATGTGAAGTTTACTCTGCAAAATCAGCAGGCACTGTTGCACATGGCACTCGCCTCTTGGAAAATGAAAAGGAAACTGAATTGCTTATTTGAAAGTTAGGCACATTTTCATATACTGCATTAGATAAATAATGAACTCCTCTGAAGATTATTCTGAAGATCTGTGTCTGACTTTATTCTTACAAGCTTTAAAAATAAGCCACAAGTGGGACTCAGGATCCATGTTCCCCCTTGGCAGTGGCAAGATACGACATTCATCATTTTTGAATATTTACCAAAGAAAGTGATAGTGCCCTGCAAAGATACAAAAAGCATGTCATTTCTTCCTCTGCCTCTCAACTGCTGCTGCTGATAACTCTGTCAGAACCCTGAAACCCTTTTGTGATGCTGGGAAGAGGATCTGAGCTACCTGGGGTGACAGACACTGCCTTCAGCATCCCCAGCACTGGGCTAAAAGATAACAACTTTTTGTCAGCCACACCTCTGACTCCCCTGCAAGGTATCACTGAGGAAGATGCCTTCAGAGACAGATTCGAGAGGTTCTTGTCAATATTAATTTTCCCATCTGAACCAGAAAAGGAAAGATGACTTTGAGTCAAAGAACAGAACCAGACACTTGCTGGTCAGGGCCTGAAAAACCATCAGGTTTTTGCACAAAAGATAGCTGGAAGATTCCAAGTCAGGTAATAAGATTGGAAGAGCAAAGGATTAGTTTTACCCTCCTAAATAAAAGCTATAATCAGCCAAGTGTATTGTACTGCTGAAGAGCATCGATCTTGAGCATCTTTGGCTGCATCTTTCTCCTATTTCCTACTTGTCTGCTTTGCAGATAAAAACTTCTGGGTCAGGGGAAAGTCTGAAGGTATCTGGACACCAGGATCAAAGAGAAAACTTCAGGAAGTCTTATCAGCATTTCCAGCTAATGTGAGATTGCTGAGAGGCTTAAGGACCTGGCAGGAGAAGCTGCCATGGAGCTGCTGGGGGGTGTGCAATGAGGGGTGGGATCCAGCAGGAACAGAGATCCCTGAGGATGTGCCCAGGGGATCCAGCAGGAACAGAGATCCCTGGGGATGTGCTCAGAGGATCCAGCAGGAACAGAGATCCCTGGGGATGTGCCCAGGGGATCCAACAGGAACAGAGATCCCTGGGGATGTGCCCAGGGGATCCAGCAGGAACAGAGATCCCTGGGGATGTGCCCAGGGGATCCAACAGGAACAGAGATCCCTGGGGATGTGCCCAGGGGATCCAGTGGGAATCCATCCATACCCCAAATGAGAGGTAGGAGAACCAGGTCCAAGGAATTGCTGGATGAACCTTCCCATCACCTGAACTCGTGGTGCTCCAAGCAGGACCATGCAGGGAAGTGCACGGGGTCTTCAGGAAGTGTTTCCCAATCTTAACCAGCTTGTGGCAGGGAAGAAAAAAACCCAATTGGTGTGACTCCTTAATTGGAGCCAAGAGTACAGAAAAATACTAATTTAAACTACATTTTAAATGCTTGGGTTTGAATGCTGTGGACTGGAAAGATAACAAATAGTAGCAAATTATTTTCCCCTGCTTAAAACAAAGCAATTAATAGTACTTTGGTTATCTCACCTGGAAAGCCAGGCTCTGTTGAGAGCTGTTAAAGCCAAGTGTAAAAACAGTTTGCATGAAATGTAATTAAAATAATGACCTGAATGATCATCTAAAACATCCCAAACGAGTCCTGAAGTCAGAGCTACAAGAAAATTATTCCTCTCTACTTCTTGACTTTGTTTTATTCCTCCTCCTCCCCAGCTACTGGGGATGAACACCCAGTCCCCTCTCCCCATCCCTTCAGCCTTCCTTGTCCTGCCAGCACCCCAACACTTTTCCAGGCAGATCCCTGGATTTGACAGACAGGTGAATACATGGATATAAAGTGATCATGCAAGGAATCATTTTCTTATGTACACCCACACTCAGTAAATACAGCTCTGCTACTTTATCCACTCAGAGAGCAAAGAACTGAAAATGTTTTTCCAATTAAGCATTGTACTTCATCAAAAAGGAAACTGAAATTCTGTGCAGCTGCCAAACAACATGAACATGGGATAGAACAACACATTTCTTTCCTCTTTTTTTTCCCCAGTTAATTCATTTATGGGTTTCATACTGAGTTAGAGTACAAAGGTATTTTCTGTTTACCCATTTAATGAATTACAACCAATTCTACTATTTACTCTCTTATTTCCATGTTTTTTCCTACAAAGCAGCACCTTCCCCTCAGCCAGCAGTGCCAGACCCAAACCTTGCTGGGTCCTGGCCTCAAACCCATTCCCAGTGCACAACTAAAGCACTGACAGAGCCAGGACCAGCTTCATTCTCCTCACACTTTGGAAACAGACCCTGTTTTCCAACAGAAAAAGCAGACCCAAGGTGACACCAGGAGAGAAAACTTCTGCAGAATGTGGATGGTGTCCAAGTCCCTGCCCTGGGAGCCAGGTGACAGGGGAGGAACAGCAGCTCAGCAAGGGACCAGAGCCACCCTTGGGTGTGAGTGAGATGGGAACACCCAGGACAGCCTCTCTGTGCTACAGAGACACCCCATGAGCTTAATTTCCATAACAACCACTGTCAGAATTTATTTCTCTATTTGTTCTTTCCAGGAAACAAAACGATAGAAAAGACTGAGTAAACACTTCAGCATCCCATGGGTAACTAACTGGTTTAACTGGGGACATCCTTCCCTCTGGAGAGGTCCCTTTCCCTTGATAAACACAGCACAAAAAGCTGTATTTTGGGCAGTTTGTTTTGGAGAGTTTTCAGGTCCCCCCAGGCAGTGACTCTGCCCTCCCTGAAGCCTGCTGGACACTGGGACCCAGCCCATGATGGACTCTTGGCTTCCACTTCCATTGCACCAAAGCCTTCCTGGGATGTTTCCATGTCTCTGAGCCAGCACAATCCCAGAGGAAACTGGTGTCAATCCTTTGGTCAGGGCATTGCCTTAGCAAACCACATTTTGTTTTGCTGTGATGTACACAGGCTCCGCTCCTCTCCTCTCCTCTCCTCTCCTCTCCTCTCCTCTCCTCTCCTCTCCTTCCCTCCCCTCTCCAGGTGTCCTGGCATCCCCAGGACTGCCTGTGAGCTCCTGGGACAACTGGAACAACTTGGCTTGGGAGCTGTGGGCTCTGTTCCCTCAGAGAGAAGCATGCACAGCTCCCAGCCCCAGCCCTGGGATGCTGCTGGCAGGATAAATGTATTATAAACAGGAATTTGGGCAGTAAAGGGACATCTGACCATCCCCCAGTGGGAAGGTGACACTGTCCTGCTGCCCCAAAGGAGAGGGACCTCATGTGAGAGAGTCCAAGTGGCAGGGTGGGCACCCGAGGGTCACAGAGATTCCCTTCCAGCAGGAGACTCTGCTCCACACACCAGAAAACATCCTTAAACTGCATCCTCCTCATGCTCCATAATTTGTCCCAGCATCCTGGAGCAGCACAGCGAGAGCACCTCCAGCTGCAGCCAGATGTGCAGCCCCGAGCCCCCCCGTGCCTTTGGCAGCTGCATGGCTGCTGGGGTCTGTTTGTCCTGGGAAGCAGAGGGGACACACAGACACCCACCCCAACCCCCTCGGCTGGGAAATCTGAATTACTGAGTAGGCAGCAAAGGCAACACCATGGGCAGGGGCAGCTCCTCACCTGAGAGGAACTCCCCTCCTCTTTTTCTCCAAGTTGACCTGCCTGAACTGCAGAGGTGCAAGTAGCAAACGTCTGAACAGAAAAATCAAGAATGTTCATGCAGAGCAAAGAGGCTAAATTCACTGGAAAAAAATTGTTCATCTTATATAATCCTGCAATACAGTGTCTAACAGAATTACCCTCTGAGCTGCATGGTTAAACACTACAATTTTGCTGCAATCAACATTTAATTTTTTTTTTTTTTTTTTTTTTTTTTTTTTTTTCAGAAAGTCTTGATTTCAAATAACCTGGAAATGTTAAACAGATGATACTAATAAGAGTGCAGATTTAACAGAAGGCTCCTTATTCCACAGTCACGACAAGCATCCTGACAAGAGGTGTAACTATGGCAACTCCTCTTTTCTCCCTTTTCCCACGGAAGAGCCAGGGCAGACATCTCACCAGAGGCAGTGCCAGGCTCCTCTCCCAGGTACCAGTGCTCTGCCTTACAGAGGGGTAACCAAGCCAAACATCAGCCCCCAGGCCTGCAGCACCTTTCTTTCCTTTTATGTGTGCTCCTTTTGTTTCCTGGGCATTTACCTGCAGCTAGCCAAGTATTTGGGTTGCACCCAGGTTAGAGAAGAAAACCAGGCTTTGTTCCTTGCTGCCAGACAGAGCCCAAACCCAACAATCTCACCCTAAATTCAAAGCTCTCCTTTTCAGAAGAAAAGGATGCTCTCCTCTTTACTGCACCACTGTACCTCACTCAGACATGGCTGTTTTCAGGAAGCCAATAAAGAGAAAAGCCCTGGGATGTTTTCCAGAGATGATGCTGGGTGTGAAACTGGGGCCTGTTTGCAGTAAGAAAAAAAACACTGTAAGAAAGGCTAATTTCATGTTTTTTTTTTTTTTTTCCCCTGCTGCTTACTGTCCTCAAAAAACCAAGCAAACAAAGCCAGGCCCCTGCTGCACAAATATCCTCTCTGTTTGCTGCCTGGGTCAACAGAAGCCAACATCCATCTCCTTTCAGGGAATTATTTCGTGTCAGTGACAGGTGAACACTCAGCTCTGCCCCACACTCCTTTTACTCACACACACCAGCACTCTCATTTCCCACCACCTACCCTTGGAATTTTCTAAGGATTTGCTATCCACAAGGTGACAAAACCCCTCGAGGTCTGGGTCAGAGCCCCAGAGATAGGGGGGACAGGCAGGGACACCTGAACCAGTGCAAGCCCAGGGACCCAGGGGCCTGGGGGGGCAGATGAGGTTTGGGGACAAACACGATTTTTCTCTAACTGCTGGCTGAGCAGACCTCAGCACCCTGTCACTGGGTGCCACCCAGGGGCTTTTCTGCTCTTTGCTCCTCCATCTCTGGGCAGATTTCCTCGTGCTGCACCCAGAGAGCTGCAGGGACCCCCACCCTGCCCTGAGAACTTCATTCACTGGGGGTTCTGCTTATTTGCAGTTTTCCTGGCAGTTTCTCTCTCTCTCTCTCTCATTGCTATGATCAGCTTTTGGAACTCACTTACTGGATTTTCAGTGGCTTTTTGAACAAACATTCCACTAACCCAGTGCCACCAGCTCTGCCTGCTGGGGGAAATGCTTTGTACCCCCTGGGACTGCAAACAGCACTGACCCCAGAAACATCCAGGGAAGAAAGGGAAAAGGAAAAAGGAAAAGAAAGAAGAGGGGGAAAAGAAAGAAGAAGGGGAAAAGAAAGAAGAAGGGGAAAAGAAAAAGAAGAAGAAGGGGAAAAGAAAGAAGAAGAAGAAGGGGAAAAGAAAGAAGAAGAAGAAGGGGAAAAGAAAGAAGAAGAAGAAGGGGAAAAGAAAGAAGAAGAAGAAGGGGAAAAGAAAGAAGAAGAAGAAGGGGAAAAGAAAGAAGAAGAAGAAGGGGAAAAGAAAGAAGAAGAAGAAGAAGGGGAAAAGAAAGAAGAAGAAGAAGAAGGGGAAAAGAAAGAAGAAGGGGAGTGGGGAGGGGAAGGGGAAGAGAAAAAAGGAAAAGGGAAAGGGAAAGGGAAAGAGAAAGGGGGAAAAAAAGAAAAAGAAAGAAAAGAAAGAAACTTATTGAAGGGATCTCTGGTTCCCCTTGGAGCTGCTGCTGGGGACATTCTGCTGATTGCCACATGTTCTCAGTTCTGTCACCTCAGTGCACAGCTCCCCACTATACCTGGGGGGAAATAAAGCTGAAGCCACTCATTCAATAAAGGTTTTGCTCCTAACCTGATTGTCTACACACATTTACACATTTCACCCCAGACATCAGCTGCTCACTTCCAAACCAGATGTTAGATGTCCTTACAACAATTCTGCTGGCTGTCCTCTGCTCCCTGCAGCACCTGGCAGCTGCTGTGATGCTGATGCACAGGACCCACAGCAGAGCTGCCTCACCCAGCTGCTGCCTCAGAACAGAATTATTAATCTCTAATTTTTTTATTTTTAATGAAAAATCATACCTTGCTTTGATGAAACGTGCTGTGTACCTGCAGGCTGCTGGGCAGAGCTGAGCAGAGCCATGTCTGTAAGCACAGGAATCCCACAGCAGGGAACAGCCACCAGGCATCTCATGGAAGCACAACACTTCCCAGGCCATCAGAAACATTTCCTTTCTCAGAATCTTGCATCTCCAGCAGGCACTGGAGTCCTTTCCCTCCTGCCCTGCCTGCACACCCAGCCCAGGGCTGAGCTGCACCAGGAGGGGAGCACTCAGGGCTCAGCCCATGGGCACTGCCCTGGGATGGCTCCGCAGCCCTGGCTGCTGCTTTACCTGTTAGCAATAATAGTTTAACAAATTCAATTAGCTGCTTGTCAGAACCAGGGGCAAACTGAAATGGCTGCAAAATGATTTCCCAGCAGTCAAAAGCCACCGAGATCAAGAAAATCTGCAAAGACCCTAAACCTCAAATTCAGCTTCTGTGCCAGCTCAGGGGCCAAACCCCAGTGCAAAGTTTATCATACACCTCCCCCAGGCTTTGACTCCAAGGCTCTTGGCTGTTCTCCCCCCAGATCCCATTCCCAGCTGCTTCCTATCCAGCTCCCCACACTTCCATCCTCTGGCCAGACAACACAGAAGGGCTGAGAAACTTCCTTGGGCGATTCCTGGGGGCTCAGAGTCAGGTTTGGCACCTGAGGCTGGGATCCTGGCTGCTCCTGGGGATGCTGTTGTTGCAGCCCCAGGATCAGTGGGAATGGGAAGAGCCCCCATCCCAAAAGGCACCAAACACAACTGCAAAGCTTCCTCTGTCTGGGCAGAACCCTGGTTGCAGACACTGCAATGCCCAAACCTGGAGCAGCTCCAGAGACTTCAGGAAAACCCAGGTGAGAACATCAAGTCTGATTTCCTGACCTACAGCTCTTCATCTGAGCCACCTGATCAGCACAGGGAGGATGTGAGAGCCTGAGAGTCAGTGCTGTAAGGTGACATTTGTCCTGCTGGGGAGAGAGGGGGCATTATAAATATATGGAAGAGAAGAGAGCCAAAAACCTTTGTCTTTTCCCTGCTATTACAATTTATGAATTTGACAAACTCTCCCTGAGAGGATGTAAGGACTGATAAATTAGTCAGAAGGAGAACTCAGCACTACTAAGACTTTATTAGACAAAAAAAGCAAGCTAAGGACTGCCCTGTGAAGTATAACAGGAGCTGCAAAATCGACAGCTCACTCTTCTTCCAAATTTCTTAGCAAAAAAAACTGACATAAAAAGTCAAAAAGAAACAATGGAACAAACGAGGAATACTGAGATGCTAATTAATACTCATTTGTGTCCCAAAGACATGTATCTAACTGCCTAGCTTTTAATATCCAAAGCACTCGAAGGCATGAATAAGGTGTTTTACCCATGACTGTTCAAACATCAAACCAGAAGGTGATCACTGAAATGCATAAAGAATTTCAATTTCAATGAAGAATTTCAGTTTTTCAAACAGGCTGACACTGCCCCCCAGATTCACATCTCCTGTAAGTCCTGAAGCTGTGAGGTAGCCTGCAAAGTAATTAATAAGGGAGCACTCAGTCAGCTGAGAGCATTAAAGTGCATTATCAAACCTAGCTGTTCTGAGATGTAAAAAGAAAGTGGCTGATCCCCAAACATTCTGAGAGGAGGCTCTGGCAGGAAGGTGCTGAATCTGCAGCCTGCCCAGGCTCTCGTGGCATCCACTGCCTTGTGCTGGCACACTCACAGACTTCTGCCAGGGACATTTCCTGGCCAAATAATAATTTAAAAAAAAATTATAGCCTCCTAAGTAGCTGGAGTCCAGCTATGCATAAGAAAGTCAACAGGGTGAAGATTTGGCTTCTCCTGGCCCTACCTCTAGGTCTCATTCAACAGCAGCAAAAGGCTTATTTTTGGGAGGCTTGAAAGGGAGCATTTAAACAGCACATACTGCTCTCAGCCACATAAAGTGCTGCCATGGCTTAAACCCCACACATTTCTTGTGAGGGACACCCTTCACAGTTGGAAATGTCATGAAATGTCTAACCTTGCCTTGCCAAGGAGAATAACTGCAGCCCCCTGGTATCACCCACAAGATGGCTTTGGGAGAGGCTGATTTTTGGCACCAGTTTGGCTGCTGGGCACCAGGAGGCTGCCATGGAGACACAGAACCTGGAGGAAAACACTGACTTGGGTGGGTAGAGACCTTGAGGAACTGGTAAGGATCAAAATGCAAATTAAATGTGCAAATGAGAGGGTGAGAGAGAGACCAAATTTTAACTTAAAAACTTGTTAAAAAGGGAAGTGGACTTGACCAGGAGTCACCCCAGCACCACTCATCCCATTGTCTGACAAATAAACTGTCAACAAAATCATTTACACCTGTACCAAAATGCACCTGTACAAAATCATGTCCAATTGTACAGAAAAGATGCAGTAGGGGCTAATTGGGGGGTGGCACAGGCATCTCTGATGGGTCTCTGTGCAATGCTCAAAATGAGTGTATCATGGTTACAAGAAATTTATGATAAGTGTTTAGTTTTTCAGTAAGCCAGAATAAAAATAGATTCAGTGAAGACCTGTCAAGGTCTTTTGCTTATTAATTTTGTCTTCAAATTCTCATTTTTTGGCAGTCTTCACTGCACAGAAAATCCTTCCAGTGAGGTTAAGCACAGAGCACTTTCTCAGGATGAAACTGGCCAGATTTGAAGTAAAACTGATGCTCCAACCCAGAGAATAATTATTCTATAGCATGTACTGTAAGGAATGATGAGCTACAGAACATCACACAGTGGGCACTCAAAGCCTTCAAAGAGCTGCCCAGTCCCCAGAGAAGCTGCTGCTGATGGAGGATGCAGGTGACCCCAAGAGTGTCCCTGGGGCTGTGAGCAGGAGGAGGATGGGCATGGAAATCCTGGCACTAGAGTAACTTGGATTATTTACCTCTTCCAGCATAAACCCAAGATCAATTTGAAACCACATCTTGAGTCCCACCCCAGCAGCTTCATTAGGGCATCATCTCAGTAATTGCATCTCTGGTCTAGGAGAGGTATGACCAGGATAGACACTGACCCCACACAGACCTCCCCAACCCTCTCAGGGCTTTGCAGTCACCACAGAAATCCCTCTGCATGCAGATCAGGCTAAAAATTATTTGTGAAACACCTGGGGGCCTTTGGGAAGCAGCACCCAGCGCCCAAGCCCTGGCGGAGGGTCCCTGCCTCGGGTGGCAGCTGCCCTGACCCCACATCCCTGGCACTGCTGCCCCTGGGCTGGAGGTGCCAGCCCTGTCCTGTCCCTGCACTCAGCAGCATCTCCAGATTAATGGGGTCAGTCCTGGAGATGTCCCCACTGCCCAAAGCAGGGCAGAGGAGCATCTCTGGGGAAACCCCAGGTGAGTTTCAGAGGAGTGAGAAGTTGAAGGGTCTGGCAGCTGCTGCTCCTCCTGCCCTCAACCCCTGGCAGCCCAGAGCAGAGCTGGAAAGGTGCTGCTGCTCCAGAGCTGAGGTCAGGCCCTCAGCTAACAGCAATTGATGTTTCTTCTCCAAAGTGATGGGACCACTGGGCTTTACACGTGCTCAGCCTCTGGCCCAGCTCCAGCTGAAGTTCAGCAGGAAGGACAGAGAAATGAGAGGAAGATGCTGAGGAGCTGCAGTGCTTGCTAAAACAGCTCTGAAATGCTGCAGGGCCAGCAGGGCCATCTCACTGCAAACAGCAACAGAACCAGCAGTGCCCAGCAGTGATGATGCCCCAGAATATGATACATAAATAATGATAATGATGTTCATCATCATCATCCTCATCCTCCCAGCATCACCCCTGGGAGGCAGCACCCTGGCACCCCCAGCCAGCCCTGCCCTGGGAGGCTCCCAAAGCCCAGGAGGGGGATCCAGGTCTGTCAGGTTCCACAAGCACTTCTGTCCCTGCACTGCCTTTTCCTCCTCAGCTTTAAGCATGTGGCTTGGTGAGGGACCAGGAGAGAAATGGTCCAGATGTTTCTGCAGTGCCAGCTGGGACACGGCAGCTCTGCAGGAGCAGTTGGAGTTTCTTTCCCTTGTTTGAGGGATGGACAATTTCATTCCCTGACCCAGATACCACGAGGAGTTTTTCCAGCCTTGTGTTTCCATCAGGCTCAACAGCAAAGCAGCCCTGTTTGTCACCCCCAGGACACAAGTGGAAAGCATTAGAAATGCACCTGCACCTCTCTGTGCATCACACATGGAAACTGCTACAGCCAAGCAAGGGCTGAAGCACCAGGCTGATACCCACACACCAGTGTGTGTGTTCCCAGCAAAACCAGGGGCAGCTTACAGCCCCCTTGATGTCTTCCTGAGATCCTTGCTTTGCTTTCAGATCAGTATCCTGCTTCCTGCTGTGTTTTGCTTTTTACTCCTAGAAGAACAGATCAGAGCACAGCAACCAGAGGAACAGCATCAGTCCAGCTGGAGCAGGCAGAGCAGGGAAGCAGCCCCTGGAGCAGCCCCCAACCCAAACCTCCAGCACTTTCCACACCTTGGCATGGCCCAAGCTCTAAGGTCTGCCTGAAGAATCTGAATTGCTTTGTACAGGACTTAGCTGACAAAACTTTCTGTGTGTCTTTGCAGATGGAACTCTTTACATTGCACAGTACTGTTGTGTGGAAAAAAAAATTTAGAAATCCATGTGAGTTCCTAATTCTGTAAATTTTTAACCTTCGTAGAATCTTATTTTAAAAAAATTGATTTCTTCTGAGATGTAGCATCTCCTCTGGCTCCCTCCTGTTCTTCTCATCTCCTCCCTTTAGCAATTACATCCTCACAGAGTTGCCCTTTGCTCTTCCCCACTGGATTTGCATTAACACTTCCAGTGGCCTCTTCTCCTCTCCCCCCTTCCTTACATTTCCCTCCCTGCCACCCACCAGTGCCCTTCCTGACCCTGGCCCGGGGTCAGCCAGAGCATCCTGATGATTCTAAAGAGCTCCACACCTGAAGGAGGCTCTCTGTGCAAGTTAGGGTAATGGCCATGATTCAAGTACAATAAAAAGCAATTTGAGCACTTCACAAGAACTCGAGTTGAATTGAGCCTGGAGCGGTGGCAATTTACACCACCCAAAGAGATTATTTTTTTTTTTTTTTCCCTGTGACTCAAAAACTCAATTCAAGCAACATTTGCTACCTTTGCTGATACAAGTTCTCCCCTATTAGGGCTCAGCTCAGCATTCTGGGGGCTGAACACAGCAGTTTCTTCCAGCACCCCCTGCCCAGTGCTGCAGCAACCCGGGGCAAAGGAGGGGGCAAAGCCACCCGAGCCTCCCACAGAGCTGCAGATAGGAGAAATATTGACCAGAGGCTGTCAGTCATTTGTCCCCAATGCCACGCGCTCTCCCGTTCCCCTCATTTCACTAGAAAAGCAGCAGTTCTGGGCTGATGGAGTCACAAATACCAAACCAGCTCACAAGAGGACACGTAGGCAGCCACAACACCCAGAAGCAGCCAGCCCTCAAAAATTGTTCACTGGAGATTGTTCAGGAGAGGTCGCTGGGATCACCCATCCTCAAAAGCAATATTTTGCAAACTTTTTTTTTTTTTCCTTTGAGCCATTTATAATTTTAGAGTAAAGGAGGTTGCTCACATGTTAGCTAACATTCTTTTTATGCTGCCAGGCAACGCTGCTGGTGAAGCTGCTAGAAATGACTCAGAAAACATTTTGTTAGTGCTTAGATGTGATTGCCATAATTAACTTCTGATCATTTGTTTGTTCCTTTTTAAAATTGTTACCAAATATCTCCATCCTCAAAGGCTCTATTGGGATCCACCTCCACTGGTGGGGAGCAGAAGACCAGCAGTCCCTGGTTTCCCTGGGGCACAGTGCAGGGATTTAAATCCCCCAAGCCTTGGATCTGCCCTTTTCAGAGCAAACCCCTCAGAGCTTGGGGTAATGGATACGTGAACAATTTTTAAGTCAGACACTTGTTTTCACACAGCTGCACTAATGCACATTCCTCATGGATTTATGTATATCAAAATCACCAAAATAATAATAATAATAATAATAATAATTTAAAAATAAAGTAGTAAGAAGCTGGATTTTTCCTTACCTTTTTGGAAGGTAAAGCAGGCAAAAGCTATACAGTAGGTGGAAGAGTGTACCAAGTAACAGACTTTTGAACACTCTTTCTTACTGGTGGTATGCAGTCTACAGGAAAAGTAAATACATTGGTATGTAGAATACGTCTGCTCACAATAATCTCTTCAAATTCTGCCCTGTCAGGGAGGCCATGACATTAATCCAAGTGAAGAGCTCAGCTCAGAGCTGCGAGAGTGGAAAGCTGAGAGACGCCAATACACAAAATTAACTCTGGGTCAGAAATAAATGGAGCAGTTCACACAAGTTCAGGTACCTCTGAGCACGGGGGCAGCTGCTCAGCAGAGAGCAGGTCTCATCGATTATTTTTTTTTTCCCCCCTCTCCCCTGCACAAAGCCTGAAACATTTTGGTTTCAGGCTCCCCAGCCCTTCGTCACCCGGGCGGTCACTCTCAGCCTTCTCCACATCATTAACAACCACTTAATTAGCTTTTCTTCTTTTCCTGGGGAAGATGGGATGGGCAGTGTTGAGGATGAAGAGGGGTGCAGACACAGACAGAGCAGGGCAGGGGCTGCAGATGCTGTGTGCCACATGCACTGTCCCCAGCTCCCAGGGCAGCTCTGCTGGGGAATGGAGGCATGCAGGGGGGGCTGCTCTGTCTGGGGACAAGGGACAGCCCCTGCACCTCACTACTGCCACATCTCTCTGCTGAAGGCTAAAGGAAAACCATCCAGAATACCTCTGCACTGAGCCCTCCGGGCACCTGCTCACCTAAGAGTCCACAAACCCTGCTGAAAACCAGAGTGAGAACGTGAAGTTCTGAGGCTTCAGAGCTCTCTGGTGACACCTTTGTCCTTTGGTGCTTCAGGGCAGCTCTGCTTCTGTCTGACAGGGGACAGCAGGGGAAAGCAGGACAGCAAACACCCTCCTCCCAGGCAGGGATGCTCAGAACAACCTCCCTGGTACCAGACAGCCCAGGGGCTGGGTTCCCTCTCTCTCCTTTTGGTGAAGCCATGAATGAAACCAAGCTGCCATGGGGAGTGAGGCAGTACAAGGAGACTTTGCTACCAGGTAAGTACAGGTGGGAGGTCCTTGTGCTTTCCCTACAGCCTGACCTGATGAGAAGCTTCTTCCCAAGCAGTGTCACCTCCATGAGAGCAGAAGGAGCTCCTCACAGGGATGGAAGCTGCTGTGCACCGAGTTCTGCTCACCCCAATCTGCCACAAACATCTATCAGCATGAAAAAGCTGTTGGATGAGGCAAAGCATGCACATGCCAGATGGTGAACTGCAGTGATTAAGGGAGTTTTCAGAAGTGACACAGCTCTAGGTTGGAAGGCTTGGCCTTCATACATCCCACACAGCATGGAAGCCCTCCCAGGGCAGGAATGGGAAGCTCAACCTGTGAAATTTTGCTTCCCATATATCCTAAATAAAAAGCTGCGACGCAGCGAGTCCCCGCTGCTCCTGATGGGTGGGGTATGAGGTCACTGCAGGAAGTGATTTTCCTCCCACATTGAGCCAGTTTCTTTTTTCATACAGGCACTAAAGCCCCAGCACCTAAGCCCAGCCCTCCTGAGTGCTCTGAACATTTTTTCCAGGCTCAGATCCCAGCAGATCACCCCAGAGCAGCATTCCCACAGGATGCTCAGCACTGCAGCTGAGGACCCCCGGTCCTTAGGAAGCCTCTCGGGTAATTTTTAGGCCTTCCAGCTTCCCATGCAGGTCTTGTGTTCATCAGGTATTCTTTTAATAATTTACCATATCATGGAGGGTTTATCAAGGCTATTTTTCTGTAAAACCAGCCCCACTTTGCTTTTGGTTTTGACTCTGGCATAAGAGTAAGACAGGGCATAGGTTTGGGCTTAGTCCTCAAACTCCCCAATGTCTGGAGGTACATGAATCCCATGATGGTGGCTCATTAATGCCATTAATTAACCCAGTGCTGGGGTTATTAACTTCTTAGGAGTATAAAATATTGGGGTATTTCCAATAGAAATGGCAACTCCAGCCCCCAGTAACTGAGCAAGCCATGAACAGCAGCATCACCTGGAGAAACAACAGAAAATCAAGCTGGAAAACCCAAAAGTATTTTTGCACTTAGGAGAAAAGCCTTGGTAGCTCCTCCAGGTCTGGGTCTCATTTTGCTTTGCAGGGTGCTGATAGCCTCAGATTCACCCTTTAATGCCCCTCAGTGAATTTACTCTCAGGTTAACTCACCTGTAGTGAGGTTGAGAGGAGCCTGGCACAGAACTCAAAACCAGGACTTCCCATCTCTTAGCTCCTTAAGTAAATTGTTATGGAAACATCATAACCTTATTCATTTATTCTTTTTCTGAGACATTTTTCAAAATTTCATTGAAAATGAGAGCTTTGCTTTGATAACTCTGGTTTTTTTGGAGCTCATTACTATTACTATTCATTTTGAATTTTTCTACCTAGAAATGGAATTGCAAACATTTTTAAAAAACAAATTTTTTTTTTTTTTAAAAAAAAAGGGAGACTCAGTTCAGGTATTACTTGCATAGACACATGCATGCTGGCTGCTGCTTGGTGAGGGGGTTGATGTCCAACCTGCTCAGCACTTCAGAGGCTGCAGTACCAGTAACTGCAGTTGTAGCTTATCTTGGGGCTAAAAGTACCCAAAGACTTTAAGTACAGCAGTAGTTTTACTTCCTTTGGTTTTCTAATATTTTTTTCTTAACACACATATCCAGGGAATAAAATAGTAGTAGGTGCAGCTGATAATATGAACAGATGGCACTGTATATAAAAATAATGAAAAGACTTAAAAGTAAATTTATTTTCCAAATCATAAAAAATTTAAAAGCCCAGTACTTGGAGAAAGTCATATAAATTAATAGTATTGCACATTTCCTGACTGCCTGGGTAGAAGACACAAATTTATATGCCTCAGAATCCTACATGTGAGCAAACGAGTTGCCAGAAAGCAGAATCCCTTCACACACTCCAGGCTCCAAGTTGTGAGGGTTTTGCTCCCCATGGACTTCCCCCAGCTTTAAATCAGCATTAACAAAGCCAGGCTGCAGGCTGGATGCTTAAGGCAGAAACTGGGAGATAAAACATATCCCAGTATTTAGTCCTGGATGAAAAGCACCATTGTATTTTACCAAGGAGATGGTGGCTTAAGCGAGCAGCTTTTTAAACAAAAAAAATTTTTTTAAATAAACATCTCTCCTTTCCAGGGAAAAAATCTGACTGCTCCTTGGCAGGGGGGGTATTCATCCTCATAAGGCTGCAAACAGGATGAGACCAGGAGGGAACCCAGAGCAGGAGCCCCCCAGGCTGCAGCCCCCTGGGCTCTCCCCAGGGAACATTACAGCAGCAGAACTTGGGTGGGATTTTTCTTGCTGCTCAAGTCTTTGGGGGGAAATTGTTTAGATTTTTGATTTCTGTGGAGGAGAAATGAATTCCCAGCAGCTTGACCAGTGGCTCAACAACACTCACCTGCCTTTGCCCTGCTCCTCCTAAATCCCCTTCCCTCCTCCTCCTGCTCCTCCTTCTCCTTGCTCTCCCTCCCTCCATCCTCAGCAGCCCTGCCTCCTGCTGGGGAATGCCCCAAACCTGGGGAATGCCCCAAAACCTCTGGAATGCCCCAAAGACACTTCCAGGGCTCTGCTGAGGAGGACTGGAGGAGGCACGATGTGGTTCTGAGTTTATGAGAAGCATTTCTTTGCTCCCACACCTCAGAACCGTGGTTCAGGCAGCCCAGTTTGCAAAGAGAGGTTTTGTTTCCCCAGTCAGAATTATGTTCCATACACCTGTGTGACAGGAACACCAGAGAGATGCTCTCAGGGGGTGTGTGGAGGCAGAGGTGCTGTGTCAATAATTCCCTGGCTGCTCCCACCTTGCTGGGACAGCAGCAGAGGAGCTGCTTGAGGCAGATGCTCAGCTGGCAGTGAGCGAGGGGCAGGGATTTCAGCAGCAAAGGGGTGAACTGATCATGGGCAGGGAGAGGGCATTTCCCCACATTCAGGTCTGGTTTTCATAAAAACTGCAGACATGCCTAAACCTTTCCGATCTGCTAGGAGGCTGTGCAGCTGTCTCCTTCCTCAGCTCCTTCCAGATTCAAATGCAAATCACATCAGATGGCCTCAGAATGTAAATTTGTGCCACGCTATGCACATTAAGGAGACTGGAAGCATCTTCTCCATCTCTTTTCCTTTTAAATCAGTGGCAAGATTTGCATTCGCTTTTCTAGGACTGTAAAAGTCCTTAAATGGGGAATCTTCAAAGCTGGTGAGATTTTTGTAAAGAAATTTTGAAAGCAGCAGGATGAGAACTTGGGTTAAGGGAGTTATCAATGGTACTCGTGCCTCCATCCATCCTGTGGCTGCTCCTGGCAGGCTGAGGATGGGCGTGGGGGCTCTGGGATGCTGGGGATCCCTCACCTGGAGGGGCAGGAGGAGGAGTCCCTCACAGCTACCCAGTGCTTCGTCAGGAGCTGCTGACAACTGGCCCCACTCAAAAAAAAAAAAAAAGAAAGAATTTCACCCTGTGTATGGGAGGTACCCAACATCTTTAAGAGTTTCACCCCATGTATGGGAGGTACCCAACACCTTTAGGAGTTTCACCCCATGTACAGGAGGTACCCAACACCTTTAGGAGTTTCACCCCATGTACAGGAGGTACCCAACACCTTTAGGAGTTTCACCCCATGTACAGGAGGTACCCAACACCTTTAGGAGTTTCACCCCATGTATGGGAGGTACCCAACATCTCAAACAGAGGAAGCAAAGCACCCGAAGCTCAGTGAGCACGTCAGGAGCCCCCGGGCAGGCAAGGCACAGCATGTGAGCAGTACTTACTGTTGGGGTCCAGGTTCTCACAGAGCTCTGTCTTGGCCTCCCCGTTGGGTCTGTCACTGGGCTTGTGGGAGAGGCGGGAGGACATGGTGGCTGCCGTCACCACCGCCTTGAAGCTGCGCTTCCGCTTCTGGACGTTGAGCTCGGGGTGGAAGATGATGATGTACACCTTCGGCATGTACAGCATCCCCAGGGCCACCGAAGCACTTAGGTTCATGGATATTGTGAGTGTGGTGGTTTGTATGTAGAGCTAGGAGACACAACACACAGAGCCTGTTACAGAGGAGAGGGGGCGAAGGGGCCGCGGCGTTTCCACCGAGCAAGGGACCCCCGGGAGCAGCCTCTGAGCACGGGGCAGGAAAAGCTCTGGCACTGCAAAGCACCCCCAGCTCCAACCCACAGCAGGGACCCAGCACCCAGGGGAGGCTCCGTGCAGGGACTCTCAGTGTCCTTAACAACACGACTGCTGCTGAGTGCTCCTGGTGCAGCTTCAGGAGGCTGGGATGGAGTTAATGCTGGTAAAAACTTACACACAGGTCTGCTGCCAGGTCTAGGAGAGGAACTGCAATAATACAGGTTAGTTAAAAGATTTCCTCTTTTTTTTTTTTTTTTTTAGACTTGAGGAAGGAGAGATTTTTTGTTGTTTCACTATATTTCTCTACAGTGCATTTAAATAACTTCACAGAGAACACACAATGATTCCTGTGCTGGTGATGTTCAGCTATGCTTATTAGAAAAAAATTGTCTATCTGCAAGGCAGGCCCAGGTACTGCCAGGAGATGAGATTCAAAAAGGTACACTGCAAATATAGAGGGGCAGAAAAGCCTTTGTCTTTCTTTTTTCTTTTTTTTGTTACCTTTTCTGAGGGCAGACCTAATAGATTAACTAGAGAAATTCTCATAAGTTCAGAGTGGGCAGGGTTAAAAAGCAGAGAGCTGGCACAGCCCAGGTGTGAGGGAGCTGGAGAGGCAGCAAGGTCCCTACAGAGCCTCTTCAAAAATTAAATACACAGTAAATCCATGCAGATGGGAAAAGCATTACACACTGAAGATGCTTTCATCAGAACACTATTTCCTCTTCTCCTCCTATTCAGTGCTAATCTGTCTGAATTTCTGATGGAAAAGCTCCATGAATAAATATAATGGCAAAGTGAAATGCTGACTCTGTCCAGGTATTTCCAAATTCCCACGTTTAGAAAAATACAAACGTCTCTAGACTTGCAAATTGCATCTACACAAGAGCACAAATCACGATTCTGGTGATTAAGACCACCCCTGGAAGCAATCAAATGCCCTACAGAAAACATAAAACCTGGGCTGTGCCTGGACATTTACACACAGGGGCAGAGAAGCAGAAACTGAAGTGTCTTTGTCTCTGTTTGCTCATGATCAGGAGGCAATGGCACTGATGGTGTCAGAAATTTTGCCAGAGTCAGACCACTGGGACATGGTCACCATCTGGTGAAAAGCTGAACCACTGGAAGCTGGAAGGGAGAAACTTCTCCCAACTTCATCCATGGGGAGGACCTCAGGTCCTGCTGGGACACTGCTCCTACCCAGCCTGGTGCTCCTCTGAAGTCCTCCTTGATGGAGGATTATTCCTGAATTTATCCTCTGGCAGGGCTGTGAATCCCACCCAATATCTGGGGTTTTTGCAGTCAGGTGGCTGGCTGCAGAGTGACTGCCTGGGTGCTCCCTCCTCACCTCACACCTTCCAGCTGGATGTGCCCACACTAGGGATTTGTGCTCTGTGTTTCTGGTGGGTGAGCACCCTGTCTTGTCAGCTTACAGGAACCTTCCAGAGAGAGGAGAGCTGGCAGGGCATTTGCTCCTTTGGAGCTGATCCTCCCTTCAGCTGCAGCTCAGCCAGGGTCAAGTGCATTGCACTGACATAAATATCACAGATTTAAATATTTATTAAATAAATCTGATAGCTGGAAGCAAAATACATAAAATACAACATCTAAGGGATGAAGGATGAACAGGAAGGTCCCTTCCTTATCTTCAGAGTGTTTGCAACTCACTCCCAGCTGCCACCCTTGCTTACTCAGGTCATTATTATTATTTCTGTGGCAGCACCAGCTCCTGGGGTTGCTCTGGGAGCTGCAGTGCCAGCTCCTCTAAAGGCCTGGGAGATGCTCTGCTAATGCCTGGGAAGAACCCTGGCTGGAAGTGCCTCTGCAGTCCTGCTATGTCTGCAGCAGACTCTGCCCCATCACCTCCTGTAATCAGAATTACCTCTGCCCCTCCATCCCAGAGGTGTAACCAGACCTGGCAGGCACTGGGTGTCTGCTCAGCAGTGTTTCAGGGCAGACCTCCAAGGTTTGGGGAGATGTGTGTCAGTGAGGAGCTGTCACAGACGCAGGAGATGGATTGCTCCTCCCGAGCAGTGTTTTGCTCAGCAGTTATCTCAAACGACTTGAACTCACAGGAAATCTGTTGGAATGGCCATATGGTGATAAATGCACTGTAATGTTTTGCAACTAACTCTTGATTCACTTTCTTAGGGACCATAAAAACCTTTCTACAGTGATTCACTTTCCTAGAGGCTATAAAAAACCTTTATACAGAAAGCAGGAATCTGGAGCACAGGGCAGAAAATAAAATTTAAAAAAAAAGAAAAGAAGCCCCAATGACCCAGCACTGCCAGCATCACACACATAATGAGTTGCCTGGGTTCCACAGACAGAAATAAAATATTTATGTTTCATCATTACAGATTTTCTCCACCCAAATCCCACTTCTCCCAAGGCACGGAAAACAACAGCTCCCCACAGGGATTTTAATGATCTTGCCAGTTAAGAAAAATAACTTCTGTCCCCACACTCCTGATGTCACAGACACACTGTGTGTGACAGCAACAACAACAACAGCATCATCAAAAAAACCCCACCCCAAACTCATGAACAGCAGCAGGGAAGATGCATTTTGAGTAAGGGCTGTTTTGAAAAGCACTACGGAGCTTCAGGTGGGTGCTCAGAGCAATATTTGTTACCTCCAGGTGGCCTTTCCTGCAGTTTGGATGGAAGAGCTGAAGGGTTGGGTCTGCAGGGAAGGTGGCAGGATCAGGATCAGGATCAGGATCAGGATCAGGATCAGGATCAGGATGGGACCCTGCCTGCCAGCTCCCTGGGACAGGACACCCAGCCCAGCACCACGGGAGGACCTGGGCAGGCAGGACCAGGTCCAGGAGCTGCACCCAGCACCAGGTCCATCTGGGGACGTGGATTTTGGTGTCCTCCTGCTCCCAAAGGGTTGGGGTCAGCAGCTCCCCAGGCAGTGGGGTCTCCTGCAGCATCCCCCCCCCTGCCCTGCCCTGCAAACACTGATGGAGATAACAGGGAGCTTTGGAGCAGCAGGGAAGCTGAGGGACACAGGGTGCTGCTCATGACAAATGGAGCTTTCTGAAGATAAGGAAAACTAATAGATATGCTTATTATGCAGAGCCTTAGTTTTATGTATTTTATCTCTGCTCTGTGGTTTTACCAGTCAAACATAAAAATGCAGTTTACACGGAACTATTCCATTTCTTATTTCACTCCTTCTGATAAACTCTCTGAAAGCATTTTAGATGAATGCAAATGGGTGACTTACAATACAAGGGATAAGATTTAACTGGCACTGGGAGTCTAATAATTCATGTGTGCCTTTTACAGCTGGCTGCTGAAACCTGGTACTTTCCAAACCTGAAATCAAATTGAAGAAATTAAGATGCAGAATTAGTGAGAGATGCTTGAACTTGACAGGAATGAGAACTGGGACTGAGCTGAGCAGTGCTGGGGAGCATCAAAGCTCTGAAACCAAAGCATGCCCAGTCCCCTGGAGGGTTTGCAGCCCCTTTTGCTCTGATGTGAGGACAAAGTCACTCAGAAGGGTCAGTCTGCCTCACAGGGCTCTCGTGCTCTCTCTCAAGCAGACTCTGATTTTTGATAAATTTTTAACTCAGTGTTAAACTTAACACACTGCCATTACAAATGCACCAGACTTTGAAGGAGCCCACTGGAGAAAACTCAACCCTCAGGATATTATTCACATGCAAAGGCACCTAGATTTTTATCATTTATTTTACATAAAGGATTTCCATTTGAATTTTAGATTTCTGTGTTTTCCAGATTCTTGCTCTATTCATGCAAATGATGGAAATTACCTTCCAGACCTTGAGAGAAAATTAGACTGGTCTTGAATAAAGAGACCTGATAACCAGCTACTCTGACAGAACCAGTTCCACCAGGGCTGGGTTTGCAGGAGGGAGGATTTCTCTCCAAAGGGAAGCACTGCAGGGTCAGGGCTCAGGGGCTTCTCTAACCCAGTGGATAGATTCCCAACTGCTGGGCCATAATAACTCAACTTAGAGCTGCAGAGCTTAGAAAAGCCTCTTCAGGAGTCAGAAATACTTTTTGTAGGCTAATGCTTTGCATTCAGTCTAATCAGGAGCAACTGCCCCTTTTATCTCACCCAGCTTTCTAATTATGCAGTGAATTGTGTTGGTTTGTAATATGGAAATAAAGTGGTAACTTAAGATATTTTGGGGCTTGTGTTATCACAGACCAATTTGTCTCATTCTTAGATGAAAATTAATACAAATGTTCTTACACATGAAGCAGACAGTTTATAAATCTCCCAGAAGACTTTTTCAGGTCACATGAAGATTTCATCTCACTCTCTGCATTATGTTGTGCAAATATAAGAACGAGAAACATTTTTTTAATAAAAATTAAAATTAGCTCCCACTGCAGTATATATTTGCAAAACTATGGAAAGTAAAAAGACTGGAAAACCAATGTGTTCTCAGGCATTTTAGTGTCCAATGCCCTTACCCACCAAACTTACCACACCATTTTAAAGGCAAACAAAAAAAAAAGAAAATACCTGTTTTCCAGTGAACTCTGTGTTTCTTGTACTTCACTTCCAGCAGGCTTTGCTCAGGAAGAGCCCCTGCCCTCCTGCCTCCAACAGAAGTGGTGCCACCTCCTCCTTTAGGGTAGCACCATCCCCTCTCACCTGGAAAAAACCCCACAGCCAATGCTGTTCCCGTTTCCTCAGATGGATTTAAGGGAGTTTTGGGCAATGGCAACTTTATCCAGACAACCAGATCTTTCCACAAGGGTTGTGCAGATTCCGTTGGTTGGGAAATACAAAGCAGGATGTGTGGATCAGTCCCCTCAGCTCCCCTTACTGCCCAGGCTCAGCAAACCTCATCCCATGCCCCACGGGGCTTCCCCTCCTGAAGGTGACACCCAGCTCCTGAGCACAGGAGGGGACAATTCCCTCTGCCCTTTTCTCCTTGCTTTTCACCCCGTGGATTCCATCACTCCACAGCCTTTACCCCACATCCTGCTGTCTGTGCAGCATTTCCCAGAGGATGGGGAAGACAACCCAGTGAGCATCCCCCGTGGCTCTGGAGCAGAGCTCAGCAGCAGCAGCAGGAGGAGGCAGGCAGTGGGGTGGGAATGGGGCTGCTCCTCAGGTTTTACAAAGGACAAGGGATGCCTGACAAACAAATCCCAGCAGTTCTGCTGACTGCAGGGCACACCACTGGCCTTTGTGAAATGGCTGTGGGAATGTCACAGAATCAGCCATACCATTTAATTGGAATTTCTGCACGTGGTAATTACAGGAAAGGTGACACTGAAGGCAATGATGGAGTTTTGGTTCCAGACAAGCTCTCTGTGCTGCTGGGTGGTTGTTCTGCAGGCTGGCAGCCCTGGGCAGCTCAGCGAAGAGGGGCTGGGCTGCACACCCCTGGAACAGGAGGGGTTTGTGACCTGGGGGACAGAGGGGCTTTGGGCGTCTGTGCAGCCCCATGGGATTTTCAGGGAATCAGAGAATCCCAGACTGGTTTGGGTTGGAAGGGACCTTAAAGCTCCCCTAGTGCCTCAGCTTCTGGGGGCAACCAGCCCCTTCACACCAAGGAATCTCCTCCTAATGTCTCATTTCAGTCTCTCCCCTTGCAGCTGGAAACCCTTCCTCCTTCCCCCAGCTCTCCCCAGCTTTCCTGGAGCCCCTTCAGGGACTGGAAGATGCTCTAGGGTCTCCCCAGAGCCTTCTCATTCAGGACTCACTCCAAGAGTTCTTTTTTTGGGGGCTTCAGAACTTATTTTTCCCAAGCTGATTTTCCCCATGTTTGTTCTGCAGCTGAACAAGGAACTTTGTGAGCCTGAGAGGAGTCATCCGATGGGCTGGTTGCAGCAGCCCTGATGCTGGATGGCTTTGATCAGTGAAAATAGTCGGTCTATTAAGTCAGTGTCCTTTGGAAACCCTCACAGCACTACAGCTGGGAGATCAGAAAAACCTGCAGGTTAACTTTGTGGGTACATTGCAGTGTAATGGAAAACCAAAACCAGGGGAACAGCAAGGACCCACAGAGCAACATCACAGCTCCTTCTGAGATCTGAAAGCAAAGATTAAAGTTTGGAAAACAGCTCCCAGATGGTTTTCCTTTTACATCAGTAATAACTCTGACATCTCACTCCTTCAAGAGGTCCCCAGCTCTGCTGCTCCCCCCTGAGCATCACCTGGGACCCAGCAACAGGACCCAGCTGAGGATGCTCTGCAGGGACAGGGGGACAGGCACCCCCACCCCTGGCCCAGGATCACAGCACCAAGAGAGTGGAGAACTTGGGCAGCCCAGGAGCAAACCTTCCCACACAGGTAGGGAGAAACATTCTGCCTTGGCATTAATACTTCTGGCAGGGCAGTTCAAGCCAACTCATCCTCCCAGGGGCTCATATGCCTTTGAAGGCTTTTCCTTTGCTTTGCTAACAATCAGATGGCTCTGTCTCACAGGCTGCCCTCTGCTTCTCTCCTTGCTAACCAGAAATTTAGAGTTCCAAATAAACTGCAGAAGTAATAACTGATAGATCACCACAAAAGCACTGTGTGCCTGGCTGAGCTTCCCTCATGCCCTTAACTGGAGACTATTATTGCTCCAACAAGGAGAACAAGGGGGCAGCTGAGCAGAGATTTGGATGTAAAGAATCACCAGCACTGAAGCAGCAAAGAAAACCTCATTAATCTCTTGAGGAAATTAGCCAAGCCTTGCATGTTAGAGACACAGCAACATCAGCTCATGAGCTGATGCTTCCACAGTCCCATCTCCAAAGGTGATGAGAGGTGTTCCAGCAGCTGGCTGGGATGGGAGTGTGCACAGCCCAGCCTCAGGCACCCTTCCTGCTGCACCCCCATAAACCTGACCATGCAACACAGCCTGCTTCACTGCCATGGGCTGGGCTTCAAAAAGCACTTGCAGAGAGGCAAAAATCTTCCCCCTCTGCCTGGAGAGCCCTTGGGAAAGATCCCACTGGAGCAGGACCCCAAAAGCAGCAGTCTCACACAAGCCCAGAGTGCTCCTGCCAGCCCCTGCTGAGCTCAGAACTTACACCAACCAACTCACACTGCTCAGATAGAAGCACCTAAAAGACCAGCTTGCTGAGGGCAAAACCCAAGTCAAACCAATGAGCTGGGTGCTCCTGGAGATGTCACCATCACAGCTCCAAGGCCACCTCACCTGAGGGTGCACATCAGCTTCCTATGAACAGTATTTCTAAAGAGAAGTGTAAGCCCCTCATGGGTTAATTACCCTTAAACCCCTCAGACCTTAATTATTGCTGAGCCCCTGGCCCAGGTTGCCCCCAGAAGCTGTGGCTGCCCCATCCCTGGCAGTGTTAAGGTTGGATGGGTCTTGGAGCACCCTGGTGCCCATGGCAGAGGTTGGAATTGGACGAGCATTAAGGTCCCTTCCAACCCAAACCAGTCTGGGATTCTGGGATTCCATGGAAATGCTGCTCCCTCCTGATGGCAGGGCAGAAGATGACAGACACCCACATGCAGGGAAAGGGCAGTGAGAGCCCCATGGTGCTTACAAACACCAGCAGGATGGTGGCTGCTGGATGGACAGAGAGCATCACATCCCAGGTCTGTTCCAACCAGTTACGCTCCAGTTTGCTGCCAGCAGCAGGAGGCTCTGCACACCAAAGAGAGCACTGGGGTCATGTTCTGACAGCTTCCCCTCTGCTGAGGCCCAAGGCAGAGAGCAGTGAGCAGGTCTGACAGGACTGACTTCACTCCCTGTTCTATAAACCTCCTCCTCCTCATCTCACACTGCCAAAGCCAACTGAGATTTCATGTCCTAAGAGCACCCCACACATCCAGTTTTTCAGCTTGCACTTCACAGGCAAGTGTGCAGAGTGAAGATGAAGTAATTGCGTGTATTTTAAATGTATTTTGGCTATTTTGAGCTAAATATTTTATCCAGCTTGTTCCCTTATAATAGGAGCTTCCTTATGGACGAAATTTGCATGCATCAAAAAAATAAATCTTTATGGATTGCATCCATAACTTGCATGATAATTCAAAATACCAGAAATGAAAGCACTTGCTCTGAGAGTTATGATGCAGAAGAGGGAGGAATCTTGTGTCTCCAGCCTTTGAGAGAAACTCCAGCAGCTTATCTTGAAGGAAATTAAATTATTCAGATAATTGGACAGAGCAGAGATGGAAAAGCATGTTGCTGCTTTCAAAGGCCATCAGATGGCTGCAAGGGAAGTGGGAGCAGTATCAGAGACAACCCCACAAGTCCAGGGGTTTGTGCAGACTGTGTCTGGCAGAGATTCCACATCTGTTGGGAAGGACAGAGCCCTCCCCACTCCCATGTCCCTCCCAGAGCCAGGGAAGATGCCCCTGAGCTCCTCCACCAAACCATTTCCCTGGGGTCTCTCCAGGTGCTCAGGGATTGCAGTCACAGCTGAGCTGGGCTGGATTTCCAGCAGACAGAAGGGAACAGCTTGAGAAATCCCATTATTAATCCTCAGAACTGTCTAATATCTCTTTGCATGACACTCATGTTTGTTATAGTAACTATAAAATGAGTTACACGTCACTAAAAGAGACAAACACCAAGTGTAACAGAACCAGTGAGCAGCTCCCTAACTTCTGGTATTAAAATAATGGCTTTTCCCTCTCGTCCTGGTTAAGCACTCAGCTTTCCTGAGCTAGAAATAATGCTTCATCTGTCATTTCTTGCCAAAGATTACATCATTGGAGAGAGCCTTCATTTCATTCTTCTCCTTCTCTGCTGCACTGCTAAATTGACTGACACACAATCTTGGCATTTTAGGGTATTCAGTGCCAGACTTCAGCTGCTGTTATAAATCATATTTCTCCACACTTATTGCATTTTATTCATTTTATACATGACCAGAGATTAGAGTTCAAATGAAATAGATTTTGCTACCCTTCTTATATTCCAAACATCGCCAGTCTAGAAATCTTTAATTTTACTCACTTCAACTACTGAATAATTCAATGTAAAGAAAGAGAAAAAAAACCCAAAACAACCCAGCAAAAAACCCAATCAAAACCCAACTCTGCAATGCTCAGTTTTTTGATTTTTTTTTTTTTATATTGCTTCTGAGCAAAGCCAAGTGAGGACACTGTGGATGCTGCAGCTTTGTCCCTGCACATCCCCAGAGCCTGGGCACTGCTGCAGCATCTCCTGCACTGGGACCTGGGGTTTGCCCCTGCTCACACCTCACAATTTCCACACCCGCAGTCACCACAAGCTTCTGGCCTCTCCTTTCCTCTGGAAGGGCATTGGCTGTGCAGAGATGGCCACTGCCAGCTGCCCAGGACTTATTCTGAGGACTAAATATTGATTGTAGGAGCAGAGCCTCAGCACACTTTGAATTTCTCCTCCCCATCCAGTTGCTGAATGTAGATGAGGCAAAGCTACCTCCCTAATTTTCATAAATTATTGAGGTGTTCTAGAATAGAAAATTAACTCAGGTCAAACCATTCCCAGACAATTCCTTTTTCACATCAAATGGAGGTCTTAGCAAGAGTGAACATCCTGGGAAAGGTATTGATTATAAAAAGAAAAATGGACTGCAAGATAATGTCTGTATAAGTAAAAATACAGATGGGCAAGTAGATGAGGAACTAAAAATATTATGGCTCTCATAAGTAGTCATGCATAATAAAAGAGTTTTGAAGCATTCTCACTCAGAGGAGCCCCCTGGCTTTCTAGAATTTTACTTCTCAGTCATTCAGGATATCTGCTGCTGATTAATAGCTGAAGAAAATGAAAAAAAGGTGTTCTTTTTAAAAAAAAACCACAACACTTTAGATGCTTAATCTTATGCTAATAGCACGTTAAGGCAAACTCTCTGATCACCAGCCTGAGAAATGAAATGTTCTTAGGTCTTAGACCAAAAGAGGAGCTGGGATTTATTACTGGTGACAGGAAAACCTTATCTGTCTTCCCACACTGCAGAGGCCTTCCCCTCGAGCAAAAAATCCAACATTTGGAGAAAATTAAGAGAAAGCATCCCCACGTGGCCAAGGTGTGGAGCACCTTCAGATGTGCAGAATAATGCTCTGAGGCAAAGCAGGATGGAAACCTGGAGAGCAGGAGCTCCTGGCACCCCTCTGGTTCACAGGTTGGCTCCTGATGGGTTTTTACCTGGGTGTGCAAATGGCCAGCACGGGGGGGAGAAGCAGGCACCCCCTCTGCCAAGCTGCAGGGCAGAGCTGGGACAGCCCTGACAACCAACAGCATCTTCTGGATCTGCTGGAGGTTGTCATGGCAATGAAACACAGCTGATGGGAGCTGCTGCTTTGCCTTGACAGGGCTGGAAAACACTGCCAAAATTATTCATAGCCTGGAAATAAGAGAGGCACACGTGCCCTGATGGTTTTCTCCCCACTAGGTGCTGCTAACCATTTTGGGGTTTTGCAATTTGCTTCGGTTTTGCTGCACAGTAAATCACTCAGCCTCACATTCTGATGGCAAGCAGCCCTTCCATTTAACTTATGCAGGGCTTGGAAAATTAAATTTATGACCCAAAATGGATTATAAGTATTTTTACAGCTTTATAAACACACACAGTAGGCCGGTAAGCAAATACTGAAAGAGGAATTTAAAAAAAGGAAGCCCCAAACCAGCCTTGGGAGAGAGGGTTCCCTGCTGGCCCTGCAGGAGAGGAGTAGGCACTGGGCTTGTGCTGATCCTGCCCTCCAGAGCCCAGGTTTGCCTGAGCTCTCAGCTCAGGGATTTAACAAGGAAAAAAGGAAAGAAGGCGTTGCAGCCCATGCTATGCTCCTCATGAAAAGCAGGGCTCCACACAGGAGATTCACTTTACAGACAAAGCTTCATTTTTTTTTTTTTTCCCCTTGTCCTTTCACCTTCGGTTTGGTCTCTCCTCAGCCATATGAATGTTTTATTTACAGCCAGTCACTTTCACCCAGTTAGAAGGCCTTCTCAGAAATCAAATTGCTCTTTTTCTGAGACAGTCCAGTTAATAGATTCCCTTCACACCCACTCTCTCCAGCAACTCAACCTCCTTCCTCTACCAGCAGACCAGGCTTACAGAAAAACCCTCCCCAAACCCATCCTGCCTTCACACAGAAGCCCTCCCAGAAGGGCCAGGCTTCTCCTCTGCACCTGGATGGAATCTCCTCACTAGTTCCAGAACCCTGGCTGGACACACTGCTGATGCTCTCTGCAACCCACTCCTGGGTGGTGATTCCACTTGCACCCCCAAGCCTGGCAGCGTCTTCTGGACCACGGGCTCAGTTTGCTTGTGGTGGTCTCAGCACTGACCTCAGGTCCCACTCCAGCCCTGGCTGAGCAGGGGTTGTTGAAGCAGCCAAGCAGCAAGGACCAGATGCAAAACCTCAGAGCAGCCCCAGGAACCACCCCCAACCCCCGAGGAGCTGAAGGATGCCCACAGCCCTGCTGCTGACCACCACCTCCTTTCCTGCAGCACTTTCCCTGCCATTCACCCCCCAGATGTCAGTGGGAATCTTCCAGTGTCAGTGAAGTTCGACCCAGGCCTGTTCTGAGAATATATTCCATATATTTGCATAAACCCAAACCCTAATTCTGCTTGGAGATCTTCAGGGGAATTTGAAGTGCAAGCTGGTGTCAGGGGAGGAGAGGGGAAGGAAAAGGCTAATCCTACACATATTACTTTTCTTCAAAAGCCTTTAAGCTTTTGAAGCAATAGAAAATATATATAGCAATAAAAATATATATATACAAAGAAAGCCTGCTTTTCACTGACTTTTAAAATTATAATGTAATTATAATTTAAAATAGAGCATTTACATATTGCTTTTGCTACTTGGGGACCAACTCATCCTTGCTGGAAGTGTCCTTGCTGTTTCCCACCCCCAGAGTGCTGCAGAGGGGCTGTGACTCTGCACTTGGAATGCGTTTGGGGATCTAAAGGTTCCAAAGATCAGGCTGTGACTCCAGCCAACCACTGATGTCACCGATTTAGTTATCAGCATGAAAATAATTTATCTATCCAATGTGTAAAAGTAGCCAGAGTGTCCTGGAGTGGCTGGATTCACTCAAGGATAAGCCAAACCCTTCATTCCTGAGCAGCCATCATTAGGGATTTATGCTCTGCCAAAATAAAGAAAGTTAATTCCTTCCATTAAAAAACTTGAAGCTTCTCCTTTCCTGTTGGCTGCATCACTAACCCTGCGGAGCCTGACTTCTCAAAGGCAGGACACAGAGAGCACTGTCAGAGTTTAGAGGTGTGCACTAGAAGGTGTTAATTTTCTCTATTATTCCTCCAGAGCTGCCCAAGGTTGCATTTAATTAACCAGGTGACTCCAGTCTTCCAGTTCTTGTTGCTACTAATGTAGCACAATTAGAACAAACTGTTGCCATGGCAACTCCCAACCCATCATAACTCATAAGCCAGAGTGAGCTCTGGGGTTGCCACCATCCCCAGGCTGCTGTGGCACACAGATGGGCATCAACTGGGAATGGACAGTCCTGGGGTACAAGGTGATTTGGGTGCTCAGTTAATTGAGATTTAATTACAAGAAGCCTGTAATTTTAGGACCTGCCAAGTTCCAGTTGTTCCACCATCCCCACCCTGCCAGGAGGTACCCGTGTGGGTCAGTGCCCACCCAGAGCATGAGGAAGGAGTTTTCCTCTCTCAGTTATCAAACATCCCCCTCCTGTCAGTGCAAGTGTCCCAGAGCAGTGACACCTTACAGCAACATCCAAACCATTCTGCAGCAGACACCGGGCTCTGCCTCCCACCTTCTCCCTTCCAGCTCCCAGTTCCCTCAGGAATCACCTCCCCCATGTCATAACAAACTGCTGTGAATTATTTACAGCTCCTCCTCAGCAGCAGGGGGGTGTTTCTGCAACCTGGAATCACAGGATGAGAAGAACCTGAGCTTTAAGCCACCCCAGTTCACATCTGTAACAAACCAGTAAGGCTAATGGGCCACAGACCCTGTTCTGGGTCTATACCTTAGTTCATACATTTTTGACAGGATAATAAGAAAACAACAGACAGGGTTTCTTGCTGTCTTTATAGCTGCACAGCATCCCTGCTTTTATACTTAACTGAGATTTATCTACTGTCTTTCATCCCTTATTATATTCCAAGAAATGAATGCAGAGCACCTGGTAGTTCCCTTAGCTCTGCATCAGGAAGCTTGTCAGTACAAGGCTGAATTTTTGTGAAAAAAACCCTCCACCTGTCAGCAAACACAAGCCACAGGGGGGACAAAAATCCCCCAAAGGAGGAATCTTTCTGTGTGTGTGATTGCAATCAAGTCAAGCCCCAGGGAAGTTTGCTGCAAGGGGGGGTTCCTGGCACACTGCCCTCCCAGCCCAGAGCAGGAGCACCCCCAGGCTGGGCAGAGCTGGGGCACAACCACATCTTCTGTTCATTTTTTCCCTTCATTTTTTCCCAAAGAGGTGCTTGCTCAGCTGGGCTGGAGGTGGTGCTGGCCCTGGTGCTCTGCAGGCTCTGGCAGCCACAGGGTGCTGGGGGGGGGTACCTGACCCTGCTCCCTTATCTGCTGCCATTAGCAGATTTCATCTTCCAGTCAATAAAATATGCTAAAACTCCATTGATTTTGAAGTTCTGGAGAATCAAACCACTTGATCTTTCTGCTTAAGCTTCCCTGGTCTTCCAATTAAGGAACCAGAATAAATCTTAGCTGCTACCTAATACCAGTTCTCACAAAGCTTGCTCTCCAGCTGTAATCATCTTCTAAGCACCTTGGCTAAACTAATTGATTTCCATTCCCTTCTGCTAGGATCACAACACAATCCAGTGCTAAGCTTTTAAATGCCTTTTAGTCTTCAGCATTCTGGTGAATTATTGTTGCTAGTTAAGTTTGCTAGCAGGATCTCTTCCACTACTAAAAAGAGCTACCTTGTCTTCAAATTACATTTAATTATCTCCATTAAACATTACAGGTGGCTCTGATGTAGAAAATGTAAATCACAGGGAACAAGAGGAAGATGAGAGAGTATTGTTCAGAGCATCTTTTGTCCTCCCACTCCCTCTGCATTCTGTTAAATAAATCTCTCTCCTCCAACCCTGAGTCCAATGAAGATCTCCTGAACCCTGAGATACTCCATGTACAGCACATCCATAATTTTTCTGTTGTGATGAGCACCACATGAACACCACTCAGCTGGTGAGGCCGTGTGGGGGGGGCACGGGCAGGGTTAACCCTTGGCTTTCCCTGCTCTGGCAGGGGCTGAAGGGATGCAGAGAACGAGCAACCCCCAGATTCACCTCCTTCCCTCTCTGGGTTCTGTCACCAGGAACACTGCAGCCATTTAAAGGCCAAGTGCCAAGGCAGGCTGGACAATCCCCTCCTGTCCCCATCCCCTGCAGAGCACTGAACCTGAGAAACCCCCCAGGCATGTGAGGGAAGCCAAGACCCAGGGGAACCTCTGCAGAGATGGAGCCAGGCTCCTGAACCAGAGGCTTGGGTACCCCAGAGCTGCTGGGGACACTGCTGCCACTGCTGCCACTGCTGTCCCTGCTGCCACTGCTCTCACTGCTGTCACTGCTGCTGGCAGAGGACAGAGGCTGCAGGGTCCTTCCCCAGCACCCCAGGGAGCACCAGAACCCCCCTGCCCTGGCCCAGCCCGGGCTTGTGCCCTGAGTTGGGTTTGATGACCACAAAGGGATTTTTTTACCACTGCAGAGGTATAAACAGGCCTGAGATCACTTCTGATGGGGGACACTCGGGACACAACATTTTTGCTTAGAGTCCACCAGAATTGTTTCTTTTCAAGCTTCTGCTAAGCTTATGCCTCAAAGACAAAATACAAGGTAATTTCTTTGACTGAGTGTGATGGTTTCTGCTTTTATTATTATTACATCCCTGCTTTAACCATTTAAAACAACAAATAAATCCTTCAGGTCAATATTGTCGTGTTCATCCCTTACACCCAGTGAAACCTCTTTTTGCTTTGCATTAAATTGGCCTCGCCAGGCTGAAAATGCACTTTCAGGAAAGCTGTTTTCTCCCTCTGCAAACCCAGCTATATTTAGCTCCCTGATATGCACAGAGGACCTGACATTTTTGCATTAGAAGATCTTACTCGGAGCAAACTGCAACCACCTCCATGGCCAAGGGAGCATTTGCTGTGTGATGGGGCAGATTTCCTTAGCAGTCCCTGAAGCTGGGGATCTTTTTTTCAGTCATTTTGGCCTTGCTCTCTCAGACAGAACATCAGCTGTACTGGTGGTGGTGCCCATGCCCAAGCTGTCCTGGGTGGAGCACTGGCCATCACTTGGGTGGCTCCTGGTGGGTTTGTTTTCTGCTCCTATTTTGTTTCTGTTTATTCTAAAATGAACAGAAGAAAAAGCTCACTCTGAATGTGTGACTCAAGGAGGGGCAGTGAAGGATGCTCCTTCCCCTGGGACTGACAAGGATGCTTGATTCCCTGCACTTGCCTGGGCTGCTTGCATAAACCATTTTCAGGCAATGACAAAAGTGCTTAAGGATCCATTCTTTCTGCTGAAATGGTTTGATCAAATGAAACCCTGACAAGGGACAAGTTCAGCAAGAAAATTGAGAAACATCTGCATAACTTACATTGTATTGAATAAGCCCTTCATAGTTCTTTTTTTTTGTTCCTGGATGAGCTTAGAATCAGCAGCCATTATTTCTTACTCAAAATAACATTATTATGTTTCTACAATACCCGTGGGGTTCTGAAACTGGTGGTGATCACAAAACACTGCTTCAGCTCTTACTATTTGTCTCACAATGTTAGCCATGATCTACAGGATTTTTCTGAAAAGATGATTAATTCTCATTCAAACAAAGAGGCATTAATGGGAACTGAGGCTTCCTGCAGCAAACACCAAACTGCATCCCCCAGAGCACAGACCTGCCAGAGCCCGGCATCCTCTGCCCACTTGTTGTGGGACAACCCGAGAGTTCAGCATGGGAAATGCCCCTTCAACACAGCCCCAAATCATCCCACCTGAATCAAGGACTCAAAAACAGAGTCTAGATGAGAACCAGGGCTGCAGGGAAAAAAAGAACAACAAACAAAAGCCAACAAAAAAGCAACCAACCTCTGGGAAACCACATCATCTCTGTAATGCACTTATCTCCAGCCTCACATCCACAGGAAATTCAGAGCAGCCATTAAAATAGATTATCACAAATTGAAAATATCTGCAAAGACATTCAAATAAACTTGCCCTCCCCTGTTCTGAGCAAATGAGATAATTTTATGATTACTTCCTTGGAAACTAACTTTGAAGAGCTATTTTGTGATGCTGCAGTTACCCCTCAGCCAGACACGCAGCTGCCTCGAGCTCCCTGTGACTATCTGCAGGACTCAGAAGCACTGTTCCTCACAGAGGGTTTTGCAAAGCTGAGTTTTTGTTGCTGTCAGCACTGAAATCCAGCAAAAATCCCTCCCTTCCCATCCCTAACACCCAACAGCAGTTGCAGGGTGGATCCAACAGCTCTGCTGGAGAAATTATACCGTGAGCTGGAGAGAGTTTGACATAGCAGAGATACTGAAACACAAAGAGAAAGTTTCAGCAACAAAGTAATTAACCCTCTGGACCAAATGGAACCACAATTATTTCCTGGAGAGGTGCTGTCAGCTCCTGCTGCAGATAAAAACCCCCAGGGGAGGTGGCAGGGACCTATCCAGAGATTGCTTTTCATTTGGAAAACTCGCCTGGCAGTTCTACATTTTCTAAAAAAAAAAGAAAAAACAAAAAAAAAACCCAACAAACCAAACCATAAGGAACCCAAGAAGAACGTGTCAACACCATGCATGGAACACCCACATGGTTCTCCCTTTAGAACTGACATCTCTTTTTAGCCAGAGAAAGTTAAGTACAGGCAGAGAACCACAGAGCACAGAGAGTCCCACCCTGTGAAGCAGTTGGGTGCTGGTGGGTGCTGGTGGGTGCTGGCACTAAGCTGGGCAGAGGTCTGTGCCCCATCACAGTCCCACAGCTTTGGTCTGACGGTGCAGAGGGAGCTGCTGAGTCTCTCTGGCTTTGCCTGCCCATATTTTCCCCCTCTGCAATGCACCCTTCTCTCAGGGTTCCATTTATTTCCCATCCTCTGAACCAGCTTATTTCTCTCTCTCCCTGACACGGGATGGAACGGGGAAGGCTGGAATTATCACAGCAAAGAGACCCCTCACTTTTCCCTTCAGACATCAGAGCAGAAATCCTCCCAGGCTTCAAAGAGCCCCCGGGGACTGCGGGACCACGGCGGGGCTGCTGGACCCGGGAGATGAGAGCCTGCAGCGTTATCAGCCCTTTGTGGAGATACCTGCTCCAATAATTGAAAATTTCACAAAGTGACTTGGCTGTTAATTACCTTTTAGCTCTCCCCCAGCCATTCCTGGAAGGCTGTGGCTGTAGCAGCACAGAGGATGACTGGCTCAGGGCTCTGGCATCCCTGCCTTGGGAACCTCCCTCCTCCTCCTCCTCCTCAGGTAATTATCTGGGACAGGATGGTGGCCCTGGGCTCTGCCTGCAATTAGGATTCACTACAGAAATATTAACGTGAAAGCAGCATTACAATGCAGCCAAATGGGATAAACCAGATCAGTGCTAGATCTACCTTACGCTTCTGGTGTTTCAAGAATCATAATCACCATTAATTTCTGGTCTTCTGAGGAGTAGCTAATTACTCTAATAACCTCTTCTTTCACCAGAGCATGAGCTCTTTCCTGCTGCCTTGCTCTCAGTACCTGCCTTGACAACTGACACAACACAGGCTGCAGTTTTTGGGATGCTGCAGCCTTTCACTGTCTGGGCTGGAACAAGAAGGTGCTGAGAGTCAGAACATCCTCTGCCAGAAGTGTCCTGAGCTGGCAGCACAGGGCAAGAGGATGGGATGCAGTTATCACCAACATTTCTTCATTTTCCCAGCCATTCACAGAATCAGCCAGGCTGGAAAGGACCTCTGAGATTCAAGATTCCTCTTTGAAGAGCACAGGGTTCAACTCCCACCCTGTGCCCAAATCCTGGGGATTATTTTCTGCCCAGTTTGGATGGCCAAATCTTCCTTCCCCCCCATGCTGCTCCTATCACTGTGGTTAATGCAGTCCTCAGGCCACTCTGAGCATCCCAGTGCTGAGCACAGCCTGAGAACACCTACAGGACAACACACACCTTCAGCTGGATCTCTGGGTGCTGCTAAAATTGCTGCCCGCCAGCTGATAGAAAGCTTCTGACTTGCAGTTTTTAAATCCATCTGTAAAATCCCTTATTACTGTGATTATTGCATTCATTTCAGAAACACTGCAGGCCTTGCCTGGCTGAACATTATACAAATTAGTGGTGGATAAAAATCCAGAACTGTTATATAGTTCCAGAAAGAAGTGAAAATTAAAGCTTTAAAAACACTTTTAAACGTACAGAGATATTTTCCCACCACTCATTGTTTCCTACCCAGAGTAGAAATGCAATTACAAGGAATTTCATGGCAACACTTATTAATGTGCCATTTTAGTCGCACTTCAGAGAGCAGCAAAACTTCAGGAAACATTTAATGCTCTACAAAAGTGATTTTAAGTGCTTTTGAAAAACCAAGGGTCAAGCCTGGTCTATAGAAATGCAGCTCCAGCCCTGCAAATGGGATATGTGTGGATGGGCCAGAGCCAGGGCCCATTTCTTACACAACTGCTCCTTTTTTTTTTTTTTTTTTTTTTTTTTTTTGGGTTGGTTTCTGCAAAGCCCACAGTTTGGGGAGTCCCGTGGGTGCTTCATGGACCTAAAAAAATCCACTGATTATTTAATTTCTGGATTTCAAAGAACATTTAATTTTCTCTCCATTAAAATGGAGACCTCCCTGCTAGTAGTGCCAGTACCCCACACGAGTTGGATTTATAGGGGACTCTTTTACTGCCAGACCTCCAGACCATTATTTCCCAGGTCATTATTCTCCATGGTTTTCTCAGTCTTGAGGCTGGACAGAATTAAGAACCTCAAGATCTGAACATGGAGCTCTGTAGGGTAATGAAACCACAGGCAAATAAAAAGCAGAGCAATGAGAGAAATTAATGGTTGTGGTTAATGAGCTGAGGCAGGTACCAAGATGCTGCTTTAAAGGAAAGCTGCAATTCATGCCTGAGCCCCAGATTCTGGTGGATTCAAAGTCACATTCCCCGGGAGCCTCAAAGCCCAATTTTCTCCATCATCCCACAGTGTAAAACTCCAACAAATGTCACATTAAAATCCTCATAACTCCCAAATCCACATATGCAGTGTTGCTATAGCAACTGTCATCTTGAGCCTTCCCAGGGGAGAAAATAAATGTGTGTCCTACCTGGTTAATCTGTATTTGTGTTACAGAGAATTGAAGGGTAACTTAGTTTCTCCAAAAAATAGAACATAGACTGAAGTGGTATGCTGGTAATGTGACATTATTTAATCTGAATAAGAATCCACCTTGAGTGCTTCTTCAAATTATAGTATTTTGTAACATCCAACACAATAAGTAAAAGTGTTGCTGCCAAATGGATCTGCCTTGCCCTGCTTATTGGTCTGAATAAAATGGGACAAAAAAAATAGAGAAGCAGGAAGGAAGGGGAGGAGCAGCTGGGATTAAGGGCTCCGGAGTTCATAGTGTATTACAATTATAGTTGTATCACAATTAAACAGACCTTTCAACCAAAGTTTGTGCATTCTGAATGCAGAAATAAACTGATGGAAAATGATGGCCTCGTGGCCAACTCTTCCCTGCTTCTCTTCAGCCCAGGATGAACAAAGCTCCCAAGCAGGAGAACCACAGACACTGAGGAGCCATCATCACCCACTGAGCCATTATTACAACTTCTTTAACTCGGAAAAAAAGTCCTGAAAATACTTTAAAAAAAACAAAAAATCCTATTTGGAGAATATATTCCGGAGTGTGTTGGCAGTTATTACTGGCTTGTAGACATATCCAGAAATGTAGTTTTTTAATCTTAGCAATTACTAAATAAAAGTAATCACAGCCACAGGGCAATAGCATCTCTGTGAAACATAAAAATGTAATGATGACATCTCTCTCTCTGTTAGTTCAGTGACATAATTTGAGAAAATAAGATCTTAAGGGAATATGCAGCACACACAACTTCATCTGCACATGGTTGAAGAGCACAGATCCGGACTTCAAACCCACAGACAGCCTCATTTCTTTTCATCCACCTGTTAGAGTGCTGGCAACTTTCCCAGCTGCATCCTTCCCTCAAGATCTGAGGATCCTGCAGGCACAGCCCCACATCTGCAGGTCCTCAGGAGATGGGATGCTGCCAGCCCAGCATCTGCCCCAGGCCTGGCCCAGGCAGGCAAAGCAGGGGCAGGAAAAGTCCCCCAGGGGCTTCAGACAGTTCTGCTGCATGAAGGTGCAGGTTTGCCAGTAAAGGGACCTGGTTTTTCAGTATTACATTCAGGAAATTTCATTTAAGCAGCACTGTGTGTGTATAAATATACATATATGGTAATTTAAAATATATATTTTTATATATATATATGATCATTTTATATATCTATAGGAGAAAAAAATAGTTTGTGACCTCACAGGCCTTGATAATCAGAGCTGAGCATTGTTAGCAGACACAGAGAACAGAGGCAAGATAAAAAACACCCCAAGCAAGGCTTTTCATCCCAGCCCCAGGCAGCTCCTCCTGCCCTGTTAGTCTCCTCCTGACACCCACATCACACTCAGCCCCCACACCTCAGTCTCCCAGTGCATCCTTTCTGGAAATGAGTTAAAATCAGAAAGATTTTGTGCAGACTCAGGGAAGGATCAATCTGAGGAAAGAGGTGGCACCATTCCAGCCCCAGGGCTGTGTCCTGCACCTCAGAGGTTCCACCAGCATTAGAGAATAAATACTGATGGGTACAGGATGGGAGATGAAAACCCAGCCTGCAGGACAGCCCCAAAACCCTGGAGCAGAGCAGCCCTTCCCAAAACTGAACAAACCCCATGAGTACCAAACCCAGCCTGGAAATGGCACCTGACCTGCTGTTTTCTGGTTTTTTAGATAGCAAAGAAACCAAGTAACTGCAAGCTGTCCAAAAGTCAGGAATTTGCTTTTTCCATGTGTCCCCCCCCATCCAGGTAAAGTCTCCTCTGGCCCTGCACATCTCACTTCCCTCAAACCACACCAGGCTCTGCAAGTCCTCCTCCTGCCATTATTTCCCCTTTATGAATGACTTGCAGCACAGCTCTGGTTCTTTTCTGCTGTTGTGGTTGTTATTTTCCCCCCTGAACGAGGTGTGTATTTTCAATATGCTCTCTACCAAACAACATTCTGCTTGTATTTATTGATAAAACGAAATAAATCCATAGAATGAAAACCACACCGTTATATACAACACCATTTCTCAGTTTAAAAGATGGTGTTGTGTGATCTTTTCAGCAGGTGCAATTTCCATTTCAGCAGAGACTTGTGTGGCTGGGCTGCAGCACAATCCTTCCCAGGGAAAATACGTGACAGCAAATCACTACCCAGCACAAAAAATACAGCCCCTGCACACCCCCCTCCCAGAAAGGGAGGCAGGAAATAAATCAAAGCACCTGCAGCTTGTTCCCCGGGCAGAGCAGAGGGGGAAACCTGGGGACATCCCCTGTGGGTACCACACCCGGGTGCTGCACACCCGTGGCACAGGGGTGGCCACGCTGGGCTGCTGGTGGGACAGAACACAGCAGCTTTCTGTGCCTTCCCGTGTGCCCTGTGTGAGACCCAGTTAATCACCAGCTCCTGCACTGTCCTCCTCGAGTTTGTACAAGAATCTCAGGCTCCCAAAGAAGGGCAGAGCAATTCAGCTCTGTGGCTGCATGGACACCGACAGCTTCTGCTGCTAAATTGTTCCCGTTGCTGGCAGCTGCCTTTGGAATTCTTTGCCTCTCTCTATCACCTATTAAATCCTTGCAGACAACATTTTAAAGCACTTTGTCTGGGTCACCCTGAAGCATCCCCAGGCAGGGAGCACAAAGCTGCTCCCTGCAGCAGCCCACGGCTACAAACGGGCACAGCTCCCTCCAAAGCCTCTGAGGCTGCTCCTTGCCTCTCCCTCGACAGGGAGAGCAGAGGTGTTGGAAGCATTTGTAAGGCTTGGCAGCCTCCTTTCCAGTTGACATCCATTCCCTTGAGGGATGCAAAGGCTGCCTGGGAAGCCCATTGCAGAGGGGAGATGACAAACCACAACCCCTGCCTTCCTCCCGGGCCACCTCCTCCTCCAGCAGAGAGCTGAGGCCAGAACAATTGCAGCTCCAATCCAGCTCCAATTGGGACCAGTCTCCTGGGGCACAAAAACCAAAGCCCTGCGGCAGACACCTTCCTCTGGAAGAGACCTGCAGGCAAAGCAGGGCTCAGCCCCACTCAGCCTGACCCCAACAACCCCCAAGTTGAACAGCTCTGGGAACCCCATCCCTGGCACATCAGGGGATGTCTTGGCTGGCAGATGAAATTTGCTCACCCTCTGAAAAGCTGCAGTCATTTTATCCCCCACAGTGAGCCTGCCCCCAGCTTCTGTGGAAGGACAAACTGAAATGAAGATGGAGGGGACTGAAAAGCAGGGAGCAGGGCAGGGTCTTTCCTGCACAGGGCAGTCTGGGTTGAGCTGAGGGGGTGCAATGCTCAGTCCCTCATGGGCTGGCTGAGATCTTTCCCCTCTTCAACACTGAGTGACTGTGGACCTCCCCTTTTAAAGACCTGAAGGGCAAATCTTGTCTATAGACCTTCCAACAATGTTTTGGAAAATGAGTTACCTTGTCCTCTGGCTGTTTATTGCTTCCTTTCTCCATGGCCACCAACAAGATCCTCATCAACAAGACAAGGGGGAGCAGGGGATGACTTTCTCCCCACTTGGTGTGAGCCCAAAGAGAAGCTGATGATGCCTGCACCCCCAGACCACCCCAGCCTCAGCCCCAGCACTGCCTTGGGGTCCCAGCAGACCCGATTTGATGTGCATACACAGAGCTCTTGAAACCTAATTCCTCTTGGCAGCAAAGCCCAAAGCTGACCAAGCCTTGCATCTCTTCCCAGGCAGAGCTGCTGTGGCTCTCCCTGGGTGCCCATCTCCTACAGCCATGAGCAGGGTGGGAGCCCCAGGACAGAGAACCTGCAGACTCCTCTGCGGTGCTGGGTGCCTCTCACAGCCAACAGGAATCTTTTAATTGAGTCCGACAGCACTTCACAATAATTTCTGTTTGTCACAGTATGACCGAGGGATGAGATCCTGAGGTTCTGAAGTCATGGCACTGCAAGGTTTGGGGTTGGCTTTTGGTGCCTGAACTCCAGGGGTTTCACTGGACCTCACTTACAAAGAGGAGCAACCTGGCTTTCACCCCAGGGCTCTGCCATCCCCTTGCCATGAGCCAGGGGGTAAATCTGCCTGGGTTAGTTCAGAAATAACCCATGCAGGGGCAGTCGGGGCTCAGGAGCTGGAGCTCAGGACAGGCTATTTACTCTGTGGTATAAATGTGCCCCAAGGCTGTGACAGGAGAAGCACAGCACCCAGAACAAGCATTGCTCTGGATGCCAAGCTCCAGGAGCACACCAGGCTACCCGACTACTTTTTCACTATTTTCTTGCTTACACCTTGTATTCAAAATGATTTAGTTAAGAGATCCCTCTTTCTGGACAAGAGGACAGCTAATTCCCACTTGTCCTACCGAAAAGACACACCTGAAATGGTTGCAACAATAAAACTAATGGCTTATATGATTGCTATTGATCAAATGAATAGCCCACCAGGTAGGCAGAGAAGGAGAAGGAGCTGTACCCTGCACCTGCTGGCTTTAGAACCTGGGTAAAGCTGGAGGTCAGAAGGTAATTCCTGGCTGCAACAAATCCTCACACATCAGATGCACACTCATTTGTTCTCACCTACCTTTTCAGCTGACTGGGCAGTGCCAAAAAATATTGGAATGAAGGCAAGCCATACTATACAGGTAGTGTACATAGTGAATCCAATGGGTTTGGCTTCATTAAAATTCTCTGGGACCCCCCGAGTCTTGATGGCATACACAGTACAAGTAACCATCAGCAGAATGCTATAACCCAAGGAGCAAATGATTTGTAGATCCGTAATGTCACATTTGAGAACTCCTCTGGCTTGGTCGGGGTTCATAGTTTTCTGCTCATCATAATCTATGATGATGTTGGGTGGGTCAACCGCAAACCAAATGAAGACCCCCAGGAGCTGGACGGATATCAAGGAGGAGGTGATGGCCAGCTGGGAGGTGGGGCTGATCAGCCTGGGGGCCGTCACTGACTTTTTGCCCTGCTCGAAGATGCGGTAGATGCGGTTGGTTTTGGTGAGGAGGGCGGCGTAGCTGATGCACATGCCCAGCCCCAGGAAGATCCTCCGGAAGGAGCAGACGGTCACGTCGGGCTTGGCGATCATCAGGAAGGTGATGATGTAGCAGAGGAAGATCCCCGTCAGCAGGACGTAGCTGAGCTCCCTGCCCGAGGCCCGGACGATGGGGGTGTCGTTGTACCTGATGAAGGTGGCCATGACGAAGATGGTGGCGACGATTCCCAGCATGGCCAGGAAGACGGGGATGACGGCCCAGGGGGAGTGCCACTCCAGCTTGATGATGGGGATGGAGCGGCAGCCCGTGCGGTTCTCGTTGGGCCGCTGGTTGTAGGAGCAGAGCAGGCAGGTGACCTCGTCGGCCTGGTACTGGTACCCGTCGCAGAGCTCGCAGTGCCAGCAGCAGGGCATCCCCTTCACCATCTTCTTCCTCTCCCCGGGCTTGCAGGGCAGGCTGCAGACCGAGGGGGGGACCTCACGCACCCCTCTGCCCCACTGCATGTCATCGATCTGCGAGAGATGGGGAACAGGGACGGGGGGTTAGGGAGGTGATGCTGGGGGGGGAGGGCCACGGAGGGACCTACAGCAGAGGGAAAAAACAAAGGGATCAACTTTATCTGTGGCAGAGTCCTGGGAAAGCAGCAGGAGCCACACAGACGCTGGTGTCTTCCCCTCTCACTGCAGGACTGCACTTCCCACCCTCATTTTTCATGTGGATGAGCTGTTACCTCTGGTGGAAGGACAGACACCGTCAGACAAGGCAGCACTGTGCAAACCTCTGGTCCATGCAGACGGGGCTGGAGGGAAGGCAGGAGTTAGAGCCACAAACCTGCTTTCCGTGCATCCAGAGCCCGGGGCTCCTTCCCCAGACTGGGACAAGAGCTCTCCCTTCTTGGAGCTGCCACTGCCCAGCTTAATACCTGAAATGAGGTGGAAATGTGTCTCACACGGGGTATGGAATCAGTGAGAGGGTGGTGAGAGCTGCTGCAGGAGCCATGTAAGGAGTACGAAAGACAAAGAAAATAGTCATCAATGAAAAATGCAGTAATTAGATAATATTTCATTTCAAAGCCCCACTCCACTTTGGAAATGCCATCCCTGCTGCTGGGAATGCAAATGAGAGATCCTGATATTAAGCACATGGAAAGTCTCACTTGCTCTGCAGCCCTCAGAAACCTGAGCTCCACAGCCTGGGCACAAAGGCTCCCAAGCACCACAGGAAATTGCTCACAAATCATTTCAAATATTCCAGAGTAACACCAGAGTTCCTGGTTTCTAGGAACAAGGGGGGCTTAGCACTGGAACCCCCCTGGAAGGGGCCAGGCTGGAACCTGCCATTCCCAGTGACAATTCCTTGCCCCAGGTGCCAGCTCAGCTGCCTGGGATCTCAGGGGCTCCAGCAGCTGCTCTGTGTCTGTGGCTTCTCCAAATCTAAAACCTGATCCCCCGGGGCAGATGTGAATAAGTGGTATTAAAAACAAAATTTCAGCTGTGTGGTTTTTTATGTTCCTGGAATGCTTACAAGCTCCACTCTTTTCCCTACAAGTGAAAAATTCTGAAGTGAGTTTGTGACTCAGCTGCCTTGGTTATTAATGTACACAGAAGACTGGGGTTTGCAAGTCTCAAATTGAAGGATTAAGTCTCACTTTCCTAATTTAATTCAAAATAGATCCTGTATCATCTTCATTCCACACATTTGAAAAAAACTCCTGAAGTCACACACTGCTCAAATACTGCTACCAATCGCCTCTGCTGTGAACATTATAAAAATAATCCCTCAATAACAGATATTCTAGAGGTCTGCCACTGCTTGAGAAACTTCATTAACCTTTAATGTTCACAACTTAGTCTGGAAAAAATAAAAAAATATCCATAAACTCTTCTTCCCGAGCAGGCTGAGCTGAAGGGCTGGAGCTGACAGCAGCTGAAGGATGCTGATGGTGCAGGAGAACACAAAGCCTGGCAGCTTGGTCTCACTGGAAGCTCTGAGCAGGAGCCAGCAGAGCCACTGCTCTGCCCTGCTCTGCCTGCAGGGACAGGACAAAAGATGTGAGCAGGAGAGAACCAAAGGGATGGTGAGGAAAGAGACCCAGGACCAAGATTCCTGACCCAGCAAGCAGGTGAGAAAAGTTCCTTGACAATTCCTTAAAGAACCAAGGGACTCAACAGCTCAAAACTTCTTTCACTGTTCTTCAGCACTGATTTTGTGTCTTGCCCTTTCCAAAAGCAGAGGGAAGGGTGAGCACTGCTGACCTGTGCAGCTGGCAGGGACACACAAGGCTCCAGACTCCATCTTCTCCCATCACTGCTACACACAGCAGTCACTTTCGGGTCTTCTTCCAGCCTGCAGTGCTATGAAATGAGAGAGCATCCCCCTGCCTGCAGCTGGACCAGCTCATCAGGGAAGGGTTCTCACCAATTTCCTAATATCTGACAGCACCAGGGAAGGTGGTGCTGGCTCCCCACACCCCCATACCTAGAAAAGGATGAATTTCCATGTTCTCAAATTATATTCCATGGCGTTGCTGGGCAGCTGGGACAGCCTAAAGGGACTTGATTCTGGGCAGATGCTGTGTGTAAAGAGATAAATGGAAGATCAGGCAAAATTATGGAAAGTCCTTTTTCTGCTCTCCTGGGCCAACCCCAGGACGAGGCTGTCCCACTGGCCTCAGGGATTTGCAGTGTTTTGCTGCTTCTGGCAAGAAAATTGAGGATGAAAACCACCCGTAAGATAAACCACCTGGCACCAGAGCCTGGCACTGGGAGAGGAGAATCTGAGTCAAGCCAGAAACACTTTCCCCACTCAGAACAGAATATTTTTGAAACATTTTTTGTCTTTGAAATTAATTGTTGCGTAGCTCCTTTCAGAACAGCAAACAAAAGCAATAAAAGGTTTTTCTGTGCATTTGGCTGCTTTAGCAGATAACAGTTGTGCCTGATGGATGCTTTTTCCTGACCCCCTTTTCCTCTCCCTCCTTCTTCCAGCTTTTGCTGCAGCTTCCTTGAGATATGTTAGCTTTGGAAACCCTGCATCCAAACCAGACCTCTGCTGTGGGAACCAGTTGTTGTATTCAGCCAGTTCTTGTGTTTGCTTAAATCTAAACCTGCTTGCATTCAGTGACTTTTCCCTGCCAAATCTGGGAGGATGAAGCACAAGGTGCTGTAGGCACAGGTCTCATGGCTTGAGAAATCACAGCCCCAGCCAACATGTGATAAATATCACATATAGCACATGATTCTGGTAACTGGCACATCTCCCACTGCACGGTGTGCAGATTGATGCTCCTATAGATCATCTATGGATAATTTGATCTGATAAATGGGGAAAAAACCCCACAACTGGTTCATGGTAGGACATTCAAATCAAGTGTTGAAGAGGAACTTTACATCTGGCTGTGCTCCATGGGACCTGGGCCAGGAGAGCCTCTGGGTGACACTGGGACTCTGGCTTCTCCCACCAGCACAGTACAGAGGGGAAAAACCAAAACAACCAAAAAACCAAAACCAACCCAATAAAAATGGGAAAAAAAAAAAAAAAAAATTAACTAAAATAGGTCCTCCCCAGGTCCAGAGACTTCCCCACCAGCCCAGGGCAGTTCTGTCCTGGTTAGAGAGAGGGAAACTCCAATGCCCCAAGCTCACCCAGCTCCTCTGTATCACTCACTTCAGAGAAGCCTCCAGCCTGAGGGATGAGCTCCATTTCCAATACAAATTCTCATTATCTTTGCTACAGAACAAACATTAACAAGAAATGCTTAGCCTGCCTCATAAGGCCCAACATAATTGTTCATTTTAATGATTAAAGTAACTCAATATATGTGTATAATTTAAGCAGTGCTGCTTTTTTTTGTCCCTACCACAAACATTTCTGTAATAAACTATTTGTTCTGAACTAAATTGTTTCATGTAATGCTTGATTAAAATAAAAATCAGTACAAAAATAATTACATTAATGATAATTAACCTACTTGGGAGAAAAATAGCCACACTCCCTGATATGACTTTCATAACAACTGTGCCATTAATTTCATGGACACATTAGAAAACAATTGTGGAGGATTGTGCCACCTTTACAGATTGCTTTTAGACTCCAGCTACTAAGTCAGCAGTTCAAACAGTTTTTGTATATTAAACTTTACAGAGAGCAACATTTGCATGACTTAGCTCTTAGGGCTTAGCTATTAATGTCTTGTAATTAGTTTCTAAATCCAAGGCTTTAACATGGTAATGGTTTTAAGCTAAGAATATGTCAATAACACACAGTCAACAAAGCCTTCTGCAAAATATCAACTGAAATCCCTGCAAAAGATAACAGCAAGGATGAGCCCAGGCTCCAGAGCAGGCTGGGATGGTGCTGCTGGGACCCACCTTGCACCAGCAGCATCCCTGCCAGCAGGGCCTGCAGGGTGACAGAGCCAGAGAAATCCCCGTGGTGACCAAATCACAGCCTCCTGAGCAGTGCACACTCCCTGCATTGTCAGGGCAGTGCAAAAAGAACCACCCCAAAACAACAACCCAGCAACTACCAACCCTCCCTTTAAAGAGAAGGTTTTGCAGAGCACCAGCCCCAGGCACCCACCCCAGCCCCCTGCAGGACCCACCTGGGGGGTCACCCATTTAACCTGGGCACCCTCAGCACCAGTTTGAGCCCAGTTACAGCCCAGCACCCTGAAATGAGGTAGGGACTGAGCTGGATGTGTTCCCCCCATCCAGCACTCAGCTGTACATTACATCCCCTGGCCCTGCTCCTTGCTGCCTAAAGGACACTTGGTATTTGGGGACAGGTATCAGAATCTGCATGGCAGCTGCATCACGTTTGATTTAACACATCTGTTAAATTTGTTTAACTCTAACCATGATTTAAACTTCAACTAAACCCACCACTTTCACTCTTACTCTGTAACTCCTTCTTGGTGATCTTGTAAGAAGCAGTTCTTAACCTAAATATAAACCTCATTTATTTTTCTCTTTCTTTCCCTGATCTTATTTTTTTCTTTCATTCATTATTTGTCATTATTTACCAGTCTCACCTGCTTTAAGGGCACCAGAAGCAAGTTGCACTGAGCACTTGTAATAACATCTTTAATGAGGTCCAAAGGCTATTTGCTCTTCATTAAAGTAAGGACATTTTTAGCACAACTCTGATAGAGAGAAAAATGCTTAATCTACAATTTTTCCAAAAAGGCTTGTTATCGTACATTTCTGTTGACACACAATAAAATCTAAAATTAATCATTTTAATGCTTTTACATTTGGCTGCAGCTTTGTGTTGTCTTCTCACTAATGGGAGGGGATGGGCCATGCATCTCCAGCATTCACCCCGCATCCCCTGCGTTGGTTTTCCAGCTAAAAAACAAATGTGCATTTATGATGCACAAATCTTATCTATTTAAGTTGATAGGTTGATAGGATAGGATAGCCAAATCCATCTTCTGAAAGCAGAGGTACTTTAAGACAATTTTTCATCCTTAAGTAAGTGGCTTTGGCTGAGAGTGGCTGTAACCAGCCCCAAGGCAGGGCTGAGCCCCAGGGCAGAGGGGGCTGATGCTGCCACCCCTTGAGCCGTGCCAAGCCCTTCCTTCCCAGCTCATCTCACTGCCAAGCTGCTCAAAAGAGAGCCCAGCTTCACAGCTGCCTTCCACATTGCACAGAACAGCCTGAGCTCATCGTGCCCTTGGTATTACATGGGCAGAAAATCCCATCTCCCACCTGGGGAGCATCTTTGTACATGCTGGGGGGAATTTCAGAATATTCATCTGGAAATGAACCAGGCCAGCCTTTCTCTCCCACTCTTCATCCTGCTGCAGGCATTTCCCCCCCTCAACCAACACCAAATATTTTTAGGGGAAAGTTTGGTCTCCGAGAGCTTCCCTCCAATTCCTGCTAGCAACCCGTGTAGCTTCAATTATCTGATTTTTTGGCTTTTTTTTTTTGAAGGCATCTGTTGTTGCTGGGGGGGTATGTTCCTGGGGATGTTTGTAACACAGCCCAGTGGATGATCTGAAGCCCTTTCCAGGGGCTGGATGTGTTTAGCACCAGAGCAGGAGCTGGATGGCCATTTGGCAGCACTCAGCCAAGGTGTCCCTGGCAGGACAGCAGCCTCAGCAGCCATCCAGCCCTCCCACTGCTCAGCACCTCTTGCCAGCTCCTGGTGGTTTTTTTTTCATATATAAGGAGATAATATTCTGCTTAATTACAGGAGTAATTTACAGCTTGTCTGGCTACTAACTGGGAGGATGAAAGCAGAGCTATGGAGCCTGGACACCCCTCTCAAGCATTTAATGCTTTTTGGCACAGAATCATTGGGTCGTTTGGGTTGGAAAAGATCTTAAGATCATCGAGTCCAACTTCCTAATGCAGTACTGCCAAGTCCACCACTAAGCCTTCTCCTTTAGCATCCTGATCCCCAGTGAGGCAGCTGGTGATGAAGCCTGGGACCCCTGATGAGGGAGCTGTTCCTGCAGGGCACCAGCAGGACACCGTGCCAGGGTGACCGTGGGCTCTGATGCCACAGCCTGCACGTGCCCTGCCACATGAGACCAGAAGGGAGAAGACACAAGTGGCCCACTCACATTCTTATGGAAGAAAAACTGTTCAGTATTTTACTATTCTGGTGGAAAGAACCTTAACGAAGCACCCTTCAGTCAATCAGAGGTATTGCAGATCCTTACTTTCTTCTCCTTTTAGCCTGGCTGGATATCTGTGCATTCCTCTTATTTCAAATATATCCATGTTGCCACTGGAATTTAAATAAGGAACTGAAATGTAGTTGCTCAGTGCCTGCCCTCCAGCTCTGAGACTGCAGGGGCTCATTGGGCAGGATGGACAGAAGCCCTCAGCCCAAAGCACCAAAACCACAGCTCAACATCAGGGCAAAGCAGTTGCTCATGGATGTATGCAAAAAAAAAAAATTAAATAAACCAGTAATTCAAGAGTTTGTTTCTAATCCATTCATAATGATCAGTAACTTTAAGTCCTAAATAAGAAGACTGAATGACAAAGCCACATCTAGGAGCAAATAAAGAGTTCTGCTTTTCTCCTGAAACCTCCTTTTCTAAGTTATTTCCCATGGTATAGCCAGGAGTTGGCCTTACCAAGGTTCTGAGAAAAGTATTGGCCCTCTATGCTGATTTATCTCTGCTTATGAGCTAATAAACTTTTTTTTTCTTTCCCCAGTTATTTATGACTGTGCCACATGAATCCATCTGCCAAATCTGATTTATTGCTTTCAAAACGGAAAGGGTAATAACTAGAGATGTACCAAATGGCACATGTGTGATTTGGATAGCATTTATCTTGAAGTGCCTGCCAACTCAAAATGCTTGAGTTTATTTATCCTACTAATTCCCAAGCTGACTCAAAGACCAGTATTTGATAGTCAAATTATTTGGTCCTGGTTTTCTCTTTTTCAAAAATCAGCATCAATGGCACAGTAATTTTCTCATCATGCCTGGTGTGCATGGCACCATGACACACAGGCTGGGATGCAGGATAAAAGAAATATGGAATTCTGAGTGAAACTCAGCACCTGACTCATTTAGGCCCTAATTGGATTGCTGCAACATTATTAATACTGTTAAATTTTATCTTGCTCAAGGCATACTCAGTCAGCTGGTCCCTAAAAGAACTGCAGATGGCTGCAGAGAGTTTGGGGGGGCTGAAGTGGCTTAAATTATTCTGCACTTGGGACCACTCTCCCATCAGCATCACAGCCATGGCACACTTAAACCTGGGGAGAGGAGGAGGAAGAGGAGGAGGAGGAGGCAAAAAACCCAAGCACAACACAAATAAAGGCTCTCCTCAAGTTTAAAGCTCAGGCTAAAGACACTTTTCAGCTGCTTATTTGGGGCCATTATTGCCTCTCATGTGAATGATTAGCTGGAGACACATTAAGACACACACTGTACACCCAATATTACAGTCTGCCCACAAACCACATCAATTTTCAATGGAAATCAGTACTCAGGGACATTAAAAAAATTACTATTTTTGACCCTCTCAATGCATGTGCTCTGTCAGGAACCTTTATGCTTTGCTTAAATTGGTGGTAACTTGAAAGAGCCCTCATGTGGTACTGATGTGTGCTGAGCTTTTAACATGTCCTTCATGGGATTTCTTTCTTCCCTCTAAAGCAAACACAAGCAATATTATGCAATCATCATAATTTCTGTTCTGCTGTCCTTGGTATTTGCATCTGTATGGCAGCAAAATTTCATTTTACAAAACCCAGCTGGATTCTGTTTGGGACCTACAGAAAGAACTTCAAGCCAAGAGTTCCCATACCTCTTAACACAATACCTTGAGGATTTTTATATGCAAATTCAGTAAAGAAAAATGGAGACAAAGGAGCAAGGCTTTGGCTGCTGGTGATTGCCACAGGAGAGCTGGGGGACAGGAGGGTGCCAGCCCACATCTCCTGAGCTCAAATCTAAGGCAGGAAAAGCCCAGCAGCCAGGAATGCCCTCACTGCTCTGGGCTTGGCACACTCTGTGCCTCAGTTTCCCCTGTAAGGACAGCCCAGCAGACACCACACCAAAGGCTTCATTCATTCCCTCTGCACAGGCAGAACAATGATGCTTTGTAAAGAAACAATAATAAATCATTGTAATGTTTTCTCTACACGGCTCTCCAAACACAACAAAAAGCCTCTGCCACTGAAAAGCATCCTTCTGTTTTCAGGTGTCAAACAAAAGAATATTACACCCTAAATAACCCACAAACTAACATTTTTACTGTTGCCAAAAGAAACCAAACCTTTTAACAAACCATAAAACAGCCCAGCAAAGTATTTGTTCCGGAATATATTAGCTGAAAAAAATAGATTAGACTTGCAAAAGTGGATTTAAAGCAGTCATGTGTGGGAGCAAATCCACCACCTTGTTTAAAAACAGAGTGATTGGGTTTGACCATCTCTTACTTGGCACTCGTTCTGGGAGCTGGAGTCTCCCTGCCCACAGGCTCCTGGGTGTGTAAAGAACAGGAGGGGAAGCAGATTCTGAAGTCACCAAGTCCCCTGCTATGTAATTTTTCTCCATTTTAGCTCTTGTGAGCTCCTGACCCTCCTGCTTGTCCTGCCTTTGAAGCAATGTGTAACTCATCTCAGACATTCTCTCAGCCTGGTTTCTCTGAGCATTTGTATCCCTACAAACACTTTATGCTGTGACATTCTCAGACCTGCAGGAAAACGATCCCAGTGCTCAGAGTTTCCCAAAGCTGATACAGTCAATTCCCTTTGCTTTGCCATCCACCTCACAGCCTCAGCCAAAGGGTCAGCAAGAGGGAGGAAATGACATTTCACATCTTTAATTCCAACTCGGAGTGAGTTTTCAGAGCGAGGTGCAAGATTTAACTGCTGCCTTCCTGCTTTTATGTGGCAGAAATCCATGTGGAAAGCTCAGCTCAGGGAACGACCTTCCTTTTCTGAAGAAGAAACCCCACAGCACCAGTTTGCCTGATTTCCAAGGCTGGCAGGCAAATAGGAGCCAGGAAAGGGGAGCACACTGCTGTGCCTCTCCTCTGGCTGGGCTCTGTTCTCCTCCTGCAGATGGTGGGGCTGCTCACACAGTCCCTGTCGTGCTGCACCCAGGATTTTCTGGTAGCACTTGGCAGGAGGTGCTGGGTGCTTGGCAGGCACACAGACACCTCTGCAGCACAGGCAGGGCCTTTTGCAAAGAAACCCCAGGAACAGAGAGGACTCCCTGCACCCACTGGTGATGGGCAGTGAGCTGCTGAGCTCTGTGTGTGCTGCAGAAGCAGCAGCACAGAATTCACACTCAGTTCACATCCTCACTACCCTGTCCTTGGAGGCTGTGCCCTTCTCTGGCCAAGGGACTATGTACAGCAGCTGATCCTACAGCTCAGGACTGAAAACCCACCTGGGGCACCAGGCAGCACAGCAGGTTTGTTGCAGGGTCAGTCTGTGAGCAGGACCCCTGTGTCTGCTGCCCCCCCCCCGCACAGACCTGCTGGAGACCCCCTGGAGGATGCAGAGTTGGCAGCTGGTCATGCAGTCGGTCCCTGGGTTGAAAAGTTCCCTGCCAGCTGGCTGGAAATTAATTCTGTGAGTGTAATTAAAGGTGTTGGGGCTGGTCATGGCTGACAGGAGCAACTCCAGAGCACAATAAACAGCAGCCACTGCTGTGCTGCACAGGATGGCCACTGCCCATGGTAACTCAGTAGCCACAGCAGGCTGAGCAGCACTGACTCAAGTACCCACCTCTACTTGGCTGGAGAAGCAACCCGGGACTTTGTAATGAGGTGGTCTGGGGAGGAACAACACATTTCCAAAGAGAGCCTTGAGGGGATGAGGGAAGGGACCACACTTGGCACAGCCCCAGGGAGGAACCAGCAGCAGCAGGGGCTGAGCATCATTTCATGGGGAAGAAACAGCCCAGATTAAGTTACTTTCTGAAGATGTCACTGAGGCCAGGGTGGTTAAAATGATGAATATTTTTTTCCAGCTCTGAGGAACCCGGTGACTTCTGGTGCAAGGTGCAGCAGCGTGCTGGGAGGGAGGGCTAATTAAATCTGAGGGTTCAGCCAATTTCATTAAAAACATAACACGTGGAAATTGTCAGCAAGGGGCTGCACCAGCTGGAAGCTCCAAGTTCTGCACTGACGTGTGAAAAGAAAACGCACTAATCTTGCTTAATACTTAAAATCTTGATTTGAAATAACACCTCATTTGCTGAATTTGTTGGATGAGGCTGTCTGACCCTGAATAATGCATCCCTCCTCCCAGCATCCCAGGCTCCAGTTGTAATAGAGATGTTTTATCTTTGTACCAGCCTCTCATTACAGCCTGCAAGAGGAACAGGAGATGACACTACAAGGGCCAATTTATGTGACAATAACAGAAATGAGAAAGGAAATTGATGCCAATTTTTATCTATCTTGACACGATCTTTGAACTGTGGTTTTGAGCTTACTCAGAGGTTGCAAAGCAACAGAAATCTTAAGGATTATACATTGCAGAGGTCTGTGCCTCTGTATCCATCCATCCATCCATCCATCCATCCATCCATCCATCCATCCATCCATATATACTCAGATAAAGGCAAATAAACACAGACATTTTTACATGTATTTTTGCAAACAAGGGTTTTGTGATTATACCTTAGGTGCATGTAGGAGCTAGAACTGATAATTCTATCAATAATTCTGCTTTCAGTTACAGGCAGCTTCACTAAGGGGTGCAATTGTTTAAGATGAAATTTTCTAGTTTGGGAAATGTGAAATTTCTATGTTTAATTTTCAGATAAAATAATTCCAAATATTAAGTCAAATTCAATATTTAAAAATCCCCCCGGGTAACCTGTGGTCACTGTGGTGAAATTCTCTCATTCCTGTGTCCTTCTGCTCTCCTCCACCAGACACCAGGAAAATCCCAGGCTTCCAATAAACAGAAATTTGCACATGCTCCAGAAAGATTTACCTTTTGCTACAAAACATTCTGTAACAAAATTCACCAGCTCTGAACATGCTCCACTCACTAAGATAAAAGAAACCCAAATCAAAGTGCAATAACAAACCCCCAAAATTATGATCAGATATAAACTTGAACATGTTTTAGAAAAACCAGTCTGTTGGCAGGGTATTCCTGAGCATCAAACTCCTGAAGAGCTGAATTGCTCTGATTCTGATTATTCCACCAGAGAAGTCAGGAGCATACAGCTCTTTTGTCAGAAGGTCACACATTTAACTACATTTTTATTACCTTACAATTCACAACATTTGTTTCTGAATTCCCTACCAGAGATGTTTAGGGGATGTAACAGACCAGCCTGAGCCTCAACAGGTTCCCTGGGTGCTGAGATGTGCAGGATCTGCAGAAATTGCAGAGCCAGCTACAGAGGTGTTGGCTCCATAAACAGAGGAATTGCAGCATGGCAGCTGCATCACTCCTTGCTTTGAACCCTCCCTGCTCCCAGGCTCCCCCTGGCCCCATCCCCACTGCTGCTTCTCCCCCAGACCAGAGGCTCAGGAGTGTTACACTCTGTAAAAAACAACAATTTTTTTTCCCCCCGATTTTTCACGCTCTTCTAAAATATTGGCCCCAGCCTCTGGTGAAGAAAACAACTCAGTAGAGCTATTTCCCCCAGGGGGAAGGCAGATATTAATAAATACACATATTAATAAATACACAGATATTAATAAATAATACACAGATCCTAATAAATCCACAGCCACTTCCTTCACACCCTGCAACACGAGTCAGGATTTATAAGGGGAGTTGGATCTGTGTAACGCGTGTGTTTATGGAGCTGTATTGATAATTATCAATACTATTAATCTTCTGAGCACTTGTTTAGAAAGATTGCAGCAATACATCACTTATTGCTGGGGGAAATTAATAAAAGCCTAAGGAATTGCTCAGCAGGCAGCCTGCTGGCTCGGGTGCTGAGGACTTGGTGTGACCAGCAGTCATGTTTCAAGCTGTAAACTGCTCCATGACACTGAACAATCTGCAATTAAAGGGCACGTCTATAAAACAATGCAGATTTCTTTCTTTATCTCTGCACACCGTGCATTAAGGCACCTTTAATACATCTTTGTCTCTGCTTGCAAAAAAAATGAATTAGAGCAATATTTTAATTTTGTCTGGAGCTTGCAGTTAACCCTGTCAGATGCTCTGCAAGGCAAACACGTTTCAATTAAGAACAATTTGGGATCTCCAGGGTGCAATAATGAACAGGACACTGTGTTTTCCATCACTGCTCTTTACCAGTCAAGGATTTGCCTTCTTCAGCTCTCCTGAAACCGTGCTGCAGTGTCTGAGCAGCACCTCAGTGGCACCTTTATGAGCCATAACCCCGAGCTGGAAGAGTGCACTTGACAAGCTGGAGATGGCAATGCAATTAAAGCAACATGACACACCCTGTGTGGACACTAATGGGCCAGAAGTACAGCATTAATTAGACAATCAAACGGGAAAAAAAACCCATTAGCTTGCTCCAGGAAGATATCCCTCTCTAATGGCAAATAAAAAGGTCTCTTGAAAACATTTCACTACTCACCAAGCTGTGAAGCAGGGCACCACGTCCAGCATCACACTGGGGGTGTCAGAGGAATGGTTCTGATGGACACCACATCTCAGCTGGGAGCTCCACCAGCAACACCTCAACACAAGAGCTTCCTCTTGGTGTCCACTCAAGACCCCCAGCCCGTCAGACAGGACTCAGCATCCCAACAGCTCCTGTGCTGGCAGGGGACCAGGGGCAGGCAGTGTCTGGACAGGTCTCTCCAGCCTGGCCTCAGCTCAGCTCAGTGGTGCTGACACATCCACACCAGGACCAAGCCACTCAAGCTGAAAACCTTAAAAGAACCCAGCCTTTGAACGAGCCCTGAAAGCTTGCCAGTATGAAACAGGAAGATAAAAATGAAAGAAAAGGCCAAAGCTCTGGCTTTTTGGTCAAGTGCAAGTCTGCCACTCACTTGAACAACAGAAGAGCTTGAGTGGGTGCAGCTCCCTGTCCATCCCCAGTAACAGCCTGCTGGGAGCACCTTTCCATAAAACACATTTTAAACAAAACCCACCAGACCAGCTTTACTTTATTTTCACTCTGCATAACTGTTGCAAAGTTCTACATTTTGCTATCATTGCTGAAAAAAATTGGAAGGAAGGGGAGAACCTTCCCACCCTCTCCACCCAGACACCTGGATGCACCACCTTCCCTTTGAAGAGTTTTTTACCTTGCTGGCCAATCTGAAGCACATTTCCTACATGCAGAGATTTCTGAAGGATATGTCTGTAGGACTGGGACAGCTCAGTGGTTAGAAGAAAGATCCACCAACCCTGAGCATTTCTCTCACCCTTTCACTGTTGCAGGCAGCCAACAGGGACATGTGTGTCAGTGAGGGACAGGAATGCTGCACAGCAAAGGACACGGGGGGTGGGAGGGAGTCCTGGCACCACAGGGACATTCTGGAGACTGCTATGGGAAGGAGGCACTGGGAGAGGAATGGAGGAGGATGCTGGGATAGGCTATGCAGGAGATAAATCCCTGGGAAAATAAGATTCAACAGGTTCACAGGGACTGTTCTCTTCATCTTTGGGTTTCTGCAGTTGAGGGATGCTTGCAGAGGTTTGGATGTGAAAACACAATAATCCTGGGCCCTGCTGAGTTAACGTGGTACCAAGCAAGGGAAGCAATATCACCAAATTTCCCACAGGAGCCTGCAGTTCCTCTTGGAGTGATCCATTTCTTTCTCCTTCAGGCACATCAGTTCCTGCAGGAGAGATGCATTTTGGTTTTGCCAGGCACTTTGAAGCCCTGGAAGTTGGATTCCCAGAAGGTACCAGAGCTGGCCAGCCTGTTCCTTGCACTCATGCAGAGCCTCCCAGTGCTGCACAGTGACAGACAGAGAGGCACAGGGGTGACATAAAAACCTGACCCATTTACAAAGCAAAACAAGCCCAGAGCAGCTGGTCCATCCCACAGCTCCCTTTTCCCATGGCAGATTTCCTCCTTTTCCCCACTAATGCTTTTTGCTTTTGGAGCACATCCTTACAGTAAGCCCAGCCACGGGTGTTCTCACAGCCAGAGCATTGCTGGGGATGGTACCCTCAGCACTGGGGTAGTAAAACCCCTCCTGGTTGCATCCCGTGGGCTGTAGTTTTATTGCTTGACTGGATGAGCTGCATCTTTGCTGCTCAGCAGGCTGGGGGTGCTGGGATTACTGGGATTACTGGGTTTCAGTGGGGATGTAGCTGGCCATGCTCCCAAGCCTAAAATTTCCACCTGCAGGAAGGTGTGAACTGTAAATGCTGTGATCTAAATCTGCATGCAGGGGGCAGGAAGGGGCCTGGAGAGCTTGATGTGATCTCCATAGAATACAGAGAGAGAGGTGGGAACTCTCTGGGGAGCAGAGTGGGCACCTTCTAATCACAACTTCACTGCTGGGAGAGCAAAGCTCTGCAACAGGTTGTCATGGAATACTGGCCAAGCCATTTAAAACCAGACATCTGTTCATTTTATCCTTGTGCAGATATCTGTGAAATACAGCCAGAATTGTTACTAAATCATGCACCAGGCAGAGCTGTGCTAGGCTGCCTGACACCAAGCAAGCAAAAGAAAAGGCAGTGATTACCCTGCAAAAACAGCATCCTGTCCCAGGGCTGCTGCAGGGAAGAGCTAGCAAATATTTCCTGGGTTATCAACCCAACTCTGACCTCAGCCACAGAAATGTAAATCCCAGGAGATGTTTCCCACTCCCAGGAGCTGCAGAAGAGCAGAGGTGGCCCCTGCACAGGCAGGAGCAGGCTCAGCCCTTCCCAGCACCCAAAGGCCAAGGGGATGCACGGACGTGGGGAAGCGATCAGGAGGGAGAGCAAGACATTTCATTAATGTGCAAACCCACAGTGGCACAAGGAAAGCAGGTACAGAGTGTTTTAAGGCTTGCAAATCTGTTGGTAAAGATCTCTTTGGTCTATTGTCATATACAGAGAAAGAAAACCCCATCTGGCAGAGCTCTGGGGGTTGGGCAGCCCTGCCAGCCCCCTGCTTCTGCCAAACTGTGAGCCCAAGGGGGTGCCATGTACCTGGAGACCAGACAGACCAGGAACTGCTTTTAGAGAAATCAAATGGCAAAATGTTCCTGCTCCTGCTTGGAATGAGGACAATGAGAAAGAAGAAAATCTTTACTCACCTGTGATGGTCTTTGGCACTTATTTACCTCTGAGACCCAGGCTGTCCTTACCATGAGGGGCTGCATAACAGGGCAGGAAGCTCAGACACAAGAACTAAAGCAGACTGCCCAAGGTGACAGCAATCATCACTTGAGCACTTTCTGAATTAAAATCAACACTCTCCCCAAACATCCTTTTGCTTCCTCTCTTGGGTTGGTATTAAAGAAACAAGGACTGGGGAAATAGACCATGAAGTGTTCTCCCCACAATATGTACTGAAGAGAGACTGTAGGCTTTGGTAGTTTTTTCCTGGGATATATCTCAGAGTAGCTATTACTTTGGTTGCTTATGTTAGGGAAAACCCTTGCCTTCTCTAAACTCCACAATTTTCTTTATTTCTGTAAGAAAATACAAACAGGGACTGTCATAGCAATGCTAATCCTCTGTGAGAAACTACAGCCCACAGGTGAGTAGCAGGGAAGTCACAGAGAGAACCTCAACTCCTGGTGTAACCCTGTAGCTGTGAGGATAGAAGGGTGAGGAAAGTCTGCTTTTTATGGAAACATTTAACACAGCAATAGGAATACAAATTAAGCTCCATTAATTTAGCTTTAAATTTTAATGACTCAGGATGTGCAGTTTATAGAGAGAAGGATTTACTTAATAAAACATTAATTTTTTTTTTTTTTTTTTTTTTTGCTAAAAAGAACTACAAATTGCAAGTTAATATAGCTTTCCTAAAATAGATCATCAAAATCTGAAAAATGTCTTGGTGCTTTAATAACCACTGAGAAGTCACTTGCCAGGAGGGTGAACTGGCACCATTTCTCCAGGAATCTGAGGCTCAAGCAACTTTCCCAAAGTCAAGCAGGAAACCTGGACCCAGATCTCCAGAGACCCCCCCAGACCATCCTCGTGGGGATGTGGCTGACACAAATCTCAGCCTCCAGTGCTGGGTTTTTCATCTGAAGAACATCAGAGCTTTGATCACCTGCTTTGGGGCTTAGTTTTTCTTTAGGCATCCTTGCAAGAGAGACATCTCATTCCTAGGGATATCTTTACTCTGTGCTTAAACACAACACAGGGAAAGTGAGTCACTCAGCAAACATTCAGCTCCAGCTTTCCTGAAACCAGAAAAACTGAAGAATATGACTAAAAAACCTGAAGAGCATCTGCAAGTGAAAGTCCACTGGTTTCACACTACAACACATTATTGCTTCAGTTTCCAAGTTGGCAGCCAGGGACTTCAGACACACAAAAGTAATAAAATTTGCATGATCACCTAATGTCTCCATTAGTCTGAGGAGCCCAGGGACTCAGGGTACAGAGAAAAGGTTGTAGGACAGGATAAGAGAAAACAACATGCAGAAAAACCCCAAACAAGCCCAGTCAGTAGGGAGCTGCCAAGCAAGGATCGAGGTCCCTTTCAGTGCCTGCAGGGTGGAGAAGGTTTTTAGTGGGTGCAGCTGACAAAAAGGTGTCAGGAGGGGTAAGAGGGACTCACGTTGAGCTGGAGGTCATCTGTCCACTGCCCGACGAGGCGGTACCCGGGGGTGCTGGTGTTGGTGCTCTGGTACTGGAAGATGTCGTAGCGCCCAGGGGCGTCCCCGTTCTTGTTGAACATCACTGGGGTGCCAGCACTGCCTGGGGGGAGGAAACAAGACCAAATCCAACCAAGGCCAAACCGTGACAGTATCTATTCTATTTAGTCCCAGTGAAGAGCTTTCAGGTCACCTCTCAGCTCCTCCAGGACACCAGCCCTGTGCCAGGGCTTCACTGACACTCCCCAGACCTCCTGGCTGAACAGAAAACGAAGCCAAACTAGATCAGCCTTCCCTCACTCCAGCTTTGCACCAAGCAAGAAATATCAGGTTTCTCCTCCTGCCCTCCAGCCTCCCTCCCATCTCTCTCTCCTCAGGGAGCTCTTCACTGAAAATCACTCCTGTGAATGGAGCCTCTAAATGATATTTTTTTTTCCCCCAGAAAATGTTCCATCTGCTTCTGAGAGATACTGCTGTCAGAAGTCAGCCCAGGTCTGGTGAATCTTGAGTAGCAACCAGAAATAGCTTCCTCCTCCACAATATGTTCTTGCTCCCATAAATCAACATGCATTTGGGATGGCAAAGAACAGATGAAGCTAGAGGGACCCTGTGCCTGGGGTAGCCCCTGATTGAGGCTCTGTGACCCTGGCACAGGCTGAAAAGTCAGAAGGAGCTGATGGGCAGGACCTGAATTCACTTGGTGTGCCATTTACTGAGGTGACCAACACAGGTAAGGAGGAGGAGGGTGAGCAGCAAGGCAAGGATACCCCTCCACCCTTCCTGGATGCCTCCTGCCACCCAGCAGCCTAGCAGTGGGATGGACCATTCCTCATCCTCAGCAGAGCTCTCATCAGGACATCTGAATTTTAATTACCCGGGTGTCAGACGTGAGCCCTTTCTCAGATGAGGATTCAAAGCACTGTCGCATTTCCTCAGATCTCTGGGTGAAAATTTCAAGGGTGACATTCATTTTGAGACACATTAAAATAGGTTTCAGTAGGGCAGAGTAATGTTGTGTCAAGGCTCCAGATGATGACAGCACTCCAGCAGATCTATATTCAAAGCTTCCTCCTCCCGCGTAACTTTTTTCCCTAAAGCAATGAAAAATCTCTCCAGTTGTAGCACTGAACTTTAAGATTATGATTTTCTTCATGATTCCCATTCTTCATTGAATTCCAGTGAGTGAAAAAAGACTTGAAGGAGTGAATTAGCATAGTTTCCATTCTAGCCTGGTAAATTGTTTCCTGTCTCTCCTACAATCCTCTGAGATCAGATACAGATTCAGTTCAAAGGCTGGCACAGAAAATCTTCCCCAGAAATCTCCCCTTCCTGGTTCCTTATGAACACAAGGCAGATATTTAATTGTCATTACAGATTAACACAGCCAGAACACATTCACAGTGAAAACACTTAGAGTGAATAAGAAGGAATGGCTGTAATTCCCAGGCTCCTTTGGCAAGGCAGCACAAATGGTAAATGGGATTTAGCTAATCATGGCTCTAAGAGGCTGCATGGTATTAGGTAAGCTTGGTTTTGTTGGAGATGACAAAAAAAAAAAAAAAAAAGTACAAATTTAAAAGGCAGGAGCTCAAGTGAGGGTCCCAAAATGCAGCAGGGATGTTGTGGATTCCCCACACCCTGACAAAGCCCTGGCCTGGCCTGGCCTCCCCTAAGATGGGAACATCTCAGGAACTCTCCCTACAGAATGGGATTCTTGTGGTTTGCAGGAGCAAGAGAAGCTTGGGTTGGTTACTGCTGATTGTTGCTGTGCCTGGCTGCATGCAGACAGCTCTTAAACACTGACATTTAAAGGAATCCTTAGGATCTGTGGCTGCCCTGGGATGCTGGAGGGCTGCAGACCCCAGAGCAATTGGGACCTTGCAGCACTCTCTGCTGGGTCACCTCCTGAGGCCCCTAAAGACACAGTCCCTGGGACACCCACCTCACACAGGGATCCTAAAGGGATTTTCCAAGCACAACAATTCTGTGATGCTATGGGATGGGCACCTGACAGCAGGAAACATCTGTTGCTATCTTCAGGTACTTCACAGGAAAAAAAAAATGCTGTGAAAAGTCTGGGTTCTGTAGGGAAAACAAATACCTATGGAAACACAAAGAACCATGGATGAGCTGCTTTCAGTACTAAAATGGCCCAAGTGCAGTTCTGTACCTGAACTCTGTACTATTTCTATAGAAGCTTTGTCCTTTATAGTTAACCTTCCAAAATGAGGGGAGTGGAACCCTCCAGGCCTCCTCAGATCATTCACCTAAAATTTGCTCCTGGCTGTAGTTAACAGCACTGACTTCAAGAGAAGAAATTGAAATCTCCTCATATTCACCTTGCTATTTTTAAGCTAATTTGTACAGAGAGGAAAAATACTCTTGGCAGAAAGCACCAAGCTTGACCATGAAATATCATTTGTGTTCCTACCTTGAAAGCTCTCAGGTCCTGTTGTCTATGTTAAGTTTTGTGAAGTTTATTAATAAATATGTTTATTTCTCAGGAACACCTCCCCAGGCTGCCCAGCTGGAGCATGGATCTTCCCCCAAGCCCTCTGCCCAGGCACCCTCTGCCTGCCTCTCACATTTCTAATGCACATTATTTTCCCAGTACTTCCCTAAACCTGTTTCAAACATGGATTTGGAGTTCTGTTTGCTCCTGGTCAGATCTCAGCTCCCTCTCTTACCCAGAGCTTGGGCAGGAGTGGTGAGAGGTGGTGAGCACCCCAGGGGGGTCTAAAGGGGAAATCACCCCAGGCTGGTGTAAGGCATCTGCTTGGCTGCCTCTGGGCTGGCTGCTGGTGAGTGTTTGTTAATGAACTAAATTAGAGCAACACAGAGAGAGGCAAGGAAATGTTTGCTGATATCCATCCCCTGCAAGGAAGAGAAAATCAGGTGCAAGGCTGTTGTAGTGAGGCTGGTGCTCCAACCCTCCCTGCCAGGCTTGGGCAGCAGCAGGGGATAAATGATGAGCAGAAAAAGAGATTAAATTCTCCCCTCCACATTCTCAGGATGTTCTGTCCCCTCTAGAGCATCACTGGGGTTGGAGTGCCTGCTCTTCCTGCACACCCTGAGCTCTGGCTCTGCCCCTTAGGCTGTCCCCTACCTTCTCCTGAGCAAGGGGCTGGGCTGCCTACCACAATCTCATCCACTTTGGTTTTGCCAAGCACAGGAAACAATCCAAATAAAGAGGATGATGCTGTGCTATGCTACCAACCTCCTGGGGTTTCAGCTGGCATATTGACTCTGTGACAAGCTCAGGCTTTTACCCAGCTACCCCTCCCCTAGGAAATCAGCCTTCTGGAAGGCACCCTGGAACAGCAGCAGTGGTTTCTGCCTTTGGACCAGAGTAGCCCCTATTTGCCTTGGCTCAGCCATGGTGTTTTCAGAGAGATCCTGAACAAACACAGCCCTCTGCCACAAACTTAAGCGAAACACTAAAACACAAAAAAATCCCATAAAATAAAACCTTGACATGCAAAAAACCAGAAATAAAACAAACAAAAAAGAAAACAAACAAAAACAAAAATCCACAAAAAAAAAAAAACAAAAAACCAAAACAAAACAAACAAAAAAGCAAGCCCCAAACACAGATACAGAGGAGTGAAACAGCAGAAATGCCCAGAGCAGAGGAGCCCAGGAACAGCAGCCATCCCCAGCTCTCACCGTTGAAGCTGACGCTGCGGATGTACTTGAGCAGCTTCTTGCCCCCCGCCTCCTCCATCTCGGGGCAGACCCCGGCGTAGTCAGCACAGAGATCTTTGTTCATCTGGTGCAGGGCATGGGCCATGGCATACACGGCGTCGATCACAAACTGCACCTTCCCCTCCTGCTCGTAGTGGGAGTCTTTGCCAATCCTCTCCTGCCCTGCATGCCAGAGACAAACAGAGGTGCACACACAGGGACTGTGAGGAACGGGGGTTTCCTGACACCAGCTGCAAACGAATCCTCTGGGAGCACATGTAGGCACCTTTTAGGCAATGCCATAAAACACTCTGAGTCCTGGTTTTACTGATGAAACCAAACCCAAACCTTTTTCCAAGCAGCAGGATCACCAACGTTTCTTCTGCTGTGGTCCAGAGAAACAAACCCCACGATAATCACAGCCTGAAACCTCCAACCCACAGGGAGCATCTTACAGAGAGAAAACAGCACCTCCATTTGCCCCCAGGTAGGGCTCTGGAAGAAGAGAGTATTTAAAACAAAGCTCAGCTGGTGTTCTACAGGCTGGAGCAAATCCCTGCCTCTAATTGAAAGGCAGAGCCAGTGAAGGAAAAAAGGCTCAAGCCAGACACAAGCAGAGGGGTGCTCCTGGGTTTTAAAGGTGTTGTTTTGCTTTTGGTTTTTTTTTTTTTTTTTTAACTTGTTCATCTCCAGGAGCCGTGCAATAACAATATTTTTGTCAGCAATGAAGTAGCTGACACTCAAGACACAGGGACACAAAGTGATTGCAAGAGAAGGCATTTTTGTACCATGGATTTCAAATGGAGTTCCTTGGGATGTCAGGGGAAAGATGGAACACAAAAGCCATTTATTGACACGAGCATTTTTTGCTTCTAAAAGATCTATTTGAAGGTGATGACAAATAATTTAACCTCACTTCCTACTAGAATCTCAAGTGCTCATCATCATGATTCCTAAGAGACTGAGCAGCTCGGTCTCTTGCTCCAGGCAAATCTTCACGAGAGAAAAATACTGCAACAAAAAGAGGGAAAAGAAAAAGGCCCCAAACTCAGAGAGAGAGAACACAGAGAGAAAGCAGCCCTCTTGTACAAGGCCCTTTCAGATGACACAGAAATGCAATGCAAGTTTCAGAACTCCTGGTCACACTTTCTGCATCTCCATGAAGCTTAACACCTCCTCGGATGGGGAAGGAGCTGACAGCTCAGTGTTCACATTCCATTTTCTCAACATCTCTCCTTCCGCTGAGTTTTCTGGACTCACCACTGATCATCACACAATGTGGGGAATTTGTTATAATGTATAAATAGTGTTCCAAGCACAACTTTTACAGCATATAATTCAGAGAGACTGACAGCAAAACCCCGCTGGATTGGTGCTTACATTAAATGAATTCAGACATGGGCTCAGTTTCTGAGGGGTTAAAGCTGTTTTTAGAGGAATGTACATAACAGAGCAGCTGAGAACCTGGTGATAGTCATCCTTAGAAAGAGATTTAATTTCAAGGATGCAGAATTCCCATGGTACCAAATGAGCAGCTATTATTTGTACCAGTTAGAATTCAACATCTGGTTAAGTGCTGATAGAAAAATCTGTGCTCTTCACCCAAATCCAGCACATTCAGCATCATTAGAGACCTGCTGCCTGGGAGCAGCCAGCCAGCCCTGCTGCTGCAGCTACAGCCACCAGTCCCCAACCAGCACCACCAGTCCCTAAAACTAAGGACCCAGCCAGTGCTGCCCCCAGGGCACTCCAGACCTGTGCAGAACAAAGGATGTGTCTTTGCTAGACACGTGCATGGATCCAGGGCTCCCCAAAACAAGATCAGAGCTGTTGCTCTTCAGATGTTCCCCCGTGGTACTGACACTGCTGTACACACAGGAGGGGAAAAGTCCAAAGGCTTCTTCAAATCAGCTTTTTATTTGGAAGTAGCTGAGGGAAACTAACAATGGTCTGGAGTAAATATTGTCATTTAAACAAGCAGAGTGTGACAATCAGGCCTCTTTGCAATATAATCCATGTATTGTCATTTCACAAAGAAACACAAGATTCAATAAGAGAGCTCTGAAGTTACAGCCATCTCTCCAGCCCATCCTCGCTCAGAAGATCTCATTACAGACAAAAGCCTTTATCTCGAGAGCATCAACCCAATCCCCCTGGATTTTCACTGGGAAAGCAGATGAACTTTCAAGTTTCTACTGCTAATCACACAAGAGCATCTTTCTGTGTTAGGATCAAATTTCATCTCCTTCATCACCTGCAGAGAGCAGCTGCAGCCAGCTGGGCTGTGCCAACCACCCAACACTCCCTAACCAAGTGCTGGGAACCAGGCTCTCCCAGTGCCTTCCAGTGTGCCCCTCAGCTGGGAGAGCAAACCCAGATCTGTACTGTAACTGCTCTTCACTCCTCAGTATTGAAGTAAAACCCCAAAGCAGCACAGCAGAGCAGAAAGTCCTACGGAAAAGTTGTTACTCCAATACCAGAAACATCAATGTTACATAGTACAGGTTATTATAATAAATAAATGAATCTTCAGCAGGTTACACAGTCTTGATGCAATGAGTTTGGTGAAGCTCCTTCCACTCCCACCTGCCAGACAATGATTCTTTCCTCCATTTCCCTGATTCCACCCCCAGGAACAGCGTCCGCTTTCAGGTGTGTTTGTGTGTCTAAGGGAATAGATTTTAAATTAGAAAACCGACCTCATTTTCTTATCTGAGATTCTTTTCTATGCATCCAACCTTCCTATTAAAATATCTGTAACAGGTCTCATTTATATTCCAGTGCTGAAGCCCTAAGAAAACCCAGCCCAGGACTTGCCAACCCAGGGTGCGACTCCCAGACCCTTTGCAGCAAAGGGAGGAAGCTTCCTGCAGCAAGAATTGCCAGGGAAAGCAGTGATCAAGCAGAAGTACAGAAGCAGCACTTTTTAAAGACCAGAAGGCCTAAACTGGAGCTTTCTTTCTATTCCAGCACTTGGGTAAAAGTGCAGTTTGCAAATAGAGGAGTATGTATGTAAATAGCAAGGAGACAGTTAGTGAATCACAGAACTGTGCTGGCAAATCACCCTGGCAATCTAGGAATAGAAACGATTCTAAGGAATCTATCTCTGCAAGATAACAGAGCTGAGAAATCCATAAAACTGGTTTACTTAAAGAATAATTTTTTAGGGTTGGTTTAATGGTGGTTAAACCAACCATTGCAGGGCCCTTTTAGGAATCCCAAGTAGAATCATTTTGAAGCAGTACCAAGCTAAATGAGATGAAAGTACAGAGGTCATTAAGCTCCAAAGCACACTTGGACAATATGAGATTATATGGAAAACATTTGGTATAGAAAGGGTTGCAGGTAGCAGCCGATTTGCAAGCTGGTTTGTACCATGGCACATTTGCTCCTGGACTTGTGCACACCACATTTTTCAAGGAAAAAAAAAAAAATCCGTTTTTCTTTCTCATGAGTATTAGTACTGCTATGTTTAGGCAGTCTGAAGATTTCTGAAGTGCCACCTCACCTGCAGTGAGCTGGGCTTGGCAAACAGCAGCTCCCTGGAGAGCAGAGTTTCACTCACAAAGTGTGCCTGGGATCTTTTTCCCCCCCTTGAACATTGGAGTGTGAGAGAGAGCCCATAGCCCAGCTCCTCACCACAGAGAGAGCAGAAAAGGCAGAAGCTGTCAATGGAATCATTCCATACTAATGGAACGTAGTTTGCTGCTCCTGTCTTTGTCACCACTCACACCACAAATCCTGGGCAAAAATCCACCCCGAGGCACAGGCACGAGGGACCCATCCTGCTGGGTCCAGCAGCAGCTGAGGAAGGGGATCCAAGCTGAGTATTTGGCCTAAAGCAAATTATTCTGCAGTTTGTGCACGGGATTCCTGACAGCCTCACATGAAGGGTTTGGGTGTGTCAGCACCTTGACTCACCACTGCTCAGGACCAGGCCCTGGCTCGAGCTCCTGCCCAGCAGGACTTGTGGTGGATGTAACCAGCAGGCACTGACCTAAGGACTTGGTCAGCTAGGAAGATCCCCAAAACTTGGGGAAGAAAAATAAATTACTGCTGATATTTTTTAAAACTTGTCCTGCAAAAGGAAACAGCAAGAGGGACAGCAGCACAGCCTGGACCTGCCCAGCCCCAGCTGCTCAGGCAGGGAGCTCACAGAGCATCCTGCTTGTCCTTGTGTCATGCAGAGATGATAATCAGGGTCTGCTGCTGGGCCTTGGGTTCCATCCTCCCATCAGCTGTGGAACCCTGCCAGCCCCAGCCCTGAGCAGCCCCCAGCCCCTCGCTGGGCATCAGGGGCAGCCCCAGTTCCTGACCTCATTGATCTGGCACTGGGAAGTAGTAGGGTCCAGGAGGTATTCATCCTAATGGATGCCATAAAGCTGCTCTCGTGAAAAGTGACTCAGGAATACCATGGCTCCTGGTGTTTGTTTAAAAAAACCTCTTCAGCTGTTGGCCATCTGCCACTGAGCTGTTCCAAGCAGCTCAGACTATTTATTTTCTTTTTCCTGAGATGTGGAATTTTGATAGTATTTTGAAAACTATTTTTCTTTCTGTAGTAAATTGCACTTTGCTAATCTATTAATGCACCAGAGCACTTTTGTAGTCAAATTATGAATAATATTCTGATATCCCCAGGCTCTGCTATTCGATACATCTTTTGTTTCTCATTATTTTTCTTTCCCTAGCATATGGCTCCATAGCACAAGCCATCTTGACTGCTGGTGGAAAAAAAGACAGAACATTGCTATTAGCTTCCTTACCCTCTAAATAAATCCCAGTTTTTAGCTCCTGGTGTTATTTCAAACCAAAGCACAGATAATTAAGTGGTTTGTAAAAATGCTCCTGGCTGCCTTCCTGCTTCTTTCCCATGGCCATGTTCAGGGCCACATCTGATAAATTCTGGGGATCCCAACTTGGGCTTCCAGCACCGTGGATTCATGATCTGTTCCTCAGGAGCACCCAGACTCAGCACCCTGTGTTGGATCTGTCCTGGTGGCTCCCACACACTGCTCAGGTTTATTACCCTACATTTTATAACTATTCTTTTGGGTACTTTCTCTTTCACTGACCAGAAATCTGACCTCTTCTCCTCTTCCTCAATAGCAGCTGCACCCAAAGCACCCAAAGCAGAGGTGCAAGGAGGGAGAAGCTGGGGTGCAGTCTCTGATGCACACCAGGGCAGGAGGTGTCTCCTCCCAGCTCTGGCAACCTGCACATCTACACACTCAATTCACTGACTTCTTCTTTTAAACCCTTATTTTTACCCACAACACCTCTGCCCTTCACTGAATTTTAATCCCACCTTAGAACATTTTAGGTGAGACAAACTCAGTCCTTCAGGCAGCCTTTCCTGATCAATGCTCCTGGCATTATCCTAAAGATTCTCTAGTGAATTTTGGTCAAATTCCAGCCTTTGGGGGTGGTTCCAAATGCCACACTGAACAGCAGGGTATTCCCAGCAGTAACTCTGCTGTTCCATGCACAACACTCCCACTCCCTTCCACGGAACGAAACCAAAAGCAGGGAAACTGAAATACGGGAAGTTTCCATCAATTTTCCAAGTAAAACATACCCTCCTGTGAACTCATTCCCACTGACCAGCATTCGAGGCAATTATCCAGCATCACACACACAAACTGCTGCTGTGGGAAGCTCAAAGGGCAGGGAGGGTGAGGAGGTGAGGGCTGGGTGGGTGTTTTCAGCCAAGCTGTGCAGTCACAGAGTCATTCGGGTTGGGAAAGACCCCAAAGCCCACCAGGTCAGCCCATCACCCACTGCAGCAGGAGCAGGGGGGGTGTCTGGCCTTACCTGTGCATTTACGGTCTTTGTCCTCCTTCTTTGACCCACTGATGGTCAGCTTGCAGTTGAAGTTCTCCTCCCAGTACTCTGCAAACCACACGTTCCTCCTGTTGTTCTCCAGGGTGCGGGAGGTGAAGTAGGCATCAAAGCCTGGGGAGGGAGAGAGGCAGAAAGCTGAAGCCTGGCTCGTAGTGAAATGGGAGGTTCCAGCCTGAAAAACTAATATTCTTCTACTGTCCTCTCCACTGCCCAGTTCCTGGCTCTCCCCATGTGAGATGAGGAGGGGGAACACTGCCTGCTGGATCTCAGCAGCTGCACCCTGCAAGTCAGTCACCCTGACACCAGCCCTGCAGAACTCCAGGGAAGGTCTGTGTGAGACAGAGATTTACATTAAAAAGTTATCAAGGATTAGATATAAACTCATCAGGAACGGAGATCAGTGATATTCCCTCTTGTTTCCTTTCCTTAAGGTGCAGATAAACTCAGGGATCAGAATGCCTGCCAGGCAGCCCCAGCTGCTGATGGACACAGCTGAATTCCTCATGAAAGCCCCAGAACTGCAATCCCAGCCCAAGAGCAGCTACAAAGGAGTTTCTCCTTTAACCAAGAAGGCTGCTGAGTTATTCAAACTATGCAACTCCGAAACTTGGGTAAAGCAGGCCACGTTATCTAAGAGGGCTTGGAGATGCTGGTTGCACACTGGGAAGCTCAGAGGCAAATTCTCTGCCCTCCCACAAGTGTAAAGCCATTGAGGAGCAGACCTCAGGGTGTCTGCTTTGCCCCTCTGCTTGGCTTTGCAGCCTGCAGCACCACTGCAGGACAGGGTGGCACCACAGAGCAGCAACCTCCTGCAGGCACCAAACCACCCCTCCCCATCACCTATCCCATGGCCCCTGGGATCCTGGGGTTAGAAGTGACAATATATATTCCACCAAATACATATTCCACCAAAAGAGAGAAAAAGTTCCTCGCACCACAGCCAGAAGCTCCTCTCACTGCAATAGGAGGCTGAATTGGCTCAATCTGGCACTTCTCACAATGCAACTGAGTCAGAGGAAAAACATATGGCCTTGTTAAATTAGCATGGCAATCCTTCCACCCCGGGATATAAATAGGCAGCATGGAAACAGATGTTTTCAAATAAGAAAGAAGATCAGGAGTGGGGTCAATCTGTCTCCTTGGATTAGCTTTGTGTACTACTGACCCAACTACAATATACATATATAAATATATATATATGTATCCCTAATTCTGAGCTCCTGTTCCTGACTGGCATATAAAGCCCACTGCTCATAAAACACCTCTTGTAAACCTCTTTGTAGGAGCTTTGCTCATAATTAAAAGAACATTTCAGCCATTCAGCAATGCAGCCAAGGCTCAGAAACACTACACCTTGCCAACGTGCCCAGCTGACTGACCTCTATAACTTAATAAGATAAAATCAATACATCTTGATAAAACTGTAACAGAATTCCATAAGAATTACTCCAAACCTTTACAGACATAATAACAAATAATAACATTCTCATTGATTTTTTAATGACCCCTCTGCATGCTCAAGGAGGAACAGAAATCCCTATCAAACAGTGTTCATTTTTTACCATTATTCTCTATTGATCATGACAAAAGGTAAGTGACTGACAGAGGGATGAAGCAACCAGCCCAATGTCAAATTATTCCTTACTGTGCCAGTTGTCCTCCCTCCACACAGGTTTGGGACCAAGCAAGCCCCCCAGAGCCAGGACCAAGTGGAAGGATTCCTACAGGGCACAGGCACCATTTTTTTACTTGATAAACCCTCACAAGTTTTACCCAAAGCTCTGTCACTCCTGCACAGCTGGGCTGTCACACACCACAGAATAAAACCTTGAATGTTTCACATCACCTGAGCTTGTCACCCCATTTATAGGTCAGTAAAGGGGGGGGAGCATCTTAGGAGCCCCATCCCCATGGCATCCTGCTGGAGTCAAGGAGGCAGGGGTTCTGGTGTCCCAAATCACTGACACATGCTCTGAAGCATCTATTTTGTGTGACAGGAGTGACTTCAAGGGCTCTGGGGCTCTTTAATTAGGAAAATAATTAAGCCTAATTAAACCACCAAGTTGTTGCTGTGCTGCATTTCTCGTGTGCCTGAAGTGCTCTCATTCTCAGCCCATGTGGCTTGGGAGCAAATACAACACAGTGACCCAATTTCATACAAGTAGGGATTTTATCTGGTTATGATTTCTTTATTCTTCTCTAATTTGGACAAAGTATGTCCACACTTAGAACTGAGTTATACATATTTTATTTACCCTGCTAGTCAGACATCACCATGATTACTGATGCCAGGGGAGTTGAAAACAGCTACTCAAATAATTCTCTGATTTTCTTATCCTTCAAGCCAAAATAGTTAAATTAATTGATATTAAATCTGGGGTAAAAGCATTAGATGTGTAAAGGTAAGATAAATTTTAAGGCAAGCAGCCTTTTTTTCCAATTTTATTATGTTGCTCAAGCCTCCCTCTACATCACATTACAGGGCTGTTAAGAGAGCCTACAGATATTTTTTGACCTTCTCACTCAATAAAATGGTCATAATATTAAGTGGCTTTCTTACCTGCCTTCATGCTATAAGAAGGCAGCTGGTGTTGGTGTTAATGGCTGCAGATAAGAGTAGTGAAAAGGGATATTTTAGTTGATGCCACATCAGATTTTTTATATACCTGCCAAAGCAGGTACCAAGGAAATTCAGCCTGCCATGCTTTGGGCAAGTCTATAAAGCTCCTGCTCTGGCAATAGAGATATCTTGGCAAACTATTATGGTCACCATTCTATAAATGATGCAGCAGGATCCTGACCCAGGTGGTGTTCTGCCAGTGCTGCAACAGAAAGGTCAATGCCCAAGTGCAGGATTTATTCACTGATCTACAGCTTGTTGCCCTGGGGCACCTCACTGCCACACTGCTCCTGTTCCTATCAACTCACACCCCAGAACACCTTTCCCCTCTCTGTATTTTATTGCCACACCAGCAGAGGCCTCTGCCAAGGGCAAGATTTCCCTTTGCACCCACCAGGAGCCCCCCCAGGGGTCTGGGCAGGCAGAGGGGCTGGGGCTCACCCTCCCACCCCAAGGGACCCCTCATTTTCTTTATGAACACCAGGAAGATGCCATCCCTGGTGCAGAGCATCCAGAGGGATGCTGCAGGGCAGAGGATGGAGCCTCTCCCAAACCACTGCACTGCTCCCATCCAGAGGCTTTTTGCATTCCCAGCCTCAGAGGGACTTTCAAGCTGACACCAGCACAAGTCACTCAGGTTGTTAATGCACACAGGGCTCTCCTTTCAGCTGAATACTCCACTTCTTATTCAAATGACTCCTGCTGCTGGAATGAATAATATTTTCTGAATTGCAACACACCGAGTCCCAGGCAAGGGTGGAAGGCTGCTCATGAGCCAGTTGGGATCTGGGGCTGCTCCAAGGATTAGCACCAGAACCATGCCAAATGGAACAGAGGTAAAAATACACCCAGAAGCACAGCACCTCTCCCAGAAATTCCTCCTTGCCTGCTACTCAGTGGAAATGGGCTCTTTGTCTTGCCAGGATCTTACCCCAGAAGTACTCGGATTCCTTTTCCTTTCCTTTTCCATTTCCTTTTTTCTTTCCTTTCCTTTTCCTATTCTCTTCCTTTCTCTTTTCCCCTTTCCTTTTTCCTTTTTCTTTTCCTTTTTCTTCCCTTTCCTTTTCCTCTTCCTTTTCCCTTTCCTTTCCTTTTCCCTTTCTACTTTCCCCCCAAAGCTTTTTGCTGGGTTTAACACTTATCAGAAGGTGACTCAGTTACCAGCTTGCCCCTTGCTCTCCACCTCACCCCTTGCTGTCCTGTTCCTGGCAGGGGCTTAGGCTCTGCCTCCCTCCCAGTTCAGCAGAGTCCCCCAGGGAGAGGCAGGGGAGGTGGCAGGGCAGGACCCCAGCTCTGGGTGCACGTTTCTCTTTCCCTATAACACCCCTGACCCCTCAATTCTGAGCCCTCACTTCAGTTTTTCCTTGGCAAGTGCCCATTTCACTGAATCCCTCTCTCTCTGCACTGATGCCTCCTTCCCAGCAGGTTCCTGAGTTCTTCCCTTTTTGACTAACTGGAGGAGCTGCTCCACAGATGGAGCATTTTAATAATGCAGAGCAGTAAAATCAGAGAGATGCAGAAGGCCTAAATGCAGAACACGAGAGTGGTTTTCTTCCCTTTGATAGCAGCAGCAGACAAAATGCACATTGTGTATCCTTAAAAGCATTTAAACTCCAGTCGTCTGTTTGCATAATTTAAACTGAGGATAAAAACACAGAAATCCCTCAAGACTGTAATGCAGCAACTGCAGGAACCCCGGAGGCTGCTCAACAGGTGAAAATTAGTAATAATAAAGAGCAAGCAGTGCACAAACCAGCACACCAAAATAAACAGGAGGGGAAGGGGGAGCTGCAGACTGGGGAGAGGTCAGGGGGTCCCTGCCAGGGGACAGCAGAGGGCAGGGACCCCCAGCCCTGGGAACATCACACCCACCCTCAGACACACCAGCCAAGAAGAGAACCACCAGCCACGCTGTCCACAAGGCAATTTTCCATCCTCCTGTGCCACCTGACCTAAGTTCTGAGCCCTGAAGCCATGAAGATCCCAGGGCTGGGGTGCTGGCACCCCCAGCTCTGCTACTCTGCCACACGGCCTTCACACCAACTTGAAAAAACAAAACCCAAAACCAAACCAAGCCACCCAAATCGATGCTCAGTCAGACTGTTACACCTTCCCTGCAAACAAAACCTGCAAGGAAATCAAAGCTGCCTGGGGCGTGAGGGGGAGGAGGGGGTGAGACACATCCTGAGATGTACCTGGCTCTGCTCCTGCCTCCCCAGCCCCAGGCTCCACAATTCACTGGGTTTCCAGGATTATCCCTTTATCCTTGCGTTCCATTCCTCCCATACACCGAGTTACTTTTCCTATCGCTCTCTCCGTGCTTGCCTGTGCCTCGCTGGAGTGTTACCATGGCAACAGGAGCAAGCCCGGCACAGGTAACACCTTTGGGTACCCGGCACGGGGTGCCTGCTGGCAGGGGGACAGGGGACAGGGGCTGGATGGCAGCCCCGGGGTGCTGCAGGGGATGCCCTCCCCAGCACCCAAGTGGCAGAGCAGAGCCCAGATGTGCCCAGAGCTGGGACAGAAGTGCCCGTGCACGGGCAAGTCCTGCCTCAGGTTTTTCAAATCCCCCTTGAGGTAACAATGCCTGAAAGAAAATCCCACCTGAAAATTCCACTGCAGCCTTCCCCTGGCCTGGTGGTTTTTAGAGTTTTTAAGAAAAAAAAATATATATAAAATATAAAATTAATTTCTTAATTTTTAACAGTGGACATGGTGATCCCAGAGCTCAGCAAAGGGCAAGGCAAGGGGGTGGCTTCAGACCATGGAGTCCCACACAGGAGCACCCAGGCACTTCCCACTGGAACACCGTGTAGCTTTTAGGGAAAGCTAAAAGGTTTCCAGTTTGATTTAAATATTTCAGGAGCAGAATGTCCCCTGGAGACCCATCCCTGATCACCTGGTTTGGTTTGGCTTGTTTTTTTTTCCCTCCACCCCCCGTTCAGCATCCCCCTTGGGATCCTGCCCAGCCTGAAGGATCACCGGGCAAGTTTCTTGGGTCAGGATCCTCTCAGATCCTCTCCTCATTTTTCTGTTGCCCAAGAAGCCAGGAGGCTGCAATCACAGCTCCCAGAGAAACCCAAGCCTTGTCCCCAAGGAGCAGCACAAGGATCCTTTGAGAGAGAAATACCCAAGAGCATCTCTGCCAGTGAGATGGGGGCACGGGGTGAGCCCGAATCCTGGTGCCTCCCTGCCCCAAGCCCAGGCACCAGCTGGCAGCTCCAGGGGACCTCTTGTCAGAGATGCCTCACAACAGACAAATAAGGCAGCCTAACATCAGGAAACTTTTAAATGGCTCTCAAGTTGCAAGATAATTTGTATTCCCCTCTCTTCATACCAACACATTAACCAAATACATTATTTCCATAATGAGGAGATGAACATCTGTGTGGCTTCCCAAAATTTCAAGTGGCAATACTCAAGACAAGTATTCTCTCTTTGGGGATTGATACATCAGCATTTTAAATAATTGCCAAGGCTAAAATGTAATTTAAATTCTAAGGAGACATTAAAGAGTTCAGGTGTGATTTCGATAGTTATTTTTTTAAATAAAGCACACCAATTTAATTCCACAAATTAAAGCTGCTGCAGTACTGTAATAAACTTTGTATTGGCCCCATGTAAGTGCAGTGCTTAATGAGGATTTAACAGAGTATGAGAAGCAGAAATATCAGAAGTAGATGCTGTTACCTGCAACAGCACGAGCAGAGCTGAGCAAGCAGCTCTTGGGTTTCTTTTTTTTCCTGCATTTTTGTATCTCGGGTTAGTAGGAGCCTTTAGTTTCCTTCTCTCTTCTTTATTAAATAGCTTGAACTATTAGTGACTTTACTAACTGTGTCCTAGCTCAGTTAGGAGGGAGGAAAGGTGCAAAAAGGTTTGGTTGATGCCTGCTTTATGCCAGGCACCTCGGCCACATCTCAGACACCCACCCGGCCTGGCTCTTCCCTTCCTGCCTCTTTCCCCACCCAGCTGAACTCTGCTGTGTAGCTGGAACACAGACTGCACATCACAGGGGGGATCTTGACTCCCAGACACACAGTTCACCAGCCTACAATTATGGTGTAATGGTGAGACAAAAGGTTTGTGTTTATCTGCCCTTACCAGGAGATGAGGCTCATTGATCTATTGACTTCACTGCAGTGCAGAGCCAGCGGCTGGGATTGCACTGAGGAATTTATTTTTTTTTTTTTCTAACTTATTTTCCATTTCCTTTGGTCATTACAGTGTTGTCACACAGTCAGTCAGCAAAATGAAAACACCTTCCCGAAGCCGATCTGCACACCCAGCAGAAGTGCAAAGGGCACTGTAGCATTCATTGTATCACCCTTAAGGAAATTATGGGGATTATTTCCTAAACTGTTACTTTCAAAAGCCCGTAATCATTCAAGCATTAACAACAACACAGACCAAAAGGAGAACAAACAAACAAAAAAACCCGTTTCAAATCTCAGTTAACTTCCTAAATTTAGCAGCTTTATTTTTGTGCCTGAACCTGTCTGCCCGTGGAGCTGAGCCTGGCTCAGGAGCACACGGAGCCTCAGGAGATCTTTCCCAGGATGCTCCAGATCCCCCTGGTGAGAACTGGGACAGCAATCCCCAGCTCCTCACTCAGGCATGAAAACCCGACACTAATACACACATAATACTGGGGCTGAATGCATTTTTAATCCCTAATGTAGGGCACATTCATTTGCCACTTGCAGACAGGGATGCCACGCTTGCATTTTACTCTAATAAAAGCCTCATAGTTGGGACCCTTCGTGGCTATTTTTCACCTGAAACAGGAGCAGATTATTTCAGGAAGCTCCCACGATTTTTTTTTTTTAACATGAAAAACAAGTGAAATATAATTGGCAAAACAAATACCCTGCCAGTACACTGCAAGAAGTACCAGGAGAGGTGCAAGCCTTGCTCAGAGAGCTCTTCCCTCTCCCTCTTCCCTCTCCTTCCCCACAGAAACAGCCCCAGACTCATTTGCAGGTGTCTAACAGAGCACACACCAAGCAGGAGAAGCATCCTAGGAGAAGAGGCTTCCTAAACATAGAATTCTGCCTTTGAGGATGGAAATGCTGTGCCCAGATGTGCCCAGCAGACAGCTCAGTGTTAGATCATTGGGAGGAAAATGGTTCTTCAGGAGGAGGAGTTCAGGTGCTTCAAACCAAAGCCCTGTGATGAGGTGGCTGAGCAGTGATCCCCAGCTGAACATTATCTGTGAATTCCCTCCTCTTACAGCAGCCTCTGCTCCAGTTTGGGTCTGCCTGTGGGTACACATCTCTCTCTCTCTCAAAACATCCACCCACACGATCTCCAGTGTCCTGAAATCTCACTCAAATATGAACATCCAAGAAAAAATGCCAACATAAGGAAGCAACACACAGAATCCAGGGACGTGCACCTGGATCCCCAGGGTGAGGAGGATCTGGTTCTGACCCCAGCAGTACCTTGGTTCAGGAGAGCCAGGTCTGCCCTGGGTTCTTCTATCTCAAAGGGTCAGGGAGAAAGCTCCCTCAATCTTTTATTCCCCAATAGTTCTTTTTCAGCCAATTCTCCCCCAGTTCTTCCCTGTCCAGAGGTGCAGAGGCAACGAGCAGCAGCACTAAACCAGGAGGCATCCAAGCAAATCCCAGCCCCCAGAGGGGCTTCCCAGCAGGATGCAATCGATTGGCAATAAACTCTCCACAGCTGCAGACTCCTGGTGGGTGCCCAGGTACCCATCACATGCCTTTAAATCCAATTAATGCCTTCATCAGCATTGGGAAAGATCCATTCCCAAGAGGCTTGGGGGGAGAATGGCTTTAAATGCTGCCTGACGGATACAGAGCAAGAAGGGTAGCTCAAGGCCCACCTGTGCAGGTGAATCAGCTGAGAGCCACTAAATAGTGACATTTAATTTCATTCTACTTTTTTTTCTTCAATCACTTACTCTTCCAGTGTGATAAGTGATAAGGACAACTACTGTAAAAGGAAAAATGTCAGTAGTGAGGATGGTAACAATATGACCCAGAGTATAACAACCCAGTTCCCAATTTTTTTTGCTCAGAAAAGAGTCATGGGAAGAACAGAAAGCAAGAAGTTAGTGGTTAGTTGTCCACCCGTACAGCTGAAGTCAAGAGGAAAACAATTCCTAAGATAACCCTGAAGAGGGAGACATTTTAAATTTGTGGAAATTATATACATTTATTTTTAAATTTTAAAAGAGCTACCGAGGCTTTTGGACTCCTTAAAAATCTGGCTATATATTTTAACTTCTCTCTGTCCTAGTCTTACCTTATTTGAATTCTTCCTATTTCCTAAAAAGTTGTTCAATATTTCCAACAGGTCCTGCAAACCAAAGCGTATCTGAGCAGGCAGATAACAAAACAGCACCCACAGTTTCTACTGTCTGATAAAAACACCAGTTTCCAACCTCTTGTATGTGTGTGGGACCTGCAGTTCTGCAGCACAGGAGCCTGAGCCTGTTCCTCCTGTGGGCAGGGGATCCACTCTCACCCCTGCTTTGCAAGGGTTCAAAGTAAGAAGCAGCAGAAGGCAGTGGCAGAAAGGAAAGGAAATCAGCTCCTTCTCCTCTTTTCCCCTGAAACTCCCCCAAGGCCTCTGGGCTCTGGGGGTACCTGGGTGCCAGAGGGCTGGTTCCAAACCCAAGTTTCCATCAGGGATTCCTATTTCAGTGTGCACCTCCCTGCTCTGCCTCCCTGTCTGCTGAAATTATGCAAATAAAATGCAACTTTATCCTTCCAGCATAATTACATTAAACACAATCGGGCTGTATTAAGACTGACTTCAGATGAATGAATTCAGTTCATGTAATGATTTCCTAAATCACCCCACGGGACCGTGGCAAGGCAGATTTTGTCCCAGGAGTGGTATCAAGTATCAAGACAAATAACTGCCTGTCTGGGGCTGGATGCTAGAGGAAACCCAGCCCTTCAGGCTCTCTGCAGAGTCAAAGCCTGCCGGGATATTCCCTCTGTTCCCAAAATCAGGAGCTTCCCTTGGCATCCCCACAGGGAGGTGCAAACACCCATCCTGCACTCCTGCATTCTGAGCTGGGTGCAGGGGCAGAGGTGCCACCCCAGAGCTGCCTCCTGCTCCCCAGCAGGACTTGGCTGACCAAGGACTTCAGAGGTGGCCAAAATTTGGAAGTCCCAAGGTGTGCCCTGGGGACCTGAGCACGCAGCCACATCCTCTGTCAGTGCCATGGGGCCTCTCCTGCCTCAGTGGCCCTGCAGTGGGAGATGATTGGGAATCTGTCTCTAAGAAAATGCAAAGACTATTTAGCACAGTGATATAAAGGAGGAAAAAATATATATACGCTCTTAAGAAGCAAAAATAATGATTCATCCCTACTAAAGGAGTTCTTAGCAAAGCCAGTGGGAATTAAACTGGTGCTCAACTGGAACCCCCCTGCTGCACATCCTCCCAGGGAAGGAGACAGTGGGGCTGGGAGGCAGCCCAAGACACTGCCCTTCAGGGGAAATTGAGTTCCACTCTGCTAATTTCATTTGTTTCCATCAATTTATAGGGGAAATCAAGGCTTCTTATTTCATTTATTTTGGGTATTGGTCAAAAGAAATGCATTACTAGGGTCTGGGAGGATGTTCATTGCTGGATAAGAGAAGGGTAACATGAAAGTATCTCTCTGCCCCTCCCTTGGATTCATGGCCAAATGAAATTACTACAACAAAGAAAGAACAACAAAAAAGAACACAGGAAAACTACAGGAGATGAAGACTTCCTCACAGTACCCCACACTCTCTGTGTCACACGCTGCCCGCACACATCAATAAAGACAGAAATTTCGGGTGCTCACTTTGGTGCCACCAAAGGAGGAGGGGGAGAGGGGGTCAGGAGCAGCTCTTACCCTCGATGGTTGCCCTCTTGGGCAGGATGGTGATGGCCCCTTCTGCCACATCCTCCTGCTGGAGCAGGGGGCTCAGCTTGGAGCCCCACGTGTCCGAGCCCACCCAGAGGAAGTGCCCGACCTGATCCGCTCTCTTTGCTGCCGCCAGGATCTGCCTGTGGGAGGGAACATCTTGGTCACAAACTGATGGCATGGAGAGGTATCATTGGGTGGGGGAAAAGGAGGGTTGCAACTGCAGAGTGAACAGAAAATCATAGAATCACAGAATCACAGAATCACCCAAGTTGGAAAGGAGCTCTGAGATCATCAGCTCCAACCCTTGATCCACTCCCCCCGTGGTTCCCAGCCCATGGCACTGATGCCACATTCAGTCTCTTCTTAAAAACCTCCAGGGATGGAGAATCCACCCCCTCCCTGGGCAGCCCATTCCAATGCCTCATTGCCCTCCCTGTAAAGGATTTTTTCCCAATATCCAACCTAACCCTCCCCTGGCAGAGCTGAAGCCCATGGCCTCTTGTCTGCCTGGGAGCAGAGCCCGAACACCCCTGGCTCCAACCTCCTTTCAGGGAGTTGTAGAGAGTGATGAGGTCTCCCCTGAGCCTCCTCTTCTCCAGCCCCAACACCCCCAGCTCCCTCAGCATGTGCCTGTCACATCCCCATCCCTGAGCAGACTGAACCTGACTTTTCACTCACCTTCTGCCCTAAAACTGAAATCCCATCTCCCCTAACACTTGGTTTTGCCACTGACTTCACTGAGACTTCACCCTCACTTTGTTTTGTGCCTCATTTAGTGGAACTGAGCCTCTCAGCCACCAGAAATGAGTGTCACACTTCTAGAAAACCCTTTATCTTATTTTATGAGCAAGTGGTACATGGTTAAGCCCTGAGCCCCCAAACAATATTGTCTTTAGTAACCACCACGTGCCAGAAAACAGGCTCTGAGGGAAGGAACAACACAGTCATATGAGCACGGACAGCACGGATTAATTAATTACTTACTTTATGTCCTCATCATTGGCAAAGATGACGATGGCTCTGGCATTAGGAGTTTCCAGGAGCTGCTTGATAATTTTATCAAAGTCGATGGTCTTGTCCTTGGTGTCCTGGGGGATTTTCAGGGACTGAGCAATGCAGAGCCCACCTGGTGGGGAGAGAAGGAGGAAAGGTCACTGCCACTGGAGAGCAGAGGGAAGGCACTGAGAAAGCAGAGGTGGCTGGAAGGGAAAGTCCCCAGCTGGATGGCTGCCCATAGGGAGCATCCTCTGAGGGTTCCTACAGCTCTGTTTGCAGCACAGTCTGCACTCCTGGGAGGTCAAGGATCAAAGGGATCGGCAGAAACAGTGTCATAGAAAAGCAAAATAAACAAATAAAGTAAAGGGATTAGAAAAACCAAATAACAACAAGGAGAAACAAACAACCTGAGCAGCTTAACCCATTTAAGAAAAAAACAACAATCAAGAGCTGCAAGGCAAGCGATGCTGACAAGGTGTTAGACAAACTTCATCTCCCTGCAGAGCTGAGGTTCTTTGTAATTCTGCAAGTTGAAGGGAACAGAAAAGTGCTTCATCTGAAACGGATCTGGAATAGGGGCAGCAGAGGAGCTGGAATATTGGCAAAGAAAAGATGGTTCAAGAAATACCCATCCCCAAACGGGCTGGAGCTGCACAAACAAAGGAGGCCTCAAGATAAAGCACGTGTCTGGGAACTGGACTCTTAACTACACAGCTAACACTGAAAAGAATTGTATCAGCACAGTAATAGGGTTAATACACCCATACCATAAGTATACCCAGCTTTAGCACAGTTATTTAGCTTGTTTCAGGAAAAAAAAAATCCCATCTCCAGTGCCATTCTGCTTGTGATTGCTGGCAGATGAGAACACCCCTCTGCCTTCATTGCTTTGTTTCTCAGTGATAAAGACTTTCATCTTTTATGGCATCTTAGTACTAACTTCCTCAGCACACTGCACAGTGTGTTAATTAATAAAGTATCAGAGATGCATAATAAGAAACAGCAGTGGGGATGAGTTAATTAAAAGCCAGCAGGACAAAGGAGAGATTCACAGATCTGAGCTCCAATCCTGGTTTAAAGGCACAACCAAAGGGAAGAGGAAGAGGAGGAGGAGGAGGGGAGGTGTTCCCCAGGGAGGAGCACACTTCACAGAGTAAGTCAGGATCATTTTCCCTTATTTTAGAGGCAGAGAATCTGAGACTCAGAGTGGCCCCAAGTCAGGCCAGGTTGGTTGGTATCAGCTGATCCCAAAACTCTGGGGAAAGAAAGGTTGGCTTTGGTGGAAAGAAATAATTTGGAGAAAATGAAAGAATAAACCAGAATTATAACCCCCCAAGTTCTTCTCTGACTCACACAGAATGTGTCCTTTTGTTTTACAATTATTACAGCCTGAAATTATGGCAGCCTGAGATTTTTTCCTTTATAAGAAAACAACACAGACTTTTAAACATAAACTTCACTTTTAAATGAGGAAAGTTCAAAAAGTTTAAGTATTTCTTAAATGCTCTTTCTTTTTATTTTCCCCAGTCAAATCTAGAAGGAACCAACTCAAATTGGAGTTTTCCAGAGCAGAGTTTTCCAGCTCCCAGCTGGCAGGGATGTGATGCTGGGGCACTTGTGCCCCCCAGGCACAGGCAGCCAAGGGGAAGCCACCCGTGTGTCCCTGCTGAGGACAAATCTCTCCTTGTTGGCATCATGCCTAAGGAGAATTTTGAGTTATTAGCCACTCCTGGAACGTCCTCATGCCCTCCCTCCCAGCACTCCATCCTGCAGGTCTCCCACGGGAGACTCCGATTTCTCGTGTTAAACACGGATGTGGCAACTTGAGAAAACTGAGACTGAGAGAAGAGGGAGGAAAAAAAACCCCACAAAACAAAAACTCCCCCCGAGAAAGCCCAAACCAACCTCCAGACTGCTAGACAGGGCTGTCACTTGGAGATGTATGCATTGCCTCAAGAGGCTCCTCTCCAACACAGCAGGAGAGGAGAGGAGATCTTTCACAGCATCCTGACCCAAGGGCTGGTTTATTCTGGATGGAGCCATCACTCAGGCTCCTCTGGAGCTGCTGCAAAGACCCTTGGCAATCCCTCACAGCTTTCCATTGCTTTTGACCAGAATAAGTGGGATTTGCTACGAGAGGATGGGCAGCACAGCCCCATAGAGCAGCCCCAGCACACAGAGCAAGATCCCCCACTGCCTTCTGCTTCTCAAGTTCTGCTCCAGGGAGTGACTTGAAGAGCCTTTTACAACAGGACAGAAGCAGACATCCAGGTACACTCCCATTCTGTAATTCAGAGTCTGTATCTACATTAAATAATCCCTGTATCCAGGGGAAAAAAAGAAAAAAAAAAAACCACCTTAGACCAGGTGATAAAACTACTGTTGTAAAACTATTATTAAAAGAAATAAATCAGTACCAAATATTAAGTAATTGCAACCAGCATGATTTAAGTGCTTGGCAAAAAGGCTGAAGTGGTGGGGAAGGCTGCTGGCTCAGCAACCCCCCAGCAATAAGGACCCAAGCTACTGCCTGGGTGGAGAAGCCAAAATCCCATTATAGTGGGTGGTGATTACAGCTGAACTGAGCATCCTTGGACAGAGGGACAGCTGTGGCCAGGCTCTCAATAGTGAGGAAAAAACCCTCTAATGCCATGGACAGCTTCAAAGTATGTAATTTCCATGTTGTTTTTTTTTCAAACTGATCCCCCAGGAGCCTCCCAACAACATCAATAACATCACATCCAGGCTGGGAACACCAGGAACAGAGCTGGTCAGGGCAGCCTTTCCAGATGTGCCTTTGTCCAGCTGTGAAAATGCACAATTACCAACGAAAAGGAAAAGACAACAAGGCAAACCACGTCCTCAAACACTAACTTGCAAATTATCTGGTTTTACAGCTTCCCATTTTCCCAGGGGATGGTGTCACTTTGGCAGGCTGAGCTGGTGGCTTGGGACTGCTGCCAGCCCTGCAATTCCCCACTCTGCAGCCACTGGCAGCAGGCTGGGAAAACACAGAAGTGTCAATATCCCAACCAAAACGCCAGATTCATTTTTTGGCAAATGAATAAAATGCAAAGTGAAGTTGGGTCCTTTTGCCCTGGGCTGGCGAGAAACAGTTTTTCTCTTAAATTTTATTTCCAGTAGGGGGTCCTTCTGAACCCCGTTTGGTCACTGACAAGAGTCACCAGAGCAGCTCCTGTCTCAAGAAAAAAATATTTCTAGTTAATCTTCACACAAAGAGAACTTCTGCAGTTTCACCTGGATCCTTATCAAGGCCCCTCTTTTCTCCCATGCTTCCAGAGAAGTTTTCACTAAGTGATGCTGGAGACAGAGGAAATTCATCTTAAGGTATTGCTGAGGATGCTGGCAATTAGGGATGTACAAATACCTGATTTCTTTGGTTGGCTGCCAGACTTAGGGCTGGTTGGTTGTTTTTTTGTTTTTTTTTTCCCTAGATCTTCAGTTTCAGTCATTAAAACAAAAAAAAGCCACACAATCAATTTCACTTAAAGCAGAAATCTGCATTTCATCTGATCTGTACCCATCCCTGCACAGGATGCCACCTTCCTGCTTTTTGCCCCTCCCCACAGCATACATGGCAGAGTCTGACCCACAGGTATCCTAAAAGAAAGGTTTTGCTGTGAAAACTTGCTTTGAGACATTTAAAGGAGTTGGTATTGAGCTCTGATAATGCAACAGACATTCTGTGAGTACAAAAAAGCAGAAAGAAGAAGAGAATTAAACCAGCAGTCTTTGCTAAAGACAAATGAATGGGAAGTTCCTGCTCTCTCTTCTCCAATCTTTGACCTGGGATTTTGGGAGAACACAAAGCATTGAAAATATCCCAGCTGCCTTCCTCTCACCCGTGGCAGGGTCTGTGCCCTGCTGGGGGGTTTGGCTGTGCTGCCATGCAGTGACTCGTTGGGGACATGGGACCCCCAGCTCTGGGATGCATGGAGCAATCCAAGTGCTCCTTCAGTATCCCTGGCTCCCCAGGATCCTGGTACAACACTAAGCACTTTATTCTGCTTCCCTGAAAGCCTCCAAGAGCTCTTTTTTTCTTATCACCCCTTAATTGGATTATCAGGTAGCAGGAGAGACACAGCAACACTTTTTCAGATGATTTATCTCCAGAGATTCTTTTTTGGGGGAATCACTCTGAGCAACACTGGAAAACAGTGCTTCAGAAAGTTCTGTTTGCTGTTGCTGACTGGCAGCAGGACCTCTCAATTAATTTGATTAATACCTCACTTTAAAAGTGGCTGAAAGCTGCCTCCTGGATGTTTGTCACCATCATGAGAACAGCACACACAGCACTGGCCTTGCACAGCACCCCGGGAAGCAGGCAGCTGGTGGCTGGGACAGGAGAAAGGCATCTCAAGCACAATTCTATCTGAATAGTCAGATTTTTTTTTTTTCATTATCTAAACAACAAAAATATCTACTTCTCCAGTGTGAAGGAGTCCTGGTCCCCCTGAGAGCAACCCATGTGGAGGGGAAGAAACAAAATAAATATCAAAGACATATTGTTGGGATTTTTTTTGTTGTTGTAAGTATTATTATATATGTGACTGCTGGGGTCTGGCATGCACTTACATCCCCTGCATACACAATTTATTAGCTGTAATGAGCTTTACTTTTAAACCTCGTATATTCTGCAGAAGCAAAAGAAACCAGTGGCAGTAACAATGAAGACTGAGCTTAAAGAGATCATTATTGGCCCCCTGTGAAAACTTCCGATACCACAATTGGGGATATTTTCCTGATAAAGCAGAATTATGTCCTAAAGGAGTAGGAATGATAAAGATTATTTCATATTCTTGAAATGCAGCCGGGCCTGCCAGCTTGCTTGCTGTCAAAGACCTCACCACTTAAAGAGTTATTCAAACAACTGACACAGAAGCCACAAAACCTTCACAGAACAATCACTGGAAAGTCAATACATGACTCAGATGTTTGCTTTGAAGAGGGAATGTATTCCAGCAGCAGCCTGGGTGCCAGGTGGGGTTTTCCAGGGATTCCTTATTAGATACGGGAATTCTTTTCTACTGCTTTAACAAAAGAAACAGAATAAACCCCCCACTGTCCACTGCATGGGACTTCTCATCAGCATCATGGAAGAAATAATCAGATTTTCAGTGAAGTCAATCTAGTACAGGAAAATTTCCATCCCCATTCCCAGATCTGTAAATTCAAAGTAATCCAAGCTGGCAAAATAGAACCCAGCCCCACTGCTGGACCTCTGCTACTCCCCTGTCCTACCAGGGTGAGAAATTCTGCCAAGAATTGGTCTGAGACCATCAGTTTATTCCTTACAAAAGCTCCTAAGCACCCACCCAGCAGGAAGGGCTGGACTGGAGCTCTTCTCCATCTCTTTGGAGCAGTGAGACACAACCCATCCAGTGCCAGCCCTGGCAGGTGTGGGACAAAGAACCTGTAATCTACCAACATTAGCTCCCTGTTAAAAAAGTTATTCCCAGCCAGAAATGGAAATAAATTCATCCATCCTGACCCCTAGAATTAAAACAGACCCAAGGATATTCAGAGAGAACTGCTGGGACTTTATTCCAGTGGCATTTGCTGGGCCAATGTGGCTACAGCTCCACCCAGAACAAACACAGATCTACAGCAGGGACAATTCAGGATGAACAGGTTATACATTTCAAGAGAAAAAAATACAGTGATGAGGCTAAATCAGCAGAGAATGTAGATTCCTCAAGAGAAAAGTAACTAAAAGTAAAAAAATCCCAGATTTAGAGAGATCCAGAAATGGCAGCTGGGTTCCTATGTCTAAAATCAAAGTCCTAATGAGGCTCTGGCTCAGGTTTTAGTTCCCTTACTAGAGGTCATTAATACCCTACTTACCAAGAGTTATGAAGTTCTTGGCTATGCCAGTAAAAGAAGTTTACAACTGCACTGGTGTGCAGATAGGACAGAATGTAAATTACATCTCCACGGCATCATAATTCAGTTATAAAAATAGAATGTGCACCAATAATAAAATTTCATTAAAATATGAAGCTACAACAATTTATCCAAGGGAAAGCATCCCTGTGGGTACACAACAGCAACAGCTTAGAAACTTTCTATCTATTAAGATGCTACAGAATCATTTTAAAGTTTTAAAAGATTTTTGCTAAGCTTGCTTATTGTCTCGTTTTTTCATGTTTTTTCATCATAACCAAAGAACAGAGCACCTAACCAGATACAGAAGACTGATATTTCTGGTACATGATCACTAATGCAAAATTCTCTTGTGTCACAGCTTTGCTGCATAGTTAATGAGATTCCTGCTGCATTTTATCACCTCAGGAATTGTCCTTTATTATGGCAGTTAAACTCCAGCAATATACAAAAAATTAAGACTCTCCCTGGGACACCAAACTAAATGACAAGAGTGGTGGAAGATCATTAGTTAGAAAAGATGCAGAAAAGCACTGCTTGCTTTTCAGAGTACAGAAAATCAAACAAATGAGGAGAAGTTGTTAGATCACCCATGCCCAGGAATTTGCTCCAGAGGTTGGAGAACACACTCAGTCTGGGTATTGGCAGTAAAAGGGACCTGAGATTTATTGGCTTCCTAAAACCTGTGCTACAAAAAGTACATTTGAGCCATAGGGTGTAACCATGCAGAAAAAAGCAATATAAAATAAAAGTTCCACTTCTGCTTCCAACATTTAAACCACTTTTGTTGTCACAGGGTGATGGCAGCAGTGCTGAAAGGACCCATCCAGACCCTGGAAAAACCTCTGCAGAGCACTGGCTGTTCACAGGGAGATGGAGACCCAGGGATGGGCTCTGGATGAGCAGATTCCTGGCTCAAGGACGTTATTTGTGGTTCAGATTTTTTGCCATATCCCCATTTCTAACAAGAATGAAACTGCATACCAAAAAGTCCTTAAGGCAACCCAAAGGAGAGCTCTGCTCAGCACCAAGCAGCAGCTCAGTGCCTCAGCCCTGCAGCTGGGGCAGAAATCCTCAAGGATGACAAATTCAAAGCCCTGAATCAAACTTTGGAGGGGGAGCCAAGGCAGAGAGAGGGATGGGAGCCCTCCCACAGCTGCAGAAAAAGCCCTGTGTGCCCCACGGTGCTACAACTTGAAGATGATGCCAGAAGTATTGAGAGGGGGTGACCCAGCAAGGCAACCTCCTGAAAATCAACTTGAAAGGACCCCAGGGAATCAAGAAATAAAGAGACTGACAGAACATCCCTCATTTTCCTGTAAATCTGCTCCCTGGTGAAGATCCCTGTTGTCAGCCCCAGGGCTCTCCAGCTGAGGAGCCAGGAAAGGAACTGAAATCCCAACCCTCCCAGCTCCAGCTCGTTCTTGGCTTCCCCAGGGGCCTGGATGTGGGGCTGCTCCCCAGCAATACCTCCCTGGGCTGCTTTCCCTCCCTTCCAGAGAGCAATTTCCTTCCCCCTTCACATCCAGGGCAGAACCCAGTGCTCAGTGCCAGGGTTTGATTTGTCTGAACTGCCTCTTGGAGCTCCACACTGTAATTTAGGAGACTGCTTGGGGCTGTGCTGTTCTTGCAGGGATATTTCCCCCCCAGTAATAATGATGCCACCTCTGGATAGTGAATCATTATAAACTGCAAGCACAAAATGATCTCTAATGATGAAGCTTTTCTAACTACAATTTAGAGTGTTCCCTTGTTCCTAATTCATTTTTTTCTTGGAGAAGTAACACAGCATTTTAGCCCTCTCTCAGTTAATGGCATTTTCTTGGTTGTTATACATTTGTTAGGGCAAGTAAAGACTTGTCAGTTCTTCAAAGAATGAGAAATCCAGAGAAAAGCAGTGGCAAGTCTCGGTGGGAAGGGAGGGAGGATTAGAAATCTTTTAACTATACTTTTGGAAGGAAACTTGCTTTCTATTTTTTCCCCCCAAGAAGAGACCAGCATTTAGAACATGAAAAAAATTCTCTCATGAACCCAGGCTGGGGTTTGCAAAGGCTCCACAACAGATAAAGGCCATGAAAGGAACCTGATGGGAGCTCTGGGCTTTGAGGTGGGGAGGACAAAAAGGGAGGCAGGGGGCTGGAGCACAGGAGTACTCAGGTCTGCACCCAAAAGCAAACAGAACTCCACATGCACTTGGCTAGAAAGAATTCTGGGTAGGGAAAGCAAAGCAAACAGGACCTCAGGACATCAGGCTTGGGCCACAGAAGCTCTGAGAGATGCTGCCCCTCCAGCCCTCACCCTCAGCTCTGCAGAATCACCAGATCCCCATCCCATGGGGATAGAAGAAGCCAACCCCATGAGGTCTGATCTGTCTGAGAGAACATTTCATTAAGAATTGTTGGCAAATTGGCATGATGCACATTCCTATTTCATCCCATTTTGGAGAAAGCTGAATAAAGCTCTGATGCACACAGACATTTGTTAAAAGCAGAAGCAAAGTCTGGGAAGCAAATCATCCCTGGAGATGGCAGATGGAAGTTGGGAAGCCTGAGATGCCAGAAGAGGTTTTTTCTGCTAGGTCCTACCTGGGTTTCTCTTCAGTCCTCAGCCTTGCTGCAGCATATTTTTCCTCAGAACATTCCTACACAAGGTCATTGCTGCCTGCTTCTGTGCTGACCACTGCCTCCTGGGACACCAAACGTGTCAGTCCAGCAAAGCTAAGAGTTATTTAAATGGAATATGTTTCCAGCCCTTGAATGGGGGAAATAATAATAATAACAATAAAAAAATGGAAACAAAACTCTTTAAATTCCTTGGCCTCTTCTTGTCTGTCTCATAACCCCATCTCCTTCACACTGGAGTAATGTTCTTAGCATACAAGACTGTGCTTTAACAACCCTCTCTCCAATGAGTACTAAAAATGCAATATGGTTCAGTAAAATCCCTCCTGCAGCACTGCCACAGCCACCCCCTACCCACAGCCTGTGGGGAATCAGCTCCATTCCAGGGAGTGCTGCAACAGAAGAGCTCAAAGGTGCAGAAGGTAGGAGCAGGCAGTTCAGGCTTCACCCTGAAACCCCCATGGAACAACCCCTGGGGCACCAGAGTGATGCCCCAGAGCTCCGGGAGGTGAAAGTCAGGGGGATGGGCAGGAACCCCTGCAAGGAGGTGACTGGTGGATTGGATCTGGTTATCCCTGAGTTATTCCAGCACAGAGCTCTTCATTGACTGCTTTCCAAAGAGGCTTTCCAATGAACAGCCCATTAAAGACAAGGGGGTGCTCTTAATTTGATGCTGAACTCAAGAGGTGTATAAAATATTTGTCGATACTTGGACTACCTAATGTGTTAAACTGAAAGAAAAGCAATTGCTGCAGAAATCAATCCTCCAGCAGAGCCCATACTGCCCTACAAAGCATCCAAAGCCATTATGAGTCTTTATAGTCTTCGTTTGCCTTCAATAAATGGAGTTATGGCACTAGGATGCTTGCATCTCTGGCAAGCCAGCTTTGAACTGGCATCATTTCCTTCACAGAAGGAAGAACAAAGGAAAAAAGGACTTTTGTTTTCCCTCTTGCTGCATACAAATAACAGCCCAGACCCAAGGTTTAGGACTCAATGGGAACAAACACTCCCCATCCACCACCAGCAGTTTGTCACCATTCCCTCCTCATCCTGCACACTCTGGAGACCCCACAAAGCTCCCACTCATGGAGTGAAAATCCCACAGGAGGGGGGGAGACTGCAAGTGGCACCTCTGGGCATGGAAAGCTCCTGTGCTCTTACACAGATGGTTCTGCCACTGATGCAGAGTCAGATTCCAACAGGTACTTTTTCACTTTTTCTAAGATCTGTTCCCTGCAGTCCTGGTTCAATGAACTGGGCACCAGAATTCAGAAGACCAAAGAGAGACACACACAAAAAAGAAAAAACAAGAAAAAAGATGAATATGCTGAATATGCCCCTTATGTTGGGGCACTGCTGGTATTAGTTTAAATTTAATCAAAATTTTTTTTATATTATTTGCAGATCAAATTTCACACTCTCACACCTACACCACGCCACTGAGCAGCCCCTCATTTCACTTGGCATTTATTATCTCTCCTGGGAATTCCAGGGATTAAAAAGTCCAACTTGATAGCTGCAAACGTACACCTGTAGCTAACCTGTGTGAAGAGCAGTTTGTGCTTTAATTCCCAAAGCCCTGTGCTCAGGATGTGAGCACAGCACTGAGCTCTCCTGTGCAGAACCAGCCCTGCCACTCAGCACTGGCTCATCCCTGCCCAGGGAGCAGGGGCAGCTCCAGCACCCTCAGGCTGGGATGGCCAGCAAGGGGAGATACATTTTCTCCTGAAATTGTTAGGCCCTGTATGAAGGGATTTAAATGATGTTCTGAGTGCTACATACGTCACAAATCATTAAGTCAATGCAATTCCTAAGAAAAGAAATGTCAACTTTGACTTCACATCAAACACCCACTTGCTGCATTTTTAATTCACTTTGTGACCAGAAAGATGACCAAAGTTCTCTGCATTTGGCATAAACTGGTGCCACACATGCAGGAGAAATTAACATCGAAAATTAATTCCAAATATTCCTCTCCATTTGAAAGGTTTAAATTAATCACTAGTCCCAATATTTTGGCATCCTGGAAGAACTCCATTAGACTGATTGCAAAACAATGACTGAAGATTCAGCACACCGATTTTATTAAGTTTCTCTCTGGAATTCCCTGCCTACCTACTCACTCACAGCTTGCAGGAACACCACAAAAAGCTGCTTCACTATCAGATCTCCCTGAACAGAGCACACCCAGCTCCCTGTTTAAAATTCTCTCTCCCTGCTGACACAGACATCACTTCATGGCTCATGTCTCTGGGTTAGAACATTTACAGACCTTTCACAAAACTTTCTCCATCAGAATCAAGGTAAGCCAGGACAGCCATCTGCAAACCCCCCCCCCCCCCCCCCCAAAACCCCCACACTCCTGCAGCCACCTCCAGCCCAGTGTCAGGACCAGCCCTGCTGGGATGCTGGAGGCCACTGCTGGCCCCACGTCCCCCTGCAGAGCCCTGGGGGCTACTGATGGGGACAGAATCCCAGACTGGTTTGGGCTGGAAGGTTCATCAAACCTCATCTAGTGCCACTCCCCTGCCATGGTCAGGGACACCTCCCACAGCCCAGGGTGCTCCAAGCCCATCCAACCTTCACCACTGCCAGGGATGGGGCAGCCACAGCTTCTGGGGGCAACCTGAGAGGCTCAGCACCCTCACCCCTAAGGATTTCTTCCTAAGTTCTCCTTTCCCACTCTGAAGCCATCCCCCCTCATCCTCTCCCTGCAGCAGGAGGATGAGGTGCCATGGGCTCAGCACCTCAGGGCTGGGCTTGCCCACTCAACCAGTAAGTGGAAAGTAGGCAAAAGAGTCAGCCAAGAGTCAGTCAACCAGTAAGCTGACAGTAAGCAAAACTTCTGGAGTACTTTGCACCAGGTATGGTCCTGACCTGCCTCAGCCCCTTCTAAAGCACTTCATGATGTCTCTGAGGTCAGGTTGCATTCTAGAATTATCCTCAGCCCTTCTGAGGGCACTTTCCCTCAGCACTTCTCCTCTGTCTCTCATTCCCAATTATTTTCTTTTCCTTTAAAAAAACTTCCAGAAAAAAAAAAACAACCAACCAACACACAGCTGGACACTGGCACCCCCCATTGCCCTCCTGCACCCAGCAGGTCCCAGTGCTGAGGGACTGGGAACAGCACAAACCCAGCAGGTTCTGGTGCACAGAGGCAGCAGTCAGTGGGACACTGTTCTTGGAGCAACTTTTCCACCTGCCTGTGGCCAACAAAAAGCAATGGGAAGAGTCTGAGGTTGAATTTTGCTCTTTCCACTGCTCATTGGACACTGCTCGGTGCCAGAACACACTCTGGGTCTGCAGGGGGGGGTCCTGAAAAGGGAACAACTTTAAAAAGTCAGTAATCTGTAACCCTCCTCAGAACATGGCAATGCTCTCTGCATAGAAAGAGGATAAAAGAAGAACATATGCATAACTTCAGTGAGCCTTGTTTAATCTGCTTAGTTTCATTTGTTCTACAGACCTCTTATTTTGGGGAAATGAATGTTTTTAATTAAGCTGACTTCATAGTTGCTTAGGTAATATCTGGCTGTCGAGTGCCTTGACAGTTCTGCTCTACCCAAGCTGCACATCCCCACCAGTAGCTGGAGTCTGTAGTGATAAAGCAATTTGTTGAGTCATGCTCTTTTTCCCTCTACATCCAATCTTGATTCCCCAGACAGTGTCAGTTCTCCATTTGTTAATCCATATTTAATTTTTAAATCACAAAACACCATGGTTTTAAAGATAAGCTTTTAAAATGCCCTCCTACACAGCCTTTTCTTGCTGTCTCCTGGGAGATGGCTGATAACAAGCAAAAAAAATCATGTGCTTCAAATATTAATGAAGAAGCTGCTATTGCAAACCAGGAACTCAGAGGCCAGGTGATTATGGTGTGGAGATGTGATGTGCAATGAAATCTGGGCAGAAAAGGCTAAAGAGAGTTTAAAAAAAAGGGTCCTAAAGGCAAGGGAGCAGTTTGCCAGGAATCCACATGAGGACCACATCTCTCCAGCCCCTGGGAGAGGGGAAGGGGCTGGGAATGGGGACCCTGGGGCGTGGGGATGAAAGGTCCCCAAATTCCTCCCCCTTGGGAACAGAGGAAAGGCAAGGATGGGCACCAAGGTGTTGGATTCCCTCGCTTGGAGAGTCCTTGGGACACACCAGATGAAACCTTTCCTCTGCCAACTGCCTCACCCAAACTCCAGACACTTGTGAAAAACTCTTATTCCAGGACTTTTCAGTGATGCAGGAGGTGAGGAGGGCAGAGCATCCCATCCCAGGGTAGGAAGGGGTGGGCTCCTGGGCTGTGCAGAGGGGAGCTCTGCTCCCACCCACTGCCTCTCTGAAGCTTTAGATGCAAACTTGATTGCTCTTACACCAGAAAAAGATTTCTGTTAAAGCTAAAATTACTTTGATGATAAATTTTAATTAGCAGTACTATTCAGAAAACACTAAAATAAGCTGATGGATAAGGAGAATTCCAGCTGGAACAGCAGCACATGTAAATCCTGTGCCTGATTTAGAGATCTTGGAAGCAAATCTGGAGGAGTTCCTTTAGCCTTTCATTCTAGATATTTAATTTTGCTTTAAAAAGTTACACTGCCTAGGAGACCTTTTCTTTTGGTAGCTCCTTTTTAATTACCAGTGGTGGCTGATTTGCATATGCCTTTTATTAGAGTTAAGGTCACTGTCACCAGACACCTTTTGTCTTTCAAATATCAAACCAGTAATACTGGTTTGGTAATTGGTAATTCTGAGCTCCTTTATGAAAAAATCCCTATCAGTTTTCTACAAGAATAAAAAAGTATCCCAGCTTTTCATGGGGTTCTTTATATGCTGCCAACACACCTCTATTTGTCTATGTCATGAACCCACCCCTAAGCCACCCCTGCAGAACTGGGATGCATTTGTACCCCTCTGGCACCCTGCAGAGCTCTGGGGCTAAATGGAGACCTTGACTCTAAGGTGATTGATTAATTACTGCACACCCTGCCCACACTGACTGCTGCAGCTCCTGGCCAGACAAACCCCAAGGCCACAGGTGGGCAGGAAACCTCTCCTCTGCCTGACACCCTTCATCTATGTGCCCACTAAAACCTTCTCCATGAGGATGGTGAGACAGCAGGAAATCAGCCAAGTACTGGGTGGATCATCCCACCCCAGCCCTATGCAGAACATGGTAGCACTGGCAGGTGGCCACCAGCATCACTACCCAGCCCCAGAGCATCCCCACCCAGCCCCAGAGCATCCCCACCCAATCCCAGAGCATCCCCACCCAATCCCAGAGCATCCCCACCCAGCCCCAGAGCATCCCCACCCAGCCCCAGAGCATCCCCACCCAGCCCCAGAGCATCCCCACCCAACACCAGAGCATCCCCTTGACAAAGGCAAGGAAATAATTCCCAAGTACACACACAATTTTTTCAACACATCTTCTGATCTCTCCAGCTCCTTGACATTGTAGCCTCTGCCTCCCCACAGACTCTCAGAAAAGAGGGCTGCTTCCTTCTATTATCATTATTTTTACTTTATTCAGTAGTTTAGAAACCCAATGCACTGTTTGCTTTATTCAGCAAATGCAGAGTTCAAAGATTTTCCTGTCCTCTGACCAGATTTAGAGAATACTAATGCAATCTCTGTTCCAAGGCACTGACTTTGTGTAACAAAGGATGGTGTGGAAAAAACAAGTGATTTTTTCCACATTTAAACTATATAATGAATGCTCCCACTGGTTTTTAAATAAACATAAGGGCTTTTTTTTAAGACATCTCTTGTGAGCTGGGGGCGCAGCATGAAATATTTTCAAAATAGACTTTCTTTCCTGGACAAACTTACGGATGCTGCTGAAAGCAGGAGAAGAAAAATTAACTTTCAGGATCCCACTTCTGAACCCACACACCATTATTCCCCCCTGCCCCACTGGAAAGTATAAGGTACTCTCCTCAATATGATGTATCAGCACCAGGAGAGGACACAAGAGGTTTAATTCTCTGCACTGCTTTCTCACCAGAGAGATAACTTCCACTCAACTATCTCTTCCCATCCACCCTGCAGTGGGAATGTGCTTCAAGTGTTTATTTAAAAAAAATAATAATAAATGGAATTCTTAACACGATGGTTCAGATTACTGCCTCTAAGTCAGTAAAATGGAGCATCATAAAAAGGACATCAAGCTGCAACCCTCAGCCTCATATTTCTTAACATCCCCTGATACAAATGTGTTCTGAGCTTCATCAAATCTCACTTATCAGATGTCCTCAATAATTCCATTCAAGTTCATTAAAAAAATATTGCAGTTCACGACAGTATTTGGATTCAAAACACAAGCTACTTAAAGCCTCTTACATCTCCACTGACAGAACTGGAAATGCACTTGGAGCAGATAACCAAGTGTGTATTCATACACTATTTATACCACTCCTGCTCCTGGCACCACTGCAGCCTGCCAGCACTTACACCAGAAAAACCTTGGAATCTCAGCTGCTAATATTCTGCTTCAAATGAAAGGTTTCAGATGGCAGGAGGCTTCTTCTTCCTTCTGAGAACAGAAGGACAAAAATGCAGAGTAGTGAGAGGGATCTCTGGCTTTTAGAGCTGTAAGGAACACACAGCTCCCACAGGCAGCCTGGGGGCAAGGGCTGCAGAGCAAAGCATTTGTACCTGCACACCCTGTGCACCCAGAAATCAAGAGATTCTGCACAAAAGCCACCAGCACCTGTAGCCAGCAGAGCACCAGGAAGCACATGGAATTTAGGGGGTCATACTTAGTAAGCCTTTTAAAAATGTTCAGCTGCAAATAAAAGCTGGGCTCCCTGTGCTGTTACCAGCTTCACAAACCTGCCAATAAACTCCTGTGAGAAGGATGGGAGAGCCCCCCAGCCCCAGCATGGTGCAGAGATTCTGACACTGTGACCACAGAGAGCTCCACAAGTGGTGTGAGGCTCAGAGACCTGGCCATGGGCCTCCCCTTCTGCCCATCCCCAGAGGAACCCAGCTGGGCAGAGCAGGGATGCTCAGGTAGCTGGGAAGAGGAGACATTCACAGCACAACCTCCTGGCTCAGGGCCTCACCACAGAGCCTGGAGAGCAGCAGGTCAGGAGGATCCCCAAGGATCCCCAAGGATTCCCAAGGATCCCCAAGGATTCCCAAGGATCTCCAAGGATCCTCAAGGATTCCCAAGGATCCCCAAGGATCTCCATCTGATCTCACCACCAGAGCTCCAAGCCAAGCCCTGCTTTGCACACAGCTTCATCGGATGAATTTTGAAGATTATTTTTCAAAATTAATTCTCCTAAGAAACCTTTTCAACTGTAAGCCATCTAGAGGGATGGCTTTGCCTTTGTCCTGCAGGAATATTATTTATTTATAATTTATATATATTATAATATATATATATTATTATATATATATATATTATATATATATTATATATATATTATTATTATATATATATAATTATATATATATAAATATATATATTTATATATTTATAATAAATATTTTATTAATATTTAGCTTTATCAGAGAAATTATCAGCAGCAGCAGCTGAAAACTTTTATCTGGTGCTGCCTCACCAGGGAGCTGCTCCCCTCAGTTCTCCCTCCATTGCCTCCCTGCCACTCACTTGGCATCTCCAACCTGCTGTCCTCAAGCCTGCTTTCCCTTTAAAAATATCTACTTGAATAAAACATCAGAATAATACCAGGCTGAAGCCCCTAGGCAATGCTTTTGTCTAGAGGAGATGCTAAAAGGCCAATAAGAAAGTGAGGGAGGGATGAGTTAAAGGAGGAGTTGCAGGAAAATATTCTAAATTATGGAGCAAAATTATTTGAGCACATTTCTCCCTCTTTCCACACCTGCTTCCTTTCTGCATGTTTTTTCCCTCCTCTGCTTGTTGACTAAGAAGGGAGCCGAAATGGATTGAAAAGGGCTAAATTAAAAAAGCATAATTGGCAACTGCAAGGGAGGGTGAGAAGGGAAGGGGAATGTAGGCATGAAAAACAGAGGAAATAAAGAACCCAGCCACCCTGGCAAGGTGCAGCCTCAGCACCCAGAGCTCTGGGGGGACACACAGACCTCTGGGGGGATTTGGGGATTAAATTTTCTCTGGCAAGAGAAATGGCTCCAGGTCAGCAGGAAGGCTGCTTGGTTGTTGGGTTGGGTTTGTGGTTTTCTGCTGAAGGAGATGTAATGCCTGCTGAACACTCTTTAAAAAATCATGATTTTTAAATATGCAGTAATAACTTCCTGGGAATAGAGTTGCTCTCTCTGAACAAAGCCAGCCAGGAAACCTGCAGAGAGACCAGGACAGGGCAGCCAACAAAACCCCTTCCTCAGGACCTTTGGGAGATCCCTCCAAGAGAGCTTTTGGGGTAAGGCTGTGTTGTCCTGATTTGTTATTCATTTATAGCCCCCTCACCTCTGACACCTCCCAGCCTTTGGCCATGGGTCAGCATTCTGCTCCATCAGTTCTACCTTCTGAGAGGTTTGCTACTTGCTAATACAATCAGATTTCAAAAGCAGATGATACAATATCTGCTGTAAAACACCAGATTGCCTGATACTTTTTTTTTTTTTTTTTTTCCCAACCAGACACTCAGAATAGTTTGAAATCTCCCTCAGAAGCAGATAGGAAACCAAAGGAAGAGAGACACCAATGTTCGGGTGAAAAAAAAAAAAGCACACACAAGGCATGTTTTAGGCCACAACTTTGCCTTAGAGCTGGCCAGGCAAACCCAAGCCCTAATCAATACTTCAAGACTCCTCAGCACCTCCTGGTTCATTTGCTGCCTTTTACATCTTTCCTCTCAACAACTTCTAATCCTTTCCAAATGGCTCCTTTGGTAAGGAACCAGGCAGAGAATTCTCCTGGCCCTCAGGCAGATGGAAGGAAGCTGTTTCCCCCCACACCTCCCTGGGGTAAGGAGCCCCCAGGTTCCCCCTGGATCCCTGGCACTGCTGCTGCTGCTGCCAGGGCTGGGCTGGAAAGCAGCAACCCAGGAGACCCAATAGCTAAAGAAATTGGGAAGTGATAATAACCTCAGCCATCCCCCTCCCTGGTTTTCCTTTAGCTGAACCTCCCCATGAAAGAGCTATCAGAGAAAGCTATCTCTTACAATTCAAAAGGACTTCAGAAAGCAGTCCCCAAGCTGCCAGTGATGGATGTCCAACAAAACAACCTCCTAATCTCTGCAAATTGTTGGGAAAAGCAACATTAAGCCAGCCTGCCATCAATCTCTGTTCCCTCTCTTTGCTGGAACACAACTGGATGCAGTACCTGCAGGTGCTGAGCAGACACAGAGCAGGAAGCTGAGCTGGGGGAGGGAAGTCAGCAACACAAACGAGACCCCAGCACCTGCCTCCTGCTGCTGCTGCACCCAGGGGAAAGGGAAAGGGGGAAAGAATTAATAGTGACAGTGGTTTCTTCCTGTCACCTTTACAAAATCCACTCTTACGCAATGTTATCCCCACTCTTACACCCAGAAGAAAGACAAATATCAAGGGGTTTCTACCTGTGTCTTTGGAGAAGCTGAGACCTGGTGCTGGTGGGGAAGGGACCAACAGAACCATTTGTTTGCCATTAAGGCTCAGGTTCATCCCAGCTGCATCACACACTCCTGGTATCTGCACCATAAATCCATTTCTAGAGAGATCCTATTCCTGTCTCTAAACCCACAGGTCCCATCAGCTGAGCCCAGATCCCAGCTGCAAAGGCCAGGCCAGGCCAGAGCACTTCTCCTGTCCCAGCACCAGACAGTAAGGGACAAAGGGTCTCTGGGTTCAAAACACAAAATGCTGAAAGTTCTAAGAAGTTTTGACAATGCCCTTAGCATTTCAATCACTTTAGGTATTTTTTTTTTTTTTCAAACAACTCATTTTATCAGATGCCAGGGTATCTTCTAGGGCAAACAAGCAGCTCCATCTTTTCCAGGTGAAACCCTACAGCCCCTCCTCTCCTCCTCCCAGCAGCTCCTGAGGTTGCCCATCACCTGCTCTGCCCTCCCTGGGGCTCAAAGGGGAGCAGGTATCAGGCCTTTGCAGAGCTCAATCCCATCTTCAGTTTCCCCAGAAAAAGCACATTGCTTTCCAGAGGAGTCAAAGGACTCCCAAGCCCAACTACTCAGGCAAAATGAGAGGCAATCTAAAAAAATAGAAATCGCACTGAATTTCCTGTAAATTATCACCATTATAACAGTTATCTATTTTTATACTGCTTTAACACATCTATTTTTTTTTCGGGTGAATGACAATTGGTATTTTTACCACCATTATTTGGTAGAGAGTCTGGAGGCGAGGAAAATACAGCTCTGAACAGCACCCCCAGGACTGCTGCTGGATTAAACATGGGATCAGGACTTACCGTATTCCTATTCAAAGCTCCTTTTATTTTCTGTTGATTTTTCTTTGGCAACATCCTTTGTGAAAGCTGATCCAGAGTCTAATCACCCTACATAATAACACCTCTAGCACAGCAAGAACACCCTGCCTGTCCCTGCTTCTGTACAGCATAAACACAAATGTACACAGCTGCCTTATGTGCCACTTGAGCTGTAAAAATCAAATCTGAACCCAGTTCTAAGCCAAATCCATAGATCTATTCTTTTTCAGCATAGGGACACAATAATGAAAAAAAAAAAAAGTCTCATTATTTCATGTTGGGGCATAAGCCTCACTGCTTTCAGAGTCAGGGTGCTGAAGAGCTCTATGGGTGCTGCCCTGCGGGGAGGAGGGGACAGAACTTCTGCTGCCAGGGTTCAGCACAAGAAGCACAAGTGGTCAGATGGGAAGGGAGACACATCAAAGCCATTCCAACCCTTTTCCCATTTATTCTGTCACTTTCTAGTTGTCATAAACTAATCCTCCAAAGCAGCAGACCTGTTTCTGGCTGTCTTACTGCCTCTTGCCAGAACATTTGGTACCAGCCTCACCTGCCTGCTATTGCTCAGACAGCCCAGAGCTTTGGGATCAGCCTCATCTGTAGAGTAACTTCAGTTATTTGGTGGAACCACACCAGGTTTTTTAAAAGGAACCAAAGCTTCATGTGTCACTGTGCTGTCACCCCCCCAGCAAGCTCGTTGCAAAGGGCTCCTTTCCACAGCTTTGTTGTCCCCCCCTTTCCAGAGGGACACAACGGGGAGGAGAGGTGAGGGGCAGGGCTGGGGAGCCAGGGCACCTCCCTGCAGTGCTGGGGACAAACGGGACCCTGCAGCCCTGGCAGGAGGGCAATGTTCTGCCCAGCAATGACTCCAGATTGCAGGTGTAGGAGCAGGGAGAGGCTGGCAATGAGCCTGCCCACCCAGCTCACTGCCCACCCACCTCATTCCTGCCCATTTCCAGCCTCCCAGCCCTGTATCTCAGGCAGAACTCAGCACCCCCTGCCCCAGCTCTGAGCTGCTATGTCTGGGGGTCCTGGAGCAGGGCCAGGCAGGTTGGGGTGACACAACCCTGCTGGGAGAGCAGATCACACCCCACAAGCAAGGTCATGTCCCCAGGGATGAGCCACGGGGGTGTCCCCAGAGCCTGCCCCAGCTCTCTGCATCCCTGTCACCCTCCACACTCCAGAAGCAGAGAAGAAATTAAAACGTCACAGGAGGCAAAGCTACAAACACAGAGGCATGAGATGCACAGGATGAGCCTGCAGCTCGTTCCTGGCTCCCAGCACTGAGCCTGTACCCAAGTTATTGATGTTCAGCTCACGATTCAGTGGCCACAAAGTCAGAAGTTTACGTGTTCACAGGCATTAAGGAAAAGGTTTTTCTCGAAAGAACCAAGGAGCAGGAACTGTCCATGCAGCTGACTGCCCAAGGAGTAAGGCACCACCACAGCACACCTTGAGAAATAAATCCCTGCAGAGCTTAAAAACTGGCACTGTGCACCCATCAGGATCTGGTACCAACTGGAGCCAATAAATGCATCTCAGGGATGGCACCAAAGTGCAGCTCAGCAGCCAGGGACTTCACTGACACCCACCCCCACCCAACTGCTCTGCTCTCTGGGGGCAGAGAAGCCACAGGGGATGAAACAATTCAGAAACAAACATCACAAAAGGATACGTTTGCCAAAATAACATGGAAACCCTTTCCAGAGCAGAGAATTGACTCCATCTCTCTCCATCTCCATTTCCTTACCTTGGCCTTTCCCAACCTCCCTTTTAAGACTTACAGAGAAAACGTTTCTCCCAGACAGTAATCTTGTTTGTTTTAATAAAGAAGTCACTTACTAAAACAAAATCCTGTGAATTGACTGCTGATTCAAAACTGAAGACAAATTCCCATGGGCAAGTCTTTTTAGTATTCTGTAAGCATAACTAATTCAATTAACACCAGCCAGAAAAAGATTATGTAAAGCTACAACGTGATACATACATAGAGATGTAGACAATAAATTAAAAAAAAGCTCTGTTGAGGAACACTCTTTGTTCCAGGTAGGAGTTGCATATTTTCCATTTTGTTTACAAAGTTTAAGGTGCACATGAAAACAATTTTTAGGAACATGTTGTTTTAATTACATTTTCTTGATTTAAAACATTTTTAGAAGTTGTTATGGCAGAGTTATGTTTTTTAATTAGTAACAGTTTAAATGCAACCTCTAGTGTGAAATGAAAATAAAATCCTGGTCTAGCTGTAGTAAAATAACATAGTGACTCCCTTTACCCTTCTTTTTTCCTCTGTGCTAATCCAAACTCTTCATAAAGCACATGAAAAGAAAAAGACTTGGAAACCAAGGAAGTGGAAAGGAGGTTGTCTTGGGGCTCACCCATGCAAAGAGAGAATTCAGGATTGCCCTTCAAAGACTTTTCAAAAAGATTCCACAAACTCAGGGCACAATGAAACCAACTCTGGAGACTGAAAGTTCTTGCACCAGAAACCATCTCCTTGTATTTTGCTTTGGCTCAAAACAGGGAGATTAAAAAACCCAAATAACCAAAGAAAACCTCTGGCCACTTGGAGACGAATTAGAAGCTGAAAATGTGGAATGAAATGAAGTGAATTCTTGTGTTATCCAGTCCAGCAATCTGGCTGCTTCTGGATCAGAACCCAAAGACACCATGGCAACCAGGGTACCAGAGATTTACCTACCCAGACAGGTCTGAGAATATGGAAAGCATTCAGAATAAATCTCACTTTTTCTTTTCTTTAAAAAGCATAAAAATTCCCTGCCCTGAGTTCTCCTTCAGGCTAATTTAAAATTCCAGATCAGCCAGAGCAAGGCTGAAGTTTTTTTCACCATGAATGGAGACAAGATGAAGTTCCACATTCACAGCATTTTTGCCTGAAAACTAAACTCACAGGAAAAATTATATACTTTGTATAAAATGTGCAAATCAGGGCTAACTAAACTTAAACTCAAAATAAAATGCCAGTTCAGAAGCCATATGGACAGACCCTGAAGCGCAAGGCAAGGTGGGCACATCTCAGAGTGCCATCATTTTGCCCAGCCCAGCAACATTTAACCCCATTTGTGTCCCAAAGTCCCATCCAACATCACTTCTGCTTCACTGCAGCCTCTCCCAAGGTGATCTCAAAGCCATTAATGGAAAACATTTAGAAATCCTAAGCCTGAAGTAAAATTATATCACTCTGATGTTGCCCTCGGGGAAGCTGAAACAGAGGGGTAAAAAATTTCATTGACTTCTTTTGACCTCCACCAGCCTCAGAATGTTCCACAAAACACTTGGCCAAAGCCCTGGATCTGCCCAGGACACATCTGGAGCCTCCAGCTCTCCCCAGTGCTGGATGTTTGCCTGGACACAGGATGATATTTGGAACAACACCCAGCACATTGCTTCAAAAACAATGAAGTAGAGCCGTGACCTGAACTCCCCCAAAGCCACCACTTTTGCTTCACCCATTTTTTCAGGGAGAAAAACACCAACCTGGGGAGTCTGCACGTGTGGGCACTGCTCCTTCCACCAGGGAGACACAACCAGGGCTGGAGAGCAGCTGGGTTCACAGTGAGCTGCAACTCCCTGAGCTCCGTGGCTCAGCCTGGCCACCCCTCCCAGACACCATCCCCACCACCATTCCAGGCAGGCAGCATCCCCAGCATCCACCAGCACAGAATCATAGAATCATAGAACTGGCTGGGTTGGAAGGGACCTCAGAGCTCATCAAGTCCAACCCTTGCTCCACTCCCCCCGTGGTTCCCAGCCCATGGCACTGAGTGCCACATCCAGGCTCTTTTGAAATATCTCCAGGGATGGAGAATCCACCCCTTCCCTGGGCAGCCCATTCCAATGGCTGAGCACCCTCTCAGTAAAGAAATTCTTTCTCATGTCCAACCTAAACCTCCCCTGGCACAACTTGAGACCTCTTGTGCCCTCTTGTCTTGCTGAGAGTTACATCCTCACCAGCATCCCCACACCATCCCCACCACCATCCCCTGGGGCAGCAGCACAGCCCCCTGTCCTCACACCCTTGCTGGACAGGCAGGGGCTGGTGCAGGTCCCAGCAGTGCAGGATCAGTGGATTACTCTGCAGAGAGCAGCAGGGACCCCCCCAGCCCCAGAGCAGTGGTAGGGAGCCTAAGGCAGGTGAGGAACCCCAGGGCTCACAAACACAGCACTGTCAGTGCCTGGGGACAGACACTGAGCACCCCTCTGCAGGGGACTGCACAACATTCCCTGCAAATTCCCTGCAAAGCCAGAGGTGCTGGGGACAAAGCTGGAGCCCTTACAGCAGCTCTGGGCTGTCTCGGGCTCCTTTTCGATCGCTGCTTCCTTCCCCTGAGATGCAATCTCTGCTGCCACTCTGCCTTTTGCCTTTCCAATGCCTCCTTGATATGTTTTAGAGTAAATCATTTATGGTAGATTTAATTTCTTGGAACTGATAATGAGTGTAGCTAGATATGGATCCTTTCATTTAAAACTCTCCCTTGCAATTTAATCAGCTTGCTCAGCCTCACCACTAGCCTGGAAAGTAATGTTGTCACAGCAAATAGAGAAAAAAAAAAAAAAATTAGGAAAAATTAGATTGATGATTTTATCAGCAATACCGAGCTGCTCTCTACATCCAAGTTTAACTGTGCTGTGCTCTCTCAACACCCCTGCCCTTCCCTGGGGAGGTTACAGATCTGTAACCAACCTGGGGGTTTGTCTGGTGCTGAATAATCCCATCCCATCCCTTCCCTCCCCAAGCAGGCTTGATCCCATCCTGCAGCACAGGGCTCCTATCCATAGGAGGGAAGGCAGGAGAGAAACTCCACTTTTGCATGGATGTTCCCAGCCTTGACTTCCTTAAATAACATTTTTATGGATGATGGGACATGACATTCACAGATACTCTTTACAACAAGCACAGGAGTTCCTACCTCTAGGAGCTTTGGAGAAAAACCAAAGGGGACACAAACCCCCCAGATATCAGATTTGAATCTGGCCCCCTCTCCTGCTAATTTATCTCCCCATTTGACCAAGTTCCATTTTGCTGCCACTGTATTCCCTTGTTTTAGCTTCACAGAAGACCTGGGAGTCTTGAATGCTTACATAAAAATTATTGAAAGGCTGCATCAATGCCAAGGGGAACAGCATAATAACAGCCCAGTTAACAGAAATGACTAATGTATAGTGTCTGCAGTGACAACCAAACAGCTCCCCTTTAAATGCACTTGATTTGGGGTTGGAAGCTCAGAAAGCCAGCTCACAGAATCAAATGGCTTATCTCTCTGAAAGTCTGTCATTTATATACATGAGTTAATTTTTCAAGAAAAACATCAGCTGCCAAAGCAATGAGACACTTACATTTGATCAGTATGTTTGAAGGCTCTCAGAGAGAGCTTTCACCATTCCACTATAATAGGATTAGAAATCCCTCACACTGCTCCAAGAGCTGGAATTTGGCCCTGAACAAAAAAAACCCCAAACCAAACCAAAAGAAAAAAAAAAACAACAACCCTGGAGCAAGCAGAAGAGAAACTGGGTTGGGTGTTTTGCAGCTCATGCTACAGCAACCCAGGAAAAAAGAAATAAAAAATTGGGGTTCGCTCTATGGGAATTCTTTGCCACCCAAATGCCCTGGGTGAGATCCTGAGGAAAATCTGGGGCTGGTTTCTCTCCATCTCTAGTCCTGGGCTGGCAGTCCCTGTCCATCACTGCCCAGGCAGGGGATGCAGCCACAGCCACCAGAGCCCAGCTGGGTGATGCTGCAGCTGAGCAGCAGGACAAGAAACCCCAAGCCTGACATTGCAAACTGAAAAACATTGCAAATGATACCCTGGTGACTTGAACAGTGGGGAAGAGGAGTCACGGTGACTTAAATGGTATTAAATCTTTCCTCCTTACACTTGAAAGGATTAAAAAACCACGTGTGTGACTGAAGGGAAGAATCTGCTCTCTCCTTCACGTGGGTAAGTTTAGATCAGAAACAGTAGGAGCTTTCTAACACAGAGATCTGAGCCTGGGTGGTGGGGTTTTGTCTGCCATAATTCCTCACAACTGTGCAAATAAAATTACTATCCCTGAATGTCACTTATAAGGCCTTGAAAAGTGTTATCCATAATCTCAGCAGCCTTGTTTATTCTGATCTGTCCTGAGAAGCATTTGGTTTTCCTTAAGGGCAGGCAGCATCTACGTTTAAGCAATATATGTTTGTACTGATTGAAGAAGAGCCAACAGCACCATGGACCGAGCTGTGCTCACTGCAAAGATCCCCAGCTCAGGTGATGATGAGAGATGAGTGACTGTGCTGCAGGTTGCAGCTCCAGCAGGAAGAAGAGAGAGAAAACCACAGAGCAGGAAATGCCTGTTTGTGATGCTCTGGCACTGCTGCAGAAGAAATACCCCTAACCCCACCAAAGTGGGTAACAAAAGATTTGAATTTTCCTTCCCTTCAGTGGCATGCACAAAGCCAGGGGCTGCAGCAGCTCGGGGAGCCCCTGGATTCCTGCAGCAGGGATGGTTTGTACTGCACAAGGCAGCCAGCAGGACCCTGCGGGGTCTGCTCTCCCATTTTGTACCTTCCCGGAGGTGCTGGGGCTGCAGGTGTAGCTGGGCAGCACCACACCCCCCTCCTCCTTCCACAGAAGATGTTAAATGACACAATCCAATTAATTTGCCTCTCTGAGGAACAGACAGATTGAAAACTTACACATTTTTAAGAGATGTGCAAGGTACTTTTCTGTTCCCAGTTAATCCTGGGGACAGCAGAACAGATTACCTTTATTGACTTGGTGTCAGCTGCTGCAATTTGCAAATAGAAATACATTCTTTTAAAGACCCAGAGTATCCTTTATTCATAAAGCTATCTTTCATAGAGTTCAAAGGTTGTTCACAGAGCCAGAAGATGTTTCTCTCAAGTGTGATATATGCTTTGACAACTGCAGACCTCCTTACGTGCTAGAATGCCAGTGACCACATCTAGGAGCACTTACTGCCAATTATTCTTCATGCTTTTCCTCTAATTAATTTAGCCTGGCAACCTTTCTGTCTCCAGCCACAGTGTCCAACACTTTGCAGTAAGTCATATTGATGTAATGACAGTGCTGGGCCTTGCTCTAAAACCATTTCCCCAGGTCCATCCACTGGCCCATGAAAAGCAGAATCTGGGAGGGGAATTAATTTTTCTCCCTTAGGCAGACTCAGCTCCCCAGAAAACCTTCCCCCAGGCTGCTCCAAGCATGGCTCTTAGCTACACTGATGCAAATCTATGTCTGATGATGTCATTGGCATATACTTTGCCTTGGAATATTTAAGATTTTGCACTTTTCTGGTCCTGTCTCTAAATCTTTAGTTTCCTTTACATGATTTCATTTGCATCTTTGGAGCTGTCAACCAGACCCTTGCTAGATTAATTCTCTGATGCTCTTGCCTGTAACTCCACACACAATGAAATTCTGTACCAGAGAAAACAAACCCACAGTGAACCTGTTAACCTTGAAAAAGAAATCAGTAACCACTTCTGTGTCAGTACAAACACAACTAGGGCAAAAGTGTGATTTTTTTTTCCCCTTTTTCAAGCTATTTCACCCCACTCGCTTTACAGACAAGAAAATGCATCACTGGTGAATCACAGCTGTCCTCTCACTCCCACCCTACAAGCACCTTTAGGAGTCTCCTGCAGGGACCCCAAGCCATACCTAACACTGGAAGAGATGCTCTGGAAGCACAGGAGAATGTAATTAATTCCAGAAGACATCTTTACTTCTGCAGCAGAGAGGAAGGGAAGCTTTAAATCTACATAATTGCATGCCTTCTACTTAAAACTGAAAGCTAAATGGGAGAAAAATCCCTTAAAGAGACTCTGAGGGCCATGGCCAAGAGCTCTAAGCCAGGCCCTGACCACTGGAGCAGCAGAAATTGAGAGCAGTGATTTACACCCAGGCAGCCCCCCCACACTTGGCTGGTTTGGTGACCACCAGGCAGGTGACAGCCCAGGACTCAACCCTCCAGCTGCAGGATCAAGACCTCGGCCAGGAAAAGATTTCCTTACACAGATTTGCCAGCACAAGCAACATTATTTATAGAGATTGGCTGGTTAAAAAAAAAAAAAAAAAAAAAAAAAGAGAGAGAGGAAGAGGTGGAGATCCTCCCCTTGGGGGGAGATCAATTCATGACACAACTGCTTAGATGAGCAAAGGACACAACCAGAAAGCTTTCAATACCAGACATTTCCAACCATTTCTGTTATAAGATGTGGCAGAAAAAATCCTATATTCAAAGGCAGCTGCTAATACACCTGTGTACATTCGTGCACTGAAGAGAAAAGCAGCTTAAGTACTAACGACATCCAAATTACATCTTTCCTGATCTTTCCTATCTTTAATGTTTATGATTCTTGGCTCTTCTTTAAGAAAAAGATGTCATTAGAGCTCAATCAATAGCATTCTGCTTTGTGAAAGGCTTCCTGAAGCTGACAGATCTGCACAGGTTTTGCTTTGAAACTTGCTTGAATTTGAAAAAAAAAAACCAAACCAAACACCAAGACAAACAGAAAAAGGATAACAAGAAGGTGTTTCATTTTGCATGGCAGGGAGGTGACTGAACTTTCTCAGGAAAACCAAACAGCAAGTGCAGGAGCTGTACCAGAGGGGCTGAGCACAGGCCCAGGCTGCAGCAGTTCCCTGCTCCCTCCCCCTCCAAGCCACTGGTTTTTTGCTCACTTGTTTGGTTTTTAAACCTAGAATACCAAGGATTTTTTTTTTCCATTTCCCAGTGCAATCTGAGAAAAGGGCCAAGGTGGCCTGGAAGATGTATTTGTTCAAGTCAAATGTATAAGTCAAACAGATTATTTTCCTGGACATGGAAGTTCCAGGGGTAGAGAGAAGCAGAGAAAGGACAGAGTGAGGCTTGAGAAGGAGGTGGTGATGCTTTTAGTGGGTTCTGGAGGGCTCCAGAAGGAGCACTGTAACTTGCTGGGCTGACTGCCCTGCAATTCCAGCTCTGGTGTTTGTTCCTGGAAAAAAAATGAGGGAAAAAAATGCATCAGAGGAACCTTCAGTGAAACATCCCCATTCGCCACCTCCAGAGCGAGAACACTAATAAAATTTTGCAAAGCACTGGAAAGTGCTAATTGCTTTTTTAGTGCATCTCACAGAGCAGTGGCATTACAGGGCAGCTGAGTGTGAAGAACCTGGAGAGGCGTGATACTGTCTGGGAGCTGCAGAGCTTTTCCAAAAGATGTTTATTTCAAGGAACAGCTTGGGTATGATAGACTTTGGCTGCAATGGTGAGATGCTGCTGCTCTGCCTTCCCTCCTGATGTTAATAAACAAAATTATTGGATTACAGCAATTGGATTCCTGGCCGTAGTGAATATTCTGTGCTTTCCTAAGAAGACAGAACACAAAAAATGAGCTACCTTAGGGAGTTGCCAAGAGGGAAAAACTAGAACCTGGGAATATCCAAGCTCAGACTCATCCTGTCCAGGGGTTAACAGGAGACTGTCCTCATCCCTCCATTTGAGCTGGTGAAGTAAGGAACAGCTTTGATACTCAGATGTCCAAAGAAAACTTGTCTCATCCCAACCTCCAAATCAGAGGAGTCAGACCAGAGCTGAGTTTGCAGCAAGGCAAACACAGCATTATTCTGGGGATTTTGCTAAGCCAGGCCAGCAGGTTGTGTCTGATGGCACCAGGGCTGGATCCTCAGGGCTGGATCCTCAGGGCTGGATCCCCAGGGCTGGATCCTCAGGGCTGGATCCTCAGGGATGGATCCCCAGGGATGGATCCTCAGGGATGGATCCTCAGGGATGGATCCTCAGGGCTGGATCCTCAGGGATGGATCCCCAGGGATGGATCCTCAGGGATGGATCCTCAGGGATGGATCCTCAGGGCTGTCACTCTCCCAGCTCCCAGGAACCCTGGGGTGTTTCAGGCTGGGTTGATTTTTGCATGCACTGAGTGAGCAACTGCCCTGCCAAGCAATCTGCAGGGAAAGCACAAATGCTCGGTACCTTGGGGATAAAAAAAAACTCCAAGACACTCGGGTTCCTTTTTAGCAATCCCCACATCTGAGTGCAAACCTGCACGTGGCATCTTCTGACATTGAAAGAGCCAGATATGAAACAAGGCCTCCCAAGGAACAACAAAAGAAGGCTTGGCAAAAGAAAAGGCACACTCTGCAAAGATGAAGGCCCTTTCCTAACCAGAGTCCACATTACCCAGCAGTGATACACCAGCACTATAACCTTAATTAGCCAATAAAAGTTTTTAGACAATCTGTCTAGACTTTCTTTTGCAGGAATATAAAATTGGCTTTAAAAGACATATATAAAGAGCAATGAAAATCAATGAAAAGCTGTCAAAAAAAAGCTTCCTGCTGCTTCACATCTGCACCCTGCACTCTTCTCATAACACAATCATTGAAGTAAAATCTCTCATTTTATAAGCAGAAAAGCTGCTATATTTGGGTTTACTGAATTGCAAGCTCACAGTCAGCTTACCCACTTGATGGTGTCAAACTTAACCTGAGCACACAGGCCCTAGAAATCTCTGATCAGCCCAGCTCAGTGTGGAACTTCATCCTGGGGAAGCCAAGGCATGAGAAATGATGCTAAGTGCCTTCCCCAGCCTGGCTGCCAGACCTGTCCTGGGGAGCTCCTGAACAAACAGAACCATCGTGGGACCAAAGGACAGCACAGGGGATGCATGCAAAGGAAAAGCACAAAGTGATTCAAGGAAATAAAATATCAGGCTGGAAAAGAAATAAAATATAGAATCAAGATAAACCAAGGCTTAGTTAAAGATCAGACATCAGGATTAGTGAAATTAAGGGGAGAAACAAAATGCAGTCAAAGAATTGAAGTCAAAGCATCAAAGACAAGCTGGGGCCAAGCTTCAGCAGAACATCTCATTTTCCAGACAGCTCTGGGCACTGGCTCTCTGTCACACTGGGGTCCCCCAGTCCCCCCAGTGAGGTGTTGCCATTCATCCTGAGCAGGCAGAACCCACTGCAGCACCCAGTGCCACCACAGCACCCAGTTCACATTTCAGGTGAACACAGAATGGCAGAACAAGTTAGGGTGGAAAAGAACTTTAGGATCATCAGGTCCAACCATTCTACACGTTTGAGTTGCACTTCTGCTACCCAGAGTTTAAATCTGTTCCATCTCTATGCTTGCACAATGAAATGCACATTAAGTCTTCTCCAAATTATAGAATAATTGAATAATTTGCTTTTTTTCCATCTTTTTCTCATTAACAGGCCACACATGATGTGAATGGTGGAATCACCCTGGTTTGCACAGGGTGATCTGGTGCTGGCCCATGGGGTTCCACGTGTCCTGACACAGGACTGGCCAAGGCACCAGCCTGGAAGGGGAGATTTTCAGCTGCAGGATTTTGTTTAAATAATGACCATTGGTAAGATGTTGAAATAATGCCTGCAGCGTCCCTTGGAAGAGCAAGAGAGATGGTCTCCTGATTCCTTACAGATTTAAAACATACCAGTGTTGAAATACCAAAGGGAAGGGAACCTGAGCAGCCTGGGCTATAAACTCTGTATATTTATCTCTCCCCCATCCAGGCTGTATGAGCACACCACTTAAAATGCCATATTGCAGTTCATATTTTCAGCTCACATATCTTGTTGGATCCACCAGCCTGGATGGGCTGGGTATTTCCAGCACAGCCTTGATAAATAACTTTCCTGAGAATGTGTAAGAAAAGAGGATAAACACCATTGATCATCATTTCCTACCTGCTGGGATGTTGCAAAACGGGTACACGTGTCTGGTTAGAGTGACTTTCTCCTCTCATTGATCTTTTTTTCTCCACTAGGAAGCTGGGATGAAGAAGGCTCAGGGAGGATGGGAGACAGGCCAGGGAATGTTTTTGGCATTCCCTGAAGACTGCAAGCAGAGCATGAAAGTCATCTTCCAAGAGTGTGAAGGGTTGGGGACGTTTTTCATCCTCTGTTGTCTGAGGCAGGATAAGGAATGAAGGAGGTAAGGAAGGGTAAGAGGCATCTTAGAATTATTTATGTGCTGCTACTCCCCCACGGCTCTGAAAGCTGCTCCTTGCATTAGCACCGAGTGAAAAGGGGCTGTGAAGTACAGGAGGTACAAGACAAGGCAATATTTTGTATTTCCTCCTGGGATGGAAGATTTCAGTGCCAGAAACTGGAATAACTCGCTGCATTAGATTATATATTACCCTTCAGATGGAGGGATGCTTTTAGAGCTGGTCCCAAGCGAGGTTCCAACAAATCCATCCAACTTTGCAGAACAGACACATCCCATGGGAAAAATCCCAGTGTAATCACAATATTTCTGTTTTCCACGGGGAAAGGCAAAATTACATCGGGGGCTTCCTCTGCAGAAGGTTTTTGTGAAATTCCTTCAGGAAAACCGACAAGAAGCTTCACACCACACACCGGAATAGGCACCGTGGGCGGAGGCAAAACCGGAGCCAGGATGCTCAACCCCCGCTGCTCCCCCGCCTGGGCTGGAGGCAGGAAAAAAGCACCGGGAGGAGCAGAGGAGAGCAGATGGAATCGTCTGGGAAGTCAGGTTTCACAATACCCACCCACCCCACCCCCCCCAGCAGAAAAAAAAAAAACCCAAAAAAAACCCCCACAGTGGAAAGAATTTCCTTCTTCTCTTCCCAAAATTGGAAGTTTCCACAATCAAAGTCAGTTCCATTTCTGAACTCATGAATTTTATTTTTGGAGATGTGAGATTTTAGCCCCCTCTCTATGGCAAGTCTGCCTTCCCCCTTCTCCCCTCCACGCCTCTCCAAGGCATCAGCTTCTGCACTTCACCAGGACCTTCTCCTCAAGTTTTTAATGCACACTATCAGACTTTTTTTTTCCTTCCACCACAATTTTTTTAGCAAATTCCAACTCTCCCCAGCAGAAAATGGATGCAGAACACACAAGAATGCTCTTGCTTCTCAAACTCTTCTCTGCTATCTTTACCCTGAGGAATGCATCACACTTCAGATGCAGAAAACCTTCCAAAGAACAAATGGAAAAAGCCTGGATTGGGATGAATAACTTACTGAATCTGCATCACACCAGCTTCTTCCCTTCTGCACCATGGGCCTTGCACACTGCAAAAGGCCAAGGTGTCCCCAGGGCTGTCCAGCCTCACTGGTCAAAACAAAGGTTTAGCCACAGCTTTATCTGCTTTAAATTAACAAGGACACTTCCCCAGTTACTCGTTTCCAGCTGCCCCCCTGGTGCATCCCCCATGCCCACCAGAGCCATGGTTTGTGAAACTGGGGTAACACTTTCAAAGGATGCTGGCAGGTATTGGTTTAGGTACCAGAACTGTCCCCTGCAATTTTATTCTCTCCTTGAAATGCAAGCTCAAAACCTTCCATCAGTGCCATAAGCAGGCAGACAGGTAAGTGCCAAGACACCAACCGTGGGAGATCTCTCCAGGGGATGGAGAGCAAGTCCCTGCACACACCAGGCTGCAGCTGGCCTCAGATTTCACAGGAGCAGACACAAAGGTAATGATACTCTCATATCTTTACCTCCTTCCTTCTCTCCCCAATCTATTTTGTTGATTTTTTTTTTTTTTTTTTGAGTCTGTTGGAGAAGGAGGATTTCTCAGCCCCCTGCTAGCTTGACCCCAGCATGACAAGGCTCCTGGGGCAGAGGGGCTGGGGATGCTGCAGCCCCCTGTGTCCATCAGCCCCACAACCTGCCTCAATTAGAGCCCTGCCCACCCACACCAGGTATATATCTTCACATGATGACAAAAATATGAAAATACATCTAGCACATGCCCATCAAACACAGGGTTTATTATTTTTTGTTAATTCAAATTCTTGAATGAGAGGTTTATACCTGGTGCCTACACTCCCTGTGCAGCCAACAAGGAGAGCTGGTCAAAAGGGCAGCTCTGGGACCATCATTCTTAACAGAGCCAACAAATCTGGGACATCTCTTCTGTCCCAGGCAGGGAAAAGCCCTGCTAAAGAGATGGAGACTGTGCTCACAGTGCTCTGATAACCTCCAAGTACAGGCAGGTGCCCAGAGCAATGCTCAGCACCTAAGCCAGTTTGCACCTAACGAGTTTTACCTGAGATCCCAGGAAAGCCAGGAGGCAAACCATCACCTCCAGGACATCACCCCTTCATTCCTCTAAATGCTTCTCAACTTTATTCCCAACAGCCACAGCAGCCCAGACCATGCACAGGGACAGTCTGAGTCTGCAGAGACTTTGCTTTTGCTTTTCCCCCATCAGCAGTGTAATACCCAACACCCAATGCAACCCAAATCACCCGGAGGTGATCACCTGGCATCACCTACTGGAGCAGCTACAATTAACAGAAAATCCTCTTAAACCCTCCAGACTGCAGCACACAAGTTGGTACGACTTCAGAAAGTCGTTTTTCTTTACTTTTTGCCTGAACTGACAGAGCATTGGTTATCTGACAACACACAGGAAGGAAAATAATCATTTTAGTACCATAGTTATTGAACACAACATCACTGTGCACCAAAAGGACAGATGCACGATTATCAGAGAAAAATGCAATGAAAAAGAGAAACCCCTCGAAGTGCTCAGGTACAGATGACATGATTTCATTAGTGGTTTGTACATTCATTTTTGTTACATTTGATCCTGAGGACATGCTTGCCATTAAATGAATAAAGGCCCTTCCCATCAGAAAGTCTCATCATTTAACAGCAGCAAAGACAAGGGAGCAGCATCCCCCCAGACCTCCATCCCTCCCTGCTGTCCCTCAGCCTCCAGAACCCCCCCCAGGGAAGGGGCTGCAGGACCAGTACTGCACTGGGAAGGCTCCACAAGCCTCCAGTCATGCTCTGCACCCCCAAACTCCACACAGGCACTGGGGGCTCTGACCCTCCCCAGCATTTCTGGTCCCCAGTACAAGTGCTCCAGACACACTGGTTCACTTGGGAATCAGAGAGCATAAATTCTGAGCATCACTGGACGGTGGGTGATCTCCCCCCTTGCCAGGATGTTGTGCAAAGCCTCCCTAGTTAATGGCAAGCATTTGGTATTTATTAACTCAGCCAATGCAGCCCTTGCCCACCACAGTGCATCACTCTGCCATCCCTGACTGCTTTAACCTTCCCTTTTCATTCTGGGCTTCTTTTAACCTTGGGCCACGTTGTAACGCGACCGCTCCTTGTAATGAGTGTTTTAAACCCATTCAGTTGGGCTTTAATGGATCAAGGAAAAAGCAAAAAAGAGAGATGTTTCATTAACTTCTGGCTGTAAGACAAAAGAAGATCAGGCTTTTCTACTCAGCGATAGGAGTGAGTACTCTGCTTGAGCTATGGAGACAGAATGATCTCCCTTCTCCAAACCAGGCAGTTGTACAACTCCCTCCTAGCAGTGACTGAACTCCCTCATCTTCTGCACTGATTTGTGCTAATGCAATTCCCAACAGACAGCATAAAAATCAAGTTCTCTTGCAAAACTGCAGATTCAGGCTCAGAGCAGGCACTGAGCAGACCTCCAGGAGCCTCCAGAAGTGCTGTGCGAATCACTGGGGGATGAGACAGCAGCTCCTGCCTTTCACCAGTGTCAGCTTCCAGAGCTGATCAGAACTGAATCAGAGCAGCAAATTGTCACACACCACGTGGAGGGTTTCATAGAAAGTACCAGGACATGAGTCAGATCACCATAAAACCCCAGCAGAAGACCTAGATCTTATTAGGACCAGATAGAAAACAAACAGCATGGAAAAGCTGTCACATTTTGGTGGCTACAGAGGTTCCAAAGAGCCTTTGCTACCAATCACGAGGTATTTGCTGTAGTCTCTATCCAGTCTGTAAAGGAAGCAATGGAGCAGGAGGTGCTGGTGGTTAATGCAGAGGTTTTCCAGCATGCCAGAGAAGGGACTCATCTCATCTGGGTGCAGCTGGCACCTCTCAGAGGGAAGGGGGATGTGTCTCACATCATCATCTGTGGGCACAGACCTTTTGTAGAAGCACATGGAGAGCTGGGAAAAACAAGATTAAAAGGAAACTGAAGTTTAAATGGGGGGATAGAAAAGAAGCACTGCTCAGTATCACTGCTGGGAAAGAAATCTGCTGGCAAGGGTAAAGAAGGGTTTGGAGTTTCAGGGGTCCCCTGGCTGCCCTGCCAAGGACTGGTCTGGCCTCTGGCTGGCCCAGCTGCAGACAGATGTTCCCAGCATCACGGAGCAGATGGCTGCACAGCACCCCGGGAGCACTGAGGCAGAAGACTTACACAAATGAATGTTGCAGAAAAAGTATTCAGCAAAAGAAAGGAGAAAAGAAGATAAAGAGGCTGTCGCAAGCGTTGTGATGCCTGTGCTGAAGTGGATTAAAGTTTATTTGGCTTTTTTGTTCTGTCAAGGTGTTGATAGCCTCTTAACAAACGTGCCACCACGACTGGAAGTCTGCAGAGGGAACTGCAGTGTACAGAACCAGACCAGCACACTGGCACAAGAGACTGAATCCCTTTTTATTCCTGCCCCCCATCATTAGTGCATAGAGAAAGACAACACCTATTTCCAGAGTTTTTCTTCCCCAGTCCTTCCAAAAGGTTGAGAACCTCATCACCTAAACTAATCCTGCAGATTAAGATCCTCTGACGTGCTGCTCTGCACCACCCAACAGCTCTGGTTTGTGCTCAGAATCAGCCTTCTGAGCTGGAAAACTTCTCTGTGGGAGGGAGCTGGAGCAGGGAGCTGTGGAAAGGCAGAGGGAAGAGGGAAAGGCAGCTGATGTTGGGGTGTGAGGAGCTGAGAGTCCCCTTCCCTCCCCTGCCCAGGGAGAACACCAAAGTCCCCAGCAGGCAGAGCACCCATCTGTGAAAACGGGCCCTTTGTGGAGAGCAGATGATGAATAAATGCACAGCAGATCCTTCATGTATCTGTTAGGAGGCACTCAAGTGGTCTTTTGCTAACGACTTCAATATATATATTTCTTACAGATAGCAATTAACCTTCTGGTACAGATTAATCTTTAAAAAAAAAAATCAAAGATGAATTAATCTTTGAAATTCAAGTATTCAGTAGTTTCATTAATAATCTGAAATTGTCCCTTAGATTTTCCATAATTAGGCCATTCCCCTAATTTATTAATCCCACAGACCGCAGAGCATGTTTCAAATCTTCATCTCCTGCCACAATGACATATTCAAACTCACTTGAAGTGCTCACAATAAAAGTCACTTTGTGAAGAGTTATTAACTCAAAGGATCAAGCAAAGTCTTTATATACTAAAGCATATTTGAAAACTAAGCAAGCATAGCACTTTCTACTCATCCTCACAATTCCTAAGACCTTGGCTGCATCAGAAACAAGTTTGGATTAAACATGGAATTTAGGATAATTAGCTGCTACAGATTCAAGGCCAAAGATAATAAACAGCCTGGTACCTACAGACTAAATCTTCTTTTCTGCCAAAATAACCTGCTGCTGAGAGACAAGGCAGTGACCTGAGAGCTCATCGTGGGTGTTTGTTGCCCAGGGGTCTCAGACTTGGACTGATTTCCTCTGCCCCAGGGCTGTTCCTGCTCCTGGCAGATGGTCCTGGTCCTAAAGGCCATGGGGGAGAATCCCCCCCCAGCCCCCTTCTCTGCCACCTCTCCCAGTGCTGCTGGCTGGGGGGGTGCTGGGGGATGGGGTTGACACCAGCCCTGAGATCCCAGCAGCCAGCAAAGCTGGAAACTGGGAAACTGGAGCCACGTCATGGCACAGCCTGGGCAGGACTGAGAGAGACTCTTCAGGGCAGGGATGGATGGGATGGGGTGAGATGGGGAAGGGTGGGAAAAGGAAAAAAAAAGGAAAAATGAAAAAGGAAAAATGAAAAATGAAAAAGGAAAAAGGAAAAAGGAAAAAGGAAAAAAGGAAAAAAGGAAAAAGGAAAAAGGAAAAAGGAAAAAGGAAAAAGGAAAAAGGAAAAAGGAAAAAGGAAAAAGGAAAAAGGAAAAAGGAAAAAGGAAAAAGGAAAAAGGAAAAAGGAAAAAGGAAAAAGGAAAAAGGAAAAAGGAAAAAGGAAAAAGGAAAAAGGAAAAAAAAGGAAAAAGGAAAAGGGTGGGAGGAGCTGCAGGGACTCAATAAAACCCCTTTCCTGCCTAAACAGGCTGCCTGTTAGAAAGAAAGTTTACGCATCACCCCTGGTGGTGTCTTCACCCTGGGACCTCTATCTCCTTGAAGGGTATTCTTCTGGTCTTATGCTTTGGTTTTCTTGTTTTGTTTTTTATGAAGGACACTGAATTCTGTGTTGACTACACGAACATCCCCCATCATTAATTTGGTTCCACAGAAGGTCTAATAAAACAATACAGTATTATCCAGCTAGTTTGCCCTTGCCAGAGAGAAGACATTTCTGGTCTGATTTTGCAACAGTGGGTATTTTGCAAATAAAGTCAATTTTAAATTATAATGAACACTGGCATTTGTCACTTCCTGCAGTATTAAATCCTGAGCCATTTTCTTTAATACCACATAAATATGCATTTGAATGAGCAGCCAAATTCATGCAAATACAGCAAGGTTCCTCCTGTGACACCACCCCAGTGAAACCATTCCAGACTCCCCTCTCCCAAGCCCTTTTCTTTGAGCTTCTCTCCCTCCCTCAGCACCCATCAGCTCCATCCCCAGGGTGGGGGCTCCTGGGGACCCAGCCCACCCCCACCTGGCAAAACCATCACAGGTGGAATCTGTTCTGTGACAAGAGAGGAGATGGAACCCTCTGGAGCTGCTCAGGAGGAAGGGGGGAGCCATCCCCTCCCTCCCTGGGGGGGTCAGCCTTGGGCTTCACCTCTGCTCCTTGGGGTGCCACCTAAAGCCCCCCCATGTCCTGGCATCCCTGGGGGACTAACCCTAACCCTGTTCACCCTGGAGAGTAAGGAAGCAGGAGAAAGAAGGGGATGAGCACAGTGCAGCCACACCTTGCAGCCAGGTCTGCTCTGTGTTTTGTACCAGAACAGGAAAACAAACCCTTAAATGAGAGATTTCTGTCAACAACATTCTCACAGTTCAACCTGACACCACCAGCCTGACCCAGCCTGAGACACAGCCTCTCCCTGTCCTCTTGAAGCACCTTGTACTGACAGGTTGCCCTTACTGGGACACCAGTAAATGACACCAGTAAATGACACCAGCAGTGAGAACAAGGTGATGGGTGACCCCAGGTCTGATGTGCCTCACACCCCATCCCTGAGTTTGCTGCCCCCAGCTCCCAGGCCAGTAATCCCTGAGCCTTTGAGGGAAAGATGATGAATTTTCCCAGGGGAACTGGTCAGAGGGAATGCTAAAGGAAAGCAATCCAAGTCAGACAGCAACCTGAAAGGTGAACAGCAGCAGCGTGACACGAGTCAATGTCCAGCAAGGAGCAGCCTTCACAGAGTGTCTAGCTGTGGAGAGATAAAAGCTCAGCAGTTTAAAATCTGTCTCCTACCCGTGTCAACATAACACAGTGGTGTCCAGTGGAGGAGCAGGAGCTCGATAAGACTCAGGGTTTTCTATTTTTGACAGAAATTACTGAAAACCACTCAGGTTTCAAACTCCCTGAAACTCCGTAATCAGCTGAGGAAAGAGAGTATCTAGGAGCCATCACAGAGGCACTGCAAAGAACTGGAGCATCTTTAGAATCAAATATATATTCTAGAAAAAGAATATAACATTTGGTACAAAACAACATTCATTACTGCTACAGCGTTTGCTGGAGGGAGGACGGGTGTTGCCTACCTGCCTCTCTGGAAATTTGCATGAAGGACTCGACTCCTTTTTCTCCATAATTCCCTTCAGATGCCAAAGTGGACACATAATTCCATCCCAAAGCTTTCACAATGTCCACCATTGCTTGTGCTTGGAAGGAATCTGGAGGAACCACCCGTGAGAAGAAATCATAGCGCCTGTCATCGCTCAACTCTGGTGCAGTTGAGGCATAACTGATTTGTGGGATCTGTAGAAAAAAATAATTTCTGATAAATATACATATTCATACACTCATTGCACTTCTTGCAGCAGTGAGCTAAAGCAGTCAGCTTCAGCTGAGCCTCAGCTTGTCTTCAGTGCATCCATCTCTAGTTCTCCACCACATTCCTTTAGCACATAAAGGTCAAAGAAACAAACTTCTCATTGACTTACACCCAAAAAAAAAATAAATCTTTAATCAACTGAAAGCAATTGTATACCTGCACATTCATAATTTCTTCCTTTCAGGAAGCCTTAACCAAGCACAGCACACAAACCATTTCCCTCACTATGTCCCATTTAATCGTGCTGTGGTTTTCCTAGGACCAAGGCAGCCAAGTTGAATTCTATACCTGGCACTGCTGGCAGGACCCTCCATCAGTTTCTGGAGGATGAAGAAGCTCTTAAGCATTAAACTGGGAGTCCAGGTTTTGGTGGTTTTGCTTTTGTTTTATTTTAAATGAAGTTTCTTTTTGATTGTGTCTGATGAAGAGCAGTTGTGAAGGCTGCTGAGCAGGGACATCTCTGTCCCACAGAGACAACCTGCTCCTGATTCAGCTCTGCCTGCCCGTGACAAACCAGCTCTGGCTTTTCCTTCTCCCAGCAGTGTGAAGGAGCCTGACCAACACTTCTTACATCAGAGAGACCAAAATACTGCTCAGGGCTCTTTTCTCCTTGATCACAGAGGTCCCTAAGCACTTCTCAAGCTGACAGCACCTTAATCCCCAAATACATTATGCAATTGTTTGAGTAACAGTCTGGGACTGCTCCTTAAATTAAGGCACCTGACATAATTCTCACTTGAGATGCCAAGGAAGGAAGAAGATGATTTGCAATGTACACAAACATGATCATGTATAATGATCTGGGACTTGCAGCCTGCAGAAAGGTCAGCATCTCACACCTCACTACAAGCAGCTCTTCAATTCTCATATTCTGTCTCAGTGCAGTGTTCCTACAAGTATTTATTAGCTCTCTTGCCTTCTCAGAAGAGCAAACACTCTATTTCCCTGGGCTCAATCCTGCCAAGGGCTGGGTGCCTTCAGTTCCCCCAGAGGTCAGGAGCAGCCTCTCCCCAGGACACACCCCATCAGTACATGCATTTACACCTGGCTGAAAGGAGATCAGCAAAGCAGAATTGCTGCAGAAGACTCAGCAGAGAAGTGAATTTATCCAAGCCATCCATAATGATTAAATACCCAACACTTGCTGGGGCTCATTGCTGTCAAGGTACAATCTATCAATTTGCATCCAGCCATAACCAACAGGTCCCTTGCAGAGGGAGCTGGAGTCTGGGCCCCAGCTCTGACTTGCTGTGAATTATTAAAGCTGAATAAACACTTCAGCCTTCAGTGGGTGCTCGGGCTGTCACTGTGGATGCTGGAGAACTGAAAGGCCCATCACTTGGCATGGTCTTTCCTTGGCATGCATCATCTCAGTCCTTTGCAGGTCTGCTGGCTTGGCAAGCAGGGAGGTGGCTAATCAGGCTGGAAGCTGGGATGCTTCAGGTTCTTAATGCAAGGCAGCAGCCACCTACACAGCCTTGCCAGGTTTATTTTAGATCTGTGGGCTCTGGACAGCATGTTGCCACAAGACCTTCCAGTGCTCCAGTCACAGAAAATTAAAACAGTTAAAATTGAGGCTGGTGGGGAGGACACAGCATGGTGCTGAGCACCAGTACATGATTTACTGGCTCAGTACTTTGCCTGGGGGGCAGCAAAGCTCAGGGACCACTCTCAAAGACAAATGGATCGATTATGCCAACTTATCAGCATTTCTTATTTTTAATCTACCTTAGGGATGGCTTCCCCCTAACACCAAGCACTGTGGTTGCACAGAAAATGCCAGGCACCCTGGCCAACAAAAATAATTGAAATTCTTCATTTGTCTGTGCCTGTAACCACTGCTGTCATAAAGGATGCGTGATGGTTTAGGAGTGCTCTCTAATCATTTGTACTAAGCTGTTACCAGAGCTTGCTCAGCTGCTTATCAGCTCCTCTCATCTCTTCCTGGGGTGTTCTATTCAGTGGAACAGCTCACCAGGCTGACTTTGTGGGTGCTGTTTACCTGTTAGGGATCAGCCGAGCACCAGGGACACAACCCTGGTCCCCCACACATATATTATATCTATATACTGAGATAGCCAGGGCCCCACGGGGTTTTCATGGTAAATAAAAGAAGGCCCAAGCCTGGCCTAGGGTGGAGCCATGGGAAGGACTCTGGGGTGAGCAGAGCAGTGCTGGGGCAGGAACCTGTCCTGAAGGTCCTCTCCGTGCTTCCAGGACCATGGCAAACATCCCACCTGGGACTTCAGCCTGTCCCTGGCCTGGCTGATGTCTGATTGCAGGATGAGTGAGTGATTAATGCTGGGAGCGTTGCATTAGTCAGTGATTAATTAATGTTAATTTATTCTTAAGATTGGACATTATTCTTCATTTGTTTCATTTTCTTCTGCTAATGAAAAGCTCCCTCTGGAGCACACTTTGTTGGCTTGCTGGAGGAGCAGGGCTGGAGCAGCTGCACCAAAAGCCACAGCAGAAAAGAGCCAGGACTGACACCTCTCCCTGAGGGGCTCCTAAGTCACTCTTTACAACACCAAACATCTTCCAACATCTGTCTAAAAACCAGCTGTAACCCAAACTTGCTCCAATTCTTCATTTCAGACTGATTTGTCAGCCTTTCCCATCCCCTACCCTGCTCCTGCCCCTTCCCCCCAAGCCAGCCAGCCAGCAGCAAGCTCTTGCCCACAGCCACATCTCCCAACTGGGGACCCCCAGGAGCCCCAGGGGACAAACCTGCTGTCCCTGAAGCTGAGATAACTTCCAGGAGCTCCGGGCTGGCTGCTCACCCCCAGCACCCCTGCCTGGCTCTGCCTGCACACTCACTGCACTGCCAAGCACCTCATAAATCAGGAGAGCCATAAAAATAATTATTGCCACTATGCTACTTCATATGTCATTGAATGGGGCTACAGCTCCTTGGTACCTTATTAAAAGATTAATAAAATGGTGCCCCTGAACCCAGCTCGCCAAGTGACAGTAGTCAGAAAACCTCAGAAAAGGCAATTTCCCAAAGGTCCATGAGCAATTAAGATAATGGATGAACATACCTGTTGAGATATTAATGAGCTCCCACCAGGGTAATATTAAGTTCACAGTTTGCTGCATTTTTACTTTCAACTTCCTATTAAGTTTTATTGATACGATTTCCTGAAAAAAAAAAAAAAAAAAAAAGAAAGAAAAAAAAAAAAGAAAAAGAAAAAAAAGTGCCCTATTTTGATAAAGCCTCTTGAACTCCTGGCGTTTGGCATCAGTCGACACAAATTTCAAAACCCTGCCAATAACTTAACTTCACAAAAAATAAGGTGCCTGAAGACTTTTCACTTGGCTGCCAAACTCTTTGGTGTGAACTGATGGATAACTAACAGCCTCAACACTCTTTAGGTCTTGGATTTTATTCATGTAGAAATTTATCATGTCAGGATTAAATCGTCAGCCGGTACAACTGCTCTTTGTTCACCATTTACTTCTCAAATTGTACAACAAACATCTCCAGCATCCTGTGAACTGCATTTAATTGTTTTCATTGCCTGGAATTAAAATTATTTGAAGTTCCTAACCAGCTGTTTTCTCTGGGCAGAACTCCTCTACGCTCCCTTCCTTTTCAACGCTTTGCTCTGAACAGGAAGAAAATGTTACCTGGGACACAAAACGTGATCAGATTATGACTCAAAGCTTGCAAAGATAAAAAGAATGACTCTTCCTGCTGCTTTCCACTTGGCTGGAGGGGGAATTCTCTGTTCCCTCCAGTTCTCAGGAGCTGACAGCTCTGGGCTGGTGCAGTGGTCTCAGGTCCCTGCCCTGCACCCAGACACCCACAGGGGTTACATCCCTGCCTCTTCTGCTCCTCCTCCCCAGCCCCGATGAGAATAAAACACTGCTAAACCCCCAGCTTTGGGGAGATTTTCTGGAGGTGTCAATCTAGCAGCATGTGCCCTATTTCTGTCCTGAAAGGTGCATTCAAAAACAAATATTACAGCAATTCTTGCTCAACGGCTCTTAAGAGACTGGGGAATAATATTCCCAACAGTGGGTAATGATGAGAGCAAATCCTTCTAAAGTGCTTTGATAATCCCTCCTTATTATGTTTTATGATGAAATTTCAGAAGTAGAGCATTTAAAGGTTTGGGGGGTTTTATACATATATATATATATATATATATCCTCAAGAACCAAATGCTGACAATAAGAAAACGAAGCAACAAAATTAAGAAAAAACCGTTCACAGGTAAATCAATTTTAAGTGCAAGAAACAGTATTTCTGTACATCTCTGCTGTGGTCTGTAAGGTGTTTACACACAGCAGACCTGTTGCTAATTCTGCACTGAGCAGCAGCAGCACAGCCACAGAGGGGCATTTGTTTAAGAAACATTTCAAACCCATCCATCTCTTTCCAGTTCCCCTCCATCTCTCTCACTCTGCTCACCGACTGCTAAAGCTGCCAGTGTTCAGTCCAGGTCCCGTTTGCTCCCCTCTCTGCTGTTAGCACAGAGTGAATTCCTAATGATGTGTTAGAGAGGAACACAGTCACCTCCAAGGGAATTAGAGAGATATTTCATAAGGTACAGAGATACAAATAGAAACAACATCAAATACAAACGAGTGGCTGAGCCTGGAGGAGAAGTGCATTTAATAAAACAGAAATATCTTCAAGAGCAAGAAATGAATCACTAAGAAATGAACCCAAGCTAGGGCTCGTGTACAGGACTTTTGCCTCTGTCCACACTGTCCCTTCCCACCAAACCTCCTGGTGCTGTGTGAGCTCCACCTGACACTGCTCATCCAGTGATTCCAGCTAATACTGAAAGGCTTTTCCCTGAACTTCACCCTGGAGACCACAAGGACCACTAACACGAGTAAATCCCACTTTCCAAGGAATTTTAACAGAGACATTTTCAAAGTGCTCCCCACCTGCAGCTGAGCCCCTGTGCCAGAGCTCCCAAGCATTCATGTGAATTCCGTAGTGATTCCATAGGGATGGAGAGCTATAGGAGTTCTTGGCAAATCATCCATGAAAAACTGGATGAGGTCAGTGCTGTGCAGACCCCTCAGCAGCAAAGAATTGCAGAGTGACAGGAGAATGCAGTACTGTCAGGAAGGGAAATGGCCAAGGAAAACGTGGGGAACTGCAGGGAGAAGTCTCTGTAATTCCATTTCACTGGCTTGTGAGCAGCAGAGGCTGCAGCTCCAAGAGATAATGACTAAAGATGAGGTTGGAATGAAGAGGGAAGGGCAGCCCCATCAGAGGACTGGCTGTAACTGAGGGGTGCAGTAACAGACCTCAGCAGAGCTCTCAGAGGGGCTGCACTGGGGTCCCAGCAACACAGAGTGAGGGACTGCACCAGGCAATGCTTCTGCTTAATAAAGACCTTTTAAAATTCACAACTCCTTGATTAGCAGTATTAAAATGGATGCAATCCATTACTGAAACAAACACTTCCACTGCTGCTTTGGTTCTCCCAAGTAGCTGCCCTTCTAATTGAATGTTATGGGGAGGGTTAAATTTTTTTCAAACCTGGAGAGAGCATATTAAAGAGTCCCTTTCCAGACACATAAATCAACTTTCTTCCCTACCATAACTGTCATAGCACTCGTGTGGAAAGACATCCTGCATAATGCTGGTGAGCTGGGAGTATTTTCCATATTTACAAGGTCTCTCCTGCTCCCTTTACCAGAATAAGAAAGTATTTGTATGAGTTAGAGAAGAAAAAATAATTGTAGCAATTAAGGGGACAATAATTACAGTAATTAGTACTGTCCACATAGCTCATGGGAGCAATCTATCAACTCACACAAAAAGCAGGAAGAAAACATATTATAAAGACACAGTGAAATGAGATATCTCTATATTTCATCTTGGTGACCCACGCCTAGAACTAGGTCTGCTTGTGACAACACTGAGCTAATGGCACAGCTTGGGCTCTTATAGCTGCAGAAGAGGAGTGGCCTCTTAGCTTTGAAAGGCTAAAAGAACCTTGGATCAATGACCATTGTCCATTTGGGCTTCCTTGTGTCTAACCTGGGCACTGGGATGCTCAGGCACAGGAGGCAGACACCTGGGTCTCACTGCTCCATGGGAATAAGAGCTACAAATTCCTGTACTGAGCCAATTTATAATGAAGCTGCAGCTTCCCTGCTCCTCCTGCATGGGCACAAATGAAATTTTAAAAGCCTCTATCCATGGCACTGCCTTTATCTCCAAGCCATGTTCCCACATCCCTTCAGGATGTAACCTGCTCCCACCTGGCCAGCAAGAGAGTCCCAGCCCCTCTGCTGTGCCACAGAAGAACTCAAACCAAGGACCTAGAGAAGCATCTAGCATCTCTCTGAGATGCTTATCTCTTCCCCAGCAGGAGGAGGAACAAGAGTGGTGAGCAGCACGAAGCATGGCTGGCAATTCCTGCTTTTAGTGCCCATGGCAAGGCCACCTCTGTGACCTTTGTGTGACACATGGAGCCACCAGAGAGCTGCCCAGAGACCTGCTGTGGATGGAGAAGCAAACCAAGGCAAGAAGCAAGTCAGACCTAACCTACTTAGCTGAATGTTTTGAGACTCAGAGCTCCAATAAGTGCCTTTTTTTTTTTTTTGCAGAACAGTATAATAACCTTTGCCATGGGCAAAGATCATTCTTTGTAATCAAGCTCCTTTGAGCAGGGTTTATGAACCAATTCAAAACATTTCTGGTACTTAAAAATAATTCATTCAAACCTCTGGACCAAGCTGTGCCAGAAAGCACAGTTCCCACTGTACTGCCACGACAAAAATAGAAGCCCTTTGAGAAAAGCAGCCCAGGATTCCAACACCTCTGTCAATATTGTACATTGTTCCAGAAACAGGGGAGGCCCGAGTGGAATTCAGCTGTTCCTTCACTCCGTGTCCTTCAGAGAATTACCTGAATAAAAATCTCAGTCTGTGCTGTGGCCTGCACACAAAAGCTTCATACATATCAAAGACAACTCCTCTACCAGTCAGAAATCTATTCCCCTGGGTCTCCAAAGCCATCATGTTCTTAGCTCTGGTGTTACAGCCCACCTGCAACCACACAAAAACCAGGTTCTTGCTGTTTGCAGGTAGGACTTGTGTTTGCCAGACCAACCTCGATCATCTCAATTGTTACTTTGTTCCAGTAACTTGTCATTACTTGGGACTCTTTGTCTCAAAATATTCCTTGAGGAAAAAAAAATTAAAAATTGAAAAAATTGACCGGAAATCACTTGTTTGAATTTACACTGAAATGAAAGAAGATTTTTAGATGCACAGTAGCCTGATTCATGTGTCCAAATGACTCTTTGGCCATAAAGTTGTATTTCTGTGATCATGGAGATGAAATTTTAAGTGATCGCTTCTCAGGAACGAGGTTTTGATTTCTATTACTTACATTTTCATTTCCCTTGTTTTATCTATGTCTTGACACAATAATATTGAAGTAAAAATTGTGTTTCCCTGGCTGACACAGCACAGATCCAGGTACAGGGAACCTTTTCCAGCTCCCATCTGCAAACAGCAATCTTTATCTCCTGCACCAGAGGGGTTATCAAGAATAAAGACAAAGCAACATGTGCTGTTATGAAACCTCAGCACTTATTATTTTAAAGTGAAACATTTAACTTGTAAAGAATTTTAGCTGGCTCGCTCATAAACCAGCCAGGCAAGGAAGTTCTCCTGGTTTGCAGATCTGGGGGATGAGATATGACCTGCACTGCACATTTATATATCCTAGTGCATATTCATTGATTTTACAACATTAACTGGAATATTCCTCCTAGGATACATCAGTTAAACTACCAGTGGTGATTGCCCATCCATGGCAAAGCAAGAATGCCCAGCTCTTCATATTTAACTCCAGCCCTGATAGAATAAAAGCTTGAGAGCAGCATTAAAATAATAGATGGCACTCTGCTCCAGGTAATTTGAAATCTTAACAAAGCATCAAAGGATCTTGTCTCTTACGAGCTAATACTTCAAGCCCATTTTTAGCTGAACTCACAGAAGGTGATGGGAGCACAGGGACCCCATAACCTTTCTAATGGCCCCGTTTTTGTAATCATATGGTACAACAAAGCTGCTTATGCAGCAACACTCCTTCCAGCCTCTGGCTGTGATTTAAACACCCCCTACAACTCACACCCAGGGACAGTCTGTCACACCTCCCTCCCGTGACACCCCACTGCCTCTAAAACATAGCTACAAAGATAATGTAGGAAAAAGGAAGAACAGACAAGTTGAAAAGAGGTCCCTGCCGAGGCTCTGGGTCTGTGCTAAGACCCAATCTGGTTCTGGAGGTGCTGACACCTCACCCAGCTCCAGGAAGCAGGAGCCAAGCTCTGGCAGGTGAGACAGGGCATGGCACCTCCATGGGAGGAGAGATAATGCTGCAGATAACAGGTAAGATAACAGATAAGGTACCAGAGATGCAGCCCAGTCTGTACAACTCTGTACACCCAGTCTGTATCCAAGGACCCATCCACTCGCAGCACTCAGAGCTCCCACACCCAAAGGGAGGCTCATGAATTCTAATTATTTAGAAAATAAATCAGAACCAGAAGATAAACACAGCGAAGCAGCTTTTATGTTTTATTTATGTGTACACATTGCTCAATTCATCGCAAACATATAATTGAACCTTATATTGTCTATGCATATTTTAAAAGCTTTTTAATCTGCAAGTATAAATCTCATTGATTTTTAAAGTAGCCCAATGGAGACAACAACAGTAAAGACTTATTCAGCAGAGGGGCTGAAACAGAGAAAAACTCAACAGCAGAACACAGGTTTCTGAAAGTAATAGCCAAACACAGAGACACAACCCCACTGTCCTGGAAACAAAGTGCAAGGTGTAAAAATCACCCTTCAGAGCTTGGTTACTGGGCTGAGCCAGAGCCCAGGCTGGGATGTGAACATCACTGCATCTCCTGATGAGCATCCCTGTTTATCTTGTGGAAAAGGAGGCCGTGATTTGAATATTTATTCTTAGATTTTCTGTATGGCAAATTGTCTTGCAGAGCAGGGCAATAACTCCTGTGGCTTTCCTGTCTTCCCAGAAAAGCAGATCTAAACCCTACCAATACTGAGTTATCCACACTAAGTGCTTCTCCTTACAACTTCATTTTGAAGTTAAACTTTCACCAAGCAGCTGAGTAACATGGTGAGCAAAGCTGAATTTCTGGGAATAACATTCCCTGGCCAGATAGGGCAAAATCAAGAACCTAAACTCATAAAAACCTCTTCAAGTGGTCTGAATTTCAGGAGTCTGGCAGGGTGAGCCTCTCCTGCCCTGGGTACCCCAAAGGGGCAGAAACTGCTCCATGGGGAGGTGTCCAAGGCCCAGCTGAGCTGAGCTGGGGCTCACTCAGGATTATATTCAGACTGCCCTCCATTTCTTGTTTGCTTTCATCTAAAATAAGGATTATTGTGAGCAAAGGGCCTCTTGTGTCCTCTGAGCAGAAGAAAAGGAGCAAGGTCCTTCAGGACACGGACTCCAGGCACAGAGGAGAGGGAGGAAATGCAGCAAGAAGAGATGTGAGGGAGAATGGGTTATAATGATGGGAGAAATCTGCATTTGACATTTCTTCGACTATATATACAAGAATTATAGGGCAGAGTGAGGTTGCCATGAATATCTGTACCTTTTATTTCCTTATATTTCATCTCTGGCCTTTTACAAAGTGCATCATCACCATGTAATTCTACATGTATATAAATATTTATGTATTATTACAGGAAAAACACAAGGCAATCACACTTTTACCTTCATTGGTTTTCTTCACCTCAACATTAAGCTTTCCAGCTAAATAATTACATTTCTTCTTATCTAACTTGTGGGAAAACAAATTTAATAAGAGGAATACGGCTAGAAAGACAAATACTTAGGGGAGAATAATTTTCAGACTTTAACTTCACAAGCTCAATAGATTATTCTGGACACTGGATAATTACTCAGCATGTCTTTATCACAAAAGTGCCCGGACACTCTAATTAATCCAAATTGCTTTCTAAGGGCCATGTTATTAGACAAATGCAGGAGCAACCAGATATTAAAAAAAAAAAATTTTTTTTAAAGAGGTCTGTCTACATCTGCTCTGTCTTTCAGCACCCTGATAAAAGCCACCCCAGAGGGGCCACCAGCTCCTTCCTTTGCTTTGCAGCTATCCCAGAGCTGAGGAGAGGAACCTGCACTCAATCTGTGCTACAAGAACCCTCCCAAGAAGCTGCACAGCTTGCATGTGGAGCCTTTTCTTAAAAATATAAAAAATATTGCCAAAACAGAGAAGGGGGAGGATGAGTATTATGCCACTCCTTGAACCTGGTGACAGAGCTGAGGATTCCAACCCACAGAGACACCAAAATGTCCCCAGGTCACCAGGACCATCCAGGCTGTGGGAAAAGCCTCTGGAATTCAGGGCAGCTCCATGCAGCAACACAGCCCAACAGAATCCCCTTCTTCTTCTGGGGCCTCTTCTTTATTTCTATTTCTATCCATTCATCCATCCACCCATCCTCCTCATGGAAAATGATAGATCTGTAGCTCTTTTCACCTCCAAGTGAAAATTGTTGTGGAATATTCCCATACACCATGCAACCCCAGGGCTCCTCTGGGAACTTGAGCTCAGGCATCTCAGGCACCAGGGCTTGGATTCTGCCCCAGCTCTGCACATCACCCCCAGGAGCTGATCCCAGGAGGCAGGGGGGTGCTGGGAAAGTGAGGTGCTTCAAGAATTAGGGAAAAAGGCTGGGATCTCCTCTGTTCTTCATGAGATTATTTTTATCATCCTTTGTCCTCTTTAATTCCCCTTGACAAGGATAATTTTCCTCGAACCAAACACCAACTTTCAGCTACTTGAGGTCTGTGTTCAGAAGCAGCCTGTGCTCACAACAGGGGTTGGCTACAACAGAAACATTTCTGCCTCGAGCAATTTTGGTCATTCCCATAAAATCACACAGATGGCAAACATCCACAGGTGCTCAAACAGCAGAACAGCACAGAAAATGCCTCACTTTTCACAAAACGCTCAACCCATGTCTCTGATGAAATTAATCCTAATTAAATGGTACCAGGAGCCATTTTCAGTGAAGAAACCAATCTTTCCCAACCCTCATCTGCTTTCTCTTACCTGGGCCAGTGTTAATCCATCATTAACATCATTTTCAGCCATGAAGAAAGAATTGCAGTGTCCTTTTCAAGTTCTCTGTGTGGGAACCTGGTGTGCCTGGGTGTCAGTGCTCAGGGCAGGGGACACCTCCTGCCATTGCTTGGAACAGAAAGTGTCAATGCCAAGCTCAGCCTGGAGGAAATCAGGTCTGGTTTGGTTTCTCTCCTGGTGGCAGTTGGTACAATAGACTTGTTACAGCTGTCACAGTTGCTTGTTAAGACTTTGAAATGAAAGCAGAAAAAACAAATGCAAAATAAGCCACTTTTACCCAACACCTCAACACTTTCAAGCCCAACCTGATGGTTTTCTCCTTGCAGTTCCTTTATCAGGGTCTAAGACATGGATACTTTGGAAACTGGAGGCACCTGGAGGATCCACACATCAAAATCTGGAGCATTTTTTTTTTTTTTTTTGCAGTGAACTGACAGCCCGGGGTCTTTCTGGCTCTGGATGGGCTCCCTGGCTCAGTGCACTGCCTAAAAGTTGGCTTTCAGCTCTCAGAGATCAAACTAATGGGCTCCCTGGGCAGTCTTGTATTTTTGTAACCTTTCCTTCCCTTACAGTGGTGAGGATTTTGCTGGCAGTTACGTTTTGAAGTTTTGCATAAGATTTTTTAGCTGATCCATGCAGAGGGCAAGCGAGCCTCGTCAAGATGAAAGAGAACCCTCTGACCCTGAAAACCTCTGAAGATAAAAGGTACAGAGAACCCATTTCTGGAAAGCACTAAATATTTCAAGATCCCTGATCTATGGAACAGGCTGCTGATGTTGGAAGCCCTTGTGCTCATCATTATTTAGGGTCTGATCCTGCAAGGTGCTCATGCACCAAGAGCAGAGAAAGCTGTTTATTTGCAGGGATAATGAGAAGTGAGCTATGGAGGCAGAGGAAAAGCTGCAGGCAAAAAGGAATAATCCAACACCATAAATTTCCCCCTTTTGTGACATTAAAACTCTACGTGGAGGCTCACATCCTCAGCTAGGGAAATTGCCATTGGATTTAAAGGAGCTCTACCACGTCACACAGGATGAAGATCTGATGCACAGAGGCATCACCACAACAAATGGCACACAGAAAAATCATCAGGCATCTGCATTTATCACATTAAAATAATCATTGCAACTTTGGAAATCACCTTATGTTTATGCATGAGCAGCTTATCCCCTAAATCACTGTATTTTTTGTTTTCCTCTCCCATTGACTGGATGCAAAACGTAGGGTGACAGATCACCCTGAACAACTGAACACAAACAGGTCTGCATCAGCTGTCACCAGAACAGTCAAGCAGTGCCTGGGGGTCTGCGGGAAGGAGGATTCATTTGGATGGGGGTGTTGGGGTGTGATTTTCCCCCTTTTCCTCAGCACATCACCCTCACTGGCAGGAATGAGACAAGCTCCATGTTTACAGCAGCCTGAAGCCAGGGCAGGGATTGAGCTCCCTGCAAGGGCAGAGTGGCCCTTCCAGCCCCAGAGACACAAACTGAGGAGAGGGGAGAGGAGGAGGAGTGGAAGGGGAGAGGATGGGGAGGGGGAAGGAGAAGGGTTCTCCACCCTCCACTTGAAGATATTTTGAGAATTTTGAATGGAAAAGGTGCCTACATGGATGCTAAATGTCAGTGTTCACCAGGAGAGCTTTCCCAGCCAAGCAGCACACCGGGACTGCCACAGTGCTGTGTGAGCAGCTGTACTGAAACATGAGTGACAAACACAACTCCAGGTAATTTTTTCAAACACTCAGCATACGACTCCTGTTCCTTTGTTGCACCTCCTGCTCTGACTCTGTGGCACTACAGCCTTTCTATCAGGACGCTGGGAGCTTTTTAAATGCCACCTCTCTACACTGAGATCTTGCAAGTGTCTATCAGATCCCTCGGTGTCAGCTTCTGAAGGGAGGTTTTATTCCCTTCTCCTTCATGACTTTATTTTCTGTTCCCTTCCCTCCAGTTATTTATTTCTCGGGAGGGTCGGGGAACAGCACAAAGGAACAAGTCCCTCGTGCATCCTTCATCAAGATCTGGAGACTTGCTACTAATGACTGCAGTCACAGTTATCACCAGCCTTACAAGCAGTTCCAAAGGCTGGAGCCAGCAGGTTCTGCTCTCCCTGCACTTCGCTCCGCCGCCACACAACGCCACGGATTGTTTGGCTTTTTTTTTTTCTTTTTTTTTTTTTTTTTTGAGCCGAGAAGCACAGGGAATTTTGGAAATGCTGCGTTCTGGTATCACAAGCAACCAACAGGAAAATTAGCATTGTAAAATGGCAACCTCATTTAGATAAGCACTGTGCGAATCCATCTAATTTGTATACAGAGCCATTATATGGTCACAACTGAGTGACTCAAGCCGCTTGCTTTTCTTCTATTATTTTTTTCACCCCCCCCTCCCTCCTAAATACCAGAGCTCTGGGAACAGCCGTGGTGAGCCCTGCACTGCCAGCTCAGTGCCAGGCATCAATGGCAGGAGCCAGGCTATTCCTGCCCTGGGGAACGGCAGCTGGCAGGAGGGGAGGGGGCAGCATGTGCCCTGCAGCCCCCCTGCCCACCTCCCCTTCCCTCAGCCCTCTCCCTGCCTCACCAACACACTCGCCAGGTTTTTCTGTGATTTTTTTTCTGGCTCTGCTGAGGAGCTCAAAATGGTTGGCAGCCCCTCTCCCCCAGCCCTGTACCGGGATGCTGGAGGGATCGGAGGGATCAGGAGGGTCCCTCCCAGCTGATGGGTTCCCTCTACCCCTACCCAGTGCCCCTCTCCCTCCCCCCACGACTGGGGAAGCTGCTTTATTTGCAGGCTTTGTTTTCCTGCGGACTTCTTCCTCGCCAGAAATGCCAGGAGATTTTAACATCCATGCTGACAGCTTGGAAATCACCCTGTTTAATAAAAGAAAGCTGAAGGGAAACTAGATAAAACAGAAATACGTTCCACTCACACACTGTCCCGGTCCATTTACATTATTCCAGACATGCAGGAGATTTTTATCTATCTAGGTGCTGACACTGATTCCATCACCATGGTATCCAAGCAGCTCACAGGTCTTTAAAAATAGAACTAATATCATTTTCTCTTTATTTCTTCCTTTCAGGAGAAACGCTTGAATCCTTTATGGCTTTATTTTATTTATTCATTTGTTTGTGAGGGAGGTTGAGTGAAGCACACAGCTTCCCCTTCATGTCAAAACCAAACAAAACCAAAACCAAAAAAAACCAAGCCCACAACCAACATTTTCCATGTATGTGTACAAGTCCCAGAACCTGTGGGTGCCTGTATATCCCTGGGGCCTCTGCCTGGCCTGACCCTGGCTCCAGTGGGAGCCCTGATGGCTGCTCCTAGCCCTGGGTGGGATGGGAAAGCAGGGAGAGAGAAAGAGCACTGCATAATTAAGAACAATCCTACACAGAGCTCAAATCCATCAGGGCAGAGACCCCAGCTGAAGGGAGCAGCCCCTGCCCCTGCCACCATGGTCCTGTGGAGCTGTAAACCCCTGAGAGGTGCCAGGGGTTCCTGAGGAGGGGGCACCAGCTGGACCAGCTTGGAGGTTCTGCCACAATCACCTCTCATCCCCAGCACTCATCCTGACCCTCTGCTCCTCAGCTCTTTCCCTACAGACCCATCAGACAACACCCAAACCAAAGCAGCAGCAAGATGCCAAGTGCATGCAGCAAGGACTCTGTCCCCTTTCTGCTCTCTCCTGGTGGAAGGCAGCAACCCCAGCGTGCTCAATGTACAGCTCTTAGAGAGGAAAAAAACCACCAAAAAACATTACAGGAAAACTCATGAAAGCAGGCAGGAAAATGCCAGTCCTTTCGTTGGTGTCTTCCAGGCTGATGGGGATGAGGGATGGAAGCTTTCAGAGCACCTGAGATCCAGCCCAATGCAGAGCAGTATTCCCCACAGATCCCCACCTGCTCTCTCCCCTTCCCTGCAGAATCATTACAGCCAAAACCTGACTCCAGTGCTTCCCAGGAGCAACCTGCCCCATCCTCCTCACAACCCCACTGACCACAGCCCTGCTCCTGCCCAGGGATGTTGCACATCTTGCAGCCACAGGCAGCACAGAACTTAACCTCTGAGATTTATTCTGTCTCATTTCGCCACCATAATAGAGAAGGAAGAGATACTAATTAGCTCAGTGCTGTTGCAGGAGTGCATGAATATTAATGCAACCATCCAAACTAATTTCACTAATTACTACTGTTACAGCAGCTCTATTACAATTCACAAGCTGAGGATTGATACGGAGATCATTCCTATTAAGAGAGGAAGAACAAGTGTTAGCAGAGCTCTATCATGCCTCCCATGACACTAGCAAGGTCTGAAACAATTTTTCCAATAATAAAAATCTGTAAATATTTGAAGAACAAAAAAAAGACTTCATTCCCTAGGAAAAAATATCCCCATGCAGCAGCATGGTAGGATCTATAACCTGGTTATCCCAGCTTAGAGCCCCACAGACTGAGCAGGGATGTTTGTCATCTCCTGTTCCCAAATTCTGGAGAATGGAGCATTTAATACTGAGAGAGACAGAAAGAGCCATTAGACCAGTGAAGCTGATTCCAGATTTGGGATCTTTATTCTCTTTCTAGGTATCCCATTGATACTCCCCTTTGAAGTGTCTGATCTCACAGAGAGCCAGCAGTATATGCAGTGGCTGATTGATTACATGAGATATTAAAGCTTAAACACACTTTTATTATGCATACAGCATTTTATTTATTGCCTTTTGGAATATTGGGGGTTTTTCCAACCCCCTTCCTGTGAACACTGCCAACACTTGGATATAGTAAAGCTAAAATCTACTGAAATTACAAGGGAATTAAACTCTTCATGGGGAAAAGAATCACAATATACAGCACGGTTGCATTATCAGGTTATGCTGGTCCTGCAGAATTATCCCTCCTGTTTCAGGAGACAGGCACTGCTTTACAGCTGTCCATCAGGGAGAGGTGCAGGACTGACTATTTACTAAAAAAACAGCATTAAGAGAGATGTCACAGGGCCCTAAACAACTACAGCTGCTCTCCATACTGCCAACTCCTGTCTCAGAGTAGACTTGACTCAATATTGAACCTATGTATTTAACATCGTGCCAGCTGCTGAACAAAGACCTTTATTATTTCAGGGAAATTGCAACTTGATTTAATAAATAGCAATGCAAAACACAGGCTCTAAGAACAAATCTCCTTTCCTGCTGCTTGCGATGCGTGGAAGTGGGGGAAAAATGAAACAAAGAGAAAACCCCACTGGTAATGATCAATGGCAGGGGAAGCTGTGTCAGAAATCACCCCAGCTCAGGCTGTTATGGACCAGATGTAAGGCTCACTGAAATTACACAGTACTTTATATCCCCTAATGGTGTGCAATTTTACAAGAACACAGCTTCTCTGTGAACAGCATGGAAACACGCAAGAGCCTTTGAGAGGTTTTTTTTCTCTGCTTCCACCTGCTGGTCAGACCATAATAATTTTCCATCAAGAAGAGCACTGCAGATGGAGTTCCAAGCACTCCTGAACTGGTGAGGGAGGGGTCATGCCCCTGCCCAAAGCCCTGGCACTGCTTTGGGGCTTTGCTGCCACCCCCAGCCCAGGCTGGGGCGCCAGGGACCCCTGGAGCTCTTCCCTCTCTGCAGCCACCAGAGCAGGTTCTGCACCTCCTGCCTCCTCACATCTGTTCCCTGGGTGGGGCTGACAAACCTCTGTGCAGATACTGGCCACACCATAGGAAAAGCAACTGAAAATGCAAACACAGTCTCTATGGCAGCACCACGATTCCCATGGGAATAACCAACAGAGAGGAATTTAGCAAAGAATTTTTTAGGTGAAAAACAGGCTCAATAGATTTCGGGGGGAGTTGTTTGTTCTTTGGTTTGTTGTTTTTTTTTTTTTCCAGAACGTGAGCCTCACTGAAAGTTGGAATGGCCTAGTGGAAACTGTTCTTAGAGATAATTACTATTAATGACTTTCACCCAGGATGAATATCAAAACAGCACCAAACTCTGTCGTGATGTGCACTCCAGTACTGAATTCATTATTTTAATGCAAATCTGCTTCACTTGCTAAAACCCAGATTTGTCTGTTAGAGGAACCATCATCTTGAACATTTCTGTGAAGTATTCTTCTGCTCTTGGATAACAGCCCCTGTGGATGCTGCCCAGAACGTACGTATGGAAGCAATGATGATGAGATGAGACCATCTTGTTCATTTCAAATGAATGCAGAACTCATTTCCAGAGTACACAGCCCTGTTCCAAAAGGCATTTGCTCTATCACATTGAACTTGGAGAAACAAAATGTATATCCTCAAATACAGCTGAAGTCTGGTACTCAAAAAGGGAGAGGAAACCTCTAACATCAGGAACCCAACAAGGACCCAAGCTCACCTCAGCTCCCTGCTGGGGGAAGGGCTTGGTGCCTGCATGGCCACTTTTTGAAAACTGCTGAAAATTGGAGCCTCCTTTGACTTGCAGAAATAAGTGGGTCACCAACCCATGTTAGGCTCCACGCCAAGTCTGAAAACCCAACGTTTCCACGAAGACCTCAGCCTCCCCTGCACCAGGGGCTGCTCAGAGGGCACCTCCTTCCCCAGGCTCTGGTCCCCAGCACAGGCTCCAACCCAATGAGGCTCAGGACCATCACCTGGACATCCCACCACGAGAGAGTGGCTGGTAGCCAGGTGATGTCCCCTCTTCTGCACAGGGAGGAAGGAGACCTGTCCCAAAAGGACCTGAGCAAGGTTGGGGTTCGGCTCTGCCTCAAGACAGCCAGAGGAGAAAAGCTCTGACAGTGCCTTGCCACCAGCTGACTGCTCACAGAGAGTTATGAGCTGTTCACACAGGTTCTTTGCCAAATGTGTTTCTGCACAAGATTGGAAAGCATCAAACCCAAGTAAGTGATGCACTTCAGCTATTCCTGCTGGCCTCTCTCATCCTCTGCATTAATAATTTAATGAAACTGTCGCACACGCCACTCGCAAATAGAGTCAAGGAGGCACAAAAAACACTGCAAAGGGTTATTTCAAAACAAAATAAATGTGGCAATGTGAAAAAGGCACTTCAGAATGAGCCTTGTCTTGTCCTTCAAGCAGAAGCTTTTGCTCCCTTCCTGCTTTCTATTTTACTTTTGTAAAATGAAGTGCCTCTCCCAAGTCCTGTCAGTGCCACCCCGAATTCCAGGGTGCCAGCAGCAATGGCACCACACAGAAGCATCACAGGAGCCAGGGGCAGTGGTAGCCAAGGGGAGGGATGAGATAGAGCTGGAGTTTCTCTCTTTTTGGTGGCTCTGACCAAGATCCCCAAGAAGCTGCTGTTTATAAACACCCAACCATCACCTGTGCTCCCCTGGGGGTGATGCCCATACCCTGATCTGACCACATCCACAGGGGCTGCTCCCAAAGCCTAACACAGAACCAGGATGCTCTTTCATTTAAAAACTTGCAATTGTCTTATCATCCAACAACATTAAATCATTTGCAGCTTCTCACAAGAAATTAGATCCAGACAGTTGTTTTCAAGCAGAACAGGAGGTGAATACTGGGGGGCTGCTGCAGCCCCTGGGCCATCTGCTGGGGGGGAGCAGGGAGGAGCAGCTGGAGAGGAGGGTGAGGATCAGAGCTTCCCAGGGCAGGGCCAGGGCTGAGGCAGGGAAATGAAGCTATTTCCCACTCTTTTTAGTCATCAAAGCTGCAGCAGTACTAATAGGATAAAACAGAACAAAAGTGTTCAACGACAGTAAACCAGACACATTGAGACCCAAAACCAGTGCTGGAAATGTTCTGACCTGCTTTGTAGCTAACTGTACCCTTTTGTCAAGGCTCCTTTATGGCCCTCCTTTCCCACCAAGGACCATGTCTTTGGTTTCTGCCCCTCAAGGCCTGTTAAGCTTTTCTTTTTGTGGGTTTATCTTTAAAGATCTTGCCTATTTTCCCAAGCCTTTCATATTGCTCTGTTACATAGCCCTGCTCCATCTGGCACTTGCAACACCTTCCCACTTAGATTCATCTGGAATGAATCCAGCAACAGCTTCAGAAATACTCAAACAGATGCTTTAAAACAATCTCTCTCCCACCTTTTGCAAGGATGGAGAAGGGAGCTGTCAGACCTCCCTGCCCAGCAATGGTTTCAGGCTCCTGGGTCTGCAGCCTCCATCTCTGGAGGAAGCAGCTTTCCAGGCTGCTGTGGCTTTGGGGTGGCTCTGGACACTGGTTCCAAGAGCTCCCACAGATGCTGACCAGGTCCTGGTCTCCTCCACACGTTCAGGAGTCCTTGCTCCAAATCCAGGACACGTGCAAACAAAAAATCTCAGCATCACTGAGCGGTTTGGGTTGAAAAGGACCTTGAAGTTCATCTAGTTCCATCTTTTCTCTGGTTCCTGCTCCTGCCAGACCCCAGCCCTGCTCCTGACCCCATGCCAGCACAGCTGATGGGCAGCCCAGGAGCTGGGCAGAGTCAAACCCGCTCTCCAAGAAGACTTGGGAAATTTATTCCATCTCTCACACAGTCTTACCAGCACCATCAATTTGCCACCTCTGGAAGTCACTGCCACTGGGCTGCTCAGCAAACAAAGTAAAATCTGGGCCGTAACCCGCCCTGGCCCTGCAGAGTGTCAGGAGGGAGGAGCAGGGCTCATCTCTCACATCAGGAATGGAAACCCTCATCCCAGCATCATGCCCCAGGCACTCAGATGCCCATCTTATGAAATCAGAGGTTGTGTGCAGCAGCTAATTGTGCAAGACGTGTGAACGAGGCGACGTGCATTTAAATGCTGAATTAAGCTTTGAGGAGAGAAAAATCTTATTTCGTTTAGGGGAGGAGACAAAGCTGCTGTAAAAAACCCTCCTCACACAGAGTTCCATCGGAAAACGCCTCACACGTAATTAAGTGATACAGTTAATAAAAGCCAAGTATCAAAGGGAAGGGAAAATAAAGGTTTGAAGGCGAGGAAAAAGATGTTTTCAGATCTGATTTCAAAATGATGTTGCATAAATGAGGGAGCACATTTAACAATATTATTGTACTCTATCATTAGGAGATAATGAGAGCAATCTACTTATCACTAAACGGCGTTTTTTAAACAAAACAACAACAACAAAAAAAAGCAGCACTTAAAACTAAATACATGGTTGCTATAAAGACCATAAAAGCTGGGTTATTCACAACAAACCAGGCTGAAAGAAGGTTTTAGCCTGGTTTTCCTGGGGTGTTTAAAGCTGCAGTGTGCCGAGCGAGAGAAGGGCTGAGCTGGCGTGGGCAGCTTGGGGCATCCCCACTGCTGCAGGGGACAGCAGCATCGGTCCTGATCCCAAAGGGACCCACAGGGACATCTGTCCTGATCCCAAAGGGGCATCTACAGGGACATATGTCCTGATCCCACCAAAGGGACACCCACAGGGGCATCTGTCCTGATCCCAAAGGGGCACCCACAGGGACATATGTCCTGATCCCACCAAAGGGACACCCACAGGGACATCTGTCCTGATCCCAAAGGGGCACCCACAGGGACATCTGCCCTGATCCCAAAGGGACACCCACAGGGGCATCTGTCCTGATCCCAGCCAAGGGACACCCACAGGGGCATCTGTCCTGATCCCAAAGGGATACCCACAGGGGTATCTGTCCTGATCCCAAAGGGGCACCCACAGGGACATCTGTCCTGATCCCACCAAAGGGACACCCACAGGGACATCTGTCCTGATCCCAAAGGGGCACCCACAGGGGCATCTGTCCTGATCCCAAAGGGGCACCCACAGGGACATATGTCCTGATCCCACCAAAGGGACACCCACAGGGGCTGCTTCAGGCAGAGCTTTATTCCCAGTGAATCCATCCCCAGAGGTGTAAGGTCCCAGCAGGAGGGGCTCCTGAGCTGGGGCATCGCTGGGGGCTGCTGGACCCAGCCCCAGGTTCTGGGACATCCCAGAGCAGGCTCAGAGCTCTCCAGGTGTCTCACGTGCTGCAGGAGATGGCAATGGAAGTGAGCTGAGGCTCATCATTAAATTTTATGGCTTCAATATAAAGAATGTGCAAGTCAGCCCTTGCTGTCTGCAAACCTGCATCGTGACTGGGCTCCATACCATGTTCTGCCTTAATATACTGTACTGCCTTGTGGGAAATAAACAAATTGCATAAATTACACACCTTTTGCTCCTCAGGATCTAATGCATGGCTCCCTAATCAGCTCTGTGCATCAAGGACAATCTGTCCCTAAATTCTCCTTGCAGGGTAAGAAATCCGATGCACTTGCAAACATTTAATTTGCTTTTGTACAAACAAAGTAATAAAAAAAATATTAGTGAGTTGCCAAACACTTCCATCTGATACCAAATCTCTCTGCTCAAAGAAGTTAATACTCCAGCAAAACTCTTTTATAACAATCTCAGCCTTCAATCTCCCTTTAAAACTCCTTGAAGTGTGAGGAGCCCTTGCCCTCAGAAGTCCCACGAGGTGCCAGCTTCAGATTCAGATGAAGCAGAAATTTTAAAATAATGCCATTATAAAGTTATTAGAATTATTCTGTGCACACAGTGGCCGAGTTATTCTGTCAGAAATTACCACTCAAGTACCAGAGACACAACCAATACCCAAAGCAGTCAGAAACACCTGAAGCACCACGCAGCACATCAGAACCACACACGAGTCCACTGCAGCCACTCACACAAACCTGAACACATGCTCAGATACTTGGCAGAACCTGTCAGAACCTGTCAGAACCTGTCAGAACCAAACCCACGGCTAGGATCCCATCAAGAATTTTCTTCCCCTCCCCACGTGATGATTTAAACCCCAGCAGCAGCTGCCCCTGGCTGAGGTTCTGCAGCAGAGGAAAAAGCAAAGTGAAAACCAAAATGCAGTTTGACAATTACCAGGATGCACATCCCGGGACTCTGCTACCCAGTTACTGAGGGGAACTGGGAGCTATTCCTGAGGGAAACGGGAGAGTGAGGAGCACCAGTTAGTCTGGGAAGAGATCCAGAGCTCCCTGGGCTGGCAGTGGCTGGACCAGCAGCCAGGCTCTGCTCTGTCCATCCCCCAGCTGCTCTCCCCTGGTTTATTCCAGGCTCAGGGACAAATCCCACAGGAGCAGGGCTGTGGCTCTGGTGTTTAAGTCCCACTCCTCTCTGCTCCTGCCCCAGCTGGGGTGCAGAGCTGGTCCCTCCCTGGCACAGAGCATCCCTGGGGCAGTGCAGGCAAAGCCAAGCACGGGGGCTGCTGGCCAGGGCACAGAGCTTGGAGACACAGCAGAATGAAAAGAGGCTTTTGATATATATTTAATTGCAGAACTCAAAGAAAATCCTAAAGCGACCCGAGGTGAATAACCGAGATGAGAGCTTCAGCCAGGAGAGCTCAGAGAAATGCAAAGAACTGCACATTTCCCCACAGCAGAATCCTTTAGACACCACTTCAAACAAGGAGCAGAAATCCAGCCAGGGAAGTGGCTGCTCAGCACTCTGACAGCCCAGGCAAGGTGTGCAGCCCAAAAAAATTCCATGCCTTAACCACTGAGAGATAATATTATGTATTATCATAGATTGTTTCAAAGCAGACCAAGGAAAAAAAAAAAAAAAAAAAATTGAGAAGTGCAGGGAAGCCTCAAGAAGGTAATGATTTGACCAGATCTAATTGAGGGAAGACTGGAAATGGATACTACCTCCCTCTGAGCATCCAACAGACAGGTAGTCTCTAGTAGCTGTAACCAGCAGTAGATTAAGCAGTAAAACTGCTAAAAAAAGAGTACATGCTACAGATTTCTGGCACTGGCAAATGGACTGAGTGGATTCACAGATCTGGGAGGGCTTTCTTATTGACTTTCCCCTGAAATTTGTGTCAATGTTATTTTTTTCTCCTTCTGAGCATCATCTTTAAAAAAAAAAAAAAAAAAAAATCCATAACTCAGGGAAAGAAGAGTAATTTTTTTTTCTTCCAACAAGGTAATTATGGTGCCACCCAGCCGGTTGGAAAACCTAAACAATTGCACAGTGAGCTACTTGCCAGGAGCACCAGGCCTGGCTGAGGGTTTCTCTGAACTGATCCTACTGTTTTCAAAAGCAAAGGAAGGCAGAGGGTCACCGATTGCCAAGGGGCTGCCCCAGGGGCTGATGCCCAGGGCAGTGGTTCCACAGCACCTGTGGCTCAGCAAACTGGGAACCAGCATGCACCAGAGAACAAGAAACCCTCTAGAGAGGGGGCTCCCACCCCCTGTTTCCAAGCTGTGCAGTGTAATTCCATGTGCAGAGCAGGAAGGACAGGGCTGCAGCTGGTGCCAGGAGAGCATCCCAAGGAGCTGAGCTCAGCACCGGGGAGAGGAGCCGGGGGCTCCCAGAGCTGACACATTCAAAATACCTTTGCACCCAGTGTGGGACTGAGATCCTGGCTCTCTGCTCACTGACTCGGAACAAACCCACCCAAATCTCCATCCAAGGATAAACTGTGTCACAGTTGAGAACAGATGCTTGACTGCAGAGTGACAAAACCTCTCCATAGCCCATGGCCGTGCAGCACTGAGCACTGCAGGACACAGCTCAGCCTGGAGCCACCAAACTGAGAAAACAAGGGACTTATGGCTCCAAGGGTTTTGAAGAAGTGCCCAGCTGATGAAGCCCACATCTTTTCGTGTAGCTTTTTTTTTTTTCTTTTTTTTTTTTCTTTTTTTTTTTTTTCTTTTTTTTTTTTTTTTTTTGGCTAAAGGAGTTTTCCTCTGAAACTCAGCTAATAAAAGAACGGGGCTGTTGAGCAATGTTTCTGATCTACAGCTCTCAAAGCACTGAAGGAATTCATTAGACTATTTTCCAACAGCAAAGATGTGGTTTTCAATAAACTCCCACAACCCCCAAACCAGCAGGATAAAACAAGAACAGGAATTCATGTGTTAGAGCAAGCAGCAAAGGGGGAGAAATTAATAGACTGGAGGGGATCTTCATCCCCTTCTCCTCTTGGTCCTTGTGGCCTTTTGGTGCTTCAGCTCCTGCCTCTGAAACCAGGCACAGCCCTGACCTGTGCTGCTCACTGATGGAACAAGGAGGAGCTGCCCTGAGATCACTGAGATGGGCAGCACGGGCAGGAAGAGGCTGCAGAAGATGCAAGCACATAAATACCTTCTCCTGAAAAGCCTGGATCCCTAATCCAGAGGAGAATCAGCATCAACTGCCCTCCTGAGAACTGCTGAGGTGGAGAGGAACGCAGGGACCTGAGCAAGTCTCCTAACAGGAGCTGCCTCTGCTCTGCCCCTCCCTCCCCCCTCAAAAATTATTTTTTAGCAGGGGGCAATCATAGGAGATGTGATCTTTGTTTAAAGGGAAGCAACTTAACCTTGCCTTCAGGGAATACATATTAAAATTTAATTCTCATCAATATCTTTTACAACTTACAGAGTTAATTAGATTGAACTCATTTAGTTTTCAAACCATTAAATAAAGTTTTGCATTGATTTACAGATTATAGGTTGATGTATCACAGCAAAGCTCCTTCCTCTTTTATTAGGCCCTTGAATCTTTTTAAAAGTATTATTCGGTTTCAAATCAATAGCTACTCTCGCAAAGAAAAAAAGAAAAGATATGAAAAGGGTCCCAAATGCAAGTTCTAAACCCATGGATTAATCTCACCTAAAGCACTAAGAAAACATTTTGGTACTAAGTAAGCACGAGGCAGGGATGTGCTGACTTCCCCAAACCCCTGTAGAAAAATGATGATAAACACAAACCCTTTTATTTACAGACCAGAACACACCCCCAAGTTTTGCTCACTAGTTTTCCTATCCATTTCAGTGGTATCTTCATGTGGTTCTCAAATAAATCTGGATTAGTTAGGAAGGCATGACATTTTCCCACAGAAACTGAAAAATGTCCCAAACATAATTCTGCTCCACATAAGGCATTTTAAAAATCCTTCCTCAACAAGAGGGCTTTTTCCCCAAAAGCTGTGATGTGTTCAGCAGCTGAGGAGCCATCACTACTTGAGGATGCTCCAGAAGGACTAATTCCAGTTTTTAGAACAAGCCCCACTCTGGGATGGAGGCCGCATTCACCTCGGGTGGGATCTCTAGGCTGGGAGTGCCCCAGGAGAAGGCTGGTGCTGGTCCTCAGGGAACAGGTACCATTCCTGGCTGCAGAGAAGGTCCCTGGGCTCTGCAGCACCCCCCTGCTCCTCAATCCTGCTGCAGGGTGCTGGGAAAACCATAGCTTGGGAGCACTCCTGGATTAACCCCTGGAGGTGCAGAGCAGGGACCAAGCCCATCCCACACCCCATCCCATTCCCTGGGACACCCCTGGGAAGCTGGGGGCACAGGGAGGAGGGAAGGATGTGACCATGGGGTGAGCACACAGAGCTCTGGCAGGTGAGAACCTCACTTTTCTCCATCACCCAGGAAGAAGCCAGGTGATAAAATCAGCTCCTCCCTGATTAGATTCAGCTCCCTGCCCGGGCTCAGGCAGAGATGCTCCTGCTGGGAATGTGCAGGGTGCAGGGAATAAACAAAGAGGTAATTCTGCAGGCACTGAGCTGCCATAGCTGGGAAGGGCTGCCAGGAGAGGCAGAGGAGACTGAAATAGATGGACCTGGGGCAGAGCTTTTTTAATACTGCCAGAGCTGAGCTCAGGAGAGCTGCTCCTCCTGGGGTGGCAGATCCATCATGGGCACCAAGTGCCATTTAAACACCTGGATAACAGAAAAGTTACAGAGGATGAAACTTCAGCAGTTTTTATCTACCCTTTCTTAGTCATGTTTTTTACAGCTGTGAGGAAAAAAAACTTTGTCTGGTGATTTCAAACCCAAAAGACTGAGCTGAGCCATTGGCACAGCTGAATGTGCCCATTAGAGGAGAAATCTGGAGCCTCCTGGGCTCCTTCTGCCCTCCAGCAGGGTCCTGGGTCCTAGGGAACCAGTTGCCACCAGCAAGTTTTCTGCTGGTTTGGATACCAACTTTCCCCAACCTGTACTGAGATAACATCAGGCTGGCTGGAACTGCCTGACACTGCTGGAGGAGATCAGCACCAAGAGAAGTGAAAAGGAAAAAAGATTCAATTGACAAAACCTCTCCCAATGAGCCAGCTGTGCACTGCCTGTCACCAGAGGTATTTATTTATTTATCTGTTCTTCCCTGGGACCTGCAGCAGCTCCAGGACCTGCTGCCCTGGCACCACCTTGCTCATTTGCTGTGTGCAGTTAAACATCTTTATTGTTTTTTCTGTATTCTACATGAATTTTTGCAGTTCTTACACACTGCTTTCAGGTGCCTGCTTTTATTTAAACAAGTCTCAGACTGCCTGCCCTGCTTCTCCCCCAGCTGTACACGGGGAGCCCTTTCCTCCCCCTGCCCACTGCCTGCTCCAGCTTTTCATTTACCTTGGTGCCTCTGCTTTGCTGCTTTCAGGCAACTTCAGAGCCCTCCCCTGCTCCTTTCCACACAATGCCTGATACGTTTCATCTCCCATTTCACTCTCATTGTCTACACACACACACACACTTTGATCAGAAATTTCTTCTGGCTGATTCTGTTTTGGCAAATGGATGCACTTCAGAGAAAGTGTCTCCAAAAGACCTTTTTTTCTCCTACATTTATCTTCCAGGCTTTGCCTCATCAGTGTCAGCCTTTAAAACACTGCCTCCTGAGCAGCCACTGCTGCCTCCAGTAAATAAATATCTGGTGCATCACAGCTGGGTTTCTGAGAGAGTGTACAAGCCCTGCCATTGCTATTGAAGGGACAGAAGGTTCTTGAGCAAGAAAAAATTCAATGTTTGCAACTGGGGGAGAAAAGGTACACCCTGGGGTGAAGGCTGGAGGGCGAGCTGGGGTTGCTACCTCCCCAGCAGCTCTAATAACAACAGCAAAAATAATAATCATAATTGTTATTATTCCTATTCACCTCAGAACTTTGCTGCATGCAGCAGCCAGGGATAGACCCAAAACTTGAATTCTTCCCTTCCAGCTGCTCATGACCCCCAGGGTAGCACTGGGGGGGCTGTGGCCCTGCTCCAGTGGGGTTCATTATCCATTTCCAGCTTAAAGCATCCCAGTCCCAGCCAGGGAGTCTGTGACCTTTCCTCCTCACTCCTTGCAACAGCACATAAACCAAGTCAGGGTATTCTCAAGAAACAAGCTCTTCTGGAATTACAGACTCCTTATTGCACTTTGCAGCTTGCACGTAACAAAACTATATAAACAGGAAAATATTTTATTTTCCCTGCCCAGGGAGATCATTCCCATGCAGCAGTATCATTGTGTGCTTCAGCTCAGCCCCACCTGAGAAGTCATTACTGACTCATAGGGTGGGGAAGCTTTCCCTTTGCCTGAATCCACTTCAGAAAGAGCAGAATCAGAAATGGCACTTTTCATCTAAGCAGTGTTTTGCCAGAAAACGTATGCCTCACCTCCCTGTGAGTAGCAGGTCACTTGAAATTAAATCAATCTGCTTTCCACTGGACTCCTTTGCCCAAGGGACTGATTTGTTTCAAAGCTGCCAGAGCCCAGGCTCCCCTTGCCCTGGGTACCCCCTGGGCTGTGCTCCCACAAGACTCCCACGTGGGGGCTTTGGCAGTTCCTATAGCAGGGCCCCCATCACCCCCCTCTTTACCCTCCAGAGCTCTCAGACATGCAGTGCATGCATCTCAATACCAGGCAGAAATGGTTTCAAGCCCCTGGAAACCAGGCTGGAGCTCTAAACTCCCTGCTCCAAGGTCTCCCTGGGTGCAGACAAAGCACTGACAGCTCCTCCACTCCAGTCTGGGGGAGGGGGAAACACGACCTCAATGTTTGTAAGTCTGCAATATGGGTATGGAGAGGTGAGGAGATCCAGCCAGGAGAGGCTGGGCTGCCCAGGCTTGCTGGAGAAGGAACAGGAGTGGGAGCAATGCCTGGGTGCAGAGCTGGGGCACAGCACAGACCAGGGGTGATGTAGCACACAGCTACCTCCACGGCATCCCCCAGGGAAAAAAGGTTGGAGCTCCACCTTGTAACAGAGTCTTTGAAACTTCCTCCTGAATCATTTCCCTCTGCAGTTTCTACAGCTACTCCCCCTTGTTAAATTCCAGGCTCAGTCCCCTTTTTAAAAAAAAAATCAAACAAAACTTCAATCTTTTTCAGGTACAGACATCTAAGACTGCATGCCTGGAAATCCACGTTCAGTGGCCACCAGATCCTGGAGACACATTTGTGGGATTCCATTGGGAAGTTCCTGGAGCTGTTTGAGCCAGGGAGAATCACAGAGTCACAGAATCATTTTGGTTGGAAAAGACCTTTGAGACCACCCAGCCCAACCATTCCCCAGGGCCACCACCAAACCATGTCCCTCCCCACCACATCTGCACAGCTTGGAAAGCCTCCCAGGGAGGAGACTCAAAAGCAAGAGCCAGAGCTCTGATAAATGATAGAACCCAATAAAACCTCCAGGACAATGAAGAGTGATCTACTCTTGGCTGCTAACATAGATCTACGCACAATATGTGCATCTTCCTCTCAAGCTCAAGGGTAAAAACCAAAAAAAAATTTCCTCTTGAGCCTTTCTGAAAGTTGAGAATTACAAGAGAAGGCACTCAGTGTGTCAGCCTAATGGAGGAAACATGGGGAAAGAAGGCAAAACAATGACTGGTAGCCACAAAAGTCCGTAGATTAATGTCAAGGAGTAATTAAAAAGGAGGATTTCTGTGGACCTGAATGGGTGATTAGGAAGGGAGCTACTGTAGAAGTGAAACTGCTTAATTATCTCATTGTGAAAACTGAGGAAAGTTGCGTGCAGGGGAATTATTTTTGAATTATTTAGAACTGGTTGCTTGAAAATGAAATGGGAAATGGGTGCTTGTGCTATTAAAGGCTGCTAATGTACAACTCTCCTGGATAAAAAAGCTTCTCAATTAAAACACTTGCAATGTAGTGCCATGACTTATCAGCTGAAACGTGTCCTGTGCTGCCATTCTCCTGGGGACACATCTGGTCACTGGGATGGGGGCTGCTGGGCTCTTCCCTCCCACAGAGCAACACTCCAAACAGAGCTGCTTTTAATCCAGATCATGATCCGTGTCCTCTGTCCCACCCAGATTGTCTGGGAAGAATAAACATTTGGTGGGAAACTGAAGGATTTGAGTCTCTTTAGAAGTGCAGGCACCTGAGGGTGAGCAAGGTGGAAAAACCAAAGGGGGTCAGGGCCAAGCCTCCTTGGGGTGAAATGCCTGGACCCTACAAGGGCCTGGAGAAACCTGCCCTCTCCAGGTGCTGAACATCTTCCTTTTAAACTCAGATCAGGGAAGCAACAGGCAGAATAAGCCCTTGTTCCTTCCTGTTGCTCAGTGCTAGAGCACTGGGAAGGTGATGGAGCTCAGCCCAGCACCCCCAGCAGGAGCTCAGGTCCTCAATGCACCCAAGAAGGACCAAATGGAGAAGGACAGAGCTGGACACTGGATGTAGTAAAAGCCTGCCTGATGGCAGTGCTGGATTTTTGCAGAGTAAGGGTGGGGGAAGAGGCACCTTAACCTTAATGCTTTGGTTTTAATCCTCCTTTAACTCAGTCACACACCCTGCACTTGAATTCTGCTGGCACGAAGCACCGAGGTGGAGCAGCCCTGAATGGTTTGTTCCTGCTCTGGCACCTGACTGCTCATTGCCTGCAAACACACACTCTGATTTACTGACCACTGGAGGGCAAAAGATCAGCTGAGTAACCAGGAAAAGCTCTCCCAGAGCTGGGACTGCACCCAGAGCCCTGCAGCACCCAGCACACCTGGGAGCAGCCTCACCTCCCTGCCAGGTGTGCTGCTCCCCTTCCACTAAATTATGGATGTTAGACAATTCTGAGATAGGAGTGTTAATTATTAATAGGAATTATCTGAATTGATTTCCAATTACAGAGTATTATTTTCTATTATGTTGCAATAAGACTGCAGGAATTCCATTAAAGTTGAAATGAGGATCATCAATTTCCATCAAGACACATGTAAACTAAATACATTATATCTCTGTTGAAGCCAGTGGTTTCCATTATCCCTTCCCATTAATTTCCATTCATTTGAAGTGACTCCATCTGAAATGGGCTCTAACTTGATGCTTTATCAGTATTCTGGGCTCTCCAGCCCAACAGGGCCACAACCTGGCTGCTGCCACCTGGCCCTGCACACCCAGCTGCCACCTCTGTCCCTGCCACAAATCCATCTCCTGAAACCTGAGACATTAAAACTGACAAATTGGGTTTCTTTCTCCTGTTTAAAAAGGGGAAGTGAGAAAAACACCCTCTTATTTCCAAAGCTGATTCGTCTGTTGGGCGTTTCTGGGGTTGAGCTAAAGCCACCAATGCTGGCTCTATCCCACAGCTGGGAGAGAATTTTCCCTGGAATTTCCATAACAGTTGGTGTTTGGAATACTGCTGGAAGGAGGTGCACCAGGAAGCAGTTTGCTGATCAAATGCCAGCTTGGATTCTTTACTCTCTAGATAGAATGATGTGGAAGCTTAAAAACCGAGCCTGCCTTTAAGGAGGAAGAGAGAACTTCTATTCACAATGCTTTGGAAATCAGGTTATTTCTCTCCAGCCTCCCCTGCCTGTCCCCTTAGAGGAGCATGGGTACAAGCACACAGCATGAGCATCGTTTTCATATCCAAACATTTCTCCTAAGAACCCACCAGTGAACACAGAAGACATCTCTCCTCTCCCCTGGGAGGGATTCTGGCCATGCCAAGGTTTCTGGGAAGTCTTAATCATGTTTCACTGCTATAAAATCACAGGCTGGGCTCCTCTGGGGTGCCAAGTCCCATCATGGTTCTTCTACACTCTCGCCAGCTTAAATGGAAATACTTTCAGAAGAGGGCAGATAAGGAACATGAGAACATGGAAATGTGGGGTTTGTCTTTCTTTTTAACTTCATTTCAATTCCCTGATTTTAAATGTTGTGTCCACAGCCTGGCTCCTGGCCTGACCCCATCACAGTGCAAATACTGAAACTCAACATGGGATGCTGTAGATCTCAGCTCCCCCCTCCCTTCCTAAAAAATCCATCATTTCAGACTTGGGATATCTTCCTTTTATTCTATACCTTGACCACCCTCAAGCTGCAAGGACAAGGCACACAAGAGATCTGCTGAGGCCACATCCCAGCACAGGAGACTTTCTGCTGCCCCAGCATTCCCTCTTATTTCTTTTGCCACCTTCCCAGCCTTTCTCCCATCTTGCTTTCACCATGAAATCACACAGAGAACAAAAATATGCATTGAAAGTTGTTTTTTTTTTTTTTTTTTTAATGGAAAGCATGACCTATGGGTGCATTTCCATATGCCTTTCCCACCCGAGACACTCTGACAGATGCTCAGCACAACTCAGCCATTCCCCTACATGGATATTTCCTTCTTGGAGATTAGAGATACGGAGCCTGTTACGCACGAACACTAAAATAGTAATTTATTTCTAAGCTTTCTGCAGTAAAATAAGCATTGCATTTGAACAGTTTTTCACCATCCTCACAAAATGGGGAGAGACAGAAGCAGGGTCTGTCTCTAATGAATTGGTCTTATAAAAACTGTACACAGGTGGCAGAGCAGAAACATCCAGATGGCTGCTGGGTTCTGGTAACATTCATTCTTTTTCTCTGCTGTTTCTGATCCTCATGTTTTAAATGTTATTTTAATTTTTAAAGGGCTCTTTCAACATATAATCAGTAGAAAATACAGGCCAGCAGTCCAAAGACAAAGTCAACAGATTAAAGCCCAAATAAAGTGAAAACTCTCCCCCCCCAAATGCAGTGTAAGTAATCTCCAATTTGGGTACAGAAGGCAGCTTTTCAATAAACAAGCAACATTATCATTGCTGATAAAAATACGATGCTATCTGCAGCCCACTATATTAGATACTCTGAAACCATCAATAAATGTCACAACTCATACAGCAGGGAATTTACCAGCTAAAAAAACAGGATATTCCCAAGCCAACAAAGTAGAAGTATCACTAGTATTAATTACGTTTGCACCAGGAAAAAAATGTAAAATCCCCACAAAATTAGGAGCTATTTGCTTCCATGCCATGCCAGGGGCAGAGCTGGGAAGCCAGCACCTTGGGACCTTTGGCCACTGTCACATCACTGCTTGTGCAGAGCCCTCATGCTCAGGGGTTTTATGGCTTCCCGAGTCCCTTATAATTTCTCTTTTCCTCTCCCTGTGTAGGAGGAAGGGTTTTATAATGACTTGCAGCAGATGGATGGGATCTGTGTGTCCTATTCCCAGCTCCACTCCCTGGTATTTGTCTGTGCAGACGGGGAGGAACCAGGCAGATATTACAGGGAACACAAAGCTTCTTGCTGACCTGGATGCTATTCCCATGCTCCCACTGCTGCCTCCTTTTCTCTGCCCATCACCCCATCACCCATCGGGCAGAGCAGTCCCCAGGAAGCACACACGGATCTGGCCTTTGGACACTTTGTGTGCCTTTTAATATTCACTAAGAATTTTGGGTCATGGTGTGCTGAACATAAAAACCTTGACTTGTGTATCCTTTGATTTAACATTTCTGGGCACGACTGTAATGAGGGGGGAGGATGAGGAGGAAAGCAGAGGGGAGAGACACTGCAATGGGGCACCGGAGGGAAAGGAGGGAATGGAAAAGGGAGATGAGCCAAGCACAGTGAGGTTGAGAAGCTCCTTGAAGGCAAAACCCATTGTAAAGACAACAGAGGACTAAGGAAAGGTCACTGGGTGGCTTTGGGCAGGGCACAGAGGGTTGGGTTTGTTGGAGCAGCTGGTTTGGGATATCCAGTCCTTGTCGTGTTGGAGCTGGCAGGGCAGAGTTGGATGAAAGGCTGAAAATGCAGAGAGAGGTCGAGGTTGGACAGGCAGAGTCAAGACTCTTCCCCCAGGAGAAGTTACTGACACTAAACCATAATTAAATTGCCCAATGATATCAGGAACTATCAAACCAGAGTGGCAAGGGAAGGAGGAAGAAGTGGGGAGAGCTGGCCCCAGGAGGAGGATTGCCAGGTTTAAGTGCAAAACCTGAAAATTTAAAGAGATGTGGTTGGTAAGAAAACCTTTTATTCCATGTACTATTCTAAAACATTATTCCAAAGCCCTGCAGATTTAGAATTCTTTAGAGAGAGTGGGGACTGCACACAAGGGAGAAGATCCACTTACAGATATAAGCTCTCTATTCAATTGTACAGAAATTCATCACATTTCCCTATAATGCATTAAATGCACCAAGTTTTAGAATCCCTTCGAAAAAGATCATTTTCAGCTACAAAAAAGTTTAAGTCAAGTCAAGCTTTAATGATTGCCTAACCTTGAGAAATTGCATCTTTCTTTTTGGGTGGACTGTAATAACTTCTGAATGACATATCTGATCCACTCAGAAACGTCTGGGAATTAAGCAGGCATCAGGAGGCAGAGTCCAATTGATTTTGGAGAAAGCCAGGAAAGGAGAAGAGTAAATGAGCCACATATTACTCCTTTTATCTGGTTAGCAGAATAATTCCCTCCAGCATCTATATAATCACTTATAAATAGTTGATGGCAGCTTTAAAAAAAAAAACAAACCAGTTCCAATTGACATCCTGAATGCCTTACTTCCCATGTGGAATGAAATATAATGGGATGAGAACAAGGGCTAAGAGGGTGACGGGAGGCAGGCAGGAGGTGCAGGGCTGGGGGGACACCATGGTGGCACACAGGTAATTTTGGGGGGAAATGGGGTCCCTGGAAAACCCCTGAGATATTGCCCCAGGGTTCAACACAGAGACCTGGAGCCAACTATATTATTTTTAAATTGTTCTTTGGAAGAACTGCAAGTGCAAGCTTCAAGAGCTACCTAGTGCACACTGTCTCTGATTTACTCATAAAATCAGCAGTGCCCAGGTGTGTCCTACAGTTTTCCTTCCTTTGTTCTGACATAACTGCTTTTTGGGCAGTTTTATTCCTTGTTTGAAAGAAACAGCTATGAGATCCCCTTCTTTGGTTGGGTGATCCGAATTAACCCTTGAGATAAGGCATCTGTTTATGTAAAGTTAAAGCTATGTGGAACACAGAGATGGTTCTTTCCTTCTTTTGAGTTGGTAGGAGGAGCTCCCAGTCCCCACTGCTGGAACCCATCAGGTATGCAGTGTCTGTAAGGCTGACTCAGAGATGTCCCTCTGCTGAATGACTGGGTTATTCTGCCAGGGCCCTCACTTGCAAGAAATACTAAATCCCAGCAATATCACCAAGGGGTGCCATGGCACCCTGCTGTACTGCACCTCTGGAGACTTCAGCCCACAGCTGCCCATATCCAGAGCATCTTCCCTACCTGCTGCTCATCACTTACCTGCTTACTTATGTTTTGCCCCAACAAACCCCCCCTTTCTGAGCAACCTGGGGTTAATCTTGCTGGCTTCTTCTGGCAAAAACATCACTCCCAGGATCCAGATGTCTCTTAAATACTAGAATGATCTACTAATGGTTTTATGGGGTTAGTTAACAGTTTCTTTTTAGAAATAATAGAATTTGCAATATTCTAATGCCATTGGCATTATCTCTAGTGCTACCTCTGGAGATGGAGAACAGGGGATGATTGGTACTGCCATGGATTGCCCATTACACACAGAATTAAGGCAGGGAATTTACACAGTGATTACCATTGGTATTTTATTACCTTTGGTTCCTAGGATAGATTGGAACTCACACAATAGATGTGCAAAACCCCTGATTCTGTCTTTCACTAAAAATCTTTCTAGCCTGCTAGAATGACCCCATCCTGAGTTATCTCCCCCAAGCCTGGGGAAAGCTTTACCTGCATTCTGCATCACATCCTCAGCACTAAAGGGATAACCTGAGGGTACAAAGCAGTGCTCTGACACTGCAGCAGCTTCCAGAGGTTTAAGAAATGTCTCACACTTATGATCAAACCCTTGCAAGGAACTACAATGCTCCTGCCCCAAGATGTTGCACTACCACAGAAAAAACTGGGGGGAAAGTAATGGAAAGGAAAGGAATGGAGCTGTTTGCTTGCCAAGGGCAGGTGCCTGAGCACCAGTATGGTACTGGTGGGAGCCTGGCCCTGGGACTGCAGTTTCTGGCACCCCCTGAAGTCCTGTGCCCACTGTCCTCTCCTTGTGAACACATCCCAGCTTCCTTACAAAAGCATAAGCTCTGGTTTTGCTCAGCAAATCCTGCAAATCCAAACCATCACTAAAATTAAAAAAATAAAATAAAATAAAATCGTGGCACTACTCTATACTGAAAGACAATCTCCAGTTCTCCAAGAGGCAGAGCAGGTTTATGAAACCATGAGTCACACAGCAAGAAATCCCAGGGCTTTCCAGGAAAGAAACCTCTGGGACATTCACGCTCTGCTGTCCCTGTGCAAGAATCTCCTTGACTGCTGCTCACTTTTCTTTGGAGTAAATCCTGCTCACAATTGCAACATTCTGGAAAAATTACAGACCATTTCTAACCACACCAAGTCAGATATGTGTGGTTTGTTGCACTTCTCCCTTCATTCACAGCTGTTTATATTCTTCTTGTTCAAACATGGCCATGAAGCTACCAAATAATGCTGAATGCCCTGTAACTAAAACTAAAGGGTCCAAAATTAACTATCAGTGGTGTACAATTTAATCTGTGTTATGCTTTTTTTTTCCCCCCTACAATTCATAAAACCTCTGAATTTGTGCTTCTGCAGCAAATTCTCTAAGTGCTTTACAGCACCATTGTTATTTTATGAAGATGCTCTCCCCATCCCACATGTCCTGCAGCTGAACAAAATTACTCCTTTATCCAGGCAAGGAAAAACAGATTCAGCCTCCAGTCTGAGTCTGTGCCAAGGGGAAGAAAACACTGCAAGAGCAGGTGAGAGGTTCCCAGTCCTTGGGAATTACCCCTGCTCCTCAGACCATCCCCAGACTCAGGCACAGGTCTTGAGAAGGGAGCAGAAAGCTCAGTTCTGGCTCTGGAGGAGGAAGCAGGACAAGCTGACTCTGATCTGGGTAAGTTGAAGCCTCTAGGAAAGTCCTGCACAGACTTGTCAAACTACACACTTCCTGCACATGTCTGGGGAGTAGGAAGTGTCCCTGATGCTGTCCCTGTCCCAGCCCTGGCAGCAGATCACCTGCTGGGCAGAATCCATCCCAAACCCTCTGGAAGGTTTCAGATCACCCATCTCATGCCTTGCTCCAGACAAATCCCATTAACCAGCCTGCTGGGAAACCACTGCCACCACTGGGAGTGTTTCCTCCCTGGCAAACACAGCTCACCTCCCCGGAGAGAAACTTAGCCAACTTTTGGCTTTTTCAAAGAAAGACTTTACCACCACTTTCCCTGCTCTCTCCCTAACAGTTGGTGATTTCCAGAGGCCAGTCCCATGCTGTGTGTGCTCTGTCCCTCTCCTTTGCCCTGGGGATGCTGGGACTGCACATCCCGGCTGTACTGATGGCTCCAGGCAGAGGGAAGCTGGAGCCAGCACTTCTCTCTCTTTTTTTTTTATTTTTGATTGTTTTTTCCCATTTTGGGGACAGGCAATCCAACAAGTGGATGGACTTTCCTAGAGCTCTCTGCTTCCTGATCCTTGTTTAGTTCCCTTCTTAGGCATTTGCTAATTTTCTCAAACTCTTTTATGTTTTTAATCATATATCAAAGTCTCCCTTGATGATCTCTCACTCTTGAAAGCTGCACTGCCTGTGCCATCATCCATAATTAACTGCCTGGTGCCAAATGCCTATTGGACACATTTCTGCCTCCTCCTTAGCAGACAGCTACAGTAACAGTTGGCTTTAATTAATAGAGTTGACACCATTAACTTCCCCAAAAGTGCTGTGCCATTCTTAAATTTGAATTCCATCCTACTAATTTGAATTCCATAATATCAGTGTCACCACATCCTTCACACGACCGTGAAGCAATAACTGCCAATTAATTTATATGATCTGTATTTTTATAGAGAAGCTGAGGGAAATATGCACAAACTCAAGTGTGTCACTACAAAGCACTCCAGAAAATTCCCTGATCAGATCCTTATAAATCTTCATCGATGCTGCCACTTGCAGTTGATTCACTTGGGGTTCCTGATAGTTCACTGGAGAGGCCTCTAATCCCTTGTCATAAACATGAAGAATTTCACCCAGACTATTAAACAAGTATAACTATGGATTGTCAGGGAGTAAATCATCCTCCCTCCTCCACTCAGATCAGAATGGATTGAGAAAAATTACTCATTCATTTTTATAATCCTTTAATTCTTGCAGATGCTCCTTTGAAAATTGATTTGAATTGATGAATCATAGGGCAAGATTGGTGTAAATTTTTCGAGCTGAGCCAGAAGAATGGCAGCACACAGCCCTCTGCCCATCCTCACTCATCACCTTGGCAGCACAGCACACGTGAGGTGCTGAACCCAGGTCCTGAGCCTGGATCTGGAGCAAGAGGGGGTTGATCAGAATGAAGCCTGACACAGCAGACACTGTGCCACAACCACCTGGAAGGACTGCCCAGAGAAGAAAAGCATTTTCCAACTCTTTCACATTGCCTAATCTGTAAAAAATCCTCACAGGAAAGTTCAGCCTCCCTTGGGCTGCTGCTGATCAGGAGAGATTCTGGCCTCATAGAACTTGCACAAGGATGAAGCAAAATAACCCCCTGGCTTGGGCATAATTACCCTTTTCCTTCTTTTGTGTCAACAGTGGACCTGAATTTCAGAAAAGAGCATGCAAATCTACCAGCCAAGCCTAGAAACATCTTTATCCCAACTGGAAGACTGTTAAAAATAACGTCACTGTCACTGCTACATGAAGTCACACCCTCTGCTGATGGGAACAGACTCAGTCCATAGGATAGTAAAAGGCAACAGGAGAAAAAAAAAAAAAAAATTACATTTTTCTATAGAAATGCCTAAAAAGTGCTTCAAATCTGCTGTAAAGCTTTGGCTTGGCAGTGGAGATGCAGCAGGCTGAGAGCTCAGCCATGGCATGCAGTGCCTGGGATGCCCTCAGCATCCCTGGGGAGGGACTGACCCGGGGCAGAGCTGTGATCCCTGCACCCCCAGCAGCCACACACACCCTGGCAGGGCTGGGTGCTGCTGGAGGAAGGGCTCTTACCTCCTGCAAGCTTTATTCTTACTTTTGACCCCTGCAGATGAGGGCTGGGGAGTGCACCCTGCTCCTCCAAGAAGCCTGATGTGGAAACCCTGCCCTGCTCCAGCCCTGGACCTGCACCCCAGGGAATCCAAGGAAAACCAGCCCAAACTCTGCCCCCTTCCCAGCTGCTCCTGCTGTGCCTGGCACCCACCTGGCACCACCTCCTTATTTTCCAATGCAATTTCAACAGAGAAAATAGGAGCTTGTCCCTGGGTAAGCAGCAGCCACTGGTTGTAAACAATTATTTAGAAATGGAATTGGAGGATCCTTTCAGAGTAACAATTTAAACAATGCAGGAGAGATTGTGTTGCTCTGCTGGAAGCATTGTGGTCACATTCAGAAAACTTTTCTTGCATAATCCCCTAAGTGCATTAGCTTTCCATTGCCATGCTACAGCTGAGAAAGGAGATCAGGAGGAAGCAATTGGTCCTTTGCCTGCATGATATAATTACCACTGAATGATAGGCCAAAAGAAGGCAGCTTTTATACGTTTAATTTAATTTAATTCAGGACTGGAAATCATCCCTGTTATCTTATCAAATATATGTTCACCTTGCCTTTAGTAATAATACACAGAAAATGTATTTGGGAGGGAGGCAGGGAAAGGAGAGAGGCTTTAAAATCAATTATAGAAGAAGAGCATGTGTTACCATCTCCACCTTCTTGCATCCTTTGGTCTTCTTCAGGTCCTGGGACCTTGACCAAAATCTCATTCCAATATGAGAAGGAAAAACCCCTTGACCATGTCTATGATCCTGACCTTGTCTAGGTTTCAGATTTATAATCAGAATAATAATCTGTGAATAATCAGACTCTTCTGAAATCTCCTGCATAATCAGAAGCAATAATCTGTGTCTGAACACAAACCAGGTGCCAAATCCCAAGGCCACAGACTGGGACAGGGAGTCCGAAGTATTTTGACTTTTGTGATGCAAGAGCAGAATGGTCACTGCCCACCCAGCAACAACCCTTGGTGGGTCCCTCAAGCCCTCTGCCCCTGGCCCAGAGCCTCAGCAGAGCCTCCCAGCCCCTGGCAGAGGGTTCCAGGACCTGCCCATCCCCAGCTCCCAGCTGGGCACCTCTGCTGCTGCAGGAACAGCCTCGCTGCCCCATGCCAGCTGGGCTGGTTCTGCTGCACACTGCCTCTCTCATCCCTATTCTGCTGTCATTGCTTCTCTTCCAGGGGTTAGAGAAACTACATTATTCTGGCTAAAGGCAGAGCCTTTGGTGTAAGGATGCACTGCAGCTCCCAAGCTCTGTCAGAGCAATGAGTGATTACTCTTTCCAATGCTTCTCTTTCCCTGCAATTGTTTTGAGGTTTTTTTTTTTTTAATAAGTAAAAAGTTCCTAGGGGACTATTTTTTCCTTCTCCCTGCAGAGTGCAGTCTATTGTGCTGGAGTGTTAGTAACAGGAAAGCTTCTCATCCATCTGAGGAGGACAATGTGACACGAAGGGCTCATTCAGCAGCAAGGATTTAACAAAACAGATACAAGGAGACTGGATTTGGACCAACACCAAACTCCAGCTCTGAGGAGGGTCACTGCTGAGGGAGAAGGGAGGGCAGGGATCTGAACCAGGAGAAGCAGCACCAGCAGCCAGGTGCTTTCCTCAGGCTCCCCACTTTTCCCCTCCCCATGTGCAGGGCAATGACAACCTGCACCTCCTTCTCCCCAGACAACAGATGAATGTTAGGTTATCCCTCTCAGCTGCCCTGGTGCTCTGGCTCCTCAGCAGAGATGCTCAACATTCCAACTACTCCATCACTTCCCCAGAGGCTTCAGAGAGCCAGCTCTGCCCCTGAAACCACCTGCAGCAGCCTCAGCACACAGCAGGCTGGTTGGTGGGAGAGATGGAAAGCTATGGGAGGAAGAGAGCCTGGCTGGACACCTGCAAGGCTCCAGCACAGCCCATCCCATCCCATCCCATCCCATCCCATCCCATCCCATCCCATCCCATCCCATCCCATCCCATCCCATCCCATCCCATCCCTGGCACAGCCCATCCCATTCCCAGCAGGACCCCCAGGGGCAGCTGTGCCACCCTCCCAGGTGCTGACATGGGTAAAAGCAGCTGAGAAGGGGCCCATTTGTCAGGAAATCCTCTCCAGAACACACCTCCTGAGCCAGACTCTGCCCTCTAACACCATGCAAGGTGCACTCGGATATTTTGCAGGCAGCAAAGCAGAGATTTGCATCCCCCAAGCAGAGCAGGGACCTGACTTAGCCAGAGCATCACAGAGCTGGGCAGGAGTGGGGAGGAATTTCTCCTGAAGCACTCTGCACATTAATTCACAGTGGAAACAGCAAGCACTGAAAATAAATGGAAGGTGACACGTGGAGCTGTGAGAGGCAGGAGATGAGGAGCCCATACACAGGAGCTGCCACAGCCTTCCTGCAGGATCCCTGCTCCTGTCCTGCAATCCTCACTCTCCCCCACAGCCCCAGAGCTGCCTGGCACCAAGGGGGGAATCTCCCCATCCATTGCTGGTACTTGGGAAATCAGCCACCCCTCCTCAGTTTTCTGATAAATGACAAAAACTAAATCAGTATCATGCCCTAATATTTTAACAGCTCCCAGCAAACTTCTAGGGCAAAAAGCCAGCCAGCATTCCCCACTGCTCTTTGCTTTCTATTCTTTGATTTCCTGTAGGAATAAGAGAGATCCCAGAGAAGACACTGCTGGAGTCAATTAGAGTACAGTGTAAATAAGTCATCCTGCACAGAGAGGAGTCACTTTTTTTTTTTGGTAACATTACCCTAAATCAATAAAGCCTTTGCAATAATTATCTTTTGAAACAGGATGGTCTATGTTACATCTAATTTGGCATCCCATGAACACAGTGCAGGAGGAGTGTTTGGTGTGTTTGGTCCCATGACTCAGATGTCACCCCAGCACACCATGGAAATCATTACCAAGCTCCAGACTAAAATTAAAACTGCTGGCCTCAAATCCTTCTCAGAAAGCCCACCTGACAGTGTTGCAGCTGAAAGACAAACATGAATCTGAAATGGTTCTACATGGTGAAACCAGTGCCATGGTCTGAAACCAGCTGGTGAGACCCTGTGGTTGCTCACCAGGAGCAGACACAATAACTCTCTTTTTGGAGAATAAGATTATTTAATGAGGCTGATTTGAGGCAGGGCAAGAAGGCAAAAGACAGAAAAAGGAGGAACAAGAGCAGAGAGCCCAGTGCAGGCTGGAGCACTGCTGCTCAGGGTCACCTCTGCAAGGTGAGCAGAGCTACCCAGTGCCAGGCCCAGCTCTCAGCCCCCTCCATCCTTATCTGCAGCAACAAGGAAGCCTTCCCAGAGCTGTTCCCAGGAGCAGAGGAGCTGCAGGTAACCCTCAGCCCCCAGGAGATGCTTTCCAGGGCAAGGCAGAGCTGCTGAGCTCCCAGCCTGCAGTGAGAGTGATGCAGACCCCATGGCAAGCAATGGATTACTAGCAGGACACACAACAGTTTTCAATAAATCTAATATTTCAAAATGCTCTTTCTGCCAAAGCAGCACTTAATACTTCTGTCAATTACAGGAGTGAGCAATAATGAGCTTTGGATCTAATAGTCTCTTCAGCAGAGTGATCTCAGAGTGCTTTGCCAGCACCAAAGAACTGCCATGCAAGACATAAGGAAATTCACATGCAAAGATCACTTCCTCCCAAATTAAAAATAAAAAAATGTAGCTACTTCTATATTGAAGTCCAAGAGAGAACAATTCACAACACCCACCTGGCACACGGCACACAGAAAACCAGGTGATTCAGAGGGAAAGTTCTGCAGGAGAGAGCTTCAACCCCTTGGAGCTGGGGTTTAGCAGTAAATACATCTGCTCTTCAGAGAGCAGCCCAGGAGCCTTGGGGAGCTCCTGTGAGCACAGGAAAGACAGCAGCAAAAGACTTGCAGTCTGAAATACTTCCTTGCTGTATTGGGTTGCCACTGATGGAGATGTGAAGCCACTAAAACTACAACTGTTAGCATCCAGACACTCCATCCAAAGCTGGGGCACCTTGGTTTAGCAGAGATGACACAAATAACAAAACCTGCATCACTTCAGAGCCATCCTCCTCTTCTGCAGAGCATGGAGATATTACTGGGTTTGAACTAAACCATGACTCCTTGGCTGTTACAGGGGCAGGCATAGCCTCTAGCATACTAAAATCTGTCATTATTTAGTCTGTGGTTGGTTAATTTCAAACAGACAGAATTACTTCTCTTAAGTCAAGGGGTTTTAGAGCAAGGAGCAATGGAACTTCCCCATATTGCCTCCAGAAATGGGTTAGAGGTTCAGGGGCATTGCAGGATTGTTTGCAGGGGCTGCAGGGGAGCTGCATATTTGGGGCATTCACTCCATTCCTTGTTAACCAGGCAGCTGGGGAAACCACATCGAAAGCCAGGAAAAAAACCCTCTCCTTGGATCATTCACTCTTTGGGAGAAGAAAAAACCATTTACAAAATTTCAGTTCACTTGATAGGTTTGGAGACATCAAGCAAAACCCCACACTGAAAATGGGGATGCCACTGCTAGTAATTATGAAAAAAAAAAAATACACAAAAATACACTTTGCATGGTGGGAGGGGAGATGGCAAAGCCAGCCCTGAGAGGCCAGGAGCACTTCTGATCACTGCTTGCTGATATCTTGCTGTCTTGTATTAAAGGCTAAGCTCCTTATGGGGAGATTTGCCACTGCCCTGCATTCTGGAGGAGCTGCCTCAGGTCTTAAAGAAAGGTTTAATCTCTCGACCCAGGAGAAAGGCAGAGCCACTTTCCCTCTTCCTGGCCTCAGAAGGTGGAATCCTGGGGAACAAAATGACTTCACTGTTCTGAGCAGCACAACATTACCCTGAGCTCCCTGTGAAAGGCATTGGAAGCAGCACAAGTCACCTCTTCCCACTGCTACTGCCCTGGTGGCAGATCCTGCTGTTGTGAAGTTAAACCAACCAGAGTAATTAGTTGCTGAAATCTGCAAAATCTGTCCCCTCAAAAATCAGATACTGGCATGAAAGCATTTTCCAGGCTCCCAGTCAGAGCCCAGGGCTGAGGGAGCAGAGGCAGAAGTGAGGATGCAGAGGTTTGTGCTGGGGATGCCGAGGAGCTGGGAGGGTGAATCACACCCAGACTACAAGAGAGACCCTGATATATTTATATTAAATAAGTTTGCTGCTGAGATAAGCACCGATTTGGGGCTCATTTGAGAGCAGAACATTTGAGACAGTTAAAGTCTGGAGCGAGTGAGGCTAATTAGCCCATCCATTAGGGCAGGGTGAGTATTTCACTCCTGACACTTTATTTTCAGCTAACAGCAGCCCCGTTCCCCTCCCTGCCTGACATCACTCCCTGTTTCCAAGGGCAGTTTGACTCCAAGAGGTCAGGAAGATGAGAGATGCAGGCAGAGCACAGAGAGGGGCACCAGGAGCAGGGAGAGAATTTCTTGGCATTCCCTTCCCCATGGATCTTGCTAACACCAGGCTGGCCAGACACTGCTACCCCATTCCCTAGCCAGGAGCCCCAAATGCTCCCAACCCCGTGTCTGGAGTCTTGTGGCTCCAGCAATGTGCACCAAGCTCCTTGAATTCCCAGCTCAGCTTCCAGGGAATGGAGGTGTCTGTCCCCTTTTCCCAAGCACCCAAAATTCACCAGTTCGTTCAAATTCACACAGTCAGTGCAAATGGCATTGGATACACCTAAATGTCCTGCCCATGTATGGGTCCCATAACCACTGTGGAGAAATTCTGATGACTGCATTGGAAGCTGAACAGTGGTTTCCAATATTTAAATTTTTTTTTTAACTGGAGTCTTCAGGGTCCATGTATTCAGGGCTTGTTAGGATGAACAATTACATAATGAAAAGAAAGCCAGACATGAGCTGCCCACACATGGTAAAGAAAATCTTAAAAGTGCACAGGAAGAGCCTCAACTGCATTCCTACTAGAAAACTACTCTTAAAGACCCAATTCCTATTAAACGTTGGGATTTTTCTGCACTCCTGAGGTCCCACTCCACAGTTTCTCAACAAGTAAGAAGGAAACAACCAGGGATGAACACCAGGTGAGGTTTAGCTGAGCAGGATCCTCAGCACAGCCTCAGCCCCTGGGGACCAGCACACCCTGATCAGCATCACCTCCTCCTCAACTGGGAACCATGCACAGCTCTCCCCTGGCACAGCCGTGTGCCAAAGCAGCAACTTTTTGAAGAAGGAGGCTGGCAAAAACCTGGAGAAAGGGCAGAACAGCTGCACCTTGGCCATTTGATTGCACTGCAAGAGAATTCAGCATCTGCAGAAGGCAGAGCAGTAGCTGGTGGCTTCAGGATGCTGCTGAGCAGTAGCTCAGACTGTTCCCATGAGCTGTGATGCCTCTCACCAATGCTGAGGGGATGGAGACAGGGACTCAGGCTGCTGGAGCTGGAAGTTGTTATAAGGTGATGGCAGGAAACTGCTGTCCCAGGAAAGCCAGACCTGATAGCCACACAGCAGAGCTGCCTTTGCCCCCTAACAGCCTGCTGGGAGCCCTGGCCCTTCATCCACCCCCAAGCAACCAGCTCCAGACAGGAGCTGCTGGCTTTATCCTAAGCCAGCTGAGCTCAGTGTGACTTTCTGCAGGGTATCTGAGTGACTAAGTACACAAAAGCAGCTGAAATCAAATTATTATCCACTTGGATCCCTTCCAGCCTCCTGATCAAGTTGCCAAATTACTTCCCATTAACTTTTATTTTTCCCACAGCCATTCAGACTTCCTCTACACTTTAGCCCATTGCCAGTAAGTATTTTAATGGCCAACTCTTGTTCTTCCAGCTATCTTGGGGTGGTCTGGTGGCCACAAACCCTGTTTGTCCTCTGCACGTTGGCACCCAGCCACGCACAGTAAAGAAACTGCCTGGTGCCTATAGGCTGGATGCAAAATCCACCCAACTCCAGAAATAACCCTTCCATCAGCTCTCACAGACTTGAAGGGAAAAGCTACAGATCAGCCCGTGCCACAGGAACACTGTGTGTGTTGTACACATGGATGGAGTGATAGAGAGAGCCTGTATGTGGCCATGAAGGAAACTTTTCTCCAGGAGGACAGCCAAGCTCTGGAACAAGCTGCTCAGAGCCTCTCTGCAGGCTCCATCCTCAGAGCTTTTCAGGACCAGGCTGGAAAAATCCCTGAGCAGCCTGGCCTAGCCCAGAGCCTTGCTGGGGGCAGAGACCTCAGTCCTTCCCACCCCATTACTCAGGGATTAAAGCTACTCCACTCTCTTTTCTTGCTTCCCCCCCCGCCACACACCCCATGTTTACCAAGCATCAGTGCTTATTCTGCCCCATGAGATGCCCAGGTTGCTTTATTTTTACACACTGCAGTGGGATGCAGTATCAGCCTGATAGAGAAAGAGGGAGGAAGGTGAAGGGGGAGTGATAAAAAGCAGCAGAGTTTTCCATCCCAGCCACTAAGGTCTGGTGTCAAGTCATCACCATTCCCATAAGCCTGAGACTGTCAGCTGATGGATGAGGAGGCACCAGCATCTCTGTTTTCAGGCAGAAGCAGGACTAAGGGTAGAAATATTCCTGTGCTTGGTGTGGCATTCTGACTGAAAGCCACTGGGGTTTTAAATATTTTACTCTAGGAGGCTCATCCTTCTGAAACCACTTCAGTTATTCAGCCTGGAATACTTACTGCCTTCCCCTCCTCCTGCTGGCACTGACTAATGACACTGCTTCTCTTGAAAGCATCTCAGAAACAAGGATCTAACATCTGACTTGCCCCTTGCTGGCACTCGTGCTCCAGGTAAGAGCTCACCAGGTCAGGAGGAGGGCAGTGCAAGCAAGGATGAAATAAGTGCAACCTCTGGGCACCTCTGGAATGTGGCAAGAAAAGGTTTCACCATGTAATTTGGGTCCTTTGAAAGTCAGGTTTTTTGTTGGTGGTTTTTTTCTTTTTTTCTTTTTTTTTTTTCCTCTTTTTTTTTTTTTTCTGGAGCATATCTCAATCACTGCATTAGTAGCACATTTCCAACACACAAAAAGGTCTACTGAAAAAAACCCCACCAACAAGAAAACCACACTTCTATTAATGAACGTTGATTTATCTGCAAATTTTCTGCTCAGTGCTTGGCCTGCCTGGTGGTTATCACAGTGGTGGCAGAGGCTTGGAGTGCCAGTGGGATGCAGACCCACATGTTCATTCAGATAATACTCATGAATCTATAAATATGACTTTGAAATATCCCTTTTGATAACATCAGGCCAGATTTCATAACTTATTTACCCTGAACAGCAGCAGCTAACTCCAGAAATAATCCTGCTGACTGCAGAAGGATTACTTCCACACCAAACCCAGGGACATGGACCAGGTCTGGGAGGTGCTCAAGGTTTGGTACCAAGGTACCATTTATCAGTGGATTTAAACAGAGCAGAGGGGTTTATAGTGTGTGCTGAGACACATCCATGGGCTCAGGAGAGGGCTGCAGCCCAAGGCAGCCTCAAATCTTCTGCACCAGCTGCTCTTCAGGACACAGAAAAACCTGGATCTGGGTTCAGCCCCTCTGCCAGTCACCAGCACTCCTGGTGGGAAGCAGGGGGAGGCTGCTGGCAGGCTTGGGTGGCTGATTCACATGTAGCTTTCACAGCTCTTTTTATCTTTTGCTCCCTTCTGGTGTTATTTCAATGTTGATTTGCATAGTCAATATGAAACTCTTTACATATAAACTGCCTGCAAGGATGACACCATCAATCCTCAGCTCTATTCACAGAATTTATTATTTGTTTCAATTTAAGGGAGATCATTGCCGGATTACACAGTTGCTGATGAGGATTTATATTTGCATTTACAGCAAGCAAAATACATGTCCTCTTTTTTTTTTTTCTTTTTTTTTTTTTTTTCTTTTTTTTTTTTTTTTCTTTTTTTTTTTTTTGTAAGTCATCTCCACAAATGTGAAAGAGTGAACAGATTTAAATCAGTGAGTATACACTCCTGAATGCTTCCAGCTCCCCTTCTGCAACTTGTCTTTCCTGCAGACAATATTACAAATTAGCCAGCATCTGTACAACATCAGGGATGTGAGCTTGATCACAGGAATTAAGGGATATTATTGAGACAGTTCCTAATCATAGGTGGCTGTGGCACCAAGCACTCAGATGTGTTTTTGCCAGGTGGTTTAAATGAACTGCAAAAGGCAGTGAGGTGTGTTTATGTGACAGCATATCTGACATCAGAAATCCTCCCTCCTATGTATTAAACAAGCCTATTAACTTCCAGAAATGGATTCACCCATATAGAAATGTCAGGCTTCGTGAAAAACAGGGCTGTAAAGATTAAGGGTAGAAGAAACAGAGTTTCAGGAGATATTACACTTATCTACTCTGACCTATTGAGCAGCATAAAGCTTGTAATGAAGCAGATTTCACCAAATAAATCTTTTGACATAAATCCCAGAGGATGTGGAAAGAGAAAAACATGGATGCATCACAAAAGCAGCTGAACCCTGGCTTCCCATCTAACTTGGGAAAGAAGACAGCTTGGCTGTGATGCTCTGCATCACCCACAGAAGTTCAGAAGAGTTACAGCTCCCCTGGACAGGAGGGATGGCTGAGAGCAGAACCAGCCCCACAGATGCTGAGTGCTAAGTAAGCCTTGGAAAAACCGAAGCAGAATTGTTTTCCAAGACAACAGGAGGATAAATGCTGCATCTCTATTGTCCCCTGACAGCAGAGGGATGTTCCTCAGAGACTTGGTATGATGGCATCAGGAATCTCCTGCCTCTTGGGACCTGCCAAGAGAGGCAACTTCCACCCCCCCCACCCTCCCCCAAAAAACCCCAAAGTGGGAGCTGAGCAGGTTTCTGGTATCCAGGTGCAAAGCAGGAGAAGTGCTAACACAGGGCAGAGATAATCAGTTTTCTGTTCACAGACCTCCCAGCTTGGATCTATCTGAGCCTGAAACAGTGATATCAAGGATTCATTTTATTTTCCTGAATTGCCACCCCCAGAAGGTAACAGAGACCAGAGTGAATGATCAGTCAATTGCAGGATCACTACAGGAATGGCAGGGATGAAAGAAACTTCCTCACTTCAAACTTCCTCAAACCAATATGAACATCAGCCTCTCATTAAAGGTCTTAAATGAGTGAAACCCATGCAAATGTGTCCTCCTTTCCTTCAGCAGGTTTGCCTGTAAGATTTTCCACTGTCTTTTATTTCCCAGTTACCTGCAGTCATTAAAAGGGTGCTATAATTTGTGCACAAACCACACCAGCCAGCTGAAAGCTCACCCAGGAGAACGGGTGTTTATCACAAAAAGCTCAACTCTGCTTTTCAAGCAGTATCAGCTCCTGCTGTCCTGATTTTTTAAGTCCAACAGACAATCAGAGCACGAATCAAAGCCCAATGGACGAGTCCGACATTTAGGGCTTTCAGCAGCATCTGCATCAGCCCCTCCAGCCCCAGATCAGCTCCCTGACTGCAACCAAGGATAAACACAACCCTAGACTTAACACAGCAACCATTTACCCCCTTCCTGCCTGGTTTAAAGGCTGCCTGAATCAGAGGCAGTGATACAGATCCAAGCCGAGGAGCATCCGACCTCTCTCTTATTCTGCAAGACAGATTTGCCCCAGGCACCTTTGGTGCAGAATAACAGCAAGTTACTAATGCAAAATAAAGACCAGAATCCTCAGTCAGGTGGAGTAAGCCAAGGAGATCCAATCCTCCTCTTGTCATAGCTCAGTTTGAAACCTGAACCTGCATCCCACTCAGTGCCCAAGAGTTCTGCCACCTCTCCCTGAGCCCTGCTGGACTTGACAGCCACGTTCTCCCAGTAACATGCAGCACTCTGTTATTAATGCATTCATAATAACAAAGAATATGAGAGTTTCTTTATATATGTCCCATCCCTGGCAGTGTTCAAGGCCAGGTTGGATGGGGCCCTGAGCAGGCTGGGCTGTGGGAGGTGTCCCTGCCCATGCAGAGGGTTGGAACTGGGTGAACTTTAAGGTCCCTTCCAACCCAACCATTTTATGGTTCTATAATATACCTCTATATAGGTGTTGTTGCTTTTGCATCAGTGTTTGTCTTGGAAATCCCTTGCAAGTGGGAGCAGAGCCGCCAGCCAGGGGCTGCAGAAGTCCCTGCTGGGGGGGTGAGCAGCAGAAAGGTCTCTCAGGTCAATGTCCTGGCTTGCTCCAAGCACAGGTTTGTTTATCCAGACTGCACAAGGGCTCGCAGGCAATTCAGACTGGCACGAAGTTGTTCAATGAGTCAGAAAGAAAAATAATGTCCCATACATTAAATGAGCCCTTGTGAAACCCGAGCTGCTCAGAAGCCATTGACACCACTGGCTCAGAAGGCTGCCAAGTGGCTGTTGCTGAGGCTTCCACCACAGAACATCTGGGTCTGGCAGGGGTTATTTAAACCCAAAGCAAAGGGAAGCAGAGTGCTTTGGGTGAGCAGGGCAGCCCCTGCTCCCTCAGGGTCTCACCCGCTGACCCAGTGTGGTGCCAGCACTGTCACTTGGTACCTGAGCTGAACTTGCTCTGCAGCTGTCACCTCCTGCACTACAGCTCTCTGCAATATTAAACAAGACAACACAACAGCCTCCCTGGTCCTCAGCACATCTCTTCATCACCAGACTTCCAGGCCCCAGCCACCTCTTTTCCCATTTCAGAGCAACAGCAGCTAAAACCCAGCAGACTGGCATAGCCCACCCCCCTCATGACAACATTTTCTGGGGGAAAGCAGGCCATGCAATTGGTTTTGCCAGCATTAGGACCCAGACCTGTGCTAGCAGATTGCAGTCCTGCAGAGATGTGTCCCTAGGGTGCAGCCCAGAGCTCCAGCAAGGGAACCTTCCCAGGCTGAGCCCAGCATCCCACCCTGACTCCTGGGCCAGCAACCAGGGACCCCTGCCTAGCCTTGCCTGGGGGAAAGCATCTCTTCTCATGTGTCTGTCTGTAAAACCAGATTAAATACTGCTCAGTCATTTTCAAAAGCAACTGGAGAAATGACCCAGAAATTAGCTGGAAAAGTGCATGTATTCATCAACATTGCATGTAGTCATCACTGCATGGGGGAAAACAGTCAACAGGGAAATAAGAAAAAAAAAAAGTCTCCCTCTTTTGCTTCTTAGTGTGAATTTCTTTATTTCTTTCATGTTTTGTAAAACCTAAAGATGCACACACACACCTATCTGTTATGCTGCTGCTCTGATCTGGAAGGCAGAAGGAGGTAGGAGTGGCCCACATAGCAATGATCCCAACACCAACTCACAGAATCACCCAGGTTGGAAAGGAGCTCTGGGATCATCAGCTCCAACCCTTGATCCACTCCCCCCCTGGTTCCCAGCCCATGGCACTCAGTGCCACATCCAGTCTCTTCTTAAAAACCTCCAGGGATGGAGAATCCACCCCCTCCCTGGGCAGCCCATTCCACCTCTGTCAGCTCAGAACCCAAAGCACCTCAGTGCAGCCTCTCCTATAAGCCCTGACACACAGAATAAGGTTTAATCCATGCCAAGTGTGAATTAAACTGAACCAAACTTCAGGCAGGGAGAGCTCAGCCCGTGCCCTCAGAACAGGGCACCTTGGGAACGGGCATCAGGGTGAGTGCAGATAAGAACATTTCCTCCAGGGAAGTTTTTTATTTCTTTTTAATGTAAACAGTCCCCAGAAAAACTCAGTCAAGACACCAAGTTAACACAAAAAAAAAAAGAAAACAAATCCATCTCATTTCACTTTAGCATTTCTTCACTGGGTTATATTTCCAGTCAGAAAGACCCGGCAGGGGCACATTTAATCTGAGCAGCATCTTGCCATGATTTATGATAATTGATATTTAATGGCATAATTTTAGACTGGTGCAGTGAGCTTTGACACCCGAGAGATCTGAAAAATTTTGCAGTGGAGGTTCTCTGTACACAGAGAAAACTGGCTCCTTGTGGGGCCAGAAATGCCTCAAGTCTCCAGAAAACATTCTTAGCCCCTTGTCTTCCAAGTGAATAAACAGATGTACTTGAGACAGAATTTTAATAATCTGTTCCTAATTGCAATGGACTGATGGGGAGACAGGGGCTGGAAACAAGGAGGCAGAAGGGTGTGGGATGTAAATGTGATCACAGGGGCTGGAGGGGATGGGAGAGAGCACAGAGCACAGCTGAGCACAGGGAGGGGAGCAGAGATCCAGGTGGTGTCAGGGGTGAGGAGCTCACACACAGATCCCAGCCTGGGAGCCAGGAGTTTGCTGATCCATTTCTTTTAGTTGATGCATCCCTTGCATCAAAACCCTTTATTCCTCTATCCATCTGCTTGGTTCTCAGCCCCCAGCATCCAAGGCAGATAACAACATCCAAACAGCATCATTAACCCCTCCTCCCTTTGGTTCTCCAAAATGCAGTTACACAACCAGCTCCCCAGACACTCTGTGCCTGCCTAGCAATCCCTGCCTTGCTCTTGCCAAGACAACAGTTTTAACTGCACACAAAAAAACCCAACCCAAGCCAGCCCACAGCTGCATCCTCACGGGTTTCATTGTTCCAGTGGGGACAGCTGAATCTGGGGATTTTTTGGCTCATCCTCCTTCTCTTTATTCCCATCTAGACAAGGAAGGCCAAGCACACGTACCAGCAGGCAGCAGAGCCTGGTACCCAGCCTGGCACAGGGCTGGGGACATCCCCATGGCCACACAGCTGCCTCTGCTCCCAAATCCTTCCTTCTTTTCCCCCTGATGGGAGCACGTTCCTGCCTGAGCACACGTGCCTGCAGGCAGAGGGCATGCAGGATAGCACACAGCTACTTCCTGGCCTTCATTTCCATGGAGATCTCCAAATTCCTCTCAAAATCCAGGGCAGCCCTGTCTGGCATCAGTCAGCACCCAGCTCCAGCCTCAGCATCCCCCCAGGAGCCACCTGCCCAGGGAGCATCCCAATGGGACAGCCTGCCAGCCCCCTCTCCTTGAGGAGCAGCAGTACCATGGGGACAGGCACATCTCAGCTGCACTGCCAATTAGCTTGGGGGTTTAAGAACCTCCTGTTACTTTGATGGTTTTTTTTTTTCCTCTTTCAAAGTTTTAGAGTTTGGTATCCACACCCTTCAGTACCAGTTTGAGGCTTATTATGCTGCTGTGCAGATCTGGAACAGCCACCTGAAGGCTTTGCTGCTTCCTTTGGGAAAGAGGAGTTTGCTGTAGTCTTTTCTCCTCATTTTCCAGTGCTGCACAGATAGATCACCTCAGCCCTTTGTATTGCATAATGACAAGCCTTTCCCTCCTCACCAGCCTCTAACAAGGGTGGTTATTTAAAGCACTTTTAAGTACATCCCTTTGATTTGTATATTAGTATTCACTAGGCAGGAAAAAAAAAAATAGGACAAAAATAGGATTTGCTTTAATGCGGTCTCATCTTCTTGTTTATTTCTTATTATTTCCACCCTTTGTAACTATGTAGGTCAAACAGAGCAAATTAATTTCAGTGCATCTGTCCTAACACCAGTGACACAAAGGGTGCTCTGAATGGGAACACGGGTGCAGGAGCTCCCTGAACTGGAGCAAGTTTGACCCATTTATCAAACTTCAGTTTTACAGTCAACACATTTCATAATCTGCTTATAACTGCACACCTGATCCTGTGAAAATTCCCTGGCTGCTCCTGATTCCAGCACCCTCAGACAATGGAGGAGACAGCTACAAGAGCCAGATGGCACAGACAAGGAGGTGATGGCATCACTGCAGCTGCTGCAGCTCAGCCCCAAACCTGCCCTTTCCATGGCAAAGGGATGGGCAATGATATTTTGATAGTTGACTGCTAAAGGCAAGGTATCTGGAAGTGCTTTCCTAAGGCAGTCTAGCCAAAAATTGGGCTGGCAAAAATGCACAGGAGCCAGGGGAGTCCATGGGCACCTGCTTGCCAAGCCAACACCAACCCAACCCCAAGCCCATGCTCTACACATCTTACTTTAAAAAAAATAATAAATTAATAGATTAACCCAATACCATTTCTTAAGCAAACATAAGCATTTTCCAACAGAACTGAAACAATGCTCACTTTGAAGACAGAAATTCCCCAGCCCTGTATGGATGCAAGTCCCTTCCTTCCTCTGCTACTGCCTGGCTGTGCTGGAGCAAGAAGCTGTCCCTCTCCTTTCCTCCCCATCCAAGCAGCCCCAGCAGGACAGCCAGCACTCCTCTGCTCTGCTCTCCAGCATCACCTCATTTATCTCCAAAGCACTTGGAAGGGTTTCTCTCTGCCATACTCTTACCCACCAGGGAGAAGGCAGCTGCCAGCCCTGTTTACCTCTTCCCTCCAAGCAGGCTGAGAAATCATTATGTGTCCCCCACAATTCATTTCTATTTTTCCTCGATGGGCACAGATTTATCTGAATTATTGCATCATTTGCAGAAAACAAAGATATTATTATGGAATGCAGCTTTGAAGGAGAAAGGCTTTCTGTCGCTGAGTGAGAAATTCACGACCTGGCAGAGCTCTGAATTCAGTGGCCTCCTTGTAGGGAAAAACTCAATGCATCACTTTTGATCAATTGTACTTTCAAGTCATTTCCTTATTTACGGGTGACTGGGAAGACACTTGAGCTGGCAAAATAATTCATGTTTGTTTGCACAGACAAACCCAAATTTAATAATGCAGCCTTTTTTTAAAATAAATACAGTCATGCATTACAGAAAACTCCTTTAAAATCACTCTTTGTAGAAAATTCACAGCGTGAACTCCAAAGTGCCTCTTTTCTTCCTCTTAAGTGAAAACCTTCTCTCAGGTACATGTGCTACACTTCATAAGCCACTGAAAAAAAAGAACCAGTCTCTGAATTTCTATGGCAAGTCAGGAGATTTCTCCTACTCAGATCCATGAATGCCAAAACTTCCATTTGGTTCCTGAGGCTTTTCAGACAACACCTCTGAGTCCATTCTGTCCCAGCTTCTGCCTCCCCCTCTTGCCCCCCAGCAGGACCCCAGGTTTGGGGGACACTCACCTGAGCAGCCTCTGCTCTTTCCTCCTTGCTGCTCTTCTTCCTTCTGCTGCTCTGCTCCCACCTCTCCCTTCCTCCCCACCTCCTCATTATCACCTTATCCATCCACCCCCTGACTGAGCTCAGCTGTGTCCCCACTCCTGAGCTCCTCTCCATGTCCCCCCTGCTCTCCCCATGCTCCTTGCACTCACTGCATTGCTGCTCTTACCTTTTCCCTTCCCCTTTTCCTTGGAAAAGCCACACAGAGGAGGACATTCCCTTCCTCCTACCTTTGATCCCTCCATTTTTCCCCCCCCAGTTTGATCAGTAAAGAGCAACAGGTGCCTCAGGACCCTCCTTCTCACCCCCTGTGACTCCTTGTTCCCTGGCTGCCAAGGAGAAATCCCAGCTGGAAAACAACCCCAGGGGAAGATGTTTGCCTTCCAGCAGCTGGGAGCAGAGCAGAGGATGCCAGGGAAAGCTGAGTGTGAATACCCAGCCTAGAAGCAAGGAAGAGGGAGAAGAAATGGCATCCCTGGGAGGAGGAGGATGAGGATTTTGTGGCCACGGCTCCCCCAGGGACTGGCACCCTGGAAGTTCTGTGCCTGTGCTCCCAGATCCCAGTGACCAGAGGGATTCAGGGCATCTCTTCTGCCTCCCAGTTCCCAATCTGCTAGAGGCTGATAATACACCTCCCCTCCAATCCCTTTCCTCTTGTTTTTGGTTTGTTTTTTTTTTCCTGCTCAGATGGTAAATTCCTTAAAGCAGGGACTGTCTCATTGGGGCTTTAAACGAAGCCTGGGAGAATGGTTTTGCTTTCAGCAGCCCCCCTTGCAGCCAACCAACCAGCCTGGCACCACCCCAGAGCAAACAGCATTGAGATGCTTTTGGTTGTCTTCCTCGTGGTCTTAGAAATTGCCTCAAGAATTATTTTTGTGCTTTCCTATGACTTTAAATAAAAACAAATTACGACAGTGTTGAAAGCGTAAAAGTACGTATTGAATTTTTTATATTTTATGTATGTCCTGAATTTATTTTTGCCCCAAAATGCTCTTAAAGGATTTGTTTACTTATTTTAATAGTCCTAATTTTAAATCCATTTAAATGTATTTATGCATCTTTAGACCAAACTCGGTGGCATTTATACCACAGTAATGAATTGTAGGACAGCGATGGATACAGAGAAAGAAACCCCTCCCTTTTTTTAGAGCTCATATTAGCACCACTTTATAAATTCAATAGTTCATTGGCATGCACAGAGTCGAGGGACCTTTGCTAAACTAGGACATTTGATGATAACTGTTTGAGAAGATGCACATTGAGAAAATCATCCTTATTTTAACGTCAGGAAATTAGAAATATTATAATGAATTCCAATTTTTCACATCTATCATCAAAGCCTTTGAAAAAAGGTCAGTATCTAAAGTTGTTATTTTAAAATGCCTGCTGCAATTTGCCTTACTGTGGTAATTACAAGGAAAGTCCCCACAGCCTAACACCACAACAGCCCTGGGGGACCCTTCTTATTCCTGATTGTCAAGAAATTTCAGCATCTGAAGGAAAAAAACCCCGATGCATTTCACAGCCATAATGAGTATGATGGTCACAGTAAGCATTATATAAAGTATTTACATTTCATGCTTTCTCTGAACTGGGAGCTCCCTAAAGTCTGGGGTAGCCTGAATATAACGAAATGTTTTATTTTTTTATTTTTTTTAACATTGTCAAACTATTCCTCTACTTAAAGACAAATCTATTTCAAAACTATTTGCTGCATTTGACCCCCATTTCCCACGTTCTCCAGTGGGGTGCCTGGCCTTGCCCTGCTGCAGTGCCCCCCAGCTTTTCATCCCTTCATTGCTCATTGCCATTCCAGCCCAGCCCCAAGGAGCAGGGAGCTGTGGCCTTCCCGGGGATGTTTAATGGCTATGGATAATCCCAAATTCCTGCAGAATGGTAATTAGCATCCCAGCTCCTGGATAGTCATTTTTCCAGCATTTGAGGGCAGGCTCTGGCAGAGGTGATGCTGGCAGCATCGGAGCTGTGCACCAGGGTCTGAGGAAGTGGGGAGGATTCCTCCCCTTGGGGAAAGCCCAAACCATCCTCAGCTGCAAGCTGAGCAGAACCAGCAGTGCCAGGAACACCTGCTCAGCCCCTCCTGGTGAAGGACCATGGAGTGGGTGGTGGGTCCAGCCTGCTCTGCCTGGGCAGCATCTTCCTCCCCATCCTAAAGGAAGGGTTTGGGACCCAAGACACGGCCAATCCCCGCCCAGCTCTTTTTGAGGCAGCTCTTTGCATGCTGCCAGCAAAGGATTTCATCCCTGCTGGGGCCTGAGAGGCTAAGGCAAGGCTTCTTCTGCTTACCAAGAAGTAGCAGCCCCTGAGAGATAACTACCAGATATCCAATCTACATTTAAAAGTCGTATTCAATCTCCCCTTATTACAGCTGCAACCCCCCCAGCCATCTAGCTCAGATAAAGTAACAAAGCTGCACTGGCACTGATTGTAACTGAATGCAGTTAACCTTAAAAAGACACTTTTACAAACAAAGCAGTTTCAGCTGGATTTAAATTTTAGTTCTCGCACAAAGACTTAAGAACAGGTTCCTCCCCATTATTCAATTTAACAATAATAATAAAAACCTCCATGACAACTATAACAAAAAGACTTTGATAAAGCCTGAAACCTTTTTGATAATGAAACATACAATTTCCCTGTTTGAAGCATAATTCCCCAGAGAACATTTTTAAAAAGATACAGAAGAACTGTCGTTTGGAAATTGTTAATGTAAAGACCTGGGTACAAGAACAGCCCCTGTAAAAAACAGACTTGGAGAAAAGCTGGAGAAAGAATAGTGGGTAGGAGAGCCTAGACAGCTAAATGGAGTGTCTCATTAGGACAATTTCAGGAGTCGATAAAAACTGCCAAAGTTGAAAAAGATTCACTAGGCTGCTGGGTTCAATTTTCAGTTAATTCAGAGATGGAGAGGTCACCCCAGCCAGGAGTCATCTGGTTTGGTTCCTGCAGTGCAGATGAGTTAACTCTGCTGGTAACCACCTCTGTTCTCCTGCCAGCTCAGCAAGATCCCTTTGCTGGATCATGACAGCTGCTCCCATCCCTTTTTTTTTAAATAAGTCTATAGCCACACATCTATAATGTGCTTTGAACATTAATTAAGAGCAGATCAAGTGTCATATAAGAGCCAGTAACACACATTAATTAAGGTTAGTCCTGCTCTTACTCAGTTCAAGTCTTGATCTTTCAAGTTTTCTCATCAATACCTTATCACCATAAAGCCAGAGAGGAATTAATGCACTCAGAGGATGTCAACTATTTGAAGAGGATCAAGCACTTGGGATGCTGAAACAACCAGAGCAGAAGCTCTGGATCAGTGAATGTAATACAAGAGAGTCAAAAAGTGCAAAACCATCGAGGCGACAGGGCCACATGGCTCCACAGCTGAGGTCACTGAGGGGACTCCAGCATGGGAATGATCTTTACATGCTCTATTTCATACACCACAAGTTTTCACCATATAAGATTTTAATCAAATTTCAGCAGCATTTTTTTTTTTTTGTACTAGTGAACATTTTTAATTGGAGAGCACCTAAGGGATGTAAGTGTTATCACATCTTAAATAAAGCACATGAGCGCATTTCTCTTTTTATCTAGATGTTCTATCTGTTGTTTTTTCCACTGCAGTACTCCTGTCTCACCAGGACCTCATTGGTTAGACACATTACCAGCAAAGCTGTCAGCACTGCTCCCTAGAATAATGTTCTTGTCAACAAGGTGTGAATTTACAAACTCATTTGGAGAGACATAATGATAAAGTGCAAAGTGGGTGGAGGGGGGGAAATCAACTAATGAACCTGAGAAGTTCCTTTTAACACAAGGAAGGAAAAAAAAGTGTACTCGAATAAATTGGCCTCCTCTTAGGATCCATCCCAGCAATGCCCAAGATCTCAGTGGGCTGGATTTCCAGTGCTTTAGTGCTCAGCAGCTGATCCTGCCACCAGTGAGCTGGTCCTACCAGAGCTCCAGCAGCACTCCCCCGCACTTCAGAAGCTGCAAAAGCCAGGTTTTACTTCTGACACTTCGGGGATGAGGTTTCTTATGCAGAAGTTAAAGAGATCATTGATTCCCTTTGTACTGCCAAGAAAAAGACACTAATCCTCCTGCGGGCTGAGGTTCAGGCTCTCCCAGCTCCTTCATCCCCGTCACCCCCAGCGCCTGCCCCGAGCTGCAAGCACCAGCCAAGGCACAAACCAGATTTCACCACAACTCTTCCATCTGCCACTCCCTCGAAGCTGCTGATGATCCCATCTGAGAACCAAACCCAATAATGGCAATAAAACTCCCTTGCCAACATTCATGGGAGCATTTCCAGCGTTCCGGAATCCGCTGGGAGTCTCCAGCCAGCAAAGGTCAGGTTGGAAAGGAGCAGCCCTGGCAGAAAGGGATTAATCCCTCTTAAAAGTGGACAGACTTTTCTTTTGCAGAAGAGACTTCACTTTATTAGTCTGTTACACTAGTGGCAGGGTTCATTTCTCTTCAAAGCTGTGAAAGAAAAAGGTGAGTTGATTATTTATGGGTAGATTTAGTGCCCATGTCTGAAAGACAAGGAGGAAAATCCTAAAGTGAGGGCAATCTGTACTCCTGCTGACCAGCTCACTCCAGCCCATAAACTAGGGGTTTATGCACTGTAATTACAACCACTTTGGATGTTACACTGGCAATTAGAAGCCCCAGGTGAGGTCAAAGCCTTGCTGGACAGCTTTCCAGGTACTCAGGATGTCCCCACAGTGAAGGATTTATACACCACACATAAATTCTCTTGAGCTGCACCCTGATTTCCGAGACAGAGAATATTCTATCTGTCAAAAAATAAACTACATCTTCCAAATATTTTTCATGTTATCAGTGATGCCTGAAATTAAGAAGAGCCTTTAAAAAGAAAAAAAGAGGTGAAATGCTTCATGGGTTTTGCATCTGCCAGTGCATTCAGGTTTAATAGTTCATACCACACATTGCCAACTGTTAAGGAAAATTGACTCCATCCCACCCGGCCCAGCTGTCAGCAGCCAAGCTAGGAAAAGTTCACGTCTGAGGGAGTTTTTTGGCCAAGTTAGAAATAAAAATAAATTTGATAAGGGGAGACATCTAAGAGCAGCACCACTGCTCCCACCTGCAGCTGCCTGCCCTCAGCCCTCCAGCCCAGCACGGCTCGAGGCCCATTAGGACCAATTCCCTCTGTCTGAGTGCTCTGTGCCTTCAAGGTCCATTTTCTCCCTAGTTTCTATTTTTAAAAATTGCTGTAGCTCATAAGAGTACTTTTCCCTGTGCAGTGACAGGCTGTCACTCAGCCTGAGCATGCCCCTTCCCTGCCAGCAGTGTCCCAGGGAAGTCACCAAGCTCAGGGACTTTTTTCCTGTGACACATTTTGCAGGGGTGTCACTGGGTCCTGCACCATCTCCTGTCCCAGTGCCACCAGGGGAACACCACAGGACAGGAGAAAACCCTCCCAGTGCAAGAGGGCCAGAGCATCCCTAGGGCCAGAGCATCCCTAGGGCCAGAGCATCCCTAGAGCCAGAGCATCCCTAGAGCCAGAGCATCCCTAGGCTGCCCACTGCTCATGGAGTCAGCCAGGAGAATGCAAAAGGACAAAACTGAGAGGTAAAGCAGCACAGTTATTAAAACAGTGCCATTTTCTTTCATTAGACAACTGGCATTTTTCATTTGTCTTCATGGAGCACATTAATAAAGTAAAAAAATCTCAGTCAACAAATATGACAAAAAGATTCATGAACAGCACCAGCAGAGTTCAATTGAGAAAGATCGTGTTTTCTCCTAGCTCTGTGCTTAAATCATACTTCATTATTTTTGTTGTTTTTAATGTGTGCCATATTTATTATAATTTATGTGGTAAGACTTCACATGCTTTAAAAAACCAGTATGAAATACAAAGAGAAGTTTGCTAGTTCTGCTAGCTCAGTGGTACTTTTATTGTGGCACAAGGAAAAAAAAAACAAACTTCATTTCATGAGCCCAATAGAATCTTATCTAAAATTCCCCCTGGAGATTAGGATCAACTGTCAGACCAATTTTCCAGGCTGCTTAGGAGCTGAGTGAGGGAATGAGGGAGAAGCACACACACAATTGCTAAAAAATTCAATTTTAAAAAGTTGCAAAAGGGACAAACAAATCCATATGTATAAATAAACACTGCATTAAAATGTATTAACTCATCAGGAAGTTTGCCCCACGGACCAGTTCATATTTTTGCTAAACCACTGCAGTTTGTTTCATCATTCAGCACAGACTGGTTTGAGATGCAAGGAACCTTTGAGTTGCAAAGTTCATTCAGTTCCTGCACGGGCAGGGACACCTCCCCCAGCCCAGGGGGCTCCAAGCCCCATCCAACCTTCACCACTGCCAGGGATGGGGCAGCCACAGCTTCTGGGGGCAACCTGGGGGGCTCAGCACCCTTATAGGGAATTTCTCAATGTCTCATCTCAATCTCCCCTCTTGCAGTTTGAAACTTTTCCTCCTCATCCACTCCATCCCCTTCTAAAAGGTCCCTCTCCAGCTTTTTTGCAGGCTCCCTTGAGGTGCTGGAAGGTGCTTTAAGGTCTCCCAGAATAAGTTAAAAACCTTGATTGTGGCACTTCAGAAGAACCCTAGATTTCATGAAGGTCCTAAAAGCAACACAGAGAGACCTCACCATGATGTGTTCACTGCCTGGGATTTCTCACCACACCAGAGTGATGAGAGGAGCAGGGTCACAGCACAGCTCAGCAGCAAACCTGGGCTGCAGCTCAGGCACCTCCAGCACACAGGTCCATTTGGGCAGTGCACATTTGGGCACCCAGTGATTATTTCACTAAGAGATGGATTTCCTGCAAGAGCTGCAGGAGCTTTGCTTGTCTCGAGCAGGAGATGCTACAGAAGAGTTCTCAGCCTCGTTCCTCACTGATTTCTGCTTGGGGGTATTTATTTACTTCTGCAATGTAAGAAGATTCTTCCTGAGAAAACCAGCAGAGGGTCTGGAGGCTTTTTTTAATAGCAAATTGATTCTCTAGCAAAATAGATTTCTGGTAGGTGGGAAAGTTATATTTGTGATTTCTTTCATTTCTTCAAGGATTTAATGCCCACCACAGATTATCATAAATAACAAAAATACTGCTAAAGATGAGGAGCTGCCTTCAGCCCCTCTGCTCCCCAGCCTGCAGCCCATCTCCCCCTGAGCTGGGTGATGGATCTCATCATGGTACAGACCCAGCATCCTCCCCAGGACTTGGAGAGGGACTTGATCTTTTCCAGCCTTTATGATTCTCAGTCAAGCCATCCCTCCATTTCCACCTCTCTGTTCAGCTGACAAAGTGAGCACCAGCTATAACTCCCCAAGGGCTCGTGCCATCTCTGGTGCTGCAGGCAGATGGAAAATTAATTTTTTGGTGTCACCTTCCAGAATCCTGTGCAGGACATGAATCACTTTCCCTAGGACACTGACATTCCAGCATGGGAAATGTTCTGAAGCCTTGGCACAGCCATGGAGCTTGCAATTCCCACAGACTTGCTGGGGAATCAAGACATCAAAATAGCCTTGCCTAATTTTGAAAATCCTTCCCTGTAGTAGTGGCATAAGCACCTTAAAAAGATAATTGCCTTTACATTGGTAGGGCCCTGAGATTTTTCTGTTCAGCTGTCAGACAGAAAAACTAAAGCCCACAGAAAGTCACCTAATTAATTTTTATTGTCAATATCATCTCTGTGCATTCAAGGACTACCACGAAATCACCTCCTTTAAAAATCCCTGGAACACCTCTGTTAGTGCTGGATTTTCTATCTATAAAAAAGAACAACTTCCAGACAAATTTGAGCTGACAGTTTCCCTTTAACTTTTGATTTATTCCTGACAGGTTTTTATTAAATAGGATTTAGCCTTGATCCTACCTATCAGGACTACACCTGGATGGGATCAGCATGGGGAACACCCCCGGACCTGGTGCTTGCAGCAGCACAATTCCAGGGCACCAGCACAATTCCAGCTGGTGGGAATGCTGTTCCAGCTCTTAGAACTCCCATTACATTGAAGACAGCACAAAGAATTTATTAGCTTGGAGCCACCTCTTAGGTTAACCCACATCTTTGCTGTGCAGTGCCCATACACAGAGGGCACCTTAGAACACCTGATGGCCCAAAGAGCAGAGAAGTGGGGAACTCACCCATTTCCCCAGGGAAAAAATAAATAAACAGAAAAGAAAGCCCCAGCCTCAGCTGGTGCAAGCTGCTGAGCTCCACTTACATCCAGCTTGACCCTAACCATATACGTTTACTTTTTGAAATTAAATTAACTCAGCTATGCCCTTGGCCCTCACCAAGCAGGAACAGGGGGTTGGTCCCCCAGGAATTCCATCGTATCCCCACCTGAGGGCAGGCAGGGATGGAAAATGCAAGAGAAACAGGAAAGACCTGACAAGCAAGGTAACCTTAAAAATTCTCCCCAGGCCTTTATCAGCCCCATCTCGTATGCAGTAGGCAGGCTGGGAAGGTGAGGAGGGTCTGGCTGTAACAGCAAGGTCTGAACTTCAAAGTGAGCTGCAGCAAACAGACCCAGCCAGAATACATCTTACAGCACAAGAGGTGGTGATGGACCTGAGTGTCAGAGAAAATTCACATGCTGAAGGCTGGGGATGAGGAGATCAATGGAGAATGTCACACAGTGAATACTAAACTCCGTGTTGTCCTTGAGATGTACAAGATACAGGCTGATACGTGGGATTCCATCAAGTTGCCTTTGATTTATTTCTTTTTTTCACATGGAAATGAAGTACTGAGGTACAGGGGACACACTGTCAAAACTCCAGATGAGCATTAGAGATCCAGAAAACACCTACAGCCAGTTCAGCTCACGTGGGGAAAAAAAGATGGTTTTGTTCCACTTCCAAACTAGAGATTATGTGCTTACACCTACTCTCAGTGCTCCAGGGAAATATATTACATGGAGTCCTGTGCTACTGGGATTAAAAATCAGTGGGCTCTGATGTCATGATTGAAAGCAAAAGCATTACCTAAGCTTTCCAACCTGTTTTTATCAAGCAGAGGCATTTAGGAAGCAGCAAACACATGGATCTCACAGGATAAATGGCCATGCCCATGGTGGAAAGGGAAGTTGCCATCAAAGCTCTTGTGGGTCTAGTCAGAATTCCTTTGGCAACAAATTATTAATTTTATTAAATTTTATTAACCCGTGCTTTAATTTCAAGATTCCTGAAAATAAATATGGGGGTTTTGTGTTTTGTTTAGTTTTAAAGTAAAGATTTGTCACAGAAATAATGTATCTGTCAGAAAGGGAATTTGTGTCACTCTCAGCAGTGTGGTGAGAGCCCAGCAAGCAGCAGTGGCTGTCACCATGTGCCCAAAGTGGGCTCCCAGAGCATCTCCCTGGTGTCTGGGTGGTTTCAGCACAATCCCATCAGCAGTGGCACAGCTGGCACCTCTGCATCTCACAATCTGCATTTTATCTCTGGTCTTGTATCAAGGACCTCGTTTGTCATTGCTGCTGGAAACAGAACTGCTGCAGTTCTTAAGGCTCAGATCTTCCCTTCTCATAGAAGAAGATTTCCTGCTGGCCCTGTTCTTTTTGGGATATTGAACACACCAATAGCTGGAGACAACCACCCTGCAAAGAGGAGAATTCCTTCCAGGGCTGTAACACGTTTGCAAAGCAGTGGCACTCAGTTTGTACAACGTGCAAAAGTGCCATGCATATAGTTATGAGGCTGAATTCAGTGACATTGAAACAAGTCTCCATTCTGATAAATGCATAATTACTGCTATTACAATATTTATGAAATAATAAATTTATTATAGAAGCTTCCATATATGAGCTTGCAGAAGGTTACTCCATGCAAATCCTAAAATGGCAGCAGAGAAACTCTTGCAAGGTACCAAGTCTGAGCATCACAAGGTTGTCCTGAATCCTCCACCCCCTCCATCAAAGATACTGAAGAGAGATAATTGGGATTTTCAGTTCTTTAAAGGGCTACTGTGGAAGCAAACTTCACATGGGGTTATTGATTGCCTGGGTTTTGACACAGGTGCCTGGAAATGCACCACTGGGATGAGACAGAATAGCAAATAACCACGAGTAGCCATCCAGACCACTGTAAATGGAGGTTAACATCTTGAGCCTGAATCAGACCGAGATGGAGTTTCACAAGTCCCAGCTGAGTACACGCTAACCTTGCAGATAAATCTCTCCCCCTGAAGCCTTCAAACCCTCTAATTTTTGTATCTAACTTCCAGCATCACAGGAGAACAAAAAGAAGCTATGGAATGCACCCCGCGCTGCACTTAAGTGTCACAGCCTGCTGTGAAAGTACAGTCAAAACAAAGCCAGGAAAATTCCCAGTGAAGAGGATAAAAGCTGACTGTTAAGAGGAAAAAAATATTCTTTCATGGAGGTTGTAGAATATTCTTCAGAAAAGTTAATAAAATAACTTGGGCAAGCATCTGCTGGGACCAGGCTGGTGAGGTGGGTCCCATCTCAGCTGAGAGACCCCAGTGAGGATGGAGAAACCTCCCTGAAGGAGCTGGGGGCCACAGCCCAGAAACCTCTGTCCCCTGAAAAAGGGAAGGGGGCTGGAGGAGGAGATGGAGGTGGTGGCACCAGGACACAGGGATGCCCAAATCTGTCCAAGGAAACAGGTGGATCCCCTCCAGCTTGCAGCCTCCCCAGGGCAGGAGCATCCAAAGAAGACGTTGGAAAATTGTGCTAATTTTGTGTTTTCCATCTTCTGCAACATTTGGGCTTATAGCCCTATTTATGTACAGGCACTTTGCTAAGGAAAGCTGGGATTAGGGACTTGGTGTGGGATAGAAATAAATGGCTGCAGGGCTCTATAGAAAGGGGAAATCTCTACCAAAGGAGATTTTGAGGAGACCTGAGCTTGTACCCACCTGAGGAGAACCTGGATCAGAGTAATTTTTCAGGCCAGCTCTGGCTTCAGGTTCTGGCTTTGTCAGCAGTTGTTCTGCCCTCAAGTGCAAAGCCAACAGCAGTTGTAAATCTGTAAGAGCAAGACCTGAGGGTGTAGCTACAGCCAGCAGGGAGCACAGGGACCTCACCAAAGCCAGGTCCAGATTTTCTGCCTTTTGAATTGGAAGCAGTGAAGCAGCTCCAGCAAGGCATTGCCCTTGGGCTACAGGAGCAGCCCCAAGCCAGGTACCTGCTGCCTGACACCCTGACCTGGCTGTGTCCTCCCAGGGACTCCTCTGCCACCACCCTGGGCTCTGCACTCGACCTCAGCTGCTCCAAAGGACAGAATGGGCCTCAAACCACTGGATCTAAATAGCAGCTTACATGAAATCTGAATACACATCAGGACTTTTTTCCTTTGCTGCTAAAATCTGAACCTTGCCCATCCCAGTGCACTCACTTCAAACATGGATCTTCAAGATAAAACCCTTTCTGTCTGCTCATAGTTAGGCTTCTCCTTAACTGCAGTCTTTCAAGTTGCAAGGACTTTTAAAAACTCATACACCAGGCAAAGCCCGTGCAAAATGCTGGATGGTAGAGCAGGTTTTGGTTGTGCATAATAAGATCACCTGCAACTGGGAGACAACAGGATTTTAACACGGGGAACAAGACAAAAAAGCACACGTTGGGATTACATGGCAGCAAAGAACAGAACAGAAAGAATTTTTTTACGGAGAGGGTGATCAGGCAATGGAATGGTCTGCCTGGTGAGGTGGTGGATTCTCCATCCCTAGAGACATTTAAAAAGAGCCTGGATGTGGCACTCAGTGCCATGGTCTAGCAACCGCACCGGTGGGTCAAGGGTTGGACTTGATGATCTCTGAGGTCCCTTCCAACCCAGCTAATTCTATGATTCTATGATTCTATGAACAGGTTTCCACAGCAAATGTGGCCTTAGTTAAGAGGAAAGCCTTTTCTGATTATGTAATACTCTGGTAAAGTATGAAGTATGGTTTCCCTTGTCTCATTCCCCATCACAGTGTCCTTAACTCACTTTCCAGGTAGGGACAGCCCAGCCCAAACCCAACCTGTTGACTGTGTTGGCTCAGTGCCTTTGCAACTGTCCAACTAAAACACAGCTTTTCCCTATTAATCACACCCCATTGATTCTTCTGAGCCCTGACATCATCATAATGTGAGACAGACAAAATCAGAAAGCCAAGCAAGGAGGTGACACACAGCACAGTGACAGCCACGGAATCCAGAGGAGCAGAGGTGTGCTCCATGCCCTGCTCACCCCCATGGCCAGGCTCTGGTGCCTGCCCTCCTCCTCACACCCTTACCTCTCAGCAGGACATTAAAAGACAGGTCACTGATGTTTACAGCATAAATAACTAAAAAAACACCAATATTTATAAATAGCATGTATTTATATATATAAACCCCCTGCCCACATAAACACATCACAGGCATTAAGCAGAACCATCATGAGGATGAAACCTTGCACCCTCAGACTGCTCCTAACTGTCCCACACCAGTCCAGCCAATTCCTTTAACAAAACCAGAGATAACTGATATGCTCCACATGTCAAAATGCTTTGTCTGGGCCAGCCCAGGAATGTGGCACTCGAAGGGAACATCTCCCAGGTCTGCCTTCTCTCCCCATGCCAGTCAGAAGCCAGGGAATGGGAACACTGCACCATCCCAGCACTGAGAGAAAGGGGCACTTCAAAACCCCAAAATGTGCCACATCAACCTCTGCTGAGCCCTCTGTGCAGGGGCAGCACTGTGGACTATATATTCAAGAGTTTTTAGACCATTGCCTACACATCAACTGCTGCCCCTACAAGTCTCTCTTCCTGCATGGTACAGAGTGACCGTGCACAAGTGAGCAGTGGCCTGGGGCAGGGCTACCACGTTTTAGTGATCTGGGTCAGGACCATTCTTTCATCTCAGCTCGGTGACTATTCAGAATACCTCCACTGCCTTCAGCAGAAGGGCTTTAGAGGACTTTGTGAATCATTGGTAATGAGGAAGGCTTTTAGAAATAGTTGTTTTTCTTCAGATTTCTCTCTGCTTGGATACCCACTCCACCACACTAATGACCTGACTATATTGGATTCCATGCTCTCCAAACAGCCTTAATTACATGCTTCATATCTTCTGATATGATGATAAAATTCATCCCAGTCCTGTGCCTGGGACAGTCAGCATTGTCACTCATCAGGATTAATTTGAATATCACTATAAACAGAAATAACAACATCTGATATTACGGCGCAGAGTATTGTGTTGGGTGCTTTTAATGCCTCCAAGCAAAGCTCATTTAATAGCATGAAATACAGACTATAACACTCACAGTTTTACAGTATTAGCGTTGTGAGATTCAAAACCAGATCAATGTTTCTTTCATAAAAACTAATGCCTTGAAATGATCCCTCCATTTGTCATTCCAAAGAGGTCACCTTATCTCCAAGAGTACCCTGGGAACTGCACAACTGTACGTGCTGCATCTTTGCTTTCAGCACACAACCTGAGCTGTTGCAGCATCCCCCCGTGTGCCCTCCGAGCCAGCCCCAAGCTGGATCCGCTAATCCTCTGCTCCAGAAGCACCAGCATCCCTCCCTCTCCCTCTCCATGGGCAAGCAGCCCACCCTGGCAGAGCCACTCTTCCACTCTTTGCAGTCCCCTCTACCCAGTGTCTCTACAGGGAGAAGCTGGAACATAGATGAAGAGGGGAGATCGTTGCTAATACTGAATTTTGCCTTGTTGAGAAAAGAGTTTTTACCTCCAAACCCCCACAGTCTAGAAAAATCTATTCATAGCTCTGCCAACACCCCATTAGTAACTCTGCATAGAAACACATGAGTTCTGGAAGCCAAGATTTTTCTTTACTTTTGATTCACACAGAAGAAATGAAGATTCCACCCCTGTTACCTGCAGCCCAACACTGCAACACCAACAGAGAGGCACAGCTCAGCCTGGTGACATGGGGTAGGTGCATCAGGAGCAACAAGGACAAATATTTAGAGGCTGATGAAAATGAGAGCTTGCTGAGAAACACAAAAGCCACTTCTTGAAAAGAGGCCAAGAATCAAAGTTTACTGTTGCTTATTTTTAGCTTTTTGATAAATTCTCTACGTGAGTTTAACTGAAAAATGTATGGTTTCCTTGGAATGGCTTTCAGAAAATGAATCATCACTCCACTTGATAAAACCAGGATTGTCTTATTAAAAGTTTGAAGAGGAAAATGCAATAAACTGATAATGAGTTCAAAATATATTAGCATCCAGAGAAAAATAGTGCTAAAGTATGTTAGTTTCCTTCCCAACCACCAGCAATCACCCCCCGGCAGGTACATTGCAGTCAATTAAATCGGCCATTTACCACCAGCTCATTAAGTCAAGTTCAGCAGGAGGGGGCTCAGCAGGAGTCTTTGGCTTTGCACCCAGAACCTACAGGAATGGAAACCTTTGGGCCTATATCCCACATGCCTGTGGGAAACTAATGAGGGAAAGAGAGGAACAATCAGGCTGCAAATGCTTCTGCTGCAGAGCGAGGGAGCTGATAGGGACTGATCAGATGAGCAGCACAAAGTGATTAAAAACCCAAGCACTTAAAAGAGACATCTCTTGAAATCACATTTATCCTTTTTCCCCATAACCTGGGTGGAACAGTCAGTGCTGGCTCCCAAGCTACAGTGATTCCCTCCAGGCAGAAGCTGGGGCAGAACCCCCATCTCCACCCCAGCACCTCCAGCCTGTTGCTGTGCAGAGGAGATCCTGGGAAACCCACACCCTTTGCTAAGCAAAAACCTGCACTTTTAAGCTGCATTCTTTTCCATTCCTACTGCTTCTTCCTCTGCCCAGTGTGGAAGGCAGGGCTGCACCTTTCATCTGCCTCACACAGCACGAAGGTGCCTGCAGGAGGAAATCCCACCAAAGCCCCAAGGGTCATACAGATCCACACTGAATCCCCTCAATCCCAGCCTCATTGTACTCCTCTAAGTTCCCTGAAGGGGCTTGGTAGTGCACCCTGCAGGCCACCAGAACCATCCCTGATAAAAGCAAAAATGTATTGAGATAAGAGAGGAGGATTGTTGGTTGTGTAAAATCACATTCACCGGGGACAGAAACCTGAAGCAGTAATTAGTTCATTATTAAAGCTTGTAATGAGAAATCTGCAGTTCTAAGGGAGTCTAAAAATTAATTTCCACTATACAGAAAAGAAAATAATGTGCTATTTTCCCATACTGTATGGTTCTACTCCCAGAAAATGTGAAACAGATGAAGCATTTGGCAATTTTTTTTTTCAGCACAGTTATTGAATTTCATGGGGTTGAATTTGGAAGGGAAGTTACAAAACTGTGAAGTAACAATATTTTTTACAATGCAAAACCAGCAGCCTAAAAACATAGTGCTTTGAGCTCCCTGATGCATTACGAAACGGCTTTCCAAATTGTTTTGGTTTTATTTTTAGAACAGATATTTAATTTACAATCGGCACATTATTTATTGCCTGCCTCTAATAGAAGGCTGCTTTGAAGAAGTCACTGTATTTGATGTACTTGAATATTTATGCATTTCTATCTCCACGGCCCAGCACACAGGAGATTCTCCCGTCTGTGCCACTCATCCCAGGCCCTGCAGCACAGCCCCTCTCCCAAAGCCCTCCCCTTCCAACAGGGATGGGCCCAGACCCTGGAGGAGAAGAGGTCACAGCCAGGGAGGGATGGAGCTAGCGAGGCTTTCTCACATCACTCCTGCCAGCACTCACAGCCCTGCCTTGGAAGAGGATGGAGTTAAATAATCCAGAGGCAAAGCGGAGCCTCCAGCCAGGAGCATCCCTGGCTCCAGCCCCACCGAGGCACCATCACCAACAACTGGAGACGGCTGGTCTGGCCTCTCTTCAAAAGGCAATCGAACGTTCAGCCGGGCAGGGGGTGTATCTTACTGGTGAAAACGGGACCTTGGTGGGCAGCCGGGATGCTCCTGCCCTGAAGAATTCACGGAAGATCCCACAAAAAGTCCACAGCAGTGACAGATGCTGCGGGCAGGTGTGAAGCTGCCGCCTCCTCCCCCTAAACCCGGCGCTTCTGCAGGCACCTGCATCTTTCATGAGAGGATGCATCCTCCCAAATCACCACCAGCACTTGTCCTTAGGAGACAGACTGCCCTCACTGGCAATGCCTCTGCCCGCCTCCCACGCAGCCACGCAGCTCGGGTGACTCACGGAGCACCGACCCCTCTGACTACACCTCAGCTTCCACAGCCCCGGAGCCAAGGGCTGCCAGAGCCGGGGTGACAGCAGCCGGGACACCCCACGGCTCCAGGGGAAACCCTCCCACCCCCACTGCTCCCGTCGCCACCTTTTATCACCGGGGCAAGGCAGGGAGAGGTGAGAAGAGGCATGCAGAGGCGGCAGGGATTTTTCCTTTCATCACACAAGAAAAAGCCCAGGTCTCGTGTAGGTCTTTGCATCGTTCTGTACCAAGGCAAAGCTTCTACAAAGCTTCAAACGGCAATGACACGGGTGGATCCCAGCCAGAGGACCCCAGCTTCCCCCTGCTGATCCACCTGCGGCATCACCTGAAGGTGTTCCCTAAGCTCTGGGCTGGATTGGGAACAAGCAGGTGATCTGCAGAGAGATTCCATAATTCAGCATGTAGATAGGGAGATGAAGAGCCCAGATCTTACCCCTCCTGCAGAGAAAGCCCCTTCAGCACCAGCAGCTGGCTGAGGAGCTGAGGAAACCCCACAGTGCTCTATATAGCTTATACATAGATAGATAGATATGTATATATTCTCCCTACATTAAGGTAGAGTACAAATGCTTCTGTTCCAAGATGCTGTCAGGAATGTAAACACCAGTGAGATTTCTTTGCAGAAGCCTCTACAGATGGAATGAATTTTAATCTACAAAATGTTAGGGGAAAAACCAGTTTGAGCACAAAAATAAGTGCTGAAAAGCCCTTCACCCACCCTCACCACTTGCTACAGCTGGTAAAGCCTACAGTGCCCCATGAGAAGCAAGCTGGCTGCAACAGCTGATGCATTCGGCAAAGTATTTAGGCTAATAAGGGAATTTTTTGGTAATTGGCGTTTTTCTTTCCAGTTTCTTACCAACTCTCACCCACCCCTACAACCCATTGGTTGCTTAATAGATCCAGATCTCTTCCTCTCCCAAAATAGTTCTCACGCTCTTTTCTGTCTGGCTGGGACATGTTCTGAACTACGTTTTGAAGGAGGAAAGGACAGTAAGGAACAGTTTTATTGCATAAAAATCTGTTTAAAGGAGGCAGAACTGAGCTGTGAGATACATACTCAGGAAAAATCTCTCAGTGTGTGCCAGCTACTGCTTTCCGACTGCTTTGATTAAAAAGTGGTTTGGAACAGCTGCTTAGTCACAATGCATTAAAATGTTTAGGCTTACACTAAATATCTCTACACGCAGAAACTGCTCAGATGTCTTAATGAACACTCCATTATGCAACAGATCCCCGGAGATCTTGCAGGTGTTGAGCCACTGTCCAAAAGGTGCCCGAGCTTTCCTTCTGAGCCAGATCTCAGTACGGAGTGCCCAGGATTTGCTCTTGAATGAGCTTCAGCACAAGCCAGGGGGCTAATTCCAACCAGCCGGCTGGTGGAAGCCTTCAGCAGCTCAGCCTCTGCCGAACCAGTACTTCGGCAGAACTTCAGCACTGCTCGCATCCCTCCAACCTTCGCATCCCTTCCAGCTCAAGCAGAACATGAGCTCATCTGTTTTGCAGCCCGGGAAGGGGCGGTTTGTAACGCCAAGAAGTCTCAAACAGAAAGAAGTACAGTGCACCTAGCGATGCCGGGTTTGCTGGCACCCCCCAGCCGGGCTGCTCCCTCCCTTGGTCGCATTTCAACACGAAAACCAGCGTAGTAAAGCCACACAAAAACGGTCAGAGATTCAGCACGCCGTGGAATCCAGAAACAATACAAGTAGCGTTTTAATTTGCCCAGAGGGGGGGAGGCTAGCAAGGAGAAAAGAAAAAAAAAAAAAAAACACCACGAAAAAAACCCCCGAACACTTAGCCAAATAAAAAAAAAAAAAAAAAACAAAAAAAAACCAAAAACCCCAAACCAAATCCAACAGATCCTTAATGTTCTCCTTCAGGAAAATGGATAGGACCGAGCCCGGCTGGGCAGTGCAAAGGGCAGCGATGGGAGAAGGTGCAGCACATCGCTCCGTGGCTCTTGCGTGGCACTGACAGCCAGATGGGAATAAGGAGCAACGATGGCTGCTGACAGCAAAGTAGATTTGCCGTGGTAAACCTCACAAGTTTCCAGCTGGGAAAAGCGGGGGTTCTTTCCACCCGCTGCACAAAAATAAAAATAAACCCCATCGCCATCACCACCTTCCTCATGCGAAGGCGTAGGATAAGGAAGCGAGAAACTCCGCTGCTCACGATGCATCTGGTGGCGGTTCTGTCACTGTCACGGCACCCGCGATTACTGCCGGGCCCCGGCTTCACCCGAGGGGATCCCCCCACCCCCGGGAACATCCCCCCCACCCACCCAGCCGCCGGGGCACCAAACCCCTGCTCACCCTGGACACCTGACCCGGACTCAGGGTGCCGGAGAAGAGCAGGAGGATGGAGCCGGGAAGGAGGGGGATACAGATCCCTGTGCCCCGACAGGCAGCGAGGCTCAGCACCGACACCCAGGGGGGCACGATCGCGGCGAGCCCCGGGGGAGCGGGGGAGAACGGGCAGGCGCTGCAGCGCATCTCCCCCGCACACACATACACAGACACAGGCACACACAGACACACACACACGGTTCTTTAATCCTCCTGCTCTGCTCATCCCTCGGCGCTTGCGGGAACCGCAGCCGGCAGTGCAGAGCTGCTGCTCCCCCAGGGACGCCGCGCTCCCCTTCTCCCCCTGCCTCCTCCATCCCCCCGGGGGCATGGGCTGGCTCCAGGCGCTCGGAAGAGCGGAGGAAGCCCAACCCGACCAAGCTGTTGGGTGCTTGGAGTTGCCCAGCGCAGCCCGGTCTCTCCCAAGCACCGCCGGGGAAACCCTCTCCGACCCCCCAACCCCCGGGCCGGGGGCGGCTGCGGAGCTGCCCGCTCCCTGCCCTCGCACAGCGCGGAAACCTCATGCGGGCAGCCTGTCCCGCATCTCTGCCGAGCCATCTTTAACGCAAATCCACCTCAACCATCGCTTTCTCTCTCTCTCTCTCTATATATATATGTAAATTTGTTTTTTTCTCCTTCCCCTGCACGGCTTGCTTCTCGCAAATGGGGCCATAAATCCAGAAAGTGGATCCACGCACTGTGGAGAAGGGAGACGGGGGAGGATGCTGAAACGGAGAGGGTGGCTGGGAGGGAAACGAGATGCTCCGAAGGGGAGGCAAAAGAAGCACCTGAAGGGGCAGGAACGGAGTTGATAGAGGCTGGCAGCCGCGGGCTCCTCCAGCTCCCGCTCCCGGCGGGCAGATTCCCCGGCCCGGCCGGGAAGATGCTCGGCGACCCGCCCGGCCCGGCTCCGCACAGCTCCTACCTGAAAGAGCCGGAGGATGTTGGCCACCATAATGGACACTGAACTTCCCGAAGCTCCGATCACTCCAACTACTTTTTCCGGCTTGACGAAGACGGGCGGCTCCCCGTTGGTGCACCTCACGTCGGAGGTGTCCTTCTGGATGAGAGCCTGGACGAAGGTGAGGGACTGCTCCAGCGCGTAGGTGTCTCGGGAGCAGGTGTCCAGGATGCGAGCGCCCAGCGTGACATTGGGCAGCAGCTCCGGGTCGCTGTTGATCTGGTCCAGAGCGTAGAGCATCGCCTCCAGCCTGTGGATGCCGTTCTCCTTTTTGATGTCCCCGCAGGGCACGCCCGAGAGTCCTTCGGCGTGGACGGGGAAGAGTCCTCCCAGAGTGATGTCCCCTTCCAGGCGGATGGAGTGGGGGGCGTACATCTCCTGGCCCTGAGCCGCTTCCCAGAGCAGCAACTCCAGCAGGCAGCAGGGCAACTTCAGCAGAGTCAGGAGCCGCAGCAGCCTGCCCGCCTGGACCATCGTGCTGCCGCCGCCGCCGCTGCCCGGGCGATGCCCCGGGCGATGCCCCAAGCTCCCGCCCGCCTTCATCCAGCCGAAGGGGCCGGGGCTGGGCCGGGATGGGCGGGAGGGGGGGGGGTGGGGATCGGCGGCTCCCACCCGCCCTGGCCGCGGCTGCCTCCGCCGCGCTCCGCGGCAGCCCGGCACTGGGGAGCGCGGCCGCGCCGCTACCGCTTTAAATGGTGGCCGGGCCTCTCCGCCCCCCGCCCCCTCCACCGCCCCGCCCGCCGCCGCTGCGCAGGATGCGGCCGCGCCGACCGAGACCGGGAGGGAGATGGAGCCGAGCGGGTGGCGGACCCTCCGCCGACCCGGCCCTGGGGTCTTGGGGGGGTGGGATACAGGTGGTGCGGGGTCCGGCCGGATCCCCGTGGCGCTGGAGAAAGGGGGGAGCAGGGGCAGCCCCGCTCCCCGGGGGCCCGATCCGGAGCGCAGCGGCCGGGTGCGGGGGTGTGCGGCTCCGGGAGCCTCCGTGGGGGGACGCTCAGCCCCACTGGAGCATCATCATCCTCATCCTCTCCCTCCTCCTCATCTCCCCCTCCTTCACATCCTCCCCCTCCTCATCATCCTCCCTCTCCTTCTCCGGGCAGCGGGGGGAGATGGCGGGGGGATCCCCGTACCCCTCCATGTCCCCCCCACCCCAAGCCTGCCCAGTGCAGGAGCATTCTCTCAAGCCTATTGCATCAAAACCCCAGTAATCTTGATTTTCGACATAGAAGAGAGATCCACCTCCCCGCTGAGGTGGATACCAATGGAGCCGGTGAGGAGGAGGAGGAGGAGTTTGGATGTAACCAGATACTCCCAAAACTGAAGTAACGCGGCTGATCTCGTTCTATTTTAAGATCTCCAGACCCATTTTTGTTCAGGACACCCAGATTCTCGAGGGAACATCCTGGTTTTGTTCCTTTCATCCCAAAAGTGTACTATCCAAGGAGGCAACACCTGTTGCCACTCCCAATGCAAGAATAATACAAAATGCATCTGGTTCCTACCATGCCACCAAGCATGATGTTTGGAGGCAGCCTTTAATTCCTCCTCTGTAAATACCAGGTCAGCTACAGCTCATCATCTGGGCTCCTACCACAGTGGCCCAGCAGCACTCAGCGTGTATATGTGAGCCCCAGCTCTGAAGTGTCACTCATTAAGAGACAGCTATAATGACTGCTTCATTTCCAACACATTATATCTCACTGAAGTCAGAGGAGCACAATTGTTACTGTCCTAATGGTATAAAACGTCAGAAAAACTGATGGCTTTTATCTGTTTCAGCCTGGCCAAATCTCTCAGCACACTGAAATGTTGCAGTGTGTCTGGCAGACACAAATGAGCAGCTTCACTGCTCAGGTCTTGACTGAGATGGAGTTGGCTGGAGGTTAGTGAAACATCTTCCAACAATTATCAAGGCATTTCACCACCTTAAAAGCTCTGTATTTTTTATATTTTGTCCTTGTCATATTTTTTTTTCCCCTTGTGCATTGCCTCTCTGTGTCCACTTGTGTTTGGCAGGAGTTGTCTCCAAACTGGTGCTATTCAAATACCACCACCAGGGAAGTCATCTGCATCTTCCTTGGTGACAGGGGACATTTGGAGAGTGGCAGCAGGACTGGACAGGCATGGCAGGTCAAAGGATTTTGCAGTAGGGCCAGTTATAACAAGCATAAACAACAATAAAAGCAGCTGGAGTTCTCCACTAGAAATTATAATTTTGGGCTTGGGACCAAAATTTTGTTTTTCCATGGACTGAAGCCATCATAAGAGATTATTTCATTGCAATGTGGGTATCGTGATGGTTTGTGCCATCACCCAGGCCTTGTTGTTAATCACTTTTTCTCCTCACTGGGTGCAAGCACAGCCAAACTTCCCTGACACACCTGCACTTTCCCCCAGCACCAACCTGAGAGGGAATTTCATGTGTAGGACTGGGCACACACACTCTGGGCTGGGGGTGTCACAGATGCTGGTGGCTTGGCTGCTGCCTCCCCCAGCCCCAGCATCAGACACCAACTCCTATTCCAGTCCTTGCCAGTCAAGCTGCCCCCCAACCTCTGCCCATTTACCTCCCCCCCCCCTCCAGTGTCACAGATCTCAGCTCTTTACACCCCTTTTCGTAAAGAGTAAACTCTGTGCAGGGTGATTTCCTCCCCAGCTGCTCCTTGGTACCATCAGCTCCATCCCTCTTCTGCACCTGAGCTGTGCAGTCACAACATGAGCTCTTCAGCATTTATTTACCTCTTGCCCACTTAAAGCTTCTCCTGGAGAACCTTTGATGTATTTATTAATATTAAAAGGTCTGACTCTAGTGGCTGTAGAGAGGAGTTTGCAAGCATGACTCAAGTTTGCCTTAAGTGCTCAAGATTCAGAAAGGATGTAAATAGAAATAAGATTTTCTAAAAAACCTCACTGTTTTGCAGGAAGCTACCTCACGGATTTGAAAGCTTCCTGGTTCAGGGTTTGGTTTTGGATTTGTTGTTTTTTTTCCTTTTGGCATATCTGCAGTGACAGTCAACATGTTTATCTTCTCAACATTACAGCAAACCCATCTGCTGCCTGCTCCATCCTCTTTTCCCTCACACCTTGGTTTACCTAAAAAATTAGTCTGCATATTCAGCACCAGACTCCCTAAGGGGATGTGGAAAATGGCACAGCTGATGGAGGCAGAGCCTGGGTCCATCCCAGCCCAGTACCTTGTCTGGGAATAGCAACAGCTGTGTCAGAAAAAAGGCAGGAGCTCTGCAGTGTGCAGATGCCTTTAATCTGTTCCTACCATAAGTCTCATCCTGGTCTCTCGTATATAGAAATTGCTTTAAGCCCTGAAGCATGAAAAATTATTCTAATTACATTACGAATATTGATACAGCTAATAATTATTCTGGATATTCTTGATAGCCACAAAAGTGTCCAGTCCCTCTTCCACTTTTGCTGAGTACTTGGCCTCCCATGGTTAAGAGTGCCACTGTTTAATTGGACATCACCTGAACGAAAAAAAATCTGTTTATCAGTGTTCAGTTTCCTGCTCTTTAACTCTTAAAATAGGCAGTAATCTCCCTTTCATCATACCTGATCTCCATCCACTATGTGCAGCCAGCTACCTACATGCAATCTGGCCCTCTCAGACAAGAAACTAAATATAATAGAGCCTGTGCATCTGTCACTGCCACACGCTACTCTGAAGAAGGCATTTTCATTTTGGGTTGGATTCCTGACTCCCTGGTGGTGACACAACACTGCCTGAACCCCCCCACCAGCAGGTCCCACCTGCACTGCCTGACAGCCTGAAAAATTCCTCTCCTCCCTCACAGCCCACCAGGACAGCTACACCAGGAGGATCCAACAAGCACCTCCTAAGCAAAAATGAGATTGTGGCCACAAAAACCAGAACCCAGCCACTCCTGAAGCCACTGAAAAGTGAGAACCCCCAGTTACAACTGCATGCTTCCCCTGCTCTGGCTTCCCCACAGAGGGTTTGCCTACAAAATTAAACTTCACCAAAACAAAAAAACAAAACAAAAAAACCCCAAAACCAACCAACCAACCAAACAAACAAAAAAAAAAGGACAAATCAAACCCTACCAATCTGATCTTTTCAGCATGAGGATTTGTTCAGAAGTAAACAGTGGTTAAATACATCCTAAAGAGCATTCCAAAACCATTCCTTGTCTGTCAGATAAGATGATGGATTCAGCCAAGACTGTGCCAGCAAGGATTCAGCTTGTGGCTGGCACCTGCCAGGGGAGGGACGGGATCTCCAGCAGCACAGGAGGCTCTTACCCCAGCTCCTTCCAAAGCTGCTGTACAATTAAACGTTGCTTTTCTGTGGGCAACTGGCAGGGCCGACACAAACCTGAGCCACAGCAGAGCAGAGGCAGCAAGAGAAGGAGCAGGGGATGAGCAGAAAGGTGAAATGAAACAATATTTGACATTTGGTGCCTTGGCACGCTGCTGCCACACGCAGTTGGAGGTCACTTCCAACCACTGTCGTGGACACGGTACAAGAAATTAATTTGTTGGGTGAGGTCAGTGTTGGGAGAGCAGCCAGAGCTGCTGCTCAGCTGGCACTCAGAAAATAATGAATTTTTGGAGCAGAGTCCAGTGAAAAACTCTGATCCTTAACTCAGTGCTTTGTGTTGCTGTTTACAAAGAGAAGGTGTCAGTGTGGCTCTGGGTAAAAGGGGGACAGGGGACAGCAAATTCTCTTCAAGGATACAGGAGTTTGGTATTCTTGCTAGATCTTTCCTTATACTAGGTAAAAAAATATATGTTGTGTTTATATTTTATTGTAAATTATTAAACAACACCTTATTAAAATATATTCTAAATGCTAAATAAATTACAATTTATAGTCTATTGGACTCGATGATCTCTTGAGGTCCTAACATTCTGTGAGTCTGTGATATTGGAAGTTGATAAATATAAAATATGCACCACGGATTGCTCCCAAGCCTACGGAAAAAAAAAACAACTAAATTATCCTTTATGCTGGCACATGAAATATCTGTACTCTTAGTTACAACACACTCGTGTGACCACACACCAAGGCAAAGCAGTGCAGCTCTGGAGGGAAACAGTTCTCTTTTGCTGACGCTTGTAAAGATCCACAAACCCCACACGGAGTTATTTTCCATTTCCAGCCAGCTCCTGGGCCCTGCCAGCCTGCACGGGCTGTGACTGCTGAAAACAAAGGAAAAGGCTCCTGCAGGAGGTGAGGTGAGGCCGAGCTGCTCCAAGCCTTGGCAGAGCACTTGCCCTCCCCACGCCGTGCTGGCAGATGCCACGAGCAGGAGGGACCCCAGGCATGACGTGGATCAAGGGTCCCCATGGTGCAGCCTCCTGGGGACACCTCCCTGGCACCCCAGCTGCTCCTGTCCCACCAGCACAGGGCTGGAGCCCTCACCTGATGGTGGTGTCAGATCCCTGGGGTGATGGTGTCCCATCTCTGGGGTGATGGTGTCACATCCCTGGGGTGATGGTGCCAAATCCCTGGGTGATGGTGTCACATCTCTAGGGTGATGGTGTCTCTGGGGTGATGGTGCCACATCCCTGGGGTGATATTGTCACATACCTGGAGTGATGGTGTCACATCTCTAGGGTGATGGTGTCCCATCCCTGGGTGATGGTGTCCCATCTCTGGGGTGATGGTGTCCCATCCCTGGGGTGATGGTGCCAAATCCCTGGGTGATGGTGTCCCATCTCTGGGGTGATGGTGTCACATCCCTGGGGTGATGGTGCCAAATCCCTGGGTGATGGTGTCCCATCTCTGGGGTGATGGTGTCACATCTCTAGGGTGGTGGTGTCTCTGGGGTGATGGTGCCACATCCCTGGGGTGATATTGTCACATACCTGGAGTGATGGTGTCACATCTCTAGGGTGATGGTGTCACAGTGTCAGATCCCTGGGGTGATGGTGTCACACCCCTGGGTTCTTTCCCAGCCCCTCCACTCTCCCGTGGGAAGGGCTGTGCCTGGGCACAGGGACAGGGGGTGCTCACCAAGTGCTGACCACCCCGGGATGAGCCTTTCCCAAGCTGCCCGTGCTGGGAAGCAGGCTCAGCACTAAAGGAGCAGCTATGACAGAAGGTGCCAGCGTGCAGTAACAGCCACAATGCTTATTTTTATCATTGCTTACACTGTGATATCTCATATCCCGCAGATCTAATGTACTCAGAAAGATCATTCTGATAATGTCTTAAAAAAAAAAACAACAAAAAAATCTCACTGTAGGTTTTTACAACTGCAGAGATGATGAATTTTGTAATGTTCATCAATCCAGGTTATTTCTGTCAAGTACCAGCAGACTGATATGCAGGATAACCAGGGGAAAAAGTTGTCAACAAGTCTTGGGCTCTTTATTTGAATTTGTTTAGTTTTTCAGCCTACAAGTGTTTTCACCAGGAAGACACTTTCAGAAACAACCGAACCCAAAATATTTGGTGTTTTCTGAACACCAGCACCCCTGCAATTTTTAAGCCAAACTTTCTATACTTTGAGAAAACCAAAAATTATTATGCCACAATCCCATCTGTAGAGCAGATGTTTAGAAAGAGGAGGAGTCCCAGTGCAGGGGTTGGGTACCACCCGTCCCACTGCCAGGAAGGCAGAGGCAGCAAGGGAGCAAAGAAAGCCCTTGAGATGGAGTTTGGAGTCAGTTCTGAGCAGTTCCCACTTCCTACAGGAACTGCCATTACTTTGCTCACCTCTGCCTTCCCAAGGAGGGAAACCTGAGGCATCAATCCTTGTCCCCACCTTTGAAAGCCATCCCAACATTTGGGAGGGACAGAACAAGCAATACACTTTAGAACTTTGAGCTCAGAAATATTTCAGCAGCTCTATCAGATGGGCACTCCAGCCAAAGCACCAGAATCACTGCAAGCCACAGAGAACAAGAACTTTTTTTCTTTTCAAACCCTTATTATTCTCTTGGTCTCTGGTTTACTGGGAATATTTTGATTCTCTTAATACTTGGAGGATCTCCTCCATTGCTGAATTTAAAAATGAAGACATTGCCCATTCAGGATAGTTAAATAAGTTTGTTTTCCCACAGTAACAAGAAGCTCTGTGCTGGCAGACAATGAACCAACCCAGTCAGCATGGGCAGGTTCCCTCCTCCTGACTCTCTGGAGTTTTTCCACTGCAAGAACCCTCCTCCTTCCAGCCCTCTGTTTCCCAAAAAAATCCATGACACCTACTTCAAAAGCAACATTAACAGAAGCAGAATCCAGCCCTGAAAATCCCAGACCCACCATCCCTCCCTCAGCCCCTTCCACACATCCGGATGGAGATTTTAATAAAAAAGCTCAAACAGCCCTTGGTTTGCTGCTGAGCCCCCCAGCCAGCTACCAGTTTATCAGGTAGTAAGAACTGTGCATGGATTACCTGATGGGTGACTTGGCCTGTGTAAAACACAGGTCAGAAAAGTTTTGTGAAGAACTTGCAGAGGTTTCCGAGCCCACCAAATGGTTCACACCAGAATTAAGATCTCAGGCACAAAGTCAGAGCCACCCCAAGCACTGGTCTCTCACTCATTCCTTCCTGCACTGGAGACTTCTCTCTGAATTCAATTATTTTTATTCACATGAAGAGAGGGGGCTTCCCACAGAAAATAAAAATCCTGCATGCCATTTGCTAAACGTTGTTTATTTTAACTGAGTTACAGAAAATCCGACTTGACAAAAAGCAGCAACACCCCCAGAGGGGCTGCTGAATTCCTGTGCCCTTTGGAAGGGCTCAGCCCAGAGTGAGCAGCCCATGGAACCATTGCCTGCCTTAGCTGATCCTACACCCCCAGGGACTCCCCCCCTGAGCAGGGTGCAGTGATACCCAACCCTCCCTCAGCTGGCACTCTGCCTAATTAGTCCTGACAAATCTTAATGAATCACTGAGAAGAGGAGCTAAGCACACAGCAAAGCAAACAGCAAGAACCTGATGCAATGCTCCCCACTTCAGGGGCTGCAGAAACTGAGTCATGAGATTATTTTGGAAAATTTTTATGACAGAAATCAAGAGTGCTCTTTGTAAACCGAGTTTGAAATTTTTGTTGAAGGTCTCTTCGTGGCACTGCACTTGTTATAAGAGTGCAGAGCTTTTCCCCATCAATTTCACTGATTTATTATTTATCACCTCTCCCCATTCCTTTTGTAGACAGCCTGGTCTGTGTGAGGTTCTATCCCTGTGCACAACAACAACAAACAGGCAAAACTCATTGACAGTCTGGTCTCCCCAGCTCTCCACCAGCTTCTTGTCTGTTGCTGTGGGCTTACACTATAGATTTTTACTTTTCTTCATTTGCTTTGCTAGACTGGGTATCAGACAGTCAGGACTTTCCCATCTGTTTGTTACTTAATCATGACTTTATTGAAATGCCCAATTAAACTCCCTTTTTAAACTGAATCTTTTCCTCAGCTTCACCTCTCTCAATATTCACCCTGTCTTTTCTCCATCTTTCTCCCCTGTGTCCTGAATGCACTTTTAATCAAGATGTGCTCCAGGTTGTGCTCATAACTGAGCCTCAGCTACTGAGATTTCCATGCTCTGGCACCAAGAGTCGCTGCTTTTTTCATGGAAAAAAAATATTTTTAAAAATTGACTGGAAATGTCTCTCTCACCTGTGAGCTACTCTTACAATAGATTGTTGTTTAGTATGCTTTGCTCTTGTAATTACTTAGGATTTTTTTTTTTTTTTTTTCAAATCTCATTTAGGGATTTGGAAAATGCAGGTGCTAAGTTTCCTCTCTCAGGAAATCCTGGGCTAATAAGATTGGTTACTTGAGCTAAATGAATATGGAAAGGAACCCAAAATAACTTGGAGTTACTGCAGAACAAAACCCAAAATGCCTATTAAAAAAAAACCCTCCTTGTCCAGAGCATCAGGACACGTGGCTGCTCTAATGAGGTCCTGGGGCCACCAGCAGCACTCCCAGGCTCCTGTCTGCAAGTAGGTGAACTACTTAGCCAGGTGGGCTGATCCACTTCCACTCAGGTCAATGAAAACTCATTAATTTAAAAGATTGGGCCATTAATTTGAGAGCTATTGACAGAGCAGTGGGAGCAGGGCTGCAGAATTAATGCAGGGACAGAGGACATCCTTGCAGGCTCATCATGGGAATCCCATTGCTGGGCACAAGTGGAACCAGGTTAAACCCCTTAAACGGGAGATTAACTGGGCCAACAAGTGATATGAGAAGGCTCTGTGTGCATATCAATATTTTTACACCTATGAGAAAATGAATTTTATCCTCAAATAGCTCAAATTGATAAGTTTGCTGTCATTGGTGCAGTGCAACGGGATTAAAGAGGGGCAGAATTCCTTTGCAGAATTCCCAGCCAGGCTGGGGTTATTCTGGTGGTGCAGCTGAAGCAGCAGCTATTGCTAACCAGAAGCTGAGTGGAAGAGGAACAAAGAGGAGGGAAAAGGCTTTTAGTTAAAAATGGACAGTGAGTCCTGTCTGCATGGAGCCGCCACCTCCCCACTTGCTGGTAATACAGATTTTTTGGATGATTTAAGTGAACCCAAACCTTTTGTCTGACCCAAGCCAAACATTTTGGATAAACATTCTCAATGCCTTTACTATTATTTTTTTATGATTAAATTGAAACAAATACTCTTATTTCTTAGAATTATTAGGGCATTCTGTCAAAAAAAAAAAAAAAAAAAAAAAAATGATGCCAGGGATGCTGCTGAGCCCATCTCCCAAGTCATTTAGCCAAAGTGAATCCATTTTCCTCACTTCAAAACTACACCCCGCTGAAAAGCAGAACATAGCAAATTATAAAACCATTTTGGTTGGAAAAGAGCTTTGAGATGATCAAGTCCAACCCTTCCCCCAGCACTGCTAAGGCCACCACTGCCCCATGGCCCTCAGCACCACACCTCCAGGGCTTGGAAACCCTTCCAGGGATGGTGGGGACTCCTGGCCTGGGCAGCCTGGGGTGCCTGAAACCCTTCTGAGGACTGGGGACTGCTGGGGGGTTTGTGCCTAAGCCCACCCCAAGCTCCAGGAGGCTGCTTCTGCTGCACCTCTCCCTGGCAGCTCCATCACTACAGCACACAGCATCTCCCTCTGAGGCACAGAAACACAGCACAGGTGTCAACCCTGCTCCCAGTTTCTTCTTTGTAACTCTGATTAAATGCTGAGGTGGAAGGGTAAAACACCAGATTTCATACCCTCCTTTTCCCAGCGTGGACACAGATGAAGAGCACTGCTCACTTCTGGAATGACTTCGTGTGAATGGCTCCAGCAAGGAGGATTTTATTGTGATGTGCAGAGCTGAAAACCAGATCTGATACAGATACTGGATCAAACCTCATTCTCTGTGGCAATCTAATTTTATCCTGACATGTTGATTGCTTGCTCTTCATCTGCAGTTGCTGTCCCAACGGGTGCTGAGTGAGAGAAGCTGTATTACTATTATTTTTTTTTCCATAAGAAATGACACAAAACGCATTCAGAAGAACACACAGGAACAATGTGGGGTTTGTTATTCACAAGACAGCTTTGAGAAGGGAGAAACTGGGAGCTCAGGCTTTTGAGGGCTTCCACATAAAGGTGGATGGTACAAAATAGGATGGGATTTCTGAGGGGTATGGAGCCATTCCAGGAGCAGGGAACTGGGGCACGTGGGGGCTTTTGAACCCCCCCTGCTCTGCCCTCACTGCTTTTGCCATCAGGTGGGAAACACTGAGTGTCTGGACAAGTTGGGCCTCTGACACATGCCATCTGTGGGCAAATGACATTTAATAGGAACCCACAGCTCACAGACCAACCAAATCTGAACCTGAAATTAAGGCACAGATTTTACTCAGGGATTTTGGATCCTGGTTCTCAAACAATTCTTCATCAGCTGCACAAGCAACATGTTTAGGAAGGGATGCTGAGCTCTGCTGCAATGTGTAACTTATTGCCTGCTCCTTAAATAATGCAAAAATGAAGAGATTTTTCACAAACTTCCATGGATATAACATTACAGATTAAAGCAGCAAGGGACACAGCATCAGACCTGGCTGGCAGAAACACTGAGACCCCTTGCCAAGAGGTTACCCCTGGCTGGTGGCAAGGAGAAACAAGACCCAGATCAGCCCAAAAAGCACCATCAGGAGATGCTGTGGGACTCTCCAAAGACCATCAGATGTGCTGCAGTCTGAGACTCTTTTTTCCCCATCTGGTTCTGTTGAAAATACACAGCCCCGAGCTGCTGCTGCTCCCATCAGATCTCCCCAGGGATCCAACCTGGGGGATGGACTCGAGCCACTAAATGTTTGTGCACATCAATTCTGCCAATGAAAGGGGAGAAACTGATGTGGATGGCTACAGGGTCAAAACACAGTGGTTACTTTTCTTGCAAATAATCAAGAGAACAAAAAAATCAGACTCCCCATCCCCTTAAGAAAATACCATTTCCACCCTGTGACAATTCAGGATTTCTTACTGAACCTCCTCACTCACATGTGGTAAATCCAAACTTTGATGTGTTGCTTAATTCCAAATTCCAGCAACTTTTTTTTTTTTTTTTTTTTTCCTCTTGACCCAGATATAAACAAGCTTTTACTACTGGGAAATGAAATGTTCCTGCAGCAGTCCTTGTTTCCCCATCATTTATTTTTGAGCTAATGGGAGAGTTTTTCTTCTTTCTCATTAATTCCCTACCTCTGTAGTGCTCTGCATTATCTGTAAGTTCAGAAGTTTCCTTATATTCCTGCTCTGCTCTCTCCATTAGAGGGGTGGAACTGGCTAAATCAAAGTGAAGATTTTAAAACATTTAAATGGTGGCTCAGGTCTGGCATTAGTAGCCAAGAATAAATCCCTTTTTTTTTTTTTTTTAGTAAGGTTTTTAATAAAGGCAATTTAGTTTGAAGAAAGAGCAAATGAAATTAAAAGGACGCTGCTGGAGCATATGCTAATTTCAGATGGTTCATTTAATTGGAGGGAGAGCTGATGAGCAGAGAGCAGCACTGGCTGGACCCTCCCAGCATGGGCTCCCTTTCTAGCTCTGCCACCAGCATGAAGAAAAAACAATATCTTGAAAAAAAATAAAACAAACCAACCAAATATTAACTTGTCTAATTGTTTAATTCATTAACATCTTTCCTATTCGCGTTCTTTGAGGAAAAAAAAAGGAAAAATTGGATTTTTGAGAAGAAAAGTAAAACACACGGAAAGCCACTAAAGCACTGAAGGGAAAAAAAACCCCAAACTCACGTGCTTCTTGAATTTTCTTCTTAACTTGTACATCCACACTCAGGTATTTCCAGAGTCAGAGAATCCCAGCAGGTAGCCCCAGCTACCTGCAAATCCAAAGGCAAAGCCACCAGGGCTGGGCCAGGGTAGCCAAGGCTCCTGGCTGGCAGGGCACCAGGGGAATTTACATGAGGTTTTTTCTCTTTTTAATCAAGACATTAATTCCAAAGATGAATTCTGATTCAAACCCAGAGATCATCAACTTACCATCAAAGGAATGTTTTATAGTTGGTGAGATTAAGATGTGCTGAGCAGTAAAGCTACATGGCTGGAAATTGCAGTAACTACTAACAATCTTTTTGAAATAGAGCAAATTACCTTCCCTTTTTATCGCCAGAAAAAGGAGAATGTCCATTTCCAAAATATGAATTTTTACTGTCTCTTTAGATCGCATTCTGGTTTTATGAGGCAAAAGTGATAAAGGCATTTCAAACATAAATTACCTGAAACTTCTCCTGCTTCATTCCCACTAGAACTGGGCTCGAGTTCTCTAGATCAAAGGATTCTGGAGTTCCTTTTCCATTTCTCTGCCAACACGATGATGGCATTTTCCACATCTAAGGAGCACAGCCTAAAAAAAAAAAAAATTAATTAAGAGAGGAAAAAATGTCAATTGGTGAAATCCCTGTGGGAAACAGAGCTGTTGCTCCCTCACCTTTGCCTTTGGTGTCCAGGTTCACCCTGGGTTTCTCAGCAGGGTCTCCAGCCTGCAGCCAGTGCCTTCCCTTGGCTGTCAGGTTGTGTGCAGCCAGCCCTGGGCTGGGCTGGGAGGGGATGGAGGTCAGAGAAGATTAAATTCCTCCATGGTGGATTCTGGGCAGTTACAGAGGAAGGAACTGCAGCTTCTGTGTGGCTGTGGTGGTGAAACAGGACTGTGAAGCAAAAGGCCAAGTGCTGGAAAGCCAACAGCCAAACCTGGCAAGTTTAGCAGCTGCATTATTTAAAATTCTTTCGTTGCCAGTGAGTGGCTGTGTAATTTAAGCCTTCCATCTAGGCAAGGAAACCCTAGAATCAAAACGCTTTGCCAAAATCAGCTGACAATCCCCAAAGTATACTTTTTGCTGGCATACCTGAAGATCTGAGAGCATCAGTCCTGGTTTTTACTGGTCCCCGTCACATATTCCATTACACAGGTGCAGTTGTCACTCAAGAACCAACATTCCCTCTTTGGTTCCCCCACTGAGAACTCTTTCCCTTCTCCTGAGCCTTAGGACAGCACTGACAGAAAGGTAACAACCACCAGTGAAACCACCACTCCAAACCCACCCTGGCTCCTGGGCATTCCCATCAATCCAGCTCCTGTCAATGCTCCCGTTGGAGCTGGAGGTGTTAAATAATTTCTCAGCCTGTTCCCCCGTCTGGACCCACACAAAATCCTCCCATTTCAGCACTGCTGGGAGCAATGGGGAGGGAGCTGCAGAGCTCCTGGGTCTCCAGGAGAGGCAGGGAGCACTTGGTCTGTTGCAGACCTATTTCCCTCTGCATGCTTCATGCTAATTGAGTTCTCAAACTCCTGCTGGCCCATAACACCATCCCTTTTGGGGCCATTCTCTGTCTCTGGGGCCCTGGGTTCAGTTCCAGGTTTTCCACAGCTTTCCTGTGTAGGGCTCCAGGGAATGATCTCATTTCATTCTAACGCAGTTCATCTTCTGCTCAGTAATAACACATCCACTAATTCACATAGCTCCAAGACACTGAGAACTACAGCAATAAAGCTTGCAAACAGATGAGGGATAGAAACGGGTGTAAATATGACTCAAACCCAGTCTGGAGTTAACTAAAATCCAATTGAATTCAAATTTCTCTTCTCCCCCTTCCCCCAGCTGATGGTTCCCCAAAGCTACTCCCTGGAATTCCATGTGCATGGTCACCCTTCAGCCAGGCTGCTTGCATTGCCATGTCAAGAAAAAAACAACCCCAAACCAACCCAACATACAAACCATCTTGTATTGCCCATGGAGGAAACAGAATAAATTATGAAAACACAGCCCATACGTGTTACATATCCATGAAGTGACTGAAAAAAGAGGAACACCTCTCTGATACTGCAAAAGGGCTGCAGGGACAAAATGTTTTACCCCTGCTCTCCAAGGGCAGGAGAGAACAACCAGGCTGTTTATTAGACTTGGTTGGCATCACCATTCTCTGCTTCCTTAACCACAGGGCAACGTGGATTTATGGGAAACAGAGCTTCTCAAATTAATGAGTTTCTTTCCATGAGAATAGAAAATGGTCTGGGAAAGGTGGTGGTGCTGAGCACAGAGCTCCCAGAAACAGAGCAACAGCTAAGAAACTGCTCTGGTACATGCAAACACCTCCTACATGAGAAAAGACTGATTTTTATTTATTTATTTTTAAAATTACTGACACCTTCCAGGTGCCACACAGAGGAGCCCCTGGGCAGCAGGGGTGCTCGTGGTGGCAGTGGCTCTGTGCTGGGGCCTGGCAGTGGCTCCACCAGAGCTGGGATGCAGCTGGGATGCAGCTGGGATGCAGCTGGGATGCACCATGGCCTCAGCACCTCAGACTGTGTGGGTCCCCTTGCCAAAACAGCCCTAATACCCAACATTTAGGAACACCATCTGTTAGGGACCTTGTTCAGTAGAAATACCTCATTGCTGAGCAGAGGTCTTGGGGAGGGATGGCTTTCCTTCCAACTCATCTGGTTTCCTTCAGCTGGACACTGGGAAGGAGTTGCTGCCCAGTATTTCTGAACCATTTCCAAAGGTTTCTGGCAGGAGGCACGTTCCTAACCTGTAACAAAAGAAATAACTGTTAATCTGTAATGGGTAATAACTCATGACATTTGAATTATGCTGCTGAAAGGTGTCTTTTTACCAGCCTTATATCTGCTGGTAAATAACAATTCCCCTAATTACAGATATAAATCTGTTGAGGCATGAATGCACAGCTGAAAGTGATGAAAATGTTCAATACTCTGTGTCCTGGGAACAGAGAACGTGATGAGATTCCACATGGTGACCACAGGTTCTGGATGTGCTGGTGGAGCCCCAGCCCCTGGGATGGTGACACAACCCTTGTCTGAGTGACAAAGGCCAAGGGGGGGACCACAGCCTGGTGATTAGAATTGTTCCAAGAGATCTGGGCAGGCAATGAGGCAGAAAAACCTTTTTAGCTCTACGAGTTCTCGTGGCTTCTTGCAGCAGGGAAGGGCACATACATCATGTGCTCTGCTCATGAACAGCAGGCTTTTAATTATCTCTTTTCTCAGGTGAAGCTTTATGAAGATGTGGGAATCTCTTGTGGCCTGAGTTTGTCACCCCTGCGACTCACACGCCTCTGAAAAACAGAAATTGGAACCAGCCCAAAACTGCACTTCATTTGTTTAAAAAAATGAAGTTACAAATCCCACCGTTTGAAAAATTCCCTCCTAAGTCAACCAGGCTACAAAACCTTTGGCATCTTCCTCTGGAATGGCTTTTGCCTTAGTGCTTTCTTTCCAGACTTTTATAGTGTTGCATTTACTACGATTCTTTTGTTGTTATTTTTTAGCAGTGCATAAAGAAAAAGTCTGTTCATCAAGACTGATTATTCTAATTGTAGCCTCACCAAAGATCACCAGCACAACTCCCCAAGTGTCCCTGGCCTGCAGAACTCAGTGACACTGACACCACCACAAAGGCAGAGGCAGACTTTGTAATACAAATAAGTAGAGCAAAAATACCTGGATTGCAGAAGACTCTGAGTCAGGCCCTGGTGAATCTCAGTTGGGGAATGGATAATGCCCTTTCTGACCTGTTAGATAAAATACATGATAGTTCAATATAGGCTGGGGTTCAGAACTCATAAATCATAATCGTTAGACAAAACTGCAATTTCATCCCAGAATTTCTATCCCACTTCTGGCTGTCTCCTTTCAGCTGGGGCTGGGAGGGAACCTGCCCAGCTCAACCTCTCTGCCCTTCTTCAGAGAACAAGCAGAGAAGTTCATTATCAAGCTGCCAGTCTGGTTCCCCTCATCAGCTCCACGTTCATTTAACAGAGCATAATATCAAAATTACTCCTTTTTAATAGCTGCAAAGATTTCATGTCACGCCAGGGGTGGTTATGTCTCATTACTGCTGCTGGTTTGTTTTCATGTTATTGATGCACATGCACTTTCCACACAAGTATTAATTAATAAACTGCATTCTTAATCCAGATGTTCTCTTGAAAGGAAGGAATCTTTGACATAAAATCTGCCTATTTGTGTTCAGATTACAAAAATGATACTCTGGTTCTGCTACCAAGCTTTCTGTCACTGAAAGGATTTCCCATATTTTATTTTTTCCACACTGTGTATACAAACAAAACTCTCTATTTCCTAGGTCTTTGTTCTGCAAGAGGCTAGAGGAAAATTTGTAGTCAGTGTCCAGAGTGAGTGCTCCAGGCTCCCAGATGAGAAGAGGAGCAGCTGTATCCCACACCCCTCACCCTGCATCCCACATGGTTGGTCTATCTATGAGATTTCTAAACCAAATTTTTGGGGGGTTGCAGTGGCAGCTGAGGAAGGATGGATGGGCACACTTCTCCTTTACATAGAGAGAGGTGCTACAAGTTACATTTTCTTGATAAGCAAGGTTCCAATTTTCACCCCGTGAGGAAATCAGTCCCAAGGGTCTTGTTCAATCAGCTCCCAGCAGGAGCCCAGGTACATTCCATGGTGCTGAAGAACACCCTGACAGGCAGCAGAAGGTATTTGTGGTGCCTTCCACCAAACCCTCCTCACAGCCTCTTCCTCCATTACACATAAAAAACAAACCCTGGCAGCAAGCATTAATACACAAACAAGAACCAGAAATCCCATACTGGCACCATCATTTTACAGTCAATTCTCTGGGCTGGGTACCAGTGAAGATTAAACCAATAAAAGGGTTTTTATGGGGGAACCTGGATGTGAGAGGGGGAAATCAGCAGCAGAACCCAGAGCTGGCGTGCAGTCCTGAATTAATAGCTTAATGTAATTCAGTTCTTACTGGTTGCCTGGAAACTAACTTAGAAAAAAAAGTAAAAGCACAAACCATAATGGGTGTAGAGGGCTTAATAGGGAATTATTGATGCCACCAGACTGTTAGACAGTCTGATATATTTCTAACAAAATCATTCAAAATGTTCCTTTGTTATTTTATGCTATTCTGAATAACAAGGCCCAAGGCCAAAGAAGATAAAATATAACCTAAAGCAGTGGCTGATGCTGACAGAAGGACCTGGCACCCCCTGGCACCCCGTGTTTGCCATCACACCAGTGGCAGCCCCTCTGCTCTCCTCAATGCTCTTGCTTTTCTCTCTCTAATTTATTTATTATTTAGTTTTGGTTTTTTTTTAGCACAACTAATGTTCTTGAGCAGTAAAAGCAAGGGAGCTCCTGTGTATTCCCCCTGGATCCAGCTGCCTGGAATCACCCCCCAGACCTGCCCAAGGATGAGCTTCCCCACATCAGCCTAAACCAAACCTGTTTTCCCCAGCAAAGCCACAGCTGCTGGCCAGGCACTGTTAGGGGAAAGTTTTAGTGAATGTTCATAGTTCTGTTTGATGGGGAAAAAACCAAAAAAACACCACCTGCTCATCTCACCATCATCCCAAAGGCTGCCAAGTCCCACCAGAGGTTACAGGAGGGCAAAGGCAAAACCAGCGGGACACAGGGACAGGCACCAGTGGTGGCTTCAGCTGAGCATCAAGGCTTGTGGCTATGGGAAGGTTCCTGTTAGGGCCAGTAAAGACCTGGTTAATTTGAGGATGCAGGAAGTTCACTAAAAAAACATCTTCTCATTGCCAAGGAAAGCAGCTGAAGGACTCTGGCATCACAGTTTGGATGCCAGGCACTGGGTTGGGTTGCAGCTCACCTGAGCATCTCCAGCAGCCCACCAGGTTTCCATCTTGAAAGAATGACTTAGGGAGCACAATTTTTATCCTAATTATTTTTGACAGGAATTAGGTCAGTTCAATTAGTTTAGAATTCAGCTGAACAGCCACCTCTCTCCTGATTCCTTCTGGATATATAAATAAATAATTAATTCACAACACCAGAAGAGACAAACGCCGTTAGAAACCATCATCCCCTTCCACAGGCACAGAAATAAACCACGTTTGTGATTCAAAGAGAAATCCTGGCAGGTTTTCAGGGGGTAAAGATGATCAGATGCTGGAAGCAGCTTTGAGAACAGGCTCTGTCCCTTCCTCCACAGCAAACGTGCAAGTGCAGCAGGGCTGTGCAGAGCAGGCACCAGGACACAGGACACAGGACATTTTGGCATCTCTAACAGCCCAGGACTGATTTGGGATCAGCTGCTGGGCTATCTGCTATGCTGAGATATTCAGTAGGTACCTTGAGAGCCTTTGGAGTTGTCTCTAAATAAAGCAAGACTTTTTTCTTACTGAAAATGGAGCTTTTACTTGATCCAGTCACTGAGAAAACAACAAACCGTAATTTGTTTCCAAATTTCACAGTTCCTTTTCCTATTTCTGAGTGATCTCCGACAACAAAGTGTCAGCACAGAGATCAAAAGTCATACCAGCAGCTTAACCACTTAGAGATGCTACATTTAATCCTTACAGCCTAAGAAAAACAATCACAAATCCTTTTCACTGTGAGTCCTCAGAAAATGTGGTTACAAATAGAATTTAGCACATCACTTCATTCACTTTTCACTGCTACCCCATTATCCAACATTTCTGTTTTCCAGGTCTCTCTATTTATGGGTCCCTGAGCAGGCAAAACCAGAAGGTGAAGCCCCTTCAGGCTCTTGTTTGGGTGTTTGTGTATCAGCCAGGAAGAATGGAGGTGAGGATGTAGGCTTCAGCCTAAGAAAAGGAAAAACATTTTCAGAACAGACTCAAACTTCCCTGGATGTCTGGCCCTGTACATGAGCCTCACCTGAACTGCAGTTCACTTGTAAAAGCAAGTACAGAGAACCCTGATATGACCCATAACCATGTGAAACATCCTCACACATTATCCCCCTGCCAAGCTGGGCTCCTTGTGGTCTGCAGGGTGCAACCAGACAGCTTGGGAATGTCAGGGGCTTTCTTCTGCTTTGGAGCATTTTTTTAGATCAGGAGGAGATGGGGTGAGAAGCAGAAATAATTTGACTTGACATCATTATCTGCAGCCCAGTTCCAAAGCCCAGACTCTGCTGTGACCTCTGTGCTGCCCCAAATGGACTGGGGGCTCCTTGAGCTGGGGCTCTGGAGAGCAGCCATGGAGGCTGAAATGCTATTTTTGCACATTCATTTCCCTGGCTATAACCACAATATAGCTACTGGCAGTGTACGTGACCAGCCTGAAGCTATTATGCCAGCAATCTACAGCTCAAGACAACTCTCATCAGAACCTTTTAATGGAGATTGCTGTCTCCTTGCCATCTGTGGAATTAAAGTGATTTATTTTAGTTCAGGAGCTGTCTCTTAGTTTGTAAACTTTTTATGGTGGACATAATTAGAAGTATTCATAAGCCTTTTCTTCTGGAAAGAAGATGATGTCCTCCTGAGGTAAAAAAAAAAATGTCAGAGGTTTTTTTTTTATATATAGATTCTGGAATAAGTCATTCATAGGTTGCTACTCTGCATAATAATTCCCAAATTACAAATACTGGTATTTATAGCCAAAGCAGAAACTCCTAAAATCTCACAGTATTAATGGGAATGTTGGCAGGTCCTTTATTATGTCAAAGCAAGCAGTGATATTAAAAATTCAGGTATCAAACTATCGATGTGTGATAAATGGATGGGGAACTGCTTAGGTCACACCACTTATTAAGTTGGTACCATAAATTATTTCACTGTAGAGATCAATGTTTACTTCAGACTTTCTCTCCACGTGTTATTATTACAGCTGTTTTCCAGAATTCATTTAAAAACTACTGGAAGAAACAAAGAAAGCAAACCCATGTGAAAGAGGAAAATTCCCATTCTTCCTGCTGGCTTGGCCTCTGCTATTACCTGAGCAAAACAACAGCTGAAGGGGTTGCAATTAATGAGACAAGAGAGCAGGAACTGGGGATGGATCAGCCCGTGGAGTTTCGATATTAAATGAAAACTCAAAAAGTTGAATTAATACAAAATTAGAAAGGGCATATGAACTTCTTTGGAGAATGAATCACTATCTATCATCCAATTTATCCTTTCCCTTACCAAATGAGAATTCAAGGAATACAGATAGTGCAGACTAAGAAACCCTCAAATGTCAGGTACACAGCTCCAAAGCTGTTTTCCAATTCTTTATAATTTTGGCCAAGAAGAGAATACCCCATGTTTTAAACCCACCAAGTCAGGCAGCCCAGACTTGCTCTGCTGGAGCCTTTGGCCACCGGAGTGGGAGTGGGAGGATGCCCACAGGTGTCAGACAAACCTGCACAGCCCTTCCTTCCCTCCTGAGAAGGCACCACCCAGAATATTCAGCTCCCCAAACCACCTCTGCAGCTGCACATACCCAGCACAGTTGTTTGCTCCTGCTGGGAACCCCACGAGCAGCCCAGGCAAAGGCAGAATCCTGCAGGACAGGGAGCTGGCTCCGGGCTGGCGTCAGCACCACCGCAGGGTCAGGATCCAACCTCTCCAGGAGCTGGGATGGATACCACATCCCAGAGCAGCACAACAGGTTCCATCCACACCTAAACACAACAGGAAAAATAAGGTTTTCATGTTTTGTACTCCTCAGAAAGCAGGGGGTTTTGTGAGGGACCTAAAAGTCCAAACCTTACACTTTGTCTGCCTTTAAGAAAAAAAATCCTGACAAGCACGTGTCTGTCTATAATGGGAACAACTTCACTGTGGGTTCTATTTATGTGGTGGAAAAAGAAAAAGGCCCTCACAGGCCTCCCATCCCAGTCTCTCACATCTCAGGAGAAATTCTGCCAGCCTGCAGATGAAGACAGGAACATTTTTTTAGCCCTCTTGTTAGCCATGCTACAACCTCTTACAGGGTCCTGAAGGTCAAATACCTCTGTGCCTTTTATTGCATGAACATCCTAACAGCTCTCCCAGGTGGAAGTCAGATGAGGATTTTGCAGAAGATGCACGAACAGACTCATTAGTCTCACAGGTCCAAGGTGCTAAACAGCATCAAGTACAAAATATAATCTTTCATTCCCCATTCTACCCTATTACCTCCAATTTGTATCAGCTCCCTGGCTTCACACAGCAGCAGCCTGCAGTGCAAATCAGATCCATCACAGCCACTTGCTATGGAGACTTACACTTTGCTGGGTTTGTGACATGAAAAATTATTTTTGCATTAAAATCAAAAGAACAATCCTGGAGGAAGAGTCTCCTCAGCACTGTAACAACATGGCATGGTGGGAATGAGAAACCATGCAATTGCCTCCTCTGTGCAGCCAGAAAGGTTTAACTAATTAAACCAATTATGTTTCCATAATAATATGAAATTAAGTTTTCTTTGCTAAGGAAAAAAAAAAAAAAAAAAAAAGGAGGAAAGTGCAATCTACTCTTGTGTTTAAACCTGTGTGAAGGACGTGCAGCAATGCTGCTCCAGGGCAGATATTTAATTAATTACCAAATAAAACACCACGTGCACGGGCTGCTCCCCTGTTGCATGTTCTGTCCATTCCTGACACATTTTGCTGTTTATTGCCCATCCCCTGATGTTCCTGCCCTGACAGGCAAACCCTGTCCCTTCAGGAGCTCATTTCCTAAAGCCTGAGGAGCAGGGCAGGGACACGGGGGAAGAATTTCACTTCCAAAGCCTTGTCCAGAAACCTGAAGCACATTTTTATGTACTCCAGATAGAACTTCCTTATAAAATAGACATACTTCTTTTTATGCACCTGTAAAAATTTATATAAGTCTCAGAGTCACTAATTTATTTCTTGCAGATAACACTTTGCATTTCAGAACCATTGTTTATATTTATATTATTTTAAGTTAGGAGCAAAATATTTGATTTTGTTGTGGTGACCTTTACAGAACTGTAAAGTTTGCTGGCAAAACCAGCAATTTGGCCAGACTGCACAATGGCAAATCTGAGTACAAAATAATATTTATGGCATCTATTTGTAGGAGCTGTAGAGTCCCCACAGGAGGCTGGTAAATCCCCTGCTTTCTGTGCAAACATTTGGGGCCACAAGATCCCTTCTGCAGGAACAGGGCTTCGTTTCCTTATACTGGTGATTGATGCTGTTCCCAAGTAATCTTGCAGACAAATGAGCCCTCCCCACCTCATTTACATAACTATTTTATCACACTGTGAATTAGTTCTTCACACTTCTGCAGAGCTACATCTCAAACACAAGAATTTTTTTACTGAGTAATGGAAACATCTATCAGACAAACAACAGAAAAAGATCTCTCAGCTTTGCAGGAGACAACAAGGGCTAAGTCTCTCCTAATAAGCCTCATGTTGCTTCTCCTCAGTTTTTTCCATCAGTTCCTTCACAGTGTGGGTAGAGCCAGGACAACCCAAGCCATGGAACCCCCTTGCCCAGGACCCCCCAGGGAAAAGCAGTGAGTGGTTACCCCAGGGAAATCCCACCCAGGAATGAAGCCTGGACATACACACATCTTCCTTCTCCAGTGCCTACAACAGGTTCCCAAACTATCTCTTCTTCCCAGCAAACAGCTTCCAACTACATTAAAAAACCCTTTAAAAGCAGATGTTGGGGAATCTGGAGGCAAGGAAAGGCATTGCTCTCAAGGCAAGCTGGTAATGCTCAGGGTGCTTCCTCCAGCTCTCAGCTGGAGATGTGAGAACAGAATAAATCAAGGCCAGGACATAAATCAAGGCCATCCCCCTCCTACAAACCAGTGTTTCTGTTGCTATCAAACACGTGTCCCTCCATAGGCTGGAGCTTTGATCCTCTTCTCCTGTACTTCTTCCTCCCCCTTGGGACCAGGGGTCAGAGTTGAGTTTCTACTGAGTTTCTTTCAAACCTCAGTGCACACACAGCATTTTTGCTTTCTCTTTAAACACAGAAAATCCAAATAGTAAAACAAAAGCGTGGCAGTTACCTGTAGTGTAGGTGGAGCCTTTCTGGCTCTTCTAGGGGTTTGTCTCTGAGCTGGGACACCACTCTCCATGCCATGTGGGAAGAACAATAAATGATAAATGCTTAGACAGAAATTTAAGGCAACCTTTCCTCTTAAAGCCACCACCAAAACCAGGGACCAAATGAGGCAGCACTGCCAGGGGCCAGATGCTTCTCTCAGCCTTTACTCCTCACCACCAACCCCACAGGAAGGTTTTTAAGCCTCAAAGCTGCTCGAGACCAACCTGAGCACTGCACTTCCACTGCCAAATCTCTTTGTAGAGCCTCTCAGCTGAGTGAGGAGCTTCCCAACCTCCCCAGGAGCAGTGTGAGGGTGAGAGGGCAGTCCCCGTGTGTGTATAAATCTCTGGTTTGTCGTGATGAAATAAATGCTCAGAAAAACAGGGAGAGAAAGAAACAGCTATTACAGCACCCAGAGTAAATGAAAGAAGCAAAATTAGAAGCAATCTGTGCTTCCAAAAGTGTGGCCAAGAGAATGCATCACCATGACAATTCCTGCTAGAAGCAACAGGGCTGCTGCATCCTTCTGCGGGGGGGAAGCATCAACATGCAATTTTTGCAGCACCCAAAAAAAGCAAGTGTCTGTGGTGGCATTTTGCTGACTTTTATTCTTAAAATGTGAGAACCAGACTGGAGGAGCATTACCTCACCCTGAATTTGATTAAAATCCTGATCACAGTTTTAATGACAGAAAAACTCAGAGGCAACTCTGGTATTTCCCTTAGTGGTTGCATTACAGACAGAGCTAAAATAAAGATCAAAGATTTCTATCACAGATATAAAATGAAACCTAATGAGAGCCTCTTATTTGAGGCACACAGAGGTGGGCTTTAAATAATAAAAATAGTCCTGACAAGAAAGGCAAAGAAAAGATTAAAATGCCTGAGAACTGAAAAAATAAGAATATTAATTCCTTTGAAAGGTCATCATCCAGTGTAAAACATATGGAATATACAGCAACAAGTCACAGCATAACAATGGGGATAAATCTGTGGTTTTTTCTCACCAGACACACAGAATCCATCTCTTTCTGTTGTTCTCATGGCAGTGATGTAGAGATCTCTGGTCCTTATCTCCAGATACCATTGGTACTGGAGCTGCTGATCATCCCCAGGAGGCAGCTGATCACTGAGGTTCTGCTCTCCGACCCAGCTCCTCTGCTCTCTGGGGACCAACCTAAAGTAAGGGTTATAAACCTGTATTTTAGGGAGTCCAGGCACCAAGGAGAAATTTCTTCTCTTCAAAACATAAATCTGTACAAGTCTGCCTGGGTGTAAAACATGGAAAATGCCTGTGGCAGAGGCTGACCTTGAGCTGAAGAAAAGTTTGTTAAGAAAGTTTTCCCTGTGAACAAACCCCACAAATTCAGAGTGATGTAAATGCTTCACAGGCAGCCAGAAAGTTCATCAAGCTGCCTTAATTCCTTGGAATTGCTTAAGTAACATTTGTTTTTCATCAAAGCACCTTGTGGAATGTTGTTTTCTGTTAAAAATCAATAAATTACTTAGCAACTAGAATGAAATATCTAATGTGAGGTCAAATTGAATGTTGACTCTGGCACGAAATAAAAAATTTTAATAATTTTTGTTGCAAACAGAGTTGTTTGTTTGTTTGTTTGTTTGTTCCCCCCCCCAGACAATTTACAATTGCCAGAGAATAAAAGAAATATATTACCTGCATCTGGGTGCCATACAGGTAATATATAATAGGAAACACTGAAAAACTCCATTACACTCCCATTCCTTTGTCAGAGGCAGAACTACCTGGCTTGAGCAGTGCCTGTATATCTAAGTAATAGCTAATTCTCAGAAAAAACTTACCTGCAGTGAAATCAAAGCCAGTCATGTATTGCACAAAATAATCAAATCCTGTCACAAAACACTGTTCCAGTAACTGGGGGGGGGGGGGGGGGGGAAAAAAAAAAAAAAAAAAAAGAAAAATGGGAGAAGATACAATTCACATAATAGTCCTGATTCATAACAAAATTATTTTTACTTTTCTGAGAGTGCCCCTCCTTGCACAGTTTGAAGCAGGGCATGAAGCCCTGGGGCTCATCTGGGGGATGCTCTCAGCAGGACCAAGAAGCAACCTCAGCCCCCTCTGGGATTTCGGTGCCACCCCAGGGCATCATCCTGGTCAGGACCCAGCTCCCTGAGCTCTTCCCTGCACAGAGCTTTGATATTGCACCTCCTGACTGCCTGGAAAACTCTTCTCTTGTAATAGGAAAACCACAGGGTCCATGCAGTGCAAGAGCAAGGCCACCTGAGCTCCCCTGAATCCTTTGGAAAGTGATTTTCCTGCAGCATTGCCTCCTTTAAGCAGACCTTCAGCACAGTCCCTGCACCTGCATAATTAAAAGAGCCCATCCTGGTCAGACAGGGATTATCTGATGCACACTCGTTGTCTTTGTCACCCACAGTTATCATTAAAAATGTCACTAAAAGAAAATCAAATTAAGGCTGGAAAATAATTGCAGAATATTTCAAATCATGAAACAGATGTTAAGTGCATGGAATAAATACTGTTCAGAGAATCTTTAAAGTACTGTCAGAGCTTCAGAGAATAGCTTGTATTTCAAACATATTTTTATCTCTTACTTTTCTCCCACGCTTTTTTTTTTTTTTTTTTTTTTTTTTTTGGTGTGGAAACAGTTTTAAAACTCAAAGATAAAGAACAAATAATGGTTGCCTTTCATTTCCAGATATGAGACCTGAGTCTCTTTCAGTTGTAAATACTGGCTCTGCTTCCTTCAGAGTTCACCTTTCCAGCAGTCTGGTTTAGAGATAAAAAATAAGGGAATAGTAGAATAGTATCAATGCCCACACAGCTGAGCACTGCCTTTTATTTCCCCTGGGAACATTTTGCATGGTTTGCTCCTTTTTTTCCATAAGTGCCCATTAGATAGGGCCTGACTGGCCCTGGGACAGCCCCCTCTGCCTGCACAGCACCAGGGGATGAAACCTTCCCCATCCCACAGCCCTGCAGCCACCTACCTGCTGCTGAGACCTCCTGGACAGCCCACAGCATCTTCCCTAGATCCCAGACATCCTATAGAGCCCTCAGCATCTTCCCTAGATCCCAGACATCCTATAGAGCCCTCAGCATCTTCCCTAGATCCCAGACATCCTGGACAGCCCACAGCATCTTCCTGGAGAGCCCATAGCATCTTCCCTATCCCAGACATTCTGGGCAGTCCACAGCATCTTCTCTATATCCCAGACATCCTGGAGAGCCCACAGCATCTTCCCTACCCCACCACCCAGAACTGCTCTGGGGATTTGATCTCCAGCTCACCAGGGGGAAGGAAAGTGAAGTCTGCAGAGCCACAGGGTGCAGATGTGATGTCCCCCTCACTCCTCTGGAGTTGCTCCCACGAGGACCACAAGGACAAGAACAGTGTGAGGAAGGGAAAGGAAGACAAGGTTGTGTCCCACAGTGTGGCCCACATGGGCCTAGGCTGAGCCTGGGCTCATCCCTGCTGAGCTTCAGTGGCAATGTGTGGCTTGGGTGAGCATCCAGGTCCCCAGCTTTATTCCTGGGGAGCCCCCCCAGGCAGCACCTGGTCCAGCCCCCAGGTGAGGATGGTGATTCCTGAGGCACAGCATCCTGCTCAGCCACGCCATGCTGCCCACACACACCCAGGATTCCTGGTTGGCACCGTGGGCTGGGCTGCCTGGCAAACCCCCCACGTGTGCAGAGAGGATCCTGGAGCTGAGGGACATCAGCACCAGCACCGGGGACTCTGCCTGGTGACTCAGGACACTGTCAGCTGCTCAAGTGACAAAGTGCTGAATTCCCTCCACACCCCCTGTCACGGAGCATCAGTCAGCGAGGGGGCACAGCTCCTCTGAGCATCCCTTCCCTGCTATATTTGTTGGTGACAAGAGAGAAAAACATGCTCCTGTCACATTCTAAAATAAAACATACACATATGTGAGGTTTATGGAGAGTTCCAGATGAGCTCAGGCACGGATGAGGAGATATTAATGCAGACAGTGACACCTCCAGTTTCTTGCTTGCCTTGGGTCCCCAGTCCCCTTCCTGCCCAGGCCAGGCTGGTTTAACCACAGGGAGGTGACACGTGGGAAACATGATGAGCACCAAAAAAAAAAAAGATCACCAGCAGGCCAAAATCTGGGGTAACTCTTAATACAAGCTGGCAAAGGGCACAGCAGGCACACCAGGATATTTTGAAACATTTTCACGTCACAGAAATGTAAATGCTGTGAAAGCCACACTGATGCATTTTCAACCATTTTTTACTTTCTAGTATTTAGTTGATATAGTCCATTCTTCAAAGGATTCCACAAGGCTGCACAGCCTTTCAGCTGGAACCATATACCAGCAATTATAAAATGCAAAGGGAAACACTACTCAAATAAAAGAGACCTTAGACCTAGGAAGGTTTTAGCTTCTCTAAACCTCATTTGTAAGCAGAGGTAAAATGGAAGAATAAATGGAAGAACTTGATAGCTTTGTGTCAGAAAAGACATGAACCGTGACACAGCAATGTCAGCAAGACTAAAATGAGCTGTTAAAGTACCTGGAGGGAAACAAGATGCTGTTTCTGCAGTGGCAGATTGAAAAAAAAAAACCAAAAACATGATAATGGGTCAAGACTGATGAAATTTATGCCTTGTTTCTGCCATGCTCTGGGACTCTCACTTTAAAATTTTCAGTCAGAAGATATTAAATTACCTCCAAATTAAAGTGTCAAGGTAAAACTCATCAAGTGTGGTTCAACAGCTCAGTGAAAACCAGACAGGGAGGGAAACAAGCAAACAAACCTCAGCCTGATTTCACTTGGAGCACCTGAACCTGAAGAGCAACCCTTCAAAGAGAGGCACTCCAACAGCATCCATGGGATACAAAAATAGGTCCTGTGTATATACAGAAGCTTCAAGTGCCTGTCAAAAGGTTTAAATAAGATTTCTAGAGCTGAAACATGATTCAGTTTTACCAGCACCACACAAAACTAAATGTACAAAAAAAGGTGAGGTTTTTTTTATTGGCCTTCATGAGAAAAATATTCTTGACAGCTGTTGGCCATTGAGGGTGGCAGAGAAGAAGCCATCCCAGCCTCTCAGGCTAGTGAATAAGCTACTTTTGGAACCATTTTTTCCTCTGCTTCAAGCAATGGCTCAGCACAGTGTAAAAGTATCCAATTCAGTAAGTAAAGAAGTTCCAGGGTCTTTATTTTCCTAGGGTGAGAAGAGCAACTGGCAAAATGGGAGCATCCCTGCTGTCAGGGGACCATAACATTTGTCTGGCACAAAACAGATCTCATCACTGAGTGTGGGACTGGGTGCCCACACCAGCATTTCCCAGGGCTCTGGGATGCAGACAGAAAGCTCTGAGATGCCTTGAAACATTTCCAGTAAAAAACTACAGGGAGGAGGAAAGATAATTTCATCTTGAGGCCAAAAAATACACTCATGGACTCGTTATTGCTTGGGGGATTCAAGCAAGGAGTGAATTGATCAGACCATGAACACCCTCTGGGTTGGCCTCCTCTCTCTGACAGCTCAGTGCAGCTTTGTGGACATCTTACCAATGTAGTAAATTATCAAAGTAAGTCATAGGTTAGGAGTTCTGCATGACAACCCAGCCCCAAACCCAGCTCTAAGTCAGAGTCAGTGTCAGAGGTGCTTGAACACTGAAAAGAAGGTCAGGACACCCAGTCACTGCCCCTGCACTTTTTTGTTTTATTTAGCTCTGCAAATCAGAGTTCTCTTTGTCTCAAGTCTCTACCATGAGAGTAAAGCCTGAAGTTCCAGCTCTGAAAATTACATTATTATCTCCATTGCTACACTGAGTGACTGCAGCTCAGAAGTCCCCAGTAAGCTACAACTCTGTGACTAGAACTATTTTTTTTTTTTTAAAAAAAAAACAAACTAGTGTGTTTACATATGGCTGGATCAAGCTGGAAATCTGTTTACAAACTGCCCAATGTGATGGAGAAGGATTTTTCTTGTGCCTCTGAGGTCACATACTGAGAAAGGTGAAACTTGCTGCAGTAGCTGTTTTAGAAGGATTGAGAGCAGAGAAACAATTACATCTGGGCTGGGGACCAGTAAGGGGAAATCCACAGAGAACTCCAAAGACCTAAGACATAATCTAAGGGATGCACTGGGAATAGACAGAGTCAGGAGAGGAGAACTTTGGAAAAAAAGTTAATGCAGCTTGAACTAATTGTATACTATTAGGCTGAAAATTCATAATACAAACAATTTCATTTATGGATTTTTTTTTATTTCTCCTACCTATTGATTCAGATGGGCCATGGGCTGAGGCTGGGGTTAGCTGAGGGGCTGCCACTGCCTTGCCTTTCATACAAGGAGCTCAATTCAGAAGGGAAAACTGATTACATATTCTCCCTGGATTTAATGTGTAGGAATTTCACTGCTTAGCCTGAGCTGCAGCATTTTAAAAGAATTCAGCAAACATTTCATCAGGCAGTGACAAAGTTGGAGAGGTCAGGGTACAAAGTGTGGGGCAATTAACAAGATATCATTCTGTAAGTACATTAGTAATAAAGGAAGACCAAAAAAGGAGTGGGAAAGCCATTAGGCAAGTAATCTGAGTGTTTAATGAGCTTTCTTTTCTTCAGTCTTCATGGAAAAGGCCAACTGAGAGCAGATGGTCTGCACAGTAATACTGTAACAAAGAGGGAAGATGGCAATCTCATGAAAAGGAATGGTGAGAGGGCCTGGCTAATTTAGATGTTTTCTATTTGGTTATGCTGATGAGCTTTATCTTTGCATACTTAAGAACTGCCTGAAGCCATATCAGAGTCTGAACCACCATTGTGGAAGAGTGAAGAGGGAAAGAGGGAGAAAAAGAAACCACATCTTTAAGATGGCAGTGGATCAAGGGTTGGACTGGGTGATCTCAGAGGTCCCTTCCAACCCAGCCCATTCTATGATTCCATGATTCTAAGAAGATCCTGCTTTAGGTACCAGCTCACCCACCCTGCACTCACAGAACAAGACTCAGCCTTTCAAGAGGAACAACCAGATACCAGAGGCATGAGCAGCACCAAACAGCTCCCTGCCAACTGGGTGCCCTCTGGGGCACCAGAAAGCACAGCCTGACTTCCCCCTTGGCTCTTATCAGGCATCTGGTGATAGCTGTGCAGGCCATGAAGCTGGCTGGAAGACTGCTCATTTCCAGAAAACTCTTCAGAATGAAACTCAAGCAGAGTTTAGGGAGCCCCAGCTTGAAGTCAGTGCTGTTCAGTTCTCCATCCCTGCCCGGGCAGCAGGACTCTGCCTGGCACATTTCCTGATAACACCGTGCAGGGAAGGACTGCAAGCACGAGAGGGGACAGGATTAAAATTCAAAAAGGTCTTGACAAATTGCAGAAATAACCTTTGGAGAAAGTGTGTTATCCAGGAGAGACAATAGAAGGCACTCGGGTAGAAATAATCAATTGTGTAACCAGAGGCAGGGGAGCAAGGGGCAGAGGGAGGTGGGGTTGGGTGCTCTGGAAAAGGCAAGCATCTGGGCTGGGAAATGGGAATCATCTGGGTTGGGAAGTGGGAATCATCTGGGCTGGGAAATGGGAATCATCTGGGCTGGGAAATGGGAATCATCTGGGCTGGGAAAAGGCAAGGATCTGGGCTGGGAAATGGAAACACAGCTATGGAAACAGGGGCAGCCATCCTGCCCCTAGGTTCAGACATCCCGAGTCCATATTGGAGAATTGTGCTCTGCTGCCTGTACTCTGTGTGTTAGTAAAGTTGTGGAATACATGGAGGGAATGAAAAAAGCACAAGGAAAGATATCAGGGGTCTGGAAAAACAACGTTAGGGAACTGGCCCTTAAACCAAAAGAGATTCAGGAGAGAACTCGGAAACTTCAAATATATTCACAAAGGAATGACCTGTTCTTAGGGATTTGTCCTAACTGCCCTAACTGGGCAAGGAAGATAAAGGGTAAAGCCCAAGGAAGCCCCACCAAGGAGTGGGCAGAGCTCTGCTCCTGACCAGCACAATGGCCCTGGAATCCATTTACCATCTTTGAATATGAAATGAAAAATTCAGGAAGGTCGATTAAACTGTTCATGGATATTTTATAATAAGGAAGATGAGAAAAATAATCAAATAAATTACTTGTTCCAAATTATCACTCGATTCTACCTGCAGTTCATTACTGACTCAGATTAATGAATGCAGAGAAGATATTAGTCTCATATGAATATTCAGACTTCGCTACCTGATTGCAGTTTTTCAAATGAAAAATGCAGCGGATCAGCTCCCGATGAATTTTTAAAGAGAGTCAAATGCCCTCAGCAGTAGACCTATTATTTCAAGAGATCACCTTGATAGACCTGGCTATGGGAACGTTCCCTGCTGAGAACAGAGGGCACCAAACAATGGTGAGCATGGGGAAGGAGCTCGGGAGCTGAGCTGAGCCGGGCATGGGAAGCGCCCGCGTTTCCCCATCCAGCTCACCACACTTCAGCTGCTTTGGGTTATAAATAGTGAGAACTGTGAAAAGACCCAGCCATCCCCTCAGTGTTTTCTGGGCTTATTTTATTCATTTTCACCTTCAGCGAAGGAGCGTTTGCCAGGGAAAAATGCTTTTGTACTTAGCAAAAAATAAAACCTGTGAATCACCAGGGAAGCTGAGTGGGAAAGGTCACCACCTGGTTCTCTCTAGCAGCAGACACTTATTTTATCATTGTAGGACCTGATCTCATTCATGTGATCATCCAGCTTCAGATTTTAATAGATGGGATTTGGTGAAGGTGAGAAGCTTGTGTTTCTTCAGGGAGGAGCAGAGAGGAGGTGGCAGGAAGCATGCTGCTCCTTTCCCCACCTATTGCTAAATGAATTTATTCCATTTGCTTAGCTCGGGAAGCAGACCAAGGCAGGAACCCTGGCATCAGGAACTGTGGAATAGGATGCCTCAGGGAAACTCCAGAAAATGGTTGTTTAGGACTTACCAGCTGGTTCTGACCCTCCCCAGGTGGGATGATGCTGCAGACCCACTTCTGCTCTGCCAAGGAGAAGCCCCTGACTCAGGCAGCCCCTTCCTGACCAAACACCTCAAGCAGAGCACGAAGAGCCCTCAGAAGGCCCTGGGAGATTTACAGCTCACAGCAGAGAGGGAAAGGATGACACACAGCTCCTCCAGAGCAGCAGTGTCTGAAACGTTCTGCACAACTCCCACCCTTCCACCCGGGGTCCTGTCCCGTGCTGGTGACACCTTCCCCCCACCTGAGATTCATCGGGCTGTGGGAAAATGATCTTTGCAAGGCAGACTTGTTGTTTGTTTCTGGAGAGGTGGGTGACTCATTTCCCCATTCCCTTTGGAAACCCTGCTCTGCTCAACACAGACACCCATCACCTTTATGGCTCTGCCACAGCTGCACCCTGGAAGCCATCTCCTGCACTGAGCTTGCAGGCTGGGCTGGGGGAAATAACAGCTCTCCAGAGCTACATAGCAAGGAAAAATTCCTCTTTCAAAGCATTATAAAGCAAGATAAAATGACTTACTTAAAGCCAACCTTGTCTTGAGGATGATTGAAACTAAATCACCTCCAGCTGGAATAGGCTGTGCATACAGGACTGCAGTGGGGGGGATGCAAACACTTCCACGGAGCCTCAGCAACTTCATGGCCTTGGGACACATGGCCACAGCTTCCTCTGATGGAGCAGCCTTAGTAAGAAAAAGATTTAAAGGGGAAAAAAAAAAAATAAAGGAAAAAAAGGCATTTCCCAGTCCTGTTTTCCCCTCCAGCACCTGAGCTGTCTTCAGATTCTGCAAAGCTGAATTGCTTTGCCCCCTAAGGTTTTTAATAACTTCCATTTGTTAGTGAAATGTTGAGTTAAATGGCAAAGATACTTATGCTCAGAGGCATTTTAAACTCCTGGCAGTCAGCTCAGACCTTTATCAGCCATTTTAGTGATATACAGCATATTCATAGATAATTACACACACATACATAACTTGCATGCACACATATACATACACACATTATCTGCTGAGCAATTAACTAACTAAATATCTGCAATAAATATGTTGTGAATGTCTTACCTATTTACTCTGCCACATAAGTCATTTGTTCACACAGGGCTTTTCCTTACTTTCCTGCCTTTTATATTAATCCTTCCCCTAATGAAGAGGAGCTCCCTAGAGTTCATCTTGTGCACGCTTGGCATCAGGACCAAATCCACAAAAACATCTTCATTTCCTGCTTTATATTCTCCAATGTGTAAATTCACAACAAGGAGCCAGGCTTCTTTCCCTCACAGTTCTCTGTCCTTATTTTATCCTTCTACATTCTTATTTTATTTTTTACCTACGAATATTTCCACCATGTGAAGATCCTCCTTTTCTCATACCATTCCAGATGCTGAGAAGATCCTCCCAGGTACTGCAAGGCATCCAGATTTTCTCATTTTCTGCACAGAAGGGGCTGTGGATAAATCAGGCCAGGGCAGTGAGGCAGAGGAGGGGGAATTGGTCCTGCTGCATGCAGCCTGCAAGGGGTACAGAGAAAGGGGTGAAATGGGGCTTTGTGATGCCTGTGGTTCCATGCTGGACATCAGTGTGCCCACATCTCCCCTCCTGCAGCTTTGGCCAGTATCTCATTATTTTCTTCCCCACAGAAAGCAGTATATCTTTCTGCAATTTAGCTCTTAGTCCCCTTTTTTTTTTGGACAGAGGCCACCAAGTTTACGTGTTTTGGCCAAAATTAGCAGAATATGAACCTCTATCACCCAGAAATCAGGCAGCACCTCTCACTCACTTTTTTTTTTTTCCTGTGCTGGGGTATTTCTACCCAACTCTTCAGTCTGTTCCTCTTCCCCCATCATTTGCTCTTTCTATAGAACTGAGTCAATAACAAGTTTCTCAGGAAGTTTTTCAGCAAAGCCCATGATTAACAAAACCCCACTGCCCACAGGATGCTGCCTGATGTCCAGATTCCTCCATCTGCTGGCTCCCCAGCCAAACGCTGCTGCCAGGTTTTGATGCCCAAGCTCTGCCTGCTCTGCTTTAGAACAGCCCTTTCCTTTAACCAGCTTCCTTTCAGTAAGTGTTTTAGTATTTAATTATCTCTGAGATTTCTCTCCCACTGTACAGCCTACTTGGTTGTGTGAAATGCAGTTGACTTCACAGCAACTGAAATAGACATGAGAGGCTCAGCACGGCCGTGGGTATCACATCAACCTCACTTTCCTAAAAAAAAAACCCTAGGTTGAAATGAGAGAGGGTGATTTGTGGTTGCAGAGGGACCTCAGGAACATCAGGGAGTGATGGGATGAGATCCCTCCTGAGGAAGTGTGGGTGGGTGCAGCAAAGCTGGCACCTCAGGAAGGAAACGGGGACATCCGGCCAAGTCACGGGAGTCCACGGCCAGATTTGGCCTAAACAGCCACAAAAAGGCAAAATGGGAAAATCATATACTTCTGCCTTAATGGCTGGGGTCAGGGAGAGACCTGTCTGCCCCACTCTGCTGACACCCCCAGTGATTCCAAGAAATGACACTTGATAAATGATTTGTTTTCTTCCCGCTGGCGTGCAGGTGTCACTGACGTAGGAGAGCTCGGAATTACAGCCTGCTCTGCTGCTGTTATTATTATTATTTGGCAGTAATTCCTCTAAATTTCTTCCCTGGAGGAAGACGTGACTCGCTGGTCTCCTGCTCCCAAGGTCATCCCCCCAGCCAATGGTACCTATTTGCTTCTGTTAGTTTCAATTATCGAGGTACAGAAAACCCAATAACACTCAATTTATAGTATTTCGTGGCTTGCCTTAAGTGCAGGATGGGAACACTCACCCTAAATCACAAATAACAACGGGACAAAGTTTCCATGAAACCACCCAGCAGAGGAGGAGGAGGGGGAGACCCCCTGCAGCCCCCTCCCCAGGCAGGCTTAGGAAAGGCTCCAGCCTCTCCCTTTTTTTTGTAAAAAAGCACAACTCAGCATACTTAGGGGCTGAGTGGATTAATTCCTAATACAATTGCTGCTCTTTAGGCCTCCTTTTTAGTCCCCAGAAGGTGTGAAATAGGTAATTTTCCAGTTTTCTGGTTACAATCCACACACAGTCCCAGGAGCTGCTGCTCCCCTCTCAGCTGCATTATTCCAGTCCTGCCTCACTCTGTAACACAACATCTGTCCCCTCTGCCTCACTGGGCAGCACTGGGGGGTGCTGGTGCTTTAAACAGTCAGGGATGTTTCATTTCAAAGGGCAGGCAGTGATGGTGGGGTGTGCTCAGATGAATTACCCCACCATCTCCCTCATTTCTCAGCCCAAGCTCCCAGCTCTGGGTCACAGCCTCACAAAAGGACCTGGGCTGGGGGAAAAGGTCTCCAGATTGGAAAAACTCCAGGGGAACACAAAGGTGAGCATTCCCAACGGGGAAGGGGTGGGAGATGGAGAGAGGGTACCAAGGAGGGACAGGGAGTCCATGCCAAAAAAAAACCAACCAAAAAATCCTAATGAAAGATGTAAGCAAAAAGAATCAATCAACAAAATTATAGCAAAAAAAAAAAACAACAAAAAAACAAAAAAAGCCCCAAACCCAACAAAAACCAAAACCACAAAAAACCCCAACCAATTAAAAAAAAAACATATAACACACAATCCCAGAAAAATCCTAGTCATAGTACCTCATCTCCAACAAGTTATCCAGGTGAAAGATGGGACACTGCAGAAGTCAGGCCTCCTTCTGTTTTGATGTTGTTTGGTTTTCTTGTTTGTTTTTTTTTTTTTTTAAATGGGTTCATTAAAGGTGCAGATTCCATGGAAAATGACAAGATAGTGCAGGTAGAAGGGAGGTGATGGTGAAGCCATCATTTCAAATCTGACTCCTGAAAACCCAACCAGCAGGCTGATGGTCACCAGAGAGTTTTGCTCCTGTGAGGCAAAGAGGAGTTCAGACCTTAAAAATTTTGGCAATCATTCCTTTCAGACTTGAGCTGCAGCTTTCTGCCAAAAGAGCTTTGCAACCAAGATTTATTTCTATTAAACACAGGGACAAATAACCACTAATAAAAATAGGTTTGTGCTTGTGGATAGAGGGCAGCTGAGGTGGGGAGGAGGAAATTATCCTCAGCTTGCCTGGTTGAGTATAAATGTTGGGCTGGGGTCTCAAAGGAACTCAAGATGAGGCAGCTGATAAATAGTTGACCATGCAATGGGATTTTCCATCTTGACACTGAAGGTATTTTTACCAAAGAAACAATACAAACAGGCTTTTAACCTCATTAATCTTCCCTGTGTTTAGATATTTTCAGTTTCTCCCTGACTTCTCTCTTTTTTTTTTTTTTTCATTTCGTTGTTGCTTGATTTTCTTTTACACAAAGCACTTAGAAACCCCTGCAGCCCTCCAAATAATTCACAACTGGCTTTACAAGTCTCCTGTCCTGCCACAGCATTCCCACCATTCCCACACTGCTCCTCCCACTGCCAGCATTTCCCAGTTTGCCAGAGCAAAACTGAATTTTGGCTGCTCACACATCATGCAATGTATTAGAATAGGTAAAACTTCATAATACAGCATGAGTTTGAGGTAAATTTAAGGAAACACTTGGATTATACTTCCAGGCAAAAAAGGTGAGGATAGCAAGATTGATTTGTCTACCCAAGAATTTGCTGCAGAAAATGGAGAAGAGCCCAAACTCTCAGCAAACTGAAAATGTGTGTGGCAAAGAGAAAGGAATCATCAGTGGGAGCAAAACAGAGCTAAAGCTGAGGAGCTTCAATCCATTTTAATTTTTTTGTATTACTATTTCTAGACTTGTTAATTCTTGCTTTCTTTGTGCAAAGGAGAAGGGCAATACTGGAGTTATCCCTAAAGTGATTTTTCTTTAAATGATATTCAAATTATCTGCAGCCTAGCAAACATAATAGATCTGAATTATAGCCCCTGGTATTAAAACACCAAAACAAATTATTAGCATACCAAATTGATATGATTATTCAGACACCTTACTTTGAAATATGGTGCATAGCACAGTGCACCCATCTTGTATCATAAAACTTGTCAAAGGTACCAAAAGTTTATTGCCTTGGAAGATTCATGCAGCAACACTGGAACACTTGATTTAGGTCTGAACAGCCTTTTATAATTCTTGCAGGCATGCAAGCATTTCAGAAGATTTATTTAAATACAGAAAAAATTATTTAAGGAGACAAAGCAGTCTTTCCTCCTAACCAGACAAGATAGAAACTCTTTCAAACCTGTCAAAGGGGCAAATTTTTCATTTTTCTTCCTATAATTGTATACTTCAATAAGTCTTTCCACGTGAATTAATTTCTTAAGCATTACAGTTATTTATGAGCCCAACAAAGCATCTTTTCAGGATGGCAACCACAAGCAACAAGTGCATCAGACCTGAACTCTGGGATGCCACAGATTTGTTCAGCTGTCCCCGAGGTACAAAAGCTGCTGAGAGGCACAATGCTCCCTGCACTTTGCCTCACCAGAGCTTCTCACTGACAGAATTAGCATTGTTTTCCCTTAAACCACTGCCACCCTCTCCTACAGCAGTGACTACCTGGAAAAAAAAAACCAAAACAAACCCAATTTCCTTCAGTGATGTAGCCCTGATTGAGTTTTTGTTGCATGAAGGAGGAAAAAAAAAAAAAATTACAACAGGAAAAATTCTTAGCACAACAGAAATGTGAAACAGCCAGAAAGAGAATGGGGTTTAATAACAAAGTCTCTGGCAAGACAATTTTTATGCAGCCTGCAACATTAATCACTGCTCATCCCACTGCAGCTCCAGCCTGGCCATTACCTGCTGCTTCCACAGCTTCCAATCACACACAGCCACACCAAAACCCAGGCTGCTACTCCCAAAATATATATATATATATATATGTATATTCTGCAGTGCACTATCCCAGCTTTTCCAAGATGCAGATGAGCTTCCAGATGCAGAGAGCCAGTGCCTCTTGAGTGGGATCTGTTCTGCAGCTCCTGCCTTTTCCTGCAATGATTTAGGAGATTAACTCCAGTCATCAGTAACTGCAGGGAAAAGAACTGAAGGCTCCACTCTTAATTGCCAAGCAAAACACAAAAATGTGGCAATTAACCTTTATTCATGCTAACAGCAAAGAAGCATGGCTGGAGGCTCCTGTATTTATTACTGAGAAAGAAAACCTTTGGTATCTGCAGTGAACTTGTCCCTTGATGCTGACTCTGCCTAAGAAGGGGATTGCTCTGCAGCTGAGTTTTCTGCCAGATCAAATGCCATTCACAAAACCAGCCAGTCAGAGGATATGGAAAAATTCCAATTTTTGCCACCTAAATAATTCCATAATTTTTATTAAGGCATATTATAGCTTCTATAATAATATTTAATACCTGTTGGCAGGCAGAGACCACAGAGGAGAGTGAGCTCCAGCCCAGCTCCTGGCTGCAGGATTCTGACTCTGCCTGGGAGTGGTGGGATCCAAGGGACACTTTTAAGCCAAGAACCAGCCAGACTCCAAGGTTCACAGCAAAAGAGTCTGATGGGAATCAGAGTTTGGCATGCAGAGATTTATTTAGGTGCCCCCTAGAGGAAATTGTCTTTTTCCCCATTTTGGTGGAGGCAGAACCCAGCCAGGATGGCTCTAGAGGACCAGCTGAAGCTCCTGTGGGAGGTTCTGGATTTGTGGCTCTCCTGTTTCTGCAGTGGGATGAGGTGTGTGGGATTGTGTCCCTGCCCATGGAGCTCCAGCTGCAGACACCCCTCACAGCTGGTAATGCCAGCAGCCAGGAATTATCACAGCTCTAGGATCTGAGCTGTAAATAAAAACATGAGGGACCTCCAACATATCCAGGCATTGTTTGTGAGGCTGTTACAAGGAAGCCAGCTTCCAGGAAGAAATTAAACTGTCAATATTTATTTCAACTCATTGAAGAGGACTGGCTGAAGGAAGGCTCACAGGGGACAGTAGCCCTGGGCATCCAGCTGTCAAAAGTCACTAAATCCACTCTGTGGAGAAGCACCAGACAACGATCTGAAGGCTGTTCAAAGGCTTTCACATACATAAAGTGGATCAAGTAGTAAAAATATCTTTTTTTTTTTTTTTTCTAGAGAACACATAGCTGCAAAGGTCTTTAATATTAGCAGAACTCCTTCTCACAGTGCAAATGGTGCTGCTGGCTTTATGTGAGATCTGTAAAAGGGGGTTTGCCAGCACAAAAGACACCCAGCTCAATAGCAGATGAACTAAGGAGCATCTCTCAGCAGTTACAACGTGCCTACACCAGAAGTTACTCACCAGCAACACCTCCGAGGGATCCCAGGATTTTTAAAGATAGTACCAAGGAGTTATAACTGGACCCAAAGCCCCAGGGACGCCTGGAGATGCCCAGGCTCAGGCCCAAGAGGAGCTGCTGCAAGAAGCCCTTGGAATTTCCTCCAAGGCAAGTTGGAGGAAAGTTAACCACAGCACCTTGGTCTGGGGCCAATTCTTGTTCTTTCAGGCAAAAAAAAAAAACAAACCACTTTAGCACCAAGCATATGGCAAACGCTGTCTCCCTCTGGATCAATATGTTATTTTTTCATTTATGGGAGTGAAATGTGTCCAACTGGTCACCTCAGCTGGTCACAGGACTTCTCTCCATGGCAGAACATCTCCCATCCACATCCCCCATCCACACCTCCCATCCACATCCCCATCCACATCCCCATCCACATCCCCATCCACATCCCCATCCACACCTCCCATCCACATCCCCATCCACACCTCCCATCCACATCCCCATCCACACCTCCCATCCACATCCCCATCCACATCCACATCCCCATCCACACCTCCCATCCACATCCCCATCCACATCCACATCCCCATCCACACCTCCCATCCACATCCCCATCCACATTTCCCATCCACATCTCCCATCCACATCCCCATCCACATCCCCATCCACATCCCCATCCACACCTCCCATCCACATCTCCCATCCACATCCCCATCCACACCTCCCATCCACATCTCCCATCCACATCTCCCATCCACACCTCCCATCCACATCTCCATCCACACCTCCCAGCTAACCCAAACCCTGCAGCAGTGCAGCAGAACCACAGCTCCTGCCAGACTGCAAAGGCTCCTGTGAATTCATGGGCACATGAATATTTCAAAAGCCACTAGAAAACAGCTTAATATCTGACTGCAGCACACTTCCCCTTGGTCAGTTTACTCTACTCAAACATCCACTGTTTGGAAACATCTTGATGGGAATTGATGTTTCTGGGAATGGCAGCGAGGAAGGAGAGCACCAGGTCTCAGGAGGATGGGGAGGTACCACAGCTCATCCATCCTCGAGCCATGGCATTCCACCAAGGCTTCTGCAAGGCAGGAAAACTTCTCTGAATGAGCCAGCAAATCCTGAATCTGGAGAGAAACATCCTCTGTCAGCCCAGAGGAACTTCCCAGGGTCTCCTGGGAATTCCCAGAGAGCTCAGCTTTTAAAAAAGGGGGAAATGGAGACTTTTCTAAAACAGGTTCTTTCAATTACACCTTTATGCAGTAAGGACACGAGTGTTTATCACAAAGACACAACTTATCCCTGTAATGGAGCTTTCAGTTCTTTGAGGTCATGGTGTGGGCTACCTACAGCACTGCAGTAATTAATAATAAGTAGGGTTGGCATCACTTTCTCCACCCTTTCCCCCTTTTCTATTAATCTTTGTGGCAATTCCTTAAGAAAACATCAGTGTTCCTCTCTTTCTTTGCAGCTTAGTCTCCATATGTTTATCAGCTGTCATTGCAGCTTGGTCACAGTAATTAAAATACATGACACCTACTTGCTAATGTAGGCAAGAAAAGTCATTTTCTCTGTCATAATTTCAAAACATTTGTTCAAATTGTAGCCACACAAAATACACACATGGTGATGCATTAGGTGCCAAAACCCCCTCCCTGTGACTCAGGAGGAGCAAGCACCAGCTTCATCCAGCAATGAATTGGGTGGATAAACCAGAAATCTGTCACAGTAAAAGGCAACATTTGTTCTTTCCTAATGTATAACAAATTGTAGTATGATAATCATTACATTTTCCTTGATATCACGAGATGGTCTGGTCTGTCCTGCAGGGACATGAAGAGCAGGGTCAGGGTCAAAATCTGTTTAAAAACCCAGGGCCATGAAAGACAACCAACAGCCTCCTCCCAAACCAAACATTTTACCCTCACAACAACCACAAATTTACCCAATCAACTGCTATTTCATGGAACACTACTCAAAATGCAGACAATGGAAGATCTAGGCTAAAGAAATGAACCAATTAATAGAAACCCTTGCCTGGAGGAGGAAATAAGAGCTAAATAAATCATAGCTCATACACACGTTTTGATCATGTATTGCCAGACCATCCTCGTCACTGGGAATAAGGTCAGCTTTGAGCCAAACACTCAAGAAATGCAAAATAAAAATACCTTCCTCGTTTGGCTGCACTCAGGGGGCTTTTCCTGGTGTCGGAAGTGGCAGCCCAGTTGTTATGCCCCACATGAAGATCATTACCCATCTCCTGGGCCACTTCCCATTTTCCAGCCTTTTAGACAGAGCCTTGGGATTCTTGATCCTTGGATCAAAGCTCCTGGGCATCCCTGCTGCCTCCCAGGCACTTCCCAGCAGCAGGCAGGAGGAGGTGAGGTGAGCACATCTCAGCCTGCTGCCAGGGGACAGGGGGCACCAGGGAAATTGGTGAGGGTTAAGTGTTCTCCTAAGTGCCTGCCAAGTGTCTTCCAGAGTGCAAGTAATGAAGTCTTTTTTTATTTCTTTCTTTTTTTTTTTTTTTTTTTTTTTTTTTTTATTTTTTATTTTTTTTTAGCATTCAACCTGACTAGTGGTGAACTGGAGCCTGAAAATATGTAAAATCACAGCGAGCTGTGTGCATGGGTTGAGTCATTGTTTAAAATCCCACCAGAATAGAACAAAAGCTTAACAATTATCCTATGGTGCCTCTTCTCCTCTGTTGGCCTCTGAGCCCAAACCGGGCTTATACCAAACAAACAAAGAAAGCAAAAATATTTGGCTCTGAAATTAAACTTATTTGAAATAATGTATTCTATGTCAGTCACTAATTTGGCTTTTACAAATCTGAAGTATTTAATTTTATGTAAAAGACTGAATTATTTTTTCAAACACACAAGGAAATTTAAGGGGAGGGAACATTAAAGAAATCCCAAACCAAAGCAGAGAAATCAGATGCAGCTTCTCTGGGGCTGGGAACAGGATATCCAGGGAAAGATGAACGAACTAATGGTACAGGATCCTTGCAGCATCATGGGTTGATGTTCCAGGGCTAATTAGGGAGTTTTTCCCAGCAGTTCCAGACGTGGTGTGGCAGTGCCACCCCAGGAAAGCCCAGCACACCCCAGTGAGAGGGGATGCCAAAATCCCAGGGGTGCTTGAGCCTCCCCAGCCCACAGCTCAGGAACCAGCCCCCTCTCCCTCTGGATGCTTATCACAGGAATGCCACTCTGAAATGTTCCTAGGGAAGGGCTGAAAGACCAACAGTTTTCTGAGGAAAGCAGAGGTTATCAGGGGCCACTTCCCCAACAAAAAAAAAGACTAATCCCTAACAAGAGAGAGGAGCTGCCTTTTGCAGCAGCTTTGATCCACCAGGAGCCATGCATAATTTATCAGTGCTGTGGCTAACAGCAGCAGGAACTAAAGGACTCCTCTTTGAAAGGGGACACACTCCTCTCCCTGCTCCCAGCAAGTGTTGGACCTGCCCAGAGCACACCTCACCCACACCTCTGACCCGGGAAGGATGCTCAGGTGCTCCAGGGGCAGTGAGAACAAGGATGCTCGGGTGCTCCAGGAGCAGTGGGAACAAGGATGCTCAGGTGCTCCAGGAGCAGTGAGAATAAGGATGATCAGGTGCTCCAGGAGCAGTGGGAACAAGGATGCTCAGGTGCTCCAGGAGCAGTGGGAACAAGGATGCTCAGGTGCTCCAGGAGCAGTGGGAACAAGGATGCTCGGGTGTTCCAGGAGCAGTGGGAACAAGGATGCTCGGGTGCTCCAGGAGCAGTGGGAACAAGGATGCTCGGGTGCTCCAGGAGCAGTGGGAACAACCCCTGGTACCTGTTGCATGGGAATCCCAAGTGCTGCTGGTGAACACCCCGGGGGCTCAGGAAGCATCACACCTCTGCTAAAACAGGAAAATACAAACAGGAAAATACCAACCTGATCCTAATCCTTCCCATCACCAGCAAGCCATGCACCTTCCTTCCCCTCCCAGCACACTGTGGGGAGCTCTGTGACTCCTGGGGGGATTTTTCTGTGTTATTTTTGCTGGGATGCAGTGGGTACCTATCCTACCCTGAGTTAGAAACAACCACTGGATTCCCCCAGGAGGCAAGGACCCCCCTGGCTGGCCCTGAGCTGCAGCAGCACAAGGGGTTTGGTGCCTCCCTGGTACCTGGAGGAGCTTGTGAGAAAACGGCTCTTCCTTTGGAGCACCCAGCGTGGGACCTGAGAGGATAAATTCCAATAGGCAATGATATGTGCTTAAAAAGAGGAAAAAAAAGAAAAAAGAAAAACCAACACAAAACACTAAAACCAAACCAAACGAACCAAAAAAAAAAGATTATCAGGTTTTCTTGCGGGTATTTTTGTGTGGGTTTTTTTCTTGTTTGGTTTGATTTGGTTTGGTTTGGGTTTTTTTTACACTTTTCTTCTTCCTGGCCTCTCTTTTGGGTGCTGGGGTGCCCTTTTGCTTCACCCTCTGAACACTCCCAAGGAGGAGCCAACCCCAGCCTCCAGTTCTCAGACAAATTAGCGGCTGCAGACCCAGACCTAAGCGATGCGCGGGGGCACCGTGCAGCCCAGGAGGAGCAGACTCCATCTCAGGGCACAAGCTGGGCTCCGGGGTGCGGAATCCCATCCCCAATTAACGCCCCCAATTAACGACAGCGCCGCAGCGCGGGAACCCGGGACCTCCCCCCCTCCCCTCCCCTCAGCGCTGCCGCCCTGCGCCGCCAGGTGGCGCTGTTGGGCGGAGCACGTGGGAGGCGGGAAGGGGCGGGAAGGGGCGGGAAGGGGGAGAGAGCCCGGGCGTTACCTCAGGCGGGGAGAGGACTTGGGACGGGGCAGTCCGCAGCCTGGCTGGGGTCCCCTGAGCCCACCCTACCGGCGGGGGATATGGACGGGGCTGCCTTCAAAGGTTCTTCCCCCTCGGCCTGGCCCGCGGCAGCGTTTTCTGGGTGTCTGGAGGGCACTGGTTCTGCTGGGCGGCTGTAGATCGCTTGGCCCAGTGGCTGAGGGGGCTGTGCGGGGCTGACTGAACACCCGCTGCTTCCTGACTCCTGTCTGAGAAAGGGTCTTCTCTTTACTGAAACGCTCCTCTGCTCCTTTCTAAAACACTCCTCTCCTCTTTTCTAAAACACTCCTCCTTTCTAAAACACTCCTTTCCTCCTTTCTAAACTACTCTTTTCTAAAACGCTCTTCTCCTTTCTCAAACACTCCTCTTTTCTCAAACACTCCTCTTTTCTCAAACACTCCTCTTTTCTCAAACACTCCTCTCCTTCCTGAAACGCTCCTTTCCAAAATGCTCCTTTCTGAAATTCTCCTCTCCTTTCAAAAAGCTCATGCAAACAAAATTCCCCACCTGAAGAGGAGGATTCCCACCTAACACCTCTCAGTGTTGCTGCTCCCCTCCTAGCCTGGCGTTCAGGGGTCCCAATGGTCTCTGGGTCCAAGCACAGAAACATTGGTCAAAGTGAAGGAGCTTTAACAACCGAAATTCACTTAGAGACATTGCTGGATGACTTTTCCTTAACTGTTACGTTAAAAAGGAAAAGTACCCGCGGTGAACGTGCAGCAGCATCAATACTTTTCCTCAGACATGAGGAGTTTTTATCTGTTAGCCACTGGAAGAAAAGCTGTGGCTTTGAGGTCAGTGCCATTGGGAGCAGTGGGATTTCTGGTGACACCCCGAGGTCACTGCCTCCCTTCCCTTGGGTACAGGCAGCACATGGCAGGATAACCAGCAATGTCATTGTGCCATGCTGTGGTGGGGATTTCCACTGGGGATATAAGGAGTTTTGCTTTTAGTTCCACGTGTAAAGAGAGAGAGTTGAGACTGCTACCAAGTACAAAATCCATCTGAAGCATATTCTAAGGCTTATCAATGAAGTTACATTTTCTGAAGTTAACATCCCATTAAAAGCACATAATTCACCCTTAACCCTACAATCTTAAATATATGGGAAGGCCACAGTGTACTTCTTGCTATCTGAGAATAAATTCAAGCCCTAGAACTCACGCTGCAACCTATTTTTCAATAAATAGGATTTTCATGCTACACTAGCACACAGCAGGGTCAGAAAGAAAATAACCCTCATTTATTTTACCGGGGGGAAAAAGCCACAGACTGAAACTCACCCGAGCTCTATCATCATCATATGCATTTTTAGCAAATGTATTTGAAATGCTATGCAAGTTCTTTACTCAGGGAGCAGCATGACAGTCTTACTGATGGCTCTGCAGCATCTCACCACAGGCACCAGCCTCCAAATATGAGTTTTCTGACTCCATGACTCTGTCTCCTTAATTACTTCACAAATCTCTTGATTTAGACTGAAACTCTTGTGCAACATTTATTAACTCTCTCTTAAAAAAAAAAAAAAAAAAAAAAAAAGAAATCAAAACAAAACCCACTGCTGTTCATATCTTAGTCATAAAATATAGGTGGCCAACATGTTTGGGAGGACAGCAGTTGGTGCCCCAGTGGAATTCTTCTGGGTAAGATCACCAGGAGAGACCCTGGCCAGGCCCTGGCAGGATAACCAACAATTTTAGACATTGCCTGACTGGAGAAACAGAAAAAATTCCATTTTCTTTTTCAAGAAAACGAACAAAACCTATCTCTCCGTATCCCACTATATATATATTTATATATACACACATCCACCAACCAAACAGCTCTCTAGTTTTCTGGGAGCTCTTCCTTCACTTCTTCCTCTCATGACCAGAATAACAAAAAATCATTGACGCAAAATGCGAAAATAATGTCAGAATGACTGGCAAAGTATTTACCATTAATCAGAAAAAATGCATGCAGTTGGAGCTGTTACACGGGCCCCACAGTTATTTGCCTCACCCACTGCCTGATCATATGGACAAGGAAGAACATCATTTTCTTCTAATCTGATCCTCAAACTTAGTCATTTTCTATTTTATGACATGTTATGGAGAGGAAGGAGTATTATGAGTAAGGGAATGAAAAATAGGTAACAGAGAACATAATAGCAGAAAGTCAGAAAGAGGTGATACATAATTTACTACAAACAGCAGCACAAGGACTTCAGGTATTACATAGACAAAGAAGGAACAGAAATCTACATTCTCAATATGGGCATTTTCTGGCAGTTTGTATCCTTTTCACTTATTTCAGAATATATTTTTCAAGAATCCATTTCAGTAAAAGAAAAATACCTGCCTTGATGTAAGTACAGCATGTTCCTCTGGGTAAGGTGATACTGTCTGGCTGCTTGATGCAACAGTTCAACAGTTGCTGGCAATGCAGAGAGGCATAACATGACAAATGAGACAGAAGCAGCAAAACTTAGCTTGGCTTAATTAAAAGTTCTGTACGGTGTGCTGTACTTTAACACGCATATAAAATCATGGCAGAGAAAAGACTATTTTTGGTTCTTCTGGTATCACCTATAAGGTCTGACATACAATTATGTGAATTACTTGAAATTCACATTTCAGAGCTGTGGTGTGCCAGGGACAGGACTGCTGGCTGAGCTGTTCTCTTTGGAGGAACTGGAATTTCCAACAATCCCAGCCAGTTCTGACCCTTCACATGTGCTGGGGTGAGCCACAGCCTTAGCAAGAAACTCACAGTTACAGCCGTGTGGGGATGTGGGAGAGTTTGTATCTTGGTTTTGGTAAAATAAAACAATAATAATCGTAGTAATTTAAATATATATATATATCCTTCTGACAGGAAATTGAATGCAGTGAAATATTTCATATTTCTAAACATGATGTGGAACCTAAATGCAGATAATGAAACAAGTCTTGTCTCATTCCCTACTCCCTCTTCTGTCAGGAGCACACGGGTGAACCTGACTTCTCTTACCTAATCCAGCTCTGTGCCTACTGCTGGTCCTTCCCAGCTGAAAACTGCTCCAAGCTGGATCCCACCCTCTCTCTGAAGATCTTAGGCAACCACATCCGCTTCTCATCTTCCTTCTTTCTTGTGGTTACTGCAAATGAGAGGCGAGGTTATTTCCCACAGAGAAGGACACACTTTTAGGAATAACTGTTTCATGCATTTCTCCTGTGACTCTCCCCCCTGAAGAGCTTGTGTGTCACCAGCACGCTGTAAGCAGAGCCCTGCTGCTCCCCTCTGCCCTGCCCGTGCTGCTCAGCAGCAGGCACAGCTCCCCTGTCCCCCTGCCTCCAGACAAGTGTCCTGCAGTGCCTTCCTGCAGCAGGCAGGGTTGCAGTGCCCCTTGTGAAATGATTTTATGTGAAACGAGGAGTGACAGGACATGACGGGATGTTGGCAAGGTCTTATTACCTGTGAGACCTGAGACAAGGCTCCTTCAGCCTGTCAGGCTCTGAAGAAAAATGTTTGTACTGTCAACAGCCTTTCTGCTGTCACTCCCCCTGCACCAAGAGGCTTGTCAGATGATCACAATATTCACAGCCTGAATGAAGAGGACTTCCCATCAATGTCACTGTTCCTAAAGGAAGCTTCATCCTTCCTGGTGTCTGCCCTGACAGGGCACTGCTGGGGCTGTGCAGTTACAGACCTTACCAAAACACATCTTCCACAGCCTAAAAGCTGTAAGAGCCAGATGCCCACCTGGAAACCCTTTCTTTAACCACACAAACCAGAAGCTGACACTACCAGAAAGTTTCAGAAGAGCAGAGCAGGGATCTGCATCAGTTTATTTCAATCACCCCAGTAGATCTTCCCACTGGGAACTCCACAGAGAACTTGAGGAGTGGGGCCTCCTGGTTTTGATTCATGAGAGTGTAACCAGGCCTTGAAACTGCCCAAGGTGCAGGGAGTGAAACCTGAACTAAACCAACCTCTAACAGCATTATGCAGACAGCAGCTTGCTAAGAAGTGTAAATAAATATGAATATTGTGATTACAGTTGCTACACTCATTCCCAGTCTCCAGAGACACTTCACACAGCCTCCCCTTTCTCTCTGAATACCCGAGGGGCAGATGAAAACTCTTTCATCAGACTCCTTTTGTTTGAACAAGAACAATTGCTGCAGCCTCCCAAGGACAGGGGGTTTTTCAGTGCACTCAGCTGGCAAATGCTGAGCTGTTTCTCTGTTCCCATGAAAAAAGGGGATCTTCCACATGCCTACAAGTTGGGGATGTAAATAAATAAATAAATAAATAATCCCAACAGAACATAAACCCGAACATCACCCAGAGAAAGGCAGCATCCTCTTTTTGTAACACGTGAAAAATTATCACAATCAAATTCTGTTGTAAAACACACTTCAGGGTTTGTTTCAGCAGCTTCATTACCTAGACAACTGGGGTATTTTTATTTTCCCCGAAGCAGAAGCAAGTACCTGGATGAGGGGACAATTGATGTACACCCAGCAAGTGGTCATGAAAAATATGGGGGCAAAATTTATCTCTGTTGTTACCATAAAACGACACTCCCATGCTCTGAAGAGATACTGTGACAGAATGAATCAGAATGGCACCAATTATCATAATCCTTATTCTTTATGGCACAGCCCAGAAATCAGGACTGGGGATCCCACTTTTCTTGGCCTTGTAGGAAACAGAGCAGAGGAGGCAGCTGGGGAGCTGAAAACCTGTGTGATGGGACGGACGGGATGCTAGGGGAGGGAAAACCAGAGCGGGGCTGAGGTCTGGAGACCGGGACAGCCAAAGAGCAGGGAGCAGAAGTTCCAGCTTGTCACTGACCTGAGCAGTGCCAGGGGGCAGAGCTGCAGCCAGCAGAGCACAGCAAGATGTCAAAAGGGATTTAAGAGTTAATGGAACAGCTTACAAAAATGGTTGGGACTTTTTTTCCCTGCTCTCCGGGGTGGTGTAACACATAGAGGGAGTTGAGGGAGGGGGGTGTGGAGGTGTTGGGAAGCACTGGCAGGACAAGTGGTGGTGGTAGTGGTGGGGAGAAAGGGGCAGGAGGAGATCCAGAGGGTGATCCACTTCCAGCAACACATTTACTGTGCTAGAAAGGGAAGGAAATACACATGGTCTGGATGAGGATCAAAATATCCTGGAAAAATTCCTCTGGGGTAGAGCTCAGGGACAGTTAATCCACACAGAGGAGGTGAGGGGTGAGGTGAAATGCCAGGACGAGCATCTGGTGTGTAGCTGGAGGGAGTTACCAGGGCAGGACAACTGGGTGAGAGTCAGTGAGCAGCTCAGGGCTCCTGAGGAAGGAGCAAGATTTATATTGGCAGTTCTGGGAAGAGATCCACAAATCCAGACCTCATGATATGCTAGAGATTCCACACCAGAAACAACACTTCTTCTTGCTGCTCTGTTACTGGAAATACTTCCATCAACAATTTTTTAAAGCTGAGGAACCCATTCTTTCAAATGTTATCCACGTGTCACTGCTTACTCGTATGCTCAAACTGAGGTGAAAAATGAGGAATTTCAGGACAAGTAGTCCCACTGAAAGACAACAGGCAATAATTCTTAGGTCTCCTAGGGTTAGGACAGGTCATCCTTTAAATGAGTTCATCCTTTAAATGAACTATAAGACTTTTTTTTTAACACAGCCATACCTGCTGGAGGGGATGTGGCTGTTTGTGGTGTAAAGTAGCACAGTCTGTGTTATTTGGGGCCAACCCTCCCCTCTCCCAGCCACCAGCACCCACCAGCACCCACCAGCATCCTGTCTTCCTCCAGCCCTTGGTGGTCCTCACCCCTCTGCCTGGAGCAGATGTTGGCTCCACGGACAGCTTCTGAGCAGAGGAGGCAGGGTTGTGGTGCTGACCCAGGTGCCTGAGCTTACAGGATATTTAGGGCACAAATTGCCATGAAAAATACGCCTGCTGAGAGAGAGCATTTCTGTACTTGAATTTAAAAAAAAAAAATAACACCACCACAGTAGTTGCCTCACTCCAGCCCTGGTTAGAATTTAGCCTGGCTCAGCCTCAGCTAAAGAACTATTTAATTTTTAACTATTTCACATTATGTGTTTTATATATTTAAATTCATGGAAATGTTTACTTATATTTCATGGACTATAAAACAGTAATAACAAACTCCAAATTAGTCATTTCCTTTCAGATAATAAGGACACAATGAGGAAAATTTGTAGTTTCCAATTGTTCCAGCCAGTGTTTGAAACAACATGAAAATCTTTTCAGCAGTCATTACTACCTAATTGTTTTGGAAAGCTGCAAGAGAATTACCACAGCTTTTTGTTGTTTGCTCTGCTGAAGAAAATTTAATTTTATTCAAAATTATTAACTATTTCAACCCCTTTATTCTTAAGAACAGCAAATAAGTGTGCTGGGAAAAATCTCTTGAATACTCCATTAAAATGTTTTTCTACAAACGAGACCAAACAGCTCATTTCCCTTGAACTTACAGAGGGCAGCTCAGATCTACAGAATATGTTGGTTTAACTCATTGCCAGGGTGTATTTTGCTGTAAACTGGATATCCAGGTGCAGTTCTGTAAACCCTGGGAGTTGTTAAGCTTGTGAATGATGCATTTCAGTCTCCAAATGAAGAAGACAGAAGTTCTTACAGCTTATTTGGTATATTTAAAGATCACTATAATTTATCTAATAATCAGAGAGATTGCCTCTCATTTATATTATTTACAAGAAACTCTTGCACTCCTGTCTAGAGCCAGGGCCCTGTGGCACTGGAGGAAGGTTCAGGATTTCTCTGGCAGCTTTAAGAAGCCCGAGCACACCAGAAACCCAAATGTGAAATACTTGAGAGAGAAGACAAAGGAAACCTGATGTTCAAATACTGCTCCAAGACTCAGAACATCTTGTTCCCAACTCCACTACAAATTCCCTGGAGCAACTTGAGAGATGAGCAAGGCAGGGAGCATCTGTGCTTCCCCTGCCTTCCCTCTGTCACAGGCTCTTCCAAACTGGCTGCTCCTGTCCTACTGCAGGCACTGAAACAATGAAAAAAAGAAAAAAAGAAATAATACTTCGCTCTACAATTATGACTTCTCAGCTCTTCTCTGTACACCCTGCCTGCAGTCTATTTTCAGGCTTCCCCCTGGATAAATTGTTGCTTTTTTTTTTCCCTGACATCTGGATCCAATCTGAGATGCGTGCACCAGCGCCGAGTGTTTCAGGATTAAATTATTTGTTCTTATGTTTTATCTCAGCCTTGTCAGATGCTTGGGAGTCTTTAGTATCTCAACTGCAATAAGTTTATTGTTGTTGTCCTGTCCTGTCTCTTCCAGCCACTGATCAAGGTTTATCAACAACTCTAATTAGGGTACAGATATCTGGCAGAGGACAACTTTTCACGCCTCCAACTACCACTGGTTTCATCAGTGATTTCACTGCATCTCCTCCCAAAGACCTGATACTTCTTTTTTTTTTTAATGGCCAATAACCACCAAGAGAGTCTGAGACACACCTGGCTGCATCCTTCTCCTGGACCTCAGCTTTTCCTGATCATTGGTGGAGTGGATAAACTCCAGGCCCATTCTTTAAAAGCCCTAATCCTGACTACAAGACAAAAAATCCCCCAGCTCCTAAAGCAATGCCCACACGTGTCCTCTGGCAGCTGAGGCTCAGCCTAACCCCACTGCTCACACAAAGAGCTTGCTATTTGGCAATGTTTTGGCATTCCCAAAACATCAGAAGAAAGTGGATGACCAAAGCCTGTCTGCTCCTGTCACATCTGTGAATATTCCAGGCATCTAAACAGCAGTGGTGCAAGTGGCTGATTCTGACAGAGCCTCTTTTTTTGGGGGGTTACAACACCAAGAGAACAGTCAAAGCTGCTCATGCTCCTCCTCCTGCATGCCAGACAAACCCAGTTAGCAAGAAAAAGGGCAAAATAGTGTCACTAACCTTGGGTGCTGAGGGCTGAATGCCTGTTTTGTGCACAGATCTCATGTGGGAAAAGGGAAAAGGAAGAAAAAAGTGCAATATTTAGCCAACATCCTGGTTTCTGCAGCAGTGTTTCAGCAGCAGCCAGCACCTAAGTCAGTATGATTCATTGGATCAATAATTCTAAGGTCTGTACCTAAAAGGCTGAAAAATGTGATATAACCTGGCAGAAGAGTAATGGTTGTAATGTTCAACAAAATGGTTAATGAGGCTTGGAAAAAGCAGACTTTGGGTGGAGAGAAGTATGTACAAGTTTAACCTTGCACTCTAGCTTCAGAGAACATTCTGTCTTTTGGGTTAACTCTAAAGGCCCCATACTTTAAAACACATCTTTATTTTCTTGCTCTTTTCACTCTTTTACTGGTTGGCCTCTTCCTGTCTTCATTTTCACACTCTGGTTATGGGAGAAGGACGTGGACTCTTTTCCACATCACAATATCCCTAACCATTACTTGTTGCATAGTTCATTCTTAGCACAGTTACATAAAAATACAGAAAGGAAGTTTATTTTCTTTGTCCCATAACTAAATGTTTTGGCTTTAATTCCTTCTACTTTCCCTCCATCAGTTACCATCCTACTCTAAATAAGTAAAATCCTGTCCCAGATTCCTACTTTCACTTCCCCCAGGTGGTGCAATACCATCTCACACACAAATATTTCTGCTCAAACCAAGGCAAATCCTGATCCTACTCGGGCATCTGTGGCTCTTGATATCATTTTTAGCATTTCATTATTCTACAAGGAAAAGACACTGGCAACTGCAATTTCCTTTTGTTCTTTCACTCCTTGGGGAGGATCCCCTGGTCCACAAAAGCATTTCCCCACAACCTAGCCCCAGGTGTGCTCTGGAAACTGCCTGTCCTATACCTGGGATATGGATCAGGTCAACAGCATCAAGAGATCAACCTGAAGAAGGAAATATCAGATAAATGCTTTAAAACTGCTTGTTGTCAAAACCCCACCTTCCTCCTCAGCAAAGCACCCACCCCTCCATTGTCACCAATACTTTTTTTCCTTGAAAAATACAATTTACCATTAATTTATTTATCTTCCAGAAGATGATCAAGGGTGACAGCAGTGAAATATTCTACATTTGCCCCATATCTGTCAGCCTGCATTAACAAGAGATCCATGAGCAATCCTGGTGCCACCACTGATGCTCCCTCCATCTGTAAAGCCTCGTGTCCACGGTGAAGACAATTAGATGTTTCTGATTGCTTTTCTATAACTCACTTTCCTATAATTCATTTCCTGTCTAATCAACAATTAGCCTTAATGAACTTTCCATCACTAGTTCAAACTCAGCAGATTCTCTTGCCTAGTGCAGGACATAAAGGCAGAACTGGTGGCAAATGGCATATAATGTTTTATGAAGTGATTTCTGAATAATCACACTTTAATTTCAAAGCTGTTTAACAGCCAGAGCAAATGGCAGAGAAAAGAACTGAAATAAGGACTATGACCTAGGAAACTGGTACAAACCCATTTGGAAAAAAAAGCAAAAACCCTTTTATTAGAGAAGGGTCTCCTTGTCACAGGCCCATAAATCACTGCTGGAAAAAGCAGCTCAGATGTAGGGACAATTGGTTTATAATGCTGGATCTTTGTAGTCATCCAGGTGGTAGTAATTGTGTCAGTAAAAACGAAATTTTTGTCCTGGCTGAAGCTGCATGGAAAATTGAGAGAGCTGAGGAGCTGACCCTGTTATTCCTAATCTCTCAAACAGAGAGATACCTCGGATCAGTTGGCATGGACACCTGAATTAGTCAATAGTCCAGAGTTTAAGGTCAGGCTGACCCACCTGCTCCCCCTTACCTGACACCCCACAGCTTTCTGATGCTTCAGAGAGCCTTGGAGAAGCTCCTGCTGCAGTCTCTGTTAGTTGGCCAGCAAACACTTCCAAGCTCTGTTGGGTTTTCCTGCAAATACAGCCAGTGTCACCTCTGGAATTTCATAGACTTGAGTTTTAGTGAAGCCTGGGGCAGGGCAGTGCTGGCCTTTTCCTCTGGCCCCACCAGCACCCCAGGGGGGGAGCTGCACCCCAACACCCAGACCTCATCAGACAACCAGCACCCACCCCCCGTGAAACACTGAGAGCTGTGTAAACTTTCTAAAGGCTTTGCACTTCAAGGATAAAACATTTCTGTCTTAGAGGCAAGAAAGAGGAACAACAGAAAAATAAAATACATATATATAATAAAAATCACAGCCCCTGTTACTTAAAATCTCTTCACAAGCTCCAGGCTTGTGGCTCCAGGCCATAAGCGTCTCTCCTGTGCTCATCCCACTGCTGGGCTCTGGGGCTGAACAGCAGCAGGAGGCTTCTGAGCACTTCAAAAGAGCAGCTCCACCTTTCCACTCTGATCCCATCTTCAAAAGCATTTAATGCCCTCAGTCTTTTTTTTTTTTGGAGTAAGATAGAGCTGAAGGTAACTCCTCTTGCCAGCTCTAACGGCCAAACTCTGCATGGCTTGCAGTGTATTTACACTCACTTCACTCAGGTCTTATCCTGCTGAAGATACCCTGAGGTGCCCTTCTCATGGAATCTGAACCCTACAGGAATAACTGTGTTCAAAGGCCCACACACCAGTTGTTACCCAGCATTTCTCTGCTGTGGACTGATATTTCCATGTTGTTTTCCCCCAGAATATTCACATAGAAAAGAGAAGGCAGTGCAGTGCCTTGCACAGGGCTGCAGGTACTTGGGTTTGTAAATTCCTGAAGTTTTTGACTTTTGACCTTCCAAAAGGCTCCTTGAGCCACAACATTCCTTCACCTGCCACTGTCCAAAATTTCTGGACCAAGATTTTAGGTCAGAGCTAAAGCAAACCCTTCACAGAATCCATTTATCTTCACTATGCCTGAAAAATTACTGGAGAAAAATTTAAATAGTGAAATTGCTTTAGATTTGTTGAGTGTCTTCAGGCACTGGTTGTAAACCAATTATTTTATCTACTACACATGATTATTTTCAAGGGGAATGGAGCAAAAGTAGTTGCAAAAAAATTGTCATTGTTGGTTTGCTGTCTCAGATGCCCCTCCTGGAAACACACATGAAATGCATTGTGATGGGATGTCTGTCAATTGTAAGGCATCAAAATTGTATTGCAAATATTAAAACATTGTGTAAATTTAGGGAATAAAAAGCATAACCTCCTCCTTATGTGTATTTACTTTCCAATCCATCGACCTGCAGTGGATCAGAGCAGCTCAGACCTGTGGCTGATCTGATCAATAGCAAAGGAGGATGAAAGGACTTCGAGTTCACTGGTGAAAAGTCAAGGAACAGAAACAGTCAGGGCAGCAGTGATTCTGGCAGAGGGAGCTGTAGTAGGTGGCACAAGGACGTAGGACAAATGTCAAGCACACAGATAAATAGCAGTGCTGAAGGGACAAAACCTGAGTTATCAGAGTGCCTTTTAGGAGGGCTCCTGGGTCAGCCTCCTCCTCCTGAAGCGGTGGGCTCAGGGGAAGGAAAAGATTATTCGTGGGAGTAAAATCATGTGAGGAGGCAGCATTTATCAAACTCACAGCCCCAGTTTTTAAGCCACGGTTATGTTGACCTTCCTGTCATTTGGGGGCTTGAAAAAAGAGAGAGGAAAAATGACAGAGCTTTGGAGCACAGCAGAACAACTGCTCTCTGGATCCTGCTGCGTGCAAATGCCTCTTGGCTTAGCAAAAAAATTTTTCTTCTTCCTGTGAGTTAAAAGTCATGAAAAGACAAAAGCATTCTACCTGGCAGGAGTGGGCTGACCATCTTTTAGGACTCAGCTCAGGGTTACTGAGAGGGAAGAGCCCAGCTCAGCCCAAGCCAGCCCTGGGCAGCTCAGCACGTTCCCCATGTCCAGTGGAGTGAGGAGATGGAGGTGGAAGAGAAAAATGCCATTTGGCTGCAGGAGTCATGAAAAATACATTGTGGAGAAATGCCTGGAGGGGTGAGGGGTGGTAATAAAGTACAGTAACAAAGAAAAGTGCTAAAGTCAGGAGCAGAAAGCAGCAGAATTAATCAGGCAGTGGGAGCTTCACAGACCTACACACAGACAGCACCCACTTAGGTGGGGACACGTGGCACTGCCTGGCGTGGGGACACGGTCCCAGCCATGCCACAACTGCCAGAGATTGCAGGGCTCGTTCCAAAAAACCCCAAACATCTGTCTCAGGCTGCAGCATCAGCTTTGCAAACACAGATGTTTCTGTCTCCAGCTTCCCTGGCAGCTGGCAGGTTATCAAAGCCTCAGGAATTAATCAGCCTGTGCCTTACCTTCCCAAAACTTCCCTCCAGCTCTTCATCAGGGGTGCCAGCAGCTGGCAGAGGCAGTCCCAGCCAGATCAGTTCCACCCACTCTGCTGAGTTTTAAAGGTGCTCTGGTAGGTAACGATGGGGACGAGTTCCAGGAGCTCTCCAGGACCTTGCTCAACACAACTGCTCAGAGCAGCAGGGCAGGAACAGAGATGAAGCCCCTCACCCCCTGCTGATGCCCATGCCAGGGCAAGCACCTAGCACAGGCAATAGAATTAAAAAAAAATAAAAAAAATTCTGAATCCAGTCTTGGGAAGTGCTGCTCCCAGTGAAGGCAATGGGGCTTTGCTCGAGTGAAGATTGCAGAGTTCAGCTAATTGGTAGTAATTGTCTTCTTTCCTGCACAGCATGATGAAAATGCTGTGGAAGAGCAATCAGACTGCTGGGAAATCACACGCTGGAAAGAGAACAGAAGATTTCACAGTGGGCATGTGCCACTTGCAGGGGTAGCTCACAGATACCAAAAGGGAACTCCTGAAAACTTGTGCTGGTTTGCCAAGCTGTTGTCAGGCAGCACCTTCTTGATTGCCTCCCAGAGCCCTGGCAACACGATGGCTCTCACCACAACCTCAGAACACCCTCAGAACACACCTGAGGTTCTCCTAGGGGACTCAGCCACACCACTGGTGTAAATGCATCACACACACCTGAGAAGTTATCAATGTTTTGCCCTCCCCCTCCAGTGCTGCAGTCCCTGAAGGTAATTCTGGAGGTAGAAGTGCTGTAGGGGCCACTCACTGCTCCATCACTGCATGGTTTCAGCATGAGGGTACCTTGGTTGATCCATTTCTCAAACCAGGATGCACAGACAGGTTCATGAACATGCCTACAACAGCCCTGCCTCCTAAGCAAGCACATGCAGAATTATTTTAGGCACCTCCTTATGTAGAAATACTCCTAACCCCACTGGGGGTGACCCAGAGCGTGAGTGGCATTCTCAAACAGCAGTTTAAAAGTAAATCCAGAGAGGATGAGGCAAAGATCTGGATGAGCCTTTAGTGGCAGAAGGCAAAGTGACTTCAATTAGCTCATCCTCCTGGGAAGCACGAGCCTGAATCCATCTGTAATTACCTGGGAGGAGGGTTGGTCAGGACTTTGTGTCCCCTGAAACCTGCCACCAAGGAGAGCATCCTTCCAGCTCTGCATCCTGGCACCAGGGGAAGGGGCTGCAGGCACCAGGACCAAAGCCATGTAACAGATAACAGGTTATCTGTAACCTAAATACAGATCTGGGGGAGCTTTCCCTCTGACCTGCACTTGTTCCTTCCTGGGGATGACCACACCATACAGGATTTCAGAATTACACAACTTGGCTAGTGTTCTCCTTGGAGCAAAGTCCTGTAGAGTTATCTGCACCCTCTCTGCACCCTGAGAGCAAAGGAGGAGGAACATCTTTGCAGAGCAGTTAGGGAAGTGCAATTTTAAGGGCATATATATATATATATATATACACACATATATATATACACACACATGTATAAAATATAAAAGCAGAACTGAATATTGCATCCTTCCCGTATCAGGGAGGCTCTCAAAATGCTCCCCATGGAATGCTCTGCTTGATCTACCCCAAACACAGAGTCAGCAAAACCTAAAAACTCCTCCAAACCCTTCTCCATGCAGGGCCTGCTCTGCTGCTGAGTGCCCCCTGGGGCAGCCATCTCCAGAGGCACAGAGGCATTTTCAGCAGCCTTCTCAATACAAGAAGACACCAAAACCACACATACACCCCTACATGTGGGAGGTGGCAGCCTGGGTCTACATTCACAGTATTAAAAAAAAAAACCTAAAAAAAAAAAAAAACAAAACCTAAAAAAAAAAAAAGAACAAACAAACAAAAAATGTGCCAGAAAACCATGGCTGCCAGCTCTGATGCATTACATTTTCCTGCAGTGGCCTTCAGCAATTTCTGAGCTTAATATTAAGTCACCTGTTAGTTATAATTCAATATATAGTACTTGGGATTTCACTGGCTAACTTTCAGTATTTCCTTTTAAATTTCAGAAGGAAAAAAAAGACTATACTGCAAATCCCCCAGCCTCAAAACCCCTTTTCCCCCCAAAAGAATGCTGGGACAGACTGGAAATCTAATGCATTTCTTTCCACAGTCTGAAATGGTTTGGGTAGCACACAATTTGTCTTTTTGAAGGATTTCCTCTCTCATGACACGTAAATAAACGTCTAACTTTCTGCTCCTGATAGCGCCAGAAAGAAAAAGAAGAAAGAGGAAGAAGGGGGGAAAGAATCTGCAGCAGGTTTGCTGAAGATCAGTTATTCATTTTATGAAACACAACAAGGATACTTTATAAAGTAATCCAGCTTTACAGCGACTGCAATGTTGCCTTCAGTTTTGTGTTATTGGATAATTTGTCAGTTCTGGCACTTTGGCAAGTAATAAAGTAAGGAACAACCACTAGAAGCATAAGAAAATTATTTAATCTGGTTCTTCTTCCTCCTTATTGTATTCTAAGCATAAACTAATTTTAAACAAAATAGTGTTGGCAGAAACAAAATAACTTTCAGTATTTATGAAAGACACAGCACTAAAATAAGATGTTTGTGTTTAAGAGGGCTTGTTGGGTTTTTTTTGCTTTTTTTCCCCCCTCACTCCCCAGACAGATCACTTTCCATTAAACACTTTGAGAGGAACATGAAAAATCCTATTGCCTGCTCAGGTAAAGCTTCAGTTTGCATCGCTGGGAGCTCTGAGAAAAAGAACATTACAGTGACTTCAGATGTGGACTGCTGAGCACAGCCACGCAGACACAGCTGCATCTTTTTCAAATGAATTTTCCAGAACCTAAAATTAAAACCATACTTAAGCTCCCATGTACTGCCTTGTCTCACTCCATTGCAGTCAGGGTTTGGCAAGCAGGCAGACGCTGCCAGCACAGAGGAGACAGGCAAAACCTGATGGGATTGCTGGCTCCCTGCTCCAGAGAGCCCAGACCTCTGTAAAGCTGGAGCTTGGGACACTTCCAGAGCATCCTCTGAGATGCCCCTGGAAGCTGAAGGGATTCACAAACAGCTCAGAATATTCCACCTATGAATTTTGTCCAAGGCACCAGAGAGAAAAAAGAACCAACTTGTATCAGTAGTGTCCTAGTTAGACACAAAATCATTGCCAGCTCCCATCACCAACCCTTAGTGGTTGGAGCCAGGGTTCATTTTCTCTTACAGATTATCCTAGAAATGGAGCAGGCACTCAGGAGGCTTTAACTTATGAAATGATCATGAAAAATTAGGAACTATTTCCACAAGAAAACCACCACCCAATTCAAACTGCCACGTTGGGTGCCAGCTTCAGTCCTCATGGTCGGGGTCTGCATCTCCCTGAACAGCAGAGGAAATGCAACAGCCCAGAGCACAGATTTGGAATGTCTGACTGCAGGTCCTGGATGGAGGAAGCAAATTAAAATCCCTGAGTGTGCAAAACGTGCAGAGTTGACAGAAAACCAGATGTGCCCGTGCTCTGGGTGTACCTGGCTGCTGAGTTACACTGCTCCTCATCAGCATTGCCCCCTCGGAGGCTCTCAGCAATGGCAGGGGGGAGCAGATAGGAAGATTTTTCAGCAATGTATTTGAAATTAAAAGAAAAAAACTAAACAAAACAAATAACCCAACCGTATCTGTTCCTCAGCTCAAGCAGCTCACATTCAGGGCAAGAACATGAGAAAATGCCTGCCAGAGCAAGAGATGCTCCAGCTCTGCTTACTGACCTGCCTGCCTTTCTTTCACTTTGGGGTTTTACCCATCCCAATGACAATCAGGCTCACCCTGGATTTGCTCTCAGACCCCCCCAGCAGCAGGTGGCAAGATCCCTTTAATGGAAAGAAGATATTTCAGGGTGTGGAGCCTCTCTCATCCCCTGGAGCCCTCATCCACCAGCACCCCTTGGCTGACATGAGGGAGATGAGCCATCAGCACTGGGAAATAAAGCCCTCTGCAGGGGGAAAGAGAGCAGATCTGGGACATTTATTATCATCTTCCTGACTATCTCTGTGAAGAGACACTATCAGTGGATCATTATCTTTTCCCAACGTGTCCCACATGCAGATTACAGAAATTTAAGACAAAACCTTGCATAGTAAATAAGACATTAAGAAGAGGTGTTCATGCAGTGAGACAGAGAGATTTCACTTAGCACCAAGTTCTGGGCATTTCTCTAGCTTGTGCATTTCTGGCCTCATGAAACTGGAAGAGTGAAAAATGAACACATCTCGCACACCTCCCAGATTTCCCTCTGTGCCAGGGATGTGGGGGGAAACAAGGTAAGGAGTGGAGCAGACAAAACCAACTCCAAAAGCCTGACTTCACAGGCTGAGCTGCCCTAAACCTTTCCTAGTTGTGCTGTTTTGTTATCTGCAGGTATATCCTGACCTGTCCTTTAGCCATGAGGCTTTTTTCCCCTCTGGAGAGCAGGGCTGCCCCAGGACATGCTGAGCTCTCAGTAGGAAGAGGCTTTAGAGACACAGCTCCTGGTTCCAGCAGCCCTTGGGATTGGGGTGAGGATGCTCCTCATCCCACAGGCTGTGGGGACACCACGGGGGGGGGGGATTCAGGTGCCTGGAGCTCTGCTGCCCTCCTGGCACCCATGGAACAGGCAGTGGGCACTGGGCAGCCGCCCAGGCACTGATGGACAAAGCTGCAAGTGCAAAGCAGAGAGGAGGAGAGCTCTGAGCCCATTACTGCACTGCAGCTCCTCCTCCCCAGGGACAACGTTTCCCTTAAAACGTGTTCTGGCTGGGGACTTCACTTTCAGGCTCTGCTTCTGCAGTTTTGCCCTTCGGTGTTCTCTTGCATGTTAACAATCCCACCTTTGCCAGGAATTCAACAAGCCTGCACTTTGCCTGCTGCTCCCTTTTAAAGCCGAGATAATGGATCTCACTTACAGGAGTTTGGAGAGAAGGGTACAAAATGCATAAAACCAGCAACTGTGGTGTGGTTCCACAGTTCTGGACAGATGGTTTCCTGGTCATGAAAAACTACCAGCTCTCCCTGTAGCTGCAGGGACAGCCCAGAAACCAATTACACACCCAGACCCCAAACACTGTCAGGAAATTATATTCCCCAGCTTGGCACCTGAGCCTGCAGAGCCAGGGGTGTGAGGGTCACTGCTGATCCACGTGGAGGTGGAAATGGAGTTGAGTCGTTGCTGCTAGAAATGTGACTGTGTCCTGACAATTTAGTAACAGAATGGTGTGGGGATGATGACACTATTTCTTGTTTTCCGTTCAAACCCAGAGGTGGAAGGAAAGTGCAGCCTGGGAAGTGTGGCTAATGCAGCAAGGCAGCAATTACCAGCTTTCTGTACCTTGTTAAAGCTTCAGAAGATCCCTTATAATAATCCTCAATTTCCTCATTTCTATTCCGTAATCTTATTTTAGGTTAGTTTGGCAATAACAGTAGATATCCAAATAATTCTCCAAACTGGACAAGAGAGAAAAAGGAACTTTGGATCAATTTTTCTGAGCAGTTTGAGCATAATAAACTGCCAACATCCAAACAAGTATGAAGCTTTAACATAGCAAAAATTGTCCCATCCTAGAGCAAGGTCTCCCAGTAATTACAGCTGTGATCCAGGCAGCCCCAAGCAGGAGATGTGGCTGCCTGGTGCAGTTCCTGCCTGGCTCCTGGGTGACACAAACCACGTTCCTCTGAACCCCTGCACACAGGGGCAGTGGCACTGCCATCCTCCCTGGGAGCTGCTGATTTACAAGGAAACAAACATCCTGCCCCCAAAGAGACAAAAACAACCCTCAAAGTTTGTAAAAGTTCAGGATGATGAATTAATGCACTCCTTTTATCCCTGTTGGTTCTATGGGGTTTACCTTCAATGGAAAACAAAACAAACCAAAAAAAGCACCAGGTAGATATTTTCTCTGCTTGCAGGACCCCGTGTGATTTGAATGTAAATGTTTCAAAAGTGGAACAATCAAATCCTTTCCCATGTTTGGTGCCAAAGCAATGAAACATGCAAATACCTTCAAACCAATAAAGCTCCGTCCCAGCTTGAGCTCTCTTCTCTATCCTGTCCTTAAAAACAAGCTAAAAAAAAAAAAAAAAAAAAGTAAGTTTTTGTGTATGAAAATTTGACCATTAGCATCAAATTTTTAATAAAAGTAAAAGTAACCTGGGTCTTAAAACTTTAATTCTAGTTGCAGCTCCAGCACAGTAACCATAGAAATAACCCAAATCCCATCCCACAAAAATGCTGTTTGTCCTTGATCATTACTTTTCTTAATTGAACCAGGCTGGATCCTTGGAACGAAATTGCTTTGTAGCACAATACATTGTGTAAAAGTTGCTTCATTTTGTAACCTGCCAGTACACTACGTCCTACATTTTAGCAGTTTTCTGGGAAGCTCCTTAAAGGCATCTTGAATTTTTAATAACTCCCTGGAAATCTGAAACGGAAGGAAAGGTTGGTCATATTTTTGGGCATCCCATTTTTGGCAGAGCTCTTTGAGCTATGTAGTTGTGATTGCACAGATATATTCTCTGGGACTTAGATTCTCAGCTAATGAAATTTTAAAAGCAGCAAGTCTAATTCCAGGAGGAGTAACTACTCATTTTAACATTTTCTTAACTCTAGCAGCCTGGGACAGCTCTATCTTCCTTTCCCATGGGGATAAGCACAACGTGCCACGCTCCCACCCCAGCACCACCCTCCTGTAGTCTGGGATTTGGGTCCCCCTCAGCCTGGATGGGTCCATTTAACCCTTGAGCCCACATAAAATCCTACAAATGTTTCTGCTGGCATTTGGGGTGCAGGAATTCTGCGTGAGGCTGTGGCACCTCCCGTGCAAGGCTCCGGCTGCCCAGCCTGAAGTCTTGCTAGCACAGACCAAGCCTTTTCCTAAGAAAAGGCCCTCTCTCCCTCCTGCATGAGGGGTTTGCTGGGGTCAGCAGGAGCTTCCCCAAGCAGGGGACATCCCCATCCATGACTCAATCCAATTGCTGCCATCCTGGGAGCAGATTTCCAGTCAGTGTGTTGTGGCCTCAGTCTCCAAGCAGTGACAGGATGCACCAGAGCTTCCTGATGCTGCCCTGGAACCCTGTCAGCTCTGACAGCTTCCCAGCTCTTTTGTTTGGCATTTGATCACAGGTTTTGCACAGTCAAAGAAGTCCTCTGAAGCTGCCATCCCCAGAGCAGCTCAAGAGGATTCACGGCCTTTAATCCTTGACTGGGCTCTGTGAAAACATCACTCCTTGGAAAATATTCTGTGTGCCATGTGCCACATCCTCCACCCTGCAACCTGGCAAAATCCTGAGACCTCAGAGAACGTCCCCTTCCTCCAGCTCTGCTCTGAATTCCTCCTTGCTGGCACAGCTCCCTGCAGCACTCATCACTTCCCTCCTTTTCCCCTCTCTTGGTACCATTCCTCCCTCCCATCAGGGAGATAGATTTTGGGGTTTGTGCACATCCAGCATGCATCACGAGAGAAAGCCAATTTCACACTGAGGCAGCATTTCTAAGAAATAAATTTCCCATTTCTCATGGGTTGCCATCACACTGAGGAGGAGCACGAGCCTTCTCCCTGAATTTAGAGGATGCTCTCTGATGTGGTGGAACAGAGGAGGAGCTCACAGCACAAAGCAAAACCAAAGAGCAAGCACCCATGGGTGATGGATGCACAGGGTAACCTGGGCTGACACACAGCTGGGAAGTGTTAACTGGTTACCAACATACACCCAAACTGAGTGATGTGATGGGCCTGAGGAAACCTGGGAGCTGGAGGAGGAGAAGAGAAACTTGGGGGGGGGGGGGGGAAATAAATTAAAAAAACCCAACCAACAACCCAAAAACCAGAGCTCTTACCTTTCATGTTGCTTTTGACATAAAACGTACTTTCAAACCCTTTGAAAAGTCTTCAGCCTCTTTATCTGCCATGGTTTTTGTATCCAAACTGGAGGTAGTTGATTTGATGTTGGTTTTTAACACGTTAGCATTTCACCAGCATAGGGTGGGAGCCAGCAGCAGAGAGCTTGGAGTCCTCATGGGCAGCCAAGGCAGGCTCTGAAATAGTGACAAAGGAAAGGTTGTGGGGCTGCAGGAAAAACTGCAAGAAAATCCCAGGTATTAACCCATTCCTGACCAAAGCCAGTGGGATCACCTGTTGATTTGGGCAGCCAGCAGCCTGCATTTGCTGGGGAATGGAAGACTTTCTCACACAGCTGGCCATAGCCTTGAGGTGGAATATTTTCCCTGACATGCACCACTAAAGTCATGGCTGGGGTTAAAACCATTTTTTTATACACTCTGGAATCCCAGTGTTTACAGTATTTTGGGTACAATTAGGTTAAACCCCAGCCTTTTAACTCTGCTTTCCTATAGTTAACAATCAGCAAGGGGAGTTTGATATCAAAGGAACCACCAGAACAATCTCCAGCTCACTGGCAAAGCTTGGTTAAACATCTGAAGTGATCTGCAGAAGATCTCAGTATCACTGGAGATGGTACATGAATAACAGTGGATAATGTGATGTAATTACAGGGATTATCCCACCCGTGGGACAAAAAAAGAGAAAAAAAAAAAGCACTCTTTAATCTCCCTGGGACAGGATGAACTCAGTGAGAACCATATTTTGTTCAAAAGAATTACTTGTACTAATTAAGAGATGAAGGTGGCAGTTCAGAATCTATTCCTGCCTGTCATTTCAAATGTCACATCAATCTATTCCACTGAGAAAATAACAATCAAAAGCCTTTCACAGCCCCAGCAACCCAATTTGTACTATAAAATCACTTTTGCACAGCTAATTATTGTTTTCATTTAGGCACCCCAGTGAACCCAGACTGCCAACAGGAGTGAAGGAGGACAAGTGTGTTTGTTAGAAAAAGTAAAAATCTGATTGTACACAGGCTGTGTGCATCTATTAAAGCCAGGCCAGCTGTTTTTATATTGCTGTGCTCAACAGCTGGATTGGGAAATAGCAGGATCCAGGTCCAAATCTTTAAAATGCTCATCTGGAAGTGCAGGGCCTGAGGTCCCTGAGTCCCAGGACATGTTGGTCCGAGGGCTTCAGGGTATCCCAGAGACACCCAGAGGGAGAAACACACAGAATTCCATGAAAGGGTCGTGCTCCTTCCACTGACCTTTTCCATAGTGATAAATCCAGATGTGTTCCAAACACAGCTGTGGCACCAGCCTGGTACTCAGGGGAAGGGTCTGCTGAAGTTTTGGGTGCTTTTCCATGGAAAGAATTCATCCACCTTGGTGGATGCAGAGCAGTCCCCTGGGAAGGCTGCAGGACATGAGCAGTGGTGGAACCCTGAGCCTGACTTTGTCAAAAATCAGGCTGACAAAATCCTCAAAGCTGTCAAGAAAAAAAAAACAACAAAGAAAACCAGAATAATCTCTTCCTGTGAGCTGAACTCTGTGGCAGTGGCAGAGGGACAGGCTGGATGGAGAATGGCATTGGAGTTTTTTCTGACCAAGTGCATCCTTTCTGTCACCTCTGAAATGTCAAACGACTCAGCTCCCAGAGGTATCTTTTCTGGCAGCTGTTAAAACACAATAACAAAAAAAAAAAAAAAAAAAAAAAAAAAAAAAAAAAAAAAAAGAAGAAAAGAGAAAAAAAAAAAGAAAAAAAAAAGAAGAAAAAAAAAAAAAGAAGAAAAACAAACAAGAAAAAAAAAACAGGAAAAAACCAAAGGAAAAAAAAACCAAACCAAAAAAATCCCCAAACTAAACCAAACCAACCCACACAGAAAGCAGAAGCTGCTGAGTTGTTACCAATCCATTTTCCCTTCCTTCACTCAAATCCAACATTGCCATTTTTCCTCTCTGCAGCCACCATTGGAGGGACCAAGATTCTTCCTCCCTTTTTTTATTTGGCCTCATCACATCTATCACATTTCAACACTTGTTTCTCCCTGTAATTTAAAAGAAGCTGCCAAATGAGCAGGAAACCTGTGTGCACTACTTCAAAAGAATTATTTTTATTAGCACAGACAGCGAGGATAAATATGGAGACCCATGGAAGCTGTGTGTGAAATAATAACAAACTGGTTATTATTAGAGTGAAATAGTAACAAATAATGAATTTGATTACCAGCAGTAGCAGATGAGCAATCCTCTTCCCTCCTCAAGTTCCCTGGGTCATGTAAAAGTTATTAAATGTAGGATTTACTGGGCAGTATCTGTATCTAATTACTTACACACAGCAAATGGCACCCATGGTTTATGAGCAGTTAAAATGCTAATATTTGCTCTCCCATTTCACAGTGGGGCTCAGTTTTGCTGCACATACAGATGTTCAGGCTGCAGAGCAATGCCTGTGATATCTTTGTTGGCATAAAAACAAACCAAAACAAAACAACCACATACACACAAAAAAACCCCAAAACAAAGCAACAACAAAACCCCACCATAAACCCCATTTTCTGCTTTCCAGAGTTCATGTTTGAATTTAAAATTCATTCCCCATCAATATTCTCCGTTGCCTGCTATGGCTACAAATATTCTGCCTGGGAAATTGCTTGCCTTTGAAGGAGGGAAATTCAACACAAGTGCTGAAGGAAATTCTACTTTGTCATTTTCTCCCCACCCAAAAAAACCACATCCCCCCCTCCACTCCAGTTCCCTCCCCTCTGACTCTGCTGTTTTAAAATTTTCAGCCTGCCAAGGGCTGTGCCAAGCTCATGATGTGGGAAGGGAAAACATCCTGAGGTGCTGAACATACAGAACAGGGTAATGAAATGATTTTATGTTCTCATTCTGACCCAATAACCCAATAGTTATCTGGTAACATGATCATTACAGCTGCTTGATCCTTCAAGCTACTTGTAAAGCTGTTACTGGGGAGCATCAGTCACCCCAAATCACAGCCCTTTCTCACACAGGCATCGATTGGCAATATCTCTGTATGATTGATTGGGAGCAAACAACACAATGGTATTGATAACTGCAGGTAGAATTTCCCAGTTCTTGGCAAAAAAAATTTAACTTGTTTGAAGCAAGTTAAAGCATTTCCTGCAAATGAGTGCAAAATGCACAGACAAATCCTGGTCAAAGAAAGGATGACAGAGGAGAGGTGCTGGGACTTGGGGATGCATTCATCCACGTGGAGTCATCATTGCTGAAAAAGAAAAGAAGAGAAAACAAACAGCAAAGTTTTATTTCTCCATCCTACACAAGCTCAGAGCCAGGGGACATCATCCCACTTCCCACCTGGCAGAGGCTGCAGTGTTCCTGGGTCCAGACCAAGCCCACAGCAGCACCAGAGCCTGCTGATGTTCTGGCTGAAAATAACTCCAATATCCTCTGAAGGGCAATGCTGCCTCTGGGGAAAGTCACCCTTCCAGAGGGGCTGTGGCAGATAAATTCATTTCCAGAATAATTAGTAGTATTCCAACATTTTTAAGTCCTTGGGAGGCTTTCAGAAGAGCATCCCACCAGCTCACACAGTTCTACCAAAACCTAAAGTTTCATTTTCTACTTCCTGCAATCTCCCAGTAGATATTTCCTATCTGCTGAGCTAGAAATTGGAATCATTAATTTCTTAGGCTGCTTTCACTGTAAATGTGCTTTAGAAGCAAGTGCTCCAGCAGTACTGCCAGCAGTACTTTCAGAAGGAACTGCCTGGCATTTTTGTGCAGAAGTGAGGAGGGAGGAGGGCAGGAAATTCACAGCTCAGAGGGGTGGTTGGTTTGCAAACATGAGAGAGCCCTGCAATCCTATTTCTGCCAGGGTGGGGAGCATGCCAGCTGGCTGGAGCTGTGCCTAGAACAGTTATTTCTTAATGGATTTTTAAATGAAAGCCCCAAAAGACCCAAAACTCCAGTGGAGGGCAGTGGATGTGGGGCTTTAGCCAGTGCCCATCAATGGGCAGCAGCAGAGCAGAGCAGGCAGCAGCACACTTGCTGAATCCCTGCTTATTTTTTCTTTTTTCCCTTCCACAGAGTATTAGATCACCATACTCTTCAAAAAGCACATTTTCACGTATGTTTTTCAAACTTAAATGCTGTTGCTTTGCACCAGACAATTGTTGGTGATAAATTTTGCTCTTCAGCAGGCAGGCTGGTATTATGCCCTGCAGAAACAGCCTGAATTTGATGAACAGATGCAACATGGCATGGGAAGCAGTGAGCCATGCAGGCCCAGAACCCAATCACTGTGATCAAAAGCCTGGCTTCAGTTCCTAGCTCGACAAATCCACCAGCAAGACTGGGAGGAAAACCCAGCAGAGGTGAAACCTCAGGAAGGATCAGACCCTGCCAAGGGGAGAGCTGAGCTGCAGAGCTGGCTCCATCCTTGTGATTGCCTCCTCAGCCCCTTCTCACACAGACACCTCTCTCCTTTGCCCTGCTCAGGCTTCCCATGGGAGTCAAGCAAAGTTATAAAAAGAGCTAAACTTGCATGGCTGGTTCCTGGTGGGAATTCTGTTGGGCTGAGCTCCCCAGCACCCAGTGCCTGGAATGGCTCCTGTGGGGCAGCAGGAGGTTGGTGGCCCCCGCCACTAAATCTCATTATTAAAAATATATATAAAAAATATTTAATGATTATTTAATTTAATTAAAAATAGTTAATGATTATTTTTAAAAATAAAAGATATTTAAAAATCAAAAAAAATCTCAAATTTTTCTTCTGCTTTGACAGCTTCAGGCCCCTCAGTTCCTTGTCTGATGGCATGGCTGGAATGCATTGCTTAAAAATGCAAACTAATTAATCAACAAGCAATGGGCCCATATGAACTATTTAAATGCCAATATATACAGGTGTTTGAAGAATGGACAATGTAGGAGGGGGGAAAAAATATACCAGAGATTGCATTTAAATATTTCATGGTACAACTGAAGCATGAAGCAGTTCATATCCCTCAGTGTTTCTAACACTTCATAAGAGTTAAGCTTAAGAGTGATGCCAGCAGAAAGAAGTCATGAGAAGGGCAGAAAAGAACCCTGGTGTGGTTTTGACCAAGTGGCATTATGACAAAGCCAAGGCTCATGTTCAGTGCCCACGTTCACAGCACCTCCAGGCTCAGGCCCTAAGCAGCATTTCCCACTCTTTCTCAGTGCCAGGAATGCACTGGATGAGAGATTGTGAGGACCTGGTCAGGTTGGGATGAGGACAGCCCATTCCTAAAACCCCTGTCCTGTGGGCACTTTGTTGTTACTCATGATTAATTGCAGAATCATAGAATCCTAGAATTGGCTGGGTTGGAAGGGACCTCAGAGCTCATCAAGTCCAACCCTTGCTCCACTCCCCCCGTGGTTCCCAGCCCATGGCACTGAGTGCCACATCCAGGCTCTTTTGAAATATCTCCAGGGATGGAGAATCCACCCCTTCCCTGGGCAGCCCATTCCAATGCCTGATCACCCTCTCTGCAAAGAATTCTTTCCTAATATCCAACCTAAACCTCCCCTGGCAGAGCTTAAGCTCTGCCAGGGGAGGTTTAGGTTGGATATTAGGAAAAAATTCTTTAGTCCATGCCCTCTTGTCCCACTGATATCAGCCCAACCCCCCCTGGCTCCAACCTCCTTTCAGGGAGTTGTAGAGAGTGATGAGGTCTCCCCTGAGCCTCCTCTTCTCCAGCCTCAACACCCCCAGCTCCCTCAGCCCTTCCTCACAGGACTTGTGCTGGATCCCTTCCCAGCCTCCTTGCTCTTCTCTAGACCTGCTCCAGCACCTCAATCTCCTTCCTGAGCTGAGGGGCCCAGAACTGGACACAGGACTCGAGGTGTGGCCTCCCCAGGGCTGAGCACAGGGGCTAACATAAACCAGCCTGAACTGAGGAGAAACACACACACAGCCCCCAGAATACCTGGGGAAAAGATCAGACAAATCCTTCCCAGTCAGCAACCCTTCCTCACTGGGATCAGAGGGGCCAGCACTCAGACTGAGTGTAAAATTGAGTTATTTAGTTAAATAGCTGCATGTCAGCTTTAACTTACCAAATTCATTATTTCACACCAGCCTCCCTTCCCCCCCCAATAAAAAAGACCAATATTTGCATATTGATCTGCCCTGTCTGCAGGCAGGGACAGCCCTTGGGTCAATAAATCCCTGAATGGAACCAGTACAATGCCCAGGGCAGGTTCCTGGGAGCTCTGCACCCCTCTGGAGCCTCAGTCCTGAAATATATCCAGCCCTTGCACTGGAAGAGACCTGTGAACAAGCCCTAACAAGGATTCCTTCCCAACTGGCAATAAATAAGATTTGAAATCCCCCTCCATGACGTCCTGCAGCCACTCTGTGCTATTAAAGAGATGCTTCCACCCTTGTTTATCACTTATTTAATGCAGTCAAGTCCTTAATTCCAAGACCTGGGGGCATCGTGCATTTGTTAGGCATTCTGAGAGGAAAACCTTTGCATTCCTAAGGCAGCCAGAATAATCCATCAAGCACTAGGTATGCCCAAATGGGACTCTTTTGAGCCAGTTTTCCACTGACTAACAGCTTTACTCACCACTTCCTCCTGCCCACTGCCTGACCCACTTGAGGAGCTTTGTGCCAAGAACTTGCAGATAAATTACTTACACAGTTCAGCCCGATACACCCCTGTTCCACACCATAATTCACATCAATTATTTGTCAGGGTGATTTACAGCTCTGGATTTATATGTATATAATGCAGGTGTAGAGGTAAAATAATGGCAGAGCGAAAAAGAAGGTAGGACCTGTAACCACTGAGGAGGAAATACATCTGCAAAAGGGATTTGCAAATAGACAGTGAAGCTCTGAGGCAGGGAGAGCTTTGGATAATTCTGTAGGAACAGGAGGCAGGGGATGGGAAGCAGGGAGTTTGACAAGGCATGGAGCTCCTTTACTGCCACCTGGATGGACAGGAGCCACCTCTGCAGCTGCAAATCACTCACTGGGGTAAAGATTTTAGAACTAGGCTTGGTTTCTGGGAGTTTTTTGCTTGTTTGGTTTTGGGGTTTTTTTGGGTATTTTGGTTGTTATTGTTTTTTGTTTGTTTCGTTTTGGGTTTTTTCAGGTTTGGTTTTTTTTTTTGCAAATTGGTCTCAATAATCCTCCCACAGGAGAAAAAAAACAAGGAAAGGGAGAGGAAGAGGAAAGGGAGAGGAAGAGGAAAGGGAGAGGAAGAGGAAAGGGAGAGGAAGAGGAAAGGGAGAGAAAGAGGAAAAGGAGAGAAAGAGGAAAAAGGAGAGAAAGAGGAAAAAGGAGAGAAAAAAGAGCAAACTGTAGCTTCAGGTCTTTACAGTCCCTCTGTTTTTTCAGCCCAGAGGCTGAAAAAAAGCTCTTAGAGAGCCTGAGAAATAAAGTTTAGGCAAGAACATTTCCTTCCAGTTCTCATTCCAAATCAGTACAGAAAGGGCTTTCCCAATGCAAAGAATGATGTGACCTCTTGGTTGGGTGTGAGCTGGGAGTGGGTCAGAGCCATGGTGCCTGCACTTGAGAAATCCCAGTTTAATTATTAATAAATAAATATTAATAATAATAATAATAATAACGAATAATAATTAATTAATAATAATCCCAATTTAATTAATACATATATTGCAGCTCTGTGCATTCTAACTTGGATCTATTCACTCTGGAGTCAACTTTGTGCTTCATCCAAGAGAAATGCAGGGAAGAGAAAGAGTTAAAAAATATTTTTAAAAAGTCATCCCTCTCAGGAGTTTGTAAAACTTTCTCCTACCTGTCAACAACACTGAGCTGTCAGTGGTCTAAAAATAATAAAGACAGGTCTCAGTTTCTGTCAGATCAGACTGACACAAAAAACTTGGCTATCAGTGTAAAAGGAGGGGGAGGAAAAAAAAAATAAATCAATGTCTATCCATTTTTTCACTCAAAAGCAACAACATAACAAGACAGCTGGAGCTTTGGCACTGGACATGATTTCTGTGCACTCCTTAGGTGTGTTCTGGAGGAAAGTGAAGTGAAATGAAGTGAGTGTGCCCAAAACTACCACTGCCCTGGCTGAAGCTTCCCTAAGCATTTCCAAACAACGAGGGATCCTCCAGCTATGGCTTTTTTTTTTTTTTTTTTTTTTTTTTTTTTTTTTTTTTAATAAAAAAAAAGCAAGCAATAATGACTTGGAGAGCTGCAAATGTCCTTTCTCTCAATAATGCCATATCTTGGACTATTACACTTTCCTTTGGCTGCTAGAAGGAACTGGTACCCAATAAGATGATGAGCAGCCAAAACAGAAAAGTGATGTTTTTAACTGGATTGTGGAGAAAGCTGCAGAAGTATTATAGAATTATTCTGAAGAACTAAACCAGTGAATTGCATAACTGAAAAGCTCAGCTCAGCCAGGGCTGTGGGCTTAGTTTTAGCCCTGTACAAAAGAGAAATGAATTTATTTCAGGTCCCTCAGAGGGGTCACAGCATTAAGTGATGAACAGAACCTGGGCTGGAGCCTGAACCTTTGCAGTTGGACACCAAAGCTTCTCTATTGCTTGGGTCACAGCCAACACAGCAGCAGAAAAAGCTAAAACCAGACAGAACCATTTAGGTGGCTGCACTCCAGTGGAAGGAATGGGAAGCTCCTAGGAAAGCTCTTCCCAGCCATGTGCAGCCTGTAAATCACTTGGTATTCTGGCACCAGGCAAGAAGAAAAATGAGAATTACAGCCCTGGTGGTCTCCAGTCCATCAAATAAAGGATCCCTTTAATTGCTTCGTTGCTAAAAGCAGGGCTGGGTATGGCAGAGCAGGGAGCTCCAGGTTGGAAACCCAGCTCCATGTAAAGGGCATCTCCTCTGCACACATCCTGTCAGCTCAAATACAGCTCAAGGAAAAAGCAACAAAAAAACCCCATCCTGTCACTGTCTGCCTCTGTCAGAGATTTTCTTTTGATGAAAGGCAATTTGAATGCTCCACGGATACATATTTATATCTGTATGGATGGTGAGAAATTTATTCATTTGCTTATTTAATTACTTATTTTGATTTTTCAATTTTTCCAGTCTAAATCTTTCATCCTGCAATATTTTGAGAACTGAAACGTTTTGCATTTGTCACATTAAACAGAAATAACTTTGATGGTGTAATTTTTGACTAAGAGAAATGGATTGCTTTTTTCCAGATCCATTATCCAAAACATGAGGGAGGGGAATCTATGAAGCTTCAACCATGAAATTCAAGCTTCACTGAAAAACTGGCCCAAAACATTTTTCACCCCAGATACAAACACTGTACCACCTAAAAAGGTGCCGTAAACACGTGTGTATAGAGAGACAAATATATACAAAATTAAAAAAAAAATCTTTAATAGGCTGCTTTAATTTAATCTTGATATGAATCAGACTCAAACCAGAAAAGCCAAAATGCTTTGTGCATTCAGACCAGGTTTGTCCAGGTGGGTAAACCCAAGCTAAAATACCCATTATTTGTCCAGGGGTTATTGGATTTTAGGTCTTTAGGTACCCTGGCACTCCGTGCTCCAGCTGAATGTATGGTCAGGAAAGCCTGAGCTGTAGCTTTGCCTTTAAGATGTGTAAACGTGGTGCTGAACTCAGAGCTGGCTTACAGATGATACCCAAACTCCTGTGAGGTTTAGATGGAAACACAGGGCAGTATTGAATTGTTATTCCTGAATCAACTCTATTTAACCCATCAGAGGCAGTGATCAGCTGCTCAGAGCACTTCCCAGGCAGCTTTGGTAGGAAACAATCCTGGAATCAGGACCAAGGCAAAGCTGGGGCACAGCAGGGAGCAAACAGCTCAGAGAGGCTATTGCAGAAATATCACTCCTGACAGGGCTAAGCAATAGGTGATACAGATAAGTGGGGTTGGAATAAAATATTATTAAACCAGTCTTTCCCATTCCATTTTGATTTAAGAGTACAAAGCACAAACTATTCATCTTCTGTCTCAGGCAGTAAATCAACTGATAAAGAAAAGTGAAAAGTAAGTGGGGTGCTGGGAAAGTCAAATTATTAAGTGCTGCTGAATTGCTTATGGAAAGGAGGAAAATAGGATTAAATAACAATGCAGAGGTATTGACCCCAGAAATCATCAGAATCTATGCAAGGTACAGGCACAAAAATTAACATCAACAACCCAGCACAAAAGGAGGGAAGAAAAGAGAAAAGGAAAAAAATAAACACACAAACCCCACTTGTTTGGTTCGGTTGCAATCCCAAAACAAAGGCAGAAATAAACCAGCTTCATTTGGGATTGAGAATGTTTTTTAATCCAATTCCTAAAACACATTTTCTACCAAAGGTTCTGCTGTTCCATGTTTAGTTGCACGTGATTTTGCTTTTATCTGTGGCATGGCAGAAAATTTAATAGCAAAAGGTAACCATGAGTGTTCCCATCCTGATCAGAAGAGGTGGCTGAGGAGTCCTCCAGGAAAAAATTCCACATCACCTTAGGAACTGTAGGAAGATCAACACCCATCCACCTACACTTTGTTACCACTGCCAGTGCATCCCAACACCAAAACTCCCATTGCATTTTCCTTCCTGAGGTTCCAAGTCAGGGGGTTGTACTTTGAACCCTGCCTGGGTGCCAGTGCCCCTTCCCATGTCCTAAAATCATCTGCTGAACCTCAGGGTGCACACTGAGGAACTCAGGAGATGGGTGGCACCCTCTGCATCACCTACAGAAACCTGCCCTGAGGTCAGGGAGTGCCACAGCTCCTGTCACACTCATCATGGGACAATTCCTCGTGCCACAAAGCCCCTTGAATCCAATCAGCACCCTACTCAGCACCACTTCCATGGATGTGCTCACAGCAGCTTCCCTCTTCTTCCTTTTTTTTTTTTTTTTCTTTAAGAAAAACAATTCAGCTGAAAAGTCCAGGTCCTGCAAGACTTGCAGTTTTTATGGTCCCTCCAAAAGTCCACGGCCATAAAACCACTCCATGCAGATGTTCCTGATGGACCTGGACTTGTGCTGGGCTGCTGGGTGAGGAGCTCGTGGATTTCAGACTTGTGGGGGGGCTCAGCCAGTCTGAGGGTTTGGGAGGGATGCTCCAGGCAGAGGTTAAACCAGAGCCCTGAGCTCCTGAGGAACACAGAGATCAACGTGTCAGCCAGGGAGGGATGGGGCTGGGAAGCAGCATTTGCATTCTTTGGAGAAACAGCAAAGCAAAATGAGCTAGAGAGAGGCTGACTGGGTGAAGTGGAGGGGAGAATCCTGCACCTTTCAACAGAAGCCTACGAGGAGATCAGTTGCCAGCACTGGTTGGTTAAAGGGAAGGCTTGATCAGAAGTTGGTCATTATTTTTCCATCCCCAGCACTGTAACTCAGTAATCATGATAAAACCCCCCATGCTGCTCCCCTGCTGCTGCATGGTTAGCAGTGCTGTTTGCCCTTAGGTTTTATCCATGCTTCCAAAGAATTGAGAGGATGAGACTGCTGAGGGGGGAGCAGGCAGGCAGGGTGAGCCCTGGGCACTGCCAGATCTCACCAGCAGCAAAAGTAAAAGCCTGGCCAGGAGAAGAGATTCATTACTGGGCAGTGGTGTAAGCAGGAGGGGAGCAGTGGCCACCAAAGCAGCAGAGGTGAGGCCAGGGAGGGGGCTGTGATGCCCAGGGCAAGCAGTGCTCTCTGAATAATCCCTCCAAGATGAGATTTTTTTGACCTGCCAGGCCCCCTTTTCACTGCAGATAAATGGGGCATGAAGTGATTCCCAGCCCAGGACCCTTCGCTGAGACAAGGTACAAAAAGAGCCTTAATGGGCTGAATTGGACCAGAAAGGGTAAAGCTGGAGAGCCCTGGCCTTGGGCACCAGATCTCATCTGCTCCTACCCCAAGCAGAACTGTCTGATGGCTTCACCACCATCCTCTGTGCAGGCTGAAGATAACACGTTGCTCTCAGAGCTGCTTTTTGCAGCAGAGCTGAATTTTTTCTGAGATTGCAGGTCTGGGAAGGCAAGCAAGCTCCCTTCAGGTGTATAAATCCAATGCCATTTGCACACGAGGGCTGCAGAAGAAGTGTTGCTGCTCACAGGTTCAACTGATGTCAGCACTCACAGGGGATGGGCAGGGAGAGATGATGGAAGGAATAGGAAGGATAAGCAAAGCTGAGCATTTCTTTGTCCTTAAATCTCTGCTGCCACTGGAGGAAGCAGTGTTAGGGCTGAGAGGAAAGCAGCTGCATTGGGGCACAGTTTGGAAGCTTCTCTGCTCCTCACAAAGCCAATTACACAGAGGAAATTAATCAGTTCCCAAGAACCAGGGGGCTTCTGTGTGTCCTGGGGGGTCCTGGTTCAGTCTGGAGCATTTACCAGAGCCAGGCTGGGGGTTTGGAAGCATTAACAACCAGGACAGCTTTAAAAACCCAACTCAAATCACAGGTATTCATACAGAAGAGCTCCTGTGCTTTGCAGAGGTACCCAGGATGTCATCTGTGTCATTTCCAGAGCCATTGTGTCCCCAGGTGGTTTCCTCCCACAAATGGGCCAAGACTGAGGCAGGGAGAGAAGCAGAGCAGAGTGATGGCTCTCAGTGAAACTGTCACCTTGAAATGCGGGTGTAGAAATACACCATTTGGGGTGTTCTTTCAGGAAAACATCCTCCCACTGTGCAGGTCCTCAAAGATTAAAAGTAATGAGAGACAGAAAACCTTATTCCCATCAGTCTGGGCCTGAGCAGAGCCTCTCTTGATCTCAGTCCAACCCCCAGCAGCTGCAGAAAGGTTTTGCTGAATCAAGTCTCAGTAAAAACACAAGTGATTATTTCAGCTATTACTGATTTACTGAGCTGGAACTATTGTTCACCATCATGCACTGCCTAAAGAAAGGCAGATTTACACAAAAAGTACATAAACAGAGCAAAAAATGCTTTAGATTGAAGGTTTGACTAGACTCAGTGACCCAGTTTTCTGAGATCAGTTAGGGACAAATAAACAGAGAATCTGTGAACTATTTGTTCAAAGAATACTCCTGGCAACTTGGTGAGGTACCAGCTCTGTGAGCCATGGAAGGAAATACCTGGACTGGTGACTTCCCATCCCTTGTATGTAGTGCCCCAACCATGTCATTTCAGAGCAAAACCCATAATAAATGATCAGTGTAGGGACACAGAACTGACTGCTCCCTCTTTATCCATTTTGGCTGTAACACAATCTTTCTCTGGGGGACAAAGGATGCTGTTACCAAAGCACTGAAAATACCTGTCTGTAATAATTGTTCCCCATTTCCCAATAAGTGTACACGAAGACTTCTGCAGCTGATGGGTTCTGTGAGCTGCAAACCCTGAGACAGAAACACACACAAAGCTCTGGTTGGGTTGGGTTGGGGGTTGTGGGTTTTTTTTTTTTCCTTCCTTGAAATAGAACAGGGAAAAAGCCCTCTCTGTTCCCTAACACCTCCCCAGCAGATGGCAATGAAGCTAAACACCTCCCACACCCAGCTGGAAGGTACTTTAGGGGAAAATTCCTCCCCCATGGGCAGTTTAAACAGAAAGCAGCAGAGTGAGGTGGGGAGGGGGCAAGAGCCCCCCAGGGATGCCCTGGCAGCCCCCCCACCCCTGCAGCATCAGCAGCTCTGGACCCAACATCTTCTTCCTCAGCTCCTGTCTGAACTCAAAGCATCTCTGCTCTGTATCCCCTTCCCTCCTCATTGCCCCTTTTCCCCTTCCCCACCTTTGCCCTTCATGGAAAGGATTAAACATTTCTGCAGCTTCTCAGGATTGGGAGCTTTTCGATAGCAAGGCAATATTTTTTTTTCCACATAGTGAGCAGAAAACAGAGGAAAAAAAAAAAAAAAAAGGCTTTAAGATCATTGTTCTGCTCTATAAATTCCCACTGACAATGGAATAAAAAAGCCAGACCCAGCTCCTGCAGGTTGTTCTGAGGTTGCTGCCCAGAGAGCCAACACAGCCAAGGGTACAGCTCAAAACCCTGTACTGGTATGGCTCAAATTCCTGTACTAAGTGAGCTTTTTTAAAAATATATCAAAAATAAACACTTTGCAATGCCATTAACAGCAATTTCATACACTGCATCCACCCCTAAAAACCCATCTGAAAAGCAGCACCAGGTGAGGGTTCTGGTTCAACCATCCAGAAGCAGCAGGAGTTTATGGAGGGGTTGTGGGGGGGTGTGGGGCTATGTTTGGGTGGGGTGATGTGGGGTGGGGTGATGTGGGGTGTGTCTACTTTGTGGGTGGGGTTTGTGTGGGTGTGGTGGTATCTCGGGTGGGGTGATGTGAGGGTGGGGTTTTCTGGTGGGTGATTTGGGGATTATTGTTTAGGGTGGGGTTTTGGTGTGGGGGGGGTTTGGGAGGGGTTAGGCTTGTTGGTGTTTTGTGAGGGGTGGGGTTACTGTTGGGTTAGGGTTAGGATTTTAGGGGGGGTTAGGGTTGGGTAGGGTTAGTATTGGGGCTGTGGCTCGTGGTGGGGTTATGATTGGGTTCTGGGTCGTGTTTTGGGATGGGTTTTGGTTGTGGATTCAGCTCTGGTAGGGGTTGGGTGATGGTTGGTGAGGGGTTAAGGTTTGGGGTGGGGTGGGGTTAGGACTCCTGACCTGAAGTCCCAGCAAAACCCAGCTGCCTGCTGCTGGGAGCTTTCCTGCATCTTCCTGAAATGATGTTATGGCACCAGCTGCTGGCTCTGACCTCCACGTGGTCTGGAGAAGACCACATCCAAGAATTCTGAGAATGTTCTACTTTCTGTAAAGCACAAAGGTTTTTTTAAAGAGATTATAGCACCTGGTTTGGGTAATAATCACCCATGAATATAAATTATCCCCTAGCAGTTGTTGTGGTGCTATAACAGGAGTTCTGCTATGGCTGACCAAAAAAGCATTAATTCCCTTATTTAAACTTTAGAGCAGACAAATAAAGGATCGTTTTATTGAATTATCCAGGGTAATTTTTAAATATTAGTTGGGGTTTTTTTGGTGCTTTTTCTTACAAAGGGTACTGCAAATGAAAACATCTGCCAGGCTGCTTCCCTCTATAAATTACTGTTTGCACCTTCTCAGGCACCTTTGCTTATCTCTATTGTTTCTGAGAAGAACCTGCTTGTTTCCTGACATCTGGAACTGAGATAAAGTGTGATTGAAAGCTCAGTGTGTCAGATAGAGAGTGGTCATCACAGCCTGATTTGGAGCCTGGAATTACACTCCAGAATATCCTCTCCAAACAAGATGCCTTCAGATGGAATTTATGAATGGCCTTCCCTAGATCAGAGGATAAACTTTGGGTAGAAAGGAGGGTATGAGGTGCTGGATGCCCTTATCAGTGATGAGGTGAGATACATTTCTGCTGCTCTGGGAGCCTCATGAATCAGCAGAAGTCCCTTTACACTAATTAAATGTCACAGATAAATGGCTTCAGTTTTTAAACAGTTTATCCTTCTCTGCAGTCATTTTCCAAGCAGGGGAACTGAACTGAGCAAGACTAGAAGTCTGGGAGTGTTTAGGATATGATTGTCCATGGGCATGGGAGAAGGGGCTGGAAATCCCTTCTGGATCAGCAGAATCCACCCCACATCTGGATCCTCCTCCCTGCTCCCCCCTGGGAGGAGCCCTCAGCCAGGATAACAACTGGGAATCATTACTGACCTCAAATAATCACTGAAAATAAAAGGAACTGGAGATTTGTTCAGTTAGCTGAGCAACCTCAGGGCAGGCTCAAAATCCAGGTGGTGCTGCAGCCAATCCTCATGCTCACACCAAGGGGTTTCCTTGTTGGGTTCTGCTGCCCAATCAATGCACACCCGAGGCCCTCAGAATTTCCAAGCAACTTGGGTTGTTTTGTTATTCTCTTGTTTCACTTTCAATTACAGCCAGTTTCGGCTTGCCTTCCACACAGGGATTAATTTTTCAATAACTACCCAAGCCAGCAGAGATTTGGGATGTCAGTTCTGGTGGTCTGCTCAATAAATCTGTACCAGCCTTTGCCTGACACCCCACCTTCAGCAACCTCTGCACAGTTTTTTCCATTGCATTTCACCAATTCCAGCTTTTGTGTACTATAACAATTATTACCTCTGGGTGCTTTTCCAAGCAAATTAAACCATAATCAAACCCAATACCTTTAAATTTCAATCTGAAGTCTGCAGCCTGAGCAGGTGCTCAGGAAAGCAGCTGGGAAAAGCAGTGATCCTGTGTCTCTTTGCAAAGGTACCTGAGGAGCAGGCAGCAGTGATGGAGCAGCCCCGGGTGAGCAGGCACTGACACTGCTGGAATGGGCTCCTGGCACAGAAAATCAAGGTTCTGGCACTGGAACTGGGAACACAGGTAGGGAAGGAGTTTGAACATCATAACCATCATCATGAAAGCATTCCAGGGGCAGCCCGGTGACCCACCTTGCCTCAGATGACTCAGGAGAAAGTGGCTGCTCAGCCACCAACACTGCTAATTCCAAATGCCAAGTGGAAGAGGAATTGAGCAATTATGCCTGTGTAGCATGAAGGAAAAAACAAACATATTCTATCATCTGCAAGTAATGGAAAACTACAGTTCTTCTCTTTGTGCTCTTTCCACCAGTGACTCAGCCCTCAGACTGCATATGCTGGGCCTGTTATTTGATACAAGTACATTTTTTAAGAGGAAAAGAAATAACTTCATAACAACATTAGTTTCTCTGCAACCTCATTAGTAACTTAGCCCTGTACGAGAGCAGAGATGTGTCTGAAGCCTTCCCACTCCTGTAGCTGTGGCAGGCAGAGCTGCAGCCAGGGAGGCACCAATATGTTTTGTCAGCTGGGTGAGGGGTGAAGCCTCCAGGTCTTGGGGGTTTTGCTGCTTTGTCTCAGGACTCAGCTACTGAGGAACCATCCCCCTGGCATCCCAACCCTGTGCAGCTGCAGAGCAATAGCAGAGCTGACAGCCTAAAAGGGACTGGGTTTCTGGTTTGTTTTAATTTTCAATTTACCTGCCTGCTTCCTATAACAGGTTGAGGGGTTTCCAAATGCCCTGTTCAGCTGCCATATATTCAGACAGTCCCTGGACTATTTTAATCATAAGACCACAGGTATGCAACAGCAATTGATCCTTCTGTTTCAAAGGCTTAGGCATTACTTTTTTTTTTTAATTGATAGATAAACAAAGATACATTCTGTGAGATCATCCCTCTCTCTTTGGGGCAATTTCACCAGGTTTTCATTCTCTGATTACAAAAAAAAATAAATAAAAAATTTAAAATCCTGACTTCTCAGCTGCTCCACCAGAGGCAGGATGAAGCCTGCCATTTATTCCTTTTCAGGTTTGTTTTTTTTTAAAACCTATTTGCAACCACCTGCCTTGCAGCTGGCTCTGACACCCCTCACCATCCATGCCCACCCCTCCAGCAGCAGCTCCAAGCTTTGCACCCCCTGGTGCCAAAGCCACCACTCCATACCCAGACTGGAAGTTAAGACTTCTAAATTCAATCTCTGCCCTTTGCCAAGGATGTGCTCAGCACATGGCTGAACACCCCCCAGCAGGTTTTTATCCTCCCTGGTGGGCAGCACGGAAGGAAACCCACAGCCCCCACCCTCCCCTGGGCCTCCACCCAGGCAGCTCTTTTTCTGGTTAATGGAAGAGCATCACAGATGGTGAGTAGTAATAGGCTGCCAAAAAAAAAAACAAAAAACCCAACAAAAAAACAACAAAAGGAGTAAACAGCTCTCCATGTCCATGGAGGAAAAAGTCTGAAAAACCTCAGCCTCTGCACCCCAAGTGTAAGGAGAAGGGGGACAGCCCAGCCCAGGGCTGTAAAGATGCTCTAAAACTAAACAAAACAAACCAAAAAGATGGCTCTGTTGTTGTCTGGTTGAAGAAGCAGCTACACAGTTATTAGGTGGGAACAATTTTAGTGTAATTAGACCATAAGGGAGAATTAGAATAAGCTTCTAGAGGTGACCAGCCAGCTATTATTTTGAAGAGGAAAAAGAAAATCCCCAGCTGGTAATGACAGAGTGGCCAGAATGAAGTACAGCTGGGCAATAAGGTATTACTGACCTCCCTGGGCTCTGCCTGCTGCAGCAAAACATCTTCATTAAGCTGCAGAAACCACCAAGTGCCACCTTCTACCTGCAGCTCTGGTCCCAGAGCTGACTTACAGAAACCCCAAATCTACATCCCAGGCTTTTCCTCATCTTTCTCACCACTTCGGTGTCTGACAACCACCAGAAGTCCCTAAAATATGAAGTTAAATAAACCAGATAACTTCCAAGGGACCCTGACAACCCTATTTTGCTTGATGCTGTGATTATGAAATCACTTGTGTGAAAACACATTCCTTGAGGTTTTTACTGGGTTTTCCACGTTGCAATTCCGTGCCCTGTGAATGCAGCATCATTCCTGCTCATGGAATTCCAGTTCTTCCTTGAAACAAGGAGGGAAGGAAGAACACCCAGCAGCAAGCAGGGGACAACAGCCTTCTGCCATGGGTTTACTCCTTAGATACTCAAAGGAGTTGCCAGACTTGTGCTGGACACTGGTGTAAGGAACAGAAACTGGTTTGTGTTTCCTGCTGGGACTTCACCTGCCCCAAGCTGGGGAATCTCTGCCCCACAGCCCAAGTCCCAGAGCCCAGGTCAGACTGACCACTGCCTTCCCAAGGGGATGGAGAAGCAGAGCCTGGGACATACAAGGATCTGAGGTAGAAGCAGCAGGAAAACTTCAGGAATTCAGGGAGCAGCAGAGTTGGGGTTTCATACTCACGACTTCAGGCACAGATGCCTGAGTGACACCAAAAATCCCTTCCCCTTCTCTCCTTTGCATTCCATCCCTCATCTTTCCCAGCTGCAAAGTGAGTTTAGCTTCCCCCCTGCCTCAGAAGGCTGTGGTGAGAGCAGCTATGACACCACAGATCCACCACTGAATTACTTTCTTAATAAGATGCTCAGATAGAGCATTAATGAGATCTGACATCCCATGGAGACAAACACTGCTGCTCCTGAATGTTAAATAGGAGCCCATGAAGCCTTCAGCAAACCCAAGACTCCTGTGGAAGCTCCACGACCCAGCTCTTTTGGACTCTGGGAGCTGTGATCTCCTGAGACATTTTCATTTTAGGATTTCAGGATTATTGGACAACAGGAGAGCGTTTACATTTATACACAGGCACTTCAACCAGTGCCTCAGGTTACTCAGCAAAAGAGAAGTAAAAAAATGTTCTCAGACCAGATGTGAGACTAAGAAAATGTTGTAGGGAATGTCCTAGGAGGAAGGGAAGGATGTGCTGGGGACAAGGGGCAGGGGGAATCCAAGCAGCAGAGGCTCCTGAATGGGGAGCTGGAAGCCCCAAGGGAGAACCCTGAGCATGAGCAAAGGCAGGAGAGCAACAGAGGAAAAGGAGGTGGATTGCAGTAGGAGAAAAACAGAGCTTCCCTTCTCCTTTGCTCCTGCTAAAAATAGCTAAAAAATAGTGTGAAAATGCCTGCTGAAGTTTTGCAGTGAAATGTTTGCTGGGGTTACTACAGCCATTAGGCAGGGACAACAGGGGAGAGCAAGAGCTGTCAGTTTGCCATTATGCTGCCCAAATTCCAAAAACATTTTATAAAAACTACACTACAGAAAATTTCCAAACACCTTCAGGAGTAACCACAGTAAACATCACTTTGCTGTCTGACAGCCCCCTGAGAAGCTCTGTATGGCAGATCTCAGGTGGGCATCAGCAACCCAGGAGTTTTCTGCCCCTTCCTTCCCCCTGTCCTGAGCTAAGAACCTTTCTCATTACTTAAATCCCCTCCCAAAGCTGTTGGGAATTTTCTCAGGAGACTCCCAAAGCCCCAGCCTGGCCCAGGGCAGCTGGAGGCAGATGGAGTGGTTCAAGTCCCGAGCCCTGACGTGTTTTATGAGTTAATTTGCTGTTATTTAGTGCTCCACACAGCAGCAGTAAATCTTTACATCCTTTTTACCGTTTTAAGTAATGCTTTAAGTTCCTGGTAACCACACAAGCTGGTGTTAAACCTTTTATATTTATTTGTTTAACACCCAGGGGAGCCACAGAGAACATTCTTTGCTGGAGGACGAGGGATCCAATTGAAGTTATGGAGCTTTATTGGTTCTCTTTTTTTCAAGGCCCTTTTCCCAATCAAGGAGAGACAAGGCAACAAGAAATGAGGAATAACAAAAAAGTTCAACCCCCCCCAAATCTTTGGTGCCCTCTGCAGGGATGGCTGCTCTATTTGACACCCAGATTAATGGCATTTCCCCAGGACATACACCAGACAAGACCCAAACAAATGGGCAGAGCTTCCCCTGCCCTTCCACTTCCCTGAAAATGCCAAGAGCATTTCCTCCTGGTCTCCTGAAGCATGATCCATACTTTAAGAGGTACATGGATTAGTGTGTGATAACCAGCCAGTAAGGAAATAAATCACAGTAGGTGTTCTTCCAGCTTGGCTTATCTGGACACGAATCCCAAATGGCACAGCTACACCAGCCAGTCATTAAGATGTACTCCTAATAAATGATACATATCAAGATACCACTTGATGAATCACAGAAAATGTTCTCAAGTGGGAACCAGTAATACCTATAAATACTACAAAACATCTCTGGCATTTAGCTATGCTGTTTGAAGTGTTTCCTTAGCCAGGGAATGCTGGAGAGATGGAGTAACAGATGGATGCAAAGGTCCATCCAGTGCATTATCAGCTGCCATCCTCTGAATGGCAGGCAGCTAATAGAGCTCTCAAGGGAGTTTTCCACCCATCTGTTCTTAATAAAATTACAGGATGATGTTCTGAACCAAGACTTTTTACATTTTAGCTCCACTGTTCAACAGTATCACTGAAAAGTTTATCCTGGAAAAACCCAGAGTTTCCAGGCTGTCAGAACTCGTGCTGTCACTGCCAGTTGTTCCATTAGACATGCTACATGAGAGTCTGATTTTTCCTTCTCTAATTTACTAGCAGGAGTTATTATGCTTGAATAATCTTAATAGAACAATCTCATTGTTCTACTGCTCACAGTGAAACTGGGTTGTTGCTGCTCAGTGGCATCAGTCTTGGGCTGAGGAAAATGTATGGCAATGAAATTCTGCTTTTATCCAAGAAACCATAGGCTCCTGCATCACAATTGATTGGGAAAAAAAAAATATAATCATCCAGCCCCTCAAAATTACAGTGCAGGTGGCAGAACTCTGGCAAAATTCAGTCCTCTGCTCCCAAGTGACACACCTGGAGCTTCTGTTTTTCAGCTCTTCTGTGTTTGGTTTTCTTAACCTTTGGCAATTAAAAAACAAATAAATAAAAAGAAAGAAAAAGGAAAAAAATAAAGCAAAAGAACAAAAATGAGTTACAGGTGGTGAAACCTACCTATCATATCAGATATTAATTTTAACAGTTAAAATATGCAAAACCAGAGAGAAAATTGGCAAGCATAAAGTGTGGCTGTGTGTGGAAAACATTCTGGAAAACTTCTTCCAAACAGCTTCATTTGCAATCATTAGGCTCCCGCAGATGAAATATTCCCTAATTAAAGCCAGAAGCAGCAGCACTGCTGTATTTTAGGTTTTTTCTTCCAGCCCATGACCACGGTGATGCTGGGGGCACCTCTCCCAGCTCAGCCCAGGAGGGGTGTTTAGCACTTGCTCTTTGCTCAGAGATGCAAACCCCACCCAGCACAAGTCTCTCTTTTTGCCTGAATGAACATTATTTTTGTAAGCAGAAAAAGAAAAAAAAAAGACCCCACTAATTTCCTGGAGCTCACCCCATGCTAGCAAGCAGACTGAGCTCTGAAGACATGCATTAAATGGGGTTAGCAGAGCTTAGCACAAGTTAAGTAAACTTAAGAATTTAAGCTACTATTGACTCCTAGAGAGCAGCCAGCAACAAAAGCAGCAACCCCAAAGCAGCTGCTGGCCCAGGGCCACCCCTGCTCCTTGCAGGGGACATCTGGGCACCTTTGTCACTGGATGCCACAGGGCCTGGGTCAGGACACAGAGTCAGGACACAACCTCCCCCATCCCTCCCTGTGCTGTTAGGATTGCTCAGTAGCTCCCAGGTGTCTCAATGCTGATTGAAATCAAGGTCATGCAAACTAGGGAGAGAGATGCATTTACTGAGTGTAATTTAAGGGATGAGGTAGCCACATACCTTCATTAAAGGAAAAAAAAAAAAAAAAAAAGCAATTAAAGCATCTTAACTGAACAGCTCATTATTTTTTTCTTCTTTGACAAACTGCACTAGGCTTGGCTTTTCTAGTCAAAGTGCTGTACATAGAAAAGGCATTTTTACTCCCTTTCTGCAGTCTTTTATGATTATTTATGATTATTTTTAGAAGGCTGGATGGAAGAGCCCTATGTTGGTACCAAACAAATATATAGAAAATACGAACAATTCTAAAAAAAAACAGACTCAAAGATCTTCATCCTACTCCTGAAAGCTTTACAAAAGAAATTTTCACAAATGCCACCTGGTGTGGGCTCCCCATGCAGGGCACCCAGCCTGATGCCCATCAGACATCCCTGTCCCTGCCCCCCTCACCAGCACCAGGGCTGCAGAAATAACTCGGTGCTCACTGAAGGCACAGCCAGGAGGAAAACTGGACAAGGATTTGCCAGCAAACCAGCCTGGGGTGGCTTGGCAAATGAAAATGCAGGAGGATGTCTGGCTCAGCAAAGCAGGCTGCTTTGGGAAGGGTATTAGCTCAACCTAGTTTTAATAAACTGATGTCACAAGAGGAACAAAACCAAAAATAGATGCTGCAGAGGTTCCCCTGTGGCCCATGTGAGAGCAGCTTTTGAGATACCTCTGACCAAGCTGGATGCTTCTTTTTAAGTCAGAGCCCAAATCATTGTGGAGAAAAGAAGCTACCAGTTTTTTTTTCTTCTTTTAAGCTTTATCCAGGGAGAATTAGAGTGAACATTTTTTTAAATCTACATTACTTAGAGGTCAAAAGTATGCATATAAAATGCCTTATAAAGAATACAAAACTACTCAGAGGTAAAACACGTGCTAAAAGAGTGCTGTTAATTGGTTTTAATTAGAAATCTGCTGAGTTATTTAAATTTGTATTGAAAGATGTTAAGTTACTAGGGAAAAAAAAATTTCCTCTGTGCTCATTCTGATCTCTCTTCTCAGCAGCAAAGAATCCAACCAAAGGGCATTTTCCCTAATCTGCCTGTTACACATTTCTGAGGCATTTCTCAGCTGAGAGCATGGAGCAAGCCCAGCACTGTGCCCACTGCTGAGAGGCAGGAGGTGGGATGCTGAATAATTTAATTTTGGAAGCTACATCCCCAAAATTCTCGTCCAAAATTAAAAGAGAACCATGAAGTGATGCTGTGTTGGCCACCAGCCCTACAGCAGCTTTTAATTCTGGGGATCAGCCAGGCTGGGGGTAGCTGGGCTCAGACCTGAGGTTCCCAGGGGCTGTTGGTACAGCCAGAGATAAAAGGTTTGTGTGCTGCCACCAGGGCAAAAATGCTTCTTAATATCATTATCACCACGACTGCAGAGGTGCAGTTCCTCTCCCAAGTCTTTTTAATATTGTGAGGAGTCACATCAAGAACCAGTGCCTTCATTTCACCATAGACACCCCAACCTCTCACTGAGAATATCATATAAATAATAATACCAGCAGGGTTGGACCACGTGGTCCTTGAGTCCTTTGGTCCCTTCCACCCTGACATCCCATGCTCCTGTTTTACCTGGGGCTTTTCCTGCTCCTTGTTCCTTGTTCCTGTTTTTTCCTGCTCCTTGGACAGCAGCACCTCCCCAGCAGCTGTGGTTAGGGACAGCATGGCTCAGAAACCAAGCCTCTCATCAGCCCCAATTAACAGGTATTAATTCAACTCACAAAGCAGTTTGGGGGGACCCCAACTCAACTGCTCTGGGAGGAAATTCAATGAATTTAATTTCAGAAGTGTGATAAAAACAGGTGAGTTGGGGCTGCCCCAAAGCCTGCAGATCATCCCCAAGGGTCTGTGACCCCAAACCAGCTCCTGGCCCCTCTGAACTCCCCCTGACCCTTGGTCCTGGGCACAGACCCTGGGGCTCTGCATGCAGGGAGGATGCACACTCCTGGATTTCACACCTAATTAAGCCAAAATTAAAGGATCTTTACCCCACACCACCCACCAACAGGGAATGGAGCTCTCAGGGCAGAAAATCAAACATAATTGCCCCAAATTCACAGGCAGTTCCAGGGAAGGGTTTGGAGCATCCTCAGACTGACAGCTCCACATGAGCAGTGCTCTGGTGCCAGGGGCACATGGACTGTGCCACCCCCTTCATCACCATCAAATTATCTCCATCTTGCAGCAGGAAACTGAAGATGAAAGCAAAATCTTCAACCCTAAGCAGGGCAAAACCTTTCCCTGCTGGGCAAGCAGCAGCCAAGGCACCTCCTGACACCTCCCCAGTGCTGGTTCAGCCCTCACACACCTCTGGAGCTGAGTTCAGGGGTCTTGTCAAAACACAAATAAATTACATTGTCCAGCTTCCATGAGACCTCTTTTTAAAAAAATCAGAGTTTTAAAGAACTATTTATAGAATTCTGATGGTCAACCACCAGCCAATTATTCTTTATTACAGTGGGTTCTGACCTCTCCTGACATTTTGCAATTTCTATACTTAAATAAATCTAAATATTTTCCTAGATACTATTTGCAGCCAGAATTTTATGATTAGCTGAATAATTGCTGTAAGATATGCAATTAAATATTCATAATGTATTCAGTCCTCTCTTCGTACAGCATTCTTGAAACATAGCAATTTACCAGTGAGAACATATTTCTATATTAGTTCCTGTAAGACAGTTTGAACAACTAGATTAATACACTTTCTCCTTACTAGATAAAAATATAATTTTCCATTAAATCTGAATGAGTAATTTGCAACAAATTACTTATTTGATGTGTTTAGGTTTTTTTCTTTGTTTCCCCTCCTTGAAATTCTTCTTACGTGGTGGAAATTATCCTTGTTCATCACTTAGGTTAATTCAAATTTCATCTGCAAGTCTTGAAAACTAAATTATGAATAGCTCAAAATATTCAAAATGTAATCTAGCTACCTTGTAAAATTATTTCTAACAGCAGAGTAATGGAAAAGCCCCAATCCTGTATTCAAAACAGTTGAGAAATTAAAACTTTGTCAGTGAAAGCTGCTGAACAGTCAGCAACTTAGAATTAAATTATTTTGCTGGCCCTCTGAAAAAGAGCTCAGGACTTCATGAAAGAAAATGGCTTTGAAACTACTTGCCCAATTCCAGGTTTTTTCCAATGTACAAAATACAGCAGAAGAAAATGTTAGATTTCAAGTGAAAAATGGAACTGCAAGTTGGGGCCCCATGTAAGAAGAAATGCCCAGTGTGTTCTGGGTTTGGGTTTGTTTCCCAGATGGGCCACAAGGAGTGCAATGCAATTATTCTTCAATTTTTTTTTAGTTTCAGTGAGCAACAAAAAACCCATTTGCCTGGCATTCACAAGCCTGGTTTGTAAAGGATTTCCACTGGGAAGCAGAACTTTACGGAATTAGTACTTTGAGTAGGAAAAAAAGGGGGCATTTTTGTGAGTTGTTATTATTCAAAGAGGGAAAGGGAATTCTCCTGGCAAGTAACAGCTCTGCTTTGCAGGGCACTGTACCTGGAAATTACAAAGTTCTGCAGTGCAGGAAATATTTTAAGGAATTTTTGTAATGCACAAGAAACCTGTTAGGATTTTCAGGCTGCTCAGATTTACACCCTTTTGATGCTGCAGTGAGTAAAGAAAATCCATACTGCTTTACTCTTTAGCAGCCCTCTCCCAGCATCCCTCCTCAGAAGCAGCAGACAGGACACAGCAGATCCATGATTTATTAGGGATAAGCAAGCAGAGGCCGAAGCAGGGAGCTGCTGGCTTTTGTGTGCAATTGAAAACACTTTAACAGAGCTCTGTAATTTAGAAGATTTACTTTGCAGAGTTGGGAAAGTTATTGGCAAAACGTTAATAAAGCAGAACTGGAAGATGAATAAATGGAGAAAGTCTCAGAGACCCAAACACTGAGCCTGACTACAGAGCTCTGCAGAGTGCTCAGCATCTGCCCACCTCTGCTCCCACTGGAGACAGCAGAGGAATATTCACTGTCTGCAGCCCTCAAGTCCTTTCTCAAACAGATCTGTATTTGATTTGGAGACTAATACAAATTACATTTAATCCCAAGTGATTTACCACCATCCTTAATGAGGACTTCAGATCATTCCAAAACCAAAAGTACATCTTTCTCTGTGGAAGTCCCCTGACTTTTTATACACCCACATTTTTCTATAGGCTTAACTCGTTTTTCTTTATTTGCTCACAAGCAAATAAATGCTTGCCTTAGCTGCACTTAACAAACAGATTTTTTTTTTTTTCCTGTTGATAAGTGTAGCACTCCAGGAAGCCAAGTCAGGTTGTATTAGGTCTCAGACTGAGTAACTCAGCAGAGCCAGGCTGGGATGCACCAGGCTGGGATGTGGTCCATGGGCAGGCTGGGTGGGATTCACTTGCTGGGTGAATGCAGCAACCATGGCAAGGGAGGAAGGGGTGGGTGGAACAGAGGAGGCAGTCTATAAATTAAATTATAGGAGTAGAAAATGTTCAACCTGCCTTCACAGACTGATCTCTCTTTTGTTAACCCTTCCTTCCCACACCAGTTCAGCCTCAGCAGACATCTCCCTCTCTTTCTGCTACAGATCTCAGTGATTTCCTCAGCTCAGGGAGTCACTGGATCCATGAGAAGCCAACATACTACCCCCTGCCTAGGCATGCCAGAATAGAGCCCTTGTGGAGCTTTATCTGGAAAAAAAAAGTGGATGTCTAAGGAGGGAATGAACTCACTGACCTGCTTAAATGGGTATTAAACATTAAAGTCCTGAAGTGTTCTCCTCGTGCCTGTTTTCAGGGCAGGTGCCTATGTGGAACCTCAGCCAGCTGAGCAGAGCCATGCTCCCCATGCTCTGCACATCCAGTGAGTCCAAGGCTCTTAATGACACAAAGCCAGAAGTCTTAATTTACTCCTTAATGGAGAAATTCTCCAAGGAAGCAATAAAGAAATAGCTACCACTGACAGCAAATTAAACAGGCTGATGCAGACATGAAATCTATGTCTGGTACAGACAAGGAAATCATGTCCAGGAGTTAGATAACTCATTTCTAGCCCACTCCTTCATCTGGAAATCACAAACACCTCGCAGTAAGCTGTCAGTGCCTGCAAAGCTGGAGACTCAGGTCATCACATCACAACAAAGGATGTGATTCGGATCCTGTGAATAACACCTTCTGAATAATCATGACAGATTCAGCTTGGTTTAAGAGTACAAAAGCTGGTTAGACTCACACACCCTCATTCTGGGTAATTCAGAGCTCCCCACATCATCTTCCCCAACAGTTTGAGTCACTCAAAGGGAAAGGGCTGTGGGCTGCCACCCAGCACCACACCCCTACCAACCCCTCCCAAACTCTTCACCAGTCACAAAAATCAGATTTAATACAGGTTGAGCTCATAATGACCAGAGCTCCTGAAGGCAAATTAACCAAAATGTCAGTGCTCTTGTCAGTCTTTATCCCCTCCCCCCTGCAGAGCAATCCCACCTCCAACACAGGGATCAGAGCTGCTTTTCTGCATCCCTGCTCATTGAGGCAGGGAACAAAAAACACTTTGCCCAGAGCCCAGCAGGCTAAAGAGCAGAATTTCTGGGGGCACAAGGTGGGGACAAGCAAATCCAAAAAAGTAAGAAAAGAGAAAAATAAATTCAGTCAGTGGAAAGCAAAGGTTTGGGATGGCTCTTCTCTGAGGGAGCTGAAATCACCTAATACAAGAAGGAAGAACATAGCTCTTAGAATAAAACCTAACCTGGTTATATTTCTCAAATATGCAGAAGGTGGCTGGGATTTTTGCCAGATTATTCCATTTTTGTGCAAGTTTTAGAAATATCTTTAGTATTTTTGTTAGTTTTTGGATTGAGCCTAACAAGCCCTGGGTCTCCAAGCATCACGTTCTCCCCTTCATGGGATTAAATCCCTGCAGGGGGGAATCAGGTTTGTTGAGGACTCTGGAAACTTGCATACAGTTCCTTGAGAGACTTGGACAGTAGGATGGGAGATGATGTGGAAAGCAGCTGCTTTCTGGAGTATTTCTTCCTTGCTTTTACAGAGGGTGTGCAGAACCCGAGGACACCCCAGCCCGTGTCCCCCCTGCTGACAGGCAGAGGGCTCTGGGCTAAGCTGCTGAGGGAGCACCTGCACCCCATGGAGCCTCTGCACAGGCACAGTAAGGATATGAAATATTCACCACAGCAAGGCAGAACATGGCTCTGGTTGCCACAGAGCCCTGCAACAAGCATTAAGTGCTCCAGGGAAGGTCTTCTACAAGAAAAACTGCATGTAGCCTCAGGGATCCTGCAGTGACTTCAAAACCTGGTGGGGCATCCCCTGGGCCTTCTCAAGACACACAGGCAGGGGGGTTCTTGTCAAGGGTTTGAGAGTGATCCCCAAACAAAGCTGTGCAAGTCAGAAATGTGCAAACTGTGCAGGAGTGATGCCCAGAGCTGAGGGAGCATCCTGCAAGCTGTGCCCACCCCCAGCCCTTGCTGCTCTGCCAAGTCAAAGCACCACAGCTGTCCATGCAAAAAGCATTGCAGGGGACTGAAAAATCAGATGTTGATTCATTATTAAACATTGCCTCCTAAAATGACACATCAGGTGAAGAGCCTGATACAGTTTTTCCTTGATTACCTGCTTGGTTCCCACATGCAGTTATTTCAGAAGTAGGGGAGGAGCAGAGGGAGGGCAGGTTGTTGTTGGCAGGTATGTATAGACTCCAGGAAGATAACACAAGGATAAAGTAGAATAAAACAAAATAAATTTAAAAATAAAATAATAAAAAAATTACACCACCAGCATTTTATATACTTGTTTTTAATCATCCAAAATAAATTTCTCTCATCCTCTCACAAGTCCCATTAATCATTAACTTTCCTTATCACAGTCTTAGAGTTTACTTTTTTTTGTGACTTTTTCACTCTTTTGTTGTTCTTCCTAAGGCTAAAGTGTAAATCTGTGCCAGTTCAGTATTTCCTCCAAACAGAAAGGTTTTGTATTTCCTGGGAACTTTCAGAGCCAGTTCTCCCACCAGCACTCACAGCAAATACAAAGATATTCATGCAGACAACTTTCAAATTCTAAAATTTGAACACCCTGCAAGAACCCTGTAGTGGATCAAAGCCAATTAGTCTGGAGAGCCTCACACAGACCTACATTTAGCAGAAAATTTTGAGCCTAATTTGCCCGGATTTGTACATATTAACAGAATATGATGATCTGACCAGCTGATTAGCCATGAAATCAAACGCGTTGAGTGGGAAAAGTCTTAAAAGATTAAACTCCTGCAGGAGGACCAGGGAGATGCCAGCAAACTCTGCTTGAGAAGTTAATTGCTTGGAGGTAACATTCCACCTGTCAAACATTATGCCAGGCTTCTAATGGTTTTAATTAAAGGTCTTGCATTTAGCCACCTTAGTTTAGACACGAAATTAAAGTTGTGCTGACTGCCATTCACATCAGTAAAGTGTTCTGCAGGCTTTGACTTCTCTGCTCCCTTTTTGTAACCCAGTGTGATGCCCTCACACAGAGCCACACAGCCCTCAGGAGCCTTTTCCAATAAATCTTCATTACTGAGACAATTTTATTATATTAAACTACATGCACCTTTCAAGGAGAAAAAAAGCCTTATTGCCATCAAAAGAAAGGATGACTGACAGAGCATGATTTACAGTAATTAGCAAGATTAAGCACCCCAATAAACTGCAATTAGCCAGCAGAATATTAAAGGAGAAAAATTACCATGCAGTGTCTCAGTAAATAAATGCACAGACCATGCAGCTTCTGGCAGGGAGAGCAGAGTTGGTCAGCCTGAGCCACAGGCCAAAACACTTCTCCAGCCCAGCAAAATCCTGTCTCATCTGGGAGCAGAATTTCAGGGAATGCAAAATCCCCAGGGTGCCAGTCCTCTGAGGAGGGAGCTCATGGCATGGAAAACCCATGGAACAACTGGGGAAGGAGGTTTGTAAATAAAGAGAGAAATGTAAGATGTGTACAAAGCCTAAGAGCTTCCCAGCATCCCAAACAGCACTGTTCATTAAAGGCATTTTAAACATTTATTCCAAAACTTTTCTAAACAGCCCATAGAAAGCTGGCCAAGTACCCAACAAAAAGAAAAAAAAAAAAAGAAAAAGAAAACTTCTGGAGCAATCCCCACCCTGGGCCATAGCAGGCACAAAGAGAGGGCACAGCCCCCAGGCAGCAGGTTTGGGTTGCTGGTTTTCCTCCCCCAGCACCCACCAAACTCCCCCACAAAAAGGTGAGAAGCTTTTTTTGCACAGCTCAGCACCTTTGATTTTGCCAACTTGTTCCTGTAACTCTCCATAGCCCAAGGCACACCTACTCCCCATCAGCCTCACATGAGAATATTTACCAGACTCTACCCCACAAACAGTTGTGCTGTTGCAGACTCCTTTATGTCTATTATTAAAGGGGGGGATTAAGAAGAGACTGTGAAGGGATCCAGAGTCAACTAAAGCACACAGCCAGAGCTTGTTACAGAAGCATCAAAGAACTCCCAGTCTCTCATATTAGGACAGAAAAACAGAACAAAACAACCTTTTAAAGACAGCAAATACATCCCTACTGGGGAAAAAGTACATTTTAAAATATAAAAATTAACCCACCTTTTTTTTTTTTCTTTGTTCCAGTTGCATTTCCAGCCCTCTCCAGAGTCCCAGCATCATTCCATGACCTGGAGGTGTTACCAGAGCCCTTCTCCAAGCTCCATCCCAGCAGCACAGAGCTGCCACCCCCCCCACCTCCCAGGTGAGCAGAACCCCCAGCCCCACCTCCCCCAGTTTGCCACCCAAACAGCTGCAGAATAAAAGGTGTGAAAGCACCAAAACCAGGGAGCAGCATCTCACAGCTGGATGGGCTCACAGAACAAATTCCTGAGGCCACGTCAGGGGGGCTGCATCACCCCTGGCAGTCAAAAAAATAGAAATAAATATTCAAAAACACACATCTGTGCAGTCTCATTTCCTGAAGGGAGCCCTGGGGAGGCTTGCAGACTATAGGTATAGAAATATCTTCCCAGGGCTTTCCAGTCCTCAAGAGAAGAGGCCAGGGCAGTGTCCCCAAGTGCTGTGACCCCGAGCTCCCAACGCTCACGAGGTACAAGCCAAAAGCTTTTCAATTCTCCAATCCTGTGTGTTCAAAGTCTCTACCCTGACAGTTTAATATCAGGCAAATGTATTGGCTGGTCTCAAGACTGCCCAGTTTCAGGGCAGGTAAAGTGAAAAGATGCAAAGTAGAACTTTGTGTGGCTCCGAGTTGAGTCAGGCTGGGGAAAAACTGAGTTTGTTGTGAGGACAGAGCACAGAATCCACGGTTCTCTTTCTGTGCCCCATATGATTTACTGCCCTTCCCAGATTCCCCCTCCCCAGTGCCTCAGGGGAAGCTTTCCACACTCCAAGGTCAGATTTTCTATTTTTCCTCGACTCACTTCATCAAAGGCCACCAACCAAACCCCTCACCTCACACCATCAGAGAATGTCTTGGCTTCACTGGGTTATTTCTGTATTGCAGGGCTGGAAATTAACAGCCATTTAGGACATTCCTGCAAATACACTTTACAGCTCTTGAGGATTTAAGGTGAAATTCTGGCAGTGTTACTGCCAGGAGCTCTGAAACCCTGGGATGGTGACTGTGCCTGAATCCCCAGGTGGTCCTGGCTAATCTGCAGCCCTCCCCCAGATCTGCTCCACTGACACCTTGAAAAATGATGATGAGGATCTGCTACAACCTGGCTTAATTAATTGGGTTGCTCATCCCCTCTCCTCCCCCCTGTTACCACCCCTGCTGTGCAGAGTCACTAAGCTGAATAATTGTGGCAGTGGAAGCAGGGACTCTGAGGGGAAAGAAGGGAGAACAGGTTTTATTAAAAATAAATCAGTCATCCATAGGCAAGGACCCGATGTATAATTAACACATAAACCCCTTTTTTTGCTATTTCTATAAAAAAGGATGTGAATATCAGTTGTGTATGGAATAGAGCAGGCATCTCTGGCATCTCTTTGAAGATGTTTCCCCAGCTCCTTGCTCAGGACTCAGACTTGGTTGTTGTGTAAATAGGGATTTTATTGGAACTTGTGTCTTGACTGCAGGGTTCTGGCTGGGAGCAGCCTCTGCTCCCCCATGGAAAACAATTTTCCTCAATGGAGAGGAAGGAAATGTTTGCCAGAATCCTTTCTGTAACAAGCAAGTCTAAACATGACCACAGCTTTTCATCTTTTCTTCCTAAACTTAATAAGCATAAGGTTTGTTTCCAAGGAACCTAGAAGGCACTATGTCATTATCCACAGAACTTCTCATAAATCCTCACAGACAAATTTATAGGTAGTTTTATGTTTAAGTAGCAGTATAGTTTAGATATTATGTTCTCCTAGAAAGCTTATTTCCTATAGATAAGCAAATAATAATAATAAATCTCCTGCAAGCAGTACAGCTCACATTTCTAAATTAATACATTTAATAATATACTTTATATATATACTTGCAGAATGAAGTAATAAAAAAAAAAGAAAATAGTAATTTTATCCCAATAATCTGCTTTAGAATTTACAGCAGTAAATTCCTCTCCAATGCTGTTGGAGAAAAGTGGAGTTCAGACCAAGGCTTTTTTTTTATTTATTTTGCAAGGTTAATCTGTGCAAAATGAGCTGCCTGATCATGGGTTCAGACACACGTTGCCATCATTTTTACCATGGATTCTGAAAGGGCAGTCTCAGTCCTTTGCTCCAAGCAGAAACAGAGCAGGGTTCAGGGAGCCAGATGGAACTTAGTGGCTCACACCCCTGAAACTCTTGGAAAGAGCAAGTGGTTTGCTTTCTGGTGTCTTTAAGACTGAAATTCACCAGCTACTACAAAGGCAGAGCAATAGTATTCTTTCTTATTAATCTGAGCTTTCCAGAGGCCTGGAATAAATTGTAATTTTTTCCCAAAGAAATATCCTACATTTTGTAAATGAGAGCAGTGTAAGGGTCCCAATTAGCATTTTAAATATTCATCTGGCAGGGTGAGAGCTGCTGTCTGAAGTCTGCAATTTCCTGTGGCAACAAGCAGTTTGACTTAATACAACCCTTTAATGACAATTAATGACAAGCAAAACCAATCCATCCCCTTCGCCTCACAGAGCCTTCAAAGGAATGGAGCTTTTTGAATTGAGCTTTAACCAAAGCAGTAAGGCTGCAAAACCCTGAACTGGGGCTGTTCTAACAACGAGGTCCCGTTACACCCAGGTACTGAGAATTCTAAAAAAAATTCTAAATTAGGTTAAAAGCTGCAAAAGGCTGCAGTGGCCCAGCAGAGCTGAGGCAGGGGACCAAGGTGTGGCTCTGGGGGAAGCCTGGGCAATGCTGCTTCCAAGGGAGTTTCCCTGGGTTCCTGTGAGCCACTGCATGCAGACATCATGCCAGGAGGATCAAAGGCTCAAGTCCTTAAAAGCTGCTTGGTAATAACTTTTAAAATCTGCATCAATAGGAATCAGAACCCTCTCCAAGGGCAAGCTGAGACCTCCAGACCCAACACTCCCGAATCCGTTGGCCCTTGGTTGCCCCCCATCTTAAAACATAAACCCTGATTTTTTTCACATGGAGTTTTATGCAAGTGAAAAGCAGCCACAGGACCTCACACACACGTGAATTTATTTTGCAAAGTCTGATCTACACGAGACCTAGGCCTGGATGCAGAGCTAAATCAATATTTTTCTGCAGATCCTTCTCTCCCCAGCCAGGCTGGATCTGCATTTGGCTTGGTGCTCAGGGATGTACCAGCCAGGAAAAGCTCAAGCAGAGATCTCCTTGGTGCCTCTGGATCCAGGGCTTTGTGATCCTCACGATGGTTTCCAGTTTCTCAAGTCCAAATTAACATTCTTCTTGAATTAACATAAATCTTGAAATTGTAACCTGAAAGAGTTTAGAGCCACCAGAAGCAGCCCAGTTTTAATTACCCACCTCTCTCTCCAGCCAGGCGTGCTGGAGTCACAGCTGAGCTTGTTAATGATGTTGTGCAAGGACCAGGACTCCCTGCTCCCTCTGAATGATTTATTAACTCCCGCAGCAGAAAATCCTCTCTCTGGCACTGGCACACCAAAGACAAAAGAGGTAATTACTGTGCCCACAGCACTTTAACTTCATTTATGCCCCAGCCACTGCGAGCAGCACCACACTGCCCTGCATCAGGGTTATTGGGTCCCCAGCAGCCTCCTCAGGGGGAGATGTTCAGCATCAGCAGCATCCCAGCTAACAGATGAGTTGCTTGGAGGGGCTCTGCCACCCCTTAGCCAGCTTGCTGGTGGAGAAGAATTCATGGCCATTGCAAGGCTCAAACAGCAGTTCTCGTGCCTGGCAGCTTTTCCTGGGGTGGCAGCACAAGTTACAGGAGAAAACCTGCTTCAAAACTTCCTTCTGTGAGGCATGCAATGAATCTAGCAATGCTCCTAACACAGCATTTTTCTTTATTATTTTTTTAAAATGTTTATATAATAATATCTTAATAATAATAATATATAATATGCTAATACTATATATCAATATTATATATTGATAATATATAATTGATATAATAATATCTTAGTATCTTATAATAATATAATAATAAGATTAAGACATAATAATATCTTAAAGATAACTTGCATGTATTTAATTTTCTTCTTGTGCCTCAGTTTCTGAGAGGTTTCATTTTACTCTCTGGCCCCTGTCTTAAACAAACTGATAAAAGATTAATGGTCTGGGGTATGAAGGAGCCAACAGTAGGAGCCGTTTGGAAGAAAGGCTGTGGTGTGGGATGGCCCAGGGAGGTAACTCCTGTATCCGTACATCATTTGCTTGGAGTCTACAACGCATCAAAATTGATACAAAGAGACAAAAGACCTGAAAGGAAAAGGAAAGCTGCGATTTTAAGGTGAAGCACAAGCACTGTCAGGAGCATTAGAGGCAGTGCAATTTGGCTGCCTCTTTCCTGGGCTGCTTCCATAGCAGAGATAAATCAGAGGCAACCACAGCAGGAGAGCTTTGACACAACCTGGGGATCCTTTCCCTGCTTCAGGAGCTGAAAAACTGAGCCTAAAACTCTCCCTTCCATGCTCAGGATAGGTGGTGCAGCAGCAGCTCCCCTGGTTATTTATTACTGACACTGCCTTGGCCAGGTTACCCCCCTTGTGCTGGACATGCACAAGTACAAACAGAGCTGACCAAACCACCCCTGGCTTTGCAAGGCAGCCAGGAAAGGTAAAAAGTGATGAGTGATGTGCTCAGTGCTGAGCAGAGCCCCACACCCACCCCCTGCCCAGCTCCCAGCAGCAGGCAGAGCTGCCAGACTCATTTTCTCTGTGTCTTAAAGATTGATTCAAAAGTTAAATGGGTTTCTCGGGGCAGGGGGGGAAACCACAAAGATGCGTTTTCCTCAAAGTGGCTGGAGTTTGGACCAGCAGGGCAACCCCACTGCTCTGCAGAGGAACCTGTGAGCACTCCCAGGTGATGCTCCAGGCAGGGATCAGGATGCTCCCAGCTCACCTCCTGTGCTCATTCATCACCAGGAGTCATCTGGGAGAGTTCCAGCCTGGCACAGCTCTGCCCTGGACTCAGCAGGTTCCTTGCCCATGGTGTTGAAGATGCTGCAGTGAAGTTAATGGGACATAAGTAGTGGATTTTTTGTTGTTTGCCAGGGAGCATAATTTGTTGCTTGGCGAGCTGTGTGCATTGCTCAGGGTGGAACAAACAAGCAGAGAGGTGTTGAAACCTGGGAGAAGAAAGGAAATAGATGTGAAACAGAGGGGAAATCATAGAATCATGGAATTGGCTGGGTTGGAAGGGACCTCAGAGATCATCAAGTCCAACCCTTGATCCACTACTGCTACACGAGCAAGGTTCCTGAAACTAAAATTTAGGATCCTTCTGAGAAGGGAATGCCTTTTTTTTGCCAAGTGGGGATGCATTACCAACTACAGCAGGAGAGTCCTTTCAGGGCTGTACTTTATTTACATGAGCCAGAAGGAAAGTCTGTCCTGTCCTAGAAATGCATCTCCTAGAAATGCACCAACAACATTCCATTGGCCTCCAGTTTTTTTCCTCTCTCCAAAGGATTAATAGAACGATTTTAATTTTATATTTGGTACCTTTATTATCAGAAATGGAGAAAATAGATGCAGAAGAGCACGTTGGAGCACATTGAACTTGGGGGGGAAAAAAAAGCCTGTGACAGCTCTTTAAATATTGTAGAACCATGTCAGTTCCTATCAGCTGCTGATCTGGCTCCCAGGCCCCACATGGATGAGGCTCTGGCTGTGTTCACTGCTCAGGGAATCCAGGTCTGAATTTCCCTGCTGCTTTCCTGGCCCCTCAGTTATTTCCCCACATGAACCCAGACATCTCCGTTCCCGGGGAGCAGGAAATTGGTTCCACTCATCTCATTTACTGCAAGCATTGTGAATGTAGGATGGTCAGAACTGGGTTGTATCTGAATGGGTCACCTTGGGCTAATCAATACTAATCAGCTCCTTGTGGAGAAAGGAATGCCTTGCTGCACTCCCTCTCTTTCCACTTCCATGTGCTGCTCTCCTGTTTTGCTTTTTGATGGGATAAGGATCTGAAAAAAAAAAATGGCAGGTAGCACGTTCCTATATTTTTATGTTAAATTCCAAGGCAACGGGAGCAAAACAAAAGAGAGTAATGGGCTGCCTTGGCACAGGCAGCTCAATAATTAGTTTGTAGCTAACAGATGATAATAAACATTGTATTAATGAGAAGCAGAACTTCTGCTACCTTGATGTTGCATTTATCAATCAAAGCTGTCCATATAATTACATTTTTCCTCCTCATCAAACTGCAATCTGTTTGTTTCCCCTTTTATTGCTTCTGGTTGGCATGAAATTGGGATTGAACAAAACCTTGAGGTGATGGGCTGCCAAAATTATTCAGGGGACTCAACAGAAACCAAAGGTACTGAAGGAGCACAGCCTGTCCTATCAGCCCTGGTAGCCAGAATTTATGGTTCAAGGCCTTTGTCCTTTTATCCACTCAGAAAATAAAATTCTCCACTGCCTTTCCAAAATTTCGCTCAATATCTGTCTTTCATTTAAGCACTTTTAATGTCTGCACCTCTCTGCAGACACTGCCTGCTTCATTATTCTCCATTTCCACTGACATGTCCCTGGCATCCCAACAAAGGGGCATTCATAATGCTCTCCAGGAAAGCTGAACCAATAGAAAACATTTTTGTATAAAAAATATACCTGGCAGATTCCCTTCCTCTCATCTCCCCTGCTTTCCATCAAGGGGATTTGTAACCTTTTTTTTTCTTCTTCTTCTTCTTTTTTCCTTTTCTTATTTTTTACTTTTTTTCCCTTTTTTTTCTTTTTTCCTTTTCTTCTTTTTTTCTTTTTTTCCTTTTTTTTCTTTTTTCCTTTTCTTCCTTTTTTTCCTTTTTTCTTTTCTTTTTTTTTTTTTCCTTTTTTTCTTTAACAAAACATGATTCCATAATACTCCATTTGTGGGCAGAGGTCTTTCTGCTCAGCACCTGCATCACCTGCCCTGAGCATCACCTCGCAGACCTCCTCAGCACCATCCCTGCTGCTCTGTTGACATTCCCAGTGACTGCAGGGTCTGCAGTGCAGGTGGATGCCCCATTCCCAAGGCACTGCTGGCCAATGCCAATGGAAGCAGTAAGGATAAGGATGTCCCTGGGACACCCTGGGCTGTACCCAGGCTTCTTTGGATGGGGAATCTCATCCCATGCCACGTAAGCACGCAGAGACCAGAATTCCCTGGATACTTTTTAAGGGCTGAGGATTGCACAGGGTTAGCTCGGGAGTAATTAAGAAAGTTTAGAATAGGGAGGGGCTGTAAACCGAGTTAATTATCTGTAAATATGGAACTAAGTACTTCCTTGCTCCTCATGCACTCTAAACCATCCACCAAAGCTCTGAGCTCCCCTCAGGCAGTGAGGAAGCACACAGGGCCCCTGCTCTACCTGAATCTCACCATTTTTCCAGCCCCAGGGGAGGGGACAGGTCCTCAGGAGATGCTGCAGGCACAGCACAGAGGGTTCAGCATCCTCAGGCAGGGATCTGCAGCTGGGTGCTGGGAGTTCTGCAATCAGCTCCTCACAGCAAAACTTGGGTCAAGTCAGTGGGAACACAGGGCTGGAGTCAACAATCCCAATTTGGGGTTTGGGGGTTGCTGTCTTCCCCCTCCCCCCCACTCCCACTGATGTAAGATCACCACGTAAAGGAGAAACCATCCTTCATTTCAGCTGCTTGCTGGCAGACAAGTCTGGAAGTGTTTTACTTGGAAGTACTCAGGGAACATATTGGAAAAGCAGAAAACATGAAGGGAAGTCTGCTCTTGCCAAGAGATTTTCCTGTTCCATCCCACTGGAGGAGGGCAGCTATAAATGGGTGCAGACTCTCCCTGCCTGCAGCATCCAGGCTGCAGAGGGATGAATGAATGAGTGGCCTTCAGCTTTTGTACCCAAGGAGCTCTGTACTGTGATATTCATAAAGAAACAAGCTCTCTGCTCTGAATCTTTCACACCCGTATTAAAAATAAAACACAAAGATTCATTTTTTATGGACTTGTTAAAAAAAAAATAAAATAAAAAAAATAGAAACACCTCCAGCTGTGTAAAGCTGGAACCCTCTGCAGCTCCAGTTCCCTGCCCCTTGGACTCCAGTCATTGAAAATAAATATTAAAGAAGAAGAATTGCTGTTACCCCTCACTGCTCAGCTTCTGCATGTTTTATTCCAGCTTACACTGTGTGCTGGAAATGTTCTGCCCACACTGGGACCTTCTGCTCCTTGGAAAAGTGTTTCCAGGCTGCTGGGAGGGGGGCATCTGAGGCAAGAGTTCCCTTTTCCCCCAACTTCTGCACTGAGGCACCAGGCACATTTTTTGCTCAAAGATGAGAATTTGAACTACTCCCCACACCTCTACCTCAGGTCTGTAGGAGATTTTGATGTCAACTCACAGTATTTTGCAGCCAAGTGAAATCCTACCCAGCAGAAACAGGCTATGGCTGTGGGAAACAAACAGACAAGCAAATAAAACTTTAATTTAGAAGCCCTCTTGCAGGAGGGAGCAGAGGAGGCTGTGCCAGGGGGGTCTGGAGGAGCCTGGGTGCAAGGGAAGGGTCACTGGGACCCATCTCCTGCCTTCCCCAGGGACAGCTCTCCCTGGCACCATCCTCCAGGAGAAAGGCAAAAAAGGCACAACCATGGCAAGTGCTCAGAAACCTCAGCCAGGGGATGCTTGGTTTACACTGATAAACCCTCAAGAAGTGTGAAAAGCCAGAAGGGTCCAGCAAGCTCACTCCCCTCTCTGTGGGTATTTTCAATACCACGGTGTATTCAGCAGTTCTTTAAAAACAAACAACCAAACAAAAAAACCCAAACCTCAACCATCTGTAAACCCCAGGAAGAGAGAATTCACTTCTGAGCCACACCAAGCAATTGCACCAGTTCACCTTCCATCAGCCAGCCAGGAGTTTGTAGCCATTACACATATTTTTTAGCCAAGATGTTGCTGTGCTTTGCCCAGCACCCACATCACCTTTTCTCCCAGTGCACTCACCTGTAAAATGGGAAGAGGAATCCCAGTTAATTCTTGTGCACACAGCTGGAATTTCACTGGAAGGAACCCTGTGGATCAGCCTTTCCTCTCTGCATTTTCAAGCAAAACCACAGCTGAAGTTTCTGTTGTCACATGGAAAATAGTTTGAACTTTTCTTTTTGCCTTCTTTGAGGAATAATCAGCTCCTACAAACCTGCAAAGGAAAAGGGGTGGTGGGGAGCTGGGAAGGGATGGGTGTGGGAGCTGGGGCAGCATTAATTACACAGGGCCTGACAGGTGGAGGAGAAAATTTTACACTTCTCAAAAGGCAAAGAATTACCAGGTGATTGAGGGGAGGGGAAACTGGTAATTTCTTTGGGCTGCTTAAATAGTGTGTCAGCCTCTTAATGGAGCTCCCTCTGTTAGAAAGAAATGGAAAACAATCACAGCAGCAGCCTGCAGAGCCAGATTAGCATTTTTCTGAATATTTTAAAAGTTTGGGGTTGGAGGAATGTTTGTGCTTGGTGGCTCTGAGCTCTTGGGCTCAAATCCAATGAACTGAGCAAGTCCCCAGGCAGCTCAGCTCCCGTCCTTCCTTTCCCTCCTCCAGACATCCAGCCCTGTCTTGGCTCTGACCACGTCCATGCCAATTCCCAGCTTTAAACCCACTCTGGCTTTAGCAGCCCAGAGCCCTGTGCTTGCAGGCAGCACATAGAATAAACCTGAATTACAGCAGGGCAAAGGAGAGAGGCAGCTGGGGGTGCTGAGGATGTGGGGTTCCCCCTAACACAGCAGGAGCTGGCAGCTCCCAGGACACTTCCCAAGCAGCAGCAGCAGAACCAGACACTGGGTTTCAGGCTGTACCTTTGCTGGAAGAAGAAATGATGCTGATTTCTCAAATTCTGAACTGCCAGAAAAAAATGAAGCTGGAAAAATATTCTTCTGTTTGAAACGAAAACCAAAAAGGCAAAATTCAAACTTGATACGAATCAAAGTGTTTTGAAATGCCCAGGAATTGGAATATATTACTTTCAAAAAAAGCAACAATAAAGAAACAAAGTCACTCACCTCGACTGAGGAAGGGAAAGTTTCTGAAGTATTTTGCAGGGCAGGAAAATAATTTCATTTGTGAGTTCCTGGGGGAACCTAGAAGAAAACTGGAGATACAATTTATGAAAGCAAAACCCATCACACTGTTACCTTCATCTGTGAGAGGCAGGAAAAATCAGGAAAACGCAGGAAAATCAGCCCAGATGCAGAACAGCAGCACTCAAACACACTCCCACCTTTTATGCCCAACATCTGAAGTGCTTGGGGTCAGCAAGAGTTAAATGCCAGGGTACAAAGCTGGAATTCTGGAGTGTGAAATGGTGCAGCAAGGGTCTGAGCTGCCAGGCTGCTGAGGGATGGGTGCTGGAGATGGGTGATGGCTGCACCCATGGCTGGCAGCCACTGCTCTCCCCAAAAAACCCCATTTAGACTCTTTTTGTACCAAACACAGGGAGGAAGAGACAAAGGGTTTTACCTTGGTTATTCTGAGGAGTGAAAAGGTCTCACAGCAACCGTCCCCACAAGAGATTTGTGGCTGGAATTCTGGGCACTGGGGCTGCTGAGTGACTGAGAGCAGGTCAGGACTATAAAAAGCAGTGAAGATGATTGAGCAGGCAGCACAGAATCTTTTTCTGGGATAGTTTAAAACAAATAGGTTAATTCCACTCTATTTTGAAAGCATTTTATAATAATTTGAGGCAGGATATTTTTACAGTTAAAGCAATGTCACATCTTGCTAACCCAATCCATTTGCATTCCAACATCCCTAGAGAGAATCTTTCCTGTTAGAAATTTCGGAAGGTCCTTTTAGTGTTGTTTTATTTTTATTTTTCTACTCTGGTTTAATCCCAACCTTATTCAGACCTTTCAGCATTGTGTTTCTTCTAGACAGTGGCAAAGAATTTCCCCCACACCAGCAGTTTGTGAGCCTGTGCAGTATTTGATGTTCCATGAAGAAGATTTCCTTTTCCTCTCTGAAGAAATCCCCATATGTGAGGAGCCACTTTGCAAGTCTCCAAATATTGACCAAATAAAGAGGCTTCCTAACTCTGGCCTAATAGGTTTGCTTGGCTTGCTAACTTGTTTTCCTTTGCCTTTGTTTCCTGCTATCTATCAGATCAGTATGCAAGGAGCATTTTCTGTTGCACTGAGAGATTAGCTGCGAGCAGAGGAGAAACAGAAAAGTTCTCTGCTGCTGTACAGATCCATCATGTCCTGCTAGCACAGTTGGTATTGCAAAGGAGATCATGCAAACTGTGAAAAATGGTAATGAAATACAGCCTGGATTCTGTAAGGAATCCTTGCTTTACTGGGGTAAAACAGAAGCAAAAAAGCTGCAGAGGAAAGAATTCACCTGGGTGACCATTACCCCTTGTGAAAAAGTGCAGCGAAGATCAGGGTGTGCTTGGGACTCATCAGAAGGACTCATCAGGGTTAAACTGTGTCCCTGGACAGCTTTAATAACACAGAGAGGGGATGGAGAGGGAAGGCAGAGCCTGGGAAGGGGACCTCTGATGCCTGGAGGGACAGGAGGAGTCTGCCTGGAAGGAAGATCTCCTGGGAAGGGACAGCAGCTCTGAGGCTCTACGGGACCTGGGGGCAGGAAGGTGCCCCCAGCCCCCAGCTGAGCCCTGGGCAGGGGGTGCAGGGCAGAGCAGGGGGTGCTGGTGTCACACAAAGCTTTGGAGAGTTCAGGGAGGAACTGGAGATGCAGAAAGGCTGCAACTGAGTTGTGTTTATGGTAAGCAGCATCAGGAGTTCTTTAGGCAAAAAAGCATCCAAATCAGTTCAGAAGGAGGCAAATCCAATCAAGTCAGTTTGATTTGTGTGTTTGAATGAAGGTTTGGAGAGGAACCTACACTCAGGAACAGGGATTTCGTGAGCACAAATATTCAGCACTAGCATTAGAATAATGAATGAAACAGACTTAAAATGCAAAAGCTCCATGAAAACCATTTCAGTCTGTGCAGCTCTCAGGTAGCAGCAGAGGTGAATGGTGATGCTATATTTGTCTGTTCCACTCACAAGCAATGGAAACAGATCTCTGTTTAAAAGAAATTTAAGGGAAAATGTCAAATTTACCCACACAAGATTTGAATTTCATGAATGAATATGTCTCTTACAGCATGCACAAAGTGATGAGGCTTACATAAATGCCCTACATCATCCAAGCAGTCACTTTCTGATCTTCAAAATCCAACAGAATTATTTATAGCTTTGTATGAAATATTCATGGAAAAGTGTCCATTGCCTGAAATTTCTGCTAAAAAGTAATTTAACTTGTTTTTTTGCATTTCTTACTATCATAGTAATTTAGGTCAGGCAAGAGCCAACAACATCATTTGTCTCAGAAACCCTGTGGTGAGTATTGCAAGCTCTGCTCTGCAACTTCTTCCTTCCCAGACAGGGAAAACTCCGGAGTTAATTGAGTGTCCTCCAGGCTGGTGAGCTGTCCAGTACAGAGAGCACTAAATGGAAATGCCTTAAAACATCTGAAAGCTTCCCACAGCCCAGCTGGCCCCAGAAAACCCTGTCCTGACCCAGCTGGGCTGGGCTGGGGGTGATGTCCCCCCCGATGTCACTGTGCCCAGCACAGCTCAGAGCAGTTTCTTCCCCTTCCCTTCCCCAGGTCAGGGCTGTCCCCGTTGGTCTTTAAGGTCCCTTCCAACCCAAACCATTCTGTGATTCGATGATTTGGGCAGAAACATTTTATCTGACAGTCCCCAACACAGAGAACAGAAAAAAAAAAAACAGAAAAAAAAGCCCAGAGCTGATTCAGGCTTCTGCTCTCCTTGCATGATGCTTGTCCAGACACACCAGAGGAGGCACAGAGAGCCCCTGGTTATGGATTTCCTTTCCCAGAGATTATCCTGGTGTAAAAGGGATCAGTATTCTCCTCTCCAAAACATTGCTAGGCAGCAACTTCTATTAAAACCTCTAAGTGAGGTTAAAGTGCTTTGAGAGGATAGCTCTGTACCTAAAGAAGTGATGGCTCTAATGAGACAGACACAAATGGCAAACACAAACATCACATACCAAGTATTCAGACAGCCCCACAAAAAAAAAAAAATACCTTTTAAGAACAGTTCTAACTAACAATCTGAAGTCCCAAAGCGTTCAAGCTCTTTACAATGCACCCTTGAATATTATCACACTAATTCACTTTCAAAAATCACCACCACAGCTCTGGAAAGCACAGAGGTTTCTAAACACATATCTCATGTCCCTGCTTTCTCTTTGCTCATGTCAGCTTTATCTTTCTGCATGTTTTATATATGTTTATAATTAAAAAGCAGAATTTGCTACACAGTAAATCCTAAAGGGTTTTGCATATCATATATTACACAGCTGTAATGGCTAAAGAATAGGATATATTCACTTCACCTCTGAAAGCCATTTGCATGTGACAAAATGGGTGCCACAATGCCAAGTACTGGAGCAAGAAAAATCAAAAATTCCCTATTTTTTCCATCAGATTGTCATTGCCATTTTAAACAATACATCTCTAAAAGAATTCTTGTGGGTAATTGGAAGGAAGAAATGTTCTCAGGAAGCAGGTGTTTTTCCATTGCTACCAAATAATTTAGGCTGGCACAGACTATTTGACAGCATGTGTATGTGTGTTTGTCAGGCAGAAACTCTCCTCCCAGAGGCTCTGTGAGAGGCACAAGATGTGGTGACATGAAAGCTCTGCTCCCTGTGGAGGTGGAGCTGAGACCAAAACTGTGATGCCCAGGATCATCTCTGAAACTTCTTATTACTTATTTAGCAAAACAAGGGAAATCAGGTGGAATTTCCAATTCTGACTTCTCCGTGAAACAAACTCTGTGGAAATACTTGGAGCTGAATTTGGTTTTTGGGGACATTGGGACATGGCTTTTGATTTAGATGGGCAGAAGTTGTAAGCTCCAGACTGTTCTGAATAAGTCTGACTGTATAACACCACTGGAACCTGCATCACCTCCCCACACTGATCTGCTCTGAAGCCAGGTCTGAGCTCTGAATTTCAGATATTGAGTGCAAAATGAGGTAAACAGCACGCAGGGAACATCTTTGCAAAGATGGGTCATAAGTTAATAGGAAAACTTCAGAGAAGTTTGGGCTTACTGGGTGCAGACCTTTATTGTGAAAATATTTACTGGCCTGGGGTTACCCGAAGAGCATCGATGACATTTAGAGGAGGGACTCCAGACCCTGCATTTTGGGTTTCCTCAGCAGGACACAGTGAAACACTGCACACACACAGCTCACATTTGATCTCACCCCAGCAGGAAATTTCCTTCAAACACTGTTCCCTCCTGCCAGCAGAATAAACTTTCACTGACATTAATATTCAGGTAAAGTTAATTCTGTTTGCCCTGTTGATTGCTTGAGTAAAGCAAATGTTTTGCTTTTCTATTCCAGAGGGAAAGGATGTGGCTCAGAGCAAGAGGCAGCCCCAAAGCCACCTCCTGTCCTGTCCAGGAGAAATCAGATGGAGAAACCTTCTCCTTCAAGGAGCTGCTGAAGGAAACCCATCCCCATATGACCCGGAATAATTCCCTCCATCCTGGCAATAAATATTGTGACATTCCTGGGAGGAGAGACAAGGCACAAGGAGAAGAAGGGCTTCTGGGGCTCTCGTCCCTTCAGAAAAACCTGGCTGCAGATTTAAATACATAATAACTGAAAGTGCAATCCCAATATTCTTCTGAATCTCCCATTTCTTTTTTTTTCCCCGTGTCTTCCCATCTCCTTTCATCATCATCATCATCATATTAAACCCTGAGTGAGCAATCTCCAAACACATGTAGATGTAAATTCCCATTTTTCTGGGTTTTTTTATACCTTTGTTCTAGTATGATCTGCTGCACAACTTCTGTAACTCCCTCCTGTCATTTCCTCTGCTTGTAGATCATTAAAAGCACAAATCAGAAGTGTGATCTAGTGGGTTATAAAAGGACAAAAGTAAAAGGCAGTATTTCTCTGCTTATCAGAGATGAAAGCTCAGTTTTGACAAAACCTGCTGTCAGTTTCCAATTCTACACTAGAAGAAGCTGCATTGTAACAAATCAATGTGTTAAAACTCCTTAGATATAAGAAATGCTTCAAGCTGCTGCCTCTTCTGCATTTATCATTTGTTGTATGAGAACTGACTGCCTCCAGTTGCCAATAAGTAAAAAAGCCATTCAGAAATTCAAAAATAATGTTAATAGCAACATTGTGAATGTAAAAAAACCCTATGCATGCATTTTAAAGTTATCAGTTTTACTCTCAAAGGACTGCTACATTTACTATGCATCCTCATTTTGCTGTAAGGAAAATCCAAAATAATATTTACCTATTTGACAAAGCAGTGAAGGAATCACATCTTCCACTTGCTTGGATGATAAACACGAAGGCAAAGAATCCCAGTCTCAAGAGACACAGCTAAAAGAAACAAAAACTCTATTTTGCATAACACAACAGCCTTTGCTTTTCCTTTCCAAGTCCCCCTCCATGTGGACACTTGATTTTGCTGGATTCTTTGCAGTGGGTGGGAAGCAGAATTTGGTAAATTTTCTTGCCAGAACCTAAACTGCAGCACTAAAACATTGTCCCAGTAAAGCAAAGCAGACAAAAGAAACATCTTTGGATTTTTGGGGGGTCTGTTTAAAACAAAATCTAAAAAAACTTCTGAAGCAGAGGTTGCTGCATGACAACAGTGCTGCACAGCTCAGTGCTGCTTTCCTGAAAAAAAAAGCAAAAAACACCTTACCTGGTCTGAGCATCAATTTAACATAGGAGACTTGAGTCTTCACAGAATAACATCTCCATGCTCAAAACCTGCTCCAGCCCCCCTGCCAAAGTGCAGCACTGGACACGGAAACTGTCATTTCAGTAGTTTATAAAAAGGGGAAAGTGGAGACAAGCATAAAGGAATAGAGAAAAAAGACACAACCTGGGTGTCAGGGCACTACAGGCACAATAACTACTGTCAGGAGCTGTAAAGCAAACTGCACAGGAGGTAAAAAGCCAACGACTGACCTGAAGATGGAGTTGTAGTTATTGGGATTTAAACATCCAAGTGAGGCTGGGCAGACTGGAATCCCAAAACATTACAAAACAGTGGCTGCAGAAACTCAACTTCCAACCCCCTGACAACCCCCCCTGCACTTTGCCACCAGATCTGGCATTCAGCTGGGACATGGGACCCAACCAGTGGCCCTGGCTGTCCAAGCATCACTTCCCACAGGTCCCTGGCACAATTTTATCCCCTTCATGCTGCCCTCCTGCTATGGGACAGCCTGAGACCCATCCCTGAGCTCAGCTGCATTACAATCCAAATTATTAATCCAATTAATATCAGCCCTATTATGATGCCAGAGCAAAAGTGGTCCATACAGCAGCTCATGTGAGGGGATTTAGCATTACATGGGACAGAAAATTAAACCCAGGCTCCCAGAGAGCTCCCTGGAGAGGTGATCCCAGCACCCTGAAGGCAATGCTTCATTACATTCTGCTCCTCATTCTCTCCCTAAATTTCCCAGAGTCATCAACTTGGTTTTTCCCTGCATTTACAGAGGATAAAATCAAATAGAATCAGGATCCCAAAAAGCCTGAGCAGAGTGTGGGGGAGAACAACAAACCCCTTGCTCTGTCCCAGCCCTGCAGGCAGCAGTGATGCTGAGCCCTGTGTCCCAGCCCTGTGTCCCAGCCTCAGGAAAGGTGCTGAGTCAGCTCCTCTGTCCTGATCAAATTCCTCTGGAACTGCAACAGCAGCAAAAATGCAGTTTTTATCTCCAAGAGGGGGCAGAAATAGAGGGCACAGGTAAGACACAGAGGACAGAAACAGCAGAGTCCAAAACCTGAGATTCTCATTAAAGCAGAAGAAACCAGTGAGAAATGCACTCTGCTGGAGAGCAGAGAGTGGGGAAGGGGAGGAAAATGCACATTATGCACAGGCCACTGCAATGCTTTGCAGCACAGAGTGTGCACTAGTTCAATCAAAACAAAACAAAACAAAAAGTTTTAATGAATGCCTGAGCACTGGGGTATCTGCAAGCCTGCTGCCCCAGGAGCACATGCTGCTCAGGCTAAGTATGGAAAACACTATGGGATGGGGAAAAAAAAGAAAAAAGGAAAAGGAAAAAAAATAGAAAAAAAAAAGGAAGAAAAAAAAGAAAAGAAGAGAAAAAGAAAATAAAAGGGGAAGGGAAAAGGAAAAAAGAAAGGGAAAGGAAGGGGAAAGGGAAGGGGAAGGGGAAGGGGAAGGGGAAGGGGAAGGGGAAGGGGAAGGGGAAGGGAAAGGGAAAGGGAAAGGGAAAGGGAAAGGGAAAGGGAAAGGGAAAGGGAAAGGGAAAGGGAAAGGGAAAGGGAAAGGGAAAGGGAAAGGGAAAGGGAAAGAGAAAGAGAAAGAGAAAGAGAAAGAGAAAGAGAAAGAGAAAGAGAAAGAGAAAGAGAAAGAGAAAGAGAAAGAGAAAGAGAAAGAAAAGGAAAAGGAAAAGGAAAAGGAAAAGGAAAAGGAAAAGGAAAAGGAAAAGGAAAAGGAAAAAGAAAAAGAAAAAGAAAAAGAAAAAGGAGAAGGAGAAGGAGAAGGAAAAAAGGAAAAAGAATAGGATTAGAGCACAAAATATAGGTATGTCACTACTTAACTCCATAGGAAGAAGTGGAATCCCTGGGATGCAGTAGCTCTTCCCTTCCTGGGCAGGGAGGGGGCATTGCCTGGGGGTGGGCAGGGGACAGGTTCCTGCTTCAACAGGTTTTGGGATTTGCTCAGTCCCCCAGAACAGGCTGGGAAGCTGAAAACCTCAGGGAACAGCATTAACTGGGGAGATACCAAGTGTTAAGGAACAATCCAATCCCCTGGTACGTGAGCAGTTCATAAAAAAAATCAATTATTCTATAAAGACTTATCAACATAATCTAGTTCAACTTTTGTGGTCATTTCAGTCACTCCAATAACTCAGTAAACTCTTGAGAAGAAACATCAGAAAATAATTATCTACAAGTACACAGTCAAAACCCATCTAACGATTTAAAAGTGAGAACTCTGGTAAATAAACCACCTCCTGGACACCTGGAACTTCAATTTTATGGCCTTGATGCAGAGTATGCTGTGAAAATGTATTAATCCTTGCTAGAGTGGAAAATTTTCTCTTCCTTTGGGTGGCAGTTTTTTTGTTACCTTGCACTTCCACCCCTGGCTCCCCCATCTCCCTTCATCCCAAATAATGCAGAAAATTTGCAGTCCTGGAGTGCTAAAACCCATTACCAAATATGCTTCACTAAGCCAAATTCAATGCTCAAAGGTGGAAGGTAAAAAATAAATAGGCAGTCCCCTCGTTGGAGTGAAACTAGTGAGGCATACAATAAATACATAATAAATCCCAAAGCTGTTTGACAAGCTAAGAGAAAGTAAGTTAATGTTGTGTAAAAGGTACACATTTATTCCTGGATTGTCATCAGTCTTCTGGATCATGGCACAAAGATTATGGAGAATAAATAGATGTAATTTGGGCAGGCATTTTGCATTTTGCTGCCATTCTCTGCCTGGTGAAGTCCAGAGGCTGTGCTGGAGGTGAAGCAACGGGATTAGTGACTGGGGTACAGAATGGGGTATTGTCACTCCCTTCAGAACACATGGATGTGCTGAGAAACTGGAGGAAATTAAATCTCAAGTGTAATTTAATTTTTCTATTTGCACATCAAAACGCCTCCCGGGAAGGTCCTTCTTAAGACAAGAAAATGAAGGCCTTTATTTTGGTTCACATCTATTTCATTATAGACATAACTGCTGAAAAAAAACTTGGGGAAACTGAAAGTATTCTCCAATTTACACGAAGATGAATTTGCAGAGTGATGCTGTGACCACAGCTCCACACTGGGCTGCAGAGGTGACAACAGAGCTGTAACTATGGGAGCATTCCCAGGGTATCCCTGTCCTCCAGGGGATTTTTAAGGTTGGACCTTTTCCAAAGTAGCTGCCATCCCTCTGGAGCTAGTAAAATCCTATTTGTCTCCCAGAAGCAATGAAGAGAGGCAGATTTCCAACACTACACACAACATGAATTTCTTTTTTCTCCTCTCACCTCACCCATGTTTGGTTTGGGTTTTGTTTTTTTTTTCACTTTAGTGCTCTCTTGTTGAGTATTAAAATTGGAGGACTTCTCAGGCCAGGCTTCCACTAAAATTTAAATGTACCAGCAAGAGCTGTTTGTCACCGAGCTGGAGCTCACCTGGCAGAGGAGAATCGGGGTGTTCTGCCCAGCCAGAGCATCACCAGTTCAGCACAGCTCAGTCCCAGAGCATCAGCTTTGTCTGCAGCCCTGGGGATCCAGGTTAGCAGTGAGCAGCTGGACCACGGAGCCCAGGTGGCAGCTGGGGGACATCAGGCAGGGCTGTGTCACTGAGCAGCTGGCCTGGACAAGGGGGCAGAGCCAAGCAGCAGGGTTGTTTGGAAGGCAGGATAGCAATGGGTGATGCTGAGGTCTTTGCAGTGTCAGTGGGGTTTGTAGAGCAAGGTCAGGGCTTTCCCAGCGTGCAGAACCTCATCAGGGCAAGCACTAAATTGCCCTCAATTTGGCCAAATGGGCTTCTGGTAAAAGCCCAAGGCTGGAGCTGGGGGCAGAGGGGTCTGGAGCATCCCTGTGAGCCAGAAGGAACTCACCTCCCAGGTGCTCTGAGGGATTGTCCCTAAGCCAGGGGTTCCTATCCCAGTTCCATCCACAGGGAACAGACCAAACGGAGCCATAATCAGGTGAGAGATTCCTCCTCTCTTGCAGGGATCTCAGAAGCAGAGGCTCCCAGGGGCTGCAGGACAAGGGCACAGCTCAGGGCTGAGCAGGGGAGGGTCCCAGCTAGATGAGCTGAGCAGGAGGAAGCTGAGAGCATGAACCACTGGATGGGCACTTTTAATCTTCCATTCTGTTTGAAGTAATTACATTCTGACAATATGCAGGGGTATTAACCCAGTTTTTGCAGGAAGCTAGGGAGAAAAAACATCCACAAAAGGATTAAAACTTCCCTGAGACTAATTCCTGGTTTTCCCTCCATGTTCAAAAGCCTATTTCTCTCTTATGGAAGTTCTCTCTGCTCAGCTCATCACAGCAATTATATTTTATTCTTTGATTCATTTTTCTGGTTTGATTTTCCAGTGCAAGTCGTTATTTTTAACCCCTTCATTTAAAAATTCTCAGTTCTGGTTCTTGACTTCAGTCAATACCAGGGAGGAGCTGTGCAGCTACTTTAGAACTGTTCAGTCTTAACACAAATATTTACAAAAAGTCATTAGCTTATCACAGAAATAAACATTTCCAAGAATTTCCTTACACAGGATAGCAGCCTGAATGGCAATTAATTAGCAGTTAATTACTTTAAAAAAAACATTCACTTGCTCACTTGAGACTGGGATGACCACTTAGTACAAGTTTTAAACTCTGCTTTGAAGCTGGGCAAGGCAGCTCCAGGAAATCCCCTCCCAGAGCTCCTGTGACACCAGTCCCAGTTCCTCAGCCCTGGGGTCACTGGGCACGTGGCTGTTTCCTTCCCTCCTGCTAAAACCCAAACGTACCAAGTTTCCTGCAGTGATGCTCAGCACCATCAGGCATGAAGAGCAGCTGCTGTAACCCCTGAAGCCTAAATGACAGGGTTTGTGTTTGTAGACAGACTCCCATACACAGAATTAACATTCTTTATCTTGGTTGGTGCTGGTGGGTTTGCACATGTTCTGATTGTTTCTGAATGAAACAGCACTGAGTGGAAGAGGGGGATAAACCTGAGCAATCCTTTGGGAAGCTCTGAGGTGTGTGTGATGCACATCAACCAAAGGTGGCCTGGGTCTTACTGGCTCTCCCTGCTTATTCTGCATTTAATTATCATCAGAGAACCAAATGGGGACAAAATACTCAATCTCTGAGCATCAGCAAGCATCCTTTTATCAAGTAAAGCCCCTGCCTTAGATGAACTTGCTTTCTCTAGAATGGTTCCTCCACAGGCAAATAAAACCTCAGCAAAAGGCATCCTATCCAGTCCTTTCTCTGGGTGTAATAGTCTTCCTTCCCTGGTTTCTATCTGTGTCTAAGCTATCTCAGACTGTTTCAAAGTGACTTTAGAAATATGGTGCAGGTTTTATAAATGAGGAGTTAAGATACCGGTACCTCTTCCTTCAGTTCTGACTTTTACATCTATTTTATGAACTCCAGGCATTTAAACTTCCATGCCCTCAGCTTGCACTGCTTTGTGAAATAATGTTTAAAAAAAAAAAGGGGGGGGAGGTTTTCCAAAGGGTATAAAAGAAGTATTTGAGGGAAGCAGGGAAATGGGAAAGACAGGCCACCACATGAACATATTGCTTTTTTTTACACCAAGTTTTATCTCCATAACTTACTATGATCAACCTACAGTAACCACAGTGGAGTATTCCATTTACAAAGAGAACTCATTACTCCAGCATCTTTGCACTATCACTTTATAAAGACTTCTGAAATATCTGCATTTATATTGGAAATTAGAAAAATTGCTTTGAAAACTAGGTAGAAAGAAAAAAATGGGATGGGTGTAATTTTACCTAGGCTGAATTAAGCTTAAATTCTAAACCAGGTACATTTACTCCACTGTTTCTAAATGCAGAGATAAGTCTCAGGTTTTTTTGTGCATAATAGAAGGCAGGCTTAAAACTTGGCCATCAAATTACAGTGTCCCCTGCCTTCCTGCAGGGCATTTTGGGGAATAAAGAGGCACATTTTGTCTTCCTATGAGCTGTGAAAGGCCTTTTGCTGCCTGGGCCCAGCACAGGGGTCAAACATCTCTGCTCTCAGAGGTCTAAGTGCATTTTCCCTACAGCATCTTTGTAGCCCCCTCACTCCCTCCCAGCTTCCCCAGTAAAAGCTCTCCATTTCCCCCAGTTCTTCAGCACATGGGACCCTGGTTTATTCCTGTTTCCCAAGTGATCTCCTCCTGCTCTGGGAGGGCTCCTCTCCTCTCTGAAGGAAGAGGAACCTCTGAGCCAGGCTTACCAGGTTTTAGTAGCAAACAAAACTCCTGTGATGATGCCTGCAGCTCACCACATTCTCAGACCTGTGTTACTTGGTTGGTTTGTTTTAAGGTATCCAAATATTGAAGGGCACCACCAACAATCAACAGCAGCTCTGTATTTAGTTTAAAATAAACTCAGTTTATGACTGATCTGACATCTGATGATGTTATTGTCAGCTCTCCACTTTCTCTCCCTTCACATCCCATCCCTCAGATTCCTGGGCATCCCACCTGGAACACTTCTCCAGGACTTGCACACATTTCCCACCTTTTTTTGGTGCCCACGCACCCCCATACAACAGTTCCACTGCTCTGCTGGCATTCCACATTTTTTAAGGCTATTGTTATGCCTTTGAGTTCAGTTCCACCACTTGGGCAGCAATAACAGCTGCCAGGCTGAGCTGAGGGAATGCTCTGAGACAGAACCACGAGCACACTGGCTGCAAACCTAACACGAAGATGGGAAAAGAAACCCAAGCAGCTCTCCAGCCCTTCCCCCCTCCCCTCCGGGCCAGCAGATTTCATTTTGGCTGGGATGTAAAGCCCTGTGGAAGGAGCAGAAGGATTTTCACTGACCTCTGGAGCCTTTGCATCCTCCAGCTCTGGCGGGCGGGCGGAGGGGAGCCGTAAATTCTCTCGTCAGGCCACTTGGCAGAACTAATCTCTTTTAATCTACTCTCTTTATGGCATCTCTTTGGTCTGACAAAACTCCAATTTATTGACTGTCAGGCAAGACCACAGAGCCTATATCTTTCTTCAGTAGTTCACTTTCTTCAGCAGCACTGAGTGGCAAGGGAGGGAATTGAAGGGAAGCCTCTCACTCGCTGTGCAGTGCTGCACCAGGAGGCAGCAGCCATCCTCAGCAGGGAAAAATTGACAAATTAATGAAAAAATTAGCACTGTTTCGTTCCTTTCCTACAAGCAAACATAAGCACGGCATAGAAGACAGAGGGGAATATTTCATTTTCATAGTGAGGTCATCAGGCACTTGGCCAGCAGCACTGGGAGCCCCCAGCAGAGCTGAGGACAGCACTGCCCTCCAGAATTCATCAGAATTATTCCCGTGTCACCTCGGGTTAGCATTCTTCCCTATTTTCAGACAGAAAAAAAAAAAATAGATGCATCCTCAGGCCTTTGTGACAGCTTAACTGATCAGTCCCATGGCTCCAACTTCATTGACCCCTGGCATGGTGTCTTGGGAAGAAGTGTGAAGCAGTTGGATTCCAAGATCAAAAAAAGGAGAGGGACTTGAAAATTCACAGGATAAAACTAATTACCTTCAATTCCAAGAATCTATTCCTTTTTCTCACCCAATCTGGCAAGACTACAGGAAACTAGTTATTTAAGGAAAAGATATTATTTACAGAAGATCAGTCCTTAAGTGCCATTAATAAGATATTAGTTGGTATAATATTGTGAAGGGCAATAGTTAAATATTAACTGTTTGGCAGGAACACAGTGCAGCTATCCTCACTTCACAGGTCAAAACTAAATTGCAATTAGAACAAGTGCTTCACCCAAGGTGGCACAAGCCAAACACCAAGATCTTGCCTAATGGTTCAGCTCTTTAACCCCCAGCTCTTTATTCTCCTAATTCCCTGAAGGTGTTCACAGGGTACAAGTTGGAATTCAGCTGCAGTTCCATCCCACATTTACCACCTCACCCCAAAGCATTTAATGGAATTAACCTGATTAAAGCTGTTCTCGTGTCCCCAAATGAGAAATACTTTAAAACAAACCCCTGCAAGGGGAAAAAGGTCTGGACCACTTTTTTCTGCTACGTCTCCATGTTGCACCCATAAATTGTAAACATGAGGTAACACTACTGCAAAGCCTCTGTGGAGCCTGGAGTCGAAAACGATCTGTTTTGGTCTGCTGGCTTGAAAATGGTTTTCTTGATGAAACTCATGAGTCTGCTGGAGACTGAGACACAGATGGATGAGCTGAGCATATGATAAACCTGCTGCATGAGTTTGTAGTTAATTGCCCATCATCTTTTTTGTCTCACCATGAAAAATTTCACACCCACCTTGCAGAGGGAAGGTAACCCGAGTGCCATAACCCATTTATCTCCTGCTTCCCCCCCTGCTCTCCCCGATCCCTCTTGTTGGGCGAGTGCTGCCGAGACAGATTTGCTGAGCCTCTCCACAGATGAAGCTCACAGCATCTTTTATCAAATGATCTCCACTCTCTAATGAGAAGAAACACCTCCCAGAGCCATTTGCATACTAATATCTTTATTCCTAAACCAAGGAGCAGGCAGTGACTCCCAGAGCCCACTTTGTTTGCGAAGAGGGGAGAGCTGACACGGGGAAGCTGTGTCCTCCCCCCAACAAAGGGCACCCAGGAGGAGGGTGGGGAGTCCCTGATCTCCCTCTTCCTTCACAATCCCAGCAGGGAAACGGCTCCTACACCTCCTGCAGAGCCTGGGGTGCAGGGCTGGTGGTGAAGCCACAAGAAGAGAGGGTTTGGAGACAGGAGCTGGTAGGGCAGATACCATCAGTGCTTCCCAAACGTGTTTATCACTGGCTACATGACTGGCTCACTTCTTTTTTACTATCACCTGGAGACAAAATATTGCAGAAACAGGTCATTTCAGGGCAGTACAGCAGTCCTACTCAGAGTAATAAGGAAGATAAAAGACTGCCCAACCACCACACTTGTAAGCCTGCTTCCAAAAACCCAACTGTGTGCTCAGATGCCACAATCCAGAGAGGCTACTCTGGACTTCCCCTGCCATGGGAAAATTTTTCCCTGCCATGGTCTCAGTCTACTGGGGCATTGGGTCCCCTGCCTTCCAGCACCTCAGGGTCTGGTGGGTACCATCCAGTGGACAGAGGGGAAAGAGAGAAAAAGCTTTCCCGGCACTGAGCCACTGCCAAGAAAACAGAAACCTTTTCTCAGCCCTCCTGGTGTTGCCTAACTGGCCATGTAGAAACAGCCAAAATATTTTTGGAGGGGTCAGATCTTTCCCAGAAAACAACTTTTCTCCAGCAATCAGATCCTTTATGTAGGAGCAAGAAAAGTAAGTCTAAACTTCCCTGATTTACAGAACTGAAACCTCCAGCAAATAGATTTGCTCTGTTCCTTGCCCTTCCCTTGGCTCCACTTCCACTTCCAGCAAAAAAGAGAGAAGACTCCAGCAAGGTGCTCTCTGGGAAACGAGGAGGACTCTGCTGAGCACCAAATTTTAGAATTTGCTGGGTATAGAAGCAGAAATAGAGGAACAAACTCTTCCAGCAGTCACCACATAGCCTGCACTGAGGCATTACCACCACCCCTGGTAATTAAAGTGGGACCTAGCCTTACTCATCTAAGAGGGTGACTATTTTAAGTACTTGAGAAGTAATGAAATGTCTAAAAAGAGTCATCTCTTGTAATGAGGTCTGGAACTGCAATAATCTGGGCAGCAGGAGGAAACATTACCCTCTAAGAGGCTCCTGGGGGAGTTCATTGCTGAAGCCCATCCCTCCCCACCCAGCAAGAGGAGCCACACCACATCGTGTGTGTTTCCTCCCGACTGCATTAAAGCAAACATTAAATGGAAGGTGGGGTTTTTTTCCCATATCTTTCAAAAGGCTGCCACCATATGGGGGATATGTTCCAATACAAGGCTGAGTTTGGGATTTTGCAAATAGATCTTACCCTGGCACCAGCTCAGGCTCTGAAAGGAGAGAGTGCTTGGCTCATCCCAGGAGCTGGGGTACTGCAGGAGGAGGAATGACACAGAAACAGCTCCATGAAGGGCTTAGGGCTGTCATTACCTTCCCCTCTAAAAATCTGCACTTACATCAAGCCAGGTGTTTTATCCGTTTGTGTTTATAAATAGTTCTGTGCATTTGGAACTCTAGAATTTTAGTTCTGCTGCTCTGTGGCTCACACTACCAGCTTTGCCCTCTCTGCACTCCAAAGGCTTGCTGCCACTACCTTATATTTTCTCAGCTTGCCACCTGAAAAAAAAAACCCATCCCTAATTCCCACTTCTACTTTTCCATGGCTAAGATCCTTTTTTTTTTTTTCTTTTCCTCAAGCATCTTTTTAGCAGTAAGGTTGCAATTAGCATGAATTATTTGATGAGTATTCTCCCAGAAGCTGGGAGTGTCCCTGGCATCAGGAAGAGCCATTGCTCACCTTTGTCTGAGGGTGAGCTGAGCCCTGGGGGGGTGACCCTGCTTCTTGGTCAGCAGAGAAGTGATGGGTGAGTAGTGGAAGCTCTGACCCTCACAGCCCTGTGGGAATAAAGATAAACAGAAGTAAAACACACAGGGTTTTTTTCAGGATTTCTCTTAGAATTAAACTAAAGAAAATGAGAGAAGGTTAAATGAGGGAAGCATCAGAATTTCTCCATGAGATGCAACACTTCCCCAGCAGCTCTGTTGGTAACCCTGCTGTCACACTGGATTATACCTGCTGAAGAACTAACCCTAAAACTGAACATGAATCTGAGAAATCCAGGTAATTCTCCATCTCTCAGTGGAACCCATCAAGCCTGAGGTTCCTCCTGTCAAGTTACAAATGTTACCTAAAGATCAAGTTCCAGTGTAACACCAGCATTTGCTCCACAAACACTGCAGCACCTGCACACGGAGGTCAAACACAGCAAGAACTTCCAACAGCAGAATTCTTAACATTCATTCATCTCCCAGACACATTTTCCAAGGACAAACAGAGCCAGATTATGTGCTCTGCCTGGAATATGGAAGCAATGTCCCAGTTCCCCCCTGATGCCCATGTTCCCTTTGCCCAGCACAGAGATGTAGCCAGCCCAGCTCTGACTCACTGGAGAACAGGAGGCTCCAGAGATTCCACTGCCATCCCAAAAAACCTGATTTATCCAGGCATTTATTTCACTGTTTGCACAGCTCAAAGACACCGGGTACTGCAATCCCAGGGATCTGAAACACACTGCTGATGCCCTCCACTGCAGTCAGTGGGGAAAAAAAGGAGGCAAAACCACTTAAAAGAGGCACTGCATAGGAAAGGGGAATTACCTGGGAGTGCACAGCTCCAGCCTGAATCCCAGCAGCCTGAGAACAGAACTGCAAAACATTTTGGCTGCAAAATCCTGTGCTGGATCCTGCCCCATCCACAAAAACAAGGGTTTTGTCTGGCCACAGACCATCTCTCTTCATGCCAAGAGAACTAAAAAGATAAAGTTATTACACATGAGATCTTACCATTAGCAAGAAGAGGTTTAAATAAATGTAGGGAGGGTTTGCTTGTCCTCCTGCCTTCCCCAGCCACAGCAATTGGCACAACATTTGGTACACTGGAGATTGCTGCAACTGGAGCTGAAATGGGGTTTTATCTTTAGGAAGTGTTTATTTCACTCCCCATAAAGTAAAATGCTCCACAGTTTAGAAATAATGTATTCTCAGCCCTGAGTATTATGGTGAAGCCATTATTTTTATTGCTTGCTGTGTAAAGAATATTTCATATTTAGGTAACAGTGGTGTTATGAAATAAATAAGTATGTAGGGTGCTGCATAAAAACCTAGGTGCAAACCACACGTGTAATTATGTGCCTAAGCAACATAGGATTATATTGTACCTGCTCACAGAAGTTTTATAACTGTAAGAATAATCACTTATTTGCATGTGCAATTACTCCAACTGCATGTGCAATTACATCAATTGTTCAATTACATCAACACTTTTGCCAGTGAGCTCAAAGAAAAGAAAAAAAAAAAAAATCACACATTTCTCTCTGCTGCAATAAAAATGCAATTTGCATAGACAGAAAAAAAAAATTCTGTTTTCTGGGATATGAAATGAGACTACCTTGGGGTATTGTGCTTTGCTCTTCTTGAAAGAAGTATAAGAGTTTCCATGGTATTGAAAAAAAAAAAATGTTGGGCCTGCTTTATAGCTTGAGACTTTGCTATGTTCTCCTGGGCTGCTGTAATTACTGTACAGTATTCCTCTGGCATCAAAAGAATTATTTTACAATAAAGACAAATTATTTAAAAAAAATTATTTACAATAAAGGAGATACAGGCTTGGGGCACCAAATTTTAACACCATTCTTTTTTTCCATAATGATCTGGAACACCAGGAATGACAGTTTTTTCATCTCTCAGAAATGTGCAAATAAATGAAGAGTTATAAATTCTAATCTGGAATCCTGTTTCCAGAATTACCCAGCAGCTGCCATTTTAATAGCTCAACAGGTGGTGGGAAATCCCCTGATCCATTCATCATCACTTTAGATCCATAAATGAGAGCATCTCCAAGTGGAGTGAGAACCAGATCAGTGGTACCCTGGATCTGTTGCATTTACAGAACATTCCAAGATTTTCAGATTTTACTTCCTCAGTATAGAAATAGAAAATTTTGCTTCTGTGTTTCACTGCTACCATAACAGGACAGCACAACCTCCCTGAGCACTGGAACCAGACCTGGAAAATTGGAGGAATTTGTTCAAGTCCCTCATCAGCTCTCTTGTCTCCATCTTCTCTCCATCCTTGCCAACCCCCAGAACAAGGGGTGCCCAGAACAAGGGGTGCCCAAAAAAGGGGTGCTTGCCTTCCTCTGCCATAAAGAGGGTTGAATAAATTTTTTGGAAACAACCTTTTTTCCCTGTGACAATCTGTATTCTTGTCCTCAGTCCCATCTCATGTGTAAATAGCCATGTGATTGCGTTTATAAGGCTGAGATTTTAAACATGAACAGAAAACTCAACACATAAATGCCTTAAGAAGACAAGCAAACGTGAAAGGAGAATGTTTTCATTTGTATTTGCAGGTTCTGGGGATGAACACCAGGCTGTTGTGCTATGGAAAACGTGCTGGTGATTGCACTGTGGGCAGGGGGGGCTGCTTGTTGTACAGGTGCTCCAAGGCAGCTCAGGACATGGATCAACTGCACTGTGAAACAATTTTTGTTATTAAAAAAAAAAAAAAAAAAAAAAAAAAAAAAGCCCTGAGACTTCCCTAGAGCAGCCTGAGAACAATTCTTGCCCCAGTAAACAGCTTTGGGGCATTAAACATGCAACTTCAGACCAATTTTGCAGCCAAACCTCTGCAGACAGGAGGAGCAGGGCTGGTTGGGAGCATCCTGCCAGGAGGGACAGCTGAGCACACAGGGAAAACCCCTCCACCTGCCAGAGAACCAACAGCTACCAACTTTTAACCACCTGAAACTAGTCCTTAATACACAATATTATTGTCATTTATTTTCAGTTGCCCCCAGCTCCTCTCCCCTTTTCCCATAAACCCAGCAGCTGCTCCCACCTGAGCTGCTCTGAGCCCCACACCCAGGGCTCCTCTTTGAACCCTCCCAACAGATCAGAAAATTGTGTTGCAGCTGGTTCCCAAGTGCCATGGTACTTCAAAGACAGAAGCTCTAGAAACCACTTGGAGCTCTGGGACAAGAATCAGGTTTGTCTTGTTTTAATTTTAAATTTACTTTATGGCAGAAATATAGAAGGGGGGTATGTAATTAAATAACAGGGTTAGACTTGAAACCTTTTGCTTTGAGCAAATCAAGCAGATAAAGTTATGACTGGAATCTCTTTAAACAGGATATTTGGGCTTTCCACTGTCCACAGAGCAGTCACAGGTGTGTAACTTTGTGGTTTCAAACAGCACAACTTTGATATCCACCCTACTCTGCCATTTTTAGTGCTTCTCTCCTAGGACAAGTGTCATTTTTTTTATCCCCTTTTAAAAGTGCTTATCTCCAGTGTCCTCATCCAAAGGAAACACTTAAATGTATTCTTAACATAAAATCTGGTTCCAGTGAAATTTTCATTATTTATTTCAAAATAGATTCCAGTACAAATAATCCAGCTACTGGCCATCTGTCCAGAGACTGTACATATTCAATATATTTATCTCATATTCCAGTATTATATCTGACAAAATATACAGGCACTTAAAATACCCCTTGCTGGTGAGAAACCCAGAAGGAAAGGATTGCAATTACAGAAATGGCAGCACATAAAATCTGCAATTTGCTGCACCACAGGCTGGGACACCTTGTTACCCTCCCCCCTCTTCTCTACAACCAGGCTGACAACACCTTCAGTAGCAGAAAATTCTCTGCTCCATAAAGCAAAGCTGAAAAAGGGCTCTGCAGAAGTGCCAAGGGTGCTGCCATCCCCCTCTGCAGCTCCCAGGGACAGGAGGTGATGCTGAGGGTTGTGTGCTCCATGCTGAGGGTGATACCCACCCCACAACAACAGCTCCTTCCCACCACACTCTGGGATTCCCACAGAGAAACCAGGGCAGCACAAGTCCAGTTAAACCTCCAGATTTCACTGTATTTTCGCAGGGTTTCCCTGTGTGCCACCTAAACCTCTCTGCCACCTTCCAAGCTCACCAACAAGGTTGCCAATTAGGAGAGATTTCTGTATGGCTATGTTAGTTGGTTTTTTTGTTTGTTTTTTTTGTAACTTACACAAAAAATAGCCCAGTTCCAGCTCCTCTGGAATATCTGGGTCAAACCCATCTCCCAGGCTCCTGCAAATCTGAGTTCTCATTTGTGTTCTCTCTGCCCAGCACAGGAAGGGGGGAAATAATATAACTCAGAAAATTCAGAGTTGCTCTGTTGTACCTGACCCAATTCCTGGCCCATTTGTCTCCTTTCTCACTGAGCTAATGCTAGAGGAGCTGAGCACCCTCTGGTACTTATCCACAAATTAAAAAAAAAAAAAAAAAAAGAATAAGGGAGAAGTTGTGATGTGCAGAGCACAGGTAATGTGAGCAGTGAGGAAGCTGAGCAGGGGCTATTGCCTATTCCTGCTCCTGAATCCCTGCAAGGGCTGCCAGACACCATCAGCAGCCCTGAGCCTGGGAATGATGGAGACAGAGGAGATTCTGCTCCTGGCTGCAGGTTTTTCATCCCCCTCCCTGTCCCCATGACAACTCTCACACCTCCTCAGCAATGCAATATATTTTTCGTGGCCAATCCTTTCCCCTTCTCCTCCTGAGCAGGAAACTGCTCTTAGAAACTGGGAAGTAGCCTGAAATCCTGGGTCAGTGCACACAGAGCCAGAAGAAAATGGCTGGAAGGTGCTGAGGGCTTCCCCACTGCCCCCAGCCCCCTCCATATACTCCAATATCCCAATGCCAGCACCTCCTGCATCCATTTTCTGTTCCTTCCTTACAGTGTTTCTGTGCAAGTTACCTCCTGGACACCTCTTAAAAAGAACGTGGAGTTTGGGAAACTTCTTTGCATTATCTCTGCACCTGTTTTTACATTTCATTTACATCACACAACAAAAGCAAACAAGACATCCAGGCTGGAATGAACTCTGTGGCTTTTTCATTCAAAGATTTCCAGCCCCTGTGCAGAGGAGAGGAAAAGCCCTGCTTGAGGCTGCTGAACAAAACTCCTCTTGGTTCCCTCTGCTCTGTGATTTAACAATACATATGCAAATGAAATCAGTGCTGGTACAAATAATTATGGTTGCTCACGGGAGGATTAATAACCAAGGTCTGCCCTGCTTACCTTGAGGTTTAATTTAATTCAATTCTGTTGCAGGCACTAAATGAAGAAACTAATTCTGTGTCTGGTCTTGTGTTTGGCAGTGGGCACGAGCCCATGAAAAGGAGCTCACGTGGAGGTACAGACACATCTTGTAGAAACACAACAAGTGATCAGCATTGGGTGGATGAGCAGCATAATGGTTTTTCAGGATATGCCAAGAAAATCACCATTTGTCATTTGAAAGGAATCAGGACTGACATCACTGTAAGGTGTAATAATGTTGTATTAAGGGCTCCCTAAGGCTACAAGTATTTAATAAAAACCACCATTCTATACAATGTCCATGTGAATAAACACAGGGTGTCACTCAGAACATCTCCCTCTGCTACAGGCTCCTTGGCCATGCCCTGCTGCACCATCTCTGCCTTGACACCAAAGGGGGAAGCAGGGCAGGAGGGTGACAGAGTTTGTACAGAAGTGCCTCACTTCTTTGGCAGTGTCAGCCAGCAGCTGAGAGCCCAAAATGATATTATACTTCCCTCCAATCCCATCAGGAATCTCCTCCTCTGGAAGAGCCATCCCATCACCTCCCCAGACATACTGGGGCTCCATCCTTCATCAGCAACACAGCACTGGGCAGGACCCCATCCTACCCCATCCCACCCTCTGATGTCTGCCAACAAAAAAAAAAAATTGAAATAAAATACCAGGAGCATTTCAGGGTCATAAGTACCTTACCAGCTGAAATCCCTTCTACATCATAAGGAAATTATCTGGCTGTTTACAAGACATTTATGAGGTGGATTAGCCTTGTTGAAGCTGTGGCTGCAGCAGCTGTCTTTCATTTAGGATTAGCATAAAAATCAATCAAGCCCCCTTACGGAGCCAGCAAGCTGAAACTGTATGAGTTCCAATAAAAACAAAAGGAAGATGAAAAATATGAAAATCTGATGAAGGCAGAGAATGCAGAGCAGGGTTGGGCAGCAGAGCAGAGGGGCACCAGAACTGGTTTGAAATTTCCAGGTTTGCTCCTTAGCACTTAGGCTGGAGCTCAGAGGAGGCAAGGTGATGTGGGCTAATTAACTTGTAAATATTGGCTTTAAAATAATGTACACTTTTAAATATTCAAAGCTTTCCCCGTGTTTCACCCCAGGAGCTCAGATAACACCACACCAAACCAGCTTTCTGCTGCCCACAAAGCTGGGAATTCTGCTGGCAAAACTCTTGCTGCTACTTAGGAAATCCAATTGAAGTCCACAAAAAGGGGTCTCAGAAACATTCTGAACAAATGCACCAAATACACCCTGAACATTTTAGAGTAGTTTTTAAATCCTTGATTTGGCTATGGTTGATCATATCATGGTTGAAATAAACAAGGAAAAAAAAAAATCATCATAATTTAGTAATAACTAAATTTACTGGTAAGTAGGGCTTGGAACCGGATAATAATTAACAAGAGGAATTCATACAACCATTTTCCATTATAAAGTTATTATACTAAATCCACTGAAAACATAATTGGTGTCTTGAATTGGCTGTGATGGTAACCTGATGGAATTTGTACTACCTAATTTTAAAGATATAAAACTCAGAAAATTGTATCTGAAATGGAGGGAAAACCTGTAGGGGACATTCACAAAAATCAGAGTCAACGTGACACTTGTGTAAAATGGTATGAAACTTGCTTCAAGTTACCCAAGCTCTCAGTACTTACAGCTGCCAAACTCTATCTGGGCATTTTTAAGAGGTTTTATGTAGTCCGTGGAGTGTCAGGTTCCATGAGAACATTACTCCACTGGAAAAACAAGATAAAATCACTTTCCATAATGTTATAACTCCTGATTTTTCCCTGCAGGTAAATATAAAGCAGTTTGGAACCCCCAGGACTGCAGAGTTCAATTATTCTGACACCAGCAACCCTTTGGCTCAGCCCTGGCAGATCCAGCACCTCCCCGGGCATCAGGCAGAGTCTGTCCTACAGCAATCTGCTGCTTGCTGCCTTGGACACTGCTGCTGATTTATTGCATGATACAGGCATGTTCATAGGTTTCCACAGGAATAAAACCTTGCAAAATTTCCTAAATTTGTCAGCCCAGAAGTGAATCCTTATTCAGTTCTTGTGGAGATGCTGTAGCTGCTGGGATGCCTCTGGCTGCTTTCATGCCCACATCCAGACCATCAGCTGCTTGTTGCCTTTAGACCCACCAGTCTCTTATACTGACTCTTTCCTCCCTTTCAGATATTTTAAACCAGATAAAACTTAAAATTTCCCCCTCTACCTTTCCCAGTTAAATACTTCTTCAACCAGCACTTCTTCTCCATAAGGAGCACACCTTTACCCCCAGAGCTGAACCTGGGCATTTGTTTTCCAATGTTATTTCAGGATCAGACTTTCATCATCCAGTATCATTTCAAGGAGTGTAAATTATGATTTAAATACATACAACAGAATAGCCTCAAGAGAGAAGAAAAAAAAAAAAAAAAACCATATATATATTCACTATGCCCTCCTAACCTGGCCAGTTCACCATTTAACAGAATCATCATGGCAACGTGGAGAACTCCCCAAGATCATCAGTTAAAAGTTGCTCAAAATTCAGCTTGTGCAGCAAAACTACTCCCACCCAGTGGCAGGTTCTCTGATTGGGCTTTGAGGAGGAAAATAATTTGTGTAAGGGGCAAGTGCTTAAGTCCACAGGTAGCACGGACACAGGCTCATTATATTTTAAAAGTTATTTGAGTCAGACACTAAAACTCCTGCCTGCAGTTAATTTGACTTGCTTACATATGTGTGTAGGAACTGTGAGATCGTCTTTGATTTTTATTTTTTTCTCTGCAGGCTGACTAATTGCTCTGAGGAGAGCAAATCCAGCCCAGTGGTAATTATCCATGCACAAAATGAGGTTTTGTAGGGACTAAATTTGTGTTCTCTGCCTTCTAATTGGGACATGGCACCAGCCAGCGTTTTCTGTAACACATCTGGGCAGAAGAAAGCTACAAAAAGCTGCAGTTTCGTGCTATAAAAGAGGAGTCTGGTTGTTATTCTTACTTCTACTTCTTGTGCAGGGCTCCAGGCAGGGACGAGCATCCCTTTGCATGATGCGGTGTGCCAGCTCCCACCAGAGAAAGGCTTCCTGCTCCACGGGGATTAAATCAGCACCAGCATCAGTGGTGAGCCCCTTCCAGACCTGGAGAGAATCACAGAATCCCTTGTGTGACTTGACAAGAACTTTAAGCCCACCCATCCCCATCCCCTGCCATGGGCAGGGACCCCTCCCACAGCCCAGGGTGCTCCAAGCCCCATCCAACCTTCACCACTGCCAGGGATGGGGCAGCCACAGCTTCTCTGGGCTGGGGACAAAGAAGGGAAGAGCTGACAAAACCCCAGAGCTTCCCCTGGGTTTGTTTGTTCAAGCCACCCACACCTTGCAGCCAGCTCAGGGCTCCAGAGGGAAGGATTAGAGCAGAAAGCAACAGCAAAGGACAAGGACAAGGTCTCCAAACAAAGCCAGGACAGACCTCAGGCTAAAAAAAAAAACAAAACCAAAAAAACCCCAAACCTATACAAATGATCAGCTCAGTATCTAAATATTGGCTTTGCAAACAAACACTCAGGGACATGCAGGCTCTCAGGGTGCTGAGCAAGGGCAGTGCTCCTGGAAAGCCAGGCTGGGAAGGGAAACAGCCAGGCATTCCCTGGGTTAGAATGTGGAGAATGTACTTGCAGGGCTATGGATGTTGTGTGTGATGTGGAGGTTCTCAAGCACTTCAAAAAGCCAAGGTCTGGCTGTCCTGGGTTGTCCCTCAGTAGCCCCAAGGTCTGCAGAAGCTCAGGAGCCCCTTTTCTCCCTGGAATGGCCAAGATCAGGACGAGCTGGATGTCCCTCAGCCTGACCTTGGCCAAAGCCTCCAGATGGGCTTGGAAATCCTGCCCATGCTGGAAGGTAAAGGGCACGTGGTGGCCGGCAGAGAGCTGGGCTGGCAACCTGCTGCCTTCTGGTGGCTACCAGATCCTGATGGATTTATCCTAGGGATACCTGAGCAGTTTTTCCTGAGCAGCACTGAACCACCAGGCATCTCTAATGAACAGCTGTTTGGAAACTTGTCTCTGCCATCACAGGAGTGTATTACACAAATCCTGTGCAATATTTATTAATGGTTGCTAATTGCAGAATTATTGTCAGGGCTAATGAGACTTTCAAAACGTAATGACTTCCCTAGAAGACACACAAGCTGCTAGCTCTGAAATATTCTGGCTTTTTATTGGAGCTGATCCTCAGTTTAATGCCCACAAATCACAAACAGAAAGACAACAAACACTCCCCTACTCTTTGCTGCTTAAACAGGGAAAAATCACCAACTCTTCTTTAACACCCCCTCTGGTGTCACAGACTATTTGCTGAAATACTTCCAGTGTTCACCCTGGGGTGGACAAGTACCATCCTGCTGGCTCTTTCCTGAGGGTGGGATGAGTCCCACCAGCTTCAGGGACTTGGTGTCAGGACTGAACTGCATCACAGAGACAGCCAAGGGCTCCACACAGCATCCCCTGCTCACCCCCTGTCCCAGCAGAACTCCCACTAAAATCAATAAACACTACACAAGAGTTGGGAGAAGCATGGAGTAAGGTCTACTACTGATGAAAGGAAACTCTTATCTTAGAGGTACATCATTTTAACTTCAGGAAAGGAAAAAGGAAAAAGGAAAAAAAAAGGAAAAAGGAAAAGGGAAAATGGAAAGGGAAAATGGAAAGGGAAAATGGAAAGGGAAAATGGAAAGGGAAAAAGGAAAGGGAAAAAGGAAAGGGAAAAAGGAAAAGGAAAAAGGAAAAAGGAAAAAGGAAAAAGGAAAAAGGAAAAAGGAAAAAGGAAAAAGGAAAAAGGAAAAAGGAAAAAGGAAAAAGGAAAAAGGAAAAAGAAAAAAGAAAAAAGAAAAAAGAAAAAAGAAGAAAGAAAAAAGAAAAAAGAAAAAAGAAAAAAGAAAAAAGAAAAAAGAAAAAAGAAAAAAGTGAGGATTCCTAGAGCAATCCCTAACATTTGAAGATACAGAGTGTCCATCAATCAAAAGCCACCCCCTCACTTGGTGCACGTGCTCCTGGTGCTGCCTCTGTCCCCCAGGGACCCTGAAAACCACAAGAAACCTCAGGGTGGGTCTCAGTGAGAAGGAAACAACAGAAGTTTGAAGCTTCATCAAAGCAGCTTCTCCTGAAGTCTCCAAACACACAGGGAGGGCACCAGCTCGAGGCAGGGTCAGGGGTGTTCTTCACTACTCAGCATTTATGTGATGTGTAGGTACAGCCCCCTCCTTCCCACGGGGCAGGGCAGAGGCACAGGCAGGCAGTGACATGATATTTACAGTAATTAATATAAATATATTTACTAGTTAAACCTACACACATATATAGCTGTATCACAAAACTCTTTCTCATGATATGGAAATTCCCAACTGACCAGAAGCCAGCTACTAAAGTATTATTTATTAGGCAGTAATATCTTAGAATTTCACTTCATCAAAACGTTCCTCCTCTTGACTAAGGAAGCTTAAAATCTACCTGCTTGCTGGACACCTCACACGTGAATCCTTTTCTCCCCTTAGGAACTGCTTAAGACATTTTATTGATTAGACTTTTGCAATTATAGAGCACTATAAACCAGAGCAGTGACAAGCTGGTTGGAAGAGTATTTACTCAGGGAAATGCATTGAGACAGGATTATTGAACTTCATGGTATAAGGCTTCAGCCCTTCAAATTACTATTTCATGCCATGCACTGCTGAGGATTTTTAGATTTGTTCCTGGAAAATGTGCTTTGACACAGCACCAGAGCAGAGGCTTCGGAGGGAGCTGGGAAAAATCAGTCAGCACAATTTAACTGGGGAGGGCCAAGGCTTCTGCAGCTCACACACTGGGGCAAACTGAGTTTGCAGCCACAGGCACAATCCCTGCCCTGCCTTTTGCATTCAGGATGAACCTGGACTAATGTGAAGACCACAGGTGAATTTTTTTTAAAACCCCTGCAAAACTTACACCCCTCCTCCCAAAATGATTCAGGCATCAGGGAGAAGAAGTTCCACCTGGTGTCACAGACACTGGGGCCATTTTACTGTCACTATTCTCCCATCTGCCACTGTCCCACAAACCCTCAGCCATGGGCAGCTCTGAGGAATCCTTCCCTAAAGAACACAACCCAAGCAGACAAAACCAATCAAACAAACTCCAAATGCTTTCTGCTCACTGCTTTGAAAGGAGGAATTTTTTTTTTATTTTTTTTTTTACTTTTTCTTAAACCTTCCTTACATTGGTGCATAGGGATAAAGAGCCCAAGGGATAAAGAGCCCAAGTCCATCCCTTCCCCAGCAGTGCCCAGGGGTGGGGGACACAGAGCTGCCCCCCCAGCCCAGGGAAGTCACACGTGTGGTACCCACAGACTCACCTTAAAAATCTCCCTATAGTTTTTTTGACACCTGCTCATTGCCAACAAAGTCCCATGGACAGGAGCTCTCTTGTGAAGGCTCCAAACCACACGAGATGCTCTTTCCTCTGCACAGAGCCAGGCTGCACCAAACCCTCTGCAGATGGGCAGAAAAATCATGCTGGGATTTCAGTAGCAAGATGGAAAGGTACATGAGATGCAGTTGTATCTCATCCTCATAGGAGAGGATGTTGCACTGTGTTCTAGAGCTTTCAGAGGCAAGAAAACCTGCCCCAAAACTCAGGTACCTGCCACTCAGCTGAGCAGTAAAACCTCTCCACACACACCCAGCTTCACAGCAGCTCCTGCTGCCGGTCCCAGCCTCAGGGCCTCAGTGGCTGCTGCCTGACAGAAGAGGCTCAGAACTGGCATGAGATGTGTCTTTTCCCCAGGGGTTATCCTGGGTGCTGTGTAAACAGATCCGGGGCTTTCATCCTGTCCTGGGGCAGGCAGGAGATGCCCCTGCACGGAGCTTTGTGGGGATCAGTTCAAACTAAAAAATTGCTGCAGGTGAAACCCCAGGCTGTGTTCAGCCTCCACCCCCTGAGACAGAGCAAACACCATTTGATCCTGACCCCTTCTTCCCTGCAGAGCCCAAACCTCCTGATGATGAGAAATGAAAGCAGCCCTGCTGGGTGTCCAGTCAGGAGAGCTCAGACCCTTCTCTTCCCTCCTGTCCCTTCCAGTGACATCCTGCACTGAGCCTCCATAATCACACTCCCTGGCTTTCTCCCAGCTGGAGCTCCGGGGTTTGGTGTCTCCACAGAGATTTTCACAAGGTGCCCACCCCAGGCAGGGATCTGCACAACCAGCAACCCCTGGCAGGGCCTGGGATGCTGCAGGGGGATGGCAGCACAGGAGAGAGGAGTGCAAGGGCTACAGATAAAAACTTTGCTTCAGTGACCCGAGGAAAGAAAGAAAGAAAAACAAAGAAACAAAAAACAAATCACAAAAAAGCCCAAACAAACAAACAAACAAAAAAAAGAAAATAAAAAAGAACATTAAAAAAGAAAAAAAAAAAAAAGGGAGGGGGGGGAAAAATACCCAGAAAGAAAGGAATTAAGAGAGAGCAAAGCAAACAAAGCAAAGGTGTCAAAACATCTATGTGTGACAAATGCACTGAACAAGCTTTCTAACAATGTGAAATCTGGGGCTTTGCAATATTGCCCAGGTCAGTGGCAGAGGGTTACACTGGATTAAGGACACCTATGAATTTTTTTCTACCTGGAGCTCATAGAAACTTGTGTTATCTAGATATACCACACAAAGATTTCTGTAAGTAAAAGCTGTATTGCCTTTGTTGCCAACTGCTTTTTCCTTTGCCCTTTTAGATGCATTAAATAATTTTAAATCACTAGACACAATAAATTCTCTGGTTGTTTACCACATCCTTAAAGCAACCAAGCTTATGTACCCTCACATTAAATGAAAAAAAAGTATCTTCCTCCACAATTTTCAATTTCTTTAATCTAAAATCTAAATTATTATAATAATAACCATGAACAGCATTAAAATCTCATTCTCTCCTCTGCAAAATCCACTGCACTTAGCTTATTTCTCTGTGGCTACCTGCTGCTGTATGTTTTCCCCACAGAGAAACAACTAGGAGTTGTTATAAGGATTTTTGGTTTTGTAGTGGTGGGAACAGAGAGTAAAAGAGCAATAGAAAGAGTTGTGTCCCTGAGAGGAGTCCAACCCCTGAAGCAGCTCAGCTAGAAGTTTTATCTTCATAGCATCTCTTGTCCCCAAATGGGACCTCTGCCTTCCCAGTGGGACAAAATGCACAGGGTCCTGTGCCAGCCTGCAGCACGACAGATCCCACAGAAAAAATCCTGAGAGATTAATAGCTGCATTTGAGTAAAATGCATTTTAAAACCCTGTGAAATTACTTCCAGGGAGTAAAAGTTAAACTGGATCTTCAGCCACCATCGAGGAGTTTCTGTCCATTAACCTCACCCCGTGGAACGAGCTGCAAGAAGTGTCACACAGAGAGAAAAAAAAAAAACCCCAAAGGGAATTATTTTCCAGCTCTACAAAGCTGATGTGAGAAAGGCTCACGGGCAGCAGGCTGGGGGAGTGTGGGCACCATGAGCCACTTGTGCAAAGCCCATTTCACAGGCTGACACCAGAGCACAGAGCCATTTCTTGGGGGGGTTTTGCTGCTGCATCTGAGTGCAGAGAGCTGCCTGGCACTGGTAGCTTTGTGATGCAGCTGCTGGGGTGGGGATGGGGGGGGGGGGGAAAGCATTTCAAGCCAACAGGAATAAACCCCAGGAGCAAATCCAAACTGATCCTGGCACAGAAACTGCCACCACGTTCCTTGCAGGTCTCAAATCTCCAAAGGCAGACCTGCAAAAGGGCTGGGGGCAAGGAGTTATACCAAAAAGCATGAAGTGTTTCAGGTTTGTTAAAGAATATCTGAAAAATAGGCAAATCAGACCCCCCTCCACAGCCATTACAATTTCCTTCAGGAATGCCAACAATCGTTTAAATCAGGAGAAGAGCTGAAACCAGGCATCACAAGCTCCTCTGCTGATTACAGCCCTTATGGATCACAATGCCCAGATGATTGCTAGCAAACAAAACAAGAATTTGGTGAGGAAAAGAAGGGAGGCTGTATTTTTCAACATGTTCCTCATTTCATGCAGATTCCTCTCCTTCACAGTTATCTCACAACCCCCAAGATGTACCACTCCTAAAAGCACACATGTCAGCATGCAATTGAATTAATTTTGAATGGGGATGAAATCAGAGACTCAGCACTGAAGAACTCAAAGCCAAATTTGTTTCTGAGGTGCACGATAAGCTCAGCAGCATTGCTGGAATAACACAGATAAAACCTTTACTGCACATGTACTGGGGATCAATAAAATGGACCCTAAATGTACACGCTCCACTGGCACCAGCACCACAGTGCCTGACTCTCACACCTTGCCATTTTCCTGCTCTTGCAGTAAAGCACTTTATTTATTTTATATGTGCTCTGTCCTACCTTCTGCAGGACGATGCTCTTCAAGATTTCCTTTCTCCTTGTGGTCTTTTGGCTTCATTTGGGAGAAAAACCCACCTGGCTCTGAGTGCTGCCCAGCAGCTCAGCACAGCTCAGCAGTGCCAGTCCCCTCCTGCCATCACCACCACTCCTGTCCCCTCCTGCCACCACCACTACTGTCCTGCCACCACCACTACTGTCCTGTCACCACCACTGCTGTCCTGTCACCACCACTGCTGTTCTGTCACCACCACTGCTGTCCCTTCCCCTCCCTGCATCTGGCTGGGAGGTCCTGGCTGGTGCTGAGGACCTGGGCAAAGCCAGGAGCAACATCTTGTGATAACTGTGGAGAGAGGTTTGGAAATTCCCAGCCCAGGTGGCCAATGAAGCTGTCAAAGGATGGGCTGGCAGACAGCAAAGTCTCTGTATCCATATTAGAGATAAAGAGAGATCAGGGGCCAAGCTGCAGCCCCTTTGACTGACCAAAACAAGGTTGGTGTCTGAGCTGCTCTCCAGCCTCAGGAGAATGTTTGATGGGAGACATTACACATCACCTCTCACAGAGCCTCCAGTGCTCTTTTCAGCTGCTTCTGTTCCTCCAAGTGCTACGTGTCTGCCTCACAAGAAACCTTTCCTAGGTAAATACTCCCTTCCCATTCCCTCTCAGTGTGCCAAGGAGCCACAGAGAAGCCTTTGCAAAGCCTTGGAACAGCCTCTCCTTCACCTCACTCCATCCTCTCATGTACAGCAGTTCTTATCTGAATCATTTAGCAGTTACAGCATCACCTGTCATTTTCCATGACAAGGAGGGAGAGACAAAAAATGAAGAAGAGGGGAAAGGGGCAAAAAACCCAATTCCTAGTCTGGGTCACAAGATGCCAAATTTCTACTCTGAATAAATTTCCCCCCTGGATCACAGTGGGGACGCTGACAGCCTCCTAATTGGTGTTCTGCAGAGCAGCCTGGACAGCTACACCACCACCATTTGGAAACGTCTTGTTTAAAACACATCTAAGGCTGTAGGAAGCAGATATTGATATTCACTTCTAGCAAGAGCAGAGCCAGTGATGCCTCGGAGGGATCTCAGCCCCAGCAGCAGGTGGGATGGACTGGTGACAAATGGGATGGAAAGCAGCACGTGTGAATAAACCATATAATACCCCATTTGTTTCCCCAGCTTGGCTGTTTGCTCTGTTATTTTTCATAAGCTGGTGGCCTGAGAGCAGCCAAAGCACAAACCCAACCCCACCTCTGGGTCCTGCAGGAGATGGGAAGCGATTCCTGACGGATCCGCTGTGCCCAGGGAAGCACCAAGAGTCTGCAGGGGGATGGAGAGAAACCAGAGCTGCCCTCAGCAGCCAGCACTGAGAAATGAACCCTGGCCTGCCTTCTGAGGAGATCTGCAAGGAGGGTTTATTAACAATAATAAAATTGCAACCTGGGAGGAGAGGAAGCAAACAGAAAGCTGCGAGCAGAGAGCTCCCTCTGAGCAGCTCCTGGGTGCTGCCCTGCTGGGCTCTGCTTCCACTGAAATGCAGCCAGGCTCCTGGGGACTCCACGGGGGATGAAAATCCCCCCTCCAAGGGATGCTCCAAGCCCTTAGCACATGTGCAGGCATCAGGTGAAGATGTAAGATTTGAAAAATCCTTTGTAAAGAAGTAACAAAGTAAAAAAAAAAACCAAAACCAAACCCAGCTCCCCAAGCGTGCAATTCACACACACAAAAAATAAAAATAAAAATAAATAAAGTTTACTTTGGTACACAAATCTTGTTTGTGATACATGCAAAAAAAGGATGTAAAGCACCCAAACAGTGCCCAATGAGGAGAGCAAGTTTTTGCCAGAGCTCTGGTCCTGCCCTGCCACCTCCTCTCTGCCTTTCCTTTTGGCCAAGGCACCACAATAAGTTGTGTTCAGCACTTACCATTAAGTTGCTTCAGCTCTGAAATGAGACAACAAATATTTGCCTCCCTCCTACAGCTGAGGGAAGGTTGAATTCCCCTCTGCCCACCCAGGGACTGCTGAGCCCCAGGGGCACCTCTGGGAGCAGCCAAACCCTGCCTGGTGCTCAGCTCAGCCCAGAGACCTTTGGAAGGTTGCTCATTCCAGCCACGTTAACCACAAGAAAGGTGCTCAGGATTCCCATTGCTCTGAAAGAAAACAAACCAAAAAATTAGTTTATTACAATATATAGACATAAAGAAGTCAGGCATAGGTTGACCTGAGTGCTGCATGGCCTGGAATGCTTTTTTCTTTTTCTTTCATTTTTTCTTTTTCCTTTTCTTTCTTCAGAGAGTTTTGTTGGTATTTTTTAATTTAGACAAACACTAAGGAGTTGAACACCATGTGTTTCCCTGTTCCCCATCTCCCTGCAACTTCAGGCATGGGTGCCATGGGGTTTGGGGATCCCTGGGGACCCAGCAGATTTCACAGGGTGCCCTTGCCCACCCCACAAGCAATTCTTGGTCCTGTGGGCAGAAATGCCACTTGGCCACTGCAGAGAGGTAAGAATCACACCAGAATTATTATAAATCACATTCTACCTCGTGGTTAATTTTTTCTTTTCCATTTTTCCTCTAACCTGAGTACTCATGGTACAGCATCTCTCCACTGCTGGAGCAGGGAAGTCTGCAGCAGCTTCTCTCCAAGGCTGGGGGTGAGGAGATGCTCACAGAGTTAACAAACAGACTCATCACAGCTCCTGGAGGAATTTTCTGCCCTCAAGTTTTGGGGAAGGGGGGAAGTGGGGAGGACAGGATGGGCACAGAGCATCCTAAATGGTTCTGCAGGTACAACGAAAAAAAAAAAATTAAGCTGAGAAGAAAATTAAGCTTCGGTTTTGGGTTTGGGGTTTTTTTTGTGAATTTCCAAAAGGAGGGTTATAAATAATGCTCTTTGAATTCCAAGATGAAAAGCAACTGAGCAGAAGAAGCAGGATTCTTCCATCAAGCTGATTCTTTCAGGAAAGGAAGCAGGGAGCATTCATCCTCTCTGCACCAGATGCACTGAATCCCTCATCTTTAAGGAAAATGTGGCTACATTTTCACCTTGCTAGAAAAATATTAAGGTGAAAATACCCTCCAAATATCCTCAACAGTCCTCAGAAAAAACATGAGCCACCACAGAACAGAAAACCTTACAGGTGCTGCACACCACCAGGAATCCACAGCTCCTGCCCTCCTGGAACGACTTCACATTGAAGTGCATCACCATGGCTTTCATTCCCAGAGCAATTAATCTGGGATTTAAGACTCAAATATCCAAAAAAAAGCTATTTCACAGATGATTTGGAACCACGTTCAAACACAAACATTCACAACTTTCACAGACCCTTTGTATTTAGCATTCCACAGTGTCCCAGCCACAGCCCCAGGGTGCCACATCCATACAGATTTAATGCACCCATTCCTGAGAGTCTCAGGGCAGACTGAAGGGTTAAAATATCTGCAGTCACAGACATCACTGCACTCCTTACACACTCCCAGCAGCACATTACTACATACAGAATATTAAAAAAAATGCTGCCTAAGAGCAACCATCACTTCTATTGTTTTGCTGCTGTAAGTCTCTCTCTGAGCATCTATGTTCAACACAGCCTATGGTTTGCTGAAAAAAGGCTACATTTTAGTTTGTTACTACAAATAGAAAGTTTTCCATGTTGCTTTTGTAGAAATACTCCCCAGAGGAGCTTGCCTTTCCTGGGAGCAAAAGCAAATTATTTACAGAACATGGCACAGCTTTCTGTAGCATTCCACTAACCTGTTGCCCATGGATTTACAGACAACCTCAGAGAATCATTTTGTACTTTGCAGGGTAATAAAGGACTTTGTAGGAGCAGCCATGAATTTAAGTGACAAATGATACTTAATCAAGGGAAAATCTATTCAAACAGGAGAGAAAGTGCCTCAAACCTTGGTAATTATCTCTGTGGGATTAATAATCAACTCTAATTTAATAATTGGCTTAATATTTCCTTTTTGAAATGTCAATAATTAACCTACATTCACTTTAAAAATATTATTTCCAAGCATTTTACAGAATTAACTCACATTAATTAACAAAAACAAAGTCTGATAAACTCTCACTGAGAGAGGGAAGATAAAGCAGGAATGATAATCCTTGGGCAGCTCCCAATCTTTGCCCTGGGTCAGCTAATGCAGTAAGGCAGAGAAAGAGCTGTTACACCTTCCCACTTACTGCCTGATTTGCAGAACTAACCCAGAGCTGTGACATCAAATCCCCTTGGGCTGGGGGCAGATTCCCCAGTTTGAAACCCAACCCTGAGCAGCTCCCACCCTGCTGCTCCTCCAGAACCCTCCCTGCAGCCTCCAGAGCTCTCCCCTTCCAGCCCAGCACCAGGGACATGCTCTTACACTAACATTTCCCATTTTTCCTTTTTTTTTTTTAGAAGGTTTGCTTTCTTACAGTATGAAAGTTCCTTTTCCCTTCTATTCCAGGCCCTCTCACAGCACAGGGAGCATGACCTATGCCTTCTCACTCAGCTGCTCTTTTTACCTCTCCAGCCCAAACCACTAATTCTGGGCTCATTTTCCTTGCTGTGACTCATGAGCATTTCACAGGTCATTTCCCACTCTCCTTTACAAGAGAAAAAAAAGCAGAGAACAAATCCATTGCCCAAGTTAATAGAAGAGCCCTTGGGCAAATGCAAAAATTTCCTCTCTGGGTGTTCATCAGGTATTTAAACTCTCCTTCCCTGGTGAGGTCTCTGTGCCAGGGAGTGCTCACTGGGACTCAACACATCCAATATTTCAGGATTCCTCATGGAACTACAGTTGCTTTTTCAGACCTTTTTTTTTTTTTTTTTTCCTCTTTATGTCAATTTTCCTCTTCACATGCATTTGCAGTCTCTGAAGGGAACAGGGGTGGAGAGGAGAGGTGAAAATGTTTTTTTAGCCCTATAGCAATCAATAAAAGCAGTGATTCTGAAGGCAGAGTGTTCCCTACTGCACTGCCTGCCCTTGAAATATTGATACTGTTGTGGGAGATCTTTTTTCCTTCCTCCTGCTTTTTGGAAATACAGACAATATAAATGTTCCCATTAGCAAGAAATATGTCACATCAAAATTAATGGTATTCACCAATAACAATGCTACTCTCTGGCTGTCAGGTTAACTCAATTTTAGGTTAGCAGAGCAATTTTGCCATCCAAAGCTTATTCAGAGACAGAGATGAATTGAGCTGCACACCCAGAAGTGTGTCCCAGAGCTGAGGCATTACCTGGGAGCCTTTCTCTTGCACAATGCCCTTTGCTGCCAGTGCTGGGCAAGATTCTGATCCCAGGAAGGGCTCAGCAAACCTGCAGGAGCTCATGGAGAAATGGGAATGAAGTTACTTCACCTTTTCACTGCCTAGAAGAGATTAGAACTTGCTCCATACATGTTTGATCAGGCCATCTTGCTTTTCCTGGTTTTATGCCTTAAAAGGAGACCAGTAACTTCAAAATAGCCTTTGAGCCCAACACAAAAAAACTCTATTGAAATATTCAACAGAAAGTAGAATACCTGTTAGGACATCTCAGATGAGAGGTTTTTTTCTCTCTCTCTCTTGCCTTTCTTTTTTAAAAAGCACTATCAAAAGATAAAGATGTGTTAGCAGTTTGACTAAGCTGAAGCGAGGCCGAAGTATCTGCTACAGACTCCAAGAATGACATTAAATCTTTATTACAAAAAAAGGGTTCTGGCCAGAGCAGTGCTCAGGGGTGATTAAGTGACTCCATCACTTAGTGTGAGCAGCCTGTGCTTCCCTGGCTACCACTGGACAAAGGGAATATGAAATCAGGCTGCAAGCTGAAATGCCCACAGTGATGCTGGCATCAATCTCCCTTAAATACTCAGGGTACAGCAGCAAGGATATGACTGTTCATACGTGGTTATGGCCAAATTAGTCATGCCAAAAGCCCCTGCAATACAAAGATTGACATTAATGATCATAAACCACAGCTACCTATGCTCCAAACACTTTAAACCTTTCATAAGGCACCCAGTGTTATTTCATGAAGTGCCTGGTCACTTACCTCCTCTTGATATGATTAAATAAACACTTCTGGAAATTATCCTGGGTGCCCACACACTTTTAGAAACAAGTTTGCTAGAGCTGGCTACGTGGAGAACTCGATCAATTCAATCACTTCTAATTCAATCTACATCTCCTCCCACAATAGATTTCTCCTCACCAGGGCTATCCTGGTTTAAATACCACAGTTCAAATCCAAATTCAGCCCAGGATTTATACATGAAAAAAACCCACACCTGTGCTTAGGAGAGTTCTTCCAGCTCCAGCTCCTCTCGTCTAGCTGTGCTGGGAGTTCTTGATGATTTCTTTTAAATCTCAGTCAGCAGCTTTAGGTTTGCATCTTTGACTCGTGGCAAGAAAAGGGATTTTCTCAGCCTGGCTCCTGTTGATCAGTGCTGCTTTCCATTACCCTGCCAAGCAGGATTCACAGGTCAAGAATCCCCATTAAAAGCTCAGGAAAGAGGCAGCCTGCCAGAGAGCTGTGGCTCAGAATTACACTGCCTTTCTCTTGCTTACCTTTGGCTGGAGATTATCAGAGTTCTGGCCGGTGGCAAGTCAGTACCTTGAACGATTTCTGTGAGATATTTTGCATTTCAGGGATTTTTAAAATTTCCTTTGTGTGGGAAAGAGCTTGGTTAGCTTTTTGTTGGAGCTCCAGAGCAATTCCAGAGAGCCTGGGGACACAGCATCATTGCTCCAGGTTCAGAGTGGGACCAAAGCACTGCTACCCACAGTCCCAGCCAAGCCTGGAGAGCCATGCAACTTTTCCACTTGGTTTCTTCCCACTCCCTGTCCCCCAAAGGAAAGCAAAGGAGTCCCCAGCTTCCCAGCAGCTCAACTGCATCTCTCATTTCACACTGAGATGACAGTTCCAGTTCAGGGAGCTGCCCCTGGAAGCCCACTGAGATATCCAGGAGATGGTTGAACATTTTTCAGTGTCATGTTACTGGCTGGAAGGAGCTGGGAAAGCAGCTGTAGTCACTGCTCCTGGTGCTGGCCAACCTTCCCAGGGGGGTCACTAAGCAGGAACTCTCCACAGCAGCTTCCACAGGGCCCCTCTTGCCACTTTTCAAGATTAACTCCAGGTGTTTTCATGTGAAATAGTGGCAGGCAGACAATTAATGCTTGTTCTGGCCTTGTGAAAGTCCTCTAATTTAAAAAAAAAAAAAGTCAGAGTTAGATTTGCAGGAGAAAACACTGCCTCAAATAGATCTTTTCAGAGCTTTTGAATCCTTTAGCTTTGAAAGGGAGCAGAAAGCTCTCAGGTGGGCCCCAGTTCCACTCATTTCTGAAGGACTCCATTTCTCTAGCTAAATGTCAGTAGGAGAGACCAATACATTTCCCTGAGCTTAATACAGCTTGGATTTCAGCTAAAGCCTGAGTGCACTCTGTGACTGTGAGGACCATTTCAAACCTTTCTCCATCTCCTGCAGCTCCAGGGTGTTGTGGTACATCACCTGCTGTCTGGATCCAGCTCCTGGCTGAGGCTGCACACCCAGAGCTGATGGATTCCACCTGAGCTGAAGCAGCACTGGGAACCCAGGTTCCATTCCAGCTTTTCAGAAGGCAGTAGCTGACAGCACCAGTCCAGAAAGCTGCACAATGCTTTCAACTTCCCAGCACACACAAGTGGAATAGTTGGATAGGGGATTTTATCCTTTATCCTGCATTGTACCTGGTTAAAACCTGCCTGCCCTTCCCCATCCCTTCAGCACCTCAGCATCCACCAGGGGAGGTCTCCTTAGTTCATGGACACAATGGAAATCTCCTGCTTGTCGTGGGGGTTGGTTTTTGGGTTTTTTTACATGGCACAGTCCCACCTGCTTCCACTGGGATTACCCTTCCCAATGCTTTATTCTAGCTGTTAAAAAAAAGAAATAAAATACTTCTTGTAATTCAGAGCTGCAGAAAGACAACATCCTAGGGGCAGCACAGTCTAGACAGACAGCAAACAAAGGCTGAGCAGACCATTCTTCTCTCCTGCCTGTGTGTAAGGATCCAAACATTCTCAGCTCCTACTTTTTCACCGAAATCCCTTTCACCTCGATTTTGCACATCTTCAGCTCCACTTCCAGAAGTTTTTCTGTAACTGTTCCCATCTCAGAGTGATGCTGGGGTGGTTCTGGAAACGTCAACATTTGAAGAAAAGATTTGTGGTCAATCTAAGGGGCTGAAGCTCCCCATCAGCCCTGGGTGCTTTGCTCTGCCACAGCCCCAGGGGTACAGCCCCTGCCAGGTGTACCTGGAGCTGGAGTGCAGCAGCTACAGCTGAACAGCAACACAACCCTCACCTGGGGACACTCAGACCTTGATACAGAGGTAGGGCTTGGGGGTTTTTTAATTATTTTAGGATGCTCATCTAAAACCAAAAACAAACAAACACACCAAAGCAAACCAAAACCAAAAAAAAAAAAAAAAAAAACCCAAAAACCTAAGCAAAACTAAGAAGACATTTGTTACCTCAGGCTGAGAGAGTTGGCAGAGGTGGTTATGCCTCTATAACTATATCAGCTGCAATTTACGTTTTAAGGCTATACCAAAAATATTTTCTGAGCAAAGAAAAAGGATTTTAGTGCAGGACATAAACTGCTGAAATACAGCAGCCTTTCCAGGGCTGGAAGGAGAACTACAAATGCCTACATAAATTGCTGAGTCCATTTCTCTGCGAGATACACAAGCTGGAGAAATAAACCCTGTATTACTGAAATGGGAGAGTGTACAAGTGCCTGGATGGATCCCTCCCTCCGTAAGAAACATCCTGGGTGTATAGAAATGTCTCCTCTATTTCCCAGAGCACAAATAATGATTTGCTGTCAAGTCTCAAACAACACATCCTCACAAGTGCAAACCACTGGGGAAGGGAAGGCTCTGCTGTTAATTCAGCAGCAGGATTTTTATTTCTGTACCAAACAGGCAGCAGACACTTCAGGAAGGACCAGCAGCATCTTCCAGGTGACAAACTCCGAGATGAAGGAGCAGCTGCTCTCTGGTGGCTTCAGCCCATCCAACCACTCTCACTGTGCTGGGCAACTAAATAAAAAAATTCACCTCTGATGTGCTCCATCAGAAAATGTCCCTGGTTAACACACTGCTTTATTTCCTCTTACAGGATTTTATTTTTCTCAACACCAGCAGCTACACCGCAGGTCCCCTTCAGGGCCCCCCAAGGGGCAAAGGGAGCCAACTGGTTTAATAACAAATACAGGTGAATAATGAAATAAAGATGAAAAGCTTGAGCTGGGATCAGAAGGGTTTGTTGTTTGTTCCAAACCTGGACCCCAATCACAGGGAAGGGAAGATCTGACTTAGCATGGGCTGGGCTACACAGCAGGACCTGGGAAACAGCAAAGTTAGGGGCTAAATTCTTCACGTCTTGCAGGATCCCAGCTCCTCCCGGGTGTTGGGAGAATGAGGCTCCTTTTTTCTTTCCATCCAGGTTAATTTATCCTGCAAAAATGTCAGGAGTGTTCCCAGCACGCCGGGCACAACGTGCTCAGACTGGAGCACCCCGAAATGTCAGTGTCCATTTGCTGGCTCTCCAGAGAGCCAGGAAACCACAAACTCCTCTACTGGAATATTTTTTATTTGAAATGCAATTTTCTGACCCCCCCCAGCTGCAGTCAGAGGATGTTCTTATCTCTAAATACTCCCTATCAAACATTTCCTGCATTTCTCAGGGTAAGGAGCACAGCTCTTTGTGGGCAGTGGGGAGGAGGACTGGGTTTGATGTGTGAGCATCATCCCCTGAGGTGCTGGCTGGGCACGGAGCAGCCCCCGGCAGGGCTCAGCCCTGGGGTTCACTCCACCCCCTCCTCATCTGCCCCTTCTCAGCCCCCAGGGCACGAGTCCCTGGCCTGAAGGCAAGCAAGAAAAGATGGAGCTCTTCTGTGCCTCCTTCAGGGGGGAAAAAACTACAGGGTCCTAAAGATAAAATAATAAAATGAAATGAAATAAAAATATAAAAAGAAAATAAAAATAAATAAAAATAAAAATAAATTAGGAAAAATAAAAATAAATAAAATATAAAAAATAAAATAAAATAAAATAGAATATAAAAAATAAAATAAAAAATATAAAAAGGAAAATAAAAATAAAAATATAAAAATATTATAAAAAAGAAAATAAAAATAAATAAAGCAATATAAAAAATAAAATATATAGAAAAATAAAATAAAGTATATAAAAATAAAATAAAAATATAATAAAAATAAAATAAAAAATTATAAAAATAAAATAAAAATAAATTATAAAAAATAAAAAATAAATAAAACAATATAAAAATAAAATAAAATATATAAAAATAAAATAAAAATAAAATAAAATATATAAAAAAGAAAATAAAAATAAAATATAAAAAAGAAAATAAAAATAAAATATAAAAAAGAAAATAAAAATAAAATAAAAAATAAGATAAAATAAAATAAAACTGTATATATATATATTTGCATAAATATATATATATATAACCAATTTAGCTGCTGTTCAGGATGTTGCAGTGATTCAGACCTGGCTGAAAGCAGAGGAAAACTCAGCTGGAGCAGCTGCCAAATGTGCCCCTGGTGGGGAGGAGGAGGAGGGGCTGTCAGGTCCCTCTCCATCACTCTGCAGCAGCTCCTGGAGCTGCCCAGGAGGTGGAAAGGTGCAGCAGGAGGTGCTGCCTGCCCTGCCCCCTACTTTGCTCTCACTTGAGCCCACTGCATCCTGAGGGACCCAAAACATCTCATTTAAGTAACTCTGGAATATCTGCACGTTGTCTGGGCTCGATCTAAAGTCATGGTCTCTATTTTTGTAACTTTTCTGAGCCTCATCCAAGTTTACAAAACTCCCCAAATTCACCTAACACCAGTAAAACTTTGGAAAAATTGGCAAAAACAAACAAAAAAACCCAGCCAAAAATAAACAAGCAACCAAAAACCAACCATGAAAGCGATTGGGAAGATTTTTACTTTAACAAAGTGACCTTTTCATCCCCAGAAATGTTCCCTGCAGACCTTCCCCATGCTCAGTGTAAGAACCACCATCAGCCTCAGCTCTTCTGGGTCTCTGGTTCCCACACTGCAAACCACTCATTATTCAGCTCAGAACATAATCATAAAAATGGAAAAAAAAAAAAAAAAAAAAAAAAATTCTCTGAAATTCAAGCTCTTTTCTTTCCAGACCTTGGGAGATTTGATGAGATTTATTTAAAAGGTTACCCAGAGAAGTCAGTGAGAATTCTGGGCACCACCCGAGGAGACAATGAGAGCAGGGAAGAGAATTTCCCAGCCTCCTGCCCAACAACAACTTGCAGAGCACACTATTTCTCCTCTGTTATATTTTTTCAGTCAGTGTTTTATTGATTTTTTTTCCCCCTCTCCACAATATCTTTTATTTATCATTTTTAATCACGTTCTGGTGACCTCCACAGCTTGTAATTGAAGGACCAGCACAAACATGAGTCAAGAACAAGAAAAAAGTAATAAATGAAGACAGGAGAAAGGGGGGAAAAAAAAATCTATATTCGGAAGCAGGAGTGCTTGAAATTATTCAGAATATTTTGAAGTGCCTTCTCTTAGAGGACTCCAGGACTACGTGGGGAAATCTTTTTATATTATGAAGACACAAAAAGATGCCACAGCAGATCCATGGCTTTGATGTAAACCATCACCCCTCTGCCTGGTAAGAAGGGTCAAATAACCACCAATAAATCTGAGTGTAACTCACCACCTTTTCTTATTTTGCCCCTGAAGTAACTGGCACTGATTTGCTCCTCCTCTGGCAGAGAATTCCCCCAGGATCCCAGTGGCACCATCACCATCACCTCAGGAACTCACTTGTGAAGTCAGGGCAGCAGAGGGTGATGGATGCTCTGCTCTGGGACAGAAAAGAAAAGAGAAAAAAACCCAAAGAGTGAACAGAGCGGGGAGTTCAGGTAGGTACAGGCAGCCCAAAGGCTCCAGGTGTTCATCTCCCAGACGAAAACTGAAGTAGGAGATGAAGAAAACAGCAAACAGGTTTCTGAAGAGATCTAATTCTCCAACCAGAGTCCTGTGACCTGTCCTGCTGTCAGCCCAACCCCTCTGTATCAGCTCCTCCACAGCTCCTGGGATGTCCCCTGACCCGAGAGGTTCCCTCTGCTCAGCTCCTGACTGGATGTGTCCCTGAGGATCCCTGGAATGGACACTTCCAAATGGAAACACAACGGGGATGGGATAAAGGACTTTGTTCCCAACACCAGGAGCTGCCTCCCCAAGGCTTCTCCCTCCTTCCCCACCTCCCCACTCTGCCATTCCCACTCAGCACCCACCAGTGTCCTGGGGTGGGCTGGGCTGGAGCCAGGAACCCCACAGGTGTGGTGACACCTGGAGAGATGCACAGGAATGGGGACCTGGAAAACAAATCTGAGCACTGCATTGGGAATCCAGTCCTTGGGAATTCATTACACCTTTGGAATGAGGAAAAGCACCACAAGTAAGGCTCTTTAATTAAAAAAAATATATAATAAAGAAACAATAATTTTAAAAAATAGTAGTAAAAAATAAAATACACCACAAAAACCAACCCAGAAACATTCATAGAACCATTTTGTTTGGAAAAGATCTTTAAGATCATCCTTTAAGTCAACCTCTAACCCAGCTCTGCCAAGCCCATCCTCAGCAACACCAGATAAATACATATTTGTGCTAGCCAGGGAAGATTCAAGAGATTTTCCCTGAGATTAGCTGTAGAAGCTGATAAAAACAACATAAAGGGTGGTAGGAGATGAAGACTTATCCCTGTCAAGGTCATGTTGGCCTCAGCCTAGCAGAGCACTTAAGCACACATATAATTTTCAGCACACAATTTCACTATCCTGGTATTAAAGCAGCTTACAAGATCAAGGCTAAAATACCTCCACCTTTTCTTACAAAGCTTTAGAAGTACAAGGAAGCCCATAAAAGCAGTTTACTAATAAAACATCCCCCTGAAGAGCTGATCTTGTCGCTTTTCATTCTGAAGAGTAAATATATTTACCAAAGTAGTCAACAATTAGGCACAGCCAGAACAAAAACCTGAGCCACGTGATAACACAGAGGGAAAAAGTCCTTGTGCTAATCAGCTGTTACTCAGCACTGCAGCAACCATTCCAATTATCCCAGGATCCACAGCTCCAAACCTGATCCTGAGTGTGGAAATTTGATTGATCTCAGCACTGCCTTAATTCAGGTCACCCAGAATGAGCTTGTCCCACACCCGTGGCACCAGTGGCAAAGCAAAGGAACAGGACTGAGACCAAACCAGAGGGAAGTAGAGAGAACAACATCTGCACCACATCTGCTTCAAGATTTGCAGTTACTTAGGGAGGAAAGTCAGCCCAGCTAAGAGCAGGGTGATGGCTGAGTCTATCACATGGAGCTGCTGAAGGAAGGACAACCAGAAGAGATCCCTGCCTCAGGAAACCTCTCTCAAGATAATCATCTCTTCAGAGCCCCAGACAGCACCTGAACTGCTGCTTCTCACCCCCCCTGTGCCCCTCCTGACTGCTGCACCAGAGGATGTGCTCTCAGCAACCCCTTTGGGAAGGAAACTCACCTTCTAGAAACTGTAAAAACAAGATTAGAAGTGCCAGCCCATTGTCATGGGCGTTTGTTTTTTCTTTTTTTTTTTTTTTTTCTTTTCCCCTCAATTTGCCTTTTGTAGCTGGTTTTGCAATACTCTTTTGTCATGTAGGCATATGCATCCTGTTAGAGTTTTCAGATCCAACACCTAAACCCTCATTTTCCATGTGGCAAGTGAATGATTGCCTGGCTTCTCTTCCAAGAGGGCAGAAATGTCTGGGAGGGGAAGATTCTTGCCAATTTGGACAGTGCTGCTCCCACCAGGAAGAAAAAAAACAGGTAATTTCCCTTCTGTCAGAACAACGTGTCCTGGAAGATGCTTCAATTTTCCCACAAAATGGACCAGAAGGGAATGAAAATGGCACAGGAAGACTGCTGAGGAGAGCATGTGAATGTTAATCTGAGGTAGAGACACTGAGAACTGATCCAGGAAACAAAACAAAATAATAAAAATTAGAAGAAAGGTGAGGTCAGTAACTGGAGGTGCCTTTGGAGGTGTCTTCCAGCAGCCAACACTTGAAGGGACAAAGGGGCCCTGGGGACAGCTCTGAGCCCCAGCACAGGGGCTGCAGGGGGGCTCCAGAGGGTCCCCTCTCTCCTGGGGCACACACCTCAGGACAGGCAGGACAACAGGAGCCTTGTGAGACTCTCCAGGTGCTGCAGACATGGGCTTTAGGGCTTTGGGGTTGGTTTTTTGGTTGTGGGTTTTGTTGTTTTGTTTTTTTTACCATGACCTGAAGTACATTTTGAGCAGATACATAACCCCCCTGAGCTCAAGTTTCCTTGTAGAAAGCCACTGAAACAAGACGTCTGAGCAAACCTTTTCCACCATTAGGAAAATTCCTTGCTCCCATTCCAGGTGGCACTGCCAGGGGTTGGGTTCCTGCAGCACTGAGGGACCTTGCCCTGCCCTTGGGGTTGGGTGCCAGGGAGATGTTGGGTGCCCAGGGGAGCAGACACAGCCTGGAAGGAGACACCGAGGTAAAGAGATTAAAATCCCCATGTAGCTGTGAGCCAGTGACAACAAATCAAACTATTTAAACAAATATCTCTGCTGGGAAGGAAAAAGAGCATCAGCATCCCAGGTTGGGGATCCACCCCTGGATATCTGCTTCCACTTTAACCAGAAAAAACTTGTTGTCACCCATCAGATGTCTGGAGGCAGAGAGAGGAGCAGGAAAGGTTCCTGCAGGTAAATGGTATCCAGGCACCCCAGGGACACAGCTCTGTTTGTGGGGCTGAGCTGGGGGGTGCAGGGTCCCCAGGGAACCCCTGTCCCCTGCTGGGCTGGGCAGGTTGGGTCCTTGGGTCAGACCCAGCTGTGCAAAATGCACCAAAAGAAATGGATCCCAGAGGTGAAATGAGAGAGGTTCTTTCTGCCTGAGACAGCAGAAGCTTCTGCTAATCACACCTCAGCTGGAGGTGATGCTCTGCCTGTCTTACAGAAAGGAGAGGCAGCCTGGGCTTTGTGTGTTTGGAAATTATTTCCCTGAAAGCAATCCATCTAAAAAAAAAAAAAAAAAAAAAAATGGAAAAAATAGAAAAAACAAACAAACGAAAAACCCACCCAAATAATATCAAGCAGCTATGCACAGAACAATACAAGAAAAGCAGGGTTAGCTCAAGGAAAACCAACAGCACTACTGCAATGCACCCTGGTGGAAAAAAAGAAGAAATCCTGGGAAATGGTGAGAAATGCTGGAGTGAGCAAGGAAGATGATCCAGGTGAAAACCAGGAGGAAGTCTGCACCCTGAGCAGCACCCAGCATGTTGAGAGCCCATCTGTGCCTGGAGTGAGAAATTCATGGAGTGTTCATATAAAAATTCCTGGAAGCACAAACACACCTTCAGCAACACCCAGGGAGATGTGGAACCTGATCAAACATTTGATTTGTGCTGAAAAATAGAAAACAGGTGGGAGTACACAAAACAGTTTCCTACCCAGTATGCAGATCCCAGTGTTGATGGAGTGAGGTTCATCTTGGCTTTGGCTTCCAGCCTGGCCAGGGTCCAGGAAAATGCAGGGAAATTTAAAAATAAAAAACTGCATTATAGTTGTAACCACACGAAAATAAAAAAATTAAAAAAAAAAATTAAAAAAAAAGGTAATCAATACTTTTAGAGAATGTAAAAAAAAAATAATAAATCTAAGCTCAGTATAAAGAAAAAGAAGCTGAGCTACCCACAGCTTCATTGAAAAGAAAGCCATGTGCACACATTGATTGTGAGCACCAGGCAGCATGTTGTGGTGCTGTTCTCACTTTACAGCCACATATTGGGCTTGTCAGGCTCCGAAAGCAGCAAAAAAGGAGAGAGAAATAAAATTGTAGCAGTCGAACAGAATGAGGGAGCAACAACCAAGGAATAAAAACCCGAACCTCTGAACCCGTGGGGTGATGCCCAGCAGTGAGGGGCACTTGGAGCTGGATCTGAAAGGCAGATTTGGGTTGTTCCCAGGAGGTGGGGAAGCAGGGAAGGAGCAGGGACAGAGTCAGGGAAAGCTGGAGGAGCTGGAGCCCAGTGCTGCAGGAACCAGTGAGGGAAAGGGTTTGGAGATATTTCTCTGCAAGAACAGCACCTGTCCTGGGAGCCTCAGCAAAGGGAGAGCAGAAAGGACAGAGGAAACTGCTTCACACACTAAAGGGGCTTTTGGTTGAATCTGGTTAAATTAAGGAGTGCACAAAGACTGTGTGATGTGAATGTGAGTTAATCATCTCTTTTGGTGTCCAGGCACACTTGTCCCCATCAGCAGAAGTGAGCTTCTCCACTGCCTGGGAGTGCACCATCCGTATTCCCACAGCCTGGGGGTGGTCTTTAATTATGCTGATTATCAGAAAACTGCTTTAAACAGTGCATTTTGAAGGCACGACTTCTTTCTGGGAACATAAAATAAACATGAACATTTTCTAGGCCTTTGTCTCTGGCAGGGAGGTGCTGCAAACCACTGGGAACCAAAGCCTCAAAGCCAAATGTTCAGCTGATCAAACACTGCATGGCAAGCAGACTGGTTAACAAAAGAGATTACCACAACGTGTCCAGCATCCAGAAAATATTCAGATTATATTCCTATTATCCTCCTGCTGCTCGAGCTGGCAGCCTGCACAGCTGCCTGCCACAGGGCTGCTTCTCCACCTTATTTCTTCTTTAAATTACCAGAGCTTCCTACAGGTGCACAAGTTCCAACTAAGAGTCAGCTTGATGGATTTAAGCCAGAGTGCTCCCCTTGCCCAGCTGGAGGGGTTGTGTGGGTTTTTTCTGGATTTCCATGTCTGCCAAAAAATCTTCATCACTTCCTTCAAGTGGAGACTCCTGGAGAAGAAGAGGAAGGGAAGATGGGAGCCGCTGCTGGCACTCAGGAGTAACTGAGAAGCAGGGCAGGCTGGGGTTTTATTCATCACAAAGAGCTTCAGGTTGCCCCTGGTACCTTCTTACCAGAAGCTTTTGGTTTCAAAGAGGAGCTGCTAAAGCCCTGGAGGATCACAGGGTGGTTCTGGGGGGTGCTGAGGATCCAGCACCTTGCTGGGTTTGCAGGAGCAGCTTTGCAGCTGGAGATAAATCAGCCTCCTGTGAAATGACACCAGGCAGAAGTTTTTTAGGATCAAAGTAGGGATTTTGTGCTCACTTGCAGCAAAGTCACCTCCAGATGTCTTTGCCCTGGAAGGCTCCAGAAAGCCACGTGGGACAGGGTGAGCAGAGTGACACTGCTGATGTAAAAGGGATGATGAGCATGACTGAAGCCATGGAACAGCCATTACTGGGTGATAGCCACGATAATAGGGGAGTAATTACTTATTAACAACAAGGAATAAAGAAGATTTCCACGGTCTAAGGTGCTACCCAATGTTAAAAGCCATCCCAGACATCATCCCATGAACAAATTATCCCACTTGCTCCCTGGAATGATTTGGATTTCCAAAACACTGTGCTGGGTATCCCAAATCTTAGTTATATTTCCAGGGGAAATTACCAAGTGTAAAACTAAAGAGAAAAGCACAGTTAACTGTAATCAGTCCAACAGAGCTTGGGTCCTGCAGACTCAGCCCTGACACCCACTCCTTCCACAGACCCAGCAGCTTTGTAGGGACAGCTGAATAAATGGCAAATAAATGGCTTGTAACATATGAATAAATGCAAGAAATTCCCAGAAACTCCACCAATAATAAAGAGCTGAGTCTCCTGAATAAATCACCCAGTGATCATTAGGGCAAATAATTATTTTGCCAAATTTCGGAATTTCCATTCTGCCTGGAAAAAGAGAAGTATCTTTTTTTTTTAACCTGAAATACCCATGATAACCATACCAGATCTGCATGGTTTTCACTTACTATAAAGAGTTGGTGACTGGACCTGCTTATTTGCTATTTAATAAATAGCATTTCTGGCTGTCATTATTTTTCCTCCGATCACTAAATCATAGACTGGTTCTGCTATATACATGGCTTCATGAAAATTATATTCAACACTTCATCAGACCAAGATAAATTCAAGTAAGCACTGATATCTACCCGAGGTATAAATAAATGTTCTTTTATATTTTCTTTTTTCTCGAGTTAGTTTTATTTCTATTTATGCCTGTGTAGTAAACACCAGTAAAATGAGGCATTATTTATAATTTCGAGTTATAGCAGTGCATATATAGGATGATGTTTGGGTTTGCAGCAGCTGGTGGGAATGAGTGAAAATCTGGAAGGATAAGTCTGCTTTGTCCTTATACCTGAGAGCATAACAACTCCATAACCTCCAACACTAAGGCACATTAAACTCCAGAGGAAGAGAAAACAAAATATAAAATTTTGAAGTATCCACACCCACATACAATAACCTCCTGCAAACAATGAGCCGAGCTGCTATAAAACCCATTACTGGAGTGATTTTAAACCAGAAATATGGTTCAGGAAGCCTTTTTAAGCAAGCATTTCCCAAAGTAATCCTATATTGGCACTAGAAAAGATTGAAAGGGCTAATATGGCTCTAGGACTCTGTAACTCTAAATGTATGTCTATTAAGAGGACATTATAAATCATAAAGGTCTGTCAGAGACAGAGACAAAGTAATGGGTTGGAAAGCAAAGATTAAATAAAGTTTAATAAAAAATTATTATGAAACAGTGATAAATGTGAATCAATACTTATTCTGTAATTCTACCATATTTCTTTGACATGAAATATCCCAAAATGTCTAAGTTACTTCCATCATTATCCGTTCTTCAGCTCAGAAAGAATTTCAGAGAGACTGCTTCAAACCAGCAGCTCTTCCAGGGGACACCAGGGAACGTCCCTTAGTCAATAAAGGAGCAAGTGACATGCCATCAGTCATCCTGTTTGGGGATGACACAAAAATCTCCAGAGAAATTAGATTTACAGTAACCAGGAGAGCCTTGGGAACAACCCGGGATGGGGGCTCTGGGAACAGATCAGCCAAGGAAGGGGGGGTCTCCCCGAGGCAAGGGACCTGGGGGGGATTGGGGTTCACTGGCAGATGTCACAGCTCAGCATCACTCTGCTGGGCACTCCCAGGGCTTGTCCTCAGCAGCTGCCACCTCCTCCTGTCCCAGGGCTGGGTTTGGAAAGGGAAAGCAGAAGAAGGAAAGAAGGAAAATCTTGAAGAGGTCCCTGCCTGCTTAGAGACCTGGGTGACCCGGGACAGGCAGGGCTGGGCAGCACTGTCATCTGGGGAGGGTTTTGTTGGGATGGATGCTTGTGTTTAAAGTTTAATAGAGGGGTTTAATTGCCCCTCTCTGCCCATCCAGACGAGGAAGATGAGGAAGATATCAGAACCAGGTGAACCCCAGGATGGAAGGAAGGATCCCACACAGACACCTGTGACTGCTCTACTTCAAACGCAGGAGACGGGGACATTTCCTGCTTGTGAGGACCTGTTCCTGAGTACATTCAGGAGAAAAATGTCTGCAGATTTCACATACAAAATGTACCGAGTGATTTGGCCAGCTCAGCTCCCTCTTTGTCAAACATTTCCCTTATCTCCCAGCTGGCAGCAGCAGCCGGAGCCGTGTCCGCTGCCAGCACCGGCGCCGCTCAAGTGGTGACCCCTTTGTTCCCGGACCTGGCTGGGATTTTTCTGCTGGGGAAAGACATGGAGGTGATATCTGACTGCAAAACCTTGGCCTGCATCCCCGCTGTGTCTATCACGAACGCAAGAAAAGAGAGAAACTGATCTGCCAAGCGGAGAGAGCACTGGGACTGCAGAGCATCGGCTGCCCCTGCATAACCCACCCTGCCACATCCCCCTCCCCAGCCTCAGCACTGCTTGGTTTTCCTTCAGCAAAGCAATTAAAGCTCCCAGAAAGTGACTAATGTTGCTTTAAGGGTTGGTTAGTCAGTCTGAGTATATATTTAGTGTAATTCAGGATTTCTCTGTTCCCGACAGATTAGATAACGTGGTCAGTGACTTCGAAAAGAATAAATGCAGAAACTCATTTGCATCAGTGCTTTCAATTTGCTCAGAATGTTTTCTCATTTAATTATTAGCCCACGGTAAACTAGTTATCAATTAATTGCTAGAAAATGGAAGTGAGTGTGTGTTATTGCTCAGATCTCTAATTGGCTAGACTGATGCTTTCTTGTTAAATGCTAATTAAAGTTTTGAAACAGCCAAACATTAGTTAACTTTAAATGGCTTAACATGACACACTGAGGTATAAACATATTTATATTACACATTATTTTTATGCCAGATTATGGGAAACCCAAAGCTAAGATGACTTTTTTTTTTCCCCACTAATATATATGCCAGTATTTACATATGGTTCTGAAGTAAATGAACAGGGAGTAGCAGGAAAGTTTTTTTCTGTCAGTGTTTGTATGTATTTTTTTAATTCTTCTTCAAGACCTCCTCATTATAATATCATGAACCGTGGCTGAGCTGTGCCTCCCAGCCTGACTGTGCCATCCACACAGCATGAACCTCCCACATGTGCTCCTGTTTACCAACTAAAAATTCACTATTGACACAACCCCTTCTCAGTAACTTACCTTTGTATTTCCAGACTGCCACAGTGTTGTTCATCTTGCTCCCCTTCTCACCACTCAGCCTTTTCTCTTTAAATACAGGAGAACTTGCTCATTGGATGGTACCAAGTGATCTCCTTGCCATGAAGAACTGATTTATGACAAGTTTGTTGTTTCACCATATTCATCTCAGCAGCATTTTGGAGAGAAGAGCCTCATGTTTGGATTCCATGCTCCTTGGAAACCTGAGGAGCAATTAGAAAACATTCCTGAGAGATACCAAACTAGATACTAATGGTAGATCAAGCTTATGGAATTCATTAGAAATTAAAACTGTAGGGAAGGAAAATCTGTGGCAACCCCCAACAACCCAATAGTTATTTTTAAGTGACATTTCAAACACCGATTGGGTTCAGTCACTGGAACAAGGAATGTGATAGATGAAAGCTCAGCTTCTCCCTTAGGCACAGCACTCAGTTAAAAGGTGTAGTCAAAGGAGAAAAAAAAAATCTCAGGAGGACAATACCATCATCTCAATTTTCTGCAAAAGAGGGAAGGTGTTTGTTTAAGAAACATGAGATGCAAATATAAGCAGTTCATAGCAATCCCATGTAAAAACAGTGTAACTTTTTAAGGCTTCTGATTTGGAGGAAATAAATCATTACATTAGAAACCCAGATATCAATAGAAATATATCAAACAGTTGTTTTTCAGTTCAAGTGCATCTATAATCTTCATATTTAACTAGACCTTGAGTAAGAGAGACAAAAACCACACCAATTTATTTACATCCTGTAGTTCAAAGAGGGACCAGAAAACCTGACAAAGAGGGAGGGAGGAGGAATACAAGGCAGCATCTCTACACTGCAGTTTTTCTGCAAGTGTTTTAAAATTTTAATTCAAAAATCCACACATGTGCCCTGGTTCAGGTGCCTTGAGCAGAGCTCCCACAGTTCTCATCAGCACTGTGGGAGGAGATGTGGAAAGGCCCAAGTGGGAAGAAGTGGCAGAAAAATCCACTCAAAGCTGCCAAGCACTTCTGAAAATGAGATAGTAATTTAGAGTCCTAAAGATGGGCTTTCTGAAGACATTTCTGTCATTAGAGGTGTACAAGTCCCATTGATTTCCAGTGGGACTTTATCTCCCTGGACAGCTGAAAATCCCATTCCAAGTGTCGAATAAAAAGCCAAAAATGTTAGAACTTGTGGCTGAGGTTTGCTTGCCACTGGACTACACCTGAACAGGGCTCTTCAGCAGCCTCAGGGCCTCACAGAGATTCCAGGTTTTGAACTGATTGCAAAATGCTCTTTTGAAATAGAAATATATGCCCTCAGATTCATGAATCTACCCACAAAAGAGATGCCTGCAGCTGATGCCCTGCAGCTGCCCCTCTGTACAGCAAACCAACTTCTGTGGCTGAGGAAAACCATTTGATTGTCAAGATCTTGTTGAATTTCTCTTGAAATTATTATTTTTAAAGTTATCTGGAACTTTTTTCTTTAGAATATCTTGATTTACCTAAGGAAATGCCACAAGGAAACATTTCTGTTCCCCGCCTCAGGTTCATGCTGGGAGATCCAAAGGGAGGGAAGGAAAAATAGGTGCTGCAAAAATATTGCATCCAAAAAAATGTGCTGTGTGCTCCAAGCTGGCAGCCCAATGTCCTGCGGGGGACTCTGGGCTCCAGGAGTTCCTCTGGGAAAGCAATTTCCTCTGGGTGCACAAGCCCTACAATTTCTCTGCAGGACTGGGCAGCCCTGGCTGTCGAGCAGCCATCAATTATTGAGTCATTTGCCTCTGGAGTCACACACTGGGACTTCATTATGCCCTAAACTTCACTGCCACAGAATGAAAATATACTTCTTGGCCTAAAAAAAAGGAATAAAACAAGAGAGCACGATGGTGGCCAAGAGAAAGGAAAGTGCCAGAAAATATTGGGTTGTGTTGCACGGCACCTCCAGGAGGATCCAACCCCCCACCCTCCCTCCTCAAGGGGTCTCAGGATGCTGGGCACAGCCTCACGCACTTTGATTTATATCAAAATCTACATGGGAAGTGTGGTTCTGTACCTGCTAAACCCCAGGAACCCACGTGGCAGCACTTGTTCCAGTAAAATACATTTTAAGCAAAGGAAATCTGCTTGTTAGCCAAAGACTGCTCCCACCCTGCCCTCCCTCTCACAGAAACATTCGTTCCCTTGGCCTGCTCTTCTCTCTTCACTTCCAATTCCTCTGACTCTGCTGAGGTCAGAAGAGCTGTTCCTGACATGAGCCCTTCTGTGACCTCGAGTCCAGATGCCAACACACAGAATAGGTGTCTGGTTCCTGGGCATGTTCCTGGCCCCCCAGTGACTGCAGGGTAATTGTCTGCATCCCCTGCCTGGCTTTCAGTAATGAGAATGTAATTGTTGGTGAGCATAAGACAGAGCATCTCATTACAGCCAACCTGTCAGCATGCCTTAGCTCCAGCCTCTCTCTACAGATTCTATTTCCCCTCTCAGGGTTATATAAACCTTTCTGCTCCTCCGTTCCCAGACAAGCCTAATGCTTGCTCCCTGACAGTTCCCATGGCTCACCAGGAGGACACAGTGCCCCGAGTTGCTCTTAAAGCATTTAATTTCCCACCTCGGAAGCACAGCCAGAAAGTGAGAGCTTTAAGGACATCTTGCTGTGATCCCTCTGCTCTCCTGGTGCTCAAAGCATCAGGATGTGAGAGGAGAAGGTGCCCCAGGGTCCATCACTGCCCAGAGATGAGAGGTGGTACCCAAGAGCCCAGCCTGCAATGGGTGGCACTGGGGGAGCCTCACCCTCACCTCTCAGCTCTCCTGTGGATCTTTCCCCATTTTCCCCGTCCCTCCCAGGAGCCCTTGGACCCATCAGGCATCTGCCCAAAGGTAAAAAACTGATAAATTGAAGCAGTAGTTCCCTAACTCTGTGTAAGGGCATCAGCAGAGACGTGGTACACAGCTGCACCCTGATCACAGACACACACACACAAAGAGATGAACATTCACCCTGAGGTGTCACCATCCACCCTGAGGTGTCACCATCCACCCTGGCACAGGTGGCACTGAAGCCAAAGAGAACTTCAGGACAGCTACATCTCCAAGTTTCACATCTTACCTTGTGCAAATTTACATCTCTAGTACCAAGGCACCAGAAGGGCTGCAGTGGAGAGGAATGTTTTCTAACATCTGTGAAATTAGAGATGTTCTAAATATCGAGGGATATGAGCCAAAGTTTTAGCTCTGGTCAGGAAATGAGAATAAGCCTCAAACTCCAGTGCAGCTTTGAAAAAACCTAACGTGACCTTGCCACCAAGCCAACGCAGTCCATAACTTAGGCAGCCAGTGCTCAGAATCCTCACAGGTAAATGAGGACAGGCAGAAATCAGGTGCTGAGTTCAGCCTGTGTGCCCTTTAAGGCCAGCAGTCCCATCCAAATATCTGATTTTATTTTCTGGGGACAGGGGACTCTGCCACAAGGTCACTCAAACAACAGGGAGGTTCCAAAGACTCAGACCCAGGCAGTCCCAGCACTGGGACAGCAGAGGAGGTGTTCATCAACCACCTCCACTGCCCTCTGCTTTTACTGACTTGAATTTCAGTGGTTAACCTGCTGCTCCAGGCTCTGCTGCAGCCACAGAGCAGAGGGGTAAAGGCTGCTGGTTCTTGGGACAGCAATTCCTTTGCTGTCAACCAGCAACACCCAATTACTGAGCCCACACCCAGCTCAGGAAGCCCTGGGGATGGGGATGGGGAGAGGCAGAGAGCATCTGGGGAAGAAACCTCCTTCTTCACTTGCTCCTTCAACTTTCCCTTCTGGCTCTGCCCCTGGGGCAGAGCAGCCCTGGCTCTGACCCACTCCAGGCACCTGCAGGACTTCCAGAAGTGACAGGAGCCATTCCTCACCCTGCCTCCCCCCTTCTCCATCAGCCCAGCACACTTACTGCAAACACCAGCATTAGGCAGCAAGAGCAATCGAGACCCCTCTGAGGAGACATTGCCAAGCACCATCCAGTTTTATTAAGAGTATTGATCGTGATTTATTTGTGCCTGGGAGAGATTACAGTTCCATCCCTGCACAGTATTATGTGGCCGCTGTATATACTGATTTTTTTTCAGGAATGATGGATTATATCTTCAGAAGTGATTCATTAAGAGATCCTTCCCCACGAAAAATCTCTGAGAAGCCTTTTTCGAATCCTTTAATAAAATCCAAAGAAAAGGTTTTAGCAGCCATAAAGTCTGAATTTGCCCCCATTCTTTTATTGTTTGGGTGAACATGAACCAGAACAAGGCATAAGGTACTTTGTCCTGTTATTGCACAATTCCACAGGATCCAAGGGCTGGCTCTATTAGAGTAATGGACTCCTCAGCAATTTGTACCCATTTTCCCCTGCTGTACATCAGCCCTGCTAAGTGGCCCTGCTGCAGATACCCAAGACCTCATTGCTGGACCTTCCCCAGAGCTCCCAGCAGCTCCACAAGGAACCACTCCCACCCTGCTGTGGAAGGCATTTGCAAAGCTCATCTTCCCAGGACAATTCTCCCAGACAGGAGCTGTGGAATTGAAAACCAAGGAGAGGTTTATTCATGTTGTGTATTATTGATGCTGAAGGTGCTGCATCCTTCAGCAGTGCAGTCAACTTCATTCTTCCACGCTCTTGACCCAAAAGGCAATTATTTGTTCCATTTTCCTCTTTCAGTTGAGCTCAAAGAAACCAATCAAGCATTAAGGAGCTTGCACGCACCTTAAATGATGATGTACACTCTAAATTATTTTATGTACAAACTCATATAAATCCCAAATACAAAAGCACTGCTGGATTTTATACATTTGCCTCTTCAGGAGCCAATTGCTGCTCTCTACAGCTGGAACTGGAACTGCAGTTTAGCACAAAGCAGCTGGCTCCCAGCAGTCTGGGGGGCTTAGGCCTCCTCAATAACTCTGAAGAAAAAGCCTTGATAAAAGGGTTTGAATCAGCTTCATCCAAGCGTTTGAAATGATGAAAAAATGAAGACAGAAGAGACAATTTGCTGTCAGCTGACTGATCACTTAACAATATGACAGAAATAGTAACTCTGAAATCATCAGCACCGGGCTGCCAGTGTCAGAACAAAAGCATTTGTCCAGAGATATCTATAGCTGTGTCTGCTTACAGCTTTTGTTGGAAATAACATTCCTCAGGAAAGCTGGATTACTCTGCTTGGGGCTTTACTGCTGTTTTCTCTTATTTATGTATAACTTTTGATTTTTTTTTTTTTTTTAATGTTAAATAAAACAACTGAATCAAAAAGAGAACTTTCACCACTGGGTCTGCCAATAGCAGTTCTGAGAGCTTTGACTGTGGCCCTGAGAAGAAGAAAGATCTTCAGAGTTCCAGAGTGCATGCAAATTAATATCCATCCACAGCCCTTCTAATCTCTTCTCTGCAGAGCTCATCGGTCCAGCATGGAGCAAACATCACCAGTTTGAGATAAAAGAGATCAAAACTTCCAGTCCTGTTGCTATTACTTCATCCCCACCCCCAGTCCAGTGCATCCCTATGTACATCCTTGTGCCAGGGTGGGAACAGCAGTGAAGGAGGCACCAAAAGTTTTATATTTCCATGTGTCACATGAAATCTTCATTTTCCTGAGAAAGAGCACAGGTAGTTCTGAAAGATTTCGAGGTTTCATATGTAATAAAGTAATTTGTCACCTCCAACTTAGACATGAAACCATCGTCCATCTTGTGGATCATATTTAGAACTTCAGATACTGAGAAGTCCTTTACAGAAGCTACAGGAGTTAAAAAAATCAACCTTTGTAGGAGGAAAATCATATAGCATACATATACATAGGGCAATAGCATAGATGCTTTTGGTGGAATTTTTTTTAAGGTTTTATATCAAGAAATATAATAGACAGTAGGATATAGATATCAACATGTTAGCCCTCCTCAGGGAAGCAGAGTTTGGGAAGGAGTCAGCTACCTGGTGGTTTGTCATAAAAAATAGAACAGAAACCTAAAATTAGATCTCCTCCATGTCAGCCTCAGCAGGAACCCATCAATCTGTTTAATGACAACAACTCACACCACCAAACAAACAAAACCAATAATTCAGTGAGCTCTGGTGCAACCTCAGCAGCCCCCCCAGCTCCTGTTGGAGCATCCTGTGAGAGGTCCCACTGAGCTCCTGGGGATGCACCTCGTGCCCCAGGAACCAGCCCCAAACCCAACCTGTGTGTGCCCCTGCCTCACACAGAAAAACAGGAACTTATTCATTGCCAGGGAACTTTATGAGCCACAACTCCAGCAGGGAATAACTCCTCATCCCTGGGTAGCCACAGCACTGCCCAAGCTTTGCACGTCCCTGCCCAGGGGGAGGAACTGAGCCACCAACTGAGGCTCCTCCAGGAGCCCAAATATTTGCCCTGCCTCAGGCCTTGTGTAAGCAAATTATCAGCTTATATATACACTTGACTTCGTGCAATTAAGCTTCCCCTGAATACCTAATCTTTGTGAAAGCTCATTACCACAGGATTGCTGCTTCAGATCAGAGAGGGGATGTACAGAAAAAGCTCCATGTTGCTGTATCTCCAACTGAAATACCTCCCAGAAGGAAATCAGCAGAACACAATTTCTAGCTCAATCATCTTTCTTTGTGCCCCCAAATATGTGTTTTACTTGGAGTGAAGCCTCTCAGGTTGGGTTTTGTTACCCACACCTCCAGTGTCAGCCTTGGAGCAGGGACACACAGAGCCACCCCCTGAGAGAGCCCAGCACAAAAGTGACCTAAGCTCTCCAGCAAGATACTTTGTCAATACTTCAAAAAAAAAAAAAATAAAATAAAAAAAAAATATATATATATATATTATTGGGCATGCTGTTAAATCCCCTCCAGTTTGCACACCCTATTATTTTGCTGGCAGAAGTGCCATTAATCCAAAGGGAACTCCCTTGCTATCTGGCTGCTGCTTTCTGCCAGGAACATGCAGTTGCTTCCTAACTCCCAGGGAGAACTTTTAAGCCTAACCCAAGCTTAATGACTAATAAAAAAACCCCAAAAAACCCAGAGAAACAATCAAATAAACACAACCTTATGTCCCCAACACAGTTATGTCCCCTAACTGCTTCAGAACCATGGACATGTTCATGGCTCCCGAGCACCAGGCTGTCACCAGCCCTGCTTTTCACCTGGAAAAAAAGGCCAAGGGAGAACAAAAGATTTTCCCCTCCAACTTTTCCCCTCAGCAGAAACGTTGCTGTTTGTTGATCCCAATTGGTGGCAATCTTGAAATGGGGAAAGAAAAAATAATTATTGAGAGACAGAGCCAAGCTGCTGGGCACCTGCAGCACCCGAGGGAAGGCTCTGGTAGTGTCCCCACTGCTCTTTTTTCCCCCCCCTCTTCCTTGTTTTTGAAATTCCAGCTTTGGGAAGCCCAACCTGTTCCTCTGCAGAGCTGTAGCAAAGGCTGAAGATGAGCCAGAAATTCTAATAAAAGTAACCCAGCCAACCAGGAGTACTCAGACTGGTTGTTTATGTGGATAATATTTTTCTACCCGAGAAAGAGATAAAAAGTAGAGCTGGTGATTCTGGCTGGGTTGTTTCAATTAAAACTAAAAAAATCAAAAGGAGCAGCCAGAGAGCAGAGGAAGTCAGCACCATCTGACCCAGCACACATTGAGGTCATGATACAAACACAGCCCCCCAGCTTCTTTTCTGGGTTATGCTTCTCTCCCAGGAAGGTCACTGATGATAAAGGCTGGTTCAGCCTTTGCTTTGCTGAGGAAAAAGCTGGCACAAAGCAGTGAAATTATCCTTTCTTGTCCCCTGGGGAACACCAGGAACCTCTGGAGCCCCAAAACTCCTCCTGTACAATCCTGCACCTGTTCCCAGGGGAGACCAGAGGGGCTGAAGCTCCTGTCTTCCAAAAAAAACCCAAAAAAATAAAAACGGCCCAACCAAAAAAACAACTAAAAAAAAACCACTGAAAAAACCAAAACCCCCCCCAAAAAAAACCAAAAAAAACCCTCAAAAAAAAACCAACCCAAAAAAACCCAAAAAACCCCCAACCAAAAAACCAACCCAAAAACACCCCAAAAGACCCCCAAAAAACAAAAAAACCCCAAAAAACCCACCAAAACCAACAAACCAAATAAACAACCCCTCCCCCCAAAAAAAAACAAAAAACAAAAACCAACCCACCAAAAAAACCCTACTCCTGCCTTCACAGGGAGCTCCTGCTGGGTCCCATCACAAAGATATTGAAGCCAAGATCATATCCTCCAGCTCCAGGGGAGAGGCCATTCTGACTTACACGCTTTTTAATCGGTTTTCTAAATGTCATCTTGGTCCCCAGGATCAGAAATTCAGTATCTCAGCAGCAATCTGTTTCAGACTTCTCATGAAAGTGCTCCCAGCACTCCAGCAGGGTGAGATTTAACACCAGCCCCTCTGAAGTGTCCTGCAGGTACTGATGCCCAGCACCCCCACCTCTCCACCACCTTTCCTCCACCAGACCACACGAGGGATGCTCAGACCCATTTTGCCAGGCAAGTGTTTCAAGTGGTGTAACTTACAGATAACATGCTGGAGAGAATAATTTCCTGATTAAAAAAAAAGAAAAAAATTTTAAAAAAGGGCTTCTAGAAATTATTTTGTGAGGCATCCGTTAGGTAGTGATATAAAAGGGATGTTTTTCTCTTAATGTGTAGATTTTTTTCAGGGAAATGTATTTGATATCAAATCACAGGAGACCCAGCTTCTGAGATTTCCCTGAAGAAAGAGCAGGTGTTAATCTAACAACCAGTATCATGCTGAGCTCGGAGAATTCAGACCCAGCCATGAATTTGCACGGGGAAACTGAGTATTGGGGAATAACAATGAGAGAAGTTGTTGCTAAAAAGTACAATTAAAAGGGCTCCAATATTGTCTCAGTAGGCAGGAGCCTGCCACATCCTGCAGCACAGCTAATTTGAGGCAACGTGCAGAGCATTGAACTATTTTTTGCAGTTCTGGACAAGCAGGATTCAGAATTACTTTTAGTTACCAGCAATACATCCCAATCCCTGCATATTAACTTAAGGATAAATAATGAAAAATAACATTATTCTTATTTTCCTGCAGTGTGACTGCTCATAGGTGTCAGGAGTTGATTTATTCCAGCTCCCACTTTGATTCAGCTCCAGCCTTGGAGGAGTTTGACTGCAGACCCCCAAACAAGAGACCACAAAGGGTGCTGCTGTTTACCCAAGAGAATCAAAACATTCCAGACCAAGAGAAGTCAAGTTCTTGAGACTTACACAGCAGAGCAGGAATTTTAGAGGCATCTGTCTCAAACAATTCCATGTAGGAGATCCATAAGGATGGGGATGCAGTGCCAGTGGCACATCCCATCTGGTACAGGGGAGAAGCTCCTTTATGACACCTGTAGGATCCTCCCTTTTTCTTTTCAATTGGTTTTAAAATCAAATTTCTTATGAATGATACAACTGTTTTGTTTTTTCTTCTGCAAGATTTTCCATTCTGGACCTCACGTGCAATTAAAAGTTTTCTATGTGAAATGCCAACAGAGAATTTCTTTGTTCACAAGGAACTTAAAGCACAGCCACAATAAATCAATGAAAGGGTCAGTCTAAAAACAAGGAGAAAAGGGGAAGCAGCCTATAACAAACAGCAGTGAACTGTAAAAATCAGAATTAGGGTGGTGAGCTCTGTGCCAAGGATGTGAAAGCCATGGCAGGGCAAGCAAGAAATTCTACATATCCATGACAATTCAAGGCATCCTTGTGCTGCATCTTGCAATAAAATTACAGAAAACACATCCCCTGTCCTTCTGCAAACCAGGAATCTGTCCCAGTCCTTGGGTATTGCCAGGAAGAGTTCCCAAGCACAGAGCCTGGGCAGCAGCTGCCACCCAGCAGGAGCTCCCAGAGACCACAACTGAAACCAAAAGCCCATGGCTGGAAACTTTCATGCCTGTCTACATTTCTTTTTTCCTTCAAGGCTAGACCAAAGGAAACTATATATTTTTTTATTATTATTTCCTCACAGAGTCTGGGCCTGGAATCCATAATATCTTTTCCTATCAGAAGTTTCACAGAAGTAATAAGAAAAGACACTGATTTTCACAGGGAAAGATTTTTCTAATTGAAGCCTTTAATAAAAGTGTTTGTGTTTTCAACTCATTTTAATATAGCTGCTCTTTAAAGAAGAAGAAAAAAGAACAACAAAAAAAAAAAACAAACCAAAACCACAACCACAGACAAACAAAAAACCCACAAAACAGGAGGATCATGCAGCTTGTGGTACTCAAAGGCCACAGAAATCCAGGACATAAATAACGTGGCCTCTGCAATCTCAGCTCCATCACCCAAGGCATCTTTTTCCTCCCCAGCTCTGTAACCACACCATCCCTGTTTGCCCTTCTGCTTCTGCCCCCTGAGCACCCCACCTGAACCCTTTGTGCTGCACGAGGATGTGCTCAATATTTTGGGTTTGCCTCGTTTTCCAGCGTGTGTGTCTGAGGCCTTATCTGCTGCCTACTGTCCAAACACTGCTCTGAATAAAGAATTTTTCATTTCCTTTGGGCTTTTCTCTGCTGTTTGTCACTTTCTGACTGCTTCACAACATTAATTAAACTGAGGAGGTGAAGCAGTGGTATTATCTCTGCTGTGCACATGGGGTACTGAGGCAGGGAGAAGTCAGAAGGAAAGTTAGCCCTAAAATTCACAGAAAACACCGTGCTTGAAATCCCAAGTACAAAGAGAACATTGCCTCTCAGTGGCAGCATCTCAGAGACCTGGGCAGGAGCCACGGGTCCTGGGTGAGTGGAGAACAGAGAGGAAAAGCTGGGGCTGGACACAGAACATGTGTTTATTTATGTATTTATTTATTTCCATTCACCAAACTTTGAAAGTTTAAGTGCACGACACCAGCTTGAAAACTTCAGGAGTTACAAACTCTGAAGTTTCCTGGGCTCAGCATCACAGCTGTGGGACAGGAATTTGAAGCCAGGCAGCCCCGGGGCAGTGCTAAGGGATCCAAACTACAGGTTTCTGTGCTGATAAGGAGGCAAAGCACTCCCCAAATTCACATAACTGAGGGCTCAATTCCCCCTCGTGTCCCCACGGGTGCCTCTGGAGCATTGCACACGGGTGCTGGGGATGCTCTGGAAGAAGGGAGGGAGGGATCCCCACCCTGCACCCCAGTGCTCAGCTTTACAACAGTTTGTGTTACCAGAAGAAGGGGAAAAAAAAAAAAAAAAAAAAAAAAAAAAAAAAAAGGAAAAAAAAATCCAATTTGACCTTTACAGCTCTGGAGCAATTGAAAGGGGGGGGGCAGAGAGATCATCCAACAGGGCTGGGCCAGACCTGAATGTTATGGGCAAAATAAAGGGAATTTTATGCATGAATTTCCAGAAGTTGGCATCTGCACCAGAGGCAGGCAAGAGCTGCTCAGAGAATAACCTGTAGGACCTAGAAAAGTCAAGCTAGATATGACTCCAGAAGGGAGCTTGCCATTTTTATTTTTTTTTCCAGCTGTAAACACATTGAGTATTATTACAAATTCTCTGAGGCTGCTATGGAATGCAATTCTGTTCCTTCCTGATGCAGTGAGTGCCTCCCTTAAACAAATTGATCTGATAAAAGGCACCCAAACTAGAGGCAACTCTTGGTGCCTGATTGTGTCTCTGCAGGTAACAGAGGAATTTCTGAATGCTCTGGGAACTGATCTCCCCCTGACAAGACACTTACATGGCTTGGGGTGCATGTCTGGGGCTTTATCTTTTGAAAATACAGAATTCAAAAGCCAACAAAAAGAAATTATAAAATAGAAAGGCAAAATCCTTAAAATGCATTCAGAAGGTGATGGTTTAAGGGCTTAAATTGTCAAAGAAACACCACAACAATCTCTCTGAAAGTATTTCTACCTTGCTACCCGTAACCCTGTAATCAGTTCCAGCATTCTCTACAAACTGCTATTAAAAACTTAGCAAGTTACTGATTACAAGACAATGCCTCAAGTAATTCCCTTAACAGTGTGTCAGCTGCACAAATATTTTAACAGCCAGTGGCAAGCTCCCCAGCAATACATATATATATATTTATTAATTTCAACCCTTCAGGCTGGGGAGGGATGGATAAGGGCACTGTCATTTAGGGCTGTAATTAATCATCCCGGACACTTCCTTGTCAGGGAACATAAATCAAGCAGCAAAGTGTTTCTCCTATCCCAGTGATTTGTAGCCAGCATCAACAGTGACAAAATCTCATGCTTGTCAGTAACTGATAAAGATTTTATCTACCTTTGACACCTCAGATGCAGGACTGCTTCACATGAGTGCCCTCCACCTCTGAATTTATTTTCTGGATGCAGAGCACAGCCTTTAAAAAAATATTAGGAGTGTAACAACAAGGCTGAAGAGAGAGGTTGCCAAATGCTGAAATACCAAGGTTCTCAAGAAAAAAACGTGGTCCATCAGGACTATCAAGGCACCACAAATACAGGTTAGAAATGGGATGGAGCAAATGCCCATTTGCAGGAAGGTGTCACATAGAATCATAGGATCATGTGGGCTGGAAAAAACCTTTAAGATGTTTTATCCATAATGCTTAGGAGAGTTGCATTTGGAGAGAAGCAAGAGTCACAGCAACAGCTCCTCTGAAATGGATTGAGATGCTTGAGCTGCTTAAAAATTATTGTTCAAATGTTGTTAGACATTGGAACTGCCCCTGGCTTATTCGACAGCTCTCCCATCCCCATCCCCATCCCCACCAGATGATTCTGCTCCTACCCAAAGCATCAGCTCCCAGTAACACCAGTGCCCATAACCACCTGAATTCCTGGGGTACTGAATTGCAGCTGGATGCTGGGCCACCTTTTGGACTCTGAGTGGTACCTAAAGCTCCTCACCCCCCCTGGACACAGCTCAGCACTAAACCCTCTGGTCCCCAAATACCTGGGATCTCTCAGCACTGAAATTCTGCCACCTCCACACCCAACTTCTCTCTCAGCCTGAAAATTCCCTGCCTCCAATCAGACCTCAGTACCCTGATTGCAATCTACCCCAGGAAGCAAACAAAACAAAAAGGCAGAGTAAAATTTCCTATTCAAACCCAGAATTCTATCAACAATCCGTGGAGCAGAAAAGGAGATGTACAAGAGGATTGCTCTCTGTACTCCAAATGCTCAGGGAGAATTCTGCCCACAGGCAGCTACAAGCCCAGCCTGGGATGATAATCCAGTTGTAAAATGCTGAGCACCAAACATGCCTTCAGCTTGAGATAGGAGCTTTCTCCTCCAAAGCACAATTTACATTTCAATTCTTAGCGGAGGGAATCAAATACTAAAAAATAAGTGTCAAGGTTTTCTTCTTCACCCAATTTTTTCTTAATTAGATTCAAGTGTTTTGTCTTACCATTTCACACTTTAACTGCTTTCTGAAAATTAAAAAAAAAAAAAGTGTTTATTTATTCATGATATCTAACAACTGGGAAGTGCCTCAAATTGCTTTTGTTAAGAAAATAAGAGCAGGCTGTTTACATTTACACAGAAACTAGAAGGAAATAAATCCCCTCTAATGCAGTAAGTAGCAGATACTGGTGATGAAACCCAGCAAAACCACACACAACCCACATTGCTCTCCTGGATTTTTGTCCTCACTCCAGAGGGAACAGAGCCCTCAGGACCCACCTCCATGGGAATGGGGGGCTGGAGACCACCTGCCCATGGCCCAGAAATCACTTTGAACTCCCACACTAAAAAAAAATTTCTTTGACTCACAAACATGGATGCTGGGCTCCTTAGAGAGGTTAACTACAATATTTCTGAAATTTTCTGGCCACCAAAATGAAAAAAAAAAAAAAGTTTCTTCAGCAATGAAATAGAGTTTCCTCCAAGAAAATACCTTCTATATACGTGATGAGTTTGAGGAATGTCAGTGATAAATCTGGCAGGTGCAGTGTGCACCCTTCACCAGGTTTCAGTGCATTTTATCTATTTCATTCTTTCCTTGGATGGCTGCTAGGACAAAGGATGGGTATTGCCAGAGGTTGTGATACACAGACTCTGAGCAAATAAATATTTTAAGTGGTACAGAAAACATTTCAGTTGTTGCCCAGCAACATTGTGTTTTGTTCTGGCAAAGGACAGAGTAAGAACAAAGTTAACTGACTTAACTTCAGTTAATATAAATAAACAATTAAGTAATAAGACTTCCTGCAGGAATCATACAAAAACCCTGATGCCTGCCCTTGAAAAATGCTCAAGTTATCAAAGCACTTCATCCCACAACCCAAATTCCTCCATTTCTGTCCCAAATTCTGCAGGTGAAGGGGAATCAAAGCCAGTTTGGACTCCCCAAGCTCAGCTGCAGCTCCAAACTCTTGCAGAACCAGATGTGTTAATAACTCCCAGACCACTCGAGTTCATTGGTAATCCAGAAAAAAAACAACTATTTCTGCACCCGGGTTTTGTACCCTATTTTGTTTCTGGAAGAACTTAAGGCTGCACATTTTCAGCCAACCTGCTGAGGCCACATGTGAGCTGGTACCAACCCCCTCCAGCTGATCCCATTACACAGAGAATTTGACTCATCAGATCTTGTTAGAGTTAAATGTGCTGCTAATTTGTGAAATATTTTGCCTGACCTGTCAAATGAACTGAATACTTCCCTGCTCTCTTCTTTTTAGCACGATAACTAATTCCAAGTCATTTCACTTCATTAAAAAAAATCACTTCATTAAAACCCAAAGTTGCTCTGGAGAACAAGAGCTGTGAGGGCTCACACTGCATCAAGCATCAGCTTCTCAATGAAGCAGCCAAATGACAGCAAAAGATAGAAAATCATTAATTTGTAAATGATCCTCTAGTACCTGTTGATTTATTTTTCAGGTATTTTACACACATCTTTTTCTTGGTTTTGTTTTTCATGAAAAAACCCACTCAGCAGCTCAATGAGAGCCTCTAGGTGACCCCCCCACCAAAAAAAAAAAAACAAAAACCAAAAGAAAAACCCCCAAAACATGGGAGGGTGCTCAGAAGAGAAGAGGACAGCCCAGCCCTCCCTGGGTAGCAGATGGAGAAGCCCCTCTCCAGCATCAGCAGCTGAGAAAGCAGAATTTAGTTCATATTTAACACACCTTCAAAGCCCCAGGAATCACCCCAGCCACATTTCCTCCCCCAGCCACTGGTCCTGATCCACCTCTTCCAGTCCAAAAGCACAGAGCTACCTTCCCAAAACTTCCAGAAAGAAAAGGAAAAGCACAATTAAATAACAATGACATTTCAGGAGACCCCAACAGCCTCAGCCAGCTACTAAATGCCATTCCTAAGTGAGGCAGTGTAAAGGGGAAAGGAAGAAAAAGCCCCAAGCAAAACAATTTCCCCCTGGCCAAAGAGGCAACAACTGAGTGAAGGATTTTAGTTTTCCCCTGATAACACAACATGTTTTTATCAAATAATTCAAACCCTGATACATAAATAACAACACCAAGAAAGAAGAAAAGGTGAGAGCATTTTTAGAAGTCTGACACACTCCCAGAGCCCTTAGCAATTACCTTTGGAAAGGCAGGAAGACTGGAAAAGGTCCTTGGCTACAGGGAAAGAGCAAACCATGTCCCAGCTCAGGAAGAAAAGGAGGAGCAGGGGGCAGGGAACTCTTTATGAGCCAGCTCAGCATCCTCCCTGCAGGTTTGGTCCCAGCTGGGTGCAAAACCCCTGCCATGGGTTTGTTGGGAATCAATCCCAGCTGGTTTCCTTCTGTAGCCAGGGAACAGGAGCAGTGGTGGAAGCAGCACCATGCCTGGCATTGGGATGCTCTCCCAGGGGCTCCCCTGCTTTAGAAAGCTTTAAATCTCAATTTTAAATCTTAATCCTGAGGAGCCAGAGCTTCACTAATAAAATCTAAAACTTTTAAAGGCAATGAAACTCCCTGCCTTTTAGCAGTTTTGCTGGTAAAACCCAGCTTAACCTTAGGAGAGAAATGATTAATTAAAAAAAATGATGTTCTGTATTTTTCCCAGAGGTATTTGCCATACCATTCCTCCAACCTTTAATCCCTGTCACAAAGCTAAGAAATAGAATTGCAATTTAATTAAAGATATGTTAGGATGGGAAGATCTGCTTCCAAATGAGAACTGGGGCATGCACTGAGAACTAAAATAAATGTCCTGAAGCAGACACACAGGAGGGAGCTTTGCTCATAGACTTATGCTGGTGACATGAAGCTCTTCCATTTCATGTGGCATCCTGATAAAAAGAGCTAAGAGTGAGCCAAAAACCCATCATTGCATGTGGCAATCCCAAGTTACATCAGTGTGAGGAGTTTTCATTGACATTTATTTGGGCAACTTCACAGCAGAAAGAGCTCAGGAGCTTTCTTTTCTCTGGTGCTTTTTCTCGAAGTGTCTCCTGCTCATCACAAGCAATTGGGTGTCTCTTCCCCATCAGGAATAAAAAGCAATTCACTTCAGCCAGGCTTCCAAATTATATGGGAATCATATTTATAACGAGTTCCTATTATTTGCATGCTTTTATTAGAGCAAGAATCTCAGCACTGAGGAACAGAGTGTTCCTGGAGACTTCTGCTTCAGAGCTGCAAACCTTGAAGGCAATCTCTGAAATATGTAATTTACAAAATTACTGTAATTGATGTAACTGTTATATTGAGAGGTGTATAAGTTCAGAAACCTACTATATAATGCATTTCTGTTTTAAAAATGCTATCTTCCCTGGAAAAATGGAGCAGAGCTAATAACCTGTCTTTCACCAGCAGCCCATGTCAAGCAAGTGGCAGGGCCAAGCTGCAGTGCTTGCTGAACATGTCATTTTCTCATTTGACAAGCAGAGAGATGAAATAATTCAAATTAAATAAAAATTAGACCAAGCCTTTATGCAGTCACCAACCTTTTCAGAGGTGTGGAAATTCACTTGCCTTGGAATAACACGGTACCTGGCAGCTGCCTGGAGAACCAAAGGGAGATTTTCTGTGGGCAGGGGATACAAATCCCTTTATTTTAAGGGGAAAACTTTTTACTCCTTCCACTCTGTCCCAGGAAATACAAAGACCAAAGAGACCTCAGTTGCTGCTGCGTTACTCTTAACCGGTTAAGCTGTAAGGAATGGCAGTGTGAGTCAGTGAAAAGGTGGTCACCATTAAAATAAAAAATGGTAGCAGGCCTGTGGCATACACAAGTAACAAAAACTTTGATTTCATTTTATGGGAAACTACAGTCACACCTTTAAAACATTTACTGAACTGGCATGTTTGTACTACCAGCACTGTCTTAAACCTTGTTCAGAAACCTCTGCTGCTTGCACTGCCTCTTGTTCATTGACTTGCATAAAATAATTGGCCCTATAATTTTATACCTGTCAAAAATCCAGCACACGGCATTGACTAATTGGTATTTTGTGTGCTCAGAAAGGTATAAAATCAATTTAAGCACTCTAGAAATCAACACATTCTTTTTTCAAGCTGCAGAACAGTAAATATAATTATGTTTACTACTGCTTTGGCTTTAGTCTTTTGGGGAGAGGCAGGTTGCTTATGTCATATATAATCTTTTAACAACTCTGAAACCAAACCTGTAAAGTGCTTCCATCCCCCCTGCCTTGCTCAGAGCCCTTGGTGCCTCAGCTTCTGCCTCAGCTTATGGTTTGCATGAGTTCTGAAAGGATGCAGCCCCTCAGCCCACTGAATCCCCAGCAATTTGCATTTTCCTCCCCTGGTCTTCATATCCTGTGCCTAAATCACAGGACTTTAAAAAAAAAAAAAATTAAAATCCCTACGTTTTTTAAGGTTGATATCTGTGAGTAGGTGGTGAGGTGCATACAAAGTGTGGAAGAGATGTGGGAAACACTGGGAAACACTCCATGGGTTTTGTGCCTCATCCCATCTCACCACTGGCACGTGCAGAGCAGGAAATTAAATTATTTTCTTCTTCTTCTTCTGGCTCCTGTTACCCTTCTCTACTACTGACTGCTCTCACTGAAACAAGCAACAAAACTCCTCTGAAAACATTTTTCATTAATGCCCAGAAAGGGATGAACAAAGCTTGAAGTGTTACCATCACATCTCCTGTCTGTGCATTTCAAAATCCAATTGCTAATTTTCCTGTGTCTTTGGGCAGGATGTTTTTCTTCTCTGAAGGAAACGTTTCCAAGTGCTCCTGACTGGGGGATTTATTGGCAATTGAAGTGGATTCCTGTAGATGCAAGAAAAAAAGGCAAAGCCAAAGTAGTTACAAACTGAAATGAGAATGTTGGTTTTATCAGGGAAAAAGAGGAGGATGCCTTTCACTGCAGAAAATGCTTCCACTGGGCAAGTGGGTGAGCACAGGGTTCTGCAGCTTACAATAATAACCTTACAGTAATAGTTTTGAGATAAAAAAGACAAGCAAGGGCACTAATGACCTAAGGAAACTACAAGTTATGTTCATTGTTAAATCAGTTCCTGTCTCTGAGCTATCACAGCTCCAGCAGAAGCTGAAGTCAGCATCAATCCTAAAAAGAAACACCCCAAGGACCCTCCTGGTGACAGAAGGTGAGGGATGAGCCCTCACCACTTCACTACCCAATCCTATTTTCGTTAGTTTTGTTTGGTTTTTTTAATATAAAGAGATCTTCTCACTGACATGAACCTGAATTGCCAGGTCACAAACCCCCCCTGGTACTGGAGCACTGCTCCATGGAATTGCTTTTGCCCATCCAGAGGTGCCACTCTCTGAGAGCCAGGACCTGCTCCATAGGGATGGATCCTTGGGAAGAAAACCTATCCCTGCCATGCTCCCTGATCTAACACAACATAATCTCTCCTCTTTGTATTTGCTGTCTTAATACATTTAAGCAATTAATCCATAACATGACAAAGGCAGCATGAAAACAGACTTACAGCTTAGTCTTAATAAGCATTAATATATTTGTGCTGGTTTTGGCAGGCCAGCCTTCTACTAATACTTGGCTTCCCAGATTACATCCATGAAAATTAATGATCTGTCACCAGACTTGCCTGTGTTCTAATGAAGTAGTTAGTCAAGTACCAGTAAAGTCAGGTGTAAGAAGCTGCCTCTTCCCATTTGCAGTAAAGCCTTTCTCCCTATCTGGCTAACAAATTAAATTAGTTGAGAGTAAAAATTTAATTACTGTCATGCACCATCTTTTTATTTGTGATCAAATAAGCATGTCTCTGTGAGCTTTGCAGTCCCTTGCTCTACTGAGATGGGAGAGAAGGAATATAAACCCAGCTGGGTATCAGAACAGATTTGTAATTATTGGTTTCTACAGGAAAAAAAAAAATCTTTAGAAAAAAAATCTTATTTGTTTCATTTAAAGGAAAAAGACTCATTCATCAGAGTGCAGCTGATTTCTGTCTAAATCAGAGGAACATAATGGTGTCTGTCCAACATATCCTTGAGCCAGAGGGACAATGGGTGAACAACCAAATTCCCTTTCTGCAGAGTTCTCTCCAGTATGTGAGAGAGGGTGGGGGACCAGAGGGGCAGTGACCTGCAGCACCCACTAAAGCATCCTGAGAGCAATGGGGACTTTGGAATTATAAGGGGGAAAAGAGTCTTGTTAAGGGACTGGGGCAAGGACATGGGAATTAGACCCAACCAAGGGCTCATACACACAGAGCAGGAGCTCTTTGCAATCCAAGTCCTGCCCTGGGGCTTGGTGAAGTGCAGCAGAGGGGTTTGGAGCACATTACCCAGGGATGAGTGCTCAGAGACTTCCCTGCAGCAGAAGTTGTGCCATGAGGCTCCCATCTGCACCCTACCAGCCAGCCTCGAGGGCCCTTGCTGCCAGCTCTCTGTTATTTTGGTGTGAAAGCTTAAAAAAAACCCATCTCCTAGGGATCAAGAATAGCATCATGAAAAAGAAAATAACATCCAATCCCACGCTGGGGAAATGAGACAGAAAAATATGTCTGAAGAGGTCAAGCTGCCCATGGGGGCTTTGCTTGGTTCAAGTCAAAAGAGCAAAGAGGGACTTGTCCCCTGCCAGGCCATTGGAACCCAGGTGCAAGAGAGGTTCTATTTCCTTATTCCTGGATGCTTTCTATCATTTGTTAAAAATGTGATAACAAAGGGCTTCCTTCTGCCCCCTCTCACATGGCTACTCATCTCCTGGTAACTCCAAGAATCCCCTGATGGCCTCAGTGGGATGCAGAACAGCAGCAGCAGAGCTCCAGAGCTTTTCCTTCCAGCTCTGTGAGGAGTCAGACAGCAAACTTTTGGGCACTGAAATGCAAAACATTCTCTTTACCCCTTGAGTGCAGCCCAGGCAATCCTGCTGCTGTTTCTGTCTCTGATAATCAGCTCACCTGGAGACTGAAAATCAAGGCCAGGCAGTGCAGCAGAAGCAGATATGCAAATTCCTGCTCCATCCCTGTGGCTCCCCTTATGGTCCCTGATGTTCCAGCCATGCTCTGAATTAACAATTTCTTCTGGACTTATTTTTATGACACCAGTGGTGATATTGTCTGAGTGTTTCACACGCTTGTACTACATTTATTTGAAGTCTCTAGGGTGCAGGTGGTGTTATTAACCCCACCAAAGCCCAGACTGAAAGGTCACAGATGCCCCCAAAGCTGGGTGAGGACTCCAAGGTCTAAATATCAGATTTTTCAGAGTATTTATCATTTTATACTACCTGACAAGCAGAGAGCAGCATGCAGGTGTTCTGACTGGAGCTGCCAGGTGGTGGAGAGGACCAGGGGAACAGGAACCTGTTACCCAGCCTCTCAGTATTGGGGCATTAGAACCAATAATAAAAATTACAGAGAATAATTTAAAAATCAGCTTCCATCTCACCGATTCTCAGGGGGAAAAAATCCAGTCCAAACCCACCTGTTTTCTAAAAACACCTCTAACACCTTGAGCAAACATCAGCTAATCTGGGCAGGACAGCAAACACTTGGTGTTTACACAGCAGAAGTGAAGCAGTAGGGGAAAAAAATGGGATTTTTGATATTCTCCTCTACTTCCACCAGCAAAAGCACAACAGTGTATTTTTAAAAAACTGCTTCTTTGTGAATATGCATGAAACCTGGGTAGCAGTGTGGAAACAGCTCTTCCTTCAACAGGTAGCTCACTTCTCACACAAATAAGAAAAAACCCAGCATTTTAAAATTATTATTTGTTTTTAAATAGCCACAGCACATGCCATTATCTAAACTCAGGCAGAATATATTGCTAAATACTGAGCTTTGAGATCCTGCAATTCATATCACCCCAACAAAGGTCCCACAAAGCCAAGGAGCAATCCAGGAAACCAACAAGTGCCCCAGAGCTACACGTCAGGGCTGGATAAGAGTACAGAAGCCCAGCTTCACAGGGGGAAACTCCTTCTCCCAGCATCTTCACCTCCAGATCCCACCCCCCTGCATCCCTCCCACAGCCCTTCTGGACCAGGCACTGCTCCCAGGCTTCCTGGGGGAATGGAATCCCAACCCAAAGCTCTGGAAGAGAGAGGAACCACCTGAGACCATCACTGCAGACCCTGCTGTGCCAGACAGAAATTCCCAGCTTAGATGACACCACTCCTTTGGAAGATGTCATATGGCCCCTTCAGCTTTTTTGCTGTCCTGGTCTAGGACCAGGCACTGGACTGGAGCTGCTGGGAGCTCATGTCCTACCTGGTGTGCTGCATGTGCTGGGACCACATCACCAGGAGGTGGGGACCCCAGCAGGGACCCTGCCTCCAGAAATCTCCTTTCAGCAGCAGCTCTGTGTCAGGCATGCACTGTGCTGAGAACCTTCACTCTGTGATTTATGACAGTCATTACAGCCAAAGCAAATACTTGCCTGAATGCATAAGGAAAAAAAAAGCATTACATATCCATTGCAGTCCAATCATCTGCTTTGCCTAAAGGACTCTCATTCTGTGGGCTTTTTCCTGCCCCTGCCCAGGAGTTCTCCATTTAGGATGCCACAAATTGCTTATTCCTTACACATGGTCACCCTGGACCACAGCTGGCTGCATAATTTGGGGGTTTCCTTTCTCTTGGTATGCCCACTGCTATAAAATGAAGGTGGTTTGGAATTAAATTTAATATGAAAGTTCATAAAGAGTTGCAGATCACCAGAACTCAGCAACTCAGATCTAAATTCTTTCACCTCTCATCGTGCTGGATTCCCTGAAGCTTTCTCCTTGCCCTGCATTTCCCATTCCAGACCAATCCTTCCACCAAAGGCTCCTGAATTCAGTGCTGTTGAAGACTCAGAGAGCAGATCCTGCTGCTGTAATGTCCTCAACTTTTGCCTTTTCTGCTTCAGCCTCCAAGCAAGGTCTGCCCTGCTTGCAAATGTCAATAACTGGGGACCTTGAAGGGTTTTCTGTCCCTTCCCCAAGTCCTCCTCATCACCACCCTCTCATGCAACCAGAGGAGTGTTCTTCAGCTCCCCAAAAAGATAAACATGGTGAGCTTTTGGGTTTCTGGCAAGAAAGCAGAGCTCAGGGGAACAAATTCTATTGGCTTTATGAGTGTAGGAGGTGTTTTCTTGAATTTTTTTTCTTGCCACATACTAAAAGAGCATGGAAAATCAAACAAATAGGACAGGAGTCTGAAGGACTCTATTTTTAATGCCCTCTAATTTCAATCTGAGGTACCCCACCAGGCAATTTAGCAAGAATTCAGATTGTACAAGGGGCCCTTAAATATTTCACTTTGCATTCATCCAGGGGGGAGCAGGGAATTTTCATCTTGAACTGGCGTAATGAGGGCAGGGAATGGTTTTCAGAAATCAGCTCAGGAACACCAGGAAACAACTTACTGGAAACATTTTTAGCCATTTCACCTTATCATATAAAGGGGTTTTTGTGGGATTTTTAAATCCCATTTCATTTCACTGCCCATCTCTGAAGGTGCTGGGAGGCTCTGCTGGGGGATGGGGTGGGGATTTTGGATGCCCACAGTCTGGGAGCACAATCCTGGGGAAATACAGGGCAGGATTCCAGCCTGCTGGACCACCCATCATCTTCTCAGGGTTTTGGAGGGAGAGAGCATCACCTGGCATCAACACCAGCAGGGAGTGGATTTCACCAAGGGAAGAGGTTTCAGGATGAACTATTGGTTGGTGACAAAATCTTCCTGGATCTCCTCCTTTGGAAGAAAATGTCCACGTCCACTGAAAACAACTCCTATGCTTTTGGGGTCTTGGATGGCCTCCTGAATAATGCAGCATCTCAGAAGAAAACAACAGTAAATCACAGCAGTAAGGCAACCAACTCAGAATTCAGGGAATTTTGACCTGGCTATTTAAACTTTGTTATTCAGTTGTTAAGGAGGGTGTTCTGTCACCTCATCTTTTGTAGGGAACAAATATTCCCTCAGTGTTTCTCTTCCTTAATGCTGAAGTGACACATGGCAGCTGTACAGATTAATTTGTGTCACATCTCACCACTGCCAGCAGCTCCTGGGGGAGAGGGATGGGGTGTGGTAAAACATCCTGAAACATTTCAGTAAATTAATTAACAACAGAATGCTAAAAATCTAATTAAGAAGCCATCAGTTCCATGTCTCATTTGTACTAAGACTTGGAGGGTATTAAGGGATCTCAGCTGAGCAGTGCCATTCAGCATGATGCCCAGAGCTTGTCCCCTCCTGCAGTGACACAACAGGGACCAGGCCCTGGAAAAATAACCTGAATTATTGCCACGCTGGCTGGGTGTTGTATTTCCCAGCTGTGGGAGCTGAAATGAGAATTAGGAATCTTTTAGGGGAGAGCCCCAGGTGCTGCCAGGCTCCTTGGAGGTGAGCTGAGCATCACAGCAGAATGGGACCCAAGGGTGCCATCACCCATCCCTGCTGGGTGGCTGAGACACAGGGAGAAGGGAATTTCTCTCTGCAGGGATCTGGAGTAGATGGCCTTTAAAAGTGCTTTCCAACCCCATTTAATGATTCTGTGATTTATATCTGGATATCTGGCTGTGATCCAGCCCCATCCTGTACCCCCTCCCACCTGTCAGAGAGCCCCGAGGTGGTCACGTCCCACACTCCTCCTCATTTACACCAGAATAAAAATAAAATTCAAAGAGACAACTGCAGACCAGGCAGTGGGGGCACACACAGGATGAGAGGAAAGCAAATCCCCCCAGAAGGCTGCAGACAAGGCTCTGGCTGCCTCCTCTCCTCCCCTGCATCCCTCCTGATGCTTTTTATCACATTTTCCTGCCCTGCCCTTCCTGGATTAACCTGCTCTCTTTGTTAAACACAAGGCAGGCTGTTGACAATTGGTATTACATTTCTGGAAGTACCACTTCTGGAGCAAAAATCTTTGGCTTACTCACCCAGAAAATATTTCTTTTTTTAAAAAACCCTCCTCAGTAAATCTTTAATCTCATCAAAGAGAGCAGAAGTATTTACAGCCCCCAGGTTCTGCACTCAGCTCCTCTGGTGGAAACCTCAGATCTCCCAAGCCTTTCCAGTCCTGTTCTCCTCCTTCCCAAGCACCACGAGTCCAGGAGCTGCTTTGGCAGGAGAACATACCAAAGGCACTGAAGCCAAAAAGGCTGCAGAGGTTTCCCTGGCACAGCCAGGCAGCAGGGATGGTTTGAGGAGCATCATTTATCACTTGGAGGAGGCAGCTCAGCCCACCTGGGAATTCTGGCAGGAGATTCCTTGGCTGCTTGGTGGACGGAGGCTCCATCCTGCAGCTGGCAGGGGCAGAGCTCTGCACAGAGTCCTGCAAGGTGAGGGGCTGAGCTTCTTGGCAGGGCTTACTTTACCTGTTTACTGTGCTTTTTCAGCTCCACATTACTATCCATCTGGCCCCTTATTTTTTTTCTGTTCCTTAGCCTAAACACAAGTTGTTCCAAAAGACTCCCAGCGATTCTCATAAAATATAGAGCTGTTACTTCTCTTTCCTTAAAAGCAGCAATAATACTTGCAAACTGCAACTACTGGAGCTGAAAATAACTCTCCAGACAGTCACACATGCAGAATTAGATAAAAACGAGCTCATTTTTTAAAATGACCTGATAATTTGTAGGGGGAGGAAAAAAAAATAAACAAATCTAAGTATTTTCATCAGCAGAGAATGCTACAGCCCTGAGAGCTGGGGAGAAATGCAGCACCCAGAGCAGCCCAGGTGAAGCCTCCAGACCTGGGGCTGTGGAGCACATTGCAATAACCACAACTCTCTTCTCCTGCCACAAACACAAGGGCAGAGGGTGAGAGGCTTTGTACCACCTGGCAGAGGAGAAATTCTATAAACCTGACCCAAAAGGTTGGGAGGAAAGGATGAGTACTTGTGGCTGGGAGCCAACACCACTCCTGAGCTCCCTCCCCTCCCACAAGAGCCTTGCAAACCCCCCAGCAGCTCATGTGTGACTGAAAAGTTCTCAGATCAGTGGGTTTCTCTAACTAGGAGACCAAATATGGCCAAGATTTGGATTCCTTGGCCAACTCCATCGAATTTCCCATCTCCAGCATCCTCAGAGCTCCTGTGGGTGCCATGAGAATTGCTCAGCAGCTGAAGGACAGAGGCACCACCAGCACCACACGTGGGATCACCAGGATGAGTAGGAATTGTCCTGGTTCCATGAGAAGCACCAAACCACAGAGCAGCCCTAGCTGGGCCGTGGCTGTCCCCAGGAAGCAGGATTTATGAGGTACTGGTGCCTCCTGGAACCTGCTGAACCGTGGCACTGCTTGGACTGAACCTTCTCCAAGGACTTTGGATCAGGCTGGAGAGAAGCATCCCCCACTTCTCTGATCCGGGAAGAAATTTCTGATTTCTAGGAGACAATTTAAAAGTCAAAGCCAGAACGAGAAAGACAAACTGCTAAAAGTTGAGTTTCCAGGGATTACTATGATGAATTACCACTTCAGCCAGGTACAATCCCTTGCAATAATTAATTCTGACTAGTTTTATGGTTAACTTCTACTATTGACAATATTACTAAAATCCCCTTGAGTAGGCTTTGCAGGTTTATAAATACATCCAATTATCATGTGTTTGATGAGATTTAATTTAAATCTAGCAAAAAAAAAAAAAAATAAATTCCCAAGTGAGTCATCTATTATTCATAACTTAAGATGAATTCAGCCTCCATATCACAACTTTTCCTCCCCCCCCCCCTCCTTTTTCAGACCCACTGCTTCCACATAAATTAAACCATTCACTCCATACATCCAAGTCAGATTTCCTTTTAGAAAGCCATGTTTTAGGGAAAGCAATTACATTTGGTCCTTGATATATCACCCAGGCTTTCAAAGCCCCCCCAAAAGGAAGAGGGCTTCAGGTGTTAATCCAAACAAAGTTCACACTTGGAGAACAGCTTCCTGCAGGAGAGAGGCTGCAAGATCAGAGGAGAAAATGGAGATCATCATCTGACCCCCTGGGGGAACTCAGTGATCCTGAAGGTGCCTTCCAACCCAAAGCATTCTGTGATTTTATGATGATAGGGGAGGGGGGGATGGGGCTGCCCATTGAGCTGGAAATGGTCCCAGTTGCCACCAGGGCTGGAAAGAACCCTGACAATTTGTGGCAGCAAAAGTCCCCACCTGAACCATGAGGTTGCTTAAACCCCAAAGCTCCCAGGTCCTCCGGGGTGAAGCAGCAGAGCTCAGGGGTTTTCTGCTGGAGTTCAGGATCCTTCATGCACAGATGTCAGAGGTTTCATTAGAGCTGGGGCTGGAGAAGCCTTCCCTCCTCTGTATAAATTCACATTGCACTTTACAGCAGCAGCTCTTCCAGGGACACAACTGAACATGTGCAAATAACTGAGCGTGGTTACAGCACATCCTCTGTGAATTAAAGAGTAGCACTACAGGAGAACACAACCACATTAAATTGAGTTAGGGAAAAGCCATTTATCAACTGGCTTAGAGGATCCAGACATCCAAATGAAGAGGAAAAAATGACTCATTGCAGAAGCTGCAGCAGGCAGAAAATGCTGGTGATGTATAGCTAGGGGCTGATGACATTAAACACACACTTTGCTGCATGGGTTTGGGATGAGGAGCCCAGAGGCTGCTGGCTGGCCAGAGCCCAGCTGCCCCACCTTCTCCTGCAGGTCTGGCCTCACCTCTGGAGAGCAGGGGGACAAGGAGCAAAAAAAAAAAAAGAATTAGTTTCCAGAGAAAGCCAGGGATACATCCTTTGCTTCCTCCCCAGACCTTTTCTTCCTCTTTCCCCCTTCATGTTCCATGTGGGCTGTTCCACTGCCTTTGGTGACCTGGCTGGGGCTGCCCTGCTGGGGCTGCCAAAGCTTCTCCTCTCCCTCATCTGCCTGCAGGGTTTTCCTGCCTGGAGATCCCACCTGGTCCAACACCAGCCTGGAGCAGGTTCATGAACCCCAGAGCCCCCACTTTTGTGTCTGCAGTGCCCCTCACCTTGGCAGGGGGAGGCAGTTGGGTTGAGGAGCTTGATTATCATTATTAATTAATTAATCACTGCTACAGGTGCCTTGGGGAACAGAATTGCTGCTGTTTTCCTGCAGCCTTTGGCCACTCTGAATTTCATGCAGATAGGAAGAGGAAAAGGGGGAGGAAGGCAGAGGACATCCCCTCCTGCCCCAGGACAGCAGCAGGATGAGGTGGGCAAAGAACCACTCTCCTATTCTGTTGGGTTACACCACCTGTCTACTAAATCCATTTTTTTGAGCTGGGAATAACCATCTCCCTTCCAGATTTCCAGGTCCTTTGTCCCAAGGGTCCTTGCCAAGTTCAACACAAGCCAACCACACCTCCAGCAGCTTCACTCAGGGACTCACCCTGCAGCTGGGTGCCCAAACCCACTGCAGGGTCTTAAGCACCAACAGCTGCAGCAATGCAGGGTTTTCAGGTCACCACCTGCATAGGGATGGACCTTAACCCCCAGCCCCTGGGTCCAGACCACAAGGTGCAGACTTCAGCACCCTGAGATTTGGGTGGGACCCATGGCAGAGGTCCCAGGGCAGCCCAGCCTCACCCATAACCCAGGCAAAGTCCCATTGTCAAATATAAGAGCAGAGACTCATGGATCTCATCAACATTAAATCCCATTAAATAAATCCCATTAAATAAAGGCAGAAACCATGTGCTTTTTGATGGTGCTCTATCAGAGGCAATGATTCATTCTCAGGACTCTGAAGTGAGGATGCTGAACAACATGATGGGAAACGAAGCCCTTCTGTACCAGGACTGGAAATATCACATTCTTTGGCAGCAGTTTCTGAGTTAACCAGAATTAATTACCAGTTCCAATTAACCAGCATCCTGCTCCCACCTATGAGTATTTGCTGGTAACTCCAATAAAAGAGATCACATGAAGCATGGATGTCAAGAATTACAATGCCTAGAGACCACATCACTGGTACCACACTCAGATTTCTGAGTCCAATACAGGACACAGAGTTTAAATGTTTTAATATGAGCAGACAAAATTGGGTTTTTTCTTATTTCATCTTTAATTCTAGAGCCAGTAAGTCTGATGCACTAGTGCTGCCTGTTAAAAATCACACTTGACCAGACAATTTTTTTCTTTTAATGTTGCCAAGAGGAGAACCTTTTCATGGAAAGGCAAGCAAGAGCTAGGAGAGTGTCAGAGATGCTGATGTCCTTTGGCAGCAAACCCCTGCACTCTGCAAATAACAAAATACATCCTAGGAACTCTCAGGAACCAAGGTGTCCTCTTGTCTTTTTCAGAACCAAAGCAGCATTTTTAAGTTATAGATGAGAAGATTTTGACTCATCCAGCCTTTTCTCCACACAAGCCTGCAAGACCCAGGAGGTCTTTTTGTCATTGGGTTCATTAACCTCTGCTTGTTTGATTCAAAGCAATCTAAAATCTTTGTGTCCTTTTTGCTTCAGTTTCTCCACTCCCAGGCTAAGCTGTGGGGTGCAGGACTACAGAACCACCTCAGACACTTTTCTCTGTTTGCAGACTCAAGTCAGTTATTGTATAGAAACACACACATGATTATTCAAAATAAAAACTAACAAATCCCCTCAGTAATTATACTTCCAGTCAAAAATAAAGTAAACCTAATTGTCTCGTGTCATTCAGTGCTGTTAAGTGACCTTCAGTATTGCTGTTTAGGTTGCCCTGATAATTATTTGATTATTATTTCATGCAAATTAAGAGTTACCTTCCCCAAAGTAGCTGATTTTCAATTTCATCCTTATTTGCACACTCTATGAAACCATGACATTTCGGAGCTCTCCAGAGCCTTTTACATTGTCTGGCACTATTATATGTTGTTATCCAACTCTTTTTTCTTCTTAATTTGTTTCCTAAATCATTCTTTGTTATTACCACAGCTGAATAGGTACATTACCCCAGATGCACAGCCCATTTCACACAGCACAGTGTTAGGATGTGAACAGCCAAGTGCTCAGCTCACAGCAGACTCCTGCCCACTGCCTCTCTCCAACAGCAGCTCCAGGAGGGGGGAACCAAATGTGTTCTTGTAGCAATGACAAAACATCTGGAAATAATCCCAGCAGGGATGCAGGAGCACAGGGACACATCCACTTCATGCCCTTTTCTCTTTCTGCAGAGAGCTTCTTGGGGAAAGCCAAGGCTTGGTTTTGCTTCTGCTGGTTTCAAGAAGATCACTTGTGAAGGACCACCCAGAGCCCACTCCTAGGAATTCAAACAAAGACTGAGTTTTCCTTACAAGGAAGGAAAACATCTAGTCAGGGAGATGCATCTTTTTTCTCTAGGTTATTACTATTTGCTTTTGAATAGAAATTCAAAATCAAGTAAAAGCCTGAAGGTCAGTGATCTTTTTATAGAAGCAAAAACCCATGAGAGGAATTTAAGCAATTATTCTCAGCCAAAGGAGCAGTCAGTTTAAGTAAATGTATGAAAGCCTCCAAATTATCAGCAATAAAATCTTATGTCATCTAATAACGACAACGATGACAAAAATTGCCAGGACAACGATTTAAAGCTCAGCATTTTTACAGTGCTTAATTTAACAAGTGCAGGTTCCTTACTTATGCCTTTCCGGGCTGAAAAAACATTTGTCTGGGTTTGCTTATTGTCTAAGATGAAACTTTGAGAAGACCAAAAAAAAAAAAAAAAAAAAAAAAATAGCTTCTAGAAATTATCACACAAAATTCCTGCAGGAAGAGATGCTGAGAAATTTTAGCAGGCAGAAAATCTGAGGATGTCAGTCTCTATTTACAAAGTCTCTATTTACAGAAGCAATGAGAGAGGACGAGCAGTAAACTTTTGGAAAATAAAGCCAGAATGTAGAAACCAGCTCTGTCTTCAGAGCAACAAACATCCAAGTGGATTTCTCATGTGGAAATCATTGCACTCCTCATGCCTCTCAGGCAGCAATCTCTCTTCTGCCTCGGAGGGGAGAGCAGGGAAGCCTATTTAATACTAATAAATACCTCTTACATCAAAGGAACTTCAGTGCTGCAGCCCTTTTGTGGCTCTGAATGCACAAGCACAATTCCTTAGGGGAAGCAGAGGGGGATCCATGGCTCCAAACTCAGCTCAGTTCTCCCAGCTGCCAGCATCCCCCCAGGACAGGACAGGTCCCAGGGTAATTGCAGCACCCAGGAGTTGGGTGCAGAGGAGAGAAATCCAATCTCATCTGCCCGGGGCACCCCAGGAGGCTGAGGCCAGCTGGTACAGCTGGGTTATCACTGCATGGGGGTTGAAGACAACAGCTATAAAATGCAGCCTGAAAAAGTGCTGAGTCCCTGGATCCCAGCACTGTTTCAGTCCCAGCCACTTTTTAAATGAACCTGACTCAACTAATGTGGAGTTGAAAGGTTGAAAAATTTCCATTTTTTTTCCTTTTTTTTCCAGACACGAGAAATCAAACACACTGCAAGCTCCTGACAAGTGGAGCTCAATGCCAGACCCCTCCTTCAGCCCCAGCCCAGACTGTCACCTTGCTGAAAAATCTGCCCATCCCCCTGCCCTCTGTCCTCATCTGCAACCCTCAAAGCTCTGGGCATAACCCAGTGCAGATTTACCCATTAGTCTTTCTCCAGAAAGTTATTCCACCGACCTTTTGGAGTCACAGGATGAATTAACCAAGTGCTGACTTCACTTCTCCACCCAAGAGACGTGGGATGCTGGGAGCCTCTGCTCAGCTCCCTCCCCCTGCAGAGAGAAGGGGAGGATGTGGGCAGCTCTTCTGGAAGGTCCTAAAATACAGAAGAAAATCACCTTCAGTCCATCAAGTCATCCCATTCACTTCAGTGGGTTCTAGATGAGACTTTTTTCCCCCCCTCCCTGGGATTTAGAATTGCCTAAACTAAAGGTTGGCTAACTAAAGGTTGACTAAACTAAACCAAAGGTGCCATGTCCAAAACCTCCATCTATTTGTTCTTGGGTTTGTGGTATATTCAATATTTTGTCACTCAATATTTGGTCACTGCCAAGCCCAAAGATGCTGAACTCTTTCCACACGCTCTCCTTGTTTCAAAGCTCAGTGTTTCTAAACAAATCTCTGTCCACAGGGAAACACAAATTAAGCTCAAACCCATTTCCCAGTCCTCAGGAAACCACCAGACCAACCTGGCTCTGCATCTGTGTTTCAGCAGAGGGTGCTCCGTGGCTCTGCTCCCATCTAACACCAGAGGCGACCAATTCCCACGAGCATTTGACCAGCCATTGTGAACTCTATTTCCAATTTTTCTTTAAAAAATGAGTGGGAGCAGTGGGCAGGGCTCAGCAGAGCAGTATTTGCAGCAGCAGGGACCCCAGTCTGGCAGCAGCTCCTGGTGCAGAGACCTCTGCAGGGAAAACAGAGGATGCTGCAGCCCCAGCTCCTCCTCAGAAGAAAAAACCTAATTTTAACAGTGGCTGCTGTACTATGTAGTTCCTTATTTACCTGAGGCACATCCTCCTGTGCTGGGAGAGCTGTGACCACCCTGTCCTGCAGCCCCGAACCCCAGAGGAGATGGGGTCCCATTGCTGGTAACCTCTCATCTGCAGCATGGGGACTCAATTGGGTTTGGCTCTAATTTATTTTTTTTTCCTTGATATTTTTTTTCTCCTCCATAGGCTAGGATTTTTCCAAATGCTCAAATTAGGACTCATTAACAGGAAAAAAATAATTTCCACTTGGCAGCCTTACAGTGAATAAAACATCACTGGGGTAATAATCTGCTTGGGGCTACAGGTGCAGACCTTCAGGAACAAGGACAGAAGACCTTGAGTGCCTTTCAGTGACTTCCAATGTTCTTCAGCTTGGACACCAGGGGAAATTTTCCATTGTTGAATATTCACATCACAGGCAGTTCTGAGCTAATCATTTGGTTTCAGAATTCTTGCACACTGACTGCCAAAAGTAAATTACCATGAAAATGGGATGCTGGCTACATGTGAGCTGGTGTACACTGCACATCTTGGAAGCTGGTGCAGAAAAGCAAACCAGAAGCAACCAGCCCAGAGGAGACATCAGCCCAGAGCAGGCACCCAGCACAGGAAGAATCCCATGGGAGATGAGGAGGGCAGAGGATTATCCAGCCCTTTCAGAGGTCTCACCTTGATTTTTTTGCAGACTGGTTGAACTGCAGAGCTCAGCATCCTCTCTGAAATATTTATCAATGTAAATTTTCATACCACGTAGTTGCAATCCTTGTTTTGCTTTTGTTGTTTTGAGCTCTGCACATTAGGGTCCCAATGTGTCAGGCAATTCAGCTGCTGGATTTCAGGCTGCTTCTAATTAATGTGGGAGTCTGATATTCTCCATGTGATCAGGGGCTGGGGTCCATGTTTGGAGCAAGCTGCATCTCCTCACTTTGAGCCCAGCTTTGGTTGTGCCTTTCCTATTGCCTACAACTGCTTTTGCAATTCAAGACCAGGGCTGCAGAAATTCTCCCCCTGTTCCTGGCTGGTTGCCATCTTTCCCTCCAGCTAATAACATTCTGTCTGGAAACAACCAAGCTGGTAATTTGCACCCATCAACCTCGTGTAACACCATGTGCCAGCTATTTAGTACTGGAAATATTTATCCCCCAACAGGAGTCAAGGATCTCGTACCAAGCAATCCTCCCACTTCCCAATTCCCATCATTTTCACTTGCTCTCCATGATTTGCCAAGACATCTCACTCCCTGGCCTCACCACAGATTTAAGACCAGTGTTTATATGTATTGGAGTGGGCATAGAAAGCCAGCTATAAATTGGCCTCTAAAAGCTGGCCCTGCAGTGGATAACAGCCCGTGCACCACCTACAAATGAATATAAATATTGACCCTGGAGAGCAGAGCAATTAGACACTGCCAGCTCTCCAGTGCCACCTCTGCAGGTACAGAAGGCAAGGGGAGGGTTTTCTTTCTGTACAGGACTCTGGCTGTTTGCTGGATTCATGGAGCAGATGACCAGTAACAAAACGTGGGAAATTCATCAACATAATGAATGACCATCAGTGCAATTCTGTTTCATAAAATGTCATAATTGCAGTAATTAACTACCCAGTCCTCCAGTTGCACATAATCCATCACAGTTCCCACTGGTAACAGCACATTGAACACATCCTCAGCTGAAAAATTCAATAGCCTTTGCACAGCAGTGAGTTGCCAGCCTGAGTGAGCAACCTGTAACCTGGCCAGGATGAAGCTGAGGCAGTGACAGAGCCTGTGGCCAGTGACCCAGTCTTGAAAAGCAGCAGAAGTCACTACAAAGAACCACATCTGCATGGGATGCTGCTGTGCTCCAGTATCCCAGCATCTCTCCTTGGGATGCTGCTGTGCTCCAGTACCCCAGCATCTCTCCATGGGATGCTGGAATGCTCTGGTACCCCAGTATCTCTGTGGGATGCTGCTGTGCTCTGGTACCCCAGCATCTCCATGGGATGCTGCTGTGTTCCAGTATCCCAACATTTCTGTGGGATGCTGCCATGCTCTGGTATCCCAACATCTCTCCATGGGATGCTGCTGTGCTCTGGTACCCCAGCATCTCTGCAGGCAAGGAAAGGCCACCCTTACACCCTTGAGATAGAGTGGCCAAGCCCTGGTTGAGCAGTGCCAGTGGCACACACAGAGCTGCCACGGAGCTAAATATTAAGTCCCAAGCCTTATCCTTACAATCCCTAGGCTTGCATGTCTGTGCTGCTCTGTACCCATCCAGATGTATTGCTCCAGGCAGTACCAGCAATTAAGCTGTAATGAGCTGCTTCCTCTGCACACACAAACCTGAGCCTGAATTTCCTAAACTGAACTGCAGAGAACGATCCAAACCAAGCTGGGTCAGCAGAGGACAGCACGGGATATCCCCTGCCCAGCAATCCGCTTGTGCTTTTTTTTTTTGCTTTATTTCTGGGGGAACTGGGATGGGCAGAGGAGCTCTGGGGCAGGTGAGGAGGAGGGTGGAGGGATGCCTGCTCCTGGTGTGACCAAAGCAGACCTCTGTCCCCATTCCCAGTGCTGGGTTGCTTGGCACCAGGGCCTCACCTTACAACCCCAACACTCCTGCCTGCATCCCTCCTGCCTGCATCCCTCCTGCCTGCATCCCTCCTATCTCCATGCCCAGGGTGGGAAAGCACAGGAGAGTTCCATAGTTGGTTTTGCTTTCAGGTAATGGAAAGAAGGTCAGCAGGTTTCTGCCTTACAGAGCTGCTTGTTTAAATTTCTACAAATACCTGAATTCTCTTGTTTCCACCCTTCTGGAAAAAAGGAATCAGTCACACTGCTGCTACAACCCCAGTGCCCATTGCAGTGGTTTAACAAAGCTTCCCAGCTCATTCTTTGCCCCAATCTTTATACTGCTTCAGTCTAAGAGAATTTTGCATTTAATCTGATGAATTAACTTGGAAGGGAGATTCTTAAATACCCCAATGCACATTCCATTTATTTTCCATAGCACATCTTTTCTCCTCCCCAGGAGTTCAACCCAAAGAAATATCCGAGGGGTAGATAATGGAAAAGTTGGGATGAGAAGAAGGCAGAATAAAAGCTCAGACAATACAGTTACACGATAGCCAGGAATAAGAAAAGAGTTGGTCAGTGCAGACAAATAAGATTAACACAGCAAGACACTGGATAATTAAAACAGTTGTTCTTATGCAAAATTCAGCAGATATTCCCAAATGTCAGTGCCAGACAAATTGCACCATCTGGTCAGCAAGATAAAGTCTTTTAACAAGAACTTCATAGACTGAAGGTTCTCATCCATAAAAACAGGTCATGCTGGTACATTAGGATTTTTCCAAATCGAGGGCAATCTCCCCTTCCTCTTCTCTCCTCCTCCACCCCAACTTTAAACAGCACAGATGCTGCACCCCCAAAGTGATACTGCCCAAAAACAGAAGGTTCTGGTCTTAACCTCCTCCTTTCTTACCCTGACAATTCCCTGTTTGCCTGATTCCAGATGCAAACACTATAGTTAAGGGCCCATTTGTCTCCTTGGGAAGCAAACCCAAACCCCACCCTATTAACACCCCTACCCTGAGCAGGGTGATTTGAGGGGCTCTCTGCATGCCCAGAGGTGCAGCTGGGTCTGAAACCCTTTGGGCACTCCCTGTACCATGTCTCAGGGACCACAGGGACCCCTCTCCAACAAATGAGCTGTCCCAGGAAAAGGCAGGGGTCATCTTCCCATTTATCTCAAGACAGCTGGATCAGCCCTTGATGCAAAAACCTGGTGGCCTTCCCCCATCAACTGTGGCCATGGCTTTGGCATAAAAGGCAACCAGATAGTGAAAAGCAGGAGGCATTTCCCTGAGGTGCTGCTCGTGCCAGAGCATCCTGAGGCAGTCGGTCATAAGTTAAGTCTTCAAAATTCAGTTTGAAGGGACAATGAGCTATCACTACGTGGGCATCTCCAAGGCTGAAGGCCAGGAGCAGTGCAGCAAAAAGAAGCAGCCTTATAGAGGGGAAGGAGGTTCTCCTGTAGCAGGGTGGGATCAGAAATCTAGCAGGTTTAATTAGTGTTTTATGCTGATTCCCACGACTGTGCTGTGAAACCAAAACACCGACTGAAGACCTTTTCCCCTTCTAAGAAAAAGCCCTCAAAATAAATAAATATTCATACACACCTGCCCATTTGAAATGAGAGGAGAATGAATCAATAATTTCCACAGCTCGGTGACCTCCCACCACGTGCCCTGTTATTTGAGATTTTTAGGTGGATTTTGCCTTCATGAAATTTTGTTTCAGCCAAGTTGAAAAGCCAGAGAAGCCTCGTTCACTGAACCAAAGTGTTTGTCCAGGCTACATCACAGAGCAAAACACCCACCACCTCTTCTCTTCCCACCACACTGTGAGCTGGGGTTTGAGCATTCCTGGCAGAAAGTTATTTTCAGAATATCCAGAGTGCAGCTCCAGCAGTGCTGTCCCCACCCAGACCCCTGTCCTTATCCTCATCTCTACACCCTGAATAATTTACCCCAGGTTGGAGGCCAGCCCTGCAGATGGCACTGGGCTTCATCCCCTCAGAAGTACACTGGGAAAGGCAATCAGAAGGTCAACTTGGAGATCTCTTTATTTATAATTAACATATGATTATAGTTATGTATATATTATATAGATATATTATAGAGATATATTATAGAGATATATTATACAGTTATATTATATAGTTATATAGATACATTATATAGATACATTACATAGATACATTATATAGATACATTATATAGATATATTATATAGATATATATATTCTAGATATAATTTAACATGATTTCATAGAATGTCTCCTTGTGCCTGATGTGCTTCAAGATTTGGGGTGCAGAGGAGAGATGTTTAAAGAAGCATTTGAAAAGCAAGGAGAGGCTACAGATGGTGCTGGAGGGGTGACAGAGCACAGGGAGAGTGGCCCCATCCCCAGAGAGTCCCAGGGAGGACGTGAGTGAATTTAAAGATGAATTTGTAGTGCAAATCTAACTACTCTGTCACACCTTGTAATGGAAACGTGCACTTGGTGCTGGGGATGAGGAGGAATAATCAGAAAGGTAAATGCCACTTGTGGCTTTTTTTTCTCCTGGTGACATTTGCAGTAGCTGATGTTCTTCCCTCAGCTCAAACACCCCATTAGGGCAGGAGAAGGGGATTTATATTCTGTGTGTCTGCCCTGCCAGAGCCTTCCAGAAACAGGAGGAGGGGGTCAGCAAAACAGGAAGGACACAAAGGACAAAGGCAGGAGCTGCAGGTTACCTGGTGTGTCAGGGTCCTGCCAGCACAGCCCTCTCTCTCCATCCCTCTCCATCCCTGTTCATCCCTCTCCATCCCTCTCCATCCCTGACCAAACCAGACCTTGGGATCCTCTGCTTTGCCTGCAGCTTCTTACAGCCAGCTCCTGGGACCCTGGGGAGGGGAGGTTTCTTCCTGAAAAAATAGAACCTGTTTATTGTACTGACCTTTTTGGTTAATAGGTGGAGTTAGGTATAAAATCACACCCTAATGACTTGCAGGATTACAAAAGGGCATTTCAATTTTTTATCAAAACCTTTTGTGAGGGAATAGTCCCCCAGGGTGGACTTCATATGGGACAGCACAAGTAGCCAGGGGTGAATAAATATCCTTATAACTTTGGTATAACAGAGAACTGACTCACAGAGCAGCAGGGATCATTTGCAGGATCATTTCTTACCCCTGGCTTTGGAGGGCAGGGGCTGGCAGGGACTCAGGCAGGAAGCTCAAGGAGTCAGAGCCCTGCCTGATGTTAAGATTTGCAGGGTGTTAACACAGGGGATGGTTCAGGTTGCACACCAAACCTTCTGGCCAAATTCTGAAACATCCTGGATTATACTTTATAACACTCTCATCCCCTGTATCTCCACTGGAGTTCATGTTCTGGAATCAGCTCACAGGACTGTCTGACTCTGTATTAGGATCTGAAATCTGGTGGTGACCTTCCATTTTTCCCACCCTGCTGCATGAAAACTGTTTCCCAGTGTTCATCAGGTGCACAAGTTCCCTGTGAAATCACAGAATCCACTTCTGTGGAAACCAAATTAAATACTGACAGGACACAATTGTACTGGGTGTTTGACAATCCAGTACACAGAAACATTTGCTTAGGCTAAAAAGAAACAGCAACCCACATTATTGGTGGCATTGAAGTTCAATTCTACTCCCAATTACCAGTTCCTGACTCCCCTCACCATAAGGAGAGAAAGCAGAGCAGCAAGGGAGAGGTGTGGGATAGAGGGAGAGGTGTGGGATGGAGGGAGAGGTGTGGGATGGAGGAAAAGGTGTGGGATGGAGGGAGAGGTGTGGGATAGAGGGAGAGGGGTGGGATGGAGGGAGAGGTGTGGGATGGAGGGAAAGGTGTGGGATGGAGGGAAAGGTGTGGGATGGAGGAAGAGGTGTGGGATGGAGGGAAAGATGTGGGATGGAGGGAAAGGTGTGGGATGGAGGGAAAGGTGTGGGATGGAGGGAAAGGTGTGGGATGGAGGGAAAGGTGTGGGATGGAGGAAGAGGTGTGGGATGGAGGGAAAGATGTGGGATGGAGGGAAAGGTGTGGGATGGAGGGAAAGGTGTGGGATGGAGGGAAAGGTGTGGGATGGAGGGAGATGTGTGGGATAGAGGGAGAGGTGTGGGATGGAGGGAAGGTGTGGGATGGAGGGAAAGGTGTGGGATGGAGGGAAAGGTGTGGGATGGAGGGAAAGGTGTGGGATGGAGGGAGATGTGTGGGATAGAGGGAGAGGTGTGGGATGGAGGGAAAGGTGTGGGATGGAGGGAAAAGTGTGGGATGGAGGGAAAGGTGTGGGATGGAGGGAGAGGTGTGGGATGGAGGGAGAGGTGTGGGATGGAGGGAGAGGCAGCCAGGGCCACCAGTGCCCCAGCTCAGGATCCATACACCCCACGGAGCTGTAAAACCCAGGGACAGAAAAGGTTGGAATGCATTAGCTGCTCACCATCCTTTTGCTGACCTAAGGACATCCTTCACAGTATTTCCCTTCCCCAGGGAGATGGCACAAGCTGGGCTGGACAAAAATCCTGAAAAAGGACAGGTCTGGGATGCTGTTTTACTGGGGGAGATATTGGGCAATTACTCAGGGGTGAGCAGAATGTCACAGTGCCCAGACTCAGTGCTGCTCTGCACAGCAATAATGAGTCTTTTAAAAAATGGGGCAACCTTGAAAGCATCCCAAGCAGCACAGCTTCTGTCCATTGGCTGCTGTTACAGTCAGATGGAAAGGACAAAAGGAAGCATCTGAAACACTTGTGCTGCCAACATCCCCTGATCCCACCGTCCCTGTTCAAGCTGGAGACAAATTCCCCAACACCAAAACCTGGAGCTGTTTTTCTGCAGAGCTTCCCGGGCTAAGGAGAGATCCCCAGGAGAGAGGAGAAGAATCAACTTCCACATTTAGCCCAAAGTTAATCCCTGAGCTCTCCCCAAGCCCCAGGCAGCCTCTCATTTGTACCCAATGAACCAACAGCCTCCCCCAGCCCAGCCCCAGGAAAAGAGCCTGAAACATCCTCAAAACACCACTGAGTGCAGCAGGACCCAGCTCCTGGCAGCTGATCCTCCACAGCTCCAGCAACACTTTCTCTTTGCTGCTTTGTGCCACACAGCAGATGCTTCCTCACCATTTAAAAGTTGTCCAAAATTCACATTTCTGGCCCCAGAGCCAGCAGCAGCCAGAGGTTTCTAGCTGGAGAAGGGCTGTGGGTACCGAGAGACTCAGTTCCCCCAGACACAGGAAAATTCCTTGTCTGAGTCAAATTCCCTTCCATTTCAGTGCATCATGACATGAGGAGAAGCCCAGACACAAGGACATAAGGCTCTGAAAAGTGACAACATTTTAAGGCAAAAGAGGCCTTTTGATGCTCTTAAGCACACCATGGCTGAGACCCCAGGACCCTCTTCTGGCACAGGGCTGAAGATGGCATTTTGTCCCCTTCCTACCCATCAGCCTTCCCACACCAGCCAGAGCAGCAGACATGGGAAGCAGACACAAACCAAGAGCTGGCTGCATGGGCTGTGGGTGGAAAGGCTGGGAGGAGGCAGCAGGATTTGGGCCACCCCTGGGGGTTTGGCCCAGGAGGTTTTGCTGGTGCTGGGAGATGCTGGGGGAGCTCTGCCTCTCCTCCCCTCCATCCCGAGGGATTCCCAGCTCCCACCCACTCAGGGCCATGCTCATGAGGACTCTGGAATTGATTCCTCTCTGCCCTGCATCATTTCCAAGCAACCTCCCAGGCAAGCAGTGAGAAGAGATCTGCCAAAACCAGGAGCAAGCTTTGAAGCTGGAGCTTCTGGGCTGGACCCAGAAAGATTTTGAATTTAATGCACACCCTGCCAGGAGAGACATTTCCTAATGGAGAGCAATATAAACACAACCCTGCCCTGGGCTGCAGGCAGGACTCTGAGTCCAGGTGAGCTCCAGCCTGGGCTCAGCCACCCCCGAGGCAAGAAAATCTGCCCCAGTTTGCTTTATTTTTCCATAAAGCAAAGACAGGAATAACCTGAGCACAGCTGTGAACCAAAACATTTGGAAGAAAGGTTGATGGCAGCAGTTGAGCAGCATCTGGCCTGAGCTGGCAGCACTGATTTACACCAATTTTATTCCATCCTGAGGCTCACCTGCCCACACCTCAGCTACTCAGGCCGTGGAACTGCCCGCAGGATGTCAGCAAACCATTTAATGGGTGTTAGGAGCTGCTTTTTATTACTGCTTCAGTAACTACAAATTCCATTTGGTAACATCAATTATATTAATATGAGCACCCTCAGTTTACTCGTTATAATTAAAAGCAGCTCCTACACAAATAACTTAAGAAGAAAATGCCTTTTCTTATCGGCAGGAAAGTGGAGCTTGATTTTTGCCTCTCCCCAGGCGTTCAGTCACTTGATTAAGCCGTAGCAAAGCACACCAGGCTAATTAGGAAAGCAGCAGTTCCCAGCTTCCTGCTCGTTTGGAACACACCCAGACTGAGTCTTCACATTTTGCAAAGGCATTTTGCAGCCTCCTCCTGCCAGCTCCCAACAAAAGGTGCTAAATGGGTGATCTGGGGAGGCACTGGTGGCTTTAGCTGAGAGCAGACTTTGAGCACATCATTATTTACATCAGGTTTATGTTAAAAGCCCTTCTGTTCCCTTTCTGGGGGACAGTTAGGGACCAGTTTGTTTTGTTGTTGTTGTGTTTTGGTTTGGTTTTTTTCTTTTTTTTTTTTTCTTTTTTTCCTTTTTTTTTTTTTTTTAAGAACCCTTATGACAGAAACAAGAAGTGCTGGTGGAAATATTGCAATGTGCAAACCCAGCCAGGGTTAGCCAGGCTTTGGGTACATTTTTCACCTCTGCCATAAGTTCTCCAGCACATCCCTCTCTTGCTTCACCCTGCCCTGGGTGCCTACCTGGGCCCATCGAATTTTTTGACCTGTTTTTTGCTGAGTTGAGGTCGGGGCCATTTGGGCTCTGAAGCCAGGTTTGAACTGAGGAAACCAGAGACAAAATGCTGATGCTCCACATTCACTGCCCACTATTTTCCCAAAAAGACTTCCATACCTTCCTCCCCACACACACAATGTTCCCACTCAGACTTTCTGGGTGAGCTGTTCTTGCCTCTTGTTTTTTTTTCCAAAACCTTCCCCCTCCCCAGAGGGACTCCAGGCTTGCAGAGGAGCTACTCACTGATTATAAAGCAACTGAAGATTAACAAAACCTGAGAAATTAAGCCAGATCTTTCCTTCAGCTCACATGGATCTTGACAGTATTGGAACAAATCCCCAGATGATACAGGAGGAAATAAATTATTATCACTATTCTTCACCTGAGCACTGGTACCTCTTAATTTTAACAGCAACCAAAGATGGAAGTGCCTGCTAGAGCATTGCTCTATAAAGGAAAGAACTTGATATCAGTGGGGTGGAGCAGCACCACTGCAAAAGGGCATCATCCAGCTGCTTTGCAGCAGCTGCCAGGAAGGGGCTGGGAAGGAAACTCCTCTCCCAGTCCTCCCCTTTTTCCCCAAACACAACTGTGCAGCTGTGATTGCATTCGAGCTGTGCCACTGCAAACCCCTTCCCTTCTCTTCACAGACAGCTCCCCCACTTCATGCTTGTGGGGCTGATAAATCCCCTAAAGAACATCAGGAAACTGAACCCCCCGTGACTTTTCTGTTTCAGACACAATGTTCTTGTCAGCAGTGGAGAGCTTAAGTGTTCCTTCCTTTCACACCTATTAGCTTGGAACAAGCTCTGTAAGTGTAAATAACCTTCCCCCCAGCATAATGAAAGACCTTATGATAGCCTGGGATTAATTTTTCTAATCTATTTACAAGCAAAGAGGTCAAACTCGAATTTGACACAGAGGAAAGGAGGCAGGACTCATTATCTCCAGAAAGACTCAAGAAAATGGATGAGCATAAGCATTCAATAGCATTGGAACTTGCATCCCTGTCCTAGCTTCTAATTAAAATTTATCCAGCAAAGCTCTGCACTGCAAACGTCATTAGCTACAGGAAAAATGAGATTCCTAAGGACGAAGCAAAAATGTTTTGATCTTAACAATTGAGTTATTTTCAAAAGTCATCTGCTCCAGACTGCATTTCAGTCCTTGGCTGTGTCACACTGAGCTCCAGCCCGGGCTGCCAAGCTGCAGAATACAAACTGCCAGGGGCTTTGTACCTGGGGCTTTGCTCCTGATGGTTTTTGGTGAGGAAGCCCAGCAGGACTGGTGTTCTAGCTGCAGAATTTCAGGGACATTCAGACCCTTTTGGGTCTCTGTGCCCTGGCAGGAGCAGAGCTGTCCCTGCAGAGCATGGCCAGGGACAACCAACCCAAGCCCATTCCTGGTCATGGCTGGGGAGAAGTGCTCTGCAAACATGGCACTAACACCAAACAGGTTCTAAAATATTCTATCAACAGGAGAGGGGAAGTAGGTTCATAAATATTACCAATTCTCCTCAACCTCTGGTTAATAATGTTGAATTTTGCCCTGCACAGAGTCCTCACTGCTGCTCAGGAATAACACAGGGTCTTAAATACACAAGAGAGCACTTGAGGCTTTGCCCACTTATAGCCAAGGACTAAAATAACTCCCAGATAATCCAGCTACCAAATAAACCAACCCCTCTTGCAATAACCCTCCTCCCAAAGAGCAGCACTTGCTGCCAGTGTTTGCATTACTGCTCCCTCAGCAGCTGGCTGGGACATCAGAACTCAATGTACAGAGAAAGAGAAAGACAGAAAGAGAAAGACAAAAAGAAAAAAAGAAAAAAATAAAAAAGAAAAAGAAAAAGAAAAAGAAAAAGAAAAAGAAAAAGAAAAAGAAAAAGAAAAAGAAAAAGAAAAAGAAAAAGAAAAAGAAAAAGAAAAAGAAAAAGAAAAAGAAAAAGAAAAAAGAAAAAATAAAAGGGAAAAGAAAAAGAAAAAGAAAAAAAGAAAAAGAAAAAGAAGAAAAGAAAAAAGAAAAGGAAAAAGAAAAGGAAAAAGAAAAAAAGAAAAAGAAAAAGAAAAAAGAAAAGGAAAAAGAAAAAGAAAAAGAAAAAAAGAAAAAGAAAAAAGAAAAAGAGCTTTTCCTTTATTTTTGTTAGCACTATTCTAACTGTTTTGTGGTTTCCACACCAGGCAACAGAAAGTTTCCTTTGTCATCTCTTCCCCATGCCCTCCCCAGAGCACAGTAAAACTCCTGAGCAGCTCTCTTACCACTTTTTCACCTCCTAACATGATGCTCAGTAAATGGCTCTCAGTAACTACTTGAAAGCATTTTCAAAACTTCCTTTTAAACAAGATCTATAAAGCCCATAAAATTCCTTTTCAAAAATCCAGGCATCCATTTGTGGAAACAAGTCACTTCTGGTACAGCCTCTTATCACCTACCACCCTTCAGGTTTTGACTTCACAGCTCTTTTTTTTTTTTTTTTTTTTTTTTTATTTTGACTTCTCTCCCATCCCAGGGAACCAAGCCCAGATGCTGTGGGGCTAAAGGATCATCTCATTCCAGTCCCCTGCCTTTTGCAGGGACACCTTCCACTAGGCCAGGATGCTCCAAGCCCCATCCAACCTGGCCTTGAAGGTCCAAGGAAGAACCTCAGCCCAGCAGGAGCCCAGAGGAACCTGGAGCAAAGGCTGAGCTATTTACTACCCGAGCAGACTGTCTCTCTCTGCCCATATCCTGTCCAGCAATCCTCTCTGCTATTCCAGGCTTTTAGGGTGGCTCACAGGGTTTTTAAACAGCTCGGCAGGGTCCTCTGGATAATTATAATGAGCTACAGCCTTCCAACCCCCCCTGAAGATGGGATTCTGCTCACGCTGACTTATCTGACTGCAGCACTTCCCCTGTACAAGAAGCAGGGGACCTCTTGCAAAAACAGGGAGGGGAAAAAAAAAAAAAAAAAAAAAAAAAAAAGATAAAAGCAGCTGGCTGTCCTTGCTGGCTTTGGCTTTCTGTCCTCCTGCCTACCTGACATCTCCTCCAGGCTGGGGAAAAGCTGTTCCCATCAGAGCAGGGGCCCTGCAGCAGCACAGCTGCCCCTGGACCCCACTCATTTGCTGTGAGGAGCCTTTTGGGTTTGCAGCTACTGAATATTGAGCTACTGCTCCCAGCCTGGCACTGCTGCTCTGGGAGGGAATTGGGTTTTATGACACAGGGACTCAACTGAACATTAAGAAATATTATCAGGGGGCTCCACTACTGCTGGAGATGAGTTGGACTTGAGCTATTCCAGTGTGGGCCACCTGCTCTGAGCCAGAAGGGACAAGAAAATGTGGCAAAGGTGCAGGATGCTGCAGTCACCTCCTGCAGCAAAACTGAACTGAACTGATTTAGTTGCCCACAACCAAGAAAGGGCAGAGCCACCTTTCTGCAACAGCAGAGAGCACCAAGGGATGTGTCCAGTGCTGCAGGACCAGTGAGCAGCATCTCCTGTACTGCTACCTATTTTATTTCTTCTTCTCCTTCTTATTATATTATTCTTATGGTTATATTTGTTGTTATTGTTGATGTTATTGTTGTTATTTGTACTTTTCTAGAAGCACAGACGTGACATACAGCTGGGGACAGAGATGGCATCCTACTAAGTGCAACAGCATCATTAATGGATTTGGCTGACAAGGCACTGAGAAACAACTCATCAATAATCCCTCTCCCTCTCCTCCCTGGCCAGCTATAACGATGATACAATTATAGCATAAAGAGCAATCCCAGAGATGTGTGATGTATGAAGTACAAAATGTGTTTTCCTAAACTTCTGCAAAGCAGGAAAGCAACGAATTAACTTGTAATTAAGTCTGATAAGGCAATGATTTGAGCATGACCTTTGTAAAAAAAAGGGCAAAAAAAGGACCACTCCTCATTAATGTTAATAAAGCAGCTGAAGTCCTTACTAAATAGATGCCCATCAGTGGTGCACTGCCTAATTACTACTCAGGTAATCTTCATTAGTGCCCAGCAGGGCAGGGCATGCTCCACATGGGCCAAGAAGAGCTCCAGCTGGGGCATTAAGAACTGTGTGGGTGTTGGGGACAGGATGAGAGCTTCACCAGCTTGTCACCCAAATCCAGATGGAAACAGCTGGGTGACCTCCAGAAACACCCCCAGGACAAACCCAGGGGAGATGGGGGGAGAGCTGCAGCTTGGAGGGATGGGAAGGGAACCAGCTTGGGGTTTATGGAGGTGACCACAACCACAGCCAACACCAGCAGACCTGGGCAAAGAGAGCTGCTCAGACCCAACAGATAACACCTCTGCAGGAGTTATTCATTTTCATTTGTAAAACCCAGATGGGACATTTGGTTTTTTTGTGTCCCAGAGCATCCTGAGAAGAGCAGAGAACTTACCCAGACCTCTCCCAGCTGCCACCCAGAGCTCCTCCAGTCTCCTGGGGCAACCTCTCTCCATTTTATTCAATCCTGTGGGACCAAGGTGGGACTTAAATCACATTTAATGGGCTAGGAACTAAGGAGCAGCACAAACCTATTGAAAACCCCAACCCCAGCAGCTCCCACCTGCAGCGAGCACGACGCAAAAACTATCGGGAAACAGCAAAAAGGAGCAGGGGAGCCCCTGGCTGTGCTGGGGGGGACAGGGGGGTCAGACAGACAAATCCCTGAAAAAAAACCATCCTTGGCAGCTCCAGGGGGTGGGCAGCCACAAACCTCCTTGCTAGGAAAGGTCTCCCCTGCCAGAGGGATGGGATATTGGTGTCTTGCTTTCCCTCTCATTTTCCCGTGGCATTTCAGGGCAGGGCCAGGGCTATAAACAAGAGCAGGGGTTTTACGGCCAAACTTCAGAGTGCTTTTTGCCTTCCTTATTGCTGACTCTTTTATTTTTTCCACCGGAGAGGGAAGGAAATGAAAGTGGTGGCATTTACAGCACAAACACAGCACTAAATTCACCGGAGAAACAAACCTGCTGGGCTGGGGGGCTGGGGCCGGGGGGGCTGGAAAGGGAGAAAGGGGCAACAAAAGCAGGGGAAAAAAAAATAAATTAATTTTGCTCAAAATGAGAAGAAAGCCATTCTCTAGAAATTGAATAGGTTTGCATCCCCAGGTGTCAAACAAAACCAGCTTTTAAAAGAGTGCTTTGAGGCGTCAACATAAAATATAACTAAATAATTATTAATTATTAGAATCATAACTATGTTTTACTGTGTTAGCACAAACAATGCCTTCCCTTGGAAAGCCCCTTGGAGCTATAAGAAAGCAAAGCTTTGTTCTCCTCTGTTTTGGAGCAGTAACCAGCAGCTGCTTGCTCATTTCCATGGCAGGAACACGACCCAGAGCCCCAGGGGACCCCCCAGATCCCTCCTGGGGCTGAGCCCTGCCAGGGGGGCACCAGCACCCCAGGGTCCCATGGGCTGGGGGGTACAGGGCATGCAGACCATTCCTCCCCATTTCAAAGCAACCCAGGCTCTGGGTGGTTTCCTCAGCCCAGTTCCCAGCCAACCCAGACCCTAAAAAAAATATAAGATAAAATAAAATAAAATAAAATAAAATAAAATAAAATAAAATAAAATCCTCCAGCTAGCCTGAGACTACAAGGGGAAATACAAAGGTTGCCAGGGCAGGTTGGGATGAGCAGCCTGACATCATTATGGAGCTGAAGGAGAAACCCTCAGCAGGAAGATGTGCAGGTATTGCACACCCTGAATAAATGCAGTTATCAGTTTAGAGGTGCTAAATGAGTCTATGAATCTGTTCTGTTTCATTTCTCCCATAGAATATTTCTCCAGATAAATACAAGGAGGTTGAAAGCCTTTCAACTTTGCATCCTGGATCTTAAAAAAAAAAAAAACCACAAAAAAAAACCCCACAGCCAAACAAAGAAACCAACCTAAAAAATAAAAATCCCAGTGTCTCTGCAGGGTGTTTTTCTAAGGTTTGCTTGCTGTAGGAAAATGCACACCTAGTCCTTTCCTTTCAGCTTTGTGAAACATCTCCTGAATAAGCTCCTTTGTTATGAGGTTTCAAAACAACTTCTGGAAGCAGCTCTGCCAGGGAGGACCCAGGGCTGGTGGCTCAGCCCTCATCACCAGGAACCACTCACCAGAGCCTGAGGAGGCTGTTCCAAAAAACCATCCCCAGTTTTACAGCATCACCAGGGAGCTCTGCACCAGGAGGGGCTCCAGGAGGGCAGGGATGCTGCCAGCTCCTTGCACCCCAGCCAGGGTTTGTATGCTCAGTGGTTTCTGAAATGTGGACCCAAATGATCCCTTTCTGCAGGAAAGACAGGACTACATCATTATCTGTTCTTTGCACCACCAGGCAATGTATATTAAAATGTTTGAATAGAGAATACTGCGAGAAGTCCAAATTTTTTATTTACTTTTTTACATTCTGGAAAGCATTAAAAAAATAGAAGTGAATATAATAGCCAACAAAGTATAAAAATTCTTGTCTTCTTTCTTTTAAATTGAAGTTTACCCAAGTTACATGAATGCAGCATTTTAGCAGCACCTTTTACACTTCAAAGGATTTCTATGTTTATATTAAAACCTGGATCTGGGGGATTTATTATTTAACTAATTCCATTTGCAGGAATAAACCAGGGATAGAGCAGCCTTCACTTGGGTAACTGTTCCTTCATAAAATGCTAATGGCTTGGCAGACAGAGGAAGGGTCAATCACCAATTTTATCAAACTCCCAGAGCTTTGGCTGAGGATGGACTTGTACCCCACTCCTCCCTCCTTCCCTCTCACCCTCAGAAAAAAAAAAATTGCAAAAATTACCAAGCACACGAAGTCCACACAACTCCACCAACTCCCTGGGGCACCACCTCCAGCTGCTGCAGTGGTTTGGGCTTGAAAAGCTGCACAGAACAAGCAGCACTTGGATGTGATGCACCCAGAGCCACCACACCAAAACATCCCAGAAACAGCTGGAATCTGCCAGTCCTGGTCCTGGGGATCAGCAGGAACATCACCAACACCCTGCCCTGCAGAGATAGCACTGGGCAGTTCTGCTGTAATTATAGATCTGAGGAAATAAGCCAGGTGTGGAGATGTTGTACTCTAATGATACAACGGGATGAACATGGACCAGTTGTCAAAAAAAGAGCAAAACACTCCTTAAACCAGAACTTAGCAGGGCTCAGCCACCAGAGCTCAGCTTAATGCAATTAATCCTACTCCACAAGGTTATTGTTACCCACAAGCTGCCCTGCTAACCACAAGCTGCCCTGCTAAGCTACTTCCTCAGGTTTTCAGCAACATCTGAGGAAATGAAACCCTGAATTCCCTGTGTCTCAAGTCACCCCAGGGCTCCTTCCCCAAAGTTGGGCTCCCTCCATCACTGGATGGTGCAAGCTGTGATGAAATGCTAACACTTCATTGCTGCCTTGGTCAGAATTTCCCTCTCTGGGAAAGCCTCTCCAGGAGGGATTTGCCCATGGAAGGGATGTGCTCATGCTGGAGTCCTGCACGATGGGCTCCAGAAGGTGGGATGGCACTCATTCCCTTCCTCATTACCAAATGTTTGCCTCATCCCTGAGCTCTCCCCATTAAACACAGCCCTGGCTCCTGCAGAAAGCAAGCTTGACCTTTTCCACAGGATCAAGAGCCAATTTATTGCATATTTTAAATTCATAACGAGATCAAAAAGGATAATGCTAGGATGACCTGGAGATCAGCCCAAGACATGAGAGATAATTGTTTCCTTAATTGTGATGCCTGAATTAAATTATTTCTGCACTCTGTTGGCAGCTGCTGTGTGAAGTGGGGGCTCAGCAGCTCCTGGAGGAACCAGGGTTAACCTCTGCCTGGGGTTCAGGAGGCCACATCCCTGCACCTCCTCCCTCCTCCCCAGCCTGCAGCACACCCACTGATGTTCCTGCTCACCCACTTGTGCCACAGCCACCACATCCCAGCCAGGGACACCTGCATTGCATGGGATCAAGGGTTTGCAGGTCACCACTGGAGAGAAGGCTCTAAAATAGGAACCCACCCCCTGGGTGACACCAAGTCCTGGAGCTCTTTGTCCTGGGAGGAAATGGGAACGGGATTCCCATCACCCCACAGCACATTCTGCACACTCCACCCCTTCCACAGGTTTGCTTTTCACTGACCAAACCTCCCAAAAATTAAAGCCCAGCCCCAGAATGCTACAGGTGCTGCTTTGGCTTAGAGAGCCAGGAGCTCCTTCAGAGCTTGGGACAACAAGAAAATCTTTCAGACCTGGTCCCAGTTGAGTCCATGAAGAATTCCTTTTGATTCCAGGGTATGGAGCAGCATCCTCACCAGATCCTGGTGGTGGCTTCTCTGGGCCCCAAAGGTCAGTCTGAAGCCATTTCTTTGCAGAGAGAAGCAGCATCCTTTTTCCTTCTAGGACAGAAACATTTATATCCTTAACCCCCCCCCCAGTTTCCCATCCAGCAGCACCCCAGCCATCAATGTCCCTTTGCCAAGAGGCTGCTTCTGCCCAGCAGCTCCTGCAAGGGCTCAGCACAAGATTCCTTTAGGAATCCCAGCTGGAAGGAAGCCCTGAGCACTGCTGCCAAGTTCTGCCTCACCTCTGGCATCAAAGATTTGCCTGGGGTGCCCCTCTGGAGCCACCAGCTCGTTCCCCATGGGTGACAGGTTCAGCAGCCACAGCCACTGGCAGGAAAAGGCAGGAGCACCTCTCACAGTCATCCTCACCTTCACCAGGGGTTGCTGTGGATAAAGCCATGGGTCTGGTTATTACACTGCTTTTTATCCAGCATTTACAGGTGGTTAAGGATGGAGACCTGTTATAAACATCAGCAGAGGTGAAGAGCTTCCATTTCACAGCTCTCAGGTGGATTTTAGTGTGGATTTTAGCGTAAAGAGTTCTCCAAGCTGCAAAAAAAACCCAACTGATCAGCTAATAAAACCATTAATGTGAAGTGCAACTGCAAGTTATTAACCCAGACAGGAAATTTATTTAAACTTTATAAGAAGGCACAATTAAAGATAGAGGAGACGTAGCAGCATGTGGCTGCATTCTTGGCAGAGGCAATCTGAAGAACAAAGAGATAACATTAAAATGAATAACATATTAGTAGCCTCCAGCAATGTGCCAGATCCCAGGCTCAGGCTAGTGGGGAGCAGCACTGATCCCTGCCTCCTGCTCCTCTGCACACTCCCTGCCTGCCCCTCACACCTTCACAGAGCCACAGGCAAAAAATTCCAAAATCTCTCCATTTTCCTACCCAGAACTGTGTTTTTATTCATTCTCTCAAGCCCCAAAATACCTCTTTTTACCCTGAGTGGTGGGAACACACGTGGCCCTGTGTGCTACACATTCCCACCCACACCAGCTAATGAGAAAGCATTGAGATGGAAACAGTCAGATTGTATCTGGGAGCTGGCTGGGTGAGCAGCATGGTGTGCTGAAACCTGGAATAATAATCCTGGAAGCAAGGTACAAAGGAGGATGGTTTTCAAGTAAATTAAAAGGTTCACAGGAGGAAAAATAAGAAAGCACTCAGACAATTACCCTCAAAAGATCCCCAAAGTCTCTAGCTCGAAGTTCAGCTCCAGTAGAGCAAGAGGAAATCAAAGAAAAAAACAAGATTGGTGGTTGTAAAGAGTGGAGAAATCCATCAGAAATCAGATAAAGGGGCTGAGGTCCCCAGGGGATGCTCTGGGATCACTCACCTACAGCCAGGAGGAATTAATTGCTCTGCAGGAGGGCAGTGCAGAGCCCTCCACAGCCCACCCAACAATATAAACCATATAAACCACATCCCAGGGTGAGGAACCAGCAGCCCAGGAGCTGATTTGCAGACCCAGGAGACACAAACCCAAGGTCACCAGCTCCTGGCTCTGCTCCCACAGCATCGTTCCCTGTCAGCTGCATGCAAAGCCCCCCAGAAGTGTATTTTCCTTCAGCTGACCCTGAAAAAGCAAGCAGGGGACCTGCTGGGTTTCTCACCACAACACAACCTGTCAATAAAATGTAGTTTCAGTCTGAAAATTAAAAATACTCCCTAACAGTGGGAGCAGCTGTGCAGCTCCAGGGGCAGAGTGGGGCACAGAGCTCTGCAGCAACACCACCCCACGGAGCTCCACCTGCATTTACTATAACAAGAGAAAAAAATTAAAAAAAAAATAAATCATCTTTTCCCACAGCTTTGAGTGCTTTATTCCCAGCACATTACCCTGGCCACAAGCTCCTGTCCCCCCACCTGCTCAGTTTAAACAAATCTGGTGAGTCCAGTGAGGAGCAGCTCCAGCCAAGCTCCCTCAGACTCCAAGCTGCTCCATTCATCTCCCTGCAGGATAAATAATTTCCATAGAAACTGGAAACATTCCCTAAACCAACAGAGCCTCCCTTATTTCCAGCAATTATCTTAAGGTCTGATTTGCATTTTAAATGTCACCTGTATAAATTAAAACTGTTTACTGCTAATGCTCTCATCACCCTGAGTCATCTGGCAATAGCTACAGACAGGTTTTGTTTCCTCCTGAGAGCTCACCCACAAGTACAGCCCCCAAAAACCTGCCTGGGCATGACTCCTCCAGGCACAGCACTGGGGCCTTCCGAGCCAGAAAATACACCACTGTTCCCTGGATGGCTAATTCTGGCAAGACAGTTATTTCAGGGTATACTTATGGGGTACATCTGTATTTATAGGGTACGTGTTGAAGCTATAGATTGAGCACCTGATCATCACCCCAGAAAGAACATAGAAACAACCACAGCCTCCAGGATTTTCAGGCACTGGTTTGGGTTCTCCTGGAGTCATCTGGTAGCTTATAAATACATCTTTTTCCTTATACTAAGCTCTCCTGACAAACAGAAAGTCTTCTCCCCGTTTGCAAACCATTTAACTTAAATAAATTGGATAAGCAACAGGCTGTGCCTCTGGTGAGCAGCTGCCAAACTGGCTGGCTCCCAGTTCAGACTGGAGGAGCTGATCCAGGGGGCAGGCAGGGAGGATAAATCCTGAATTCTGCTCCCTTCCCTTGGCTCTGCACCCCAGGGCACTCCTACCAGGTCTGGCAGGAAATGCTGCCCCTCATCCAGTTGCTAAAACCAGAAAAAGGCAAAACCCTGCTGTGCTCAGCCCAGTATTCTGTAAACTGCAGGTGTGGGAAAGCAGAGTCTGACCTATCCCTAAATCCCCTGGGTAAGAATAAGCCATGGTGATAAACTGGGATTAAACAATAATAATTTCCTCGCTTATCGTTCTGAGGTTTTTTCTCCCACCCTTCAGACAAACTCTGGAAGTTTCACCTGTCTACACCCAGGACTGAAAACTGAAGAGGAGCTGCTAAAAATCACAGAGAATTGGGAGGGGGGAAAAAAAAAAAAAAAAAAAAAAAAAGAAGACAGAAAAATTGAAGATCTCAGCAACCTTCCCATGAGCTCCAGGTCCCTCCTTTTTGCATCCACATGAGCACTGGGACAAAACTTTCCCCTCCCAGCAAGCTTGGTCCTTTCTCCCCAGCTGCACCCAGATGGCTCTGGGACCCCACAAAGTCACCTCCTGATGTCCTTCAGCACAATTGTTCAGGAAAATTATTTTTCTAAGGAAGTTTATGAAATGATTATTTTGTCCAACTTTCCAGTTCAGCTTAGAGATCGATCTTGGTGAACTAATTTCCTCTCCCTAATGATTAAATGCTTCATATTAATATAACCCTGGGAAGGCAAGTTCAAGCAGCCTGTTTTTTCATTCCCTGGAATAATTAGATCTTCAGAATTATTCTGTACCTCCTTGGCTTCCTCCAAATTCATTATTTCTCAAAAAAGCTTTCCTACACCTTCTGTTGCCCCTGTCCTCATAGGCAGAACAGCATTTTAACTTGGAGTTTGCAGAGTAAATAAATGAGGAAAGCAGTGATGAGCCAGGCTCAGGAGCAGGATACAGCCCTGGCCCTGGACTTTAGCATCACCTTGGGAAATATTGAGGTCAAGGTTGTTTGCTTTGCCACCTCAGTCATCAAGAGAAAGGGATTTTGCCAGCAGAAGCCAACTTGGATGAGCTCCCAGCCATGCTGGTGGAGCAGGAGGCTCTCAGGAGATGATTCCCATCAATCTTTTGGGAAGTTTGGGAATTTAAATGCACCTGAGGTTGTTAAAATGAATGAAGATGCTGTAATGAACTTGAAGGCTCTGGGGCTCCAGGTAGAGCAGGCACCTCCCCACCTACAAATGCTCCACAGAGCCAGCAGCAGCTTGGGAAGGAAGCATCAGCTTGGAATTAAATCCAGCCCAAAGCAGCAGCTGAAAGCCAAATGCTTTCCTTTTCATCCAGCCAGCACCCAGCCTTGCCTGGCCCAGGAAGGCAGAGAGCAAGGACAGCAAGGAAACTTTGGAGAGTGATGCTGCCAGCCTATGCTGTGCTTAAAAAAAAAACCAAAAAACCAAAACAAACAAACAAAAAAAAACAAAAAAAAACCCAAACAAAAAAAAAAAAAAAAAAAAACAAACCAAAAAAAAACAAAAAAAACCCAAAAACAAACAAAAAAAAACCAAAAAAAAAACAAAAACAAAAACAAAAACAAAAAAAAAAAAAAAAAAAAAAAGAAAGGAAAAAAGTCACATTTTCCTTTTTTCTTTTTTTTTTGAGCTGTAAGAACCTGTGCAGAAGTTGTTAATTATGTCTTTGTTTCCTTTGAGGGCTCTCAGCTCAATCAATTTGTATAATGCATCAAGGTTCCAGTTCAATCTTGGTGACAAGGTCTCACTTCACCAACCACTGCTCCAGCCAGCACTTATTTTCAATGGGAGTAGAATGAGGAGCTGCCAGCCACACACTGCACCAGCCCTGCTCGGGAAGCACACTGGGAAATTCCCACCCTGATTTACAGCACCCTCAGTGCCCTCTTTCAGACACCAAACCACAGAGGGGTGGGAGGTACCTGCAGTGATTTCCAGCAGGAAATATTGCCCAGGGAATATTGCTGGGAACCCCCTCATTTCACTGCTCTCCATGTGCAGATGTCTCACAGCTCAAGCCCAGCTCAGTGCTGACCCAAAATCCCAGGATTCCTGGATGCCTTCAGCTCTCAGGAAACACGAGAGTTCTGGGATTGACTCTGAGCCTAGAGATGGGGGAGCAGCAGGGCAGCAATCCCATCCTTCTGAGAATCCCCACATTTCTTCATTGTCTTTAGTGCAAGAGAACATTAGGGGACATTGGTCATTACAGTCTGAACCCTGGTTTGGGGTTTTATGCCAAACCAGGCAAATAAACCAAAATGTAATATCCGATATTTCTTTATGCTTAAATAAAAAAAATAAAAACCAAAAAAACTCTCGATATTTTGCAAAGATCCCTGCTCCTTCAGGCAGAAGGCAGATACCCTGCCAGTATCTTCTGAGTGAGGTACACGAGAGCTTTGGTGTCACCTCCCAGGACCTGCTCTGATGGGCTCTGCAGCACCTGGGGGTGCCAGGGCATCACCCACATGGGCACCTCTGTTCCCCAGCCCCAGGAGCCCATCCCAAGCTGGGCTGAACACTGCTCCATTTCAGTGCCCCAGTCTGGTTTTGTTTCACTCACCTTTCACTGTGCCTGCCCTGGGAAGGTCCATGGCCACACACCCCCATTGGCACTCACCTTATCCCAGCAGGAAGTTGGGCTGGAGCATCAGAGAACCCAAGATAAATGACACACTGCAATTCCAGGGGGTCCCTGCCACAGCCTGGGGGCTGCAAACCAGACACAGGGCAGTGCTGGGGCAGCCAAAGAAAATCAGCTCAGACCCCAAAGCCTCCCTGCAGGGGCACAGAAATAACCACGGGGTTCAAGCAGGGCCAGAGCATCACACTGCTGCCTCTCTGCCCAAAAAGGATTTCACATCAACAGACTGAAAATTAAACTGCTGTCAAGTATTTCCTCCCCAGGCCAGTCTCCTGTTTGTACATTGTGTCATTCCATGCAGCTGAAAGACATCCTGAGCAATCAGGATGCTCAGGTCTTTTTTTTTCAAGGTTTGAGTGAAATATCATGGCTCACACTGACATTTTCTCAACATTCCCCAGGTTGGGACATGCCCTCCACACCCCTCCCCTGAATCCAGCATTTCCCCCCAGCACCAGGAGCATAAAAGCATCAGGAGCACTTTAGCATCCAGCTCATCCCCAGAGCCTCTTCACTTACCTCCCAAGAAAATAAACCACTCCTGCTTGTAATCTGGAGTTGGTATTTAGAATGCAAGTGATAAAAGGCCCGAGAATCAGGTGCAAGTGTGTAATAACTGATGGAATTCAGAGAGGAGAAGTCTCTGGGGAGGTGGCAATCAAATCTCCTTGCAGGGAGCAAGGAGGAAGGAACCTGCTCCCTGGAGGGACCCAGGGCTCCCAGCTCCTCCTCTGCTCAACAGCTCTCCCTGAAAATGTCAAACACCTCTTTCTTTTTGACCAAGAGAAGTCAAAAGAAGTCCTGCATGTAACAGGGAGCTTCAGAGCTGCCTTTAAAAACCCTGACATCTTAAGGAAGAAGGCAGGAGCCCAGTGCCCAGCCCAGTGCCTCTCCAGCAGCCCCACAACCCTCCCCCTTCCCCAGCAGCAATGTTAATTTTGGGGTTCTGCTAATTCCTTGCTCCCTGCCAGCCCCTCTCCCAACATCTCCTCACCCAGGACATTTTGCTTCCAAGTTCAATCCATTCCCCTGTTTCCAGGTGGCAAACCCCACCTGTCCCTGCCCCTGCTGTACAAAACCAGCAGCTCTCAGAGGTCTTACAGGTGCAGTTGGTGTTTACAAGAGGTTTTATCCATTTCTTAGCAGCAAAGATGGGTTCTGTGGGGATGCCAGCCTGAGAGCTGCAGCACTTCAGCACTCCCAGGGCATTTCATACTCCAGAGGAGCTCACCCAGCAATAACATCTTTTGTTTTGAGGCTCTGTATAACTGGTGACACAATTACAGTAATTTATACAATAGAGAGGGGTTTAATTGTTACTTTACAGTCATTTGTCTTTATTTTAACACTAAGAGGGCTATCACCAGAGATAATCACTCAGAAACAAATGTCAAGCTGCCTTAATGATTTGATTATTACTTTGCTATTTCCTACACTATTTTCCCTTTCATAGCATTGGCTGGGTTGGAAGGGACCTCAGAGCTCATCAAGTCCAAGCCTTGATCCACTCCCCCCGTGGTTCCCAGCCCATGGCACTGAGTGCCACATCCAGGCTCTTTTGAAATATCTCCAGGGATGGAGAATCCACCCCTTCCCTGGGCAGCCCATTCCAATGGCTGATCACCCTCTCCAGAAAGAAATTCTTTCTAATGTCCAACCTGACAATGTCCAACTTTGCACAGCCCAGGACCCAATAATCAAAACCATCTCCACTGGCACCCCCTCCCCTGACACCCAGGGGGGGGATGTAGTTTGTAAAACTTCATGCAGTGTCACCAAAATCCTTTTCCTCAGGACACCACGTGGCCAACTGCAGCACGAAAGGGAAAATCAGAAATCTCTCCCTGTGAGTGCTGGGAGAAGTGATCTCCCTCTGGGAAGAGCAGTGATAAATTACCAACCCCCCCTTCCAGAGCACCTGAGCTCTCAGGGCTGGGAACATCTGTCTGCAGGGTGCTGGGTCTGTGCCAGCCCTGCTCCTGTCACTCCCTGGGGTCCATGGCAGAAAACACCAGGGAAGGAGGAGAGATCCCATGCCTGATGGGATCCATGGCATTATTCCCCTAGGATGCCCATCAGAGCTGGGTTTTGCCTCTCTGAGGCTGGAACACTGCTTACACCTCATTTTTTCTCCTTTTTTATTGCCTACATTTACCTTTCTTTTTTTTTTTTTTTTTTTCTTTTTTCTTTTCACGTTGCACCCACTTACATCTTTTTGTCTTTTAGACAGAGATGGGATCCCCCCCTCACCATCTCTCAGAACCCATTTCACCACAGGCTGCTTGTCCAGAACCCAGCCAGAGCTCAGGGCTCACCCGAGGAGCCTCCTGCAGCCCTTACCCCCCCTATCACCCCTCTCTGTCCCCAGGGAAAAAAAGCTCCAGGATTCCCTTGGCCCCATGCACCAGCAGCTGCCCCAGCTCCTCTCCAACATCTCAGCCCCTCCTGAGCCACCACCATACGTGTTTTGACACAAGAGGGAAGGAAATCTCCTCTGCACCCCTGGAGGATTATAAAAACCTCAAAACCCCTCTCCCCGTAGGGGCACTGGGCTGTTCCCACAGCCAAACCCCATGAAACCCCAACCCTGGCCAGGGGAGGGCAAGATCAAGGTGAGAGGCTGCAAAACCAACCAGAAAAAAATCAGTTTATCAAATCCCCCCCCAGCCCAGGTGGCAGCATCTCTCCATCCAGCATTAACCAGTTCAAAACCTCCAGGGACCAAACCAATGACACACCAGAAAACAGGGGGTCAGGGAGGGGATGGAGGATGTGTTCAGACTGTGCAAATTCTTCAAGAATAGGGGTTTTTTTGCAGGGCAGCTTTGGGCTGGAGGAAGGTGTAATTCCCACTGAGCCCCCCCAGGATGCTCATCCATTTAGAAGCTGTATTTTTTTTCCTATGAAAACTGGTATACAGTTTTTCAGACTTTTTTTTTTCTCCCTTTTTTTCTTTTTTTTTTTTTTTTTAAGTAATACAAAATGGCTGGAACAAATTGATTTTGCTGCTCCTGCATTTATTATGCAGGAAGAGGTGTCTCTAATTAGATAATATTAGATTTCTTGGCTCAGAGAAAGCAACTCAGAAATAAGACTCTCATTATGGGACAAACCATACAAAGAAACTGAGCAGGGTTTAATAATGCAGAAAAATATTAAAGGGAGAGAGGTTTTAATTCTTAATAAGTAGATCCATGGGCTTCATTAACCAGCATTCAAGATTTTTTTTTTTTTTAGGGTCACTTTTATTACCTAATTAATTAAAATCTGACCAATAAGATAGGTTAATCTAATGGAATCACATCTTGTGTTAATAGCAATACCAATTAATCACCAAACTGAACCATTCCTCACTTGCTGAAGAGAAATCTTCCTGGTGCTAAGCTAGACAGAGCACTGAGAAGGAAAGGGAAAGGCTGAGCTGAGCACATTTTTCTCCCCTAAAATGTGGTTTGGGGGGGGAGGAGCTGGAGGAGAAGGCAAAGCTGGAGCTGTGCCAGCCAGCAGGATGTGAGAGATGGGCTGTGCCAGGCAGGTGACACCGTGTCCTGCCATGGCACAAAGCTCCAGCATCCCCCAGAGCTGGAGGACAGAGCCAGCAGAGCCACCAAATCCCAACCTCAGGCTCCCCAGGGCCTCTGATCCCAGGGGAGCATCACAGGACTTGCTCCCTGCCTGCTCCAGCAGCATCTTGGCTGATTCCCCATCCCATCCCATCCCATCCCGTCCCATCCCATCCCATCCCATCCCATCCCATCCCATCCCATCCCACCCCACCCCATCCCATCCCATCCCGTCCCATCCCGTCCCATCCCGTCCCATCCCGTCCCATCCCATCCCACCCCACCCCATCCCATCCCATCCCTTCCCATCCCGTCCCGTCCCACCCCATCCCATCCCATCCCATCCCCAGGGCTCAGCCCTCCAGGAGCCATCCCTTGCTGTGCTGACATCCCAGCCATCAGAAGGTATCCAAACATCCTGGTGTGGGCACATCCCAGCCCAGCTCAGCCAGGGAATTCCTGCTCTGGTTTTTTCCCTCTGCTACCACCCTGCTCACGGAATCGCTGCCTCCTTTCAAAAACTCCTGGGGCTGTTTTGCCCCCTGGAGCAGAAACGAAACTGTTGGAGCAAAACAAAAGCAGGAGCAGTAATCCCAATAACTGTGGTGTCAGAGGAGGCAAAGGCTACAGCTGTCACCTTAGGGACACTATTTTTTAAATGGTATTTTAACTTCTGAAGTTAAAATGTAGCATCCCACACCCCCCTCCCCACAGCCCCAAGCCTTTCCCTCTGCCTTATGTCCATGCAAACTCATTCCCAGGATGCAGGCAGGCACAGAGAAACCAAGGCTCTACTAAAATACAGAGAATTTTTTTTTTTTTTTTTTTTTTGGTACATTACCACCCACCCATGGACTGCTTGAACCTCAATGATTCCCCAAATTAACCCCAGCCCCCCTTCTTTTCTCTTTATCACACAGTGTCAGCTCCTACCAGCTGCTGAGATTTCAGGATGTGTGAAGATGAAGGGGGAAAGAGTGGGGAAAAAGAAAAAAAAAAAAAAACAAAAAAAAAACCCAAACCCAACTCCAGCTTTTTTGGACTGGATTTTCCTTTCACCAGATTCTGGATTAATTATTCTCACTACACTTGCTGACCACCAAACTGCTCGACAGCAGCACAGTCAAATTCCAGAAAGCCTGATGGTTGATGGGCACAAAATGCAGCTCCAGGCCCCGTGTGGTGTCTGTGCTGCACTCAGCTGCTGGGATGGGAGCAAAATGAAAGGAGGAGAAATCATCTGCAAAAAAATAAAAAGATAATCTGTAGCTACCATCTGATCTGTTTGGTTTTGTTTTTTTTTTCATTAAGCAGCATCCCAGCGTAAGGGGATATTTGTTCTATTAAAAATTCTTATTTAATAATTCGCTTTAGAGTGAATTTTTCATCCTGAAGGCTGCTTTGAAAATCCATCTCCTCAGTAACAGAGGAGGAAGGAGCATTATTTTTTCAAAGCAGAGTTTTGTATTTCATTTGAAGTTAATGAAATGCAGCTCCTTGACAAAACTCTGTGATGCCAGATTGCCAGCACTCCCATTACCTGATGAAGATAATTGAGTCACAGTACTTTTCAAGAGGTACTAATGGTAGGAATTACTCCTTCCACCAAATAATTCCACATAATAAAAAATTAATAGCATGCAGATTGCCGTTATTGCAAAAGCCTCTGGGCCCTGCAGGGCAAGTTATTTCAATGATTAAAAAAACACGAAAAGGTAAATTTTTTGTTTGTTTTGTTCTTTTTCCAATTTTTCTATCCTGTTTTTTCGAGGACTCATGGGCTCAAAGAGCTGGTCCTTGCTCTCTCCCAGTTCACCCAGTCCCTGTGGCAGCTCCTGCACTGGCTCTGTCCCTCTGGGACTCGCACAGCTCCCAGGAGGCTGCTGCTCCCCCTCCAGTTGCAGCCTGGGACAGGCAGGGACCTTTCTCATCTTTTTTAGCACAACAAAAATTAAAAACGACTGCAGAGCTTCTGCTGAAAACCCAACCGTGTGACCTCCTCCTGGCATACGGGAACAACCCCCTCTTGTCACAGGGGTGCCAGGCTCTGCAGGTGATGCTGGAGCTGCTCTTCCCAGGAATTCCATTATCCAGAGGCAGGAGGGACAAAAACCCCTCGGGAAGGAGCCCAGGAAGGAACCCAGGGAAGGAAGGAGCCCAGGGAAGGAAGGAGCCCAGGGAAGGAAGGAGCCCAGGGAAGGAAGGAATCCAGGGAAGGAAGGAACTCAGGGAAGGAAGGAATCCAGGGAAGGAAGGAACTCAGGGAAGGAAGGAGCCCAGGGAAGGAAGGAATCCAGGGAAGGAAGGAGCCCAGGGAAGGAAGGAACTCAGGGAAGGAAGGAGCCCAGGGAAGGAAGGAGCCCAGGGAAGGAAGGAGCCCAGGGAAGGAAGGAGCCCAGGGTGTGCTGGCAGCCCAAGCCCTCTGCCCCTGTCCCTCAGCTCTCCAAAGGAGCAGCACCTGGAGCTCCACCTTGCAGACATTCCCGTTGTCTTCCTGCTCCACCAGATCCCGGGAAGCTCCAGCAGCGGCACAAGAGTGGGCTCTGCTGGAAGCTGCTCGGATCTACAGCCCAAGCCCAGACCTTCATCCCCAGGGACCAGGAGCCCTCTCCCTGTCACGGGGGTGCCAGCTCAGCCTGATTTCCACTATAGAGCAGCAAAATTTCAACGATAGCACTGCAGACAGTGACATTACCTACTGTCCAGCTCACTGCTGTAATGGTTTATAATGAGCAAGCACCCTAAAAAAAGGAGTTCCCAGGCTCACCCATGGGACTGAAGAGCTTGGATCACACACGATCCCACCCGACTCCGATCCGCCAGACAACTGAGAAGGGGAAGAGAGGTTTTCCTGAGGGATTTTCTGAGATGTGGACTTAAAAAAAGCTGCACTGGAGCCCCCCAGCTCTGCTTCAGAGCTGTGACACGGTCACCAAAGCAGTGACACCACAACCAACCCCAGGGAAAATGGGGTTCCTCCCCAAAATCAGGATGTCAGCCCGCTGATTCCTACAGCAGAACTGGCACTGAGAAGCCTGAACCCAGCAAAAGCACCACGAGATGGGCAAAAATCTCATCATCCAGAAGTTCAGAGGAACTTGAGTCAACACTGCAAAAACCCAGGCACCAACACCTCCTTGTACCTTGGAGCTGGAGCAAGATAGAGAACAGAAAGTGTCCTTCAGCAGCCTGGGAATCAGGACTGAAAAACTGGAAACAACAGAAAACATCAAAGAAAAAACAAATTCAGGAAATAAATAAATAGCCCAAACCAACAAAAAAAAAAACAACAACAAAAAAAACAAAAAACAAACAAAAAAAAAACCAAGCCCAAACCAACCAAACAAAAACCCAACAAATAAATCCCTAGAATGGTCACAAAGCTCATTTCCACATTTCTCTGTTTTTAAACCTAGCATGAGCTATTCCCAGCATACAGAGCAGAAAGAGCCCAGCAAGGTGGTTCCCAGTGCAGGATTCCCACCTGGACAAGGTTCTTCATGGACCAAGCTGGAGAAAGGGATGTTAGGAACACCAGGAGCAGCTCAGTACTTACACTCAGTTACCTGCTCACAGGGCTCACAGCTTGAACCCACCACACTTCCTTTCTTCTTTCCACATGAAGTCCCTGCTTCCAGCCAGGCTTCCCAACACAGGGAAAATGAAAGGGGGAGAAGAAGGAGGCTTTTTGTATGGGAGGTGGGGTATTTTTTTACTCTTCTGGAGGAAGCAGCCATCCCTTGTTCTACTGAGATGAAAATCAAAGACTTTGATGCTCCACAAGCCATGGACTCCTACAGCAGAACTAGGGAACTGGTTGGGGACTTTTCTTACTGAATCCAAGAGGGTTGGAGCTCTTCAGATGAGCCAAGTCATGGAGAACATTAGGAAAAAATCAGACATCAGGAAGAAAGTCTCTGGGGTGAGGGTGCTGAGCCCCTCAGGTTGCCCCCAGAAGCTGTGGCTGCCCCATCCCTGGCAGTGGTGAAGGTTGGATGGGGCTTGGAGCAGCCTGGGCTGGGGGAGGTGGCCCTAACCATGGCAGGGGGGTTGGGACTAAATGAGTTTTAAGGTCCCTTCCAACCCAAACCATTCTATTTTTATGAACTTGAGCTGCTTGACTTCAGGTGTGTTCTCCTTACTCACTCCTACTCCCAGCTCACCCCCAACTAATGAAATTTTCCTGTCAAAGATCAGGTATAGCCACTACCCACTCAAATTTCCCTTTTCCCTGCATGTGGGAGATCACCTGCAAGCTCCATCACGGCCTTACAAGAACCATACTGTAAGAAAAACAGAGATAGAAGAGTTCAAGTACACAATTTTTTAATGTAGATTTGTAAATTTAAGCTCGGTTTTGAAAATTTTGGACATTGAATGAAAGAGCATTTGGTCCTCCTAAAAATTTGCCATCAGCAATTAAATACTTCATGGAAAAATGACAGTTAAGCATTCATTGCATTTTTAATTAAGAAAAAATTGATATTGCACATTTTACCAAGTAATACAAAAGTCTGTTTCAGCAAGTTATTCCAGCAGTGTTACCAATTTCATTTTGCTATCATTGACTAATACAAAGGCTTTCATTTTAGTGCATTACACGTGCCCTGTCATTACAGAGTAAAAAAAAATGTATCCAAGCATTGTTAAAAACAAAGAGGAAGAAAATAATTGGCTCCTGAAAGAACACAAAGCCTTTTACCACGCAGTCAGCACCCATCTCCTGGCAGACAAAAAAACCCCATTCCTATGGAGAGATGAGTGTCAGAGCACCCTGGCAACACCAGTTTCAGTCCTGCTTCCAAGGAGAAGCTGCCCATAAATAAGTATTTGGCACTGCAATGAAGTCCCCAGGTCACTGAGGGCTGAGAGGCCAAACCTGCCCATGCTGTCCCTGGGCTGCAGCTCCCTCTGCCCAAACACAGGAGGGAAATGCTCAGTGGCAGAAGAGCTCTGCAGCTTCAGTATAGTCTTGTCATTCTCTGAGGAAAAGAAAAAACTCCAGGAAAACTCTGGAACAGATTTTTGTGCATAACACTCAGCTGGAAGCCTAACTGAGGGGGGGGTTCAGGTGCTTCAGAAGGCACAAAACACCGAGAGGCAATGGCAAGGTACAGAATGCAAAGAGAAAAACTTCCAGACTGGGAAAAATCCTCCCCAGAAGCAGCTCCCAGCACACCCAGGGCAAAGCCCCCCCTGTGCTCAGCTTCCCAGTGCTCCCCATCTCAGATCTGCCCCCCAAAGGGCTGACCCAGACATCTTTGCTTTCTGCCTCCTCCTGACCTCCTCTCATTCCATCCTCCTGCCCTTCCCCAGGTGCTCACAAGCTGAAGCCCACCTGCACGCCCAGGCAATGCTCACTGCTAAAGAAGTTACACTTTGGACCTCTCACAATCTCTCTTTGGATGGTTACATCTTGAATTTACATTTTGCTTTGAAACAAACAACAAAGACACTCCAGTAATAGGTTCACAGAGCCAATTCTACAGGGGCTGGAGCTGCCAGCTGCCTCAGATGAAGGCAACTGGTCCCACTGCAATCTTTTGAGAAATCTTAACACATCTCCCTCCCTCCTCATCATCCCTCCCCCCCTTAAAACACACTCAATAAAACTAAGAAGACAGGATTTTTTTTGTTTGTTTTGCCTGAATAACAGATCCAACTATTGTGGAACAGAAGAATCTACAATGAAGTCCCTGAGAAGCATCTGTATGCTAAAAGATCCAAACAATAACCTCTTCAGCACTAACTGGATACTTATCAGAAATGTTCTGCATTGTGACACCTGGTTTCTGAAAACCAGGGTAGCTGTAAATACAGCAGATTGAGTTTGCCCTTATACTTCAGCCTGAATTTAAAAATAATTAACCCAACAGTAACTTCCAACTGCTTCAACTACCATCAAAAGTAAACAGCATGAAAGCAATGGGGAGCCACTGAAAAAAAACCCAAAACACAACTCTTCTATTTAGAGCAAGCTGGTTTGGCCCCAGTTTGTTTTCATCCCTCAACAGCCCTGCCTGAATTCAACTGCTCTCCTCCTTAAAGGTCACAGATAGTTATTCCTCAAACACATCTGAGCTGCATTTCAAGACTGTGGGATGAAGCACCAGCATTTTTTCACCATTTCCCACTGGAACCAAAAGGCTGCTTGCAGGCAGAGTGCAGCACTCCTGGCAGCATGGAGCTCAGACTCTGCCTCCATCCCCCAGCCCTGTGACCAAACTGACACTGAGAATAAATCCATCCCACAAGGATTCTCCAGGATGGGCACAGCTGATATTCTTCCTGTATCTTAAAAAAAGATAAATTTTAAAAAGCCATCTCATACGTAAAGTTACTTTATGAACTATTTTGGGATCCAGGGGATGTTGGAGCTAGCTAATCAGAAACACCTTATTTACCTTCCTGCTGGCAAAGAATACTTAAGGCACTGATATATTAATGCTGTCAGGAATGTGAAACAGTTTGTTCTTCACATATTGCTGTACCAGTTCTTAGCAGCATCTCTCCTGAAAAGGCACAAGGTCCATGGCAAACAATGGAACTTTTGGAACATCTGCTCAGCTCAGCTACATCAAGTTAGCTGCTTGGACAGGTGAGTGGCTTTGCAGTTTCCCCTTCCCTCCCTCCCCCCTATTCCCTTACATAAAAAAAAGGCACCTGATCTGTTTTATTACTGGGTTCTGTAGCCACAGGCTCTTGTGAGCATGCAGCTCTACACAGCTGTGGATATGAGGGGTACCATGACCATGCTGATAACTCCTTAGATGATCAGAAGTTACCTGTGCAAGACATGATTCTAGATACAGAGTTTTTGTGTCAGCAAAACCCACTACCAGTGGGTTCCTACCTGAGCAGTACTTAAGGTTGTGTATTGCTAGTCACAATAATTCAATGATTAAACTTGGTGTAAAAAATTGCACTTTCCCATTCCTTCTCCAACCCCAAGATCATTTCAAATTAAATACTAACCCCTTTCCTAAAGGGACATTTGTAGTACAGCTACAAAGAGGTAGCTAAGTGGCACGTGCCAATTTTCTTTGTTTTTTTTTCAGCCTTCATTTGCAAAACTTTTCACAGGAAGTTCTTAAAACAAGAAATCTCTTATTCAGGTGGCACATGGAATTACCACAGTGTGGAAGATGGAACTCCTGGGAGAACCTGATCTCCCTTTGTGTCCAGAATTGAAATCAAACAAGCACGGGGGACACCCAAGTGACTCAGCATTTGCAGGTGTGTAGCTGAAGAGGAGAGGAATGTCTACAGCCAAATCCCACACTCCTCCTGACATATGATAAAAGTGGCTCTGAAGAAGCATTCAGATCAAGCCCACCATCCTGTCGATCTGTCTCATGTAGTTACTCTTCAGTGGCAGCAAGTATCTCCTCTCATCAGGAACTCTGTTACACTGGGAACAAAGCAAGAACATCTTTAAGGACTCAGGGGACTGGCAGCCCCATACCCCCCAGCAGGGATTTCAGTAAGCAGAGGTTTCCTCCCAGCACACACACTTGCACCCAGCAGCACTTCTGGTCCCATCTCCCACTTGCTCTTTGCAAACTTGGAGCACAAAGCACAGAAATGAACAGCAAGCACACACCAAACCACCACAGCTTGTTGTTCAACTCAGGCTTCCTTCACTATGACAACTGTGAATGGTTTTTAAAAATAATGCTCTTTTTCTGTGGGGCTGGGGGGAGGAGGAAAGGAACCGTGCTAGAGCCTTCCAGCAAAGAGTTTTTAAAATTGTTCTGTGTTTAAAAAAAAACATTTATCTATTTTGGTTTGGTGATAGGCACAGGACCCACAGCTCTGTACTCACCTGATGCCTAGCCAAGAAAGGTCACTCTTACCTGTCTCAAAACCATTCTTAGGAAACAAACAAAAAAAATCAGTTAAAATGACCTTCTGCTTTTCTCTTTCCCCATCTCAGCAGCACGGGAAGATTTTAAGGGCAAAGAAAAAGGGCAGGGAAAAACAACTGGAAATAAATTAACAAAGAACAAACTAATCACTGCAAAATCCTTTAAAAGGAGACAGGTTTCACCTTCACCATAATCACTCTCTCATTATCCTAATCCATTCATTCCATGGCTGGAAATGTTTTCCACCAGGGAACTCCTCAAATATTTGACATTTATGAAGGAAACACTCAGAGTAACAAGAAGTAACTCTTCCAAATGGCTCCTTTCCTACTGCCCAACACACACAACACTGACAGCAGTGTGTTCCTTACATTAGAACTGAAGTTGACTGCCTTTAGCTCGTTAGGTTTAATTTTTTCTGTGCTGTCCTCTTCCCCAGGAAGGATGTCTTGCCACAGTGAGTTACGGAAACGTTCATCCACAGACACAACGTGTCCCTCAGTAGTAAACATATACTTATTCCCAGATTTATGCAGTGGATTCTCCTCATCAAACAGCTACAGGAGAGATGGGAGAGACAGTTACAGTATGCATGCAACACCCTTCGTGTCCCTTAACACCAAGCCAAAGCCCTCACACAAAAAGCACTAAATGGGGAACTGCTCCTTACAGCACATGAGAATAAATAGTTTTAACACAAGGGATTAATTTAAACACTTAAAAGAGGAGAGGCAACAGAAAAACTTCTCACACAACTTAAAGGGCTCTTATTTTTCTAAGCTGCACTGTACAGGAATTTCTAAGCTGGCACCCATTCAGCCACAGATTTTTGTTTTTCTCACTAAAGGAGACTGAGAACAGTGGCTTAAGCAGCACTGGCTCAAATGCTTTCTCCTGTGACTGCCAAAGTCTGATGGGGAGAAATTGGAGGCTGCTGCAAGGCAGGCAAAATGTCTGCAAGCAGCAATTTAGCTCCAAGCTGAGCAGTAGCTTCCTTCAGTCTTGCTTCCCTTCCTTTCCAGCTACCCCCAGAAAGAGCTGCCAGCTCTCCAGCCAGATGCTGCCCAGACTTCCAAGGTGTGGGTAGGGTGAAAGAATGATGAGGCAACACATTCTCTGACACCCAAACCCCTCTGTGCCCCAGAGCAGAGCACAGCTGCAGGATGCTTGTGCCCAGCACACGCAGGACAGCACCTGGGAGGTGCAGAACATACACATACCAGGTACAAATATTTACAAGTTTCACTGAGAAAAAAACTCTCCATTCGATCTTCCTTTGTCTTCTCCACGACGTGGTGCAATGTAGCATAGCCACACCTGCAAGAGGTAAGGGCAGTTTGGGTCAGTTTCCATGGATCTCCCTACACATTCCATAACTTCACACGATTCCTGTTGCCACCAGGGCTGAAGTTAAAACAAAACAAGTCTCGTGTACAAGGAAGCACTGACTGCTGCTTGCTGGCATTCTGATGGGGCTGTACCCACTGCCCTTCACCCACTCCATCCTGCAGATGTACTAAGGGTTGTTCAAAGCAGCACCAGGGAGGGCAGGCTGCACAAAACAGGGCCATTTCCAAGAGATTTGGGTATTTGGTTTCATGACTCAGTTACTGTTTTGAGAAGAAAGATGATGAGCAACAGTGTTCAGCTTCAAGCCCATTCCCCAGGTCAGTTCAACACTATGGGTCCATCAGGCCAGAATTATTCTTGTAGGAGCCACAGACAAAAAAAAACCCCAACAAAAAACAGAGACCATTTTACCAGTTTTTAGCAACAGATCATCAATGATGCATTTTAAAAGGTAGCTATAAAACTCTGAAGGCATGAAGCTGCCACTGGACTATAATTGCCAGTAACTGCTCAATAAACAAATCATCACTTGTGGAGGGTTGTTTTTTTTTAATTCACCTACATTTGGCAGCTTGATCATATAAAATATTTACACAATCAAATATATGTCTACAGCAGTGAGAGAAAACAAAGAACACTGAAGACTCACTTTGCTTTTGTATATTTTTCCAAACTCTGTAGAATATCCATTCCAACATGGAGGTAAAATGGGTTCTTTGTGGCCTAGATAAGGAATACAGACAAGAGTTAGCAGTTTTGAAATCTTGTCAAAATAACCCTTACAACAAAGGCCTGGTAGTGTTTGATTCTCCTGTGTTACAGTAACCTTATTTTTATAGGAAAATGACTTGGCTTACTCTGCAAGCTTCTCACCTTTCCTTTAGTGCAAATCCTGATAAAACCTGCAGTAAATTAAAACTCTTTGATAGCTTTCTTGTTGCCAAAAAAGTTATTTTAGTTCACTGCATTTTCTGCCAGCTGGAGACTGTGCCTCATTTTGCCTCTCTTATAAAAAAGGCTGTTTCAAAGCAAACAACATAGCAACCAAACTGCTTAACAACCCACTGCCCAAACAGAGACCTCTGTAAAAGAGCAAGAAGGTCCAGAAACACCAAATTTTAGCAGCCTTCTTATGACCAAATCCGTGCCACTGGCTAGGGGGAGAAAAAGTGACTTTCTGAACAGCACCATTTTTGCCAAGACATGAGGTGTAAGCTGAGAAAAGGCAAGTACCTGGTACAGGAGATATGTGGACTCCACTAACTCTGGCCTCAGTGGGTAGAAGGGAACATCTGGAGCTTGCAGTTGCCAGTTGTATCTTTCTGGGAGAGCTCCGTATCGTTTCCATATGGCATAATAAAAAGCATGGAGACAAATAGCATCTTCCACATCTCCTATCAACACCTGGGAGAAAGAGCAGCTGGGAACAGGCACACTTCATACTGCAAGCCAGAAAATTGCTTTCTGCTCTGACAAGATGGCACGTAATAAAACGTGCCCCTCAGAAGGAGAGGCAACAACAAAACAACCCCCAGCCCGAGCTGATGTTGTAATTCCTTTGCTCTAAAGGCTTTAGCAGAGCTCAGCCTCACAAAAGTTAAATGTGAAAAGTTACAAGTATCTCAAAACGTGAGCAGGCCAAGCCTTCCAACTTTGTGATGCTGATGCAGAAGCTGAACCACCAAAGATTCTTTTATCAGAGCAGCCAGCTGTAAACCCACAGGCTGAAGCTCATCTCAGGAGAGATGCTCAGACTTATCCACAGCCCAGGACTGGAATGAGCCTCACTGACACCCCACTGCTGGGTCATCTGGGGAACAAAATGGAAGTTTACCTGAAGTCCAGGAAAAAAGGCTTGCAAAGAGTCAATCCATGTGTTCATCATCTGTCCTGTGAACATGTTTACATTAACATACAAGGGAGGGTCACCTTCACCTTCATTGCAAGCTTCTCGACTGCCAAGTAACAAGAAGCATGTGTAAATATTTACTATTTCAGAACACAATGTATGTTTCAGTTCACAGCATTCCTAGCAGCAAAAAAAAAAAACCAAAAAACAAAAAACACAAAACATGAGCCACAGGTTTGTCCTGGCAGGCTCAAGGCCATTTTGAAAAGAACCACGATGTCAGTCATGCTCTCAGAGAAACTGATTCATAAAGGGATGCACATCACACCCTCAAGTTACATCAGCAGGACACTAAACTACTAGTAGTAAAGTAGTACTAAGCCAGCAGTGCTAAAGCAGCCCATTTAATTCATTTCCTTTGCAGTTCTACAGCCTTCTCTCAGCCTGACATTTCCTAACTCAGACAGCAACTTTGCACCAATAATGCTGCATAGATCAGTTGGCTAAGACAAAAAAAAAAAAAAAAGAGATTTTCTAGAGATTTTCCAGAGCGTGCCAAAAAACACTGCAATCTCTGACATCCTGCTGGAGCACTCGGTGCTGAGGGAACTGATCCTGACAGGAAATACCATACCCTCTTCTTAAGTGGTTCTGAATGTTCCGATAAGCATCATTGAACATTTCCAAATCTTCCTTTTCTCCAAAGAGGATGTAAGACTTCAGAAGGTACTCATAGAACGAATCCGACCCTGCTCCCAGGCCACTTTGCTTCCCAACCCAATGGCCAGTTTGAATATTCACAACATTTCCTGCCAGAACAGACAACAAGTTTAGTCTGAAGTTGCCAAGTGCACCAGAGAAAAATAATCATGAACCAGAACTTAGAAATATTACACCTTCAAAAAGTCTGAAGGGGGAATGATCAAAGGTTACCAACAAACCAAAAGCATTACAGTGCATTCATCCAAGGAACCAGCACACACACGTGCAGCTGCTCCAAGTACTTTTAGTCATCTGCCAAACTAAATTATATTAATGGGGATACAGATGCAAAAACTTCAGATTTATTTCCCACTTCCCTGAAATATCTCTCTTTGGCCACCTGCGCCCCAAGAAATCTTTCAGATACTCTGTTTTTTCTTACAAAATTACAAACTGCCATTTGGTGAACACAAAGCACAAGCACCCAAGGGGAAGATGACTGCAGAGCTCCAGAGGAAGCAGGCAGACAGACTTCATGCCACACACAAAGCCACCTGCAGCACCATGGCATTCTGCTGCAGGAGGCTGAGTGGGGAGGATCCAGCACCAATCCAGCCCACCCTGTACCCCCAGAGATTACCTAGCAGCCCAGTGTTGTTGCTCCTCAGGCTCCACAGTGCTTTGACAGCTCTCCTGGCTACCCACTCGAAGGTGGAATCCCCCAGCAGCCTGCTGAGGATACCAAACTCCACCAGCAAGGAACCAGCTCCTGCAGTACACGTCTCATTATTGCTGTCTGGAGGCACTCCCTTCTTCAGATTCACCTGTCAAGAGGGCAGAGAAAGTGCTCACAGCAGGAAGAGAGGCTGCACCCACACAGCTGAGCTCCAAGCTCCACTCCTCTACTTATTTTGAAGCCTTTTTAGTGGGTTTTTTTTGCAATACAAGGTGCAATGTGTACACAGTTAGAAAGCCTTGGTCAAAAAGCCTTCCTGAAGAGCTCCCGAAATTCATCTTCCAACTCTGTAACATCATGCTCAAGGAATGCAATCCTATTTTGCTACTCTTACACTCACCAATACTTCCAAATTTCAACCCTCTTTTTCATCATTTGTGTCAGGGTGATGCAAGTGCTGCTTCCCCTGCTTTAGCACCCTTGGAACCAAGAGTTTCCTCAGTGCAGGCTCCTCAGCTTCCCCAGGGAACCCAGTGCTGAAGGGGAGCCCCACCACCCCAAACTGCTGTACCAGATTCTGAGGAGAAGTGGAAGTTCATGATTCTACAGCCTGACAGGGAAAGCAGTGCTGCTGTCCCCCAAAATTAAAAGTAGTCAGGCAAGTGCTAATTAGTTTTACAGTTTAAAATTGTTCCATTAGAACTAACAGCCTTCTCCATGGAAGCCAGAGAGAACAAATGAGCAAATTCCAAGACCAGCATGACAAATCTATTACATGAGCTTTATTCTATCACAATAATCTCAGTAGCAAGTCACCAATAAAGTCACTTTCCAAGGCTATTTACCTTGAAAATACTTCCTGTTAACCTTCTCAGTGACAGCCCTGCTTGCTGCTGAATGATCCCTAGGAAGAAGGAGCTGGGCAGGGCACAGAACAGTGAGTACTGACCCATGGGGAACAACATACCCAGGGAAGAACAGCATGAAGAAAATATTTGCTAGACCAAAGGAGCAGCCTATGTGCTGTCCATGTCACCATGACTTGTCCATGCTGTTTTAAGGGAAGTTAGAGCAGGTTTGATACCCCCTTTGCACACAGAGAGGCAGAGAGTAGAGAACTGGAGTTGCAGCACAGGTGAACTCCTGCTTTTAGGTTATTTCCCCACTGTGCTGTGTGCTCACTTACCCGTGGATATGGAATTCCAGTCTTGGTGTTCTCAAAGGCTGGAAGTAGTCTCACTGCCAGGTCATGAGCCATATGCAAGAGTTCATTATCATAATCCTTAATGGTCATATCACCAAAAGGCTGCTTGCTATCTGTTATTATTATGTGGGCAGAAAGCAGGCTTCCCAAAACCCTGCAGGAAAAAATATTAAGTTTTCAAATCTGATCTGAACCTCGTTCTTCATCTAAGCCCTTACCACTATCCCATTAACCAGAAGTATTACTTTGTGCATCTTACAGGCACTACAGAAAGAAATCTGCTTTATTCCCCATCAGCAGTGACACCATCTAGAAGTCTTGCTGCTTCTCACCCACAGTAATCCCAAAACCTGGTTCTGCAGAATTTACCTGACCCAGTAGCTACTCACAACACATCAAGCCCATTTCTTAGTGAAGACCTCCTTACCCCACGTGTTTTGCAAATGACAGTAAGCTGGTTACACACACAGGGAATTTGGAAGAAAGCAAGCCTAGCCAAGCTAAGCAGCAACTGAATGAACACTGTTTAAGACATACAGATAATCAAGCCATTTAAAATCAGACAGTGTATCTTAAGTTCATCTCCAAGACACACAGGCCTGTTCATCAGCTTAAACAAAAGGCAAACAGAAGGTCCACGGAAAAAAAACCCCAAAACCCATCAGCAGAGGTGGTTTGCTGTGCAGTCTCTGCTGCAAGAGCAACAACAAAAGGGTCTGCAAGCCAAAGACAGCTGAGACTCAGCATGGGACCACTGCTTCTAGTCACAAGTCACTCATTGAAACTGTTTCAGCAATGAACACTTTTTCATAAAAGGTTCAAAACAACTTTACTCAAGGCACAATTACAGAATAAATCCTATCAAAGACATCCTCATCAATTATTTTTACTTTAGTTCTCTTACAGATGCACACCAAGCCTTTAACCTGGGCAGTTTTTTTAAGACACAAACTTGGGCAGACGTACCTGATTGTTGCCTCAAAAACTTGGACTGTTGAGTCTTTATCAAATGAAACCGTGTCAATCACCAACTTCACTGCTTTCTGGAATTCTGAGGAGTTTCCCATTACCTTTCACACAAAAACAAAACTGTTTTGTCTAACTGTTGCTTCAGAAGGCAGATGGAGAAGAGGAAGTCCACATTTCAGACCAACAGCCACGTTAACCAGACACAGAACAGAATACTTCAAGCTCCTGCTAAAAAGACTTCCTAAAAAGTCACCCCATCCTACTGACCTGTAAAAGTGCACTTTTAAAAAGTACGTTTGAACGGAGAGAACCACAAAGATGTTATTTTTGTCCCCCTTAAATAATTTATGGACAGGACACTGAGCCCCTGGTGAATGGGGACAAGCAGGGAACTGTTCAGCAAAACACCATCAGCCACGTCACACAGCTCCCCAGCTCCTGGTTTGGTTAAAACCAAGGTTTTCCTCACTTCCTCCTCCCCACTCAGCTCATGACTGCCACGGTCAGTTAAACAGCTGAAACTTTCTCACCAGGGAGCTGCAGCTCCCCTGCAGCAATAGCATTTCCTAACCCGAGGCACAGACACAGTCCTTGCACACATCACCTGCACAGGAGGAGGAACCAGGGCACCGATGGGTCCTGACCAAGGGCCAGAGGGCCAAGAAACCACCCTGGCTGAAAAAAAATGAAACTGAAACATAAGAGGCTCTCTAACATAAGAGGCACAAGGAATTCAAGGAAGTGGCTCTTCTCCGTGACACCATGCTGCTGGTTCAAGCAACATAAAAGTGAGCTGCTCCTCTGATTAGCTTCAAATTTGAACAGAAATCCATGTGATGGACTATTCTAGCAGGGAGGAGGCAGCTTTGAAGAAGCAGCTTTCCAGCTTTGCCTCTTCTTCCTTTCACCATTCCTCATGCAGATGTGCAAGTCAGGCCCTCTCTGCCAAACAAAACAAGGAGAGCTCTTCCAGTCTTCTGGATTAAGATGAGCTCTCCTCCTGACATATTTCTCAGCAATCTATGCATCCCCCAATTCATATCTACCCTTCCTGAACACCACAGCACAGCAGTATTCCAAAAGAGAGCTCACCTGAGCAGTGAGGAAGATCTCCAAAATTTCCTCCATCTCTTCTGGAAATCTCTCCTGATACATTCCCATGTACTACCACTGTTAGCTCATGATCCAGCTGGTAGCTGTTAGACACCCAGCACCACCTGCTTCTCTGAATTGGAGGATTTAATAACCTTAAGTCCCCATGAATCATCAGCACCTTTTGCATGAACTACATTCACACACAAAGGCTAAACAGCAAACTTAATAAGGCCATGCCAGAGCTTTCCTGGACAGCCAAAACCAGCAGAACAAAATCTTCATAGAACAGTTTGGGCTAGAAGGGAACTTAAAGATCATTTAGTTACATCCCTCTGCCATGGGACACCTCCAAGCCCCATCCAACCTTCACCACTGCCAGGGATGGGGCAGCCACAGCTTCTGGGGGCAACCAGAGGCTCAGCACCCTCACACCAAAGAATTTCTTCCTATTATCTCATTTCAGTCTCCCCTCTTTCCGCTTGAAACTGTCCCCCTTCACGCTGTCACTCCAGGCCATTGTCCCAAGTCTCTCCCCAGCTCTCCTGGAGCCCCTTCAGGCACTGGAAGGTGCTCTGAGCTCTCCCTGCAGTCTTTTCTCCCCAGGAACAACCCCACCTCTCTCCGTGTCCCTTCTCTGTGTCACACACACAGCAACCACACCAAGTTCGGGGTCAAAAGGGACCTTGAAAGATCATCCAGTGCGTGTCAGAGCAGGGTCACGCAGGAAGGGCTCCGGGTGGGTTCCGAATGTCTCCGGAGGACGAGACTGTTCCAGTATCCAACCCCCCCGGGACAGGACAGGTTCTGGAGGTGCCCCCCACCCCTCGGCACTCACCGCCAGCGTATCCAAGGCGTCGATCAGCGTCAGGGAGTAGTTTCCCAGCACATCGTTGATGTTGAGGTTGGAACTGGAAGAGAAGAACCCAACCTCAGCCGCCACCGCTCCGGATACCCCCACACCCCCACCCCTGGGTCCGCATCCCTCCGGACTCACGGATTTTGGAGATCGGGCCCTCGCCCTCGGCAGTGAAGCGGGTCGAGCTCGTCCCGGGGGAATGCGTGCTGCATGTAGCTGTCGTAGCCGAAAACAAACATCCCTCGGGCGGCATCGCGGAGCCGGGCCCGAAGCTGCGGGGGGAAGGCTCCGCTGTACCGCCGCTCGTACTCATCCCCCCCCGCCGCAGCCTCTCTCCTTTCCCCTCCGATCCCGGGCTTCGGGAGGGAGCTCCAGGGCGAGGAGACGGCCTGAGGAGGAGGGAAGGGGAAGGGGAAGCGAAGGCAAAGCCCCGGAGCTAAGGCAGGGAGTAAAGCGAGCAGTGCCTGCAGCCCCAACCTCAGCAGCAGCAGCCCCAGCAGCAGCGATCGCCATGGCATGGCCGCACCGCCCGCATCGCTTCCGAGGGGCCGCCCCGCTCATCCGGATCCTTCCAGCGGAAGGGAAAGACGAAGGCGGGACCGGTTTTTCGTCACGGAGGTTGGAGTGGCGTCATTTAAAGGGAGAGGTGGCGTGGCACCCACTGGGGAAAAGGGTTGGCCGGGGGCTCTCAGCCGGGACCGGCACCCGCGGGACCCGCGGGTGCCGGTCCCGGCTGAGAGCCCCCGGCCCCAGCCTGACCCCCCCCCCCCATTGATTTAGAATTAATCTCATCCCTCGACTGAAAAAAAACCCCTCTCGTGCTCCCCTTTTAATTGCATCAAGAAAGAGTCCTCCAGTTGACTACTTGGCTGCATCTGCCTGCATGGAAGCAGCAGCATCCCCTCTGCTCATCCTTAGAGCTTCAAGGAGTCAACCTGTAGATATCTGTGAGAGGAGCACAAATAATTGAGTTTTGGCATAAATGTGTTTGGTTTAGCTGGAGTGTAACAGTGTTCCCAGCTCTTTACTAATAATGAGGGCTTCCTGGGCACGGGGAACAGCAATAAAAGCAGCTGCACTACTACAGATGAATGGGCAAAGGAATGGTTTTCAACAACACTTTATTGAAGCACTTCAAAATGATCACAATGATAGATGTTGCCTTTAACAGAACAAAACCTGTCATGTCATAATTAAAAGGCACTAATCCTGGCACAAAGGTCTACTTACCCACCTTCCACCGAGACAGAAATAAAAACATCAGATTTTTTTTTACTTCTCCTTCAAAAGAGTACGTGCACATACCCCCTTCGAGTGCCATCCTGTGTCTGTCACTTAAAACATGTAAAGAAAACATGTTTCACCAAGGCATACTCTAACATTCAGCTTCTGCAGTCCTAAAACCACAGACTATGCACTCAAGGTTTATTATTTAGTGAGATGAGAGTCATTCTACACTCATGCTTTTGGGAACAGAAGTCCTGCAGCACACACCACTCTCGGGCACTCCCAGGTTACTTGCACTCCTTGCTTTGCTCTCGGAGTCTTTGGCAATCCCCTGCTCTTAGCAAGACAGCTCAGAAAACCCCATTTACACCCAGCCCCCCCTGCTCAGAATTCACAGGGCTCTCTGGAGTCAGGGTCAGTGCAGCAGGCAGCCCGCAGGGAGCAGTGCTGGGCACGGGAAGGGAGGAGGAAGCATACTGCTTTCACAGCCAGTAAACACACACAAAGCAAATCAAGACATGCCACAGCCACAGAACTAGAAAATGAAACCTTAGAAAAGTTAAAAGCTCGATAAACCAGCTAGGTCATACTTCAAGTTATTGTAAATCCCTGCACAACATTCCTACACTAATTTAACCAGAGAGGCTGTTTAAGGCATTTTCTTTGGCCTTCTTTCTTCTACCAGAAAGTGAAGACTATGCAGTTCCACGTGTCAGCATCCACAAAGGGCCATCTTTCCAACTCTTTTCCATAAAGATGCAAAGAGAAAACACAAACCAATAAGAAACTAAACTTTTAGCAGCTCTACACTTGTGCATTTCTCACACTGCCAAGGGGGGGGACAGAATTGCTCTGTGCTACTGCTCAGATGCTCAGCAGCACTCAGGGTGCTGCTCTGTAACTGTGCTCAAAGCAGCCCCATCCATCCACACACTGCTGACAGGACACAAACATTCCAAGGAAAACCTTCACACAGCCTGGTGCTGTGGGTGCACACACAAACATCTCTTCCCAGGCCAGTCCAGAGATGCTCTGCTCTATCAAGGAAAACCCAACACTTAAGAGCTGATGGCTATTTTAATACCATGCAATACCAGCACATCTCAGGGTCATACTGGTCTGACTGGTGTCTAGCTTGCATCCAGATTCCTGACCAAGAGCTCTCTCTGGCTCAGCATTTGCCTTTTCACAAGACCCATTTTTCTTACTATGCTGCTGTTCAAGGCCTGCTGCAGATACATCAGAAGAGAGTTGGAGGACTACAGCTACTGATGGTTAAGTACAATAATTTAGTTTACTAAAATGAATCCCACAAAGCAACTGGATAAGAGGACTGGAAACTTAGCTTCTTTTTACTGTCCAGGCCCACTCAAAGAGTAAGTAATCAATCTAGAAGCAGAACACAACTACAGCACCCAAGTTCATCAGACAACACTGCTTATGCCTCTCCTAGGCTCCACACCTTTATTAGAACAGAAAAGGTGTAACCTTGGACTTAACTGTGACAGATGAGCCAGTAGTGCAAGGCTGAGAGGTGGCAGGAACAGCCTCACTTCTCTGGAAAGGCTTCCTACACTTCCCTTCTGTCTCAAAATCAAGGTAGTTGGCAAGTTAATCAAACCCTGGAAGAGGAAAGGTGTTTAATCCTCTGCACTGGATTCAAATAGTCTCTTCTAGGGCTGCATTTCTGCCAGCTGAGCAACTAAAGGCATCTGGCAGAACAGTACAAGAATAGCTGTGGGAACCTGGGCAGAGTCATTTCATGAAGAAATGCAAATGCACTTTTTACAGCACACATCATAGGTGGCTACTTACATTTAGAAACTATTCCTTAAATACCACCTCAAGTAATCAGCTGTTCACACCACTGCTGATTAAAGTGATTAATACTGGTACCAGACCAACCTGGGTGACAAAGCTGGCAGCAGTAATGCTGTTTTCAGATTTTGTGTCTAGAGGCATTTTGCTTTGAATGTTACTTCAGGTAGCTTGTTCCACATGCAGGAAACTCCCATCAACTGAAGAAAAATGCACACAGTTTTTTTACTCAACAGTTCAATAATCCCTCCCACCAGCTGAGTTACAGATGAAGGATGCTAACTAACCAGTACTCAGGCCTAAAAGGGAACCTGTTACAGCTCAGCAACTCTGAAAGCTTGCAAGGAAGCAAGCCCTGAACAGAAAACATCCAATTTGGTACCAGTACTTGGAAGATGTTGATATTTGGGCCTGAAAGTTAACCAGTGACTGAGAGAAAATAATGCAGCTAAAGCATCTGGAAAGAACAGTTGGTGTAACTGCTGATAAAAAACCCAAAACAACAACAACACAGCAAAGATTTTGTTCAAGACCTCAGTCAATAAAAGCCTCACTTTCCAATAAGAATCTTAATGCTTTAATTGGCAGTGAATGATCAGGCACTGCTAGATTTGACACTAGAAAAGCTCTAGACTTGACAACAAGAAACAAGCTTGTAGACACATGCACTTTTTCATGAAGACAGAGCTCCAGAAGGCTGCCCCTACTTCAAACCCTCCAACTGACAATCTGGTGCTTTTCATAAACACAATAAAGCACTGAGGTCTGCTGAGACTGACTGGCCAAGCTTGGTCATGTAAGCTCAGAAAACCCCAGGCCTGCAAGGTACTTTTATAAGCACTTCCCTCAGAGAGCTGAAGCACAGAACATAACGAAATTCAAGTATTTACTGAGACTTCTTCCCCCACTGTAATCTTTTGGGAGAGGACAGACACCCCGTAACATATTGCCATGAGTTTAGCCACATCAACTCATCAGTCAGTTCAGTGTCAATACAACCCTCAAAACAGAAGTTTATTGAGTAAAGCTGAAGAGCAGTAAACCAACATATGCATCACCTAAATAAAAAAAAAAAATTCACGTATTTACAAAGTTCAGTAATTGTATAAGTTGTTCACATGCAGAGAGTAATGCACAGGTTAACAATTGGTAGTGTTTGGATGCCATAAATGCTGAAAGCAGTGAAGTATATAAACACCAAACACATCAAGTTTAGCTATAGGCCAGTTAATTAAACAGTGACCTGGTCCCCCACAAAGATTCACACATTCTAGTTTAGTTTCCTTATTTTAGGCACAAGCAAGTTTGCTAAATAAAGTAACTGTAGCAGTTCCTGGTGAACTAGGGACTACAGCAGCAAGTTAATATACCCTCTCCTCTACAGCACCAGAGTATGAATTAATTGAAACCATGCTTCAGAGAACTGAAAGGGGACAAAAAGTTAGAATGCAAGCTGAGACTGAATGCAGGCTGCATGTAGTGTCTGTGCAACAATGCACCAGTTGATACAGAACAGTAAGGCTGTGGCAGGCTAAATTAAAACTGGCTTGTCACAACCAATATGGGCTGAACAGTGGTTGCAACCAAGGACTTGGACAGAATGCAAACTCCACATTTAGGTGAAGAATCACACACAGTGTGAAGCAACACGAGCAGGTGTACCATGTATCTGCACACACTAGTAAGCCACACTGACAGGACTGTATGAACAAACCAGTCTTAACAAGTCTGTCCTTTTAAATATACTGAAGTCACTGAGAGAAAAAAAAAAAAGCTACAAAAACATTACAATCTTTAGTTTACAGATACTTTCCTATACTGTGGGAACTAGTCAAGAAATAGGATCAATTCATTGGCTCTCTTGTGCTTTGATGCAGCAGAACACTTCATCTTGCCACTTTGCACATGGTTACATCTAGAAAGCAGGCAGGTCTAGAGTTGTCACAATAGCCCAGCTGTTCATAGCACCAGGTGAAACTGTGCCCAGCCACTTCATGAGCAGGGGAAACACCAGACAGTCACACAGAGATTGTGCTACAGCTCAACAACTGACTGACCCTATAGGAAAACACCAGTAATGTAAGTGTCATGCAGCTGCTCAGAATGTGCATTCTGGTTTCAGATAGAGACCTCTAGAATCTGTGGATAGAAAAATGTATTTGAGCCAAGTCTGATGTTCCTAGCAATTGGTTTTCATGCTGGAATACTCCAATTTTTGAAAGCTTGACAGAGCAGTCCACTCCCATCCCCCACACAAATGTTAAACAGAAGCAACAGAATGATTTTAAGCAGTTGACTCTTTCCTAATTCATCATGAGAGTTTTCTTGATTTCAAGTGACTGGATAAGATCTCAGCTGTAGATTAATGATGCTGATCTATGCCTTGTGCTCCCCTTTGCAAACAGTTTCCATTTCTCTGCTTACAAACACACATCACATGCATTTGTGAGACAGATCAGTATCTCACAGCTCACGCTTCAATATTTTCTAACTACTGTATGTGGCATCTTACAGAATCTTAATGCTGTCAAGCATCAGCATCTTCAAGCCACTAAACACTAGAAATAAAACACTTGCTGAAAATCATATAAAAACCTGGCCCTGAAAAACCAGAACAGAGTGTACCATCATAGTTAACATGATAGAGAGATAGTCTTTTTTTAAAAAGCCCCCCCACGACCCTCCCACCGTAGATGGTTGTAAAATAAATATTTGTGCTGACTTTATCATGACAACTCTAGTTGTTTTGTGACAGAATAGGAATACAAGTCTTCAGCAGTGCACATGAGAAATGAACTGTGAAAAGGCAGATTCTTGATACAGGATTTTTGGGTAATATCTCATTATGGAGGGAAGTGGACAATTGAGATTATGGCCAACTGGTTCTGGAGATTCCAGGAAGACTTCAGCTTCTTCTAGATTTTGAATGCTGAATAAGCCACTGAAGCGTGATATCTGAAGAGAGAGAGAGAAGAGAAGTTCCACATTCAGGTGTCTGCCTGCATTTGTACCACTGGCACTGCTCTGGGATGCCAGTGCCTTCAAGCACACGACAGGAATTATCCAGCCCTTCTCTTGAGGATGTTCCAAGACAGATCACCAGAATCAGGTTTTTAATGCTTGCTGTGTTTTTAATGCTTTAGCCCAGCAGCCTTTAAATCACATTTAAAGGAACTGCTTCAGACATCCTGGTTCTTCAGTCAGCTACAGTTCTAATAAACATTCCTTAATATAATACTTTAGTAGGGTTCACATAATTAGTTTTAGATTAACATTGCTCTGTTTGCCAGTCTGATGGGAACAAAGTTAGTTTAGCCCTACAGTTCCAGGCATCAGGGTCCTCCATGTTTCAGAGAGGATCTCCTAAGGAAATTAAGTGCTTCCCACAGCACCTTCCCTAGAGACCACTGATGCTCAGCTGTGCTGGGAGCCTTCTGAGGGAGAAATGTCAAAAGGAGCATCTGTTTCTCCTATCCACCAGGTCTGAATCTCTAAATGAAGGCAAAGTGACAGGAGTTTCTTGGATAAGAAGCCCGAAGAGTTGCACAGACTGATTGTTTTTCTTGGGAAGAAGTTAAATGTCCTTAAAATAAAGCAGTTCTAACAACCTCCATGCCAGCCTGAAGTTTCCCTCATCACTAAACTCATTGTAGCTCACCAATGAAGCAGTGTTAACCTCATGGCAGCCACAGAAGGCATGAGGAGAAGGATGGCAAGTGGATTTAAGCAGTGTGGTTTTGTTCAGTGGACATTCCATAGTTTACTTACAATACAAGCATCAAGTACTGGGTATTACAAGGTGCCCTGGGCTCTGCCTTTCAACTCCAGAAATTCTGAAGCAATTGATGTCAGCACCAGAAAAATTTACTGCCTGGCTGCATGGAGCAGTAACCAGCAGAGGTCACACTGTGAACTGCTGTGCTAAGAGCAAGGGAAGATGATAATTTCAAGAGAATGACTGTCAAGGAAAGACTTGCTTCAAGTACTTGCTAACCTCATGAAGTGAGGGCAGAGTTGAGAGTACCTGATAAAAGCACAAAATAATTCAGGCCAAGCTGACAGGGAGACTACTCAGCTAATTGCTGCAAACTACCTACAGAAAGGCAGCAGGTTTCACAGAAGACTGACACATGTTTGGGTAACTACAACTTTAACATCAGTCAGGCTTCCTCACTGCCATCAGGAGTTGTCCTGAATTTAACCAGTGCACTCACACATTGTTTTTTGATTTGTTACCAGTTTCCTGAAGCTGAGAAGCTTGGGTTTAAAAAGTCACAATCCCTCAAATCCATCCTCTAATAGCTCTCCAGAATGCTTAGCATTTAAGGTTAATAATTACCTATATTATCTTTCTCTTTGCAAGAAATTGAGTAGCAGCAGATTTCTCTGTCCTGAATAGCAGCAAGGTTCCTAGGAAAGAGAGAACATTTCAATACACACTTCACTTGGAACAAGGACTCTTACACCGAGAATCTAAACTATTTCCCCTTCATCTTCTTCAGGTAACTCATTTTCATACAATGTTTCAGCTGACTCCTCTTCCTGGGTTTTCTACTTCCAAATGGAGGTGTCTTGATCCAACACCCTATGGACATGAATTAATTCAGGGAGATAAAGCAGCCCTTCTTAGGAAGGGTTAGACTTACATCTTTTCAATTAGCTGTTTCTCATCCAAAGCATTAGGAAGGTCTCTCTTATTTCCAAGTACTAGAACCTGAAATCCAGAGCAGAAGGAAACTGTTGCAGCTTAGCTTATTAAAAATAAAACAAAACAAAACAACTTCAAACTTCAGGCAAGTCTGACAAACAGTCTGCACTACTCTATTAAATCTCACAGAATGAGACATTCACTACTAAGCCAGATCACAAAGGAAGTCACAGGGAAAGTGGGGTACAAATAAACTGTTCTGTGCAAAAAGCAAACAAGAACACATGAGCTGATAAAACTGAGAACAATCCCAGCAGACTTCCAGCTGAGATTCCCCAAACTTATTCTATACTTCTGTACTACATTCTGGTTAACCTGTACTAAAGGAGACTCTGGAAGACAGCACAAACTCCTATGGTGCAGCACTCTAAACTTCTGTTGGAATTTTATGGGGTTTTTGTGAGCACTGCACAACAAGATCACCAAAGGATTGATTGAGGTGAACAATTTAAGTATAACTTCACATTTACACTAACCAGTAAGGTTGGGCCTTTAACTTAAGAGTTCAAGCCAGCCTTCAGAGCTGCTGCAGTTACACACATTCATTCCTCAAGCAGGTTTAAGACTCTGCAAGTCAGTATTACTTACAGGGATTCCTTGTAGCTGTGGCTTATCTAGAAGATTGTGCAGTTCATTTCGAGAGGCTTCTATTTTTTCACGATCTGCAGCATCTACCATGTAGCTTTGAAGAGAAGTTTAAGTTAGTGAGAGTGAACTACTTCAGAAACAGCAGCTTTTCCTTTAATCTGCCAGTTTTGAGCACATTTAACAAGGCTTTAAAAAAAGCTAGGTCTCCTGAGCAAAGAATTTGGTTCTTTAAAAAAAAAAAAAAAAAAAAAGAGATAAAAATCTCTAAGATCAGAGTAGATGAAATATTCTTTCAGCTAGACAGCACTGCCACCCAGCTCACAGGAAGTGAGTAGGACTCCCAATCAGGTAAGATGCCTGATAAGAAAATAATCCATCTTGAGCCCTGAACTTAGGGGTTAAAAAAAAACAAAACAAAAACAAAACAAAAACAAAAAAAAACAGTCTGGTCACAGTATGGTTTCAATATTAAAATGAGTGCTACTGAGTCAAGCATGCACTGTAAAAGAGGAGTAAACCTGAAGTTCATGCACTGTTAAAGAGGAGTAAACCTGAAGTTCATGCACTGTTAAAGAGGAGTAAACCTGAAGTTCATGCACTGTTAAAGAGGAGTAAACCTGAAGTGAAGTACTAGCCAAAGGAAGGAGAGACTTACACAATAGCATTAACTCCTCTGCAATATCTCTCCCACATGCTTCGGAATCGTGGTTGCCCTCCTATATCCCAAATCTTAGGGCAAAGGGGAGAAAAAGACAGTTTAGCCATGCACTGTGTTTAAACATAACACACAAAGATAAGCCACAAAATCAAAACAGTTTTTTTTCCTTTCTTCTTAGGCCAGCTGCAAGACTTCTCACATATTAGAACAGAAATAATCCCTCGTACAGCTGCTCAAAGCTTGCAGGTCCTACAGCAAAAGATGAAAACTGTGGCATCTTAATCCTGAGGCAAGAACACATTTATTTGTACACTAAGTTTTCACACCGTGGGATACAGGAAAATAAAATAAGATGTATTGACCCAAAACTCTGATGTAAGTCTTGCCTTAAGCAATATTGATGAGCACAACAGAAGGATCTCTGGGCCCTAAACATGTAAAAATTAATTCAGATGAAAGCCAGACAGCACTGTCACAACACTGCTTCAAGTACTCCATGAAACTGGAAATCACACCCAGCTTCTCATTTAAGAAGCCCCATAAATAAACACAAGGGTATTTTTAAGCTGTGGGACAGATTTAGCTGAGCCTCTTCAGTTTCTTGTATTTGTCCCAGCAGTGGGAGCAAAACAGAGCAAGCACAGTGGTTTTAAACCACAAGCAGAAGACAGCTTTACAGAGGTTTAAAAAGAGGAAGCCAGCAGTGGTCACATACCTTTATTGTAACATTACCCTTTGTAACCTTCCTCATGTTGAAGCCCACAGTAGGAATCATATCTTCACTGAACTGACCTGACTGGAAAGACAGAAAGTTCAATTTAGTGCTTATGTGATGCTGCTACTTTACACAGTAAAATATCATATGCTTTTTCAAACCATTTGCCTCCCAACTGAAGACTTTACAGCCAACTAGTCATAGACCTTACATTCATGTGCACAGAAGCTTGTGTGAAGTCAGTCAACTCACTTCTAAAGAAAATTTTCAAGCCCTGAGGTAGTCAGGGAGGCAACCTGGGGACAAGTGTTTTGCATAACTTCAGAGCTGGTCAGTCAGGGCAAGCACAGGAAAAGAGCCATTCCCTACTTCCACTGGAGCCAAGCTCTGCACATCAGGATCTCCCTGCTACCTGCAAGCTAGAACTACCCAGGAGATTTTCCTCTGACGCAAGCTCCTTTTTGGACAGCAATCAGAATAATAAATCACTCTTGTGGAGTGAGGCTCCAACCCACAGGTATGGGTTGACTCCCTGAGGAGTTTTAAAAGGCTGCAAAGTGGAAGGACCTGACAGGTCTGCTTGCTGCCAGGCTACACAGTGCCCAACTTGTTCAGCACTGGAAAAGGCAATCAAAATGCAACTGGAGAAGATTTCCACCAGAAGTGCAGCATCACTTTAAGCTCTGACATGACTGCTGCACAACAGTGTTGCATTAGAGGGGTTCTTTCTCTAGTGGCAGATGTTTGACTGTTCTGCTGCACTTTTATCTGTAACAGCTTGAGAGCCAAGTTCACTGCCAGCTCCTGTAGCTCACCCAGGAGCCATGACAAGTGTTATCAACACTTGTAGCACACCCAGTAGCACAGATTTCCCCCCCCATACTCCCTTGGCAATTTGGCAGGAGGTGAATCTCAGCCATAGTGGTCATTACCTACCTCACTACATCCATTATGTGTAATAGAACCAGACAGTTGACCAGATTTGAGGGGAAAAAAAAAAAAAAAAAAAAAAGGTGGATTCCAATGAATTCAGTTGTTCTATTAGGGTCTGGTATCATTGCAGCAGCAGTTCTGGTTCTCTCCCCTGATGTTGTACAGGGAAACCAGCCTCAGTTAAAAGCCCTTTAGGATCTATGATGCAGACATCACCCCCCAGACTAACTCAGAGATGAACTGCTCACAAGCTGGAAGCAGTAACTAAGTCTGAGTGGACATGCCTTGAGCACATGTTGTCCTGAGTGTGCAACCAGATGATCAGCTTCTAAACCCAATGCTTTCTCATGCACTTCTGTGCTTAGAAGCACACGCTTCCTCCAAACAAGCTGTGATCTTCAAGAGGCAAACCAAAGCTGTGGCTTCACACAACACAGACTCCAGTATAAAGCTGATAACCATTAGGAGCCCAGAGCTGTCCCTCTGAGCCAGGGTGGTGATGTGTAGCCCAGCAGCAGAAACTTGACTGTGTTTCCCATGCCTGAGACAGCTCAGTTCAGCTCATCAAGCACTTAACTGCCAATCTTGCCTTTGAAGGGTCAGCTTGCCAGAGTTGCACAAGAACCACTGCATTCCTGCCTCGTCACACCCTACACCCACATCTTCTAACCCAACATCTTCCCTCAACCTCCATCTCTGCTCCTTTGAAGCACCCCACATGCTGCCAGCTCTTCCCACCCAGATATTTCCTGAGCCTTCACCTCAGAGCTGTTTCTGTCCAGAGCTTGTGCTCACTTTTAGGATACAAACCCCTTCAGCTGGAGCAGCACCTCACTTGCCAGGTGTTTCATGTGATGTTGAAATTACTGCCATCCCCAACTGGGAAGCTTTTAGAGTCTCCAGAAAAGCTGCTGCACCTTATGCTGCTTTCCAAGTACACCCTACCCACATCCAGGTGGCACAACAACTTGCTCTGTGTCTTGCTTAAAAACTGCCCTACAGAGCTGCTCAGTTACAGCTTCCTGGACTCTGCTTTGCAGGTGAGACAAACCAGCATTCCCCAAAACACTTCCTGAGCTGTCAGGAAGAGGAGGAAAGGGTAGGAGGTGACTTCACTGAGCAGCCTCCAAAGCACAAGCACAGGTTTTCCCTCTACAGGAAGTTTGGAGGCTGTGGATTTTGAGGGGAGGTGGGCACTTGATAGCTTTGACTGCAGGCTTTGAGCCTATTGATCCACTCAGATCTTTATCTGAAAGGCCTCACTCTGATATGAATGGCTGTTCCTCTGTTCATAGCCACTGAAGCTACTGGCAGACACCTTACCTTTTAAGACAAGTCAAAAAAAAAGGTTAAAACTATTGTAATGGATTTTGCTGTCAGGCAGGAGCCTCATCTGACAGGTTCTGCTATTGTATCCAAACACCCTGTCCCAGAAATTAGCTCTCTAAACCTAGAATTTAGAGGACTTTTGCTTACTATCACTACAGAGGAAAAAAAAAAAAAAAAAAAAAGCCAAGGAATTCAGCTGCATCTTTGAGTATTCAAAGGCAAAAGCTCCTCAGAACCCCAGAACAAGGAGAATATGCTTTTAGTAGTGCACAGTTCTGCTTGAATTAGACTTCCCCCTCATCTTCCCTGGAGCAGTTACTCAGCTCTCTCACAGTGTGTTCACAACAGGATGCTTTCTCCTTCTAAAACAGGCATCAGCTTTACACCAACTTTGATAAGCACCGAAATATTTTCAATTCCCCATCTGCAAGTGCCTGGCTGTTGCCATCCACAGCAAACACAGCTCAGACACCCATCAAGGACAGCAAGAGCAGTTGCTTACAAGTCTAGCAATAGCATCTGTTTTCAGCACCTGTGAGTATTCCAAGAGGCAGGCACTGTACTTCATCCAGGCCTGCTGGATGATCAGCCTTGGGTCCTAGAAGTGGTTCTGAGTTAAGCCATTATCTCTGAGGTCCCACAGACCAGCCAGCACTAATACAAACTCCTTGCTGAAGGTCACAAAAACAAAGTTAACTCCAGCCCCTGTACGAAAGACAAGAAAGAGGGAGACTAAACAGACTGAATTTTCAGGGACCACGTGCAGAAAGAACCTGCTGGACTAGTCTTGGAGCCTCTTGGCTACCTTTTCAATACTCAGAGCTCCTGGAGAAGCCAAGCATGTGATTTCAGTGCAACATGAAGCCCTTTACCTGCCTGAGTACTACTGCTGGATAAGGATCCTTCAGAGAGGCAAAACTGCTCCCAGAGTGAAGTGAGTGCCTGCACTGTGAGCCAACACCTACCTGCATCCATCTCTCTGGGCTCAGCTCTCCCAGCACTAACTCTGCACAGCCTGCAGCATTCATTTAAGCTCCCTCCACCTCAAACCAAGTCACCTCACCCCTCAGACACCAGCTCTGGGACATGCTCTGAAGCTGTCCCCATGCCCAAGCACACCCACAAGCACAGCTTGGTACCTGTAACACTGGCAGACTGCTGTCCCCAGGGTCTGTGCCCCCCTCCCTCAGCCCACCCACCCCAGCCTTGCCCCAGCAGTGAGCCAGCAGTCACTGACAGGAACAGCTCATTTCCCAGAGGGCAGGATGAGAAGACTTCCAAAAAGCATTTAACTTACCATAACCTAACACTCCAGGAGTGTACAAAGGATTCAGGTTCAGCCTTTTCATTAATGCTTACTCAATACTGAAACACACTACTTCCTAAATCTACCATTTCAAGTTGTCTTCAGAGTGGAGAAAAAAAAAAAACCAGCAAACCACAATTTGGCAACTTCATCTGGCTCTCCATAGCCACAAGCTACAGCCAGCAGACTGCCAACTTCCAGAACTTCCAGGGAGTTAGGACTACCAGCCTGGCAGCACCAAGCCCTAAGCAGCCCCATCATATAACTGAGCAGAAGACTGGAATTCCTGCTTCCTTCACCTTTCTTAAAATTTCATTGCAATACACTCAAGGAACCATAAAAAGCAAAACTGAAACTGCAGCAGTAGAAGCAGTGTTCCCTCTTCTTTCTCTCCAGCTCCAGCAGAGTTTGACTCCACAGCCTGCACAAGGAGATGCTTTATATCACCAGGAAAGGTCAGGGCAGCCTTGAGCCTGCATCTCATGATTCATTACTGTTACAGGAGAAATTTCTTCATGCAGGCTTGGTGAGTACACAACAGAGATTGTTATCTTTGCTCATAATAATTTTCATCCATCTAGAGATCACAAACTAGCTCAGCCAACTGGGAGACAGCATCATTGCAGTACAAATTCCAGCCAGGATACTCCCCATCCACCTGAAGCAGCACATTACTTTAAGCTCTTCATCATGACATTTCTTTCCTTTCATGCTCAGAAAAAGGCTGCACCTCTCCAAAATCTCTTCTTAAAGAAGAAAAAAAAAGAAAAAAGAAAAAGGGAAAAAAAGAGAGCAGAGTAATTTTAGCATTATATAAAGCTACCCCTACACTAAGCCTCCTCTGCAACACTCAGAGAAGCCATCCACCAAGAAGCACATCATAAGGACAAATCAGCTCTCTGGTTTTTGCAGTCCAGATTCCTTCTTGAAATACTTCTGCTCTCCAGCTACTTGCTTGTGATCACATTCAGAAGCCTGAACTCCAGTTCAGGAGCTTCAGTCCTTGAGATCTCTCAGTCCCTTGAAAGGCTTTATGACAGCACTCCCATGAGTGATGGCTGCAAGAAGCAAACTGGCTTCTTCTGACAAGAAAATCCATGTTCACTGCCCCAGCCCTGACTCCAGTGGGATATTCAAAAGGATGTTATCAAGCAACTGTCATGTATCCAATACACAGCAGTGAAACAAAGCCTAAAAAGGCATGGTTTTATCTAGAAGTCAGTCCTGGAAGAGCTTTGACAGCCATGAAAAACTCTTTCTCCAGGTGTTCCTGCTCAAAGCCCTTCCCTTGCTGAGAGTGCTCCAGGGGAACTTAAGACCACATGAAACAAAATTCAGATTTCAGTCACCTGTTCCATGCCATCTGGGGCAGAGCAAGCAGGACCTCAAAAGAGTATTAATTGGTGTCTGAGTCACCTAATTTATTACCTAATGAAGTGAAGCAATCCTTTTCAGGAGACTTCTCTGATGAAGAAACACTTCCCTTAAAAACATATCAACCCTCTCACTTCACTGCTGTGTGTATGAAGTGACAACAGAAGCTATTTATGACTTGCCAGAGTGTTTCAGAAAGCAGCAGCCAAGCTCTTCAGAACAATCTTCTCTCTGCACTTCCCCAGTGTGACTCCTTTAAGCCCCAGTTCCTTACAGGAGTCACGAGGACAGAAGGAAGCCACAGCTCCCAGCTGGCCAAAGGAATCTTTTGTGGAGGGGCACTTCAAAAAAAGGCCTCACTCAAAGGCTTGTCCAATATTCCAGAGTTAAAAACCAAGCCACACCGATCCAGGTTTTGACACAAATCCTCAGAAGGTATCTTACTTATCCTACAACCACAAAGAGAACAGGTTGAGCTTAGCCCTTACCCCAGACAGCTGAAGGTGGCAGCCTGAGTGCCCCCCACCCTGCAGCCCTCCCCTCCTGGCTGCCAAAAGCCAACGAGCTTCAGCATCCCACTGGCACAAGGGAAAAACCTCCTGGTTTACACTTTACACTGGGAAATGCTGTTCTTCACCCTGGCAGCACATTTTAGGGACCAAACAAGTGTCCCATTATCCAGCAGGATGCAGTGTCCCCAGCCTGGACACAGGGTCAGTTCCCTTGTGTCATGTTTGGGAAGTGAGAGGACAAGGGGAAATGGTTCAAAACTTGAAGAGGGGAGATTCAGGTTGGACATGAGGAAGAAATTCTTTAATGTGAGGGTGGAACAGGTTTCCCAAGGAAGCTGTGGCTGCCCCATCCCTGGCAGTGTTGAAGGCTGGATGGGGTTGGAGCACCCTGGGCTGTGGGAGGTGGCCCAGCCCATGCAGGGAGGCTGGGACTGGATGAGCTCTGAGGTCTCTTCCAGCCCCAGCCACTCCATGATTCCATGTTTCTGTGGCACCACACGGAGCTGGGTCCCCTCTTGTCCTTCCCCACCCCAGAAGGGCTGGGACCTGTGCTCTGGCACCACATCTGGTAAATGCCTGTCCACAAGCACCAGCTGAGGAGACCCAAAGCACAGAAGGTGGTGCAGACTCCTGTAAATCATGGACATTCCAAGCCCTTGGAGAAGCAGCTGACAATTCCAGGTGTGATACTGGCATGACATGGAGTTTCTCTGAACAGGGGCCACAGGCCATCTACATTATGGAAATTAAGAGCAGGAAGAAATGATATCCTCCCTTGTGAGCAAGTTTACTCATGCACATGGGAAACTTATGCTAAATATCTAATTAGAGGCAGTGACTAATCCAGAGGCTGAGCAAAGCAGAAGCTGCTTTAGTTGCACCCAGCTGTAACAAGGTTTCACTGAGAAGTTTGGGTTTTAAACCTTCTAGTCAAACCAAGTTGGGTGTGATTACAAACTGAGTGCTTGTTTACACTGAGGAATAAATATGCCCCAAACCAGCCAGCAACCTAGAAAAAGATTCTTTCAGAACTGGACTGCCTGCCTTCCATGGCCTGTGGTGGCAGACAAGAACACTGTGCAGCTGGCTTGGGCCTCTCCTCCTGGGGCTTGTGCCTGGTTTGACTGGCATGGAGGAGCTGAGATTTACATGAGGTCAGTGCTGCCAGGAGCCCAGTGACAACCCTTGGTCACACAGAACCATCCCAAGTTCCTGGTATGCAACCCAGCTTCCAGAGCTGCTCCACAGGACCAGCATCTTGCTGTGTCATCCCTTGCATTTTAGTTCCATGGAATCCCAGCACTCACCAGCTGCCTCCATCCCAACCTTTAACTGCCCTGCAGGGAGCAGCTCAGCTTCTCCAGCACCCACTTCCAGAGGCACTCCCTGGATTCAGGTCAGGCAGAGAAGCAAGAGGTTGGCCCTGCATTCCATGGCAGCAGGACTGCTCCTCTGAGAAGTAACACTGTGCTGATAACGACCTCATGATGGGCTGGGGTTGTTTTAACCAATAATAACGAGCAAGTCCCTCTCACTCTGCTTTTCCCTAATTACAAACTTCAGAGATGTGAGCTGCTCCTTCCAGCCCTCAGATTGCCCAGGCTGTGTGAGCATGCAGCACAACTCCCTTCTCTCTCTCAGTTTTGCAAAGCTGTTTGAATGACACCCTCACAGATAAATTTCTGGGTGTGATCCCAACCTGTGGTTGAAACCTTGCAAGATTCAGTCCCAAGCTGGGCACAGATGTCAGCTTTTTGGGAGCACTGTTACCATCTGAGACACCTTGGCTGGACTGAACTGCTGTGCAGTCCCAGACCCGCCCTGTACCCCCCACATCCCCCAGCACAGCTCCACTGGTAACTCCAGACATGCTGCTGGCACCACCCAGAGCAGCAAAGCAGCACTGTGCCCAGTGCCACCCTCACCCAGCACTCCAGACAACAAAAAAACCTTGCAGAGTAACCTCAGTGCTCCAAGCTGCAAGCACACACCAATCAGTACCAGCTCAGCACCCACAGACTGAGGCTGCTCAGCAGTTCCAGTGTTGGAAATCCAAGCCCAGAGGTACTGGCAGCCACTGCTTGTGTAAAAGAAAAGGCTTCTGGCACTCAGGTTCAACCAAGCAACTTCCACCTGAGAGGAGCAGGGAGAGGAGGAGTGGCAAACCCATTCCACACGCTGATCATGAAGCCCACCCCCTGCTGACACCCTCAGCTACACTTGGACACTCAGGGTAACAAGAACCACAAAAAAAACCACAAGAAAATCAGAGCCCTTCCCCACCCACTAACTCATTCAGCTGACACAAACACATTCACAAAGCCAGGCAGTAACACTAAGGAGCCAGCCCCAAAACCCAAGGAAATGTGAAGGCTGCTCAGGTTGAAGCCATCAGCTTTCCTCTTCTAGGTGCACCAAACTCACACAACCAAAAGGTACCCAGGGGGTTCCCATTTCAGGCTCCCTGGATGAGCTTGTGCCCATTCCTGTGTGTCTCTGGGAATGTTTCCTGCCACGTCCCCCCTGCAGCACAGGACAAAGCCAAATCATCCATTTCAGCAAGCCACTCTTTGTCTTGTTCAACAAGGGAAGAGCCTCCTGTGGGAGGATTCCCACACCCTTCCTCCATCTCCTCCAGGCAGATCAGCAGAAAAGCAGGAGCTCAGCACTCAGCTGGCCTGGCACTCTTAGGCCTGGAAGTTGCACTTCTTAGCACACACCTTAAGAGAGAGTAGATTATTTAATACAGGTCTCCAGGACGAGAATAAAACACATCTGAGATAAGAACTGAGTGGAAAACACTTCAATCTCTTACTGAGGCCCCCTGATGAACACTCAGGTAGAAGGCAGCCTCTGAGGACACCTTTTTTGCCACCAGAACACCCCGTGAGCCGCACACCGATGGTGCTATCGCTGCCTCCACGGCTCCCGGGAGCACCCGAAGGCTCAGGGAACGATACCCGAGCCCGGCTCCCTCCCTCCCCTCCCACCTCCCCAGCCCAGCAGCTTCACCCCAGCACCTCAGCCCGACTCCCGAGGCGTTGGGGACACAGCCGTGGCTCGGGAGATCCCCGAGTAGCCCCGAGAGAGACCCCCCGGACCCCAGGCCCGGCCCGGTCCGGCCCAGCCGCCATCCCCCTCCCGCCAGGCCCGCACAGGCTCCCGCCGCGGCCTACCCCGGCCCCGCCGCCCCCCGCCCGGCGCCGCTCACCGCGATGACGTTAACGAAGGTGGTCTTGCCCGAGTACTGCAGCCCCACCAGGGTCAGCTCCATCTCCTCCTTCCAGAAGAGCGAGCGGAACCAGTCCAGCAGCCGGGACAGCAGCGCCAGCATGGTGGCGGCGGGACGGGGGCCGGCGGGCCGAGGGGCAGCGGTGGATCGGAGGGGGGAAGGGGGTTTGTTGGCGGTGTCGGAGGTGCCGCCCGGTGGGGCTGGGCCGGGTCGGGTCGGGCTGGGCCCGGGTTCTGGCTCCGGTCTCGGCGGCGGCTCGCGGACACCCGCGCGCTCCCTCACGGCCCGGCTCGCCCCCGCGCGCGGTCATATGACGCCTGCGCCGCGGCCTAGAGCGGCCCCCGCGCCGCTGTAGCGCCACCCCCCGACCGACCGGTGCCCTGGGAGGACCGGAGAGGGGGCGGGGCCCAAAAGTCAAGGGGCGGGGCCCAAGAGCCAGGGGGCGGGGCCTGTGGCAGAACCCCCACCAGCACCCACATCCGGGTACTCAGCGTCGGGGGGTCCCCTCAGCCCCCACATCGGGTACTGAGGGTCAGGGGGTCCCCTCAGCCCCTACAACCCAGGCACTCAGGCTCAGGGGGGTCCCCTCATCCTCTCATCCCCCACATAAGGCACTGAGGGTCACGGGGTTCCCCTCAGACCCCCACCTCAGGCACTCAGAGCCAGGGGGTCCCCTCAGCCCCTCCGACCCAGGCACTGAGGATAAGGGGGTTCCCCTCAGACCCCCACATCTGGGTACTCAGGGTCAGGGGGGTCCCCTCAGACCCCACATCTGGGTACTCATGGTCAGGGGGTCCCCTGAGATCCCCACATCAGGCACTGAGGGTCAGGGGGTCCCCTCATCCCCCATATCGAGCACTCAGGGTCAGGGGGGGTCCCCTCAGCCCCTCCAACCCGGACACTCAGGCTCAGGGGGGTCCCCTCATCCTCTCATCCCCCCACATCAGGCAATGAGGGTCAGGGGGTCCCCTGATCCCCCATATCAAGCACTCAGGGTCAGGGGGCCCCCCCAGCCCCCCACATGGGGCACTGAGAGTCAGGGGGTCCCCTCAGCCCCTCCAACCCAGGCACTCAGGCTCAGGGGGGTCCCCTCATCCCCCACACTGGGCACTCAGGGTCAGGGGGTCCCCAGGTGAACCCCAGTGCCACAGGACCTCACTTCAGGGGCTTTTCAGGGTGCCCCGTCCCCCGGCTCATCCCTTGGGATGCCCAGCTGGGAGCTGCTGTTTTCTGCCTCAGCCACTGAGCTGGGAGCTGCAGGCAAATCCCAGGTGTGCAGAGGCCTCGGGACGCAGGAATATTATCCATAATATATTTTTCAGGTGACAAATGCCAGTGAAATCTCTCATAAAACTTAACCTGGGCTTCTAGAATTGCTCCAGACCAAGGAGAAGCCCAGAGGAGCTGATGACCCCCATGGAACCAGTCATGCTCTAGAAGTTTCTGCCAAGAATCCATTCCTTCTTCTGTGAACTTTTCCAGGGCATTTCCTGTGGATTTTGCCTCTGTGCTGGTCAGGTAACTGTGACTGATTCTTTCCATCCAGCTTCCAGAGCACCAAAACAAGAAAGCAAACCAATGCCCACACCTGCATGGGTTTTAAAAGGAGAGGTGGTACAGATTTACATCCTCCTTTACCTAATAAATTCCACACCTTTCCTGACCCTCTGCCCTCCAGGGAAACATCTCTGGGGTTCCCAGTGTTTGTGCTGCTCACAGCTCCTGGCAGGCACTGCTGCAGAGTGACACCAAGGCAGGAGGGACAGGAGCTGAACACATGAAGGTGCAGCTGGAAAAAAAAAAAAACAGTGAGGAGATGACACTATGCCCAAGGAATATTTTGCCTCACCTGAAAGACCCTTTTCCCTCAGGATTTTTTTGTGTGATGTTGCAGAACTGCCGTTAGCCATGGTGTGGCTGGTGGGCAGCCTCTCCTGAGGGTTTTCTCTCCCCCCCTAGCACCTCAAGTTCACACTTCACCCCAAGAATAACACCTTTAATAGCTGAGCCCAACCATATTTCAGGGAAGAAGCAGTCTGGGACAGGGATGAGGATCCTCCAGGGCTTTGCCTCTGCAGGCTCCCCGTGGTTTGCACTCCTGCAGCACCAGCGTGGGAGGAGGAAAATGCATCCGTAGCCCTTGCACATCACATGCAAGGATTTTAGCACGGATATATGGAAAATGGGGAAGAATAAGTGGTGTATCCCAGTCCAGTTGATCCCTAACCATCAGCAGGAGCAGCACAGATCTCATCTGAGAGGCCACAGAGCACCCTGAGCTCTCGGGGCACTCACCAGCTTGCTGCAGGAGGCAGAAATAACAGGTTGCTGTTTGTGTGGCACTGCTCCACCAAGGACACGGCAGCCCTAACATTATTTAATGTTTGCTACACACTTGCAGAGCAGAATCCCATCTCCAGGTGGTATTTATAGCTGTGGTTTGCACTCCTACACATCCAACATTTCCAGGGAAGGCAGGAGCCAGGCCCAGACCCCCAGTGACAGGAGCCAGGTGAGAGCTGGGCCACAAGGCCAGTGTCTTCTGTGAGCCCGTGGTGACTGCAGAGAAACAGAGAATTATCTGGGATGGAAAGCACCTCTGGGACCATCAACTCCAACCCTTGATCTCCATGTATCACCACGGTTCCCAGCCCATGGCACTGATGCCACGTTCAGTCTCTCCTTAAAAACCTCCAGGGATGGAGAATCCATCCCCTCCCTGGGCAGCCCATTCCAATGTCTGATCACCCTCTCTGTGAAGAATTCCTTCCTAATATCCAACCTAAACCTCCCCTGGCAGAGCTTCAGCTCTGCCAGGGGAGGTTTAGGTTGGATATTAGGAAAAAATTCTTAAGCCCATGGCCTCTTGTCTTGTCTCTGCCTGGGAGCAGAGCCCAACCCCCCCCTGGCTCCAACCTCCTTTCAGGGAGTTGTAGAGAGTGATGAGGTCTCCCCTGAGCCTCCTCTTCTCCAGCCTCAACACCCCCAGCTCCCTCAGCCCTTCCTCACATGATTTGTGCTGGGAGTCCCTTCACCAACCCAGTTGCCTCCTTTGGACCTGCTCCAGCACCTCAATCTCCTTCCTGAGCTGAGGGGCCCAGAACTGGACCCAGGACTCAAGCTGTGGCCTCCCCAGGGCTGAGCACAGGGGCAGAATCCCTTCCCTGGACCTGTTGGGAACACTGGTTCTGATCCAGTCCAGGCTGCCAGCTGGGCACTGCCAGCAGATTCACAGCAGATTAGGGCAACCAGGGACTAGGGTGAAGGGATCCAGCACAGGGGGGGGTTGGGCTCTTTTCCCAGGCAACTCTCAGCAAGACAAGAGGGCACAAGAGGTCTCAAGTTGTGCCAGGGGAGGTTTAGGTTGGACATGAGAAAGAATTTCTTTCTGGAGAGGGTGATCAGACATTGGAATGGGCTGCCCAGGGAAGGGGTGGATTCTCCATCCCTGGAGATATTTCAAAAGAGCCTGGATGTGGCACTCAGTGCCATGGGCTGGGAACCACGGGGGGAGTGGAGCAAGGGTTGGACTTGGTGAGCTCTGAGGTCCCTTCCAGCACAGCCAGTTCTATGATTCCATGTGGAACAGGGAGCAGCACATCCCAGACAGCAGCCGTGCTCTCCGGGAAATGATAACCGAGTGTTTCACCCCTGCATCGGAGCGGATCCCACTTGCCGATCCACGCACCGGACCGGAACGGTGCCGGCGGTACCGAGCGGTTCCGCACGGAAAGCAGCCAAGGCGGTGCCGGTGCCGGTGCCGGTGCCCCCTCTCCCGGTGCTGCAGGGACATCACAGCCTCCTCCGGGCAGGGAGGGCTCAGCTGATGCCCAGCGATTCGGGGATGCTGTGTCTGCCCTCCCGAGCCCGGGAACCCGTGGGGTGTTCCAGCTTCTCCCGTGTCCCGTGTCGCCTGTCCCTGCTCTCAGGTGTAGCACAGCAGGGGCTGGGTGTCCCTACACTGGAAGGAACAGGAGCTCACAGCCTGTTCTTGGCGTTTTCCCCCATTACAGCGCTCTCCAGATCGCCCTTCCCTGTGAGCATCCCTCGGGGGGATGCTCCTGGCTCCACACGGGGTCTGGGGGCTGCTTCCCCTTCCCACACCAGCTGTCTGCACACACATCCCCCCGGGAACCTTCTCCCTCCTTGGTGCACCCGTGCAGAGCGTTTGCAATTCCTGGTCCCATGGGATGCAGGAGGAGCATCTGAGGAGGAGCAGTCTGCAGATGGCCAGACCTGAAGAAGAGAGCAAATAAAACCAGGACCAGCTCATCCCTTCCAGTGTCTAGACACTTCCTGGAAATTCTCTGGAGGCTGCAAAACCCAAGAGGAGAACCACTGGATTCACCCAGGGATACTACAGATCCTGCCAAATATATTTTTGAATGGGGAGACTGTTTGTTTGGCATTTGTTTGAATCACAAACTCCCTAAACTACCCAAACCCTGTGATAACATTAGGTGTTAATTAGATATTAGTTAGTTAGATATTGCTGTATCTTCAGGTGAAATGTAAGAAGTTAATAATGAAAGAAAAAACCACTCTGTTACTGGAGCAAAGGACAAAAGCTTCAGATTTTTCCTTGCCCCTTCAGGAAAATAAAGGATGATAATAATAACAATAACAATAACAATAATAATAATAATAATATTTAATCAGTGTTTCGTGGTGCCAAACCAGCTCTGATCAGTCAGAAGTCCACGTGTGTGTCTGTCACCTGGAACATGGCAGGGAGCTCTTTGTCACTGGGATCCTGCACCCAACACCACTCACTGCTCCTGGGGCACCTCCAGAGGCTTCTCCTCCTCCTCTCCTGCCAGCAGGGAATTTTCTAAACCACACCACAGCGTTTTTTAGAGCAAATGGGGTTGGGGGTGGGTGAAATCTGCTCTGCCAGTGTCAAACGGGTAAAAAAAAGGCAACCAGAATGAGACTGGTATGAAGCTGCTGGGAGACAATAGTCTGGCATCAGCTCTATCAGCAGCATCAGGAGGCTCCACACCACCCCGAGGGGCCCTTTATCTGCCTGGCAGCTCCCCTGACCTTGCTGGGAGCTGGATTAATTGGTTTCTCTCTGCAGGAGGAATGCAAAGTGCTGCACACAGCAGAGAGAAAAAAAAACCCTCTCTCCATCCCCAGCTGCCTGGCGAGCTCTGGAGCATTTCTGGAAGGTGACTGCCATCAAATGCCACCACTCCATGACACTGAAATTGGAAATTTCCCAGCCCCTCGGTGGCAGGAAGGTGCTTTTTCCACCCCAAAACGTGGTTTCCCTTTGTATCCATGAAAAGTCAGCTAACACACTCCTTCCAATTAAGCTGTGATATGAAGTGCACTTTGAAAGTCCTTAATCCGTTCTACGGTTCATTAACTCAGAAAATTCCATACCCACGGCTGGCTGTATCAGAGAGGATGGAATGCCTGGCACCAATTAGTCCTAATAATCAGCTAAATTGTGCAGAGATTTTGGAGTCTGTCGTTAGGATGGGAAACCAGGACAGCTCCTCTCAGGGTGGGATATCACACCGGATGCTCCTGTGATTTGTCTCTGGCTAAAGACTGCTCCCACTCGCTGGTGCAGACAAAGGAACTATTTTGGTGAGTGTCAGGAGCCTGCTGGGTGGCACTTTCCTCTGCTGCTGAGCAAGGAACCGTGGCAAAAAAATAGTGTCAATATTTCTTGGAGAGTTTTTCAGTTCTGCTTGTTCACGTTTCGTGCTCTAAGGCAGCCAACACACGTGCCCTGCTCGCTCCGACACTGGTTTTTCTTTCAAGAAAGACTGAGCTGGCTTCTTGTAAAACATTTTAGAAGCTGTGGGTGACTTCCAGGGTCAGACATCCTCCCCTGATGGAGGTCTGGAGCAGGGGATGCTCAGGAGGAGCTGGGGGTACAAACTGGCCCAGAGGTGGGGTTTGCTGCCAGCTTCAGCATTTTCAAGTCCCCTTTAAAATCAGAGCAAACAAACCAGAGGCAGCTGGTAGTGCAGCCAGGATCTGTGTCATCCTTCTTTACAAATGCTTAAAGGGAAAGGTAAGATCAGTGGCCACCTCTAAAGAGATGGGCATGAAAGTACCCAGTGGTTCCTGAATCACCCACACAGCCTGTGGCACTCTGCCTCCCTGGGCTTTTACTTTTGCCAAGACTTTTGGGTACTGCCAGAGCTTAAATATTTACGGAAGAGTCAAAGGAAGGATTCCAGTGCTTCTTTCCCCCAGATTTCCTGAAACAGAAGCACCTCTTGTGCTGTTATTGCTTGAGCTACACCAGAAATAATTCCTTTCCCACAAGAGGAGCCCACAACTTGAAAACTAAAGCATAACTCCTGTTTTCCTAAGAGGTGTTTGCACGGTGCTAGCGTGTCCTGCAGCCCAGGACAGCAGAAAAATTTAGCCAGGCTGGGAAGGGGAGAGACAGAAGGGGGGGAGGTCCCAGGGAGGGAAGCAGAGCCTGAGCACCCAGCACCCTGGGGTGCAGGCAGCAGTGTGAAACCTGACCTGAGCACCCGGTATCTCAGTTCCCAAGGACTTGCACGTTTGTCTGAGAGACAGAGTGCCATGTCCCAGGGTGCATGCTTGGACCTGAGCCTTCCCAGAGCTCTGAGATCACCGTGTTCTAGGTGAGCCCAGGTGAAAATCCCCAGGCTGGCACGTCACCCAGGTGACCTGGTGCTGGGTTTGCTGGCAGGCATTCCCTTCCCCTCACCTTCCTCACCTTCTGGGGAGTCTAGCAGGCTGGAAACGTGGCAGGCAGGAGGCTGGCAGGCTGCAGGATTTTCCATCACTGACGGTGCAAATATAAATGATCAAAGTGGGTTTAGAATTCTGATTTGGGAGCTGCTGGCAGAGGCTTTGCAGTGAGAGCTGCTGCATGCAAGTGCTGACCTTCAGGAATGCTGGCATCTCCCCGTGGCACAGCAGCAGGAGCATGAATCAGCAGAAGGGAGAGGGGAAAAACTGATGGTTAAAAAAGAGCCTGCTGTTAGCAGTAAGTTAAAAACAAGTTTCCTCCCGGTATTCCAGTCAGATTTATTAGCAGAGACCTTGGCACCTGCACAGCCCCCTGCACAAAAGCCAGGCCCATGCCTGCAGATTTATGGCAGAGTCAGGGACTCTGCCAGCTCAGTCACAGCATTTCACCCTTTCCGTAATTTAGATTTAAAACCCCAAAGGAGGCAAAACCATCCCTCCAGTGCACAGACAGCCTGCAACAGAGCCCCTGGATGAAGAGCATGCAAAGCCCTCAGCTCTCTGCAGCCGTGGGCACCACCAGCCCCAAGGGGCAGCCTGGAGCAGCAGCTTCCCAGGGCTCCTTGGCTGGGCTGAACCAGGACCCAGCCACCCAGAGAGGGTGCACAGGGGCCATGGAGAGCAATCCCTGCTGGGGGCAACACCAGCCCTCCCAGCTGCCTGCAAGAAACCTTTGGCAGCTCTGCAGGACCCTGCTGGACAAATGTCAATGCCTCTGGTTCAGGTTTCCTTATCTATTTCAGTCCAGCTTTTTGCCCCTCAGCACCCACGGCCTCTCGGCACCTCTGGGGCTATGGAGCAGCTTTGAATCCAAGCACTGGCCTGGTCCATGCCATTCTGTTCAGGTACCCTTCAGCTCTCCTGGCTCCTGTCAGAGCCAAGACCCAGCTGACCCACGGTGTCACCAGAGCCCCAGGCAGCTCAGTCCCACGGGGACACCCAGTGCCCAGCTCCTCTTGGTCCATCCCCCCTCTTGCTCCACGGATTTGCAGGCAGGCAGGACCACTGGCCCTGCCCCACTTGCCCATTCCCAGGATGGATTCCCAGGGGGATTATTCCTGACACAAGCAAGACCCAGGCCCCAGTTCTGCACAGAGCCCTCTGATGGGGGCTGGCAGTGGACAGACCCCCAGGCAGAGATGAGGCTGCCTGCCACGTCCCCTTCCCTGTCCCCTTCCCTGTCCCCCTGGCTTCACTTTGCTGTCTTTGCAGATTTATTTCCTCTTTTTTTCTCCCTGGCTGCCCGGTGCTGCTCTGCCTTTCCATGGCTTTTCCAGCAGAGGGGGATGCAACCTCACCAAAACTCCTCCTCACCCAAAGCAACCCAGCAATCCCTCACCTGCATCCTCACCCAGGATCAGACCCCCTGGCCTCCCTGGGCACATGAGCATCGTGGAGTCCAGCTAATCTTTTTTTTTATTATTATTGCACATAATAAATCCACAGCAAAGGATCTGACCTGTGCTAAGTTGTTGACTGGAGTAGAGGGAACAGAAAGCACAGCCCATGTGCCAGCCCAGGCCTCCCTGGTGGGAACATCTTTGGGGATTTTCCCCAATGTTGTCATGGACAAGGAGGGAAACAGAGGGATGGTTATTCCCAACCACAGTGGCTGAGTGAAGTACCCCAAGCTGGAAGGACAGGAGAGTCTCATTTAATGCTCTTTCATCAGTGAAATTCAAAGTTCTTCAGAAAGTGTCAGAGAGCCAGGGACAGGAGGAACAACGTGCCCAAAGTTACCAGGCACAGAATCCAGGTTCTGGGAGCTGCAGTTTCCCTTGCCACCCAGTCATTTTCTCCTTGGCTAAATCATCTTAAAAAAAAAAAAAAAAAAAAAAAAAGTAATAGTCTGCAGCCACCCTAGTTCTTTCTGCTATTTATACATGAGCAGGAAAGGGAATTTAGGATTTTACTGTAATGTCATACACAAAAGCCTGCTGGAGACCATCACTCTGATTAGCTTCTATTATACAACCAAGAAAACAAGAAAGAATGAAAATAAGGGAGATCCCAGCATGGGGCTCCTGTGCCTTGCTGCTTCCAGGCTCCTCCAAATGTCTGTCTGGCTGCTCGGGGCTCTCATCAATGGCACATTTGTGCACATCCAGTCCCCCTACAGAGGCTGTACCTGATACTAACTCACCCCTTCTCCCTCTGTGTCTCATCCACCCCCCTCTTCATCCTTTTTCAGTCCATGTGTGCCTTGGCATGAGGCACTGACAAGCCTGGGCTCTCCTGAGACACAGGGCACTCCAGTTTCTGGGGAAAAAAAAACCTCAAGAGGTGACAGAAAGAAGTGTGGGCACCTCCATACAGACTTTTCAAATAAACTTAATCCCAGATACAGCTCATGGGAAGCTGTGGGCACTCAGAAATCATGGTTAAAACCACAGGGGCAGAGAAGAGGCAGAATGCAACATCCCATCCCTTCTTCCCACCCTGCTGGGCCAGCACCAGTCATGAGACTCTCACAGCTTAAATCCCACTCTTACCCTTCCCCACCAGACAAATCCTGCTTTAAGAAAGTGCCAGGGAATTAGCAGAACTGCCCCTTTCCCCTGACAATATAGTGTATATATATATATATATATAAGCAAACTAATCCAGCTGCCAAAGCTCCCACCCCATCCCGGAACCTCTGGGCTGGGGATTCCCAGCAGCATCTCCTGCCCCTCCCGGCTACCTTTCCCTCCTGGGGCAGGGGAAGGAGGAAAATACCCGGGGACCTGCAGGAGAGCATCCCTTCCTGAAGGAGAACCCCTCAGCCCTGGCGCAGGGACAACCCATTAGCCAGCAGCCTAATTAGTGCTCAGCTTTGCTGGTTAAAAAGGTCTCATCTGGCTGACCTGACCCAACCCCTGGTTCCCCCCCCATCCCTGCCGGGCTCAGCAGCATCCCGGGGAGGAGGGGGATGGAGCCGATGGGACCGGGGGTCCCAGGGCCTGACCTGCCCTTCACCCCGGCCTGCCCGGAGCTCTGATGAAAGGGAAAGGAAGTGGAGTCAGTGGGAAGCCGGCGTGACACGGCCAGGAGAGCAGCACCGTCATGGAGCGACTGGGAATACATGGAATGCGGGGGAAGCGGGGAGGTTGCACAAGCTCTGCGGGATGGACGGGTCCTGGGAGGCAGCACCGCAGCCTGGAATAGCCGGGTGCTACATCCCAGTTCTCCGGAGGGAGGAAGGGAGGAAGGAAGGAAGGAAGGACACGTGAAAAGAAAAATAGCAGTAAATGATCCTGCTTCGTTTTTTTTTTTTTTTCTTCTTCTTTTTTTTTTTTTTTTTTATTTATTTATTTATTTTTTCTTCCTGTAACCCTTCTGGCCTTACAAACAGGAACTTCATTTTAAAACTAAAAATAAAGCCTGATGCCTACTTCACAGTTGCAGATGGGTGTTCCCAACTGCGCTGCTAGGTTTCAGCCCTTTTCTATATGCAGCCCGAGCAAGGCATGGGAGGAAAGTGCCTGGCTTTGCATTTGCTATATTTACATATCCCCAGCTATCAGGAGAACAGGATGTCCCAGGGGAGCTGAAACAGGACCCGCAGCACTCCTCATCTCCCGGGCCAGCTCCCTGTGACTGACACTCTTCCCTTGTCTGCCCCGGCTCCGGCACAGCCCGGCCCGGCTGGCACTCAGACCCTGCTGCATCCCCAGCCCTCCTCCAGCCCCCATCTGACCCGTGTGGCAGAGCCAGGGGAGAGCTGGGGGGAAAACGGAAAGCTCCCATTCCTCTTTCTGCCACACCTTTGGTGGTGGTGGTGGTGGTGGTGTTGTTGCAAGGGCAGAAGAAATTTATTCTGCCCTCAGCAAAACCAGGTCTGGCTTCTCCTCTATACTTTGGTTTTCACATTAAACCCCCAGCAGCCTTCAGGAGCACAAGCAAGGCACATCCCAGGCTCAGCAGTGCCCCTGGAACAGCTCCTCCCAGGGGAGCAAAGAGCAGAGCCAGAGAGGAGGGATGGAGGGAGGGATGGAGGGAGGGAGGAAAGGAGGGAGGAAAGGAGGGAGGAAAGGAGGGAGGAAAGGAGGGAGGAAAGGAGGGAGGAAAGGAGGGAGGAAAGGAGGGAGGAAAGGAGGGAGGAAAGGAGGGAGGAAAGGAGGGAGGAAAGGAGGGAGGAAAGGAGGGAGGAAAGGAGGGAGGAAAGGAGGGAGGAAAGGAGGGAGGGATGGAGGGAGGGATGGAGGGAGGGATGGAGGGAGGGATGGAGGGAGGGATGGAGGGAGGGATGGAGGGAGGGATGGAGGGAGGGATGGAGGGAGGGATAGAGGGAGGGATGGAGGGAGGGATGGAGGGAGGGAAGGAGGGAGGGAAGGAGGGAGGGAAGGAGGGAGGAAAGGAGGGAGGAAAGGAGGGAGGAAAGGAGGGAGGAAAGGAGGGAGGGAGGGGTGGAGGGAGGGAGGGAGGGAGGGCTGACACCAAGTTCTCTGCTGGGGAGGCTGTAAGAGCAGGCAGGTCAGACCCCTCAAGGCATCAAGCTGCCTCCTGGGGAGCAGGCTGGATGCCCTGCCTGCCTCACCACCTTGGGGCTGAATCTCTTTCTCACACGCTGGGCGTAGCTGCCAAGCATTGTGCCTTCTGTACATCACTCCACCTTGATTTCAAACCACTTCAGCTTGTGTTTGGGAGTGGTTTCCAAGCATTCAGCTCACCCATATCTTATCCACACTGGTTTCCTTTATGAGCTGCACCCACTACAAGTCCAGAACTTTAAATGCAAACCCAAACAAATATGTGGTAGTGCTTCCCATTCCCACTGGGCTGGCCTGGAGTGGGAGTGGAGTGAGTCAGGAGTGCCATAAAGGAAAGTGAAATAGATCCACCCTGAGCAGACGATAGGATCAGGGCAGATTAGTAGCCTTGGATCAGATTCAAGGGTCAGCATAAATCTTTAATCTTTGCAAAGTCCTCGAGACTCCCTCCCCTACACTCTGTCTCACATGCATACACACAGGCATGACTAAACAGCTCTCTGTGGGGATGGCAGACACTTCAGAAACTCCCGGCTGGTTTTGGTTTGCAAAATAAAACAATAAAGCTGCTCTCTGTATTGTGAACGTGAGAACTTCCCTCTGCAGGCAGATCGCGACTGATGCAAGCCCTGCTCTGGAGATGCTGCCTGGGGACCAGTGTCACCCTGCAGCCACCACTCCTGCCAGCAACCCGGCCCTCTCTGCAACAGGGCCCTCCCAGTCTGCTCTGATCCCAGGGCCAGGCTGTAAAACACTCAGCTCCTAACACAGCCAGGCAGGAGGGAAGGACAATCCCGTGTGTCACACTGTGTCACGTTGGGTCCTGACAACACAGCCTGCCAGGAGGTCATTACTTGTTATCCCTCCTTATTTGCACCCCCCTGACTCTCTGCTCAGTGCACAGAACCTGGACAGTTCCCAGGTTTCCCATGGAGCTACAAGGGGCTTGCTGGGGGGGAAACACTGTGATGGTCTGCAGGGCATGGGCTACTTGAGGAGTGGGGGTGCTGGAGGGGAGGTGTGTGCCAGCTTTGCACCCAACTGGTGCACTGAGAAAGAAAGAAAAACAAACAAACAAACAAACAAAAAGAGCAAAAATCCCTGGCCTAGTTTTTGTTTCAGTGCACTGGGCTCAGGCTCGAAGGATGTGGTTTGGTGGTCAGCATGTAAGATGGCAAACGAAAAAGAGAGAGAGAAAAAAAAATTCCTTTGATTTCAAGAGGATCAGGTCTGTGCATGCTCTTCCTGTGGCCATCAGGAAATCACACCAGGGAAAACCCTGCCCCACGCTGCCTCTGGTTAAGCAGGACCTGGCCCTGTCCTGTCTGGTGGGGTGCTACACCCCAGGGAGAAGAGGTCATCCCAGGAGTGGGATGGGAGGGAACACACACACCCACAGCAGCTCCCATCCAGCTGCCTGGAGACTCCCAGCCCCACCAGGGCTCCAGGACATCCATCCAGTGAGCTCCATCTCAAGCTTTCTTGATAGTAAGAATTCAAGTAACCCCTGAAGTCACCCTTGCCACCACCCCGTGCACAAAGGGCCAAGCAAGATCTATCTAAGTGAATATTTGCATATTCCTGGCAGCGTTTTTAATGGGAAATTGCCCAATATGCCATTTTACACAGCAAGTGGGAGCAGCTGCCCAGGGGAGCCTGGCAGTGCTGCTGCTGGGGGATGTGCTGGTGCTGCAGCACCTCACAGCTTGAATCATTCCAGGGATCCTTCGACCCAGGGATCCTTTGACCCACCTTCCAAGAGGCTCTGGGATCTGGATGGAGACCTCAATCTCACCAATCTCCTTCAGAAACACCTTTGCCTCACTCCTGGGTTCAAAAAGCTCATGTTGCAAAACCACCTCCCAGCCTCAAGTGCCCAGGTGCCTTCCAGAGCCCGGCTGCTGCTGCTGGGAACCCCCTCGGTGGTTACTGCCTGACCAGCACACAGCAGCTCGTGGCCATCACACGGGTGGCAGTGCTTGGTCCTGCTGGGACAGGTGCCCAGCTGCCCACTGCCACGGTGTGACATCAGGAACCACATCCTGCAGGCACTGGGGACCAGCATCTGCCACCAGCTCTGGGGATAAAGCTCCACCAGGAGCCATCCCTCCCCCTGGACAAACTCCTACCAGGTCCTGGCCAGCCCCACACCTGCCTGGCTCTGCTGTCCCCATGGCTGGGCAGCTCTTGTTTGCTTTTCCAGGGCTAGGGTGACACAGTGAAAAATGTGACCTGCTCCAAAGTGCAGGAAATCCATCCCTGGGGCTTGTGTGCCCCTCCGAGGTGCTGGGGAACAGCATGTCCCAGGGTACAGCCTCGGGTCCTGGGGGGGAGCCAAGCGTGGCAGTGCTGGGCTGCTCTGTTACTCTGGGGATGAAAACCACAGGATGCCAGGAATAAACACAGAAAAATCCCCGGCAGCTTCTCCCCGAGGGTGGCTTGGGGGATCAGGGGGTGCCATAACCTGCCCTCCCTTCCTCCCTCTCTCCCTCCCTGGCTCTGTGGCCACCCACCCCTTGCGACACCCAACTCCTCAGACTCTTTTCCCAGTTTGTGATGATGACTCTGAGCTTCAGAGAGGCAGCTGTGGTTACACTGGCCCGGAAATGCCTCGAGGCAGAGGCGTTGTGCCCATTGCCCTGCCCTGCCCTGCAGCCTGCCCACTGCCAGGACACTCCAGAGCATCCCCTGGGGTCCCTGTGCCAGGTGAGGGCCCTGGTGACACTCACTCCTTATTCACTCATCTACACCCACCCCACATACACCCATCTGCTGCCAGGCAGGGGCTGAATGCTCCACAAGCAGGACAGGGAGAATGGGCACAAGTCCTTCACCTACTGCTACTGACAAAGCCACCAGCCTAGGGTGGTCCCTGAGCTGGCAGGGAACACGGTGCCTGGCAACCCTAGAGCCTTCCAGCACCCAGGGTGGGGTGGGGGTGCCGACCAGCATCACCTGGACATTTATCTTCCAAAACTCATGGGACACCTCAGTGCTGGTGATCACAGCCAGGGGAAAGCTCCTGCTCGTGGAGCCTGCAGAGCAAAAGACCCTGAGCCTGGGGTCTTCTGGGGCTCCTGCACTTCTGGACCATCAGGTGCTGCCCTCCAAGCCAAACCCAGCAGAGATGCTGGGATAAAAACGGGGCTGAGGAGACACCAAGGGCAGGGAGAGCTTTCCCGAGGGCATCGCCTGGGAGAGCGGCTCCGAGGGCGAGGGAGGTGATTCAAGGGGAAAGCTCTGCCACAGTCATTCTGGGAAGTTGCCATTTGCAAAGAGCAGTTGTTCCATGATAAACAGATTGCTTCAGTTCCTCAGCAGCTCTGGGGGGGTCACTGCCACCCCCTCCTTCCCCAGCCCTTCCTGCCCGGGGCCCTGACTCACCCTCCACCGAGGCTGCAGGTCCCCAGGGGGACCCACAGAGGTGCCCTGGTGAGCCCTCCTACACCACGAGGGGAATTCAGCCTCAGAGCAGCCAGGGTGGCTTTACCTCTGAGGTCAAACACTTGTTGGAAACCAAGAACCAGAGGAAAAACCTCCACAGGCCATTCGGGCAGAGCTGGAGGCTCCTTGGGACATCATCATCTGCCAGCCAGAGCTGCAGCTCTCCAGGAATCCCTGCCTCCCCCCATGTCACACAGGTACCCTCAGTCAAGGGGGCTGCCCAGCACCTGACATTTCCCCTGCACCCCCCAAGCAGCCCCCCAGCCTTGGCTGTCCTTGGGGAAGGTGACATCGTGGCACTGCTGCCACCACAGCCTCTGCAGAGTTAACACAGTCCCCATCTCCTCCCTGGGGAGCTTCCCCAAGCAGCTCAGGGACCTCATGTGTCTCCAGCAGCTCCAAGGCAAACCTCCAAGTGGCATCCCACTCCCTGCACCTTTTTAATCCTCTGGAATAATGGGAGTGAAGGGAAATGTGGAGGGGGAGCAGCACTGCTCAGGGTGGGCAGTGTCAGTCCTCCCCTGGGGGGTGCTGGGGTTTTTAATCAGCAGGGTACCAGCAGCACTAATGAGCACTCCGTGAGCTCATCAAGCCCCAGCATTACCTAGGGAAGGCAGGAAGAAGCCAGGCAGGTAGAAGCCATCAGGAGGTGGTTGCCCATGCCCACAGGTCACATTTCACCTCAAATCACACCCATTTCCCAGCGCACGTGCTGATACCACGCGATAAGAATCACCAGTGACTGATCCAGTGGAGATTAAATATTACCCCCCCCCCTCCATGCACCAATCGATAGCTGAAGCACAACTGTGCTGGGGAGGGTTCCAGATCCCCCCTGCAGCAGGAGGAAGGGCCCTGAACATGGACACAACCTTATTTATGATTCGGCATCAAGAATAGAAATGAGTTAAATCTTCCGTAAGCTGCTCAGCTCCACATTCGTGGTGTTTGCATCCCCAGGCAAAAGTACAAGTAAGAACTCCATGCATACCCCGTGACAAGGAGAAGCAATATTTCAGGCCTAACTCACTGCATATTCATCAGTCCTTTCAAAGCAGAATCTCTCTATTTTTCTAGCTGCCACTAAAAGGAGGCACAGAGCGAGGCACCAGGAGAGCCCCACATGGGAGGAGGGAACGTCAGGATATTTCCAGCCCCACCACGGGCTGGAGGAAAAGACAGAGCTGAACTGCAGAGGGAAAACTCACTGCTCCTTCAAGCCTGACAGCTCTGGCCAGGACAGAGTACTGCCACCCTTTTTTGGCCCGAGCTGTTGTTCAGAAAAGCCCAAAGTGGCAGCAGAGGTCAGGGGAACAGAGCAAACAAGCAGCTGGGTTTGAGCCCAAGGCTGCAGATGCCTGACCCAGCTCTTCCCCAAGCAGCAGTTTTTAGCCCCAAAGAGAGGGGTTCCCCCTGCCCCAGCCCTGAGGTGGACAGACACCCAGGGACACACAGCTCTGAACCAGCTGAGGGTCCAGCACCCCACACAGACACCCACCTGCTTTAACCAGCCCTGCCTCACCCCCGGGCCTGGGGGCATCCCGGGTTCCAGGCAGGATTGTGGCTCCATGGGGATGCAATGGGTCAGTGCAGCAAGACCAGGGGCAACCAGCCCAGGACAGACCCCAGGGAGCTCCCATTTTCCTGTGGGCAGGAGCATCCACTAGAGGAGAGGGGGGGGGATCTGCCTTGTTATTTTCAGGCATTCCTCAGCCTTGTTTCTGGCAAATTGTTCCCAAGCTCCTCTGTTTCCATCAGCTGAGTGCTGTTACCCAGCCAGCCCCAATTTGCACTTTTTAATGAGGTGCAAAGCCCTTCCCAGACAGAGCTTTACCATTTTGCCATTTCCAAAGGGTGTCACGGCAAGAGCCAACTCCACCAAGTGACCTGCCCAAAGGGAAAACACACCCAGGAGAAAGAGAAATACATAAGAAATAAATTATTTCAAAATGCCAGGTAGAATTATTGCCCTCTGATTCTCAAGACCCCATCATGGGGAGGGCAGTCTCCTGGGAGCTTGGGGATGAGGTCCTGCTCCCCACTTCCATGGTTCCCATCATTTCCAACAGAGCAAAGGTCCAGCCAGCCCAGGGCTGCTCAGGGACTTATTGGATGTAAGGGGCCAGTGAGCAGCTCTCCCCTGAGAGGTATCTGGGTATTTCCCGAGTGCCATGAAGTGCCCAGAGAAGGGTTGGTGGGAAAGGTCTGGAGTGTGAGAGCCAGGTCTCCTGGCTCCAGCAGCACGGCTGGTCAGGCTTGCAGAATGTGAATAAAACCCTGTGTCACATAGCAAGGGGCAGTGTCACCAGCTCTGCTTGGCCCTGTGACCTGAACCCAGCACAATCATTTTGCCTCCAGCCCCACAGAGTTTGGGAGCAGCACAGAGCACTGTCTGGGCTTCTCTTCCTCCACCTCTCTCTGTCCGGGCATCCCTGACCCTCTCCTCAGCATCACACCAAATGTCTAATAAATAAAAAAGACTTCAGACCTGCTGCATTTACCACGATGAAGCAGCTACGGCAGAAACAGCAATTATCTGGTTCAGTCTGGTGCTGCTGGCCTGGAACATGCCATGACAACGTGTTTCTTGTTTCAAAGCCTCTTTTGTACTAGGACACAGTTCAAGGGATCTTGCAATGCCTGCATTTGTAAACAGGCGGCACTTGCAGCTACACGCTTTGCAGATGAAAGCCGGGGCAGAGCAGGGAGGGCACAGCTCCCCGCCGTGTCCCTGTCACTGCCAGCCCCCCCTCCACCTCCTGATTCAGGCACCGGGGAGCCCCGGGGCTGCTTAACCATGCGTGCTCCTCCCAGAGTCACGGCAGGTTCAGAATTAAAAAAAAATAAAATACTAATGGAGTCCTGCAAAAGGGAATAATAATAATAATAAAAAAAATAATAATAAAAAGGAAAAAAAAAATCACAGCGAAAAAAAAAAAAAAATTGTGCGTCACTGCAGATTATTTTAGGCTCCGGTCCATGCATAATGCAAATAAGCAGCTCCCGGGGTACATGCCTGGAAAAACCATCCCGTCCCTTAGCAGGCAGTTATAGGAGCTTTCCAAACAGGTGGTGAAAAGCTAAACTGATGTGTCTGTGTGTCCTCGCCGGGGTTAGGAACGGCCCTGGCTCTCAGGAAGGCTCTTACCCTGCCTGCCCGGGGCTGCTCTGACACGGGACCCAGACACTAGAAAATTCAAGAGCGTTTCTTTCCTTTTGAGGCAATCCTGTGCTCCTGTTAACCCAACCACGCTCAGCATTAACACCACCCCTTCTCAGCAGCTCCGATCCGGGCTGCCTCCTTGTACTTACTTTTCAAGCACGCTGGCTTCATTTTGGGTGGGTTTTTTTATATTTATATATATATAAACCCATATATTTATATATGGAGGTTTTTTCTTCTTTTTTTTCCCCGCAAAAAAATTTAAATATTAAATAAATAAATATATAAATAAATAAATCGTTGTATCCTCCTTGCCTGACTTCAAGGAGTCGCTCGGGAAGCCCTATTTATGGGTTGAAATGCTGCTGAAAGAGTTATTGCCATGTTATTCAGCTCCTGTGCCAAGCCTGCATGGAGCTCGGGTTTCTGCTGAAAGGGTGCCAGGCACGTCTTTTTCCAGGAACCAGCAGCCGTATTTAGCCTCCGGCTGCACATGAAAGACTGCAGTCGGAAACGTGACATTGTGTCAACATTTGAGGCAGGTCAGAGCTGGGTGAGACCATGAAAACAAGTCCGGGGAACTCAGCACACCCCGCCGGCTCGGGCTGCCACCGCCTGGCCCGCTGCCGGGGCTCGGCCCCTCTGTCACCGCTGTCCCCGGACACCGACGGGTCCCCCCCCTCCTGCACCGGGACCGGGGGTCCCGGTTCTGCATGGCGGGAGGCGGGGGGTGGCGGTGGGGCAGGGCAAGGGGATGCTCGGGGGGCTGCGGGATGAGAGTGTGTCCCCCCCCTGCCCGTGCTGCCGCCGCCGGGGATGACCGAGGGCCAGCAGACCCCACCTGTCCCGCTGGCACCACGCCACAGCAGCCGAGAAAATCCCCAGCCCATAATTCACATTTGCTTCCTGGGTAAACCTTCTTCCACTTTTTTTTTTTTTTTTTTTTTTTAAATATATATATTTATTTCCCCCCCCCCCCCTCCATGCCTAAGGATCTGGAGCTCCCGTGAGTCCTCCCCGCCCTGGACCACGAGGTGGGGCAGAGGATGGAGACCAAAGGGGAGCGATGGGGATGGATGAGCCTTGGGATTGAGGTTTGAGGTGCTCCTACACTGAGCACCAAATGCTGTCCCCAAAACGGGACTACTTACACTCCTCTGCAGCTTTCTTTGGTCCTAATTAAAAGAGCCCGACCATAAACATCAGGAGGTGTGGGAGCCCCATATAAATCAACACAAGCAGCCCCCTGGTTCTGCCTAACATGGCTTAAGGTGATGTTGCTTTAAGCTATAGCAGCCCCCAGACCTTCCTCTCCTCTGGAGGGGTCCCAGAGCTGCTGCAGCCCCGAGGGCCACTCGGGAATTCAACCTCTTGCCTCGGTTTTGGACCCATCTGCACCACAAAAGTCTGAAATTCCCCACAGAAGCACCCGTGGGCAGCACCACCTGGAAACCACATCCTCCCACGCCGGGAAGATGCAGTGCCTCACCCACCCTCTGCCTTTAGGGGGAGGGGGTTTGGGGTCCCCCCGTTTGGCACGGGGAGCAGAACCAGTGCCCTGTGCTGGAGGAGCAGGGGAGCAGCACCCACAGGGTGTCCCCGGGGCAGCAGTGAGGAGAAACCATCCTGCAAACCACCGGCCACAACTCCCAGACCAGCAGGAGAGCCCTGGGAGCAGCCAGGGGGGGGCATGGGATCATTCCCAGCCATTCCCAGTGGCTGTCCCCTCCCCTCAGCCCAACGGGACCACCGGGGCAGCAGCCTGGGCTTTCCCCAGCCGTGGTGGCAGTAGGGGGGGACGGTGTCCCTGGTCCCCTGCCAGCTGGGACAGCCCTCCTGCCAGGAGCCACCTGTGCCCCTGGTGTCCCAGGCAGGGCTGAGGGATGCTGGCAAGGCCAAGGGCCCCTTCACAAACCCCACTTTGCCTCCAGACAACGGGCAAAACCTGTGGAGAGGATGCATCCCCACAGCCAGGGGCTGCTCCCTCCTCCTCCTCCTCCTCATCATCATCCCTGCTGAGCTTGGGGCTGAGAAAAGTCAGGCTGAGGGAGCATGAAGTGAAACGAGGAGAAAGAAAAGTCAGCCAAGGCTCACCTGGATTGGGAAGGAGAAAAATCCCTGGAGGTGCCAGGAGTTGAGATCAATCAATATCCCTGAGGACGGGGCTGCTGGGACCTGCTGGCTCATCCGGCTCTCCCTGTCTGCTCCCCAGCAGCTGCTGCACTGGACCACACAAAAATGACCCTGCTCAAATATTTGCAAGCAAAGGAGGCAAACCCTTATCTTCCACAGGAAAAGAATTATTTTATTAAGTATTTTTAAACAACTACTTAACATTTACTCAAGATAAAAATATGTACAATATCCCACCTTAAAGAAGGCTCCAAAATATAAACACTGTACCTCTCCCAAGAGAAAAACAAAAAAATTCTTCTCTTCAAAAAAAAAAAAAAAAAACAAAAAACAAAAAAACCAAGACAACCCAGAAACAATACATTCATATTTCTCACTTCTTTATGCTCAAGTAGTTATACAAATAATAGACATCTGAAACGTCTTACCTTTTAATATATTTATATAATATATATATTTATAACAGGATTTTACAAATAAAGGCAACAACTGTATACCAAAAAAAAAACAAAAACAAAATACAAACCCCCAAAACAAAACAAGAAACCAAAAACCAACAACAAAATAAACATTAGAACACAATCTGCAATCAAGCATAGTGCATCTCAACAGCTGGTGCAACGGGAGGGCAAAAGGCAAATCCCTACAACGGGGCTTTGGGACACATGGCCTCAAAACCAGTTAGGAAAAAACAAAACAAAAACTTTTTTTTTTTAAAAAAAAGAAAGCCAAATTGGACATGATGTTCCTCTGTGGAGAAAGACCCTCACGGCTTCACCGGATGAGTCTCAACACCCTAAAACCTCATTTTTTCACACAATTAAAGCGAGCCAGGGTTTGCCAAGGAGACTGAGGAGTTGAGATGCTCAAACCCCCTCCCCCTGGGGGGTCAGACTCCTCTGGAAATCTCAGCATTCCCAATTTCTCCAAAGGCACTGACAGGGGCACATTCAGCGGGCATCGTGCTGTGCACTTGGGCGGAACCGCTCCCTCTTGCAGGAGGTTCTGGCCTGGCCCGGCCGGGCAGCAACTGGACCCCACCAAGAGGACTCCTCCAAAAAAACCATTTCCATTCCCAAGAGACCAGACCCGGCGGAACTGTACAGCAGCAGCAGGGGAGAGGCCTGGGGTCAGGTGCAACAAGCAAAGTGATCCTGGGGGTATTTTTCTCCCCTACCCGGCCCAAACTAGCAGCTCAAGTTACAGGAAGGGGCACATGTTAATTTATTTATTAGATGTACGCCATGTCAAGCTTCCAAGCAGCATCTACCTTTTATTTCTTAAAAAAAAAAATAATAATAATTATATATATATATCAGCAAAGGTGTGGAGTGAAACCCGTCTTAAGCCTACCTGACTGTGCATGACCAAGCAGTGACCACTGCTCTGCTCCTCCTATGCTTTTGGGGGCACCAAAGGGGGCACCAAATCAGCCCAAACTACCAGCAGGGAAAGCCCTTCTGAGAAGTACCATGGTTTTATATTCACAGACCCTCAAACCAAGTCTGCCCAATGGAATATTCTTTTTCACAGCTTTGCAATAGTAGTGGCAGCTGACAGAGTCAACTGTTGCTCTGTAGATGCAGAGAGGGGAAAAAGGTAAGGGGTGAAGCACAAAACCCTTCTTTTTTTTTGTTTTTTTTTTGTTTTGTTTTCTTGTGGAAGCAGTTGTGACTTGCTAACCAGGGTGCATCCTTCATCCTTCTCCAAGCTACCTGACAAGTCAGAGAAAAGGGGATTTAGCTTCCTATGCGCAGTGAACCTTACCCCACACCTCAGTCCAGCCAATATATAAAAGTGAAACAGTCTCAAACTAGAAAAAAAAAAAAGAAGAAAAAAGAAAAAAAAAAACAAAGTCACACTGCTCCTAGTCTTTGGTTTCCAAGTTCAAAGGAGGAATCTGCTTCAAAGCTTGAAGCAGAGCCGAGGAGTCGATGGGGGAATGGGCTGGTACAGGAGAAGGGAGTCTCTGGGGCATCAGCAGAGGTGGGGAGATTTTATCGGGGTTCATGAACCCCGTAAGTGCTGCAGCAGAGGCCGGGAGGCTGGGGTACAGGACAGGTACTGAGGCTGGGTACCAGCACTTCTCCAGCATGGGCAGATAGGCTGTGGCAGACGGTGGGATCAAGTAGAAAGGCAGGCACAGGGGGGGCTGGTGAGCGTGGGGGGCCAGGAAGCCACTGGACGAGCCCATCATGTCGCTGACAAAGGGGCCCTCGTCCTCCGGCGACTCCAGCCTGCTCCTTTTGGCCGGCGGGTCCTCAGTCTCTTGCTTAATGGAGCTTATTCTCTCCTGGACAGCATACTTGAGTTCAGTATCCTTTTTGAAATACTGCTGTTCAGATTTGGAGTCACTTTTCTCCAGCTCCCCCCCGTACCCGCTGTCCGTGTCCGTGTCGCTGCCGCTCTGCTCCCCGCTGGAGTGAGCAAATGTCCTCTGGATCACGGGCACGCAGTTCTTCCCGTGTCCCTCTGCCACCTTGCCCAAGGAGACAGGTTTCTCTTTCAGGTCCACCATTTTGGGAGGGATGTCTCCAGGCTTGCGGGCGGCTCCACCCTGGATCACCTCGGAGGCCATGCGGTGCAGATGGCTGACCAGCTGGGACGACTTCAGGTCCTTGGTGTTCTCGTGCTTTGCCAGGTATTGCAGCATTTCCTTGGCACACATCTGGAAACCGGATCGAAACATTTCCTGGCTGGAATCAAGGTTTCTTGATGACAGGTCACCTGAGGAAACATTAACAGAGGGAAATTAAAAATTAACAACGTGCTAAGTGGTTCCATTACCGTCTTCCAGGGGGGACTGGAGGGGATATTAAACTTGGGTTACAGCACAGCTCAGAGCTGGGAACCTGCTGGCCACCCCGAGCTCTGCAGTGGTCACCCTGAATTTTGACTCCCCCGTTTCTGCAGAAGGACAAATTCTGAGTTGAACACCTGCCTGCCCACTCTCACCCAGTACCTTTACACTTATTTTTTAATTTCTCTGCACATTTACTACACACGCCACCTTCCCCAGGTGCTGAAGCAGGGAGAGAAGGAGTGAGTCAAGCTGGTGCCTTCCTGGGGAAACACCCTGGGGAAGGCAGAGCACACCCTGCCCTACCCCTCTGGGCAGGGAGCTCCTGCACCACGGCTGCCCCCCAGCAGCTCTGCCAACCTCGGCACTTATGCTTCAGCTCAAGGCTCTACTGCACTCCCCGTGGCTGGCAGAGCAGTGGAAGGCTCCTCAGAAAAAAAACCCCTAAATTTTACTTTATCAGATTCACGTGAGTGCCACATGTGGCAAGAGAAGGAGGAAGCGCATGGGAAGAGTGAGGAGCTGACACACCGGGTCCCCTCCTCGCCTGCTCCTTCAGAAAGAGAGCCAGGAAGCTGGCTAGAAAAAACAGAGTTTCCATAAAAACAGACCCCAACCAAACAAAACTGTGTTTGACCCAAAGCAGCTCGGGAAGACAAATGGAACAATTTGAATGGCGTTGGAGAGACCCTCAGAGCAAGCCTGGACATTAAATAAAAATACTCAAAATCCAGTTTAATTTCAAAGCAACTTCACAGGAGCCTTTACCCTGACCACAGTGAAAAATACATCCCCCTTTTTGGTTTTGGTTTTTTTTTCGCAAAAGCCTCTAAGAGAAGTGAGAGAAAATGAGGGTGATTAAAGGCAAGAAACTCCTGCCTCCTCCCTGCTCAGGAACGAAGTGTCACAACTGCATTTCAAAGCCTCTGAGAGAAAAGCCCATCAAGCACTCGCATGCAGGTTCCCACACGATGCCATTCCTATACTCACCGGCTTGTAAACCATTCTGCAAAGCAATGATTTTCTGCTGCTGCTGCTCGATCAGATTGGTCAGAGCCTTGACATGCTTCAAGGTGAGCTCCAGCACCACAGCCTTCTCCAAGTGACCCAGAGTCTGGAAGCAAAAGGACAGGTTGGTGCCTGCTGCGGGGTCGGCCACGCAGGCAGCAGCCTGACAGGGCTGCCAGAGTTTTCCAAATAACAGGGAAAGGAGTGATGGAGTTTGGAGAGAAGGCTGAAAGGCAGAGCCTCGGTCCTGCACAGTACAGGACTTGAAAGGGCAATATTCCACCAAAATGAGTTAAAAAGCAGGCTCCAGAAAAGGCTATCATGGAATCCTATGGGTATTTTTGGACCATAGCTCAAAGAGAAGTATTTTATTTATCTGTTCTGCTGACCCTGCTGCCATCGTGACCTGAGCACGGGGGATGCAGCCGGGAGCTCCTCCGGGCTGGCAGCTGGGGGGTGCGGGGGGGCAGGAACCCTGCAGGTGCTGAAGCCACTCCAGGGCTCCACTCCCGGCAAAGTTTGGGATGCGTCTGCAGCCCCGGCAAGCAGCCACCATGGGGCATGGGACAAAAGGAACAGGGGGAGAAGGAAAAAAAAAAAAAAAGAAAAAAAGAAAAAAAAAAAAAAAAAAAAGAAAAAAGGGAAAACGTCTCCCCAAAGCCCCGCTGCCACGGCAGGCACGGAGCCAGCCCCCGGGAGAGCCTGTGCCACAGGGGGTTCCGTCCAGCCCCGCCGGTACCTACCGTCAGCTTGAGGTGCTCGGGCAGCAGGTCCTTCAGCTGGGCGATGCACTCGTTGATCCTGTCGCGTCTCTTCTTCTCGATCAGCCTGTGAGGCAACTTGTAGGTCTCCTGCGGAGGCAGCAGCAGCGGGGTCAGCGGCTCCGCTCCCCGCTTCCCCCGGGGACAGCGCCAGGGGAACGGCCCCAGCCCCACGGGAAAACTTTTCCCGTTCCGAGACGGGATGCCGCGCAGCATCCCCCCACCTCCCACCACCACCACCACCACCTCCGTCCCGGGTCCCCCCGCTTCTAGTTTAATTTACCTTATTGTCCTCGCTCCTCTTTAACCCCCTCCTGGGCTTGTAAACTTGGTACATGTGCGCGAAGTCCAGCCTGCACGGGGCGAAACAAGAGCAGCGAAATTACCCCCGGTGTCCCCCGGGAGGGGGATGTGGGGGGTCCCGCGGTGGGACCTCCGTTCCTCCTCCTCCCCCCCGACCCCTCGGCAGCCCCTTACCCCGGCAGGTCTCCGCTCTCCAGGGTGGGCAGCTTGCCCAGGCAGACGGGGGCGGCAGCTGCGGGAGGAGGAGGAGGAGGGGGCTGCGCGCTGGGAATCCGCTCCATAGCGGTGCGGTGGGATGGGTGGGTGGGTGGGTGGGTGCCGAGGGGAGCCCGGGGAAACGTCTCAAGGCGGGCAGCTCATGCCTCGGCGGCTGAAGGGCTGAGGAGCGGCGGGCGGCGACGGGCCCGGGTTAAATGCGGGCGAGTGGGTGGACGGGAGCGACGTGCGGTACCCTGTGACTGCCGGCACGTCTGGCGGCCGCCGGGGCGGGACGGCCCCCCCGGTCCAACCCCCCCTCCCCTCCATTCCCTCCTCCCTTCCGTCACATGAGCCTCACGTGTCGTCAGCACCGCCGCCGCCGCGCAACGTGCCGGGAGAGAAGGGAGGGGGGAACGGGACCGCCCCCGGGATGGGATGGGCACGGGAAGGGGGGGTGGGCTGAGAGGCGGGGGCCCGGCGGCAGCATCACCCCCCCAGCCTGCACGTGTGGCCCGGAGGGATCCTTCGATCCGCTCCATCCCTCCTCCTCCTCCTGCCCAGCCCCGTGTCGGGTGGCCCCGGGGAGGACGGGGGGGGAAAGGGGGTAGGGTCGGGGTTGAAAGGGTGCCAGGGCGTGCGGAATGGATGAGAAGGTTTTACCGGCTCTGCCAGAGCTGGGGGGGGGGTTGCTGCGCGTCGCTGCCGGTCTCCTGACACAAGCCGAATAGAAAGAAACCACCCCAAAATGGGCACGGACGCGGAGCAGGAAAACAAACTCTCTCCTGGGCTGCGTCAGCAGCAGTGGGAGCAGCAGCCTGGGGGTTGTCCCCCTCTGCTGGGCTCCGTGAGACCCCCCCCGGCAGGGCTGGGTCCAGCTCCGGGGTCCCCAACACCAGGAAGACACGGAGATGTTGGAACGAGTCCAGAGGAGGCCACGGAGATGATCCAAGGGCTGGAGGAGCAGCTCTGAAGCCAGGCTGAGAGGGTTGGAGTTGTTCAGCCTGGAGAGACAGCAGAGCACCTTCTACTACCTGAAGGGGCTTCAGAGAAGCTGGGCAGGGACTTGTGACAAGGGCCTGGAGTGATGGGACAAGGGAAAACAGTTTTAAGCTGAAAGACGGGAGATTGAGATATATTAGGAAGAAATCCTTCCCTGGGAGGGTGCTGAGCCCGTGACCCAGGCTTCCCAGAGCAGCTGTGGCTGACCCATCCCTGGCAGTGTTCAAGTCAGGGCTTGGATGGGCTTGGATGGGGCTTGGAGCACCCTGGGCTGGTGGGATGCAGGGGTCTGGAACGAGGTGGCCTTTAAGATCCCTTGCAGCCCAAACTGTTCTGTGAGTTTGTGTTTCATGCTTCTGCAAAGCATCTGCAATTCTTGGGTGCCAGCTGTTGCAAAACACTGAGCAGGATGATGATGGTGTGTACCTGCCAAAGCAAACCTCTCCTCTTGAAGGGCTCTGGTCATTTTCCCTGCTGAATGCTGAACAAGTAGAAGCAAGCTCATCAGATAAGGGCTGCGTTTACCAAGATAAGGTAATAGCAGAACTCCAGCACAGAGCCTCTGCTATCGCCTGCCAGAGCCCTGGCCTGCTCCACCTCGGGAGGAATCTGAGGTCAGGAGGAATTACGTGAGAGCACAAAGCACTTTTAAGCAGGAGATGGAGACAGGCCTGCCAAGGCTCCCCACTGTCTGAAGGTGCCTGTCCTTACCAGGAGGAATCCTAAGGGAAGTCAGAGCTTTGCAGCAATCTGCTAGCCATAAAATGTCAGGTTAATAAAAACCCCAACCCCCCTCTCTTTCTAAGAGCCCAGCTGCATAAACAACCCAGCACCGTGCTGGTGACACAGAGCTCCCCAAAAGCAGATGTGTAGGTTGTCCCACCTGGTGTGGTCCCTTGGAATTTGGTGGCTGAGCCTACAAATCTGAGGCTCACAGCCAGGAGCTGCTCAGCGACCTTGGGTCCAGTCCACCACAGAGGAGAGAGGACTTAGGGATGAAAAGGGCAGGATCCTAGCCCCAGGCTGTGGACTGTGCAAAACAGAGACTGCTTTCTATACAGGCACTGAACAAATGCAGCAATAACCATCAGAAGAAAAAAAAAATATTGAAGTGATGTCGCTTCCTGCAGTCTGGGGGCAAGTATCCAGCATAAAAAAATGGGTCCTGAATCAGCTGGTTCATCCTTTCTCTGCCCTGAAGATCCAAGCTGTTATTTTCCAAACAAAGGGGGGAAAAATACATCCATTTTTAAAATCTGTCCCATCACCAACCCTCTGTCCAAGGCAAGAGAAATAATTAGAGCTTGCTGCAGCTGATTGCTAATGAAAAATGAGGTCTGGGGGCAACCTGCTCTGCATTTTAAGTTCAGACACCAAGTGTACGTGGACAGTTTCATGCCCATGAATTGTCTGACTCCTGCATGCTCTTTCAGATATTCGGTACATTCCTGCAGTGGGTGGTGAGCTACAAATCAGGGTCAGAGGTAATCCCCAATTATTTAGCCCTTTTACTGTTCTCATGCTTGCCAAACAATTCTCCATATCAGGATTTGCTCATGACCTTAAGGGATGCTGCCAAGGATTTAGGAGTCCCCCTAAAAAGAGGATCCAAATGAAGTTATTGCATTCTTGGGCATCAAGTTAGATTGCTGAAGAGTTGAATTACATTTTCCTGGGGATCAGTTTTCAGAAGCTCAGGCTGATGCAATCATCAATTTACCTTCTTGATTTTGTTTGCCGAATTATTTCGGTGTGGAGGGCTCCTCTACAATCAATCAGTGATTAAGGCAGCAGCAAAATGTTGAACCAGGCTTAACTTTCTGAAGCCATTGGTCGGGCAGCAAGTCTCCCGAGCCCTTGTTTCGGAAGGGCTGCGAGTCACAGGACAGCAGCAGCTCCTCTCTCTCCAAGGGGATTTGCAGTTATTTACAGGCACAGGAAAAGCAGAGGGTTTGGGGGTCAGCTTGAGGCAGTGCTGACTGTGGGCTGGAGGGGCCGAGCCCCAGACCCTGCCCCATTCCCAGGACTTTCCCCTCCCAACCCCAGCGATTTGGGGGGAAATGTTCCAAAAAAATCCCTGGCACCGACCCCTGGTGGGAGCCTACGTGGGCAGCACTGGGAGCTAACAGATGGGCCTGTGGATTCAAGCTTACGATAAGGTTACTGAGGGTGGTTTTGTTTTAAAATGTCTCTTACTTAATATATCCATGAAGGCCAGGCATGTGCCTGTGGCCTGTAATCAAATCGCTGACTCTCCCTCTCTCTCATTTCCAGCAATCCCGTGTCAGGTTACTGGCCCTGGAGGTGAAAGGACAGCCATGGCCTGGCTGGGTGCTGAGGGTGCACCACGTGGAGCTGCTGCACGGACACCGTTAGTCCTCACCACCTGATGGAGGAGCCTTAATAATTAAAACCCACTCATTTGGGCCCAAATCAGTTTCCACGGTGGCCAAACTGCCTCTCAGAGAGCAGGGGAGCCGGGCGTGCTCCTCACCCAACCTTTGCTCACTAAACGTGGTGGTTCTTCTTCAGAGCCAGGCACCCCTCCAGCCATGGCACCAGCCCCTGGGATGGATGTGAAAGTTCTTGGGGGGCAGCTGGGTTCTGTCAGCTCCACGGGGTGGTACCTCCAGCCAACCCCCACCACTGTGTACAGCCTCTTGGCCAGAGCAGGATGTATGGAGCCAGAATCAGCAGCTCCCAGGAGACCTGCACATCCCATTCCCCAACCCAGGTGTCTAAGGAGAGCCTGTACCCACCAGCTGAAGGCAGGATCCCTGGAGGAACATGGTGTGACAGCAGCTCAGGCTCTCAGAAATGGCTTGTCACCCACCAGGGCTCTGCCTGCTCCTTCTGGGAGCCTGCAGGTAGTTGTAAAAGCTTGAATTTCACCTGAAGCCTGGTGGTTTCAGCTCTGGTGTGAGTGAGTCCCCATCTCAGCTGCCCATGCTCAGCACCACGATGAAAGGCATCGTCCACACATCAGAATGGAGTGAGATTTCATCCTGTGACTCCAGGCACCCCTCTCTGCTTCAGGAGGTTGGTTTGGGTGACCACAGGCCTCTGCCTGGATAAAACAGTGGGAAAACGTAGTGAGAGCTGTGGGCTCTGCAGAGTCCTGGGCAGGCAAAGGGCCATCCCTCGGGCAGAGCCCTGGATGGCTGCTGGGCACGTGAGAGCTGTGGAGGGGAGGATGGTGCTGGCACTGCTCAGTGAAACTTGCCTGAGGACGATTCAAATGAAAGCCATTCCCCTCTTTGAGCAGAAGGGATGTTTGCCAGCACCCAGGGTAGCAGTGGGAGGAATATGTAGGTGGAAACTATTTGGAAGTGGCAAAATTTGTGGACATGACAAGTCATAATAAGAGACTTAAGCCCACTTTGATACTCTGTTTAATAAAACATGCCAGCTTCCCAGTGACATCCTGCCCTTGGCCAAACCCAGGCAGCCCAGGAGCTTACGCTGTTTAACCAGTTCCCTGCTGGCTGGTTGCACCATCTCGTGAGAAAGAACCTCAGGCGTGCACAGCTCTGCACATCCCTGCCCATCCCTGCACACCCCTGCGCATCCTGTCACATCCCTGTTCATCCCTGCACATCCTGGCACAGCTCTGCCCATCCCTGCACATCTCTCCACATCCTGGCACAGCCCTGTTCATCCCTGCACACCCCTGCACATCCCTGTTCATCCCTGCACATCCTGGCACATCCCTGCACAGCCCTTCAGCTGGGCAGCCAGTTGCAGCCTGACACTGCTGGCAGAAGCAGAGCCCTGAGCCTCTGTGTGCACATGGCCTGAGAGTGATTCCAAAGACAATGTCACTTGTCCCCTGCTGCTGTCCCCAGGGTGAGTGGCCTCCACAGAGCTGAGGAGAGGCAGAGGATGGTGAGGGGTCACCCAGGCCAGCTGCAGGCAGGCCAGCTGGGGCTGCAAACCCCTGCTGGAGTTACTTTTCCTGCCGAGTGTCAGAGCTGTCTGGTGGATGCTTTGCACAGTGGTATCTGATCACATTCCTCCTTCTGCCTAACATCAAACAGTGAGTCAGCGATGGAGCCTCATCAGATGTCTCTCTGCTTCGCCTTTCAGATCTGAAAAGCAGGAAGGATGGTGCTCTGCAAGTATGCAAAGCAAAGAGAGAAGGGTGCCTTTAGATCTACAACTCAGAAAATACCACACCTTTAAATTACAGCATTATTTATCTTTCACTGGCACCCACGTACTCCAGCAAGAACCCAGACCACCGGGGCTTGCAGTCTGGGGAGATCTTGTTCTTCCCAGTGGATGCTGGTAACAACAGCTACAGGGCCAAAATACATTGCAGCCAAGTCAATACTAACATAAGAAGTATTCAGAACTTGCTAACTGGATTTAAATAATAGACACAACCCCTAAAAATAATAATAAAATAAAATCAGAACAGAGGAGATAGGGTTGTGTAGTCTGGAGAAGAGGAGGCTCAGGGGAGACCTCATCACTCTCTACAACTCCCTGAAAGGAGGTTGGATCCGGGGGGAGTTGGGCTCTGCTCCCAGTCAGACAAGAGGCCATGGGCTTCAGCTCTGCCAGGGAAGGGTTAGGTTGGATATTAGGAAGGAATTCTTTCCAGAGAGGGTGCTCAGCCATTGGAATGGGCTGCCCAGGGAAGGGGTGGATTCTCCATCCCTGGAGGTTTTTAAGGAGAGACTGAATGTGGCACTGAGTGCCATGGGCTGGGAACCACGGGGGGAGTGGATCAAGGGTTGGAGCTGATGATCTCAGAGCTCCTTTCCAAACTGGGTGATTCTGTGATTCTGGCAGAAGCATAGACTCAGGAGTTTGTTCCTCCTGCGGTTCATGTCAGGACAAGGATGAGTTAAACCTTGACCTCTGAACCTGGGGCTGCTGGAAAGGTCCGTGCAACCTGTGTGCTGGTGGCCTCCAAGGCTCCTGTCACTGGGTTCAGGGGACTGGGTTCAAATCATAAATACCAACAGGAGCAGCAGCAGGAGAGCGAAGGTTGTTTGTCAGGGCTGGTGGCAGAGGCAAAGAGCAACAGCTTGGTGTGGGAAGCTGGCTGGGACAAAGACTGGCAGGTGGCTCCAGCAGTGCCACGGGGAACCCAGGTGAACTTCTGCAGGGACACTGTCAGGTCCTGTGGCTGGAGATAAGGGAGGACAAGCCTGTGGACTTGCTTAACCCAGCCAGGTCTCTGCAGGCTGCTGTCAGCACAGGGGATGAAGCGCTTGCTAGGAAGCAGGATGCCCTGCAGCTGACTGAGGGCTGCAGCCTGCCTGCTGAAGGTGTGCTGACTGCGTTGGGAGGGAAAAAGGGTTTACTGGCACTAACTGGGTGGTAGTTAACAAACATTTAACCCCTTTGAATAAATGGGATGCAAGGAAAACGCGGGCGGTACAGGAAATGCAAGTGCTCAGGCTCCTTCCTAACAGGCCAGACAAACCATAGACATGAGATTGCTTCCCAGTCACGCAGACTTTAAAAAGCTCTTGGATGTGAGTATCATTAAGCTCTGGGGTAGTCTGTAGCAGCCGTGGGAGAATGCAACCTGTCATTTTCTAAATAAGAAGCCAGACCTCTGTATCCAGATCCACCTCCTCCCTGTTCCTGGTCTGATCCCATCTGCCTCCCGAGCCAGATGTGGATTCCTGTTGCAAAATTCAGCTGAAATAAGCACAAAGAGGAGTTAAACAGGAGATATCCACGGAGGATTTGTGCCTAATCAAGATGACACAAGCTCTGCTCGTTGCCTTCCTTCAGCACACTGCAGGACTGCTCCACACCCCTCCTGGTGGCACTTGCCTCAACAGCCCCTGGAGGGGAATGTGCCCATATTTACACAGAAAATACAGCCCACCAGGACTGAGAAAAAGGTAAAGTGCACCCAAGGCATCCCTACGAGTAGTACTCGTTGACAGGAATGTCTCTCATAGTGCCCTTCCCTCTGTATCAGAAGTGATCTGGCTGAGAAGTCCTGGAGCAAACCACAACTGAGGGTGTTGCTGTCTTCCCCAAATACTTTCTCTAATGAGGTTTTTAAAATAGTTGTGCCCCGCCTACACTGGCAGCCGGAGCGCTTTCATCTCCAGGTGAATGGGAACCGAGGTGGGACCCGGGCTGTCTGCTGGGGAGGATCATTTCATTTCCACGGTGCAGCCGAGGCGGGGAAGCCTGGCAGGCAAATCCTGCGTGGTGGCAGGGAAGTGCCTGCTCCCTGCTCCCTGCTCGGAGGTGCCTGCTGATGGTGGTGGCTCAAGCCTGAACCGCATGCAGCAGTGTTTGAAATGCAAACAACACGCCGGCGGTGTGGGCTGGCAGGAGGAGAGGAGGTGTGTTTGGGTTCCACCTCCACGCCGGTGAGAACTGCTCCTCAGCCGGCAGGGAGCCGCTGCAGGAAAATAAAATTTAAAAAAGAGGTTTACTAACAGGCTGGAGGACTCAATTTGTTGCAACCTGTAGCTAGGGTGCTCTGAGTAACCACACACACCTTTCGGTCTCAGGTGGCAAAGATCACGTCTGTCCTAGAGGGTTTTTGGTGGGTGTGGAAGAACTTTCCACGTAAATGCATCTGGCCCCCGACTCCTCCCCTGCGGAGCAGCACCCATGGGGGGCTCAGAGGGGAGCACTCACCCACCCTCCTGCACACCCCTGACCTTGGAGCCTTGCCTGGCACCCCCGTGAGTTCATCTCCCACGGGGACACCAGGGAACGTGCAGTGTTGTGTGAGGATAAATATCTGAGAGGTCAGACGGTGCTTTGGGCCGTTTTTTTCTAAGGGAAAAAAAAAAAAGAATAATTTCACGGTGAAATATTCACCCGGGACAGATCCCGGCGGTCTGGGGAAATACAAATGGCCACACAAGCTCATCGCAACTGCTCCTTCTGATTTTATGTGCTGTATGTCTGTGTAATGAAAATAGAAGTCCCAGCCCTGAAGAGCTGCGAACATCTGCAGCTGCTGCCCAGATGTGGTTGCCCGGAGCCTCTGCAAAGGTTTCAGGGGAAAACCCCCATCTGCCTCGCACGGAACGCCAAAACAGAGGACAGAGGTTTCACTTTATAAACCTCCACCGAGGAGACATTAAGTGCCTTTGATCTCCAGATATAAAAATGATCTTTTGATTTAAGATTATGAAAATGAATAACCATCTGCTGAGGAACGGCTGCGGACCCACGTTTCACCGAGGCCAGATGGTGTCCAGGGCTCCTGCGTCTGAATTCAATTAGCTGCTTGTGTCTGCGTCAGTAACTCCCTAGCCACCCAGTCATGGTTTTGGAACAAATATTATAATATTCTCATGGATCCTCCAGACAGTGGGAGGTGTTACCTTCACTGTGAAGGTTTTGGGAAGTGATGACTTGGTCTCGTTTTCATCTTACCCTACTCTGCATTTCTCGTCTCTCGTTTCTCAAGGCTTGGAGTTTTCCCCAGAATCCCTGAGCCAGCTGTGATGATGAGTAAAGACATCCCTGACTCCAGTGTGCCTGGCAGGGATCAGCTTTTGGCTTTCCCTACCCCCTTGCAGAGAACCTCTCCATCCACCTCTCCTACACTGGGACCGAATTTGCAAGTGTTCTCCAGCACATAACCCATTTCTGGGCCAGATCTACTCCACTATCCTCTCCATGGTGCTTCCCAGGGCTTTACTCAGGGCTCAGCTCTGCTGACAGCCAGGTCAGGTATCTCTTGCCACCATTTTGCAATCTAGAAGGTAGCATGGTGTAAAGATACAGTCCTCTTAAGAGGCTGCAGAAAAGGGGGAAATGGCCAGTGCCCTGCCTGGCCACAAGCCCCTGCAGATGGACAGCCAGGCTTTGCAAAACCCAATTACCTGCTAGGATCTTTCAAACCTAATAATCTGGAAGTCCCTTGTGTTTGGGTTTGTTTTTGTTTTTTTTAAAGGTGTGGCTCGGCACCATACGCTGCACTCTGCAAGCTGCCTGTTTGCACTGTGCAGTGTTGGAAGTGGGAAAAATCCACCCCAGGAGCTCCCAGAGCAGCAAAAACCTCCTGAGCAGAAAGTACCCCCAGCAAAGGAATGGTATTTGTTATTTTCTCCTGACTTTTTGGGGCAGGGATGAGGTTGGGAAGATAAACTGCTGTTCAGAGATGTGTTTCTCAAAAGGTTTTCCTTTTCCCCTCCTCTTTCTGTGCAGATACTGGTGCAGAAGACACTGAAGGGTTGAACTTGGGCTCAGAGAACCCAACAGGGCCCTGCATTATGGCAGAACAACACAGACCAGAGACTGTCACACCAGCTGGCACTAAGAGCAGGGCCAGCTGAAAGGTCCTGATGTCCTTTACACCTGTAAAACCTGGTCTCACCACCTCTCTGGGTGCTGGGACAGGACCCCTCACACCTCCCTCTGCTACCCTTGTGAACCAGGAGCTTGTGTTCAAATCCACAGCCTCTGCCCTGCTCTCCAGGACAGCCCCACCATGCCAGAGCCACCCTGAGCTGCCCCTGCCAACATTGCTTCTTCCAGGGGTTCCTCACTAAAGATCTGTGGGGGACTGTCCCAAGAATGGCTTCACCTCATCAGCAGCTGCACATTTCACATTTATCTCACATCTGAGTCTCACCAAGGTCCTTGCTTCCAGCCCCTGACAGAAGGTTCACCTTCTCCCTGCCTTTCCTGGTGAGCAGCCATGGAACCAAAGGTCCATCCAGGCAGCTGTGGCTGCTGTTCCTGGGACACCCGGAGGGACACCTTTCTGGGCTGGCTCTGCTCATCACTCAACATGGCTGTGATTAGAGACCTATTACCAAATTAGAGGATAATAAGAATAATAACACACAGCACAACTACTAATTCCCAGAGATTCCTCTTTTTAAAAAATAAAACACAAGCCCTTTGCCAGATGGGTTTTACAGAGGGCTCTGAAGACGCAGCCATGAGGAAAGGGCGGCAGAGGGGAGGGATGAGAAAATGGAGCAGGTTCTCATTAGGGTGCAAGGCATGTGATAATTACTTGAGGAAGCACGGGATGGCCAGGCTCATTTCATCCCACGTCCCACAGTGACTGCAGAGCTTGCTTGCCTGCACAGCTGAGGCAGCCCTGGAATATAATTTTACAGCTCTGCCTAACCCAAACATCCCGTGCCCCTTCCCTTCCCACCAACTCTTGGGACCCTGTATCTGATCCAACACACCACTTGTGTTTCTCTTTCCCTTCCCCTTGATGCTGAACTGCTGGATAAGATAAAGCAGTTACTGCTCAAAAAGAGGATTTTAGGCAGCTACTTCAAATCTGACACCCATCACTGTGGATAAGTCAACCTTTACACTGTACTGGTCTGGCTTCCTCAGCCTCTGCTGCCAAAACTCATGAGCATCCCCACAACATTCTGGTTTTCCATCCTCACAGTTTGTCTTATTCAAGCACCCACCCAAGCCCCTGTGATCTGCTGGCAGGTCCCTGGGGACCTCCCTACCCCAGCCCACGCCAGCCAGGGCAGGTGGCAGCTTTTGGGCTCCCAAACCTCGATTCGGAACCTTCCACAAAGCCTGAAGCCACCCACCTGCCCAGCACCATCACACATTGCTAACGTCACCCATTCCAAACTGTTTGGAGGAAGGTTAAGAGTTGGCTGCTTGAAGCCAAAGTTGTGACTAATATTTTTGGGGGGAAAGTACTTTATGTCAAAACAAGTGCATAGTGAAGCAGAGACATGTGGCACGGAGATGCGTGGAGGGAGGGAGGGAGGGGCTTTTTTGTGCCAAATTTCCCTTTTCCCTCAAGGGAGAACCCAAGCTGCCTTATTTCTTAATGTGGAAGGAGACAGAGAAGGAAAACTTCCTTCTTTACTTCTTTTAGATGCTGGCATTTCTAGAAAGCTGCTTAATCACCCCCTTATGACAGACACTCATGGCAATGGGTGCCCTCAGTGCTTGCTGGGCCAGCCTGCCCGGTGGGTTTCGTGGTTGCTGAAGCCAGAGGAGCCCCTCAGGTTCCTCCCCCCCATCCCCAGTGCAGGGCAGGCTCCCACTGCAATCACACCACAATAATCTCTTTTTCTCCCTGCAGGAAGAGGCTGCAGGTTTCAGGCTTCCCAAGGCTCCCCCCGGGCAGAGCAGGCTGTGCAAGCAGGAGGGAACCTGGAGGGGCAATGGATGCACCAGCAAATGCCTGCAACAAGGGTCATTCCTCATGAGCTACCAAGACAAGCCAGAGTCAGGTATGTTATCCAGGAACATTTGGGCTCTGTCACTTCATAAGCAAAAAAAAAAAAAAAATTAAAAAATAGTTTTAGTCATTTAGAGCAGGGCAAGGACTCATCCCTCATAACCACTTTGCTTCCAAAAGTTATTCAAGCCCTATGGAGCCACATATATTTGCTTATTAACTATGTGACTGTATTAGCAAACCTCCTTCCTCTCTCCCAAGCTCCAGTGTGGTATGTAAAATGGCAGTGCCTTTTATAGCCTGCTGCCCGCAAAGGCTCAGCTGCACAACTCATTTCCTATTTACATTAGCACACAAAAAAAGCACTGTTCAGCAAAGATTGCCCTGGCTCCAGCCAGAGAGGTGCTGTCTGCAGGTGTGGTGGGTGATTCACCCTCCTGCCAGGGCCAGCACCCTCTGCCCAAGGGTTATCTCCATCCCCTGGCTCCTGGTGCTTCCCTGGGACCAGGCAGTTCCAAGCACACCAAAAGAAAGTCCCAAATCAATCCTGTCTGGCCTCACCCTCTTTCTCAGAAGAGGGTTTGGATGCTTTCCATGGCTCTCTTTCCTTTCCTCCCAGAGGAAGTCCTCCTTAAAGCAACTCCCTTGGAAAACCTTGAGCCAGAAGTTTGGACATCACCTGCACACCCTCCTACTCCTTCTGATTTGGGTAACAACTCTCCAGCTCTCTCCTACACCCTAGACAGGATCTTCTCTTTCCCCACAAACAGCATTCCCTTCCAGGGATCACCCTGGCTACAGCTCCTGCCCTCAGTTACTCTTCCTCAGCCCCTGTCCTGTTTGGGCTCTGGGAGCACCAGAGCCCTGGGGGACTTAATGGGGGGAATCCATCCAGGGATTCCTACTACACTGAGGAAGCAGGGAATGAGGAACTGCACAGGGAAAGAAAACATCCCAGCTGGCTGAAGCCCATCCATATTGGCTAGTCCTTAAAGCAGAAACACAGAAATCCATTGGTTTTCCCTAGCCATCCCGTGGGAACGCTGGGATGGTTCCCAGGCAGCAGTGAGGAGCTGTCAGGATGCCTGGGGCATGACAGGGCCAGCTCAGTGCCTCTGGCAACCCCAGTTTCACTGGAAACCACAGTGCTCTGCTGGACAGTCTGGTGCTGTGGCTTTGCCACAACCCAGACCTCATCCCTCATCCCAGCAAAAGGCACTTCCCGGAGAGAGTATTTAAAAAAAAAAAAAAAAAAAAAAATGTATCACTCTCAGCTAACCAAAAGCAGGGCTCGTTTTCTGATGATCTTCACAGATAGGTAGGGGGGAAATAGAAAGCAGTGAGCTCAGGAAGAAGCCACCTGGGCAGAGGTTGCTCCATTAATCATTCAAGTCAGTGTCACCAAAAGTGGAGAGGTTTGAGGTTCCTCAGTCTGAGAAGCCATGTCACACTGTGACTGGATACTGTGCTGAAATCCAGCCACCGGAATTATGGAGGTGGAAGACCTTTATTTAGCCCAATCTTCCACCATGAAACCTCCTCCAGATTTCCAGCAAAGCCCTTCCAGAGCATGTCAGAGTGCTGAGTAATAGGACCCTTTCAGCTGACTGCCCTGACCTCCTCCAGGCTGCTTCTCCTTGTGTATTCTGGATACCAAACTATTTTCATCAGAAAGCAACTTCCTCAGAAAGTTAGCAGATCTGTTTGGCTTTTCTTGTGACTTTCTGCAATATAAATAAATGCAATTTCTGTTTGCAAAGAAAACTCTGAAACCTTCCTTAGCCAGAGAACAATTTTGAAGCAGGTTCTGCTGTTGCTCCAGTGGTGCTCTCGCCTCTCCTGTGGCCAGCTGTGGCTCTCATTTTATTAATCACTTAATAATGATTCTGAGCATAAATTTGCACAGTGCCAGGGCCACCACACCCACTACCAAATCACACATCCACACAGCCAACCTGCCAGGAAAGAGAAATAAAAAAAAATAAAATAAAAAAAAAATAGAAAATCTACACTGTTGGCATCTCCTTGCCTGCACTCCAACTCCAACAGTACTGATCTGAGGGGGATCTCCCTGGCAGGAGCTTCTCTTTCCATTCTGTGTGTTTGAAGAAAAGTGTTGAAGGAAGTTTCAGGGGGTGAGCTGTGGGGCTGCAGCTCTCCCTGGGTCCCACCCCACCCCAGGACACCCACCCATTCGTGGTGTTTGTCTCAACAAGAGGCACCTTCAGCTCCTCCACAGCCTCCCCTCTGCAGCAGTGCTGCCATGGAGCTGCAGTGGTGCCACCAGGGCTGGAGGAGGTGGCAGACAAGGTAGAGCACAGCAGCCACATCATCCCCCACAGGACATCCACCACCCCTTGCCACCACTGCCCTATCTTGTTCCTTTCCAATTGCAAGACACAGAAAATACAGAAAAACGTGAGAGCAGCCCCGTTCTGAGGGCAGAGGAGGAGGAGCAGAGTGACTGGGAGGAGGGGAGACTTCCAGGTCAGCCCAGCCACAGGGGAACCTCCAGCACCCACATCCCCCAGGGGAAGTGAGATGGGGAAGCAGCCAAGTTGGCACAGGAGGAGGTCAGCAAGGGGACAGGTGGGTGCACACAGGCATTTCTGTTTCTCTGCCTGCTTCCAGATGAAGTTCAGCATACGTGCTCCTTCTTCTGTCTCTCACGAGGGCACAGAGCCTTGGTAGGTATGTGTGTACGTCTGTCTCCCCCTTGCCAAGCATTCAGAATTTCAACTTTTCTCTACTTCTATTGCTGAAGCTGTCATTCAATTGTCATTTTTCATCTCTATGGACAGTTTCTGTATCAAATTCTGCCACTAAAGCGTTCTGGGACTTTTTAGCATGAAAAGCACTATGTAAATTTAAGACTCGTATCTCCCAGTGCCATTAAAATTACCTGGAAATAATGTAATCCCTTCGGTTCTGGGAGCTCAGCAGGAGTCAAGTTTGATGCAGGATTTAATTTTTACCTGTCACTGGCCAAGAACTTTCTTGTACTCCATCAAGATGTCTTAGCAATTGCCCAAAAGTGAATACAATGCCACAATTTCTGCTGTCAGGCTGAGGATCGATTGGGTGTTTTTTTTTTTCAACACTTGCACAAAAAGAAGGAAAGAAGTGAACGAGAGAAATGAATCAAAACAAAACCACCAGTTATGCCAAAAACACGGATAATATCTGATTTCTGCAGCCTGGATGGCACTGCCTCATCACTGAAATGTCAGATTATGGCCCACGACACCCGGCAAACCGCAGCAGTACAAATCCTGTGCTGTTCCCTGCCTCACTTCCCCAAGGCAAAGAATTAGGAGCAGTGAAAACAAAATCATGGGACTGAAATAATAAGAATTAAAAAAGGAATCACAAGACGGGTGGTTTGGAGCTGGGCAGTGCAGGGAGGGGGCTGGCAGGACCCTTTTGGCTGGGATTTCTCCCTCCTGCCTCTCTTTTTCCTCAAGTCTGCTCCTTTTCAGGGGGCACAGAGGAGCCAGTTCCATTTACTGAATTTTCTCCTGGTTTTCTCCTATAAGGAAACACCCCCCTTTTTTTTTTTTCCCCATGAAACCTTCAGAAACTGTGCACTTTGAGAATGAAAGCTCCTCTGTATGTTTTCAGCTAAAGAGGGACTTGGACTTCCCACCTGCTGCTCCAGGACTGATGCGAGCAGGATGGCGAGCAAGCTGCCTCCCATTCCCAGGAGATGGTTCAGCCAGATTTAGGGAAAACTGAGCAGTTTCCTGTGCCAGGACCCATCACAGATGCTGGTGGAAAGGCAGGGCTGTAGCTCCAGCACTTGAAGACTGTGCTAGGGCTTGGTGCCAAACGATGCAGCGAGGAGCCTGTGATGGGCAGCAGGCACAGGCACTGCTCAGCTCTCTGTGGGGACCCCCGGCCATCCAGGCTCTGCACCCAAACACAGCAGCTGGGGGCAGAGGAAAAGGAGGCATTTGACTACAGAACTCAGATCTGGTGACTATGTAGGACCTTCCTCCTGTCCCGTGGCCCCATATGTCAGAGCAGAAGTTTGGTCAGATGTGCTGTCCACATCCCTGCTGTGGCTGGAGTCAAGGAAAGCCCCAGAAGGGGAAGGGATGGGGTGAGACCTCGTGCCCAAACACACCTTGCCAGGAGGCAGATGGGCTGTGATTTCTCCTGCACGGCGTGACCCGAGCCACGTGCTGCCCCACAGGCATGGAGATGTGGTTCCCTGTGTGGCCCCACAGCAGGACAGGTGCCACGTGGTGGGGTTTCTGCACTAGGAAAGGTGGTGGGTTGACCTTCAGAGGAGAGGCACGATTTTCATTACCTCCAGTGCAGGTTGTTAGGGTAAGACAAGCACTGTGCAGGTTGGGATGCATGTGGAAACCAGCTGTTCAGATCTGCTCCACCTCCCTCTCTCCATCACCCCTTACAAACCAGTCCCAGAAACCATTTTCAAAAACTTCAGGCTAAGGCCACTAAATTTTCCCTGGCTTCATCCCAGTGGAGATGATCAGGGACACATTATTTTGCTAAATCCATCAAGCAGTTATCCACTCAACAAGAACAGCCCAAGAACTCCCAACCCTGCTGTGTCTGTGGCAGCAGGCAACCTGCACATGCCCTGAGCATCTCTGCATTCGGAGGTGTCAGAACTTCTGCTAATATTGGCAAATCAAACTTTGCAATAATTCAGATCCTCTGACTCCTGGTCTTGTGCCTTGATCACAAGATGATCTTTCCCTCTGCAAGAGCATGAGAGTGAGGGATGAAACATCACTTCTCTTGCCCAACACCTCCCCCACGGACATGTTCCACTTAGACCTTGGTATACGTGGAGGGGAGCCAAGAAACCAATGTAATAACAAGAGCAATTCCAGGGCAGCCTCACGTGGGGCTCTCCTGCAAGCTCCCAGCAGAAGCTCTGAGCTATCGAGGGCTTCTTTCACTCACATCTTGGTAATCCCCAAGTTTTTACAGGGTGGATTTAGGACTGAGGTGAACCTCAGGCAGGCAAGCCTGCCCCGTGAGCAACACCAGATGTGGCCATGTGAAGTCATGTTTCTGAGGGGAAAAAACAAAGATAATGCTCTGGAAACTAAACATGGCTTTCTGTATCCTTTCTTTTTCTTCATAGGAAGCCAGGGAGGCCACTGCATTCTTGAAAAAATCCAAATGCAATGCCCCAATTAATTTTATGGGAGCTGGCTCCAGCCTACAGGAAGGATTCGGGATCAGGGTAAGTTCTGCTCAATGGAACATCTTTATAAACTAAGAACCCTGTGGACTCCTCTAGTCAGGATATCCCTGTTTCCTAATCCTGACTCAAAGCCCACTCAGAGCCTTTCCAGTGGCTGCAGTGAAGATTTGGATCAGATCAGCTGCACAGAGCTGCTGCCTCCTGCCCTGCCCTGCCCAGGGGAATCAGCTCTGGGCATGGACCAGAGATGCTCAGGCTCTCCAAGTATCCCAGACAGGCATGCTCCCTGTTTGGCTTCCCTTTCTCAACTGTCCCAACACACAGTAAGGATCTATAAAGGCAGAAGCAAATCCAAGGAATGTGTTGTTGCTACTGACACCCTGGGATGGGTGCTGGCTTTGCCTGTATTTACATGCTCTGGGGAGTCATAACCTCTCTTGCAGAACTCTTTTGACACAGTCCTAATATTTCTGGAGCATCCTGGAGCTCACTCCACTCTCTTTCTCATTAGCCAAGTGACTTTTCATTGTTGTGATCAATAATGACCCTCTCCAAAACCAAGTAATTTGGAAGAAAAAAAGTAATGCTTTATTGATCACATTTTTACTGATCTGAACTGAACTGTCTCTCCTTAGCAGACAGCCAACATGACTTTTCATTATGCTGCTCTCTCTCTCTTGGCTTGACCCATTTCCTTTCTCTCTCTTTTTTTTTTTTTTTCTTTTTTTTCTTTTTCCCCCTCTCACCAACTGAATCAAATCCTGTAAGTAACCTTTAAGGGCTCCTCAGTCTTTATTTTGTTCCTATTAACCTTCTGTTTCTCTGGATAATTCTGCAGCCAAGAGTAGGTGTGACTCCCACGTTACAAGTCTAGCTGTGCTGTTGACTCATGTGCTGTGCTCACCAAGCCAGCTCCTCTGATGGGAAAGCTTATGCAATGTAGCGAGGTCTCCCAGAGCATATGCTCTTACTCGAGTTGTGAGATTTCTGCTTGTTCCCTCTGCTAAAGGAGACTGAAAACTCTGGTGGGCTGCACAGAAGGTGCACGCTGCATTTCAGCAGCCCTTACTATGCCCTGAATCCAAACCCCAGGCCCCAGGCCCCCGCACAGCCTCTGCGAAAGTGCTCTGGGCAGATTCCCCCCTCTCTCCAGGCCCACGAATCAGGATCTGCACTGAGATGCTTTTTTGGCTCCGGATTGGGGTGATGCTGAGGAGACCAGAGAGGCTGCTGCCCTCCCAGAGCTTGGTGAAACACCCACCAAGAGCTCCAGCTTTTGAAAGGCCACTTATGGTATGCAGGAATTATATAAAGGGAACTTAACAGACGGTCAGATCTGGCCTGTCATGTTGGGAGGGCTCTCACACAGATTTTTTTTATTTTTTTTTTTTAGGAGGGAAACTAGCAAGACATGTGGTGAAAAACACCCCATAGCTTTTAACTAATGTCTTTGAGATCTAACCATCTGTTACCATGAACTTCAAGTGAGAAGCAGCCACCACTTTTGAAGGCAGACTCTTAAGAAAGCAGGAGGATTTAGCCCTGGATTCCTTGGGCAGAAACCTGAACGACCAAGGCACAACTGCAACCCCCTCTGGGTGGGATCCCATCTTCCCCTCAAGGCTGAGTAAAAACCAAGCTCATGGCTACACAAGTCCTGGTATTCCCATGCAGGAGGGGAACACCAACCCTCCCAGAGCAGGACCCCCAGCAGGAAGGAGACACTGCTATCCCTGCAAGCATCCCTGCAGGCTGGAGAGCAGCTGGGACCAACCCAGCTAAAACCCACCTGAGTCTGATCAGCTTCTGCCCTTTCCTACGAGGCTTGTTGTCCCCCAGCCCCAAAGCACGCAAGATTCATAAAACAGAACAAGAAAACCTCCTTAAAAGTCCTGCTCTGGAATACAAAGCAAGGCATCTCCTGCAGCCCAGCCGAGCGCTGCTCGCTCGGTTCGGGAGACAGCGTGCTTAGAAAAACCCAATTTGGGGTGGCCCTCCCAGCTGAGGAAAGCCTGCTGAAACATTAACCTAGGGCTGACTGCAATGCTCCGGGTGGCACCTTTCCCAAAAGGAGATTAAAACCCAGCAGCTGCTGATATGGAAACCAAGGGTTTGAACTGCAGCGCAGTGGCGTATGCTGAGCGCGCCCAGGCAGCGGCTCCTGCAAACGTGCTGCAGGAAATGACTAAACATTTAGTGCTTGTTATTTAGCAGTATTCCTGGAGACACGTAGGTGGTGTGGACAGCATGGTATGTGCATTAAAGTGCAATTTAGGTCAATGATTCGTTGAAAGGATCACTTTTTTTCTCTCTGTTCTTCTCCCTTCAGGGGCATTTGCTATTCAAAAATTAACCGGTCCTCCCATCTTCCCCCATCCACTCCAAATAATATGAAGGGGGAAAGACTGTAGGGATTACCTCGTTTTAATAGTCAAAAACCTCTGCAAACGTTATTTTTTTCCCCCTCGTTTTATCTATTTTAAATTCTTTTTCCAAGCATTAAAAAGAAGTTTTACAGGGAAGAGTGCATGTTTAGGCAAAACCAAAAATATTTAATGAGGTGCCTGAATTCTGGCTTTTCAACAGGTGAACTGACAACCCAAAATGAAAGCCCCAGAAAGAACTGCCAAATCCGGGCTGCAGGGAGGCATCAGCACAGCTCCAGCTTCCCCTGGGGTGTGCCAGGGCTGCAGTTCTCCTTTTGCAGGGACCCTCCACTGCCAAGCTGCTGGTGAAGCATCTCCAAGAGCACCAGGCAGTGCCTCCAGCACAGCCCTGGCACCTGGGGGACCTCACCAGGAAATGCAAATATTCTCTGAAAGCTACTAAAAGGCTATCAAAAGCGTGTGCTGAGTATATCTGCCATCATATCATCTAACACAGATGCATTATTACAAGGAAAACTAGTCTATGCATGGCACCCAGGCAAACTGAAGGCTCTCCAGGGAGAAGGGGGACCCAGGGGACACGAGGCTGCTGCTGGGAAGTGGTGCAGCTCTGAGCATGAGACTTTATCTGCAGTGGGAACAGACCCACAAACCCTCCAGATTTCTCCCCAAAGCTGAAAGGAGGGAACTCTGACACCGTTTCCAGTGGGAGTCAAAGAAATCCCCAACTGAGATTGGTGGCAAGTCTCTGGAGGGGCTGGGGGAAGGGAGCTGGGTTTGCTGGGAGGACAGGACTCTATTGCAGGCATCAGGAAAGAAAAGGTCTCTTTGCTAAAGAAAACAAATAAATAAATGATTGCTGGTGATGCTGTTGCCTGCCAGAGCACCAGCAGCATGGAATTCAGAAGAGCCTTTTCACAGAGGAATGAGACCAGGCAGAACACCGGTCTTCTCAGGCCACTTATTTTTTTTCACCCAGGGACCAGCTAATCAAAATCCCAAGAAAAGCTCATTTGTATCCATTTAATCATTTAATCAATACTTCTGCTTTCAAATCTCCTCCTCAGCCTTGCTCAAGAAAGCCCTGGTGTCCCTCCCAGCACCTGTGGTACCCAGGGGACAGCAAGGAATCTTCGGGGGGCTGCCACAGGAGTTGAATTCCATTCAAATGTCATTTAAGAGGAGTTTTACTACACACAGCCTGTGACAGAGCACAGGGAAACAACAGCTCCAACACTTGCCCAAGCTCAGCTGGGTGTGAGGGGCACAGGAGCTGGCTTTGGGAAGGGTGAGCGTGCTGCTGGGATGCCCAGGTTATCCCAATGTCCTTCCAAGAGCTCTAAGGGTCCTGCAGTTGCCAAGTGGGCACAGAGCAGGAGGGAGCTGGGTGGATCATCTTCTCCTCAGGACATGACTGCAGCAGCCTCCTGCCCCGGGCATGAACCCATCCCCTCCTGACCCAGCAGATCCCAACACCAGTTGAGTCATGCTGACATTTAACAGTGCAGACCAACCAGCTACAGCTAACTGCTGTCAGACCAGGGGAGAGATCACAACAGAACCGAAGTCCACATGATTTATGTAAAAAGCCTCTTCCTTGCTTTTTCAGGTCTTTTCACTTCAGGCGTGCACGTGACAGAAGGCAAGGGATGGGGGGGGACTCTGGGGGGCTCTTAATGGTCACCAGGCAGTGCTTGGCTATCAGGTTTTCTGAGCAGAATTGTTCAAATCGTTGGGAAATCTCAGATGAACTCAAGATGTGCCCCTGGAGGCTGACATCAGCTAGGATGCACATCTTGTTGGTTAGGTAGTCTGGATGGGTCAGACTTATGGTAAACAGATCCTTCTTTTGCATGAACCACAGCTTTAACAAAACTTCCTCCTGGCAATGGGCTTTGGAGATACATTGGGTGTGAACCTCACAGAAGAGTCAAAAGGCATGAAAACCCCAAGTCAAATGCAAAAGGGCTCAAAAGAACACCTTTGACTATGCAAACCAGTACCCATAACTGTCTTTAGCTTTCTCTGGTCTCCTATTTACTCCCCGACCTTTCACTTTCTCCCTGGCTTTGGTTTGCTCCCAACTCATATTTCTCATCTGAGGCTGGGATCAGACAGCTCCACCCTCTCAATAACAACCTTTTGCTTGGCCCATTTTCCAGCACTAACTGCCTTTCAAGGCCATTTGCTCTTTGGTATAAGCCCCCTCCCCTTTTTTCCCCCTAAGGGAATGGGTACAGGGATGCTTCAGGGCAGCTGCCAGGGAACGAGTGTCCCTCTTGCTCCTTCATTACTGTGACAGCCACAGGGACCTTTGCTGCCTGTCTCACTATCTTGGCTGCAGCTCCTGAGACTGAACAATCTTTCCAAATGCAGGAAATTCCCTCTGGATAGAAGGAGAGGGACAGTCACAGGAAAGCTTTGGCTGCCATGCCTGAAATGTGGCATACAAAGGTCAGTTAAACCTCTGGCAGTGCCAGCTTGACACGTGCAGAGACAGCAATCACAATGCACCAAGATCAAAACACAGGAGATCTTCACTTTTGTCCTCTTAGCCCACTTGAGGGCCTTACACAGTGAAAAATGCATAACTGGAGTAAAAAGGAAAAAGGCTTGCAAATACTGAGTAGCATTAAAATATGAGTAGCTGACACAAATGGGGTTAGGAAAAAGTGCTCCTACATTACTACTCCTCTTAGTGATGGCAGAAGCTATTAGTGATCAACACAGAGTTCCTCCTCCCTGCAGCTCTCCATCTCAGTTCCGGGATCTGAAGAACAGAACTCCTCTCTCATCTCCTCTGTCCCCACCCTGACCTTGCCTGGGTCACTGCCCAGGATCTGGCCCATACACTTTCCACTCCACACACTCTCTCTGGAGCATTGATTACTCAGAGACCTAATTACCAAGTGTTCCCTCAACCAGCCACAAATGCAAGCCATCAGCAGGCAGAGTCCAGCTGCTTTGAGACCCCAAAGACCAAACCAACCTCTTCCCAGGAAAAGTGAAGGGAATACCCTAGCTATGGTACACACTATTTATGCCATCTCACAGCTTTATTTTACACATGGATGACTGTGCATTAGCATTGCCCTTCAGTGATGCATCAGCTAAAGCCTCAGTCAGAGTTTGTGGCCAGGGAAGGTGCAGTGGGAGCTCAGGAGCTTCCCCCAACCTCCACCTGGGCACCACCACACAGGCACCCGACAGTTCCCAGCGCTTCACACGCCGCGCGGGGCTTTCATCCAACACACAGAACATGGGTGGGATTTGTTTACACTGGGTGGCAGTGTGTATGAAAGCTGAGCCAGCAACCACAAGTGTTAGAAACTGGCAGAAAGGGCAACAGCTGGTATGATGCAAAAGTACATATTTGCTTGAAGACTCTGGCTAGAAAGCCACCAGAGAAATCCAGACTGATTCCTGCTCGGTACCCTCACCAGACGACTCTCAGGACAGTAACACCAAGTTCCCCAAGAAGCCCCAAAACAACTCCCCCCCAGGCAGATGCTCAAACCCAGCTCCTCAACCCCAGTCTGTCTCCAAGACCACAGAGCTGGGACCACCCAAGTTCTTCCTTTGCCAGTTAAAGATGTCCCACCGCGCCGCTCTGACGAGACATTTCCTTTAGGTGGATTTCTCTTTAATCAAAGTGCAGCAGTGAAGCAAGATGTTAAATTTATGGTTTAACTATAGCATCAAGAGCTGAATCACAACGGCTGAGCTAGCAACCAGCACCAGACAGTCCCTGTTCCCCAGGGAGCTCCAGGGAACCAGGTGAAACCAGGCAAGAACGCTCAAGGCTCCAAGAGCTGAGCTGCCAAATCCACCCAGCAACAGGGCCAGGAGAGAAATGCCCACACACCCCAGAACTGTATTTGCAAGTGGCTGCACAGCAGTCTGAGCCTCATCTCTGTCACTCCATGCACTGCAAACCTCCTCGTTCCAGGGACAAAAGTCAGGGAAATGGGAGAAGTTGCCCTTCAAGATGTGAAGGCTTGGAAATGTGGGCTCATCAGGAGACTCCAGGAGTTGGTTTACAATCTTGGAGCATGCTCCTCCCTCAAGAGCTTCCAACTCACCCTTCAGAGGATTTGGAAAAGATGGAGAAACACTTCTGTGGGGCTTTTTGAGCTTCTAGTTCAGGTTTCTACGTTTAGTATGTGATATTAAACAGACATAATATCCTGCCTGAAGAAGCTTTCCACTGCCATATAAACGTGAATGTCCAAAATGAGGATGGTAAAATCATTTCCCTGAAGAAGTCTGTGAATATGAAAAATATCATTGACTGTTGGGGTGGTTCACATTTCCCAAGACTTGCAATTGTTATCTCAACATCTCAAATCTCAGTGAAAGGATTTTTTTTCTTATCCCTCCTACTAACCATACACTCCAGTATTTAATTGCTGGCAGCAACATCTTTGGGTGCTTCTCCTGACTCTATCCAGCAGCATGCTGAGAGTCAAGCACCAGTCCTAGATATATCAGTACCAATCAGCAGTGCTCTTCCCCACATCCAAATGACTTGTGTCTGCAAGCTCAGACACGACATGAATCCTCAAGTGAAAAAGCCAATCAATCAGACTTCTGGATTTTGTACAGTCCACTGAATCCTGGGATAGAAGAGTCCTCCCCCCTGCCAGGTGACACTACTGCAGATCATGACCACCATGGATATATCTCAGCTCCTGGGTGGATAAGCACCTTCACAGAGGTGAGCAGTAAAAGGGGGAAAAAAAATAAAATGGACTGCTCTGTAAGAAAAATAGCAGCACCCTCCCAGAATGTCATCAGAGCAAATCCACATCCTAGCTTTACAGAAATGAAGACTTCTTGGGAATAATTGTTTTGAGTACAGCCTGCTCCAGGGTGACCTGGTTAGATATTAGGAAAAAATTCTTTCCAGAGAGGGTGCTCAGGATTGGAATGGGCTGCCCAGGGAGGGGGTGGATTCTCCATCCCTGGAGGTTTTTAAGAAGAGACTGAATGTGGCACTCAGTGCCATGGGCTGGGAACCACGGGGGGAGTGGATCAAGGGTTGGACTTGATAATCCCAGAGGTCCTTTCCAACCCAAATGATTCTGGGATTCTGTGAGTCTGTGACCTGCTTTGTTCCTCTCACAGCAGAACAAACTCAGGAGCCTCACGTGTGAGCAGCAGGGTGAGCAAACCACGTTGGTGCCAGACATGAACTTTACTCCTGTGCTGTACTCCCAAGGTTCTTGCTCCCTTCAGGTCATGCACAAGAGTTTGGGGGAACTGGCTGCTATTTCTTTGGGGAGTTTGTAGTTATAAGCACCCCCCATCAGTGCTTATAACATGGCCCCTTCTCACAGCAGTGCCTGCAAACTCTCTGAGCAGGCCAGGAGCTAAGATCACGTTGCTCAACCAGACCACAGGCAACACAGCCATCAGCTGACAACCCCCCAAACCCTCCAGCACAGACCTTGGAGCAGGGTGGGGGAGAGCCAGACACCAACCCCATCAGCACATGAACCACTTGGCAGCTGCTCTGCCTTCCCTCCCTGCTGGGGTTTGCCCACACAGACCTCTGAGGGCTGCCCATGTGTGTGTGTACAACCTCCTAACCCCACGGGAGGGCTTCAGCACCAGCACCCATGGCTGAGGTCCCCGAGGGGCTGCAAAGCTCCAGTGGTGTGCTTGTCCCTCCTTTCAAGGGACACAGCACCACTGGGGCAGGGGACACAGCTGAGCTGCCCCCAGCCCCCTCCAGAGAGCTCCCTGAGTGCCTGCATCCCCCAGCACGGTGCTGGGTAACTGCCAAAAAGCCAAAAAACTGCAAAGAAACCAAACACTAAGGATGCCACGTGCAGGTCCCTACCTAACCACGTCCCTTTGGGTTGCCCCTATAGAACTTGGACCAGTTGCACTAAGGATAATAAAAATATGCAAAAGTTTCCTGGCTTTTTTCTCCCTCCTCCTTTTCTGTCTTGCATCAGCTTTTTTTTTTTTTTTTTTCCCCCCTCCTTGCATTACCTTCCAACTCCCTCCCTTGCCCTACAATTACAGCACAGAACCCCCCCCAGCAATGCAACGATTTCTCTGGGCTCTCCAGCTTGAGAAGTTTACTGCCTACACTGGATTTATTCTGAGTTTGCTTATTTAATGGCCCAGTTGGGAAACTCTGAGTTTCCCATGCACAAATCACAGCAAGACCTGGCAAAAGCACCTGGCTGCTCTCTACCCTAAACCCAGAGCAGCATCCTGATGCCATTCCATTTCATGCTCTGATGCCATTTCACTTTATGTAAACAGCAATTCTCCTGGGGGACTCGGGCTGGTTTGGTCTCACGTGACATTACCCAGAGCAGCACAGAACACAGGATCTGTCCCACAGCAAGGGAGTAGGAAAGTCAGACACAAAGGAGACTTTTTCTTGACTCTCCCTGCTCCTTGTGCCAGGCAAGCACAGCCAAAGAGAGGTTTCTCCTCTGGCCACCAGACTGACATTTTCTTTAAAGACATGACAAAAGCAAGCACCTGGCTCCTGATGCACTTGTACAACTTCTGCTCCCATCTCCAAGGCCCATGACTTACTTTTGTGCTATTCGGAAATCTCCTTCTCCAGGCTCCAAACCAAGCCTTGAAGTTATTAGAGGGAGTAATGCCTCTCAGGGCAGAATGCAAATTTAAAACACTTGTCCCAAATAACAGGAGGTAGTAATTAGGCTCCAGCACTTCCAAAGCAGTATCCTTCAGCTACACCCTTTCCTGCACTGCTAAAAGGATGTAGGACAGGTACTGCAGACATGCAGGCTACAGCAGACTGCCTTTCTCTAGCTTTCATAAATCAGCTTATATCTTTTCATTTTCCTCCTTCCATCTGACCTCTGGCCTAGGAGCTTTGTTCCCTGCATGTGAAAACTTTTTTCTTCTTTTCTTGTTGCTGCCCCTTATCCTGGTCCTACTTTAATTTTGTGTTTATTTTTTTTTTAGGGCACCTGTTGCCTTAAATAGTTCCTCTCTCCCTCTGATTGCTTCCTCCCTTTTGTTATCATTTTCTCTTTCTCACAGTTCACCAGTGTCTCCTTCCTCTTCCCTGGGGTTTCCTGCAAGGCCATTTGCATTCTTTCTCAATCACATCAAACAGGTGATTTCAATTTTGCAGCAACCAGGGAAACACCTCAGACATCCACATGGCATCAAAGCCTCCTGCCACCTCCCTTGCCAAAACCCTCACTGAATTCCTCTGCAGAGCAGAGCTCAGATGCACCTGGCAATGAAGTGACAGGGTTTATGCTGTGCTGCCACCATCCCCTCTGGTCTTGGTGGCATCTGTCTTGTCAGTCCTGACCACACCAACATCCCACTGCCACCTCCTCAGGTCGGGAAGGGCAGCCCTCCTGCTCCTGGGATGCAAAAATAAAGGGAAGTGCATGATGCTGATGGTCCCCCCAGTCCCCAGGCTGCAAGGACAGAAAGCCTGAGGCAAAATAACCAGGGCAGAAGCACCTCGCCCTGCTAGTGCCCTCAGGGAGAAGCAGAAAGTTAAGGAAGACAAGTCTTTATGTGGCTTTCAGAGAGCAAATATGTTTATTATAATCCAATTAAAATTCCTTACAAATAGGCTGTAAGGTTAGCTCTGGAATCAATGGCTGGTCACGGATCTCCTTAAGCACAGGATTTATGTTTAAGAAATGGTATCATTATGGTAACCCTCCAGAGTCCAGCTGGCTAAATAGGGCCAGCAAGCACCCTGGGTGAACACTCCTGCAAGAGAGCCTCCAGTTCACTGTGTTCATCCCCACTCCCATTTTGAAGATGGGCCAAGGCCGAAATCCCAGGAAAAAGAAGTCAACCTAGAAAGAGATGTTTCCAAAAAGGCAGAAGGAAGCAAAACAAGTATGGTGTTTTGCATACCATTTTTTTCCTCTCTCAAATTGCTTAAGTTAGAATTTGTAGGGAAAACCATCTTGAGACCCTCTCCAAATGACTTAGCCAAAGGTTCACAAGCTGAGAGAGGAGGGGAAGCAGCCCTGTACCAATTACACTGACCCAAAGCTTCAGCACTTGTTCTTCAGGCCAGACAGAAAACGAGTGATGTATCAGTGGCTACATTTTTTTTTTTTTTTTTTTTAAGTTTTCTAATTCATCTGGAAGTTTACTTGCTCAGACTTTTGAGAGCCCAGTCTGCATTTTCAACCCACCTGCAGCCACTGTGGCAGCTAGAAAGTTGCTTGGTTTTAAGACAAAACCAGAGCTCCTGTGCCCACCTGGTGCTGCTTGGCCACTGCCACCCCATGTCCCCAACACAGGATCACCCCGGGGCCTCCTGATGCTTTTGCTGGAAACAAGGACAAGTCCCAGAGGACACAAGGTGGTGACGGGGGAAGGAGGGCTGGGTGAGGAGAGGGGTGTGCAGGGGCCAGCACTCGCCTCTGAGCTGTGGCTGCAAAGAGGGTTTTAAGGGAGCTTTGTTCCCACAGGAACCGGTGCTCTGGGACCAGCCACCTCCTCCCCCAGCCCCGGGATGACCGCACATCCTTCCAGCCCCGCATCCCTGCCCAAAGCTGCGGGAGCTGCTGCACGGCGCTTCCCGGTGTCCGTCCTCCTCCCCGCTGCCCGATTCCTCCTCCCGGCACCCGGGCTGGGATCAGCTGGGAAGCAAGGGGAGCAAGAGGAGGGTATTTTCTCTGCCTCGGCAAACCTCCAGCCCTCTCCTTTGCCGCCCCAACCCTCCAGCGAACTCCCCAGCGCCGGGCTGCAGCGCAGACAGCTCCGGCAGGAAAGAAAGCGCGGAGCTCGCTCTATTTTAATCCCGTCAAGGGTCTTCTTGGAAGAGAGGCAGAGCCCGGCTGTGCAGAGTTAAGAATGAAACCCTATTTTTAGGCTGTCCCCGGTGAGGTAAGTGCCTGTGAGTCAGAGCCCGGCGTGGGATGTTGCATAAGCCCAGACCCGCAGCAGCTCCCGGCGCACACGGGGGTGCGGGGAGGCTGGAGGAGCCTCCTTCCCTCGCTGCTTCCTGGCATTGTCATTTCAAGACAGACCCTCCACCGTATTTAAATGCAGGGCTCCTTTTTCCTTCCCAACTCTCCCCACCTCACCTCGTCCTCCCTCTTCCCTCCCCCCCCCCCCCCCCTTCTTTTGGAAAAATTTAATTAGAAACAGCAGTAGGCTGGTTATGTAATGTGATTAATTGCAGCATTAGAGTGAAAAAATATAGGGCATACAGGTCTTAAAGATTCACATGCAAAGTCATGTGTGGGAGTGAGGGAGACAAGGGTGAAATGCAAGACTTATCTGTTTGATTAGGTGCTTCTCACGGGGCAGTGATTTATTCCCTGAGTAATTTAGTTGGAGTAATCTGCAGACAGCTCTAAAGAGAGAAAAAAAAAAAAAAAAAAAAGAGAGCAAATAAACCTCCAGAAGACAACAGAATTGCTTTCACAGCATCTCTAAAGGTTAGCTCTGCACCTGGTGAGCAGGATGTTACCCTCACTCAGCAGCAGACCTGCCCCTTTATGGCACTCAGGCCAATAAAAATGAGTTTTCCATGGAATTATGATTCATGAGCTGCAGACACACACCAAATGGCAAACTGCAACCAACTTTCACTATGCTGGGACTTCATCCTGGGGAATATCTGAAGCTTCAGGGTTAATTTGGTTCCCCCCTGCTTTTTGCAAACCTCTCCCTAGGGCAGCCCCCCAGCCCAGGATGCTGTTTCCTCCTGCCTGCCACCTCCAAACACCCAGAACTGGAAGGTGAAGCTCTGTAAACAGTGTCCTCTCCATGGCTGTTGATTAAATTCAGCCTAGTTCAATAATGGCAGCAAATCACTGGCGTATGTGGTTGCTCAAGTGTCCTACATGTGGATGGGCTGAGGGAAGGCACATCCTTATTGCCACACCAGGGGCTGCCTGGGCAGCCTCACTGCAAACCCCAGCTCGGTGAGGCTGGGTGAGGGCTGCTACAACTCGAGGAGGAATATCTGGAGGTATTTTAGCACAGCAGCTTTCAACATTGCAGAGAGAACTGCTGTGAATATTCATGGCAGGGAAGATGAAAAGCCACCGAGAAGGGAGCTCATGGCAGGGTACCAAGGAGGTCCCAGCAGGTTTTATCCTGTGCTCTTGCTGGGGAGAGGAAGGTTCACAGCCACGGTGTGGCTGTTCTTACACTACAGATTATTGTTCAGGATTGTCTTGATGCCAGCTAACCCCAACCTCAAATCTAAGGCTCCAGTGAATGCAGAATTAACTTAAAGCATCCTCCAAGTAAGTGCCTGGGCTCCCTCTGAAGAGGGGGCTCTTCAAGGGGTGAGCTCTGTCTAGTTCCAGTAGGCTTCATTACTAGCAACCACAATTCCATGGCTGGCAACTGAAAACCCTCTAGACTTGATTTATCCTGAACAAAAACCTTATTTGCTCCAGCCATGCCATAGCCTTGCAATGATTTCAGGTGCCTCTGCTTCTGGTTGCACCAAGCAGCGAAACGCCAAGATGAAGTTAAAAGCAGCTTTAAAATTATTTTACATCTTGTTTGATTGCTTTACTGATACAAAAAACACTGAAAGATTAATATCAGAAAAATAGAATTCAACAGTCTTCCAAGGCAGGCCCAGTGCTAACTCTGAACCAAGTCATTACTCTGAAGTGATAACAGCAGAAATGCCCTCCCACGAGGCTTCCAGTCTTACTGGAGACACAAAGGAGGGGGAACTGGCCAAGAAGTCCCAAGCCACGAGCTGGCTTTGTGCAGCATTACAACATTCCTCTGTGTATTTCTAAACCTTTCCTCACCACTGCACGTGACAGCTAAGCATGAAACACATCCATCCATGCAGTGTTTGACTTCATCTGCCCCAGAGCTGTGTTACGTATCCCTTGTGCATGCTTCCCTCTCTGTGTGGAGCCCATGTGAGGACAGCCATCAGGCCAGATCCTAAAAAAGTTGCTCCCTGAAACTTTCCCTGGAACTATTTTCCAGTGGGAACTTCTTTAGAAACTGGCCAAAGGAAAACTGTTCAGGTTTGTCAGCTGTACCTAAAGGGGCAGTCAGGTTTCTCTTGAAGAAATCAAGATCACAGCTCAAACAACTAGGGGAGAAACTAAAAGCAAGGGCACCTTTACTGAAGCTCATTAAAAATATCCTCTGTGCCACTCTCCTACGTGGCACCCAAAGCCTCATGCATACAGTGGTCTAATGAGCGTGCAATGTGGGTTTTTTTCCCTCCAGTATTTTTCTCTCCCTTACATAGCAAATGTCAGAGTTTAATTAAGGGATGTCAAAGGCACAGGGAGCTGCCCCAAGATAATCATCGCCTGCTGCTAGATAAATGCTGAGGTGAAGGCAAGTGAGAAGGGCTACCATGCAAACACTGAATTATGGAGAGAGAGGGCAAAGTTCAGAAATGGAACTGACAAAACCTTCCTTTACAGAGCTGGGCTGAAGGGGCTGCTGTTGATGGGCACTGTGAGCTGACCCCTCCACCCAGGGCCCTCCTTGGAGCTGTTCCTGAGCTCACCAACTCCTCTTGTGCCTCTTCTTGCTCCCACGTTGTCCCTTGCAGGGAGATTCACTCCTCGGGGTGTCCTCCTGGCAGTGTCATCAGCATCCCACCCACCCAGCTACCACTGTCCCCTCCTCAGAGCAGCTGAGGAGCTGCAGGAGCCCTGAGCCACCACCAGCTCCCACCACAGCTTGGAGCTGTCTCCAAAGCCCTCACTTCAAGACCTGACCTCAAGCCATTTAAATCTTTTACTGACTTCCTTCAGGACCTTGCTGACAGCCTTTAATTTAATCTGGGTTTTAAAAGCATGCGTGTCTTTGTTTATTAATATTTACCACAGCCCTTCCACTCTTTGGCTCTTTGATTTTACAATCTTTTATGAATCTTGCTAGTTGACATTTTCTCTGTGTGAAAAACAACCCAACCCACCCAGCTGCCTGCTCCTCTCTCGGGTGCCTGTGCTTGCTTTCACAGGAAGGCTCTCTCACTCTCCCTTCCCTTTTTCATCACAGGTCAATATTGATCTGACCATTCCAGCAGCAGTTTTGTGCTGGCAGCCATCTCTGTGCTGTGCCCCCTGATGAATCCATCACCTATGGATCACATCAGCCAGTTTTTGGTCTTGTTTGTCACCCTCCTCTGGGTTCATTCCATTAGTTCACAGCTCACTTCATAGAACTTTTACCAGAGGAGGGGACTATGCTTTATTTTACCAATTACTCCCATTTCTCAACTGCAGAGATGATGGCACAATGCCTTATGGGTTACCTGTCTCCTCAAAAACACCTCCAAATTAATATACATTATATTAATATACATTATATTACTGTATTTCTAGCAAATATTTCCTTTCAGTGGAAATCATGCCATAAAAATAGATTGTTTAGAGCCCCTGTAGAAGCTCATCAACACACAGAGCTCTGCAGATGGACAGACAGGGCTGAGGTGAGGTCTCCATCCCTGTTCCCAAGGAGCAGAAAATACCAGCCATACAGAAATCAAAGAAAACATCCCTGTGGAATAACAACATCTCCCACAAGTTCCCAACAGAGCTGCAGACAGTGCCAGCATGGGGCTACAACACTTCCAGACTCCACAGGTGAAGCAAGATGGATGCTTTGCCTTAGATCATGACTGCTTTCTCACTGCCTTACTAACAGCTGCATTTTGATGGGCTTTGATGTATATTTTATCTGACCCACCAGGGAGGTTCTTCAAGAGGCACCACCACACAGAGGTCCCAGGGGCAAGGGGCTCATAAAGTAATTGTAAATAACCAAGAGGGTCCAAATGAACTCCTTCACACTGAGAAGTTGTGAAGCAAGGAAGCAAAGGAAGGATTTCCACAGCACTCTGCAAGGAAACTATCAATGATTTCATTACCACAAAACAAGCTTCGTAAAATATTCTGCAGCTTTACCAAGAAATTCTGATAAAGCTGAGCACTGCTTAACTGCACTTAACTGGCATGCCACTTGTCTGTCAGATTCATTTTGTTAGGAAAGCCACACTTGTAAGAAAGGGCACATAGATTTAAATGAAACCTGTGATAGTTGCTACAAGACAGCCTTTGGAAGGGCACAACTTTCCCCAGGCAAGAACATCAACCAGAGCTGGGCACAGAGAAGAGGTACCTGTGGCTTAGTATATGGAAACACGTGGTTGTATAAAGATTTATCACCTCCATCACTCTCCAACATATTTGCAGATCTGTCTGGAGGACCTCCAGGTCAACCAAGGGGCTGACCTGTAGTAACTCTGTAGTAACTTGGAGTGGGGTTACCCAAAGACAATTTTCAGTGGAATGTAGGCCCTCACAGCTTTAAACAAATGCTCCATCTTTCTTATTAAACACTTCTTTTGTTTCCTGATGAGTGAACCATGGGACTAAGGACACCTCATTTTTTGCAGACTTAGACTACAACTTGCCTGAGTTTGGCTCCCGCAGCACCACAGGGACTGACTGCAAATTTCACCAAGCTGAGTGCTCGTTCTGCCTCTGTCCTTCCTTTCCTCTCTCAGGTGAACATGCTCATGCCCAAAGGCTGTGACATTGGCCTGGTCCCAGCTCAGAGCTGCCTGGAGAGCACGGGGACACCAGCAGTGGTCACGTCAGCATTGCCCTCCTGGCAGGAGCCTTCTCCATGGACTCTGACCTCGCTGCCACGCTGCCTGCATTGCTCCTTGGATGCTGCCTGTCAAGAAGATTTCTTAGGTCACAGAAAGCACCGTGCCTGAACTTTCCTTCCAGACATTTATCTCAATAACCTGCACACATCTTCAGCGTGCCACCCTGCTCTTATTGCTGCCATTAATATTCCAGGAAGGGCTGGTACACCTAGCACAAAGGTTGTCCAGCATTTTCCACCATAAAACCCCTGGATTACAGCTTTGAAAAGCTTCACTGGTTCTTCTAAAGAAGGAAGCAAGGAGGGCAGGGATCTTTTATCCATGCTAAAATAACCCAAAAAATGTTTTTGTGAATAGGTCTAATGTCACCAACGCCTGACAGTGGAGGGCAGGGTGATCTGTGCCATCTTAATGATGAAGAAATCAACCTGTGGACAACTGATAAGCTTCTGAGAAGCTGCAGCTTGTGCAGGTTTGCTAGATGCTCCCAAACAACTTCCCCAAAGATTTCACCTCTGTGAGGCCCAGTGGGATCTCCTCTGCAGCTGCAGATAGCCTGGGCTTGGGATCAGGCACTGGGATTGAAGACAGGACATGTCCAACCTCCTTGTGTTCTTCGTGACCTTTGCAGGTGGAAGCTGCCCCGTTTGAGGAGGGCAACACCCAGACTTGTGTTCAACAAACTCCCATTTGTTTTTCCACAAACTCATTTTTCAGAAACTGGGAGGGAGTGGTAGGGCTGGAAAGGAGTTTGGGAGTGGCCAGGCAAGGATGTCAGCAGAAGCAGCTGTGACTGGGGAAGGCAGAGGAACAGTGAGAAGGACAGACTCCTGATGTCCCCACACCCCATGTCTGGCAGTTCCCTTTCAGTGGTCCCCAAGCCTTCCAAGCCCCCCTGCTCCTCACCCTCTACAACCATCCATGAAACCTCCTGGCAAGGCCTCCTTCAGACAGGCCCCATGGCACAGCAGCACTGCCCACCCGCTCCATCACTTGCTGCCAGCTCCCAGGGCAGGGGCAGCCACACAAAAGCTCAGGAGAGCACAATTCTTGCTGTCCCAGACCTGGGTTTGATGCTCAGGGGGCTTCTGAGGCCACAGGCCACACACAGAATCACAAAGGAAGAGCAGAATGCCAAGTGCTTGATCATTAAGCAACCACCATCCGCTGCGCTCACCCGATGAGCCCGGGCTCCTGTGCAAAAAGCAGGAGATGAATATCTAATTAGGCTTCTAATTCATGCCTGAAGATAAGCCACATTAACTTTGCACGGCCAGCTTTTCAGTCCTCGATGTTTGCAACTACAGAAATGGTCTTTCAGGAGTGTTTTGTGCCTGGGTGTCAGGCTTTGCCGTGCCAGCTCTGGGACACAGGTGGAAAAAATGAAGCCAGGATCAGCTGGAACATTGCCAGGCCTGAAATGTCCACCATCCCTCCAGGTACAAAATTCACACATTGCTGTAAAAAGCAGAGGGGGCTGGTGGTGAGGTGAGTAATTTCCACCCATGTAGGAATCACACAGAATCATTCTGGTTGGAAAAGACCTTTTAAGATCACACAGCCCAACCATCAACATAACTCAGATGATTCCGGTGCTAAACCGAGTCCCTCAGCACCACATCTACAAATCTTAAATCCTTCCAAGGACAGTGATCCAACCAGCGTGTTCCAGTGCCTGGCAATCCTTTCAGTGAAGAATTTTCTTCCAATATCGAATCTAAACCTCCCCTGGCACAACTTGAGACCATTTCCTCTCGTTCTAGCACTCATTACTCAGGAGAAGAGACCAACCCCGTTCTTGCTACAACCTCCTTCCAGGTAGTTCATAGAATCCCAGAATCCCAGACTGGTTTGGGTTGGAAGAACCTTAAAACTCATTTAGTTCCAACCCCTGCATGGTCAGGGACACCTCCCACAGCCCAGGGTGCTCCAAGCCCCATCCAACCTTCACCACTGCCAGGGATGGGGCAGCCTCAGCTTCTGGGGGCAACCTGAGAGGCTCAGCACCCTCACCCCAAAGAATTTCTCCCTCAGATCTCTAAATCTCCCCTCTTTCCACTTAAAACTGTTCCCCTTCACGCTGTCACTGCATGCCTTTGTCCCAAGTCCCTCCCCGGCTTTCCTGGAGCCTTTTCAGGCGCTGGAAAGTGCTCTGGGGATCCCCCCGGAGCTTTCTCCAGGCTGGGCAGGAGCTGTACAGAGCGCTCAGATCTCCCCTGAGCGGGCAGCGGGACGGCGGGCTCAGCCCCAGGCATTAATAAATAACCGGAGGATTTTACACCCTTCTGGAAGCCCCAGACGCTCACGGAGGCCGGCGGGGCCGGGCCCGGGCTCCCCCGGCGTGCCGGGCCGCGTGTGTGGGGCGGGACGGGGCGGGCCCGGGCCGGGGCCATGCGGAGGGGAACGTGAGCGGGGCCGCCCCCGCGGCTGCCGAGCCCCGGCGGGGTTTGAAAGGGGGGGCCGGCGGGGAGAAGCGGGGAGGCACCGCCTCCTGTCCCCGACCCGCATCTGGGGTGAGGCACACGGGGCCGGGCGGGCGGCCAGGGCGGGCGGGCCGGCAGCCAGGGCCTCCCCCGCGGGTAGGGCCGCGGCCTGCCCGTGTCCGCCGGCCTTCCTGCCGCTCCCCGCCCCCGGGGCCGCCTGGCAGCCACCGCCGAGGGGGTTTCCAGCACCTTCCTCCGCCCCGGGACAGCTGCTGGGGGGGTGCTGGGGCCCGGCGGGCAGAGATGCTGCACGGGGGAAGGGAAAAGAAAGCGGGGGAAATGCCCCCAGAGCCCACCCTAAAGCAGCCGGGGAGATGGGGGGGGGGGGACGCGGCTGTGCCAGGGAGCAGTGGGCGAGCTGCTTGTGAAACAACATTTTGGTGCCAGGATGTGGTGAAGAATGGCAAACGGATTCCGGCTGACCCTTGGGAAGCAGGGTGGTGGTGGTGGGGGGTGTCTGAAAGGGGGAGAAATAAAATAATAATTTAAAAACAAAATAAACCAATAACGAGGTAGCCACGGCTTCACCCTGCCTTCCAGCCCCTTCCCTGAACGCGCCGCAGGCTCAGCCGAACTTTTCCTCATCCCAGAACAGAAAAGCACCTTCAGAACTTCAGGGGTTCGTTCCAGCACGGAACGGCCCCGCCGGGGGTGGAAATGTCACATCCCAGCCCCGCCACAGCCCCCCGGGATCCACAGGCAGCACCCGGGGAGGTGCGGGATGCGCGGAGCTCCGGCACCGCTGGGTTCTGCCGGTACCGCTGGGTTCTGCCGGTACCGCTGGGTTCGGAAATGTTGAGCTCACCTTTCGCTCAGCGCCTTCCCCAGAGAGCTCGGTAAAAAGAGGAGAATATGAGACCTTCTTCTTTCCCAGAGGCCTGAGCGTGAGCTTGCATAATGCTCCAGTGTTAGCCCTGTAATTACATGAGGCTTTCCTTTTCACACTAATAATAAAAAAAAAAAAAATTAAAGAAAAATTCAGTTAGAACTTCACTGTGCAGAAACTAATATTCCTGCTTTTTTCACGTAGCTGATATTCTACTCACAAGTTTTTAACTTGTTCATGAAAGATGCTTCTCAGACTGTTATCTTGCAGCTTATCAGTGCAGAACTGGATTTACTTGGGAGCCTGAGGGATCCACTTGACTTGGGCTTGCACAGGTGGTGTGTTTGGTTTTTTTTTTCCAGACTTACGTTGTGGTAAGGCTTATATATTTGGAACCTCGTGGAGGATTTGTGGCTGCAACATGTGCCACTGTCCATTAGTGGCAATCTAGGCTGGTCACCAAGTGGTTCATCTGCCCCAGCTGATGGATTGGCTTGAGTCAGCAGAAAATGGCAATTTAGCACCATTGCTCGATCAATGTCTTGCTTCCTTGCAGGGTTTTTTGTTCAGTGCCTTCTAATCAGCAGCAGGTATTGTATTTCCCCAATACAATCCTGCACAAAAAGAAGAAGAAGAAAAAAAGCCAACAGAAAAGCAACATTTTTTCCATCTTTTAAATAAAATACGCTTAATATATCTGACACCTTACGTAAACCTCCTGTAGCACTGAGGGTGCACAGCAAAAGCTGTGTTTTTGGCATTCTCTCCCTTTAAAACAGTTTGTGATGTAGTACAAATATATTTGTTCCAGTAACAAGGGAAAAGGCGATGAGCGTTAACAAGAAACAAATGAACAAAAAAACCCAGCACAGTCATTTTTAAAGTCAAACATAGAGGTTGTGCCAAGCCAGGAGGGAAAAGATTGTCTGCTGTGTTTTCACATGGCCGGGATGTCAAGGGGTTTTGGAGAAATAGTCACTGCCTTTCCCCTTTGAAGTAACCACCATGGATTAAACCTTGGGTTTGAGGGGGCTGGAGACTTTTTTGATAATTCAATTAAACAGCAAATCCAAATACCAAAGTGCTGGTGTAGAGAGGTGATTCTGTGGAGAAAGGTAGCAAAGTCTGTAACATCCCACGCCAGGAATCTCCCTTCCCACCACAAGGTGTGTGGAAAAGAAATTGGTGATACAGGAATGGAGGAGAAGGTCAAAGAAAGTCTACAAAATTCTGGACTGGTTTATGTTAAATAGCTTTTGTGCAGCTTGGATGCAAACTGCCAAGACCAGTTCAAATTAACACTGCCAACTCATGGCCAGAATGGGGAAAAAAAATGATTTTAAAATGGGACCTGAAAACTAACATTGAGGGAAAGGAAAAAAAAAAAAATCATCCTGCAGGTTTTGAATTTTGTGTGGAATGTCACAGGGGACAGTTAGGGGGGAGTATATCAAGATAAGATAAACACTTTTAGATTAACAATTTAAATTAAATACTTAAAAGCCAAAATTATTGCAAATATCGGGTGAAAACCAGCAAAAATATTTTTCCTCTCAGCATCTTTCAAGAGCTTAAAAAAAAAGTCCCCAGCTTCTCAAAACCAAAGGGACAGTAGAGTAGATGGAAAAAAACCTGAGTAGTAGCAAACCCACCTAGAAACTCTGGGTTTATGTAAAATAAGAATGTATCCATGAAAAAGAGACTACTTTTGTGTCGTTCCGGGTTATGTTCTCTAAACATTTTGGGTTTATACTTCAGAGGTTCAGGTTTAAGACTAAACCCATGCACAGATTGTGCCCTTCCCCAGCTGGATTTATCTTCCCCCTGTTTTTCCCAGCTCTGAGGATGCAGACGGGGGGCTGGAGGGTGTTTGTGGCTCAGGGGGGGGTGGGAATTGCTGCTTTGCTGGTCCAGGAAAACAGCTTGTAGCTTTTCCTGCACTTCCCCCTGCCTGTCTCTCCTGGATCAGCTGAAGGGTTTGGCAGGACAGGGGTGGATTTGGAGCCAGGGTTATCAGCACCCTGCGTGGCTCCATCAGTGCTGGTGTCCCACTGGTGCTGCTCCTGCTCTCAGGAGGGGGACAAAGTCCTCACAGCCATTCTGGCGTCACTTGGGCATTTATCTTCAAAGTAGAAGTCGTGAGTCCCTCCCTGGTCGTGAGGGAGCTAAAATGGAGCAGAGGGAGGGAGGTGGGAACGAGGACTTTGGGCTGAAACCGTGGCCACACCAGCAGGACTACAACCTGCAGCTCCTTGCTGCCAGCAGTGAACTCGTGGTGTCTGGAGATGCCCTGCACTCCTTGAACCTGTCTGAAGGTTGTTGCTTGTCAGTCCCTGGCACAGATCTCGGCTTGAATTCCTGTCCTGGTTGGTCTGGTGGCTCAGGCACCAAAAAATAACCTGTCTAAAAAATTACCTTCAGCCACGTTGCTTCTCACCGGTGGCATCCATGGTTCCCTGGAGGTTTCCCAGCTTTTCCCCTCAGCTTTGGTGTGTGCACCTGAAGCTGGAGGAGAAGCATCCCCGGGCCAGAGGCTGGCCAAGAGCTCTTTCTCTAAGTGGGTGTTAGGAGAAAAAAACCAAGCAACCCCATAGCATTCACACGAAGGATGGGAGTAACAGCTGTAGTAGAGTTTATATTCTACCCATCATGGGACTTTGGGTTGTTTCCTATCTGTTTTTCAGTAACATGTCTGGTGGTTATAAAACGAGCAGTATTTATCTGACCCAGGAGTCAGAGACATTACCTCATTGTCACGGGGTCAGTGGCAATTAGACTGCAAAGCCCAGCCAAGCAGTGCCACTGGGTACAATAGTCTGTGGCAGGCTTAACCTTTACGGTCACTGCTGCTGGGGAGGGGGGGACACAGCCCAGCAGCACTGACAGCCCCCAGCTCTTGGTAGAGCAAAAAAAGGCTCTCTCCTTTCATAACCCATCCCAGAAGGTTCATGCAAGCTTATCAGCATGTATATTAAAAGATTGCCATGTATTAATTGAGGCAGGACTAATGGGTTTATGCTCTGTATCAGTTCTACTTCATTTCTGAGTTAAAAAATTAATCCCCTCTAAAAAAAAAAAATAAAAAAAAAATAAAGGTGTAGTAGAGGTTGGATGCAATGCAAGTACAATAATTCACAGACATCAGTCATCCCATGGTTACCATAAACATGATGTAGGAAGGTTAAGAGCCAGCTCAGCAGCTGTGCAGAGCACAACCAGCTCAGCGGGGAGAGGCGGCGGAATTTCACCTGGAGCCAGAGAAGGTGCCTGTGCTCTGCTCCCTCCTGCCCTCAGCCCTGACAACAGCACTCCGGGGCTTTTAGCACTGAAACCAGGTGCTTTTCCCTTTCTGCAGGTGGCAACCTTAAATTTCTCATCTGTTCAGACCTGGTTATTCAGGGTGCAGAGTCCCTACCCCTGCACGACAGAGCGGAGTCGGGGGCTGCCCCGCAGGAGCTGGGAACTGGAGAGGGATTCAGGGATTCGCTTTCCCATCGCGTGCTCCAGAGTCACCCCCAGATGAGCTGGCTGAGCCACCAGATGAGGGACGTTGGTCGCCAGCTTCCCACTGTTATTCATTATTGACTGAAAGGCTTTGTCAGGCCGGGTGGGCAGGATGCTGCGGGAATGCACGCAATAGGAGCTCTGCCTCAGCCGGGCTGGCTGCCAGAAGGGCTTTCCTCCTCCATGTTGTCACTGGGCCCTCTGATTCATTCTGTCTGCCCAGCTTGCTCCTGCATGATTCCATGCACCACCTCTGCTTTTTTTTTTTTTTTTTTTTTTTTTTGTTTCAGGAAAACTTAATGCTCTGCCTGCTTATTTTTCCACCGTATAAAATCTGGGGCTGGCATAGGCTGAGATAACCCTGTTCTCCCAAAGAGAGAAGCTGGGAGAGAGGTTAGGGGGTAGCACTGGAGGTGTTTTACAGGCAGGTAATCCTCCCTTTTGCTTCAGAAACATGGCAGCATCTGCTATCTGCCTTTCAGGGCACAGCCAGGGGAAAGTCCCAGTGGCAAGTTCTCACCAGTAGCACTGAGGACTAGTTAGTGATGGGGCATTCCCTTAGAAAATGGATTGTTCTGTTTGGGGTGGTGCAAGGTAGATCCCCCACCTTCAGGGCCATCCATCCCTCTGCACCACTGCCAGTGCCTTTGGCTCCCTGCAGAAAACCTTCACGAGACCATGAGGAAGCTTAGGAGTGGCTGTGATGGCACTGACATCAAAGGCACAGCGAGGAACCTGCATTTCCATCTCTCTTCCCAACATTTACATGGAGCAGGTTTTGGAGGCCACCATTTCCTTCTATTCCTCCCACTTCCTAATTTTAGAAAAGAAAAAAAAAAAAAAAAAAGAAGAAAAGAAAAAAGAGCAAGCTGTTGTTGCCAGCCCCAAACATGTACCTTCAGGAGAAAGGCTCCTGGATGCAGCCAAGTAGGATGTCTGGGAGCACGTTCAGGATGAGTCCAGCAGCAGCATTTCCCTGCAGATGCCTCATCCCACCTCTCTAGCCTTGCCAGCTTGGGGTTTTCTGTAGCTCTAGTCCTGCCTTTTTCCAGAGTCAGGGCAGCTGTAGGTCTGGGAGGCTCTTCACAGGGTGAGTCTGGATTTCTAAAGATCTGCACGTTGGGTGTAGATAGCTTAATCCTCGTGTCAGCTCCAGATCTAAGTGGCCACAACCCAGCTGGCTCTCTGCAAAAGTCTCCTAAGCATTGGGGTCACCTTTTTGTACCTGGAATGCAAAAATTCAAACCACAGGCAAGAAGTAATTTAAGCATTTAGCAGAGAAGGCAGTTGAGTCATTGGGACACATCACAAAGGTTCACACCAGATGCAGAATCATGGGGAAATGTTCTTCTTGAAAGTGGGGGGCAGTTTACCCACCAGTTACAGGGTTGGGCATGGGAACCACAGGGAGATACTCTGTGATCTGGATCCTGCAGGTAGTTGTGCTCCTTGGTTCTGATACTTCCTTGGCTTATGAATAATCATGATAATTATGAATAATCACCCTGTGATTGATGTGAAAACTCCCGTGGTGGGTAAATAGACACAAGCTGCAATCTTTAACTGCTTTCAAGTGTGCTGACACTGAGGGGATATAATTTTCTTTCTGCAGTTTAATTGTACATGATGTTTGCCCCCATCACTCCTAAGTAAAAGTTTCTTACAGACTTAACAGATTGTGTTTCCATCGCTGCTGCATAAAAACATATTCTGGACACAAGCAAATTGGAAATCACAACATCTCCACTATTTTAAGAGTCATATTGAAACACATGGAACAGATACACAGCTCCACTCTTTGCTGCCTTCAGATTTGATGTTCTGTGTTGATGTTCTGTGTGTTTACTTAGCGCTAGGAAAAGGAAAGTGAAAACAAACCCAGTGCCTCAGTAAGCCCCAGGAAGAGGCTTTGCTGCTTCCCTTTCCCTCAGGACCAGGTACCATTTCCAGGCAGTGGAAGGGCTCCGGGCAAGCAAGAGCTGCAGAGTCACTCCTGAAATGAGACAACAGAGAAAAAGGGGGAAAAAAAAGGCCTGAGTGCCAGGGTGAGGACAGCCAGCTGAGGAGGACTAGTGGGTGAGGAAGCCAAGAGAAGGATCTGAAGGATGATTGCCCTTCTTGATGGAAAACCTGGCTTGACATGGGTCTGGCTGTTCCTGCTCCATGGTGCTCCTGGGGAAGCACCAACCTTCAGGCAATTTATCCAGCCTGGTTGTACAGGGACATAAAAGCACCTGAGGATCATGGCTTTGGCTGGGCACAGGGTGGTTTTCCCCTCACGTGATTCTTTCTGACATTTCTGCCCTTTTCCCCGCGTGGCACTGGGACAAACCCCTGCCATTTTTCCCATGGAGACCACAGGAAAAAGCAGCTCCAGCTGCCAGGGGACTGTGTGGCATGCTCCATCCCTACAGCCTCAGCACACCCAGCAACAGCTCTGTTGAGTTTGTGCACTTATTTTCCTACCAGCAGCAAAAGCCTCAGTCAATCAGCATTTTCTGTGCCCTTTCAGCAAACTTTTCAAGGTGCAATTCCCACCCCAGCCCTATTCAAGCTCCCTTACAGTTGCTTTGATTTGGCCAAGAGGTTTTTTTTTTTTTTTTTTTTTCCCTTGCATTTTTTTTTTCCCTTCCAGCCTTACATAATTTCATTTCCAAGCATCCCACCAGGCACATAGCAGAGAGAAGCATCAGACAGGCTGATGAGAGCATGCCAGGAGCAGGCTGGGCTGGGCTGATACAAATGTTCAGTGTGGCATCTCCCGGGTGCACAGCAGAGCTGAATTTCTATATGACTAAGCACCTTGGCACTGGGGTTTGATTGCATCTTTAGAGCACTGCTCCATATTTGTCTTTCCTTCCTCAGTGTGTCTTGGTTTAAAAAGTTAAAAAAAAAAAAAAAAAAAAGTGGTTTCAGACATATGTGCTGACAAAACTTGACTATTATGGGTGGCAGGAAGGGTATGAGGCTGAAAATGCAGCCGAGTACTGGAAGGATATTTGTCACTGCAGATTTTGCTTGTCATCTGCAGAGATGACATGCAGATCTCCCCTCTGACAGATTGATAGTCATTCCGAGATGCATCCACCCACAAAAACCACAGACATGCTGCTCCACTCAAATCTTTACTTTAACCACTACTTTGTGATGCAAAACTGGTGGAGTTTTTGGTACTTTTTGTTAAAAATGAAATCTTCATAGGGGTTTTCCAGCATCCTTGCTAGTTACTAAAAACAAATCAACATTAGCCTGCTGGATGGGACAACTCAGTTTACTTGTGGGTGGTTTTGACATTCATCTCATTAGCATGTTTAGTCTGGAAGAAGGTTGGAAAGGTAGTAAATAAAAAATTGGATGTGGAAGCACTGCATTTGTACCCAAAGTTATTCCTCGTGTCCCAGTTAAATGCCAGTTTCACATAGGAGGAGCATTTGTACTGATTCTACTCCAAGTAGAATCGAGTTCAAAGACTCACACAGGGGTCTGTCTGTGTGTAGAAGTCCAAACCCCACACTCAGTGTGCAGGGGACCCTCTGGACTGCTCAGAGCCAGGGAAGTGTCCCAGCTCAGGACCCAGCTCCCATCACGGCGTGTGAGAACCTGGTCACGCTGGCTCAGAACCAGGTAATCCCCAGTTAAAACAAAGAGCCACCCAAATCAGTCATCAGGAGGCTTACTGCCTCTTTGTGTCTGGGCTTGGGGATGGTTTTGGCATGAGCACACTTCACTGGCATCCCTTTCCCACCTCGCTTGGGGCAACCATAGGGCTGCCTGGAAAAATGTCAGGCGGGTCCGCGGGAACACAGAGAACACACACGGCCACAGCTTCGGGTGTCGGGAGAAGGGAAAGCACTCCAAGTAAGTTTCTCTTGTTCAGAAATACAATGGGCAATTTAAAAAAATAAAAAAAAATCTATTAAGTATGTGTGTAGGAGCATTTCCCATTCCGGGAGACAAGTTGCATTGTTATGGGGAGCTATATTATGACTTTCCCGACACGGTATCAATCAAGGCCCCATTATGCAAGGAGGGATCCATCACACGCCCCGGCGCGAGGCCCCGCCGTGAGCACCAGGGCTGCAATCCCAGCTCCTTTGTCCTGCCCTCTGCCAATTTGCTGGAAAAAAAAAAAAAAAAAAAAAAAAAAGGAAAAGAGGAGGAGGGTTTGAATTTGCCATTGTGGCGGTCTCGGGGCTGCGGCGGCACGGCTGAGCTTTGGGAGCTGTTATTTGCATGGCCTTGATTAGCACGTCACCTGCTTCATTAGTGGAGAGAATTCTCAGCCCCAGACTCAGCCATTCATGCAAATTGGAGAATACAGGGAGATCCTGCCCCTCGAGGACTTTCCATTATTAGCAAAATTGGTAGATTCTTTTTTGTTCCTTCCTCTTTGGGAGGTCACTTTCATTTTCACCTCTAAAGGAAAGTTCTTTTTTTCCAAGACAAACTGATCGTCCTCCCAAACTTCAAAGTGCAGCAGAACTGCTTAAAGACATCCGATTCCAAATGAAGAAATCTCGGGTGCCTGCAAGGCAGGTGGAACCCCCCCTGCCAATCCAATCCTTACAGTGCCTGCCATCCATCAGTGTCACCAAATCACTTTAATTTTACCAGAGGATCAGGAAAGCCAAGAAGCTTCCACTTTGTAGGACCCTAAACTCGAGTGAGCAGTTCCTGCTCCTTACATCCTCAGCAAACACCACCTTCTCACTGATGGGACAGCTTCCTTCCTGCCTCCATCCCTGTTTTCCAGGACACACAATCCCAGTTCCTCACAAGTCACCTCATCCTAAATCCAGAAACCCTTTTTGCTTTCTTCCTCTTGCATCCCCACCCCTCAAAGGTGCAACCAAACCAGGAGGCACTCCAGAAGGGCTTTAGGGGCACCTTCTGTACATACCCACACCCAGCCCTATAGCCAGGACTGAGCAACCTTCTTCCACAGCATCTCCCACCCTCCACTGCCACCTCTGCACCTCCTCACAAGTTCCCCAGCAGCCTGGGCTCCCCGTGCTCTCCAGCCAGCACTGGGGCAGAGAGGAGCTGGTTCCCCCTGGCCACAGCCACACGTGTGCTCTGCATCGAGAGGAAAGTCTGTCCCTCTGCCCCATCTGTGGTCTGCAAGTGCTGGTTTTGTTCCTTGAAGTTTTGAGATGTTTGAGTTCCTTGAACATCTTTTGGTTTTCTCAGCCATTCTGCCCCGCACTGACCGCACCGTTTCCGAAGGATTCCCCACGAGAGAGGACACTTCATTTCTGCTCTTCCTCAGAAACACCACTGCAAAACCTCTGCAGAAGTGGAGACAAGAACCAGGTACCTTATCTTATAGCATCTTCAGGCACAATGCTCAGCTTCCCAGGTCCTGGCATAAAGAAACTAAAGTTCCCATTAGAGGTTCCAAGCTCAGGTTTTGGAGGTGTTTGGGTTTTTTTCACTTTAGAGTAAAAAAATTGATTTTTTTTTTTTTAATTTCAAGAGGTATCCAACCTTTGTGGAAAAAAAATACATGAGATGTGGTATTTCAAAGAGAACCCTTGCATTACTTTTCATTGAGATCAAGGACAAGTTGTCAGGAGGCACCAGATCTCAGTCTGTAATGGGAAAGCCCTTACACAGAAGCTGCAGAGTCAAAACCACTGCCAACCCAAAGAGGGTTTTCTCTGCTGCCACAGTGGGCAGATGAGTTTGGCACATCCAGAATGATCCAAGCCAGAAAGAAAAATCCAGAAGTCTTGAAAAACCAAAATGTGCCAGAAGACAAAGCAAAAATGTGCAATAGTTGTGCACGAGATTTCATTGCACCAGTGAATCTGCAGCAAGGAATGAGCTGGAAGGAGCTGGCTGTAGGCTTCCTCTGCTGGCCAGGAGCTGATCCAGCTTCTGCTGGGGCCAGAGAAGAAGTGTGACCCTGCAAACCCTCCCCATGGCAAAGTGCTGAACTGCCCCCTGAGCCAACCCACCTGGGGCTGTGCTGCAGCTGTGCCAGAGAGAGGAAAAAAACCCTATCACTTTTTGCATCTCCTCACATCTCCTGGGAAAGGGCAACCACACATGAAAACACCAGATTTTACCCAGCTGACTCTCTCACAGATCACCGAGCAGAGCAGGGCTGCTGCTTTTGCTGAAGCACCCACAATTTTTGCCTTTTTAAGGTAAAGCTGAGGCAGCACCACTCACTTGCAGCTGATGCCCCTTCTGGGGCTGCCCTGCAGCCTCCTCCCTCTCACCTGACTGGGGGACAAAAACGTGTGTGTGGCTGCTTCTCCCTGGATGGAAAATACGGGTCAGATCCAGATCTCTGCTGCTCAGGGAAACCCAAATCCTTCTCCTCCATGGCACCTCCTGGATGGCAGTCACACCCCTCAGCTCCCTCTGCCTCCAGCCTTGCTGGGAGGCCGTGGCTGCAGAGGGCAGGCAGGCAGATTGACCTGGATACCTATGGAAATTAAATGGGAATCTCTGGCTGGGGGGACTGCTGGCCAGGCTGCACTGCCCCTGGGATGCTCTTGCCTCGGTGGCCAGGAGGTGCAGATTGAAGACTTACCAGACTGAAGGTGATTCATGGCACCAGGTAGTTCCTGCTCCATCTTAATCAAATACTCATCATCAGCAACACTTCTGTGCACACAACACTTGGAGAGCTGCAGCAGGGTTGGTTTGGTTTTGTTTTTTTTTTGTTTTAACTCTCGCAGACTTCAGTGGGAAGAGTCAGAAGCATCCAAAACTGGAGGAGGTTCCAGAGGCACCAGTGCCACTTGCTGTCACAGGAGGAAGCAGTGGCTCTGGTGTGGAAAGCCCAACCTCTGAGCTGGGAGAAGCCCTCTCCTCCCCTGCACAGCCCCTGCTGCTCCTCAGCTTTCCAGAGCACGTGGGCAAACACCAAGCAAACACAACCACACTCCCCTTAGGAGCAGGAGACAAACCACCAGCAGCCTTTGACCATAGAGTAGTTTGCATCATTTATTTAAATACCTATATTTATGCATTTACAAATTTTCATAGCTCTGGTTGTAGCCTTTTTTTTTTTAAATTTTTTTTTTTTTTTTTTTTTTTTGTAGACAGTATTGCAGAGAAGGTAGCTTTTGTAAAATGAGGTCCATGTATAAAACTATGGAACAGACTGGAGAAAGGGGGAAAAAAAAAAGTTTCCTTTCACACTCTAGAATCAGAAACCAAAGGAAGTGACCGAATGGAGGGGGAGAGGGAGTGGAAGGGTTGGGACAGCCCAACCTCAGCCCAGTGGCTCTCTCACAAGCATTACATATGTCAGTGCTCAGCTACAGTCCTAATGGGGTAAAAGTCTTCTTTCAGTCGGTGCAACGCCTGTTTGCTAAAGCTGCAGCAGGCACAGAGGTCTCTAAGAAAAAAAAATCAAAAGGAAAGGATCTACACACTGAGAATGCAAAGCCTGGACAGCCTCAGGATACATTTTAAGTGCACAAAATGCCCATAGGAGACTGCACCAACTCACCAGTAGTGCATCCTCATCCCAAACTTCATTTTGCATAAAAAGTTCCCTTTAAGAAATCTTAGCGTTTAAAAAACCTGGTATCTGAGCTCTTCTAGCCTCAGCACTTTGAGGAATTCACTTGAAAAATACCTCCTGCTTTCCCCATTTGGAAGCTTCAAAGTAATGTTTTGCTTTAATTGATACCAATTCAACAGCTCATGGATTCCCAGTGTTATCTCTGGGAGGAAGAGGCAACAGATATGGCATTGCAAGTTATTTACACACATGGTACAAAAATGTCCAAGGGTATGAAAAATCACCAGGAACACAATTTTGCAGCAGCCTCATTTACACCTGTAATTTTATACCATTTATTACATTGTACTAACACACCAGATTCAAAGATGTGCACTCCCTTCAGGACATTCAGGAGTTACAAATGTATTGTGATTGCATAATTCATATTGCACAATTGTATAAAAACATAAATACTAGCTATTCTATTTTTCTTTTTTTAATACAAAATACATGTCACGTAGTCAAATATTCTCTTCAAGTGCAATTCAGGTGCTCTCTTTAGTCCTTCCAAGAAAAAAGGCAATTTTTTTTTTTGATAGTTTTGGCACAAAGTTTAACCTCCTTCCCGTGCCAACAGTTCTAATTACAATACGTATGCCCAGAACTTTATATAGTAGCAGTCATATACAGACAGTATAAAAACAGGTTATTTACAAAAGGAACCGAACGTACACGGAAGCAGCAGCCTCAGAGGTGGGATCTGGACCCTGGCTTAGCATCATTCCTGCTGTCAGGAGAGGGGGGTGAGGATCCCTTGGGATTCAGGCGGGTTGCTGCGGGTTCACATTGATGGGCGGGGGGTGTCCGAGGAGCCCGATGCGCTGTTTCTGCTTCCTCTGCTCCGTCATCTGGAAAAATTAAGAAGTTTGCTCATTAGGCCCAGAGGCTTCCCGTGCGTCAGCTGGCCCGGGGCTGCCTGTTGTGGTTCCTCTTGTGGTTCCTGTTGTGGTTGGACTCTGCTCTGCAACCCCCTCGCTACCAGCGCCCGCCCGGGACAGAGCAACCCGCAGCTCCTGTGCTGCTGGGGCACATCCATCACCTTCCCTGCTGCTCTGCAAGCAAGGAGAGCAGCTCCCAGAAACCTCCCCCCCCTCAGACATTCTTTGTCACCCATCCAAGGTGCGAGGCAGACCAGACGCAGAGGACGGAAAAAAAAAAAAAAAAAAAGGGGGCGAGCCCTGAAGTCAGGCTGGGAATACCCTTGTTGTCTGTGCTGGAGGAGACTCAAGAGCTCCCAAGCCAACATCCCTCCCCATCTGCCAGGAGCCAAGAGGCAGGGCAGGACAGGGGTTTAACCACCTCACTGCCAGGCAGCCCCATCTTGGCAGGGCTCCTCTGTCAGATAAAGAAACATTTCTCCTGCTGAGTGCCACCACTTCCTGAGATCACATCCTCGCTTTTTATCACTGATACTGGAAACAGCCACAATCCCACCCTCCCCTCTCTTTTTTTTTTTTTTTTTTTTTTTTTCCAAGCCTTGGGTGGTTTCAGACAGCTTGCATAAGCCAACAGGCCACGTCAGGAGCAGCTCGGGCGTGGGCAAGGTCTCCAGCAGCTGGATCCCTGCAGGACCTCCCCACCGCTGCCTCTGCGGATGCATTTTGGCTTCCGAGGAGCTGCCACGTGGGATGGCTTGCAGCAGCTGGATGAGGAGCATGCCAGGACAACACCTCACCCCTGGGCCACCCAGGGGAGCCCAGCACTGCTCCTCGGCCACCACCAAGAACCCCAAAGCCTCAGAGCAACGTGGTGTAAATGCACAACCAGGCCATCGTGTGGTCTCGCTGCTGCTGCTCCTGCCCTTGGGGTGGGCACCCCTCTAACACCTCCAAAAAAGCCCAGCAGTTAATTGTTTCCATTTTCAGGGATTTAATCACAGCATCATAGAATAATCTGGGTTGGAAGGGACCTCTAAAGCTCATCCAGTCCAACCTCCTTGGAGTAAGCAGGGACACCCTCACCCAGATCAGGGTGCTCAGAGCCTCCTCAAGCCTCACCTTGAACATCTCCAGGGATGAGGCCTCAACCACCACCTCCCTGGGCAACCTCTGCCAGTTTTCTACTTTTTCTTCATGGTAAATCCCAAATGTCAGCTGATATAACTGATTGTGTGCAGGAGAAGGCAGACAGCCCTGTTCACACATCTCATCCACTCGTCTTTGCCTGAGAGCTCCAGAGCCAGAGCCCACAGCCTTCCAACACGGAGCATCCCAGCACAGCCTGGAGACCAACCTCAGGTCTGGAGTTCACTGTGGGGAAAGGAATTGGGTCCCAAACAGGCACTTTTGGGCACCTCCAAAAGGCTCCTTCGCGTCCCACAGACCGCACAGCACTGCTTGCCCTGGGGCTGGCTGTAATTACAGCCCCTGAGCCCCTGGGGAAAGGCTGAAATTCAGACGTTCCTCTGGAAACCATAATTAAGCTCAAGTGAAGCCCAAGGGAGAAGAGCAGAACTGTCCCAGCACCTTGCCAGGAAGATGACCACAGCCTCCTGGGGACAGTCACACCTCCCAGGCCTCTGCACCACACTTCTGGAGGGCTCTTTGCACAAAGGGCTTCTCACAAAGGGTTTTCCCATTGCTCCCCAGTCTCAGAACCAGACGGGACTTTTGTTTTTTGACCATTCCTAAGACAGACCCCAAGTTGGAAATGCAAAGAGGCTCATTTGAAGAGCACCTGTTTACAGGTGATTAGATGCTCTGAGCAAGAGCCAGGACTGCATGCAGCCAGTAAGCTGCATTTAGAGCACGTGTGAAACAAAAATGGAAAGAAAAAAGAGACTGATGAGAAGAGACTCTAAGGTATTTTTCATGCTGTGTAGAAAAAGGGACAGTGCAGCAGGTGTACCTAGAACAGGTGCCTTTAAAAAAAAAAAAAAAAAAAAAAAAAAGGGAAGAGCAAAGCAACCAAATGCAAAACAGAGACAAATGTTACTGCAATACCAGTGCAGAACAGCACTAATCCTGCAAGAGGCACAATCCTCATCCAGAGGGCACAGGGTTGCAAGAGGGAGCATCTTTAATCTCTGCCACATCTACCCGGAGATGCCAAAGCTTTACAGCTGCAGCACCTGCACTCCTAAGCCAAAAGGCAATAAAAGCTCAGCAGGACATGTTGCAGGGGAGCTGTCAGCTGCTGCAATCGTGCTGGTGAGATTAAGCAACAAAACTGAGGGGCCTGAAGTTCACCTGAGTCAAGCTGGACTCTCTCTGCAGTGATGGCATGGAGCTGCACAGCCGCGTTCCAAAGGTTATGGGGGAGCTGGAGTTAACTCCTGGAGCAGGAGCAGGACACGTGCCAGGTGCACGAGCAGGACACATGCCACAAACACACACACACACACACACACACACACAGGGACACGCCAGCACACAGGGACAGCCAAGCCCAGCTCCAGCTGTGAGCCACGTTTGCAGTGACAGGGGTCAGGGGTCCTGGCTGGCATCTGGGGACAGTGCGGAGAGAGGAGGCACCGTCCATCAGAGGCACCTCACACTGCCTGACGTGGGAGGAGAGAGCTGGAAAGGGCTTCTGGGTGACTACATCTAATCCCCTGCTGCTGCAGACAATTATGTTGTAATCTTTTTGCACAGAATTAAAGTGATCAAGATTTTAATGGCTCTTGGAGCACTTCTCTGGGAGAGCGTCACGCTGGATTTCAGGCTCTAGCAATTACAGTCTCCAGAAACCTAATGAGCTTGAAAAGCAAATTAATGGGAGGTTTTCCTTTTATTTAATTACAAATAAATAAATACAAATAAAACTTCCCTGGGTAAGTTCCTTTTCCTGGAGACAGCTCCTGAGCACGAGGAGGGATATACTGGTTTTGTCACATAACTGGAGCATCCTGCAACTTAAGTAGGGCTCTCAATAACGGTACTTAGGGGAATTCCTAAGAGCTATCACAACACTAATGAAGCTGGTTTCCTCTGTTGCTTTTACAGTCAAATAGCTCTCTAAAAGCTAAATCCCTCATTCTTACATTCACAAAGAGTGAGAGGGGTTTTTAGCGCTCGGTCGGCCAAGAGCTGCGAGCTTCAGAAAGAAAAGCATTCTGCTCCAGAGCTGGCTGGAGCTGATGGAAAGACTCCTGGTGACTGCAGACCACTTTGAGTCAGACCCTTCAAGGAGAAGACGCAAGACACATGCTTCAAGATAATTGTTTCCAGGCAAAACAGCAAAACCACTACCCAGCAAGTATTAAAGTGCAGACAAAAGAGCAACTGCCTCCGATCCTCCATCCTCCAGACCAACTAGAGCAAGGGGCCCACGGCACTGCCTCTGAAAACTAATTACAGCCAAGAGCAGCAAGGTTTCTGCTGCCAATCCCGGGCTTTAATCCCTTCCTTGTGCTCCCTGGGGAGCGGGGCAGAAGGTCCCAGCCCCATCAGGAACACGGAGCCTGCTCGGAAGGCAGGGAGCCGGGCTCCCAGGCGGTGCTGCCTTCCAGAGACTCAGGTCTCCATGAAGAGAGATGGGTGAGGGAGAAAGCAGCCCAGGGTAGGGCTGAGATGGGGAGTTGGAATCTGATCAGTGCTGGGGAGAGCTGTGCCAGCTGCCTGGCAGCAGGAAAAGCACATCTGAACAGACAGCAAACCAAACCTGCTGGGCACTCCTGGGCCATCGACTGCCCTGGGATACCAGTGGCTGCAAGTCAGCAATTAACTTTATCCAGTGCCCCTATCTATACAAACTTCACTAATTGAACCATCTGGCCCAGGTTATTAGTTATTAATCCATACAGATAAGCAGCCAGTCAATTTGCCACCACAAACAGCTCCCACCAGGGCAGGCAACAGCCTTTTCTCTTTCACTCCCATGGGTACAGACAAGATGAAATAAAGCCCTGCTGCCTCTGCAGCTTTCACAGAGCCATGGCTGGGGTTGGGAACAACCCCCACCATCCCCTCAAGTGCCAGCCAAGCCAAAAGTCCTCACACAAGTCCTCAAACTCTTGCTGCACCAAAAAATCCCTCAGCAACCTGTTGCAGGATGTCAGATAGCAGTGATACCTGCTGGAACACACCACCTTCTGGGGGTACATCTGGCTGTGCTGCAGCCTGGAGCATGCAGCAGCCAGGAGGGACCTGCAGGAGGGACCTGCAGGAGGGACCTGCAGGAGGGACCTGCAGCAGCCAGGAGGGACCTGAGGCAGCCAGGAGGGACCTGAGGCAGCCAGGAGGGACCTGAGGCAGCCAGGAGGGACCTGAGGCAGCAGCAGCACCAGCCCAGGGGAGCAGTGCAGACCAACCACACAGGGACTTCTCTGGTTTCTCAGTGGGTTTTGAGGTCCCCACAGCAACACAGCACATCTGGCAGCAACATCACACCCTTTGGCTTGCAGGCTGGTGCTAAGGTCTGAGGATTACAACTCCTAACACCACCACTCAGACAAACACCCTGGCTCCCTGCACCAGCCATGACTGATTTAAGTTTATTTCCATTTGTTTTTTTTTTTTAAAAAAACAAACCCATAATTTTCTCCATTCTGGAGGTGACCACTTTGGACTATGCTGGCTCAGTTGGCACTGCAAGCCAGGGGGTTTTGGAAGGACATTTTGTTTGTTCAGTTCTTTCCTGAAGATTAACTACTTTAGAAAAGTTCTCCCTGGGGTTTGCAGAAGCCACAGAGCTGTAAAACACCACTTTGAACAAGCTGCCTGTGGGACCTTTGTCCTGCCCATACCTGTGTGTGGCCACACGCTCCCAGCCAGCTCTTCCTTACCTGGTCCTTAAGCTCTGACAGCTGGCCAGAGAGGTTGGTCACAAGCTTCATGGTGGACTCCAACTTCTCCTGCAGGTTCCTCAGCTCATTCTGCTCCCCTTCAGAGTCGCTGCTGACCAGAGACATGGCCCTCATCCGGGGGAACCAGTCCAGGTTTCTCTCCTGAGGATCACACACGAGTTCACAATTAGTGTTTGCCAGATGCAAACCTGCACCTGAGTGCCTGGGTGCAGGCAGACCTGGAATGCCAGGCAGGGACATTCCTCAGACACCTGAGCTCTGGAGTTATTTTCATTTGCATCTTACTGGAAAGTTTGCAAAGATGCCCACGAGAGGCAAGGACACAACTGCTGCTGAAAATTAATGGTTATCCTTGGCTCTTCCTCCCCAGAAACTCACTCTCCCCAACCATTTCCTCTTCAGACCCACTTCAGGATAACATCTGAACACTGGACATTAAACCAGGATGGCTTTCATGTCTGGATAAGCATATCCCAGTGCTAGAAATCTGCTGCCACCTTACAGCCTGTTCATTTGTGTTTACTGAAGACTTTTCAGCTGATAAAAGCAAACTGGTTTGCTTTTTTGGTCAAGCATTGTTTGCTTGTGCTCTCTGATGAAAGAAACCAAGTTCTACCTAATACCTTCAGAGGGGAAATACTTCCTTTTCAATGAAAAGGAAAAAAAAAATATTCCAACTCGTGTTCTGGACTGACCGGTTCAGGCTAAAATGTGTGAGAGATGAACTTAAAATGAATTGCTTGTAATGAAAGTTGTCACTCAGGCATACAAGTTCTCTAATATTCCACGTTTCAGTTGCAGGCAGGAACTGCAGTGGACACGCTCTGTATTATTGCTGTGTATGCAGAGGCTCACCCAGACTCTCACCTACACACCAGTGGCATTAGAAATAAAAGCAGGAAAGGAATAGAAAGCCACAAAAGAGGAGGAGGAGGGGTGCACAATGCATCTTTACACCTTAAATTTCAACACCAAGCTGGTTTCCTATCCAGTCTGGTTCTCCTCCTACACTGGAGCTTCTCTCTAAAATGGAAGTTACACTAATGCTGGCTGAGATAAGGATGAATGCTCTCTGCCAGGTGACACTGAAACAACTGTAATATTTTAAACAAACCTGATAAGAAAGTCATAGCCTAAGGGATGAACAATATCCCAATCCAAAGATCCATCAACATCACTAATTAACAGTGACCAACGTTGGCCCCACTTTGCAGGCTCTTCACTGGGTGCTCTCTCAAACCCACAGCTGGATTCTGGGGAACTGCAGAGCTCTCGTTGGCTTTTCCCCCTTCCCAGCTCAAATCTCTGACTCCAACCCCCTCTCCCCTCCTCCTTCCCTCATCCCAGGAGCATCCAGCCCTGCTTAGATCAGGCTTGTGCACCTCTACAGAGATTTGCAGTCTCGTCCTTTCTGCAATTCAGATGTGATGCCAAGATTTATCATCTTAAATTAGCTGCTTCTGATCTGCTTGCAGTTTGCTGTTGCTGAGCTGACAGGGCAGAAGGCAGGCCCCCTCCATGCACTGCACCACAGGATTCCCCCACATGATGCAAAACTGCCAGGAAGCCTTTTTTTTTTTTTTTTTTTTCCCTCCTGATCTCTGTTTATAGGGCAGATGGTTTCTGCTAATAAAGGAAAAAATATATGTACAAAAAAAAGATGCCTTCATCAAGACAAGTGCCAAAATATTTTGGACTTTAGGGAACGACAGTCCCACAGTTAAGATTTAATAGTAGGAACAGGCAACATTTCCCTGTGTTCTTCCAGGAGCAGTAAAATCCTTGGGGAAGACAAGGCAGGCTCATCACTCCTGCTCAGGTCCAGCACCTCCCCCTGAAAATATTTCCCCTCCCTAGCCAGGGAAAACAAACTAAAGCAAGGGCTCTTCCCCTCCCTGCTCTTTTCCAGACCAGAGGTTTCCAAGGACAAAGCAAATTAGATGAAAAAGCAATTTATATTCACAGGTTCACCTGGGCCCTCAGGTCCGTGTCCTGAGGTTTCTAGGCAGATGCAAGCACAGAGCCCTGAAGCTCCTGCCCATTCTTTATTTTTGGAAATGACCTTAAATCTCATCCAGTTCCAACCCTGATGCATGGGCAGGGACACCTCCCCCAGCCCAGGGGGCTCCAAGCCCCATCCAAGCTTCAACACTGCCAGGGATGGGGCAGCCACAGCTTCTGGGGGCAACCTGGGCCAGGGTCTCACCACCCTCAAATAAAGAATTTCTTCCTTATGCCCAACCTAAATCCCTCTCCAAGTTTTAAACCATTTTCCCCTGTCCTCTCACTACACACCCATGTCAAAAGCCCTACCCCAGACTTCTTGTAGGTCCCTTCAGATGTTAGAAGGTTGCTACAATGCTGATGATGGGCAACCTCAGGTGGTGGCATCAAACCAGCAACTGCTGCAGCACTGGCAGCTTCTGCAGGCTGGGCAGAAGTTTCATACTCTGGTTTTCTGAAAGCCCCAGCTCTTGAAACCTCTTAACTGTGGGAAATCTTGGCTTTCACTTGAAAAAAAAACAACCAAGTGCCTCCCTAGTTCTCGTGGCAATGGTGAAAGATTAAAACCATCAACATTCTATGGGAATTCTGCAAGATGAGAAAGGAGAGGGCTAATGGAAAGGAGAGAAGACTCCCAGCTCCCTGGCAGGTCTCTGAGCAGGGAGGACAGGGCTCAAGCTGGCAATACCCCTGCTGAGTCCTGACCCATCCTCAGAAGATGTAACAGAGGCCCCCAGAATTCTCTGTGCAGAGTCAGGCTTAGGGCAGGACCTGTCCCCATCACACTGCCTGGACCATGGGGCTGGAGCCAGCCTGTGCCCCCCTGGGGGTTTCATGTATTCTGTTGCCCAAAGTTCACCTGAAGTGTCCACCTGCCAGCCAGCAAGAAGTAACAGGATTTCCACACAAGCAGCCTGGGCAAACACCCTGCAGATGTGCAGGGCAGACTGCAGGGATGCAGATAACAGCCACCAGTGAGCTCACTGAGACACAGCTCTTCCTCTTCCTCCTCTGTGTGCCCACCATCCCACACCCATCCCTCTGGAGACCTTCAGACTGTTCCTACAACCTCCACCAGGAGCAGGAGGCTGAGGAGCTGGGGGTGCCCATCCTGCTCAAGTGCAGACTTCTGCCCCAACACCCTGGCTGTGCTGGGGGGGTTAAATAAGTAGGTAATAAATAAAATAGGTAATGATGTCTCAAGGTGAGGTGGTGAAAAGGGAACTAAGCAGGGATGCAAAAAGGTCAGTCAGTGCCTCCCTCTTTTGAGGGCAGGAGAAAAGATTCACATCTCCACGATCTAATTTCTGCCGAGCTTCAGCTGACACCGGGGTCCCTGCAAAGATGCAACCTCACATCTTGCACTGGGGGGTTTGGACAGATTTCCAGAGGCAGGGAGCCACCTGGGAAGGGGCGGGCAGGCTCCCCCGTGCTCCCTGTCCCCATCCCTGCTGCTGGCACCCCCCGTACCGATGCCCTTCTCCACCGCTCCCGGTGTGCGGGCAGCTCCCTCTTCCCGGCACCGCTTCCCCTGCCCTCGGCAGCCGGGCTGAGCGAAGCCGCTGACGGAAGCGGGGCTAACCACAAGGGCTGGCTTTCGGGTTAGCTCTTTTCTAGGTAAAGTTGGAAAAGTCCCTCCCGGTAACCAGCAGCATCATTAAATCTCAGACACGGGGGCGATGCTGACCCTCCGCCATTGGAAAGTTGAAAAAAAAGAAGAAAAAAAAAAAAAAGAGGAAGCGGCGCTGCGTGATGCAGATGCGATTCATTCTGAGAAGCGCCTGCTCCCTCCCTCCCTGCTTCTGCCAAAGGGTTTATTCTAAGAAAGGTTTCTGAGGCAACCTCCAGGCCAGCCCTGCCAAGAGCTGCATTAGCTCTGCTCCTCCTGACGGCCGGACCGGCGCTGGCCCGAACCTCCGGCACCGCCACCCGCCCCGAGGAAGTCGCCGACTCCGCTGCCGGGGCTGCTTTTACTCAGCTACTGCTGTGCCTGATATTTATGGGGTGCTGAAGGGCGAATAATTCAGTGCTCGTCAAAATAAATCCCTCTACCTGCCCTGGGAAGGCTGCCCGGCAGCAGGGCAAGGCGGCGGCAGCAAACTGCAGTTTCTGTCATGAGCTGTTAAAAATCATACCCGGACAGCTAATAAACACCTTTGTGAACAGCTCTGGAAAAGAATTTTTTTGTTGTTTGCTTGTAGCGAGATGAAAATCCTTATGGCTCTTTCCTGTGCTTCCTGGAGAAAGCCCCATATCAGTCTGGTCCTCTCCTCCTGATCCCACACCAAGCCCCACTCCTCCCCTCTCTGCAAAAAACCAGCACTCGACCCTGTGCCCCTTCCCCATGAAAAGCAGTTTCAAAGCCTCATATCCACCATGTCTTTGAACGGGATGCTGATGGTAGAAAGCCAGTGGTATTTTTTTTAATTTCCTTTCCACTGTTGCCATGAATCCCTCAGTGGCTTTTTGCACCGGTGCAGAGCAAGTGACCTGGAAGTTACAGAAACCATTTCTAAAGGTGGAAGACGACCACATCCCTGTAGGAAACGATCTCCCTGTACACCCCCGTGACAGCTCTGCTGTGGCTGACTCACTCCAGCTGTGGTTACCCCACCAAGCATCCCCCAGCTTGGTGCCACTGACTGGAACCCCTCCAGGTCACCCCTTTCCTCCTGCAGGAAGGACACTGCCACCTCTCTGCAGCAACCTGCTTCTGGCTGCTGGGATCTGCATCTGAAGCAGGACACCTTACCCCACCATCAGGTGGGCAGGACAGGACAATTAAGTGTGCAGAGGCTGCACGAGCAGCTGCTGGTGGCCATGGCTGCAGTCACCCAACCTCCTCTTGCACAATGCACCCGCTGTGGGCTGAGTGGCCCCTGGAGCACCCTGGGCATGGGGTCACAGGCTCTGGCACCGAGGAGGTGGCAGCAGTGACTCAGGGGACGGCCACCATGCCGCAGCCCAGGGCCACCTCCTGGGCGCACGCAGCCCCACGGGGCTTTTTTGTCCCAGCCAGCATTGCAGACTGAGTGGTTTCATGTCACCCCTGATGGTTTCCAGCTGGAAACCTTCCCCCCTTGCTGCTGGAGCCAGCAAGGACACAGTGCCCACCCTGCAAGCTGCACTGGGATGCTCCTGCATCCCAAGATGTTATCCAAACAAACCATGGCAGGGAACTGGGCCAAGCTTTGGCCTCTCTCTTCCCCTACCCAGGCACTTTCTGCCTCACACTCAGCAAAGTGAAACTGGGCAGCAGGGATGCCAACCCTGTGGTCCCAGCAGGGACAGCTGCCCAGGTGGTCTGCCAGGGAAAAGACAAGAACTGGGCCACAAGAATGCCAGGAACAGGAGGTTACTGCTTTGCACACCTCCAGAGCACCCCCAGGCTGGGTGGGGAGGAGGAGGCTGACCAGCCATTGCTCCTTGGGCAGCTTGGCTTTGTACTTTTGTACTTCCACACTGATTTCAAGGGTGGAACAAGTTGCTTTGCTATCTAAATGCAAAGCTGGGACCCATGCCTATGACACAGTGTTTCCAGCAGCCTGCTGCCAAACACACCTCTTGGCTCTTCCATTCCTCTGCTGTTATTTATTGTTTAATCCTGTAATTACATTGGCTAACTCTGGTATGGTATCTCAAGATGCAGCTTGCTGGGAAGGTATCACCAAAGGAAGCAGTCTCTCTCAGCTCCAGTTTGGATGCTGACCTCCTCAGCCCTCCTTTTCCCAGCTTGTACCCAGTGCCACTGCAACCAGGAACCCCCAGACCCCTCATTTCTTCACCTATAACCAAGCAACTGCCTACAAGTTATTTGCAGGGGCTGCTCTCTTCTGCATCTGCAGCCAGCTTGGTGTTGATCTGACAAGACTTTTCTATCCAATTTTGCCCCACAGTACAGTATTGCCAAGCACAAATGACACACCAATGTCACCAACTCAGTGCCTGATGCTCTCTCAGTGGCACTTCAGCTCCCTACACACCTTTCATCAGTGATGGAATCCCTAAATCCCTTTTGGAATGCCTCAGGTCTGCAGCAGCATTGCCTGCCACTTGCCACCCCTGCAGGTGCTGCAGTCCAGACCCAGCCTTGGCCATCTCCAACCAGGTTATAGCCAGGTTTTATTGGATCTAAGGCCTGGGGACAGGGTCAGCCTTGGAGGCCACCATCAGGTGAGCCTGGAGCAGGCTGTGAATCACTCAGCCCCAAGTTCCAGAGGTCAGTGACAGCCCTGGCTGGGTGCTGAACACCTAAGGAAAGGTTTCCAGTTGAACTTGCACTTCAGGAGGAATGTGATGGTAAAAGGTGACACTGATGAAGCCTTGCCTCTGCTTACCAGGAGGCTACGTCTTGGCAGAAGCTGCAGGCTACACTGGACACCCAGTAAAGAAGATAATTTGCAATTGTGGTACAGCACATAGCTCAAGCCCAAAAGACAAAAAGCCCAGTGGTGCATTTAAACCTCCAGTTTTGCACAAAGAGGTCAGCTAGAGCATGGAACGAAGTCTTTAAGCTCTCCTTTCCATTCCAAATTCCTTCAAGGACTTCTGCACCATCTCTCCTGTTTATAAATGGTTCGTTTTCAGATGACAACACTACCCAGTTGCAGATTCAGGACATGGCACTCTGCATCTGGACAGGGGAGCTTGGGCAATGCCCTACACCTCTACCTCACTTTTGTAATAAAAGCTCAATGATACTCACCCTGCTTGGGGCAACCCTAGATGAAAAATCTGTGGAAGCTGCAAGAGCTGGTTAGGAAGCTCCGTGCTAAAAACCTTTCCAAATGAGCCTTTATTTTTTGATATGCACACCTGTGTGCCTAAAAATCCCTCCCAGCTGCGTGGCTCTTGCCCATCCTGCCCAAATGCTGATGTGAAGGTGTCTGCAACCCCCCAGGTGAGGGTATGCAAGGCCTGGGCATGCAAATCTTTGTCTCTGCAAGTGACAGCACACTGCAGCTGCATGCACAGCAGCTTCTGAATGCAAAGAAAGCCAAGGTGTGCACGTGGTTTTCTCTGTCTCAAGCTTCAGAGCAAGAGGTTTTTGCATATTCTGGATGCCTGCAGACAGCTGCTTGCAGCAGGCCTTTGCCAAGGCTCTGGTGACAGCTGTGCTGCTGCTGAGGCTGCCCCAGGAACTGCAGGCAAATGCAGCAAAAACTGCAGGAGAAATTCTCAAGACAGGACAGGCAGATAAGGCACTTACATGAACTAATCTGGAGGGAGTTGCACGGAGTTCACATTAGTCACTTGGGTGGGGATGTCAGTGTCTGGCCAACACGATAAGTGGATCCCCCCCCACCTCCTACACCCTTGGGATTATTCAGACATCACCTGATCTTCCCTGGTGACTACAAAGCCACCCAGCAGCTGAACCATGTGCCTTTGTTCCTGGGAAACAGGGAGGCACTGGGCTCCCCAGCACCATTAGCATTCTGTCCACAGAAACACTTCTCAAAAAGCATTGATCCATCCCCAAGCCTCCCTTATCTGAAGTGCACATCTGCAGTGATGTAGCCACACACACCTACAGCAGCCAGGTCCATCAGGAGGGATGCAGAAACACCAGGAATTAAATTAAAGGCCAGCTCTGTGGCCACCAGAGGTTTCCTCAAATCCTACAGCCCTGCCCGTGTTAAGGAACAGACCTCAGGAGGTGGCTCCAGAAAGCAGTTTGAAGGGAGCTGCTCCATGCCAAGCCTCTGTTTGCCATCTCCTGGCATCCACGAGGTTCTCAGCCTCCCCAGGACAGCTACAGACTGCAGGACAGGGGCTGATTGACTGCACCAGCTCCTACATCCCACACAGCCAGCAAGCCCATCTACCCCTTTGTAGGGATTTGCAAGCCCATCAGCCCCCTTGCATCTGTCCCCATCTCCCAGCAGAGATTTAACTGCCCCAAGCTTTGCATCCTCTGTCACAGCAGGACCAGGCTCACCTTGCTGATGGAAGTGAATAATTCTCCCTGCTCACAGGGGCACAAACTGGCCAGGACTTCCAGACCTCCTGGCTAAAACTCAACATGAGCACAGGGCTCCAAACACAGGGAACTCCAACAAAAATCTCCCGAGATCCCAAGCACCAACAGAGCCATATTTGTGTCAGAAAAATTGTTATGGGAGGTATAGGAACAAGCCAGTACAGTAGTTAGATTTTATTTTGTCAGATGACTGCTTTTTTTTAAAATTGGATCAGACTTTCCCCATTCAAAATACAACAAACCTTAAGCTCCTGTTCCCAAGTTTAACTGTTGACTTCCTTCTTTATGCTGCCTTTTAACTTTAATGAGCTTCTCTCCCTGAAGTATAAAATTCACTACAGAACTGTAGTTAATCATTGATTTTTAAGGCTACAATCTCTTTCTATGCTAGGTCAGATTCCTATAGGCTACAAGATGAATTCTCTGGGCAGGATTCAGCTCTACCATCTCTGGTACAGTGGGTAGCCTCAAAATTGCCTTTCTACACGTTATTTTTAGACAAAAAAAAAAAAACCATCAAAATTCAAGATTGCTCTTAAAGCTTCTGAATATTCACCAACCAGCATAAGTTAAATTGTCCAGGCTTCTTTTGATACCACAGTGCTTAAAATATCTTTAAAGAACTCCACAAGCAGCACTGGATGCAACTGATGGTGAATACAATTTTTGTGTCCTAAATTTGGGTTGGATTTTTTTTTTTTTTTTTTGCTTTGTTTTTGTGGGGGTTTTTTTGTTGCTGTTGTTGTTTATGCTTTTTTTGATGTTCTGTGGTGTTAGAACAACCCATACATACCAAATGGCAGAGAAATTTTTAATTTTTTTTTAAAGTAGTGTCAAAAGGCAGAAATCCAGGAGTTTTCTGCAGATATTCTGCTGGGACTCGGAGGAAAGGTGAGGCATATTTGAGGTGTGTTCTGTCATCACAGTATGACTGGGAGCACATCATGCTCCCTACCCTCAACTAGAAGTTGCAGCTCAACAATGGCACCACCTAACAGCCCATGGAAAAGACATGCCCCAACTTTGTCATTATCAAAGATGTTACAGTGCCACCTTCAGTCTGGAAATGTGGGGAGAAAATCCCTTTTCAATCTCACCACCACATGAGGAGGTTTTCCAGGAGTCTGGATGCTATGAACCCATCAGGAACCCACAGGTTCCCATTCACCCTCTGGACAAACACCTCCAATCTCAGTCTGTGAGAATCAATCTCAGCCTTTGGAAACACTGATGTGGTTCCAAGATTTCCTCTTTTGCCTGTCCTGGATTCAGGGGACAAAGGCAGAAGGCTTCAGTGGCAGATGAACCACACCCTGAGTTACTCCTAGATAAGCCTTGGGTAGAAAAAAGGATTTCAGGCTCTCACAGAAATATTTAAAACAGGCCTGGTAAAGAGTGATGTTCATCATGGTTTATACTCTAGGCTAGAAAAGAATGATTTTAGTGCTGAGGAACAATGGATAGAAACTGGATAGTTTCAGAGGAAGCTTTTCCAGAGGAGTCCTAAGGAATATCAGCTGGGAGATGCTGCCCAGAGCTACGGTGTCAGAGCAGCTCTGGTCCTGCCTCTGCTGGCTCGTGGCAGCACTGATGTGCAAAGCAAATTTACTTCCTATTCCACAGCTCCCACCAGTGAGACCTGCTGCTAATTCTCAGTCTAAAACTGGCTCATGAAATGCTGAGAAACACCAGCTACAAGGCACATTTTGAAACCTCCCAGCTAGAGAATATACAAAGTCACCTCTGCGTGAAAGACTTGGTCTGAGCATTATTTATCCATATTCTTGCTCAGCCCTTGCTGACACTTCTGGGGATGGGAATTCTGAGAAAAGTTCTCCAGTTTTTGTGTTTCTTGCAAGCATATTCAGTAACTGGTTTTCAGTTCTTACCTATTTTCAACTGCTAATCTAAAATAAGAATTTGTAAACCAATTGTTTGTTGATTGGAACTTTTTCTAAAAAAAAACCAAAACAACCCAAACAAACAAACCCTAGTTTTAACACAACACAAAGTTGTCTTTTACAAACAGAAACATTTTATAAAGCACAGTGCTTCCCCCCGAAAAGTAATGAGTGCTGCAGTGGGATAACCAAAGGGAGCAACATAAATCAGACTAGAAAGCAGCAGGGATGGACTTCCTTATCTCACTGTGCTAATCCTCTATCACCTGACTGCTCACAAGATTTCTTTAAGCCCTCGTTACTGAGGCAGAAATCCAGAACGAGGACACACACTCTAGTGACCCCAAAATAACACGTTTAACCCCTAAGAGCTCTTGGTGGGGTTCAGATGCTGACAGGACCACAACAAAATTGCCCTCTCAAAGGGAGGTTGTGCCCCAGCAGCCAGAAAGCTGGAGACATGGAATAAAAGTGTTCTGCTGTTTATCTGTCTGCAGGCAACTAAGGAAATAACTAATTGAAATGTTATAAATCAGAAATAGCTTCTGCTAACCAGCCAGAAGACACACAAATTAGTAATTGGGGTTTAGGATCTAATTCCAGGAACTCAACCTGCAGCTTGGCAGAGATAAGGCTTTTAATTCTCTCATTAAAAGGCCTCACAATTGAGCAGATACTAATTTTAATGTTTTACAATAATAATAAGCTAAAATCATATAACAATAAATCCTACAAGTCAGTCTCAGACACTTACACCAGGACAGGTTGTGACCTGTTTGTTGCACCTTTCATCAGATTGAAAATACTCTGCCTCAACCATCAGCTTTCAAAGCAGAACAGCTTCTCTGCACCCCATTTCAAGCCACAGAGGCTACCTGGCTGGCACTGCTCCTTGCCACTGCCTTTGGCACACACCAGGAGTGTGGCAGAAGCTGGGAAGCTGCAGGGAGATGGCCCCAAATCCCTGGGTGGCTGCAGTGCAGCTCCCATGGGTGTCCCTGCCTGCACCATCCCCTTGCAGCACCCTGCAATCTGCTGCCAGCAACTCTCCTTTTATCAGGCTCTCTTGCCAAGTACATCCTAAGTGTATTATCTAGAAAGATGCTTCTAAAGGGAAAGGTATTTAGTATAGAAAAAAAAAAAAAAAAGAAAAAATAAAAAGTCTTGCTCCAAGTTCGTACTTAAAAAATCAGTAAAATTCAGACTCATGTATTTACCAGATTTGCCAGCAGATTGGCCTCATCTAGAAAAAAGAAAAACAGCTCCCAACTCACCTTGATCATTTCTGCCACGTAACTCTCTGGTCCTGTATATTCAGTGGAATCTTTCACTTTCACTAACACAATAAAGCACAAATAATGCCACATATTGTGCTCTTCTTTAATGTGCTCCTCAAAGGTGACTGTCTTGTTGTCAAACTTATCTCTTTCCAGACCTGCAAGAGTGACACATACACGAGCCTTAGTATTTATGAACTGGTACAAAGAAAATCAGCTAGAACCACAGAAGTTGTTTCTAGGGCCTGCTGCTCTTCTTCCCAGTCCCAATCCTTCCTAAATAAACCCTGAGGACCAGGGATAAACCCAGCAGCCCCATTCCCACGGCAAACTTCCCTGGGCACTGCTCAACACTACACCCTTGGAAAACACAGCTCTTTAGAAACCCTCTCCCATTCCATGAGGGAAGTATTCCTGGAAGCACAAGAGAAACAGAAACTCAGGATTTCAGGAAAAAGTGGAATGCTGAGCACACATTCCCCACCCCTTCCTGCTGCCAGGCTCCTGCGTGTGTGGTACCCAAAACACCAGGCAGGGACAGGCAGTAACTCAGGGCTCCTGTGCCCTGCTTGCCTGCAGCTCCCTCTCACTTGGACAAAGCAGCCCCTTATTCTGAAGGGTCTTTCCACACTCACCACAAATAAAACAAGTTGTTTTTAAAATTTCTTCTTTCTTCTGCTTTTCGCTCCTTAAATCAGCAAAAGTGTCAATGATCACACCAAAAATCAGGTTAAGGACAATGATGATGACCATGAAGAAGAAGAGCAGATCATATATCACACGAGCAGCAAAGAGAGGCTCCTGCAAGACATATTTTAGTCATTAACAACACAGAGAAGACACAAAGCTACCCCTTAGCCCTTGCTCTTAGCTCAGCAGCAGAGGATGCTGCCCCACAGCCCCTCCCTTTAGAGCCTCCATTGCTGATGCTCCCCAACCATAATGTACAAATCAAAACATCAAGTGAAACTGAAACACCAGATGACTGAAGGAAAAGCCCCATTAGTCAGGTACCAGTATGAGATCTCTACAGAGCTGCTCTTTCTGCTTGCTGTCCCTCTCCTTACACACACTGAAATTTGTTCTCTCCTGACCCCCACCCTGCAAGCCCATCCAAATCACCTCCTTGTAATTAATCTGCTTGTATATCAATATAGTTTCAGGTGTTGACCATAAAGTCTTTTCCTGGAATTTAATAATAGTCCTTTCCTTGCTGCTAGCAGCCATCTGTGGGGACATTAAAGTTGGACTTGCCAATACCTCTGTTTCATATTTCTTGCAGATCTGAATACCCAAACACCTAAATCCCATTTTCAAAAGCCCCCTGCCAGTAGGGTGCCCAACTTTTATTAAGAATGATGTAACTTTTTAACCACTGTAAGCTGCAAATAAGGCCAAGTATTTGAAAACTCTTTGAAACTGCAGATAATAAAGAAGAGCATTCACTCTGACAAAGACTGCTCCTTTGTCCCCCAGTGTGGTTTTGGGGCATGACCAGAGGACAGCTTGAGACTCAGATGGACACAAAGAGACAATAAATAAAAAAATGGAGCTCCATGGTCAGCTTTGGGCATTATGAAAAATTCCTGCTGCTCTGAGAGGCCCTGGCTCTGACAGTGTCTCCAAACAGCATCCTGCCTTCCCACAGTCCCTTCTCCAGCCCAGCCTGCTCCCTGCTGTCTCATCCACACCTTTTTTACACATCTTACCTTTCCCTAGGGATGCTGCCCACAGAAACACTCGCATCACATCTCCATTCTGCTACCTCATCTCTCACCCTTCACTGGCTCGGATTCACTGCTTCAAATCTTGAACCCCCAAAGCCCAGACTGCTGGCTACACCATGTGTGTTCCTTTGGGCTCCAACCTGGGCAGCCCTCAAGCTAAAAAAGGCTTAAGAAAAGGATGGGTAGGAGGCTGTTTGAACTGGCTGCTGTGCAATCTGATGTTCCATATCACCCAGAGGGAAATTCTGGTCCCTTCTGGTCATGATGTGTGCTACAGCTGCTGAAGGGGAGCGTATACACATTTTCCCCAGCAGAACCAGATCCCCTACATGGTTATCACCCTTCCACCCCCATCCAGTGATAATTTACCTCTTTGGATGGTTTCCTGAGCACATCACCTACTCCACCCCCACTCCTCAGCCCGTGACTCAGTACAGTAACAATGCACATCAGCAGCGTCTCGCACGTATGCTCCTTGTTCTCTTCCTCCATTTCTTCAGCAATCACTTCTGTTCACACAAAGCAAGCAAAGACACGTTTCAAGGGCAAGAAGACCAGTTTTAAACCATTCTCCTCATCCTTCACTGCTTATGCAAAAACCTGCCAGGTCTCCAGCCAGGGCTGCAGCCCCTGTTAGCTCTCCCTCAGAGAGCTGCCCATGGGAGCAAGGCTCTGCTGGGGCTCCAGCCTGCCCTTCTCTCCCCAGCACTTTTTCTTTTGTGCTTGAACTGCTGTCTTTGACTTGGTTAAGTCTCTCTTTTTCCATTTCTGTCAGCATGCACAGCTCAGATCACCAGCTGCCTGTTTATACAGCATCCTAGCTTTTTGACAGCTCAGAGGACAAAGTGTTGCCTCGTACACTCTCCCTTGGTGCCTGACAGATTGCACAGCCTTTGGGCTGCACTCAAAATGGCAACTTCAGCTTGGAGTGTTCAAATGGCTAAAATACCACTGCTCAGGGAAACAGCATGTCTCTGGAAAAGTAACACGCTTCTTTTGACCCTCTCTGCCTTTGGCTGAAGCCTCCAACTTCCCTGCTTCAGTTGCAGAACTGCTGGAATTAATGACCTGATCTCAGCTACTCTCCTTGTCCCCATTAAAAATGTCCAGGAGAAGACCCCCACCTTCCTCTGGACACCTCAAAAAGGCCCCACAGAATCCAGAACTACCCAAAACCCAAGGTGGCAGAGCAATGGCCAAAGGTTTGGGCATCACTGATATCCCTGGCTTCATAGGACCCTGGTATCAGGTTCGTTATGATATAAAAATATCTCTGGAGTTTTCCTTTCTGCAGCCAGGGTATATAAGAGGCAGCACACTGCTACCAGAGCTTAATAAAGCAGCTGTTCTTGGATCCATGTTGGATCTTAGTTTATTAGAGAGGACACTTGAGCAAAACAGAGCCATCTCCTCTTGAGAGCAGGGGCTCGTGGCCACTATTGACCTTTGAAACATTGGCCCATGGAAGAGTTCCACTTTGCAGAGAAATAGCTGTGTTCTCTCTGCTTCCCAGAACCATAAATCTCCCAGAAGCAAATTACATTTTCTAGAAAATAAACCCAAAATATTTCAATACCCGATCCAAGGCTGGTGATTATGTTACAAGTAATATCTTGCATCCACTTTTTTGATCTAAAACCCCCCCAAAACTACCCTTGTCTCCTTAATCCATTGAGTACTTCCTGCTGTGATATTAAACCCTGCTTCCTTAGTTAGCTAGATAGAATAATGCTAACAATAAATTATGTTCTGCTCCATATTTCACAGGGCATTATCCTCTGAGATCACATTTAATAGCCTAACGTTTTAAAATAATAAACTTTCAAGAAGGTAACTGCATCGCTTCCTTCTCAAATTGATAAGGCAGAAAATTAAAGAATATTAACAGTGTTTCATCCAAGTATGGTTTAGTTTCTCTAGTTTAATCACTCCATGTAACAAATGCAATCTACACTGCTAGCCTTAATAAATGCTTTTCAAGTGAGATACTCTAACTCTGAGCTTTGTTTTCCAACCTACTGTGTAGGAATAAGTTAAAATATATATATTTTTTTAAATTTAAGGTGCTTAACTAGAAAATGGGGTGTGTGTTATGACCTGAAGTGCAGATACTCACGGTCTGAAGGAATGATTGAAGAGCAGTTTTCACTGCTGCCTGCTTTGCATACATCTGAATAAAGGAACTCTCCAGTCATGGTCTCACCTGGTTCTGTGCGATCTGAAAACAGAAAGCAGTGAAATCAAATGGATAGCTGAACATTTTCTGTGTCTTGCAAGATTACTTCTCAGCTATTAAGGCACCCCATCATATTCAGAGTGCAATTACCAGGCAGATTTAGGGCAGTGCATTACCCCAGAGTTCGGCAGGGCACGGTGCTTTCTGATTTACACATTCAATTATTTTAAATTCGAGCACAAAATCCTTCTTATTTCTATGAACCGAAGACCAAAGTTGGGCATTTATTTTGCATCAGCTCCAGTGTTCAGAGAGTAATTGAAAATGTTCCACAAAGCCTGTGCTCTAGTGCACGGTGAATTTTCAAGGTGCCTTGAAATCCCCCCTCTCAGGGCCTGCAAGTATCAAAACAAACCCACTGCCACCAAGTGTCTGTGGCATTTCACAGGGAAATGTGGAATAACTGGGTCAGTGAGATTTGGGTCTCTCACAGTAAAATTAGAAAAAGTAGTGGGAATGTCAGAGAGTACTTGTCTGAATGGCTCAAGTGTCGAAGAAAAAAAACAAAGGCAGAACAAGACAGAAAACAAACCTCTCCTCTAACAAATTTAAATTCTGTGCTTTCCACCCACCGAGCTGGTTGCTTGATGCTGCAGGGTAGAGAAGCCCCCCAGATTTTAAGTTAGAATAAGCAGTCTGAGGTCAGCAGAGAGATACCTGCTACGGGGTTTAAACTGTACCAAGATCTGAGGGAGGTTGATACAGTCCCTAAAAACTATGAGCAAATCAGAATAAGAGAGAGAAACCTCTACTTTCCAGCAGCATCTCTTTGATGCCCTTCACTTACCCTCAGTCTGTTATTTCAGATAAAATCCTAATTTTTGTTATGCTGAAACTAACCCCCCCCCCCAGGAAGAGCCAATAGAAGCACTCAGGATCTGGCAGAGCAAGGCAGAACTGAATCCACCCAGTGCAGAGCTCCTCCACCATGGCCCACCTAAAGTCTGCTTGTCATTAAACTGGGGGAGGGAGTAGGTGGAGCTGAATTAGATAATCTCAACTCTTTTAGCAAACAGCAAGGGGAGAAATCTCAACCATGTGCAGAAAAGCCTCAGCGCTATCACCGGGGGTTCCTCCTCCCCATCCCTCTTGATGCTGCAGCAGATTGTGGCATCTTGTAAAAACACTGGGGGATCCGTTTGCCCCTCTCAGTTTGGTTGTTTTTTTTTTTGTAAATTTCATTTTAAATTGAAATGGTGTCCTTTGCAAAGCAAGAAACTGTCCAACTGGTGAGGTCTTGCAAAAGGATGAAGCCCTCAGCATGCCCCGGGGGGGAACAAGAGCCCATTCGTTTCATCAGCATCAAAATAAGTGGCCGGTACCAACCTGGCAACAAGGTCTCGTTAGGGAGCTTGTCCACTTCCAGGATAAAGTCATCTTTGAAGAAGAGGTAGCCCACGATGGAGAACAGGTAGACCAGGATGAGGGCCAGCACAGCAGTCAGGATGATGGACCTCCCGTTCCGAGTGACGCTCTTGATGACGTTCAGCAGGGTCTCCTCTCTGTACACCAAGTCAAAGAGCTGGGGCACAACAAACAGAACCAGAGATGTTTCTCCCACCTGCTGCCAACACCACCGTGGGCACCCTACATCTTGGCATAGCATTAGGGAGAAATTTTAGACAGTAGGAAGAAATTCTTTGGTGTGAGGGTGCTGAGCCCCTCAGGTTGCCCCCAGAAGCTGTGGCTGCCCCATCCCTGGCAGTGCTGAAGGTTGGATGGGGCTTGGAGCACCCTGGGCTGGGGGAGGGGTCCCTGACCATGGCAGGGGAGTGGGACTGAATGAGCTTTAAGGTCCCTTCCAACCCAAACCAGTCTGGGATTCTGTGATATTGTGGAACAGCACATTAACAGAACCAACCTGAGGTTTTAAAGAGCATTTAAAGTATGTTTGGGTTTGGTTTTCCTTTTTATAGTTATCAGAACTTTAACACACTAGCAAAGACAAATACAGCAGAGGGAGATGGGGTCCTCCTCAGCACCATGTCCTGGGCCATGCACTTGGGAAGGTAAAGAAGGGAGGCAGCTGTATGTACCCTGCTCTTCATCTGTGCTTGCAGGGCTGGGCAGCAGTTTGGGGGTAAAGCCCCCCCCAGGGTGAGGGTCAGGGCTCCTTCTGAAGTGCTAGATGCACAGTGTGTGCTTTGAACATGAAGCTGCTAACACAAACTATTGAATCTTTTTAATAGTATCATCTGCCCCATCACAATCTCAAATTCATTTCGAAATGCAATTGGCTGCTTCCTTTAAGTCTCAGTTTGAGTGTATAATTAAATAAGCAATATTTCGTCTCCAATTCTTAAAAAAAATCTCTTTATGGATGCACTCCCCTCATTTTTCACTCCCCTGGGCCTATGATAATTCTCCAGCACAACCCAGGCAGGTTGCTGCCTATCCTGGTAAGCAAGGAGAGATCAGGTATTTGATAAATTAGAGCTACATGGATACAGAAAATAACCAATTCCATTACCAGAGGATGTAAGCATCAAACAAAAGGCCAAAAATAGAGTGCTCTGAATGGGATTTAAGGTTTGCTTTGAGTGTGACACATTTTCTCCACCAACACTAGGATCTACTCCTCCAGTGCTTATTCCTTTAAGTCTTGTGCTGTGCACCCCAAACAGAAAAAAACCACATATGCCAGGGATCTGTCAGTGGTGTGAGGTTTGGGGTCTGGCTGGAGCTGAGGAGACATCCCAGAGCTATGCAGCTGCCCAAAAAGCAAGGCCACTGTGTTATAGTGATCCATAACAACAGAGCAAAACCACCTTGAAATCTGTGTGCCTCTTACTCAGAGAGCAAGGGGGCTCCAAAAGTGCCTACGGTTCAGCTAGGCATTTTATGGCTAGATTTTTCAATTATTTTTATTTTCACCCATTGTGTAAGAGCTTGTAGGACTTTAGGAAGCCTTTAACTTTCACCAAGTATTGGTGTTACTTGAAGTAATGACATTCTAAATTATTTTATTATCTTGGAAGTCAGAAGCAGGGCCACGAGCTGGAAAACCTGCACCTTAAAAGTCAAGAGGAGTCAAAACACAGAGAGCAATGGTAAAAACCTTTGCTGCAGCTGCATACACATTACTGTAATGAGCAATTTTAACTAAATTTGACTTTGGACCCACTCAGTTCTCAAAGGAGTGCCTGTACAACAGCTTCCCAGTGGCTAAACAGAAAGCAAGTGGCATATGACACATCCAGATATGCTCGAGCTGGGACTTCACAAACACACAAAGAGAAAACCATTCTGAGGACAAAGTGAACACCTACCAAGAGGCTGTAAAAGAATTCATGTACAAAGAGCCCCAGAGCACAAATCAGAAGGTACAGCAGGTGATAAAGAAACTCCACATCCATGATCATCGCCTTGTATCCTCTCGTGAAGGTTCCACAGTTACCCACAAAACTCATCAGAAAAATGATTTTATTACAAACCTAAGGAAAGATTAACCATCAATTAGTTACAATGTGTGGCTTTCAGGAAAAGAGGGCAATATCTCAAAGCTGGAGATACCTCTTCTCCATGATGGTACCAACAACCATGCTGAATTCTCTGCTGCTCAGCACATTTTACATGTTAATCCAAACCTGCTTTCCCTTGGGTTTTCTGTACAGCTGGGCCAGTGAGCCCAAACTAAACTTGCCTGTGGCTAAGAAAACCTGTGCCCTCACTCCTGTCTTTAAGCTTGTTGTCAAAGGGCAGCAAGAATAAGATTTAAAGATGAGAAAAATAACTCAGCCTATCCATAGCACTCAGTGCAAATCCCCCTCTACCCTACATTTCCAACCCCCCATTTCTTGCTTGCTAACAAGCAAGGGGTCCAGATTCCCTCAGGAGCTCTTCAGGAGCTCCACAGGTAGCACTAGGCACCAGATCCCAAGGGATGCTGCCTGCAGCTTCCCTGGAACCTGCTGAACACTACACTTACCCCTAACCCCCACCCCCCCTCACCCCATGCAGCTCTGACCCCACAGGACCCAGCACTCTGACGTATTCTGGAGGCAAGGATTCCTATAAAATGATGCACTTGAAAGCTGAGCATCTGGTAATAAAGGCATCTGGAGACAGGTCCCTGCACAGCTCCTGCTGACTCAGTTGGAGAAACCCTTTTGGCTTGCTTGCCCCAAGAGACCACGAGTGTCTGGGTCTGAGTGTTCAAGGAGTCCTCCAGTGGCTCAGCCTACATGCTCAGGCCACACATTACTGCAGCAGAAGTGCTTCGTGTCAGCTTTTGGCTGGCTGATAGGCTGCAGACAGACATCTGGGAAATGCATTGTTTGGTGAATCTTACACAACCCCCCAGATCCCAGAGCTTAGTCACTGGAGACGAGTTTGAGCGCATAACCATCCACGTTAGGGTCACAGAGACTTCTCTGCATTTCTGGCTGGGGTGGGAGCTGTCTCTAGGCTGTAGCAAAACTGAGCAAAACCTTAGATGTCTCCAGCCTGGGGAACCAGGGTTAAATGAACAACAGCAAAGCAATCCTGATACAAACAGTCCAAAAAGGGAATTATTCCTCCCACCACTTCCACCACAATGTCCCAGGCTATTTTTGCCTGAACATCTTCATGAACAGGTAAGAAACACTTACATAAGGTGCAATATAAAGAAAAATAAATTAAAAAGCCCACTCCATACTTACGTTGAATGCACCCAGAAGAAATAAAGTAGGCTGTAAACCAACTGAAAATATCAGGCGTAATATTGTGGAGGCGATTAAGGCTCGGATGCCATGGGGCTTGGGAAGGGCAATAACAATGGCCAAGGAGATCAGCATGGCTGTCCACAGCAAGCCAGACAAGTGGGGCTCCAGGGTGCCTAGGGTGGAGGGAGGAAAAAACAAAGCCCATTTTGCTACTTTGTACAACCAAACAACTCAAAGCAACCAAAGAAATGTCATTTTCTCTTATCTTCGGTGGAGCATCACTGGAGCATCATTAAGCCTGGAGTTCAGACGTTTCAAAGTGGTGAGAGGAAGGTCTGAGGCTGATGCATTCAGCAGGTTTTAATTACAAACTCGTTACTAAAGCCTTATGTAAATGGTAAGTGCCAGTATCATAGGAGTCTTCATTATAGTGCTCATTACTTGTACACCTTGAACCCTGAAGAGAGGCATTTTGCTCATGTGGAGGCAAAGAACAGGGAGGTGGAGACAGACAAGACATTCCTCCAGGTCTGGATCCACAGCAGATCCTCCTCCTCCTCCTCCTATTGGTACCATTTTTTTTGTCATCTCTTGCTATTTCTGGTCCTATGGACTGTCCTGTGAGACTGGCTGCTTACATAACATCAAGCCCATCTTGCTAAAAATACTTTCCTCTGGAGAGCTGCAAGAAATACTCTGTGAAAATACCGTGTACCCTGGGTTTGTGCACAATATAAGGGAGAGCTCTTTTTTAAGACTGGCGTTAAAAAAATTAAAAAATAAAAAAAAGCTTTACTTCAAGCAGCTGGCTTCCCAACAGACAAGAAGGGAAGATCCCCCAGACTTCAGGGCACTCTGCTGCCCTTCTGCCATCACATCCTGACAGGACTCATGGGCAAGATAATCACCCAAGGCTTTTTTCCTCCCCCCTACCCAAATCCAGAGATGTTACTTTCCTCTGAGTAGCACGAGCAGCCATTTAATTTCGTTCCAAATCACTGCAGATTAATAAAGACAGCAGAGGAGAGATGGAAATTAAAACTTAATAAGTGTCAGGTGGAACAGATGTCCCTGCTGCCTGCAGGGAATCCCAGCACTGTCACAGCAGGAGGGGCAGAGCTGCTGAGTGGGACCCAGAGACAGCTCCCAGGAGGGAGAGAGGAAAGCATCAGGAGGATGCTCACTGGGGAACACCCTGGAAACTGCTGCAAGAGGGAGATCCTGAGGGATCCTGCCTGCACCCCAACACCCCAGCCCTAGCACAGCCACCCAGGGCAGGGGAAGCTCTTGGCTTCTCCCAGCAATAACACCTCCAGTTACTCAAGTCCCACACTACTGTCTGCAGCACCCACCCTGGGGAGGTCCAGCATCCTGAGGAGCACCAAGCCCTGACAGACAAGGACCTCAGCAATCCCTGGGGTTGGGGGGTGCTCACAGGGCTCAGGCCATGGCCTCATCTCTGCTTCCCAGGGATGGAGAGAAGGTGTCCCTGGGGGCACCTGGGGTGTCCCTGCCCTTGGCAAATGAAGCTCCTGACGCTGCCCACAGCCAACCCAACATCAAGGCACTTGCTGGGAGCATGTGGAAATCCTTCCAGAACTGCTGGCAGGAGGAGCATGGAACCAGGAGGACCTGGTGGGAAGCTGTCTCTGGAATTCTCATCATTCCAGTACTGAATTCCAGGCACCCAGCTTTGTTTCTGCTCCTCAAGTCAGAAGTTTTAGGGCTTCTGCTCCAGTCAGATGCTCATCAGCTGCTCAGTTCACTGTGTCTGAGCAACTCAAGACACTGACAGCTTCCCCCAAATGCTCTGGTTTCAAGTCTTTTGTCCTTCTGTTTTTTGGTTTTGCTTAGTTTGGTTGGGTTTTGGTTTTGTTTTCTAAATATAACATACACATGTATTTATTTTTCTTTTTAAATTGTACCTAGTAGAGGAAGAGATTATATCAAAATGTTATCTGATAAATAAAGTATTTCAAATATGCAGGGTAGGGCATCTTCAAAATACCAAATTATTCCCCCCCCCAAGTTGTGCAATTTGTAATCTCAACAAACTGATTTCATTACCAGCTTCCATAGCAGCTATAAATAGAATTTTAAATATTAACTTGTGATCTTTGCAACTAGGGGAAAAAATAGTTTGCTCTCTGTGTAAAAACCTTTCAATGGGGCAGAAGAGGATCCAGGTGGCCCCAGGGTCTGCTGCCACAGGAGGTCCAGTGGCCAAACCCACAGCCTGATGCAGAAGGAAACTGCAACAGGAACACAAGAATTTGGTCTAAAATACCCTGTATTTTCTCACAGGCTTCATCAAGATGCAGAAACCCTAAATCAAATATTTCCATGCCCTCTGCCTTTTCACTACTATGGCCATGAGCTGCCAAACATGGCTTGGACAAGGCCATGGCTCTCCCCAATCTAAAATAATTGGTGAGCTGCAAAAGGGGTGAAGCAGCTTTAATGCTGCACACCCAGAGCTCAGCTGATAATTTCCTTGTGGCCAGGCTCCTGTTATCTTTGCCTTTGGGTTCTGCAGCTAGCAATGGACTCAAGAAGTTTAATAGGAAAAGATAAGCATCTGGCTGGCCCTGTTGCATCATGAATCTCAAAGAAAGGGAAGTGAAGGCTTGAACATGAATCACCCTCTGCCAGAGGAGGTTTTACTGCTGGGGACTTTATTTACTCCAATTGACACGGAGGTGGCAAAACTCCTGCCTAGGCACTGCCTCCACACCACATGAGAGAGGCATTCCCAAGAGTACTTCTCTGGAGCTGAAAATTCTTGCTGACATGAATCCTGACCTGCTCTGGGGTGCAGCAGCTCCAGGGATGAGCTCTTTTCCTGCATCCTCCCCCCCTCTCTGGTGGCACAAAGCAGGCAACTTCCCTCCTGTTCCCACCACCCACCAGCTCAGGGTAATGTCTCTCACCCAACCCCAGCACTCAGAGGTTTCCTGAAGTGCTGTGTAGCCACAAAAGTTTTATGGAAAATGGCATTAATAAAACGCAAGCTCAAGGAAAACAACAAATTAACATTTTTCATATTTTTAGTTCAGTGCTTAATTACAGAACTTTAAACCAAAGTAGAACAGTCAAGTAATTAAAGGTGGATGTCTGTCTTTGATAATTTTTTCCCTCAGGAAAAAGGCATGGCTCTACATTTCCCTTACAAATGCCTCAACAAAAGTCAGAACAGCACAATTTAAATCAAGGCAATAAATAAAGACCAATTTCTGTTCTGCCATCCCCACCAAAGTAAACTGCGATGCAGAGACACGAGTGGGGGGCAGAATTGGCTCAGGATACCTTATTTGTTCACATATTTAAACATGTTAAATATTGGTACCTCCTCGAATTCCTTTGAATGGATAGAAAAAAGCCACCAGCAGGTTCATGAGGACAGCCAGGTTAAAGGAAATACTGCTCCAGAAGGACATGTTGCGAGCACACCAGTACAGGAAAGGTTGAGCTGCAAAAGAGAAAAATAATATGGAACATTTAATAAATAAGATTTTTATATATAAAAAAATAATATCCAGTTTATTTTCAGTTGGCCCAAAAGCACAGCACCAACAGCAACAGTAATATTCATGGCTTGTTCTGAACTTCATTTGATGGCTCCTGATCTGTGGGGTATTTCCAGTTTCCCAGGTAGCACTTTAAGGCAAAGGGCTCCTGTTAAAAAGGAAAGGATTTTCCAGCATGGACTGACTTAGCAGCAGCATGGGAACCAGTTCAGAAATGCCAGAGGTCAAGGACTTCAGGTTTCCCTTACTAATATGTACTCTAAGTCACAGAAAGAACAACTAGGAGGAAGAAAATTTGTACATGTAATGGACCATGAGATTCAGCCCCATCCCTCCCAATCAGGCACCAGCATGAGGTGCTCCCCACCTTCCATCTTCTCTTCTGCTGTGGCAAGCCAGAAAAAACACAGCAAAGAGAGTGCAAAGGTGGACAGTGAGGACACAAAATGCAGAGGGACAGAGTAACAGCAGAGCTGAGATGTTTAGGACCAAGCAAGAAAACTTCAACAGACAAGAGAGTGATCCAGACCCAGAATAATCTGAGCTGCAGCTTGGCTGGCTTTCCCTCTGCCCTGTGGGCAAAGGACACGAGCACATCTGCACAGAGCTGGGTGTACAGCTACACAGCTGCACATTTCAGTTCCTAACCTTACATATAAATGCTTTTCAGAAAGGATTCTGCGTTTTCATAACCACAGCAGCTAGAACCAAGGGGCACAGAAAGGAAAGAGATTCACTTGCTGAAGTGGTTGTGGAGCAGAAGATGACAAGGGCAGCTCAGAAGGTGTCTTACTGTAATTCCTTCTGCACTGAGGCAAAAATCCCCCTGATTTTAGCTCCTGCAGGCTTCCTGCACAGGCTTTCCTGCTGAAATCCAGAGTAGCCAAAACAATAATCTATTAAAATGTCTTCAAGGAAGGGAAAGAGCTGATGGTTTTCTCTGTTAGAAGGAGGTAAAGTGTACAGATACCAAAGCAAAAGAAGAGCAGCTTGCACTAAAATTTAGGAAAAAGATGAAAATGCAAACTCTGGGGCTGAAAAGAGGAGTAAATTAATGAATGCAGCAATTCTGAGCCTCACAGTTGCCACCACCTCTCTTCAGCAAATTACCTCTTCTAGTATCCTAAGCAAAAAAAAAAAAGGTTGAAAGAATTATACAATGCCTCATTATGCAGAGCTGAAATGCACAGAAAAAGCAAATGTATTGAACAGCTGAATGCAAAGGAAAGGAGTACAAAAAGGCACCCTGTCCCTGGAAGAATTCAAGCTTCATTGCACCTAATTAGCCAGGCATGTTAAGCCTCACTGCAATGAGATGTAGCAGTGTTCTCAATAGAGGATACACTGATTTCTGTATTATTTCTCTTCTCAGCTTCATTTTAACTGGAAGAATTTGTAAGCAGGTTGAATCCACTTGTATGAAATCATGATATGAAGTGTCATTATCAAGTTCCAGGTTTTCCTTTGAAGCTGGGCACAGACTTTATGCCCTTTGCAGCACAGCTGCCTGGTCTGGGCAGTCTGGCAGGCTCATTCACATTTCTTAATTTAGCCTTTTGGGGACTCAGAATATGGACTGGCACCACAAGCTGGAGGGGGAAAATCATGGGGTCTTGAGAAACCTTTTTTTTGGAAGTCTTTCTCAGGTACTGCCCACCACTCAATTTTTGGAAACACAAAACTGGGTTTAAAATGCAAGGAATAATTGTACAAATGTAGGGTATCACCCAGAAGCCAAGCAAGACTGGAAGGGGACTGACTAAATGATTCCAGTTCCCTAAAGGAAAAAAAAAATAATCTCTACTTCTGCAGGTTGATCTTGATTAATTTGTGGTCTGTTGTTAATTATGGATGTTTTTCACAGACTGCCTGGAGTAGCCTCAAAGACAATTAAAGTAACTAAAAAACTAGACTTAAGCAACAAAATCAAACAGAATATATGGATGCTGTCAAGGCTGCCCATTTGTTTAGCATGTCAAATGCTCCCACGTTCCTGCAGAGCTCTTAGAAGTCATTTTAGGAAGCAGCTTCCTGGGGATTTTGGTTCTGTCAGAAGTATCACGAAGTGGGAACAGCTGACCACTGAAATCCTCACCACTCATCACTGCCCACTGAAGCCAAGACTCAGGTGCAACATTTCTCCCTTAGCAAGGGAAGAAAACAATTATTTTAAAAAATAGTAATTCGAAGCAAATGCACTAGGAAGTTCACCAGGGACAGTGGTGGCACTGTATCAATTCAAGTTTTCCTTGCTGCAGCTCAGAGGGACAAGCAGTGCTCCCAAATGTTTGCCTCCAGAGTGTTCAGCAGCACAGGGCTGGGAGGTACTGAGCACATCTGCCAGTCTATTCCTCACCCAAAGAAGGGTGAATTCTACTTTTACCATTACTGGAACATGTTTAATCTGTTCTTAACTTCCTCCTTTGCTAGAGATGTCAGGAGTCTGTGCTGCACCTCCCAGCCTTCTCCTTGCAATGCAAAGGATCTGCTTCATGTATCCAGTGCAGGGAAGGGGAACAGCCCCCTTCAGCCATCTCCTCTCCATTTCTCCCTGTTCCAAATGCCTTCTCCTTTAAGCTAAGCCCCCACAAATGTGTTCCTGTTGGAGCTTAAAAGAAGGTGGCTTGTGATGCTTCTCACTGCTCTCCCCTGGATCCCCTCCAGTTGGTCCATATTGCTCCTGCATGAAGCTTGACTTGCTGACAGCACATTGCCATGGTGCAGATGAAACTCTATCAAACAATCACCAAGGTTATTGCCTCACTGGGGAACCATCTGCTTCCAAGCCAACCTTTCAGCCTCCAAAACCCCAACCTCAGCGTTGGGCTGGTGCTGCTCCACAGCCACCTACCTCGCAATTTCTTCTGCCAGTTCATCTCATTAAAGAGGTCTTCTGATTTCAGGAAGAAGTCATTGATCTTGCTGCCTTGTTCATCCCTCTCCGTGGTGTAATATATCCTCAGCTTGGACTCCTTGGTGAGGAATTCACAGATACTGGGCACGGGGAAGACGATTTGCTCCATGGTACGGTCCGACCTGACAATCTGAACAACAGCCTCATTAGAGTTCTTCCTAGGGATTAAAGGCTTTTATTTTTTTGGTTTGTCTGCCTTCTCCTTCCCCCTCTCAAACCAGCTACATGTAGAAACTTGGAAACAGCAGCTTGATAGGGGCTTCATTTCATTTACCTTTCAAAGCAGGGCCACGTTTAGCTCCCAGACTGATAACTCCTTAGCTGGGATTTCCAAGTGTCCCACTGAATTTCAGAGCAATCTGCTCACCCAGGTGAGGAACCTCAGGAAGTTTTAGCCCCACATTGCACAGGGAAGTTTGAGGAGTAATGGCTATATTCACCTCACTTATTAGAGAGTTTTGTGAACTCTCCATATTTGTGTGTGTTTTACTTTTGAGATTGTGCACCAGGCCAAGTTGTCATCTGAACTCTGAAAAGAATGGCAAAAAGCTATCACTAACTTCATGGATACAGCAATAGTACGGGCCAAAATGTAACAGAAGTGAAGTTACACTTCCTCCTGCCAACAGAGCTCTGCTCAGCTCCATCTTAAAGCCCACACATGACAGCTCAAAAATAGCTCCCCCCCCAGCGGCTGTCAAAAAATAAAATAATAAAAAAATAACCTCGTATGAAACCTCACGTCAAAGATGACAGTCCACACACAGGTAGTCAGTTTAATCAAAATATAATATACCCGGCGTTTAACTCCTCTGTTCCCCTGCCAAGCAGCTCTTTGCAGAGCAGATCCTCCCCCCTGACACCTCCCAGCAGTTCCCCTGTACCTCAATCTGTGCCGTGTGCTTGGCGTAAAACTCCAGAGCCTCATCTCCCTCTATCTGACCTCCCGGCTTCAGCATGTTCTGCAGCTCTTTGTTGTGACGAGCCAACTGAAATAAAGGAATGCAAAGGGAGTGGGAGACACCAGATGTCTCTCTACGATATTAAATTTCTGATTTTTGGCATAAAAAAAGAAATAGTACGCAGTCAGCTGCTAAGTAAGGGCAAAGTTGACAGAAGGCTTGTTCTATTCCAACCAGACACCCTGCAGCTCTATTCTGGGAGAGTCAGAACGATTCAAATCTGTATTTTTTAAATATCCATGTTATGCTCCTCTTCTACCCGTCCTCTTGCACCCTTTGCTTGACTTGGGGAACCTTTTGAACCTTTATATGAGGACTATCCTTCCACACCCACCCAAATTCAAAGGTGTGTTAATCACACAAGTGTCTAGGCAGGGACAGGGGAGAAAATTTGCATCACTTGAACAGCAGATGCACAGAGCAATGCTCCAAAAATGCTTCTGAATGCTCAAAATTCACCTTGCAGCACAGTGATGGTCCTTCCTTCCCGGATGCTACAGGAACAAGAAGTCTCTAATGGAGCAATGCACATAGCAGCAATACATTAAGTAGCTCCAGATGTATTTTATCTCCCTTAGTCTTTTACCTTTCAAACACCACATGGTATCAATACAACAAACCTGGCTGGCTCCAGCACAGAGGGAACATGGCAAGAACCATCAAGGCAGAGCAAGACTTCCGCTTGCAGTTTAATTGATCTGTGAGTAGAATTTCTTTGGGAGTATAAAGTAACCTTTGATACAGCTGAAAAATAATACACTGCTCCCTAGTCCTGCCAAGAACTTGAATCACATGTCTTAACAAACTTGGTCAAGAGCCTGCCTGCTTCCCATTATAAAACTCCAAATATTTTCTTATATTATGGGTTTTTCTTTTTGGATTCTTTGAGCATAGGGATTTGCTCTGATAAAAAGAGAACGTGCAGTGAGTTTTCCTCAGAGGGGAGCCATTAAAACAATTCCAGGGGGAAGCAGACCTCTTGCTCTTCACAGTGACACTTGGGGCTAACAAAAGCTGCAGGTGAAACCCTACCTGATGAGCTAATATGTAAATGTTGTGTCCCACGTTCCTCGGAGATGCTGCAGGATCTTCCCCGTTCTCTCCATCCTCAAATTCTACTTCTCCCTGCAGATAAGCCTTCTTTATCACCTCCACCTAGAGAGAGACACAGGCTAATGGAGAGGCAGCTCAGGCTGAGGGCAGTATTTATTCACTTGGCACTCTTAGAGGTGGAAGGGAGGTGAGCAGAAACCTTCAAGGGTATCGCAGCATCCGGGATAAACTGGGAGACCTTGAACTCGGCACCTTCAGCCCCGCTCATTGGCACAGGGAACTCTATTCCACATTCCTCCCCAAGGTAATATATTCCAGGCCACCCTCACCACACACAGCACCACGTCCTGACCTCTGGCCCTGCTGGAGCTACGTGCACCAAGACAAGACAACTGTTTTCAGCTGTACTTTGAATCTCCTGTAAGTCTTTCCACCAGTTAATACATTAACCAGCCCCAACGCCTCTACAGGAGACTGAGCAGCTTTTAGGTCACAAGAACTTTTTGTTTCTCTCTGTCTCTTGTGCAAATAACTTCCATATGTGGATTCCCAAGTGTCAGAGGATGCTCCTCCTCTGCAGCACTCAGCATGACTTCCCTAACCACTCGTGTTGCTCAGGAATGAGGCAAACCTGTCCTCACCCATCATCAGCACTCATCCAACCAAAGGTTTTCCAGTCCACAGTGGTGCTGAGGTCTGGTGCAGAGCCACAGGTCTGGTGCAGAGATCTCACAGCACCTCTGGGTGGACAGGGCCACAGAGCTGGGAGTTTTGGAGCAATGCAGGGACTCACCAGCTCTTTGGGCCTCATGTTGTAGAGGATCCTCTCGGCATTCTCGCTGTCGTGCCGGCTCTCCATGATTGCCAGGAGCAGCTTGGAAGCGTTGTTCTGAAAGGAAGGAAGGCAGAACAAGGGTGAGCACTGCCAGGAGTCAAGCACAGAGGGTCCTGGCTGCAGCAATCCCACTCCTGCTGCCCCCCAGCTTTGATGCTCCTGGTCCAAATGCCTTTTAAATGCCTCTAGGGATGGTGACTCCACCAAATCTCACTTACTGGGAGACATCAAATCAACCCAAGGCAAAGGTAGATTGTTTCTAATCCACTGATGCTTCAAGCTTGCAGTATTTTGTTTTAGAGTTACTGCAGCATTACTACAAGATCTCAATTCCAAAATGGGGCAGCTTCTGATTAAATCACAGGCAAGCCAAGGCTGAAGGCACAGACGTGCTTCCCTGCTTTTAACTGGAAATGACTCTGCAACCTGCTTCACGCCAAGGAACAGAGGGAGGAAATGGGAAACCACCACAAGGCACCAGACTACTTTAATACAAACAATTAAGATTAAAATCCATCACGACTGACAAGAAAAACCAATAAAAGTATTTAATTTTGAAGTATAATGCTAATTGAGTCTAAAAGCATTTTTTATTTAGAATAATAAAAAACCCACATTACCCATAATAATAGTGTGATTTGGCAACGGAAAACAAGGAGACTTTGCACTATAGGACAGGACAAGAAGTCAGAAAAGAAATATTTCCAAAACGTGCTGAAGCAGGAGTGCTCTGTGACTGCTCTTGCTAGAAGACCACCTGCTAGTGTGCTTTGAAAACAGCACCAGGGCTAATTATTTCAACACTAATATGAGCAGCCCTAAGAAATTTGTGGTGATTAAACATCAACTGATAAAACAACAGCAATAAAGTATTAGGAAACAAGATGTAGCAGGGGGAATTCTGCTTCCATTGTGTTACGTAGAAGCTCACCAACAACAGAGGTATTTTCATCAGCTCTTAATTTTTAGCAGGAAATTATTTCTCAGCACATCTTGCCTCCATGCATCCCCCCCACACAAAAACTGGTGACTCCATGTTATTTAAAAGATGAAATACCTGTGACAAACAATCTCTGGGCACTGCCTCCAGCTTGCTGATGCATACGTTTTTTGGCACTTATGAATATTAGGATACAATAAACACCCACGTAATTCCAACAATAAAGTTATGTTTCATCCCACTGTTAACGTGGAACACACAAAATATCCACTTGCCTTCAGTTCCAGCACGAGGTCCATCCTCTTTTTGCCCAAAGGGTTGATGTCATTGAGAATTAATGCAGTGATGATGTCAATGCCATTGGACTCGTGAGTAGCAATGCAGTTCTGTCCAAAGAAAATTAATCAAACTTCACTAATTGCCTTCACTAAAAGCGCAGCCTAGGCCGGTGACCCAGCCAGAAGTGTCACCTCTTTCATCACCTCATAAGCTGTTCAAGACAGATAACTGAACAGAAAACTCCAAGCAGTGGAATAACAAGAGATTAAGGCATTTTGTTTCAGGCTTTTCCTATCATCAGCCATGGCATGTCCTACTGAAACCACCCAGCCTCAGGAAGCAGAAAGCAACCCAGCTGATAAACGAAGAGTTTGCATGCCAAAGCATCCAGGCTGAACACATAGCTAAGGAAGAACACTGTTTTCCCAAGATTATGGAGAGTTTCCTTTATTTTAGAATAAAGGAAAACCTACTGCAGTCTTGTCTAACCAAGAAATGTGGATTTCCATAACCTTCTTGCTTACCCTTTAACCCTGCTTCTACAGTGGCCCAGAACTGAAAAGTACCAGCTGGTGGTACCAAAACCCAGAGCCCTGCTCTGCCATTGAGCTAACCCTAACTCCTGGGCACCTAAAAACTCCTGCTTATGCAAACAAAGTATCTTCTCACTTTCCTTGTTAATTACTCAACCTCTGAAGCACAGAGCAGACCAAGTCCAGCTGTGGGTCACTGCTTTATCCAAGAGGATTATTGTATTCCTCAGCCACACCTTCCCAGTAACACATCAAACCACTATGCTTGCATTCACACTTATTCCTGCTTGAAGCAGAACATCTCATGGGCAGTGAGCATGGTTTGTGGGGAGCTGGACAGCCTCACCCCCCAGCAGACACTTGGTTGTCCCTCACCAACACCCAACCCATTGGGAATCACCACCACATCCCACACAGGCACAGGGACAGTCGGCAGTGACCTGTACCTGCTCCTACCCACAGCCTCATGGTTCTCACCTTCAGTAACAAACCTACAGAGTTCTGGCCCCTGTGGCAACAGAGCTTGGGTTTAGCAGTATTTTTAATGGGAAGTATTCCAAATACAAAAATTGTCCCATCTCACTGCCTGACAAGTCCAATGAAACAACAGAAATGCTAACAAAGCAGAAAAACCTCTACAGCTTTCAGTGGTTTGACTTCTCAGAGAGAACCTTGAGATAGGGAAGTTGATTATTGTGCATTTATAAGTAAAAACACCCCAAATAAACAAAATCCCTTTGTATGGCAAGTGAAGTGAGCACAGTTATAAGACAACCCACGTCTCTAAGCCAAGCCCAGCAGAGCACAGGCTGTGGGTGGAAGGATGGAAGGAGAAGGAGTGATGCTTTTGGCAGCAATGGGCATTACCTGGTTCTCATGGCAAGGCCCCTGACAGTACTCAGTCAAACTTTCCAGTGTCTGGTTGATCAGTGCTACGTTTTTCTCATTTATGTACAGACCAAGGAGTCCAAGTCCACCAGTTGTGCTTCCACAGATGCAGTCCAGAAACTGCAGGGTCTCACACACCAAGTTGTAGTTTGTCTTGTTGTTCTGGCACCGAAGGAAATTCTGTAGGGAGAGTGTCCAAGCCAGGAGGGGAAGAGGAAAGAAAACACAAAAATACAAACTGATGTTGGGAGCAGCATGTTTTGAGTTCCCCAGCCCCCACTTGTGCTGCAGGGTCCATGGCTCTGACTTCACTGGAGCCTGGACAAGCAATTTAAGCCTCTTGCAATGCACTGCTCTCTGGGGCAGCTTGCTGGCTTGACATTTGCTAGAAAACCAGCAGCAATAATCAGAGTGCAGCCATTAGAGCACTGAAACCCAACAGGGAACAGGCTGTTCACTGCAGATCAGAAGCTCTCCTCAGCCTGGAAGCTTTCCCTCTAGCCTACCTATTGCATTTCCCTGCTAACCATCACTCCCTCCTTCCAAAACCTTTCTCCAAGAGAGAAGCAGCAGTTCCCAGGCTCTGGCTGCCCAGCAGCAGCACCTACATGAGCAGCACAGAGGTACCTGACTGCATGCCTTGGAGGAAGGTGCCTTGAAATGCAATTCTCTCAATTGCATTTTCTTCCCACATAATTATTGTAATCCCTGCTCGAAGCGGCTGATTAGGAGCAGCTCCTCTAATGAAACGCCAGATTTATCAGCATGGATTAAAGATGTTCCCTCTCCCCTGTATTGCAAATGGAAAAAAAACCACCCCAAAACAACCAAACCCAACCAAAACAAAGAAGGTCAATTAACAAAAAACGATTTCCCAGTGACTCAGATGGTGTTTGTTGGTGTGTTCCCAGCAGCATGCTGCAGGGATGCACAGCCACTACCCCTTTCATTTCCTTGAAGTTTCAGCAGGAGAACTCCCATCTAGCTTAGCTCCAGCAGGTTACAAAACACTTCAAAGGTGAAAAAAAAAAACCAAAAAACCAGCCCTCAGATGAACAAGATGCATGGGACTATGGAACCAGCAAGGTCTTTTCTGCTGCTGATTGCCTCGAGTGCCTGTGTCGGGCTAATAAGTCTTTTAAGGCAAACAGACTGAGAAATTGCCAGATTCGATTGAAGGCTAAGCTAAAAATGGAAAATGCTGTCTACGAATGCAGACTAAAGGTGACAGTGATTCAGCACATTTCAGCTGATTGCTCATTTAGTGTCCTGACTTTTGATTAACTTGTCAGAACGCAGAGAGGTTGATGCTACAGGAAAGCGGGGCTCGTGCCTTCCTGCCAGGAAAGAAAAAAAGCAAAAATAATGGATGACACCAAAAGAGATGAAATAAAATGCTCCCTGACTGCAGCATGGCATTTCTTCTGATTACAGCTAGGTTTATACCAGCCTGAGCTTCTTGATCCAAAGTCAATAAACACAAAGTAGAGAGGAGGAGCACAGCCCAGGAGGACAAAGTTAGATGGCTTAACCAAGGGGAAGGAAAAAACTGGAGAAAGCAAGACCCCTGCTGCACTGTGAGAAACTGCCCCAGGGAATGTCTGGGGCTGTCTCAGCCAGTATAGATGAAACTCTTCATTTTCTGTCATCCTGAGCATCTCAGAGGCTGCCGGGTGGGAACAGAGCTCATTATTTCCAAGCAAAATGCTCCAGTGTCAATGCTGAACACGCTGCTCTCCTGCTTTGTGTGGGAATGAACCCGAGGGCTGTCCCAGCCCCAAGCCCCTGCCTTCCAAATGAAGAGTGACAGCTGCAGATCCAGCTAGAACATGTGAAACATATGCAGCTGGTGGGATCTTGAGGAGAACAGAGGGAGAAGAGCATTCATCCTGCCTGGCTTTCAGCATTCTGTGTACTCAGTTGAGAGAAAAATACCTTCCAATGGGGTGAAGAGCACTCCAAGGCAGGCAGGCTGCAAACTCCTACCTTTGCAAATAACCTTCTGGAGCTGACGTGATGCCACTATCCCATTTTTAGTGAGCACAGCCCTCTGGGATACACGACCAGATAGGGCTCCACTTGCAAAGGCAACGTCTGCCTCGACAGCCTGTCGGGGTGTCAGAGACTTTGCTGCCTAAGGCCATGTACCCTTTGGAGAAAACAGGATGGCTAAAAATAAAGTTGGCTCCTTTCAGAATACTAGCTCCATTTGTTCAAGCTGGGAGGAACATAGAAACCTTGGAAAGAACAGTTCTACCATTTCAGAGGGTAATTCCCCCAAAAGCCTAAATGTTTTCTTTGGGCAGTCTTTGTTTTAGCAGAAATCTGATCCCCCGCTGGAAAACTTTGGGAAGAAAGAACTAACTAGTAAGAAAGCCTTAGTAAAGAGTTATTTTTAAATTATCAGATTTGTCTTTACAAGCAATCAAGTAAGACAAGGCATTTTTCACCGAGTAGAGCCTTGCTCCTTGGTCTTATAAAGTTAATTCTCACACTTCTTACTTGTGAGCTCAGCCAGGTGACTGTGTGCATGCAGCCCTGCTGCCCCTCCAGCCACTACTCCTGCAGCATGCAGAGCTCCACTGCTCCTTATTACCTAACCTTTGTCTCCAGGGATTTTGAATAAAAGAAAAAGTCAAATCCCATGCTAAAAGTTGCAGCCCAATTCTGCTTTATTTGCACAAAAGCAGTATTTAACCCACCAACTTAGGCCTTTGATCTGAGCAGGACCGGCTACCATACTACTGTAATATTTTTATTTCACAGAAATAGCTCAATATTAAGAAAAAGAATTAGACTACTCTATTTGCCCACAAAGAGGGGATTTGTAAAGCATAAAGCTGGAGCTGCACACCTGGCTGTGGGGGTGAGGAAGGCTGCTGGGTATCACCTGCCCCAGGCACAGAGAGGGAACAGATCCCACCTCCTGGGAATCCCTCCTCACCTCCAGCCAGCACAGCCCTGGCTTCCAGAAAAGCATTCCCTGGGTGCTTGTCACGAGCTCCAGTCCTCGTGACTGACTCTGTTGTACCCAGGGCCACTTTCACCAGAGCAGCCAGCACAGCACAGGAGGAGAGCAGTGAGGTGGCAGCAGCTCTGGGACAGCTTCCCTGCCAGGACTCAGCTCTGGCACAGAACCAGGGGTCAGACCTCAGGGAAGTTTCATAAGAGCCCCTGAGTGTCTGTGTGCTGAGAGGCTCCAGGGCTACTCCACAGCAAAATCTGATGCACCCTGCCTGAGGCAGGCAACCAAACCTACTTACATGTCTTTTGGTTTAAGTATTTATTTTTTTTTAAAGTACATTCACCTGTTTGTCTCAGTCCTTGCATTAATTCAAAGATATTGCAGCTCCTCCTCCAGACCCCCAGCACGAACTGGAGGGGCACAGAACAGCACCCTGGCTGGGCAACAGGGAGCAAACCACAGTTTTAGCAGCAAAGGGAACCACCAAGTGATGCAAAAGGCACAGCACTGCAACTCCCTCACTGCCCCCCTCACACTGACCCTCACAGCCATGACTTGCACTTTCCTGGCTTTGCACCAGGCTGCTCACAATTGCAAAGGGTTTGTAAAGCACTGGGCTTGACAAACCTGCAGCTGCACTGGGCAGGTGCCCACTACCCACTTCTCATTCAAATCCAGCTCAGGCAGCTGTGGAGGACACACTGCTTCATCCTCCTTATCCCCTTAAGCAGGGAGTCCACTGGCAATATCAGGAAGGAGCTCAGCTACAACATACTGCTGCAGACACCCAGATTCTGAAGCTTCAGGGCTGGAGGGGATAGGCAAGAATCAGGGCAGGCAAGCAGCAAAAGGATTATATGTGAAAAAACTTTTCCTCTGACCTTTTTTATATTTTTCTTTTCCCTCCCAGAGCTGAATGCAACAATCCCCCGTTTAGGGAATTAAATTGTTCAGGAGGGTGAGCAGCTCAGGCCAAGTTTCTGCATTGGCTTGAGTTCAGTTTTGCTCCTATAGCTTTCAGTGCTGAGCCAAAGGCAGCAGCAGCAGCAGCAGCAGCAGCAGAGGATCATGTGCGTGTGGTTTGGAGCACTGCCACAGCAAACTGCCTCCCTGCTTGTCTCCAGCATTGCTAATGGCATGAGAATTGTTTGACAAAACAAAGATCAAATGGGTTAGGGCTTTTTTTTTTGAAAAAAAATAGCAAAAAAAAAAAAAAAAAAAATTAGGAAAACCCCTGATGTATGTAACCCCAGCACCTATAAAATGCTAGAAGAATGACAGGCTCCCAGCCCAGGAGCATTACCATACAGATTTGATTTCCCATCTTGCCAGCAGCAGGGTATTCCAGCTCGGCGGAAGGGATTTGGCAGGGCTGAAAAGCTCTCACGCAGGGTCCTGCACTTGTGGTGTGCTGTACAACAATGTGCAATCAAGGCAATTATCCCTCCTTTATGAGGGTATTTAGTCCTTTGTACTGTGTCTCACCAGCTCCTCGCTCGAGCTGGGTTCTAATCCAGCAGCAGCGGTTTAGGCTGAACAAAAATCATGCTAATTGCAGGCCATTTGTAAGCAAAAAAATATCTTATCTCCTGCGGAGCCACGCGCTGGGTCAGGTTACTAAGGTACCAGTTCTGGGCTGGCTGTTTAAAATGACACAAAACACATCCCAGAGCATCCCAGGACAGCTGAGGTTGGCAGAGACTTTTGGGGGTTTTCTCCCCCAACTTTCCTTGCTGAGCAGAGCCTGGCCCTGCTCTCTTCACAGCCTGTCCCACCCCTGTCAGATGCTCCAGTCCCTTAAGTCATCTCTGAGGCTCCTTGCTGGACCCAAGAGCCCAGGACTGGACTCAGCACTCCACAGGGGGCTGAGACATCCCACCAGGCACCATGGACTTGGGCAAAGATAACTTTGTTTGAATGTCTCCTAACCCAATTCTCCTTCTCTCAGGGTACATCTTCCTTGCTCCCTCTGGTCTCAGGGACCTAGGGCTGCTGAGGACTGATCTTAGCAGAAAAGGCCAAGGTGAAGCTGGCATCAAGCACCTTGGCCCCCTCCATGTTCTTCACCACCCTTTAGCAGCAGACCCATGCTGCCCTTCTTCTCTTGCTCCTGCAGATACAACCCAGAAACCCTTCTCCTTGCCCTTCATGTCCCTCACCAGGGTCAGCTCCAGCTGGGGCTTTCCTGATGCCTCATGTTCAACCCCATGCACATGAACAGGTCCATGAAAACCCACCAGAACCTGCTCACTGCAAAGCAAGCACATCCTTGAGGGCTGCTGGAACCCAAGTCCAGATTCTCTCTTGACTGCACATCTTTAAAAAGTTTTTAAAAACCCCATCAAGTTTTGGTCCCACCACCTTTTACATATGGTGAAAAGAGCCTCGAACACTGGGTTAACTGGATCTCCCCACATTTTTCCAGCAAGGTATAAATACTTTTTTTTTTTTTTTTTTAATCTCTTCAGGGCCAAATAAACCAGTTGTTTGAGTATCAATTTCAAGAGGCACGGGGCTGGGTGAGGGGATGTGACAGCAGTGCCACCGTGGGAACCAGGCTGTACCTGCAAATCCCGATTGTGGTTTTCGCAGAGCAGCTGCAAGAAGCGGAGGATGGGCTGCATGATGGAGATGACAGCACTCATCTCCAGCTCATCTTTGCTCTTGTCTGCTGCTGACTGTGCTCCTTCTCCTGCTGAATAATGCTCCTCGGGATCAGCCTCCCTACGGTACGTGTTGTAGGCCTTTCTTGTAGCTGCAGAAGCCTCCAGCAGCTGATCCCGGACCTCCTCGGTAATTTGGGTCATGGGCTCTCTCACTAAAACACACAAGAAGAGATCTTCCTTAGGGGAAGGGAACAAAGGGGTCCAGAAGAAAATCTATCCACGTGTTTCCCGTTAGGGTTTGGCAGGCAGCCCAGCTACTCATCACCAGTTCTCTGGGGTAAGTAGGTTTAGTGCAGTGTGAGGGGCTGGAGTTTAGGAGGATATCACGCCAGGCTCTGGGCACCTCTTACACGAACCACACTAAAGTTATAAATTCTGGTATTAATTGGTTAGGGCACACGTATCTAGCACTATCAGGAGTTACAAGAACAGGACCTGCTAGACAAGAAAATTAGGATTTCTCCACTTATTGTTAGGGAAGGCACTGACCACAACCCACAGTCCAGGGTCGTTACTACGGATCAGATTTGGGCAGCTTGTCAGGATAGACAAGGTGGCAGAGTCTCATCTCAGAAACACTTTTCATCATTTCAATAGCACAATCTCACAAACGGATGAAGAGGGGATGAAGCTCTTGAAATCCCGAACCAGGGCACCACTGATCTCTGAACTTTGCTCTGTGGGATCAGAGATCAGAGCATTATTGCATCAATTGAAATGAGTCCAAAACACAGCATTTTACTCCCTTGTCACCTCAGAGATGGAACAAGTGGGAATTACCTCTCTTTCTGTTGGGTACATCTCTGTCTGAGTCTTCATCTTTCTTTTTATTTCCTAAGTCACTGGTGTTGACTGTGACAGTCGCCTTGATTTCTTGCTGTGCCACTTTCATGCGATCATAAAAAACCTTGAAGAACTTTTCAGATTTCTTATCTTCTGTCAGGCGGCAGAAGAACGAATGCTACAAGAGAAAAGGGAACAGGGGTTTCATACACAGGTTTGAATACAGATTATTTCACCTTCCTGCACTGCGTGGCCTCCTGGAGGACTGGGAGGTTAATTAGCTTTCAGCAAACCCAAGCCTGGATCAATGGAAAAATATATTTTTAAAGAAAAGCAAGTGAAATAAATCACCCCAGCACCACTACATTTGGGCAGCACGTTTCTCTCTCAGTAATGGGAAGAATTTAAGTACAGTGAATGAAGGTAAGGACAATGGAATTATCTGTGATTTGATTCTCAGTTCAGAAACAAAAGAGTAAAGAGGCAAAAGGACTGTCCTGCCTCCCTGCCACCAAACCAAAGGGTCTGACTCACAATATGCAATAGTCCATGTGCAAAACAGTCCAAAAACACACAAACAGGGAAACCTAATGAGGGATACTTCATGCTAAGTTTCCATTGCCTTGCCTGCAGCAGACTTCCTCAAGCTCCTTTTAATTCCTACTCCAATACATCTTAAAAGTGACAGAAAAACTCCAAACACGGGCTCCTCCTAAAAGGTTTATTAATGTTCTTCTGCCCATATGCACACAGAGACAAAAAGTTCTTCCTAAAAATCGAGGAGAATACAAATCAAGTGCGGGTCAAGAAGGAGCCAACACAGTGAGTGCCCAGACAATCCTTGATGAAACCAATATGCTGTTACATAAATCAGGACCAGAGCTCCAACACGACTGAAGGATGAACTTGTAAGTGGGTCACCTTATGCAGAGTATTATGAAATTAGTTAGCATTCTGCAGCAGCTCACGATCCGACAGCTCCACATGATGAATAGGAATGAAGCCTGATTTATTGAAAAAACAAATTAAAATGGGAAGAGCAATATATCCTGCCTGCTTCCCTGCGAAGTGGAGCACACAAGGCCGTCCCTGCTACCTCTGCCTTTGATCACTCCCCAGCAGCTGCAGTCAGACCCATGCTGGGTGACTTTGAAACCCTGATAATGTTGTGTCCCGGGCTGCAGGCAGGGGAGCAGTGCTACCCTGTCACCAAGATGGTCAATACTCACCTGAGACATCCCCTCCTTCCACTGAAACACCTTCCACCTGGCCAGAGCACCCTCAGTAAACTCCTTAAGAGTTTTTCCTTAATTTGCAGTGATTAACAGAGAGGATGGAAAGGGGAACCCAGCCCAGGGCCACCCTTCTCCTGGTGTCCACTTGGACAGCCTGGCAGCAGAGCCACACCAGCAGGAGATGCTTGCTACCCAAAGTCATGGCAGCAGAAACTCTGCTGGGCCCTGGGACATGACACAAGATGATTTGGGTGCCCAATTAGCTTACTGTTATTCACAGAATTATTCTCCAGTTCAGTATTTTTTATGTAAATAATTTTAAAGTTTCCTCATAAAACATACTCAAAAAAAACCATCCTTTGCCTGAATGAGTTTGCTCAAAGATTATTTTTTTAATAATTATTCTAAACTGGTTCTTGGACCTGACCAGACCTAGATGCCAGAACCCTGTCAAACTAATAGCATGCCCAAGAGATTTCCAGGGTCTCCCTGAGCTGCTGAGCAGGGATAACCCAGGATCAGCTCTTTACACAGCCCACCCTTTGAAGCACTGGCTGTTACTTGGGTGGCTACACATACAGACAGAGGAGAAGTTGGCATCTAAGCTGCATCTTGAAAATTTCACTTGAAAATTAACATTATTACACAGTGAGCATACCAATAATAACAATATTTTACCGACAGACCAGAAGAAAGCATCAGTTCTAGAAAAGGTAAACGTTTTCTGACAAAATAAGATGATTTGCTGATCAGATAAGTGATGGGGGTCACCTGGCTGCACATCTCAAGAGCCTGAACAGGAGGGGTTTCCCTGGGATGAAGCAGCAGTGAGGGAGAAGCTTTTTTTAATGAACCCTCTATGAGAGCAGGTACAAGAAATACCTTGTCTGAGAGTAATTGTTACTTGCTGACAGCTTGATTTCTGTTGTCTTTTCAGGCTTCTTAACTGACTTTCCACTGCACTTCAGAGAAAAAAAACCCAAATGAAAAGAAAATTTCCAAGTAAAGCTTTCCTGTGCATGCTGTGCACACGTTCAATGGTTGTCACCAAGTGATTGTTTCAGTTTAGGTCAGGATGCCTGACACCTTCACACGTCTGCATCAACCCCATGCCAGCTACCAAAGACACTGCATTTTAAGAGGTGTGATCTCTCAAGCTGCAGGTAATTGGTGCTGATGATTATGGCAGAAATCCTAAAATTCACTGACAGAGTGCTAAAATCAGGCAGGAGGAACCTGGATTTTATTTCACCTGTGTTTTGCTAACCACTGCAAATAGTCACTGCCACTGAACAGGAGGCATCTCGTGGCACAGGAGGTGACCCCGAGGTGACCACGGGGTTTGCTGTGTCAAAGCTGGGTTCAGCAAGCAGGTCCCCAAGCCCACACACCTCAGTGGAAGGCAGAACATCCCCAGAATCACTGCCACCAGCTGAGGAAATGAACCCAGACCTCTGGCTGACACGAGAGCATCAGAGGGAATGTGACTGCAGTTAATTACACAGCCACAAAGTGAAAGAAACTCAAAAACATCCACATGTGACAGGCACAAGCTCCCAACACGATGGCTGCTGGCACATCACACAAAGGGTCCTCCCTCCCTCAGCCTCAGACACAGCAACCACTGCCCACGCCAGCTCATGGGACACCAACTTGGGGCAACAGAAAGAGCTTTGTTAGGAAACACAAGGGGAAAATCTTTGAGCATAAAGGTTTGTTAGTTTGAAGTCTTGCAGAAGACTGGGGAATAAATATTATTTTTTTTGTGGTGCACTGTTCCCAGGCAGGTATGAAGCACCATGAAGCAGCAGTACACAGTGCTTCCCTTGGAGGCTTTTGAGATACCGAGAGCTCTGATGAGCTTCTGGTTGTTTCCAGGGCCTGGAAGGAGAAGAACCCAGCACAGACACTGCAGGTCTGCAAAGCCATCCACACCAAGTCCTGCTCCTGTTAAAGCACCACAGAGTAAAACACCAGTAACACCAAGCACCAGGACACTTGAGCCATGCATCATCACTCCTTCCTTCTTCTCTCCAACACCCTTCTAAAGAAACCCAACCCAAAACCTCACACGTGGCAGGATACTCCCCTTACACCTCTGCCCTCCAGCAGCTGCCTCTCTCCCAGTGGGACAGTCAGTAAATATCCCCACCATTGACTGCATTTCCCTGACCCATGCGAAACATCTTTCAGAAAAAAAAAAAAGCTGCCAAGTGAATGATTTCCCTGGGAAATAAATTGAAGGCCCAGTCTGAGCTGCAGCACGTGGATCAGCTGCAGCCTGGCCCACCTCTGAGGACTTCCAGTCATCAGCTGAGCCCAAACCTGTGCTTCAGTTATTTTTTTCTCCTTTTGTTTTCTCTTTTTGAGCAAAGCATCTTAGCTTTCTCAAGAAGGAATTGCAGACTTGTCTGCCTGTAGCCTGTTCTGCTTAATAACCATTAGAACCACATGATTGAACTGCTTGTTGTCAACATTTTTCCCTCATCAATTTATTTTATTTTTTTTCAATTTTATTTATGTGGGGCTTTTTTGGCATGTTCTTACATACTGGAGGTCATTAACAATCTAATTAAAAAAAAACAACCCAGCCAAGAAGGGGCACATTTCCTAGCACTACCACTTCACCTCTTCTCCCTTCCTTGCCTTCCAAGATCTTTGACACAGAATATACATAATTTCCAAAGATGAGAAGAAGAGAAGCTCAGCTACCTACCCAGCTTGGGGGAGTGGGATTCGGGATGCAGGATAATACCCCAGAGCACTGAAAAATGCTCCTTAACACATCTCAGGGACCAGCAATCAGTAGCAAACTTTTTTTTTTTTTTAAACCATCAGAGCTGACATCTGCCCTTTGGAGAGCAAGGCCATAAAAAGCAGCAGACCTATAGCTTTGGGTACAATGTATAGACCAGCTAGGCAATCCCCTATAAATCTAATTAATCCACAGTAAGTGTCATGATGAATCTATGCATAGTGTAGGATTTTTAAATGGGGAGGGGGGGGAAATAAAAAAAAAAAGGAGCCAGCTGAAGGCAATTTATTTCTCACTCTTGTTTTTGCAGGGCTTATCCAGTTCTGCCTGGGTACTGGGAACACCCTCCCTGCCCACTGCTCCCTGTCAGCTGGGTCTGTCCCCAAGTCACAGCTGTTTTCCAGCCAAGAGCAGGAACAACCCTTTGGTTGTTGAGCCCTGCACAGGTTGGCTCTCAGCCCCAGCCTCCTGCTGACAGCCCGGGCTGAATGATGCCCTTGTGAGAAACAGAACCAGAACCCTGGGAGCAGGCATTGGGTTTCAGAGGCATCTGCTCCAGCTGTCTGCTTCCTCCTGGGAGAAGGGTGCTCTGGGCTGAGGAACCCAAATCCTGATGGGGACAGAGCCTGCTCTGAGCTGCACCCTCACTGAGCTGTGTCACCACAGCCACCCAGCCCTGCCAGAGCATCAAGGATTCCCCAGGAAAACAAACATTTGATTACCAATAAATAGAGGAAAGCAAAGGTCCAGCAAACACTTCACACAAACTCAAGCAAACTGCTGTCCCCTCCCTCCCAATTTTTCTAATGCCAGTGTATGGAAAATACCCCATGGACCTGACTAGCCAGGGATATTTCAGAGAGGAAAGTCCCTCCAGATGCAAGATCAGCTCTCTGGCTTTGATTCAGGACATTTTATTCCAGTGCTAGGGAGATTATTCTGGGGATGTTAACTTGCTTGGGTTATCCAGACAGGCTGCCAGCATCAACTAATGCAAAACTTCTGTGCTACTTCACGTTTGCAGGAGGATCTCACCACCCCCATGCTGGTGGCCAGACTGCTTCCCAGCAGCCAGGGGGGGGGAGTTGCCACTGCTAACACAAAGCACTGAATTAACTACAAATGCCAACCCCTTTGCATGCTGCAGAAACAGATTGCAAGGGCATCCCCTGCAGAAAATTCAAACCTTACTTTGCTTTCTCACCCCCCTCATTTATTCATTTTAAATGCCCCTGTCTTTTTTTTTTGTTTGTTTGTTTTGTTTTGTTTTTTTTAAAATACCTCTCTCTTTTCTTGAAATCTTTCTCACTAAGCTCCATCACTCTGGGGTGTGAGTGATAGATACCATTAGTCTTGCACAGCCAAAGGAAATGGCAGCTGAAATATTTCATGCTGAACAGACTTCACAGTTTGAAATAAACCCATAAGGAAAATCTGCCAGAACACCTCAGTTGCCTGTGTTTTTTTTTACAAACTGTAAAATAAACTCAGTCCTGAAAGTAGAAGGGGGACTTCCCAGCTCTGTTTTCCACAAATAAGAGCAGCTCTGTCATGGGCATCCACACACCATCCTGCGGGGCTCTGCTCTTTGCTGGAGATCCTGCCCCATTCCCCCACAGAGGAGGTTTTTGGAGGGTTACAGCAGACTCAGACCAAGGGGAATGCTCATCTTTCCCAACCAGTATGAAAGCAGCAGCAGCAGAATCACACCTCTCATTTCAGGGAGAGGCCCTGTAGCCTCCACATCCTCCTGCAACACCTAAAAATCCTGACGCAGTTTGAAGCCATTTCACAAAGAGGGAAGCAAAAACAAACTCCAGGGGAGCAGAGTCCCCTTGTACAGAACCCCTGGGACAGGGAAGTGAGAGGAGAATGACAGGAAGGGAAGGAACACTGTGGGGACAACAGGTAGGAACGTGACTGCTGGCTTGGGGGTTTAAATTCCCCCCCAGAGAGAGCAGATGGATGCCAAAGCGTGGGAGACTCAGGGGCCTGACCTGCTTTCAGCACAGAGTGGTATTTGAGTTCCTCCTGCATACATGTGGGAGCACGCAGCCTCCAGGTCACTCAGTTAATCTCTGCAAGGCTCTTGCATGGCAGGAGCATGAGTCCCACTTCCTTACCAAACCAGTGAGCTCTGTGTAGGTGTGAGAAACAAGGAAGTCTGCAGACTCCCCAAAAGAAAAAAAAAAAATAAATTAAAAATTAAAAATTAAAAAAAAAAAAGAGTAAGATCTTCTTGAGAGACAGAGAAATTAAAGAAAACCATAGCAACAAGTCAGTCCACCTACCCAAACCACCCACCCACCACCAGTTTCATTTGCTGACGCACTTCAAAAACAAGCTGGCTCCTACCCGCTCTGGAAGGTGAGCAAGCCCTGAGAGCTCATTAAATTCCCTCCTCAGCTACTCCTGCATGCCTGCAGCGAGGGAGAGAGCAGGATATAAATAGCAGTTATATAAGAGAGCTTTGTTGATTCCTGTGCTTACCCAAAAAAAAAAAAAAAAAAAAAAAAAAAAAGGCAGCATGACCTTGTTTTTCTGACTAGCTTGCCTCTGCCTGCTTGTGGAGGACTTTAATCCTGCTAGGGATCATCTGAAAAGTTTATGTTGGACCTGGATCCCATGGGGAGTGACATGGAGAATTAGTGATTTACATCTTTGTTCCTTCCAGGAGCTGGATCACACCTGCACACCGAGAGGGTTGGCCACACAGGAGGTCTGTGGTACCCAACAACCAGCAATGATGCAAAGCTACCAGGACTGGAGGCCAAGCCAGACCCTGCTGGAACACTTCTTTTTTCTTCTAGATTGCTCCACCATAGAATCATAGAATGGTAGAGGCTGGAAGGGACCTCTGGAGATCACAGAGTTCCATCCCCCTACCAAAGCAGAAGATTGTGCCAAAGATTACCACCACCTCCTCCCCTTCAAAAAAATCACAATGGAAATTTCTTATTTGCTCATGATGCCAAATCATAGGTGTGCACCTCAAAATCTAAGCATAAAACCTCCCTTTGGGGAAAATAAAAACCTGAGAGGTCCTGTAATACAGGAAAACTGCCCAAATATACTGCTAAAAGTGTCCCCAGCTCCAGGAGGCAGACAACAAGTGGTATGGCTACAACCTCACCTCGCCCACCCTGTTCTCAGTCTCACCCATCCATCTCACTGACCCCAATAAAAGTGAAATCATCTCTGCAGAAATGATTCCTCCCAGCTTTTGGCTCTGTCTCTGGGCACACGATGAGCAGGGCTTGTTTGTTTTCAAAAGGGTGGTACCTGAGGGCCAAGGGAGACTGAGCCTTGGCTGTGCCAAACACATTAAAATAAAGAGACTGGGGGCTGCCAGGGTCTTACCACCTCCTCATGTGCCCACAGCTGAGTGTGATGGTTGATGGAGGTCCTTATCAACCTGGACTTTGGTTGTTCATGTCATGTTCTGAAGTAACATACTCAGAATGTAGAAAAAAAAATTAATTAAAGAATAAACGGCGTGTTTTAACTTGGGAAACAAAAAAATCATTAAAATGGTGAAAGACAGAGGTGAATAATTAAAAACATGCTGACTGCTTGCCAGTTTTGCATTTGTTTTAGCAATACTTCTTTAGGAAACTATGTTCAAAAAGATGGAGCATCCTATATCAAAGAATCCTGCCTGCTAGAAACAAACAGTAGAAACTCTGAGATTTCTTTTTATCAACAACCAGAAATTCTCAAGTCCCACTTACCAAAGTTTAGCAACCCAATGATATTCCTGCCTCTGAAGCATTTTCCAACATCTATGATTTTGTGTGCTCACAGGTACCTGTGACTGTTGCAAATTTTCTAAGTAGCAAATCCAGTTTAAAAAGTCCAAGCCCCAAAACCTAAAGCACCATCGTGTCACTAAATTTACTTTTTATATACCAGTACTTCCGTAACATTTTATAAAGTTTTCTCCCAGTTGTGAAGGGCAACTGCAGTCACAGAGAAAAGGAAACTCTAAATGTTTGTAAAGTGAAAAAAAATAAAGCAGGTTTACTGCCTGGCTCCACTTATTTCACTTTTCAGTGCCACTTTATCCCTCCAATTTTGTCCCAGGTGGCAGAGATGCTGCTGGGGAGGGCCCAGCTCACCTGGCTGCTGCTGCCCTGTGTGCCAGGAACACGAGCAGGAATTGGATACCTCTGGATTCAGTTCCTTTTGTGCAACAATTCTGCAGTTATTTAATAACTATTGGTCACCTCTGGACAGTCTGAGGCATCAAGTTCAGCAAAGGAGACCAAAATTCACCGTGCTGGACTTCTCTTACTGGTGGCAAGGCACGAGGGGAAACATTGACCAAGGCCAAGTCCATGAATAGTGCAAGAGCTGGAGACAGGAGAGCTGCTGAGAGCAGCATTTCACCCAAACTGGTATTTCCTACTAAACCAGACTAATGAAGAGCTGGCTGCCATGATTCCTGGGATTAGACTTGTTCAGAACCCCCCTGGGTAGTTCTGTAAGGAGCAGCATGGTACCACCACGTGGCCATAGCTCCTCAAAGGAGGGCACAGAAAATGCAAGGCTCCCATCTGCATCCTGAACTGAAGAGCTCTGGAGGTTGAAGCAACTTGAAGCCACACAGCTTTTTGTACAGTTCCATCTCAAAAATGCTCCACGTCTCTATGGTGAGCTCCAAGCCTTGGCTCAGCACAACACCCATGTGTTTTTGCCAGGATGTGACTGAGACACAGCTCTCTGGTCCAGAGTCTCAAGTCATGATGACTCTTGGTTCTCATTCCACACTCAGATGTTGGGGACAGGAGGGGTGTAGGACAGATCCCATCACCATTCTCTGGTCAGAAGTAGCAATTCTGCTCAGATGCCTTAAAGCTAGGAGCAAATCCCAGTTCTTTCCTGAAAAACAATCACCTTTTTCTCCTTGGGTGCTGACTCCCATCACCTCAGCCTCAGTGTTTGCAGCCCAGCTTGGGAAGAACTGTGGATGAAGGGGAAACAAAGGCACCACCACACTTGGAAGTGGCAGCCCTGCATCCCATCACTTTGGTGTAGCACTTGGAAAAAAAAAATGCCTGAAACTAAACTAATGTCATCAACCTCATTCTACGTTCCCTTGCTGAAAATACCATCATGTGTGTGGGGGTAATTTGTCACGCAATCTAACTTCTGAGAAGATCCCTAATTAAAGGAGCAGACCAAAGTCTCCATGGAGAGGCACTTATGTAAGGGACATCACTTTCCATTCACTTCCACCAACCAAGGTAACCCCAAACCCTACAGAGGGAGGCAGAGGAGCAGCACGCAGAACTTTCATTTAGCAGATGAGAGACAAGCATTGCAGGGGAAGTCCTCAGCAATTTCCTCCACTGTCATTCATTAGCCAGGATTGCTTTAATGGAGGAAAACTCACCGTGCTGCAGCAGGCACAGGGATGGGACCAAGTTTCCATCTCTTCCAAAGGAGCTGCAGCTCCACGTGCCTCTGAGCAGCAGCACCTGCCACCCAGGCTCCAGCCAAGCGTGTCCAACCAGCACCTGGGGGATGGATGGCTCCAGACATTTGGGAGGAAAGCATGGGGCTGACAGGGCATCCCCCCTCCACAGGCTGCTCCCTGCAGAAATGCTGGCACCAGCTCTCTGGAGGTGGATGTGCAGGGTTATATAAATTAATAAAGGGTTTACGTAATGTTCAGTTCACTGAGCTGCAGCAGTTGTCAACCCAATTTGTTGTCTGGTTTTGACCCCGTGGTTCCACCTCTGCTTCTGTCTCCTTAAAAAAGGAGGGTAGGCTGCCCACCCAGCACCAGAGCTCCTGCTGAGCTGGGGTGACAGCCATGGCCACCACACTTGTCACCATCTCTGTTACCAAAAAACCTGACAGCGCTCCTGAGTAAATTCCAAAAACTAAAAATACCCCAAAAAATTTCCATCCGGAGAGCTGTAAGTAGGAAAAGCCCTCTGCCTTTCTCCCAGATCAGTTCATTTATTACATCCACGTTCACCTCCACAGCAAAAGAAGAGAGCAGCACGGGATTCAACCAGGTAAGGTAAACCTGGAGTATTTTTTTCTAGTGCTGCCTCTACCCCACACTAATTTTCTTAACAATCCCATAAAAATGACTCCTGCCAAATTATAATAAGGAACATCTCTAGATTTGCTTTTCTGCTAGAGCTGGCAACCACCTACTTTGCCTAGCCTTAATACTGGCCCTGCATGGATGTAATGAAGCAGTAACACCTATTCCAGTTATCCCTTCCCGACATCATGGGGATCTGCTCTCCCACTGAAGCTCATGGGAGTTACCCGGGAACTCCCTTTATTAACTGTATTACAATCATCAGCTGCAAGCTCCTGTGTGTCAGTACAAACCCTTTGCTTCACTTCAGGCCAAATGCATTTCCCGTGTGAAAACCTGGAGTTAGGAAAATGCCATGCAGAGGTGACACATTTCTGGCTTTGCTGCCAAAAAGCCTTTTTACATAACCCATCCCTATCCCACCAGTTTCCTATTCTCAAAGGCCCGAGCAATTTAAGTTCAAGCAAAAAAATTATTCTGACTGAGCACAGAATGAACTGCAAACCAAGAGCTGCTAATAATAACCCCCCAAAAACTGTGAAATGAAGATAAACTGTGTTAGACCTCAAAGACAAGGCTGGAGGATTTGGTTAGGTCAACTTTCAGAATGACAAATGTATCTGGTGCAAAATGAACACAGTTATTAGTCCAGAGGCTGCAGATGAGTTTTTCCACTGGAAACTGCCATAGAAGTTCAGAAAATCCTCTCTGCAGGTTGCAGGGGTGTGTGGAGCCCTAAAACTTGCCAACAGAACAGAGATCAGAGAATGGTCAGGGTAACAGACCACAGAAAGTATTGGGTTTATTTTCATTAAGTGCAGACAAATTTTGCAGTGTGTTTTGTACAAACGAAATCTTCCTAAGTAGAAGTCTATCTCATGGCTGCACTCAATAAATTTTTCCTGTGCTGCAGTGAGACTGCTTTATCAACCCCAGTGCAGAGAGTGCCCTCAAAGCTCTCCTGGGCAGGCAGTGCTCCCCAGCAGCACCCAGAGCCCACTGCTGCTCCTAGGGGAGCAGATAAACTTTTATTCTTACGTGGTGATTGAGAAGCTTGGTTATATCCATTTAACCACGTCTCAAGATGCCAGCTGCACTGGGACAGCACTGGAGAAGTGCTCTGGGAGATCCAAAAATCGTGATTTTACTGAAGACCAAGCCCCCACCTTTGCTTTGATTCACCAGCCTTCAGCCAGCTGTTCTCCCAGAAGTTAAGCTTGATGGTTGGCATTTTGTTCCCTTCAAGTTTTAGTCACTTGGCTTTCATGACTCAAATGCTACTGAAAGATCAGAGTGCTGAGCATGTGCTGCTCCTGACTGACATCAGAGTCCTCCCCATGGGCCCTGACTGTGCTGGAGCCAGCAGAAGGAAAACAAACTCCCAACCTAGCACCAGGTGATTAACAGGGAAGTCACGGAGCACCTCTGTGCACTGAGAAACCTTCTGGTTTTGCCTTCTGCTATCAGGCCACTGGATTGCTCTACAACAAAAATATCTCCATTACAACCGCCCCACAAGATATTTTCAATAAAGTCCCATTTGTGCTTTGCATGCATGAGTAAGAGCAGCTCCTGGGTGTGTCCAAGACCTCAGTGCTTACAGCATTAGCTGTAGGCATCTCAAGTCATTTGGTTCCTAAAACATTCTGTACTTAAAAGCAGCCCACACCAGAGCACCCCCCCAGCCCAGCCTGCTGCAGCTGAGCACGTACACGCACCCAGGAGCTGCTGCTGCCCAGAACATTTCCTACTGGTACAGAAAATCACCAAGCACTTGTGCTCCTGGGTCGGAAAGGATGGAAAATAGTTACTTTGGTTTGCAGAAGTAACATCTATAAAGGTAAGAGTGCAGCAGCAACCAGCAGGCCTGTGAGGATGTGAAACCTTCGTGGTGTTTGCTGTCAGCATCCGATGCCAGCAGCTCACTCCTCACCACAGTTATTTTACAGATTCCCAGCTCTCAGTTACAGGCAGCAAATGAAAACTAAAGAATCTCCTTTTCTGGTGAAAAAGGTGGTTTTGGAGACGGATTGAAGGTTTCTCTGTTTGTTTTGAGCAGCTGAGCTACAGAATCTGCTTCCAGCAGGGATTCACAGGCAGCAGGAAGGGATGCTCCATGGGCCATTAGTGCTGGGATCCAGCACAAGCAAAGGATCTCTCCACATCAGGCTGGTGCAGTTTGTTTTTCCTTCCAGCATGACAGTGTGAGGTTATCTGAGGCTCCCTGAGAGCTAGGAAGATGAAAGCTCAGCTTCCTTTACATTAGAGAAGAGCAGGAAATTTAAAGGAGTGACTCTCCCCAAGGAATGTTAATCCTGTCACTGCAGTGACATGGGATTTTAAACACTCAATTCCCCCTTCATCTTTTGCAAAGAAGCTTCACTACAGCACACACGTAGGGAAAAAAAAGAGGGTATTGATTACACAGACAGAGTGAAGGAGCCCAGCAACATCCCTCCTCTCAAGGGCAGTCTGCATGAAGACCAGAGGTGTTGCTGCAGAGATGGAGTGTGTGTTTTAATCAGAGTGATCAATCAGAACCAGGCAGGATTCAGCCCCATGTTACACTTAATCAAATCTCCCCACGTAATGCTGCCCAGAGGATGCTAGTTACAAATAACCTCCTGACTGCAGCAGCTCTTGGCTGCTGCTGTGGTACCAGAGACAGGCTGAGCCTTTCAGAAGGTTGAGTTTTAGGACAAAAACAGATAAAGGACTGGGGAGTTGTCATACTGCACTGGAGATGATGGGACATCTATATATGTGGTTTTTAGTTCCCTTTGCCCAAGCTTTTCTGAAAATGTCAGTATTTAAGTACCTAAATAAATGTTCCTAATCAGGATGCAGCAGAAATTACATCAAATTATAAACCTAAATCTGTAAGTGCACCAAACATTTGGTGCACAGCGAAAGGAACAATCTGCAAAATTGACCTTAAATGAATCACTGGTTGCTGGGTTCAGGCACACACTGCAGAAAGGGGTAAGATTCTCCGGAATAGATATTCCTAAAGCCCATTGCCCAAGACAGAAACACACTGCTGGCAAACAGAAAACAGGCAAAGTCAAAAGCATAAGATATTACACGTTCAATAATCTTTCTAGGCATGTTTCACCATAATCAAGTGCTGCCTTTTGTCTGGAAGAAGGTACCACACGAGCTAGCTGGTGTGTGTTCATTGAAATCCATACCAGGCACAATTCCCATGGATGGAAACCAAACCCTTACTTAAAAAACATGAAGGGAAGGACAGCAAGGTTACAGGGCAACAGTGGTGGTTGGGAGTTTGCTGTTATTTCAAATTCCCCTCTGAAATCCAAGAGTTAGTTGTAAAAGTCCCCACCGTGTTGCAGTTGCTTCAACTTAGAAGGGCTCACATGAATTTGCAATACAGTGCTGGGTGGCTCTACATTCCTCTGGGAAATACCTCCACTGCCAAGTGCCCATGCAAACACTTCAGTTAACTTTTGGGTGGTAGGCACTGATACTTTCTTTAATTACAGGTCAAAGATCAGTAAGTCATTTCCCCTCCCATTCCTTGACCTCTTCAAGTTTCCTGGATCTCACAGAAACATTTCCCTTCCCGACATGTTTTAGTTTATAAGCTCCAAGTCATCAGTTTCCCTACCTGTATCGTGGTGTTCCCACCTTCCAGGAGGGCAATGGCAAGCAGGATGCTCTCGTGGAAGACTCGGTCACTGGTGGCATTCATGATGAGATCTATGACCAGGTTGGATGCACCTTCTTTATCCAGGTGACACTGGACATCTGCCAGACTCATCTCACCTCGGCTCATTGAACTCGACCCAGAGCTTCCTCCTAATAAAGGTGATGATGAGAAAGAGGGTGAGATTCATCCCCTGCAGAGATGGCACGTCTCTTCTGCTTGGAATTTTGACCCTATCCTGGACAATGCACACTCCTTTACTCATGGTGATGAGCTCTGCTCCCAGTGTTTCTGCAAGGAAGAGTTTGTCACCCAAAGCCCAGGTGGGGCATGGTGTAAGCTGGACACTTAGCATCTCTTTAATGTGTGCAGGTCTGTGGGAAGTGGTGTCCTGAGGGAGGACACCTGGGGTGGCAATGGTCACTGGTTACTGCCACTGCTGCCTTCAGGAACAGCACAGAGGGAAAGAGGCTGCTGGGATGGAGGAGGATTCCGGGAACAGGGTGGATTCAGGGATACAAAGAGAGGTTCTGCAGGACCAGCAAGGGGGTGAAGAAAAGGTGAAATAAATCCCAGAGGAGGGCAAAGCCAGCACTGTGCTTCTGTGCAATTACAGAGCAGTGAACTTCATGGGCAAACAGATCAAACAACAGAAGCAGGAGAGAGGTTATAAAAGAGGCAGGAAGAACAAGCACTGAAGCAAAATGCTCCAGAAATCAGAAGAGTCGGGGAGGGGGCAGCTCAACACAAGGACTAATGAAATATGTATCAGAAAAGAAAGGGAAAACAGAAGGTTGGACCAGATGATCCTTGAGGTCCCCCCCAACCTGATATTCCATACTAGAGCCTTGGGGTCTATTTTGGGTCTGCTCAGGACTGCTTTCAACAGGGTCACTTCACTGGACTTTGAAAAGGCAAAACCCACTGAATTGTGTTTTAACAAAACATGCTTGACATTACTGACTTTTTTAGCAATGGTCTCCAATTTAATAAATTGGACTTTATAACAGACTTCCAATTTTGCTCATCCTACTCTGCAATGAAATGTTCTTGTTTCAGATATTGTTAATAATCTGCCATCCTTATGAGCACATTTCCCAAATATTACTGCAAATATTAAATTGATCAGGGCTTTCTAAAGTACACTCAAAGTAAAGTCATAAAATTCAAGGCAAGACAGTCTCTGGCAAGTATGAAGAGCTCTGCCTGCTTCATTTTCAAGTATTTTCTCAAATGCAGGCAGGAGAAGAGGAGCAGCACTCGTACCTGCATGAGGACAAAGCAGCTGGTGTGAGCCATGCTCTGCTCAGCCCCAAGTGGGAGCTCTCAAAGGAGACTTAAAACACATTGGGAGTTCCCAAAGCCAGCAGTGACATTCCAGCAGGACTTCTCCCCCATCCATGTGGACAGTTTCTTCTCATTTGGGGATTTTCCCAAAACAGAACAGTAGGGGAGAGGACCAAGAGGGGGGTGAGGGGTGAAGCCCTATTTCACCTGCTTTATCAGGCAGACACAGACAGACAGCATCTGGCAGGAGATGCCAGGAAGCCCTGCTGAGCAGGAGCATGTCCTACCTCCTGGCCCAGCTTTGCTGGCTCCTCCAGCAGACAAGGGGCCATTCCCAAAGGTGGTGAGGCTCTCCCGCCGGCCCGCCGCTCTCACGTTGCCATAGTAACGGTTGACCAAGACTTGCCTGAGTGCCTCACCCTTGAGTCAGAGAGGATAATGGAATCACCATGTGAGCATCAGGAATCAACCAACTGCTAACACTCAGGAGCAAGGGGACTACAGTCACCACCAGCCTTGCTTGCAGCAAGGGAGGGGGCAGCCACAACCCTGGAGGTTTGGGGAGTTCTGCTGGGCATCTCCTAATGTGCTGGGGAAGGCTGGGACAGGGGGGGGAATCTCAGGGGGTTTGGGCAAAATTATGCATTCCCAGCACCAGAAGCAGCTTACGGTTCAGATTTTTATTCTCCAAGAGAATAAAAAATGTAAATGATTTTAAAACTAAGACCTATTGTCTCGGTGCCAAATGTAAAAAAAAAAAAGTGGCATCCGTGCAGCGCCAGCACAAAATGAAGAGGAGAATTAGAGTAACATTAAGAAATGAATTTGTGAGGAAGCAATCCCATCTCCTCAAGCTCTATCCTATTGTGTAACTGATGGCACAGGGACACACTCTTCCCTCCCCTCCATCAGCAGCTGATGCCAGCTCGAGCTCTCACCCGCCGAGCGGGAACCCCAGTGATCCCTGCTGCATCCCAGCTCTTTGTTCCCCCTGGCAGCCACCTGGTCATGCCAGCAGTCAGCATCCAAGCACATGAGCCCGAGGACACTGTAGGGCACAGGTCCTCAGATAACCCTGTCACCCCCCCTGGGCCCCGGGAGCACCCAGCACGTCCCCAGTGACCAGGCGGCGCTGCCGTCAGCAGAGCCCAACGCACCTCCCAGGCTGAATGGCAACCTGGGGACCCAGCCCAGATCCCACCCCAGGCTCTGCAGGAATTCCCAGCCATTCAGGGAGCACCACAGGGCAGACACACAAACGCCTCAGTTGGATTAACAGGTTTTTTTTTTTTTCCTAAGGTCTTTGTGCGAGGAGGAATAGTGGTGATTATTTTAAGTGGGAGCTGATGCTCTGGGGTTGCAGCAGTACCACCCTGAGACAGTGTCAGGGAAGGGAGGAAGGAGGTTATCTGGGGACTCAAAAAAAATAAAATAAATAAAATCAATCTCACCAGGAAGAATTTAACATTAAAAATCTGTTAGGATGAACTGAAGTGTTCACAAGTGCTGATTTTCACTTGTATTTCAAACCAAATCAAACCAAAGTTGTCTGACTACAGATGCAAAATGTCATTAACTACAAGGTTTAATATTAGCTGTCCTGCAAGTGAAACCTTACTTTTTAAACTTTCACAAGAGGTCTTTAAAAGCACAAATAAGCAAATAGAACAATGTAAACGTGCATTAACTGGCTCCAACAAAACTCCAGCAGTGCTGCAGCCCCACTGCTTTTCATACAAAGCTGGCACCCCTGGAAGGAACTGTAGAGAAATCCTTAGAGCTCAATGCAGCAGAAAGACAAAAACCTCTCTGGAAACAAACAGCCCTTTACCAAACTTCAGATATCACTTGCAAAAGGAAGCCCAACTCCTGCCTGCAGCTGGTTGGGGATTTCTGCCCTCCCCACAGAGGCTGGTGCTAAGGTCAGGGCTCCCAGCACCTTCTGCTTCTGTCACAGCAATTAAGCAGCTTGAAAATAATTTCTATACATTATTAGTGTGAAAGCTGCAGCACAGGAGCTGTTTTACAGAATCAGATGGGGATGGGGGAAGTGGCAGGGAGACACGATGTACAATGTAAAGAGACACAGAGCTTTCCAACCAGCTGCTTCCAAAAGTCCCCAAAAAAAGGAGAAAGGAAAAAAAAAAAAAAAAAAAAAAAAAAGGCAAGTTACTTTGGAAGCAACAGTAGAAGATGATGAGCACTTCTCCCAGGGGCATATGGTTCCTATCACTGCTTGGGCCAAACAGTGAACATGTAGGAGAGGCAAGAGACTCACTTCAAAAGCTTAAGCAAATTCTTATCCCAGAGGAGCTACTCTGAGTGACAGCAACACAGGAGTGCTCAGTACATGATGTATTGCTTTAACCAGCTTTCTGCTCTTGGTCTGGCAGGTAAGGAAGGCTGCCTGACAGAACAAGGCCAAGCCAGACAAAAAAAGAAAACCTTAACTACATCTTTCTTCTACATGGGTACTGATTAGAAAGGCAACTTGATACCCATATGGCACTAAGCTAACAATCAAGTTACAATGGATTTCTCAAATTACCTTTTTCCTTTTCTGCTAAACCAACTGGCAATCAACTGGCATTTAAACCAGTAATTTTTACTACTTACTACAAAGATAACAACACACATCCAACCACAAGGACTGCTTTTCAGTAAATTGAACCTCCTTCAGAATTCAGGAGGGTAACCAAAGCTCCTGGGGTTGTCTCCAGGTTTTCTTTCTGGCCCATTGTGGAGCAGAAGGCATCTTCTCTTCCATCTTCAGAACAGAGAGGGCGAGTGGAGGGACTCAGGACCTGCAGCACCTCCCTGGTCTCTAGGATATGTTTATCTGAACCAGGACAAATAACCAGAAAGTACAAGTGGGAACATTTGCTGTTTCCAGCCACAGCTTTGGAGTGTTGGCAATCCTCATTTACTAGCATTTCAGATTGTAACTGGGAAGAAAAACTTGTTTCCTCCAAAATTACTCAAACCCACTGTGCTGGCTAACAAGTATGGGATCAAAGTAGAGGAGAGGAAAAAATAACTGGTATTTAAGATGTGTTGTAATTAATTCAGATGCAATGCTTGGCTCCAGAACAGTTCTTAAACCATCATGTTACTGTTGTAAACCACTTTGATGCAGACAGTGTGCAAACAAATATCAGATGTTTGGAGGCAATAAGAAAAATTAAATATGCTACCTAGGAAAAAACCCAACAGCATTCAGTTTCATCTGCAGTCACTGTCAAGGTAAACTAACAGTAAGTAGTACACAAGCATTATTGTACAGCTGTCAATAAAGCAGATGCAATACATAACTCAGTTTAGGTGTTATAAAAAACCTGTTGTAATCTTTAAAACAGAGAATCTTTAATGATACTTAAGAATGAGTGAAGTTATGAGTTGCTGCTATTCTGTTGCCAGCTATAAGAGCAGAAAAAAATAAATTAAAAAAAGAAAATCAAGAAATGTATTAATGACACTGCTTGGCTGGTTGTGATGTGAGAGGTGCAGCCAAAGCAGGCGACTCCACAAGCACCCGTTCATCTCACTTTGTAATTTTCTGATCAGCAGCAAAGGGGAGTGTTTGGAAAGTGTTAACAGACCTAGATCAGGACCTGGGATTTAATTCAGAGCAGCCAAACACTTGTCCCTCCCATGTAACACCAGAGAAGGTGGTAAAGCACCCCAAGCTGTAGGGCCCACTGGTTGTTTGAGATGCTCCAAGGGACCCACAGCGAGTACTTAACCACAGAAGGGTCTTGAGTGACTTACACTTCACTGTTTGGAAGGAAAAGGTAAAGGATTAGTTCTGAATGTGCTTGACTGCTGTACATACCCTTCTGTGATCCTCCAGTTGCCTCTGTGGTAGAGTTTGATCAAGCTCCTGCTGTGCGTGCAGAAATTTCATTTTAAAGCAGAACAACACTAAAGAGACACTAACAGCTTTGCACTCAGGGAAAATATTAAGGAAGTCACAGCTGAAAGCAAAGGGGGGAGATGAGGGAGATCAACTGACAAGCTATCTGGATATCCACCAGCTCTGGCAGCACTTCCCAAGTCTGCTCTGCCAGCCTCCAGCAGAGCCCCCAGCATGCAGGTGCCCCAGCATCCTCCCAGGGCTCAGGGGAACACAGACCTGGCTGACCCCACAGTTACCACTGCACTAACACACACGAGTGTTTGAAGAACTCAAACCCTGCATGCCCATGCACACATATACACAGGGAACACACACACACACACACACACAACACCCCATCCCACTACACACACACCTCTGGGGGAAGTGTAGCTACTGCAATGTGTCTGACTGGTCAAAGAAGCCTTGTGAGACTGGGGAGGCCTCCTACAAAACTGGGGGGATTTCCCATCCAGTGCCATGGACCTCAGGGGGGTTCCACTGAGCAAAGTCCCTTGGCCCACCCATGTTTCCAAATTACATCTCCCTTATTTCAGATATTAATTTTCAGCAATGGGACTTGCACTTTGTAAAGCTGAAGTAGATTGAGGTTTTATTGCTTTAAGGCGCCCTGAAAAGGACCCATCTTCAACCAGGAACCATCTCCCAATCATCTCAAAGTCATTCTATGACCACTCAGAGCTTCAGTTGACATTTAAACACTATTCCACAAAAATTACAAATACAAAGGTCTAAACCACCACAAGCTACATTTTTTTTCCCTTCTTCATGATTTCAAAACATCTTTATAACCTTCATATTTATAAAGCTCAGAGAACTGACATTGCCTTAGATTCAGATTTCCACGTGGTTTTTCACTGGTACAGCACCCAGTTGTACACCTACTGATGCCATCTCTGGATGTCCCATTAATTTTAAAAAAAATTGAAATTTCATAAATTCTTATGTCTCCATTTTGGCAAATAATCTATCTCATGTGACCTAATGCTGGGGTATCTCATAAATGAAAAGTGCCTACACATCCAGCTGCCTGTAGAGCTTGTACCCCTGGAGATGTGAAGTGACCAGCAGCTGTTTCATTGTGACATTTTAAATGGGACAGCCAGCTGCTCTGGGGTTAGGAATCTTCCACTAACTTCTGACATCTCCATTTCCTTATCAAAGGTTTTAAATATGTGAGACAAAGGGAAAACCAAGTTCTCCATCAGGAGCCAGAGAAATGAAACCTCATTTTGCTAAGGCAGGGGATTTGAGAGGACACTTTTCCACAGTGCCTCCCTTAAAAAAATAAAAAAAAAGGGGGGAAATGGCTGAAAGTAACAAAAACTTAGGACTGGTTTACCCAGGCTATGTATTTTTAGACTGTCGTGCTGATGTTGTTATTGGATTAAACCACTTCCAACAAATCTACTCATTTTTTCACTGTCTAACACCACGCAGGAACACACATTTCACAGGTTTTTTTACCAACAAGACACTCCACCAGGACTACTTCAAAACACCAATATTTGCCTGTTGTACAAATATAGGTGGGTGACACACCTCTACAGAGCTTTCCGTTTCTGGAGGCTGCGGCAGCTAGTTGAAAGTAAAATGCAAAAAAATTAGTCACTCTTCAAGAATCTTGCATCCCAACAGAAATCTAGGGGTCAACACTTAGGGGGAGGGAGCTAGCAAAGCACTTGACTGAGCTGAATCATCCTAAACAAATTACAGCCATAATTACTGTTTACACCCTCCCACCCAGCCAGGCTCCTACAAGGGCTACACTCTGAAAATTTAGCAGGTGTCCTTTGAACCCAAACTGCTCTGCATGGACACAGAGGCACAAGCAAAAAGCTTCAGTGGCAACCTGGAGATGCACTTTTTGGGCAGCCTGCTTGGATCACTGGGGACCAGCAGCTTGGTGGTGCAGGCAGCACATCCATTCCCAGCAGGAAGGAGGAGCAAAGCAGGGCTCTATGTCATGGAAAGGCAGGAGCCTTACAATGCTGGGTTAAAAAGATGCTTCCAGTGAATTCTCATCTACAAACATACTTCTCCCCACAATAAAAGATATCTGATACACAGCAAACACAAGGAGGGAAATAGGAGGCTTGACAGTGACAGCTTTCCAAATTTAAAATACTGATCATCACACTGAAACAGATGAAGACGAGCAACTTTTATCTGCTAGGACTTCAGACATACAACAGAGACTGGAACATTGAAATGGAACTGCCTGCTAAATTGTGGGGAAATTGATCTAATTTCTCAGGAACAGACTCTAAGAAACAAGGCAAGGACAATACAGCAATACCAAATCAAGTCAGCCACTCGCTGGCTGTGTCTGCCTGGAGTGACCCAGACAGACAAATCAAGTGTGGGCTGAGAGAAGAACTGTGTTATTTTAGCCTGGTACCCACTGCAGCCTGGGACATGCTCAGGAAAAGGAGAGGAAGGCCCTGGGATCCAGAAGTCTAAATACAGAGAGACTCCTTTTCCCAGGAAGGAGCCAGGGGAGTGAGTGCTTCCCCTGCACTGCTCCATGGGCAGGGGCTCCTTGGCCAGGAAGAGTTTTCCCTGCTCCTAATGGACTTTCCTCCTGCCTAATTCACACGGCCTTTGGTACACCATTTCCTTCCATTGTCACCACACTCTTGGAATGCTCACAAGCATGCAAACCATTTTTCTCTTGGCCAAATTGAAGCAGGGAGTATTTCAGCCAGAAGACCTAAAGTTAACAGGAAGAAGCTCTTTTTTTTTTTTTTTTTTTTTTTTTTTGCAGAGGAACACACAGTTCCTGCACAGCCCTGTGCACCCTTGCTGCTCAAGGCTGGACCCTGGAAACACCATCAAGTCATCAGGGAGTCTGAGCACATTGTTCTGATTGCAAGCCCTGTCTGCACAGCCTGCTTCAGAGCAGAGCAAAAAAATTCCTCCATTCTTAAGTAGTCAACAGCAGCAAGGAAATTGTGTGTATTCCCCTGCAAGGGAAATGAGGTGCCTTCCTTCCAGGGGACACTGAGGCAGGCAGGTCAAGTGGAGATGCCTGCCAGGAGATAAAGTGCTGGGCTACAGATTCCAACAAAATCTTCCTTACTCCTGGGCTTACACCATGACCTCCTTTCAACCAAACATATATGTACATTTGGGGCTGAAAACTAGCACAGGTGAAGGATCAGCATGAAATCAGTTTGATCTTTCCAACTCAACTGGGGAAGGAAAAAGTATATATTCTAGCTAGCAGATTCCTGTGCCTTCCCAGGGCAGCCCAGACAGCACGTATAAATAGATCAGCATGTTCCAACCAGCCCCACAAACTCATCTGCAAGCAAAAGCTACTGCCCTTGGCAATGTTCAGATGGATCATTCCCAATAAGCATGGCCTTCAGCAATCTTTCAGTAAAAATATAAAACTCCATATACTGAAATTGTTATTCTTTAAGTCAAAACAGGTTAAAATAACAAAAAAAAAAAAAAAAAAAAATTGAGCTATAGTTACTGTGCTACACTTCTCACTATCCTGTGTGCTCCAACAGCAAAATACCAGCTAATGCTGGGTGGGAGAGCAGACTGAAGCAGTGATTTGCTAGATCTCCTGTCCATCTGTCTCACCTCTCTATCTGGAAGAAAAATCACAGCTGGGGGCACAGGGGCAAGTTTGTGGACCACCAAGACACTTCACTAAGAGTAGCCAGGTGAGTTCCCTTTAACCTTACCAAACTTTAGCATTTTGACAAAACAAGGGACAAACCAGCACACTTCCAAGCACAAACCTCCACTTCAGGTCATCTGCAATTTCAAAGGGTGGAGAGGTGATGAACCTCAGACTGCTCAGCTTCTGTAGGCTGATGCCCCTCTCCAAACTACCACACATCTACCTCAGGCCATTTTCCAGTCAGTAACTAACCTGGATACAGAGGTGACAAGCTGGTGCAAGGCCATAGCAAACCAACACCTGTCCTGGGAGGTCCAGACACCACTGAGGAGTTTGAAGAAACTCAGACAAATAAATTAGTTTGGCCCAGGAGAGGCAACAGTCAGAAATGAGATGGCCTGCACGGGGCAAGATCGCATCAAACTTTTGCTGCCTAGGTCATAAATCCAGCTGCAAAGACCTCCTCTGAAGGTCTCTGGTACATCTTATTCTGAACCCATTGCCATTTGCCTCTGCTCTTTCATTAACCACCTCCTGTATCATCTGGAACTCTAGTGGGACCGACTTTTTAGACACAGTCCTGGAAGTTTCCACTTTTCCCTCCCTTTTTCTAAATTTCTCCTTCTTCTCTCTGTGAAATGCATTTAGAGCAGCTCCTACATGAAAGACACACAGCAACAGCACTGCCTGCTCTGGCCCGTGGCAAGGGATGAGAGCACAAATGACGTTGCTGCCCTTCAGAACTCTGCCATAATACCAGCAAATCCCACGTAGCTGACCCGCTTGCCAAGTCTCCTTTGTGAGGCCAATACTGTTACCTTGCAAAACCGAGAAAAAAAGTGTGGATAGGAAACTTTCTACCCTCTGCAGATGATATGTAGGTGTCTGTCAAAAAACGCGTTTGACTTGCCACGGATAAGTTTCAAGGCAGAGGGGAATAATTGGGAACCAAGAGCACTGAACTGCTTTGACAAACTTCCCACGTCACACTTTGCCATTGTAACAGACCCGCAGAGAAGCTGCTGAGCTGGGGATGTATTTTTAGGGCTGGAGGATCTCGCAGCTCCAGAAATTACGAGGCAGCAGGAGCTGGGGAGCGGCACCTTGTCCTGGCACGGGCTCCTCCAGCACTCTCAGCAGACACGGGGGCTTTATGGGGGGCAAAGGCAGCCCCCCAGCTCCCTCCAGCACTCGATGGAGCAGCAACCACACGCTTACACCCCCCTAACCTGACCTCTGGGGAACACACCCAGACCAGGGACGTGGCAAAGTGTTTCCTCCCCCCTTATCTCAGGGCATTTGCAGACTCCGTGCGCTGTGCCAGACGATGAGGTGGGAAGTTTGGCACGAGAGCTGTCGGTGCCTGCCCTGAAAGGTCACCCAGATCTGCCTCCAGGAGAGCCTTCTCTCATTTTCCAGAGTTTGCAGTTGAGAAAGCATGTTTTCCTTGGGCTGGGGCTTTCCTGGAGTTAGAGACCTTGGTCCCTGATATGACCTGCAAATGGGAGTGCAATCACTTGTCTTACATCTCCTGTCACTCAGGTTTTTTACAACTGAGCATAGCCAGAACCACCTCAACTACACATTTTAGATCAGCAAATTTAATCAACAAGTAAAATGGTATAACTTTGTAGCAACAACAACAAAAAAAAAATAGCTATAAGAAATGTTCCAGTTCCCTTTTCCAAAGAGCTCACCAATTCCAGTTCGTGCAATAAAAAGGCTCCAAAGATTGCCGGATTTCTGAAGGGAAAAAAAAAATATAAGGCAGCCCACAAAAATTTATGAGAGCCTGCATTTCCTCTGCTTGAGACATAACAAGTGAAGCACTGTCTAAGTACAAAATACACAAGAGAAATGACTGTGGAGTAAGCTGTCTCTACCAGGAAACTAATCTCTAAGTGCCTCTCTCCAGCACTTCAAAGGTTAATATTTTCCAGCTCCAATCAGAAGCTGCACAAAATATCAGGAATCCTGCACCTTATTCAGCCATTGGAGCTTTAGTTTATCATTGATAAAGAGCACTGTAAAGACCAAGGAGAAGGTTACTTCAGTCAACCCCTTTGAACCAGGATTTTCAGTTCCCTTTTCACCTCCTTGAAACCTCAAAGTGAGGAGGTGAAAAAAACCCAAACAACCCCAAACTACACTTGAGTGGGTCTGCAGGTGTATTTTGCTGGATACTGTGTTATCAGCTGCCTAAAGAAGCAGCTTTACCAAATAAAAACTGAAAAACCTCAACAACAAAGAAAGAAACTCGGATTCTACTTAATTCTCTGAGTTTGTTTTTTTAAAAAAAACTTCAAATCCTAAAAAGGAAAAAATAATTAGAAGGGAAGCTCTGGATGCTCCGAGTTTTGCTGGATTTGGGAGTTTTGGTGTCTGCTGGCCCCTGTCCTGGTCCTGGGGGTGGACAAGCACAGAGCAGCCCTTTTGTCACCCTGAAAACTGAATCCCAGCTCCAGCAGGAGGGGTTGGGGGCTCCTGGGAAGCTCCCGGCAGAGGCTGTAAACATCTCTGCAGCATTTATTGGCAATTACTGCTGAAGGTCACACAGCAGCAGTGGGGCCTAAATTCCAGGAAAAAAAAAAAAAAAAAAAAAAAAAAAGAGAGAAAAAAAAAGAAAGAAAGCAAGAAAGCTGTTCTTATGTAACTGCTGCTTGAATGTTGGCAGGTGCCCAGCGGAGCAGCTCACTGCAATGTGGCTGGGAGGGGAAGAAGAAGGAAAGGAAAAAAAAAAAAAAAAAAAAAAAAGAAGAAGAAGAAAAAAAAAAAAAAGTTAAAAAAAAAAGTAGGACATCTCCCAGACAGATTCAGCATCCTGAGCATGCCACCTGCAGGTCAGCACTAAGGCTTCTCTCCTTTTCAGTCCATAAATTATTAATGTGTTTCTCCAGGACGTGTGTGTTCCAGTGCCCAAGACTCACACTGCAGGTGGAAACTGGGCCACGCTGTCCCCAAATGTCTACCCAGACCCAGGGGGGTGGATGGGAACATCACACTGCAAACAGAAATGCCTCTGTGGGCTGGGAGCTGGGCTGCCTCAGCTGTCCTGGACCTCAGGGAGCCCATGGTGGAGCTCACCACCTCAGCTTCAGCTGTGAAATGCCACCAAATCTACATTTCTGTCACGCCTGGACCCTCCTAGTGGGCTGAGGATTGAATTAAAAGTAAATTAAGCTGCTGCACCTAATTACAACTGGGGTTTAGTTATCACTGTTGTGTAAAGATTCACACTTAATAGCACTTGGTAAAAATTTCTCTTGGTCCTGAACCTCTTTTCTGAGAGACCCACATGGTCACCAGCTCCATCAAGAAGAGGATCACAGCAGTGAGGACTTGATCAAGAGAGACTCAGCCCAAGGGTTTGATGGACAATGTGCCCTGCCTTGGCCTTTTCTGCCTTCCTTATTACTTGGGGCAGGGAGCTGATGCCAAACCCACCCTGAGCTCCTCAGCTGCTCCAGGGTGTCCCATGGGCACAGGGAGATGGGAGCCCCACCACAAACTGCAATTCAAGCCCTGAGCTTTCCAAGATCAGGACGAGACTCGACCCAGCTGTGCTGTAAGAAAGGCACAATTAAGGTGCAAAATGGTCCAAGATTTCCAATGGTTTGGTTTTCTATCAAAACAAATTGTTTCATCCATCTTCCCAGGAACCTGATTTGGTCTCTATTTTAACACTACACCAAAGGTCCGTACACTTTTGCAAGGAGCCCAAGTGTTTTGGAAATACTGCAAGATGACTCATTTTTTGTGTATCCTGATATCTGTCCCTAGAATTAAAACCTTTAGCATGGATTCTGCCCCAGCAGTGAACACTGCAGATTTTGAAAAACATCTCAGAGAGCTTTAAGATGCTATTGCCATATTTCTGCTAGACCAGGTCCTGGTCCTCAGAGCACAGTAAGAGATGTTGAAACAAACACAGCACTACAGTGCTGCTACTCACAAGTTCTGTCACATCCCTCGTTTCCAACAGAAGGAAAATCCAGATAAATCCCTCAAGAGAAAGCTGGGCTAACAATATTAAATCCTACTACCCTTCCTCTTAAATTCCAGAGCACTTCTCCAGCACTGCAGATGCTCCAGCTCAGCCAGCAAAGGCAGGGGATGCTCAGGTCTCAGCTTCACCATCCTTCCTGTTCTGTGGGGGATTTCCTCCCCTCGAGGTGAATTCCAGCATTATTCACCCAGTTACAAGGGCACTCCCTTTCTGCACTGGTAAAAATGTTAAGGGGGACCAGAACATTGGTTTTCTAGCATGATTCCAGCAAGAAATGCAGGGACCACCTGGCTCTTTTAGCATCTTCCATTATTTGGACCTGCCACACACTGAGATTAACTTTCAGTCAGTACCTAAGATCCATAAATCAAGCTATGTACACAATCACATAAATACCACAAAGGGATGCCACGAGGCAGTCACTTTAATGGAGTTTTACCTTGGGGAAATAAGAAGTATTTCAGCTGATCAGAAAATGTAAGTTGTCACCAGATAAAGGAAGTTAATAACTTTTTAAATGGAGATTTCTCTATTCTTTGCCCTAAATGTTTCCAGCTTCCAGGGCTGGCAAGGGGGGGAAAAAAACCAAGTAAAACCTAGGGTTTCCTTCAAGACTTGACAGGAGTTCAAGTCCTGTGCAAATCCCTTTCTATAACCAGACAGTGCTTGTTGCTGATGGTTATAAACACACCTCCTCCCTCCACACACTTGCTCCACCAAGGAGCAAAGAAGTTCCTCCACTGCAGCCTCCAAACCAAATCCTAAATTGCTCTGCACACTCTGGCTGATTTATTGCTGCAAACACCAGCACATTACAGCCAGAAACTGAAGGGCAAAGACTTTCACATTATGACTTAATTTGCAATTAAACAATTCAAGTTTGTCTGAAGTTTCTCCAGGATAAAATTATAAATATAGATGCTATTCTGGGAAGCTGTAGTGCCACATGAGCCAAGGGATCTAGAGCCTGATGGAAATGTTCATGTGCTACATGAACTTTGCAAACACAGAGCTTGCTGCTGGTACATACTGTGGAGGTACAAGGGGGGAAAAATAAAATCTTGGCTTAAAAACAGAGAAAGAAAAACTGATTACATCAGAGGTTAGACACTACAGCACCTCAGTAGCTTGGTGTGAAGCTTGGAGACACACCTGAGATGTCTCATGCTAACACAGGTCAGAGAAGAAAGTCACAAGGCTAAGACAGGAGAAAATTTCCACTAAGAAGCAGAAGGATGAACACCAGTGAATCCCAGTCCTAGCTGAGGACTGTCTGATGAAGAGCTGCTTGTTGAAGCTGAAAGTGGGGACAGGATCTCAGCCCCTGGGCTGGACCTTCTCCTCCAGCCTGGGGAGTGACCCCCAAGCACAGCCAGAGGATGATGAAGGCATCGAGCTGCAGCATCCCAACCAGGGGGTAGGGTAAAAACAAACCAAAAATCCCACCAAAACTACTTTGCTCTCAAGAGGAATTGTGCTCCTTTCCTCCCCTAAAAGCCCTGCTGAATGGAAGAGACTCTCCACAACCCAGCCTTGGTCCACATGCACAGGTTTTGGTCTACTTTTTTTGACAGATAGTTTGGATTTCAGCTCCATTTCAACAGGCAAGGGCTTCAAATCTCCTTGGTTTTTCAGAATGAAGTTTACCCAGGTGAATCCATCTGATCAACATAAATATTATGAGTTCTACAGAAAGCAAATTTTGCCATGTTTCATTATCTACTCTATTCAATAAAGAGCAGTAACATTTTAAGTGCTTTAAGTGGTTGAATTTTGTTCCAAATAAAAGGTTGGTTTGGGAGTGAATGCAGGAAACAGAGCACGGTGAGGAAAATATTTCTTTTTTTCCTGGTTGAAATACCAAAATAAGGTGGCAGTCAGTCACCTCCTCAGTGATTTGCATACATTTATGCAAAAAGAATCTCAAATTTAGCACCCACATGTGGGGTGTTTTCAGCTTGATGAGGAAGTTGCAGCAGCAGAGACAGCTCAGCTCCCTCCCTCCCTCCACCCTGAGCCCAAACCAGACAAGCTACTTTGCAAACTCCTTAGAAAGCTTAATTTCAGTTGAACTGAAAGTTTTCCCTCAACTATGGCTTTTCCACCTGTGGAACAGCTCCATGCAGCATGAGGACAGCCCAGGCTGCACTGCCAGCTGAAGGCACCTTTCTGAGGGTAGGAAACAGCATCAGAAGTCAGTCAGTTTCACAGGGTTACACCCACCCCATGGCTTTCACAACAAACCTTGGCTAGGAAGCAGCAGGAAGGACAGTGAGATGCTGTGATGAGCTGTGTGACTGTCACCTCTTTTGGCAAAGCCAGCAAACCTGTTCCTGCCCGAGGACACAGCCACACCGTGCACCGGGATGGCTCTCCCTGCTCAGCAAGGGGAGACACCTCTCATCCAGGGTCTCCTCCAGGCTCTTGGCAGCTTCCCCCAACTCCTGTGCATGCCATGAAACCCCAGAGCTTAGGCTTTGCTGAAAGATTTTGTTTACCAGTGATGGGGTAACCACACCTGAGGGGTAAATGCTGACAACAGGCAATGTTCCAGAAGTACTCGGATCTGGTCCCAAGGTCCAGAATGATTCCTGGGATCACCTACTACAGCACCAGGTGATTGTGGACTGCCAGAAATTCTAACTGCTTTTGGACTAATACTCCAAGGAATGATGTATGGAATTAGTTGTGGTAACTATTCCCAGCACAGACACACGGCAGACTGAAAAACTCAGCTCACTCACTGACACAGGCATACGAACCAAAAACTCAGTGCTAAAGAGACAACAGGACAGATCACAGGCCACTCATCAAACAAACACCATAGAAACAACACTGTAGGAAATAAATAAAATTAAGACCTCAGCATTATCCAATTCAATGGTAATCTGCCAGAAAAGAAAGAAGGAGGGGGGAGAATTGAAAGCAAGCGTTAGTAAGAGAAGTTACAAATAAATTTCACGTTAGGATCTTAATAAATCATTTAACACTTTAATGCTGCAAATCCAACCCTGTGAATAGCTGGCAGTCAGCATGAGTAACATCTGCAAGTGCCTGGGATGCAGGGGGTGAGGGAAACAACACTGCTGGAAGCTCCAGGAGCTTGGGAGACAGGATACACCCTGGCTTTGTTCTCGTGCCAAGTGACAAACCACAGGGGCTGCCTGACCTGCAGCCAAGAACTTCACCCTTGGGCATGAGAGTCCTCACCAGTGAGAGCTGAGAGCAGCAGCAGGAATGCAGAGGCTGGCTTTCCAGTTTTGAGAAGAGAAATGGGAGCTTTAAAACACCCAAGTCCTGCGGAACCGAGGCAAAAATCATCTGGTAGGCGCCCAGGAAGACGTGTGTGTGAATGACATGTTTCAGCAAAGGAGAAAACTTGGGTCTAGCCTACACTGTCAATGCAGTGAAGCTTCCTGCCTATCCCAGGGACCACAGTATGCTTCCCATCACAGAGAGAGCCTGAGCGTGTGCCAAGATGAGGAGTCTTGAGCAATATGGGAAACTTGAAGCCTTCCCCCAGGCTTCTGTACATCTGTGCTTTCCCCAGGGTGTCTGCAGGCTGCAGAAGCAGCCCAGCTGTTGAGAACCTCCTTTGCTGAAGGGAGTGGACAACACTGCCTTCTCATCCCCTTGCCCACCTGGAAAAGAGGAGGGGTGCAGGGGCCAGGTGGGTGTGGTGGTGCCGTGGTTATTTGTGAGAGGAAGAGGAGGATCTTTTTATAAATCAGATTGTTCCGGCGGGCACCACACGGTGTGAAATCACACCAGAGCTTCCACAGGGGCTCTGCTGCTGAGCACTGCTTTGAAGTGGCTGCTGGCAGCCCTGTGAACACCCTACCCACCAGCAGCACTGCTGGCCTGAGCCATCCCTGCTCAGCAGAGGAAGATCTGCCACCTCTAAGTACAGAGAGACGTATTTAGAACGGGTGCAAGAGGGATTGTTGGTTGGTTTGTTTGTTTCCCTTCCTTTTTTAAGCTCCGGGATGATTTTAACAACAAAAGGTATTGCCTTTTAAGTGGTGACTAAATACAGTTATATGAGTCATAAGGGAGAATAAATACTACTGCACTTCTCCTAGCCAGACAGCAAAAGCTGTTCTGCTACTACCAGCAGTCTATCTGCAAGCCATCAGCTGCTTTCTCATACTCAGAAATCCACTTCACAGGCAAGTGTATCCCTACCCTGCACTAACTTATCTACTGCTTCCAAAATGTATGCATTTTCTACACTTGGAAGATTTTTAGAATCCCATGGGGTCCTCCATAGCCTGAATGCTGCAAGTTATATGGACTGTATTTTCTAGAAATACTGCTTCAGCTGAGCTGTCCAAATAAAGTTTAAGGAACTCCTGTAAATGAATTCCCATTTAGAAAAATCAGTGGCATACTGCATTTAAAAGGAAAAAAAAATTGTCAGAGCTCTCATTTGGGTTTTGTTGGTGTACAGCATATATAATCCACTTCTGCAGTTCCTGAAGGTGACCTTGGGCAGTCTCTCTTGGCTGTTATCAAGAGGAGGGTGCACACTCCTGTGCTAAAATGTAAGGAAAAAAAAAAATCTATGATCCCACTTAATCTTCCCCATCCCCAGCACTGGGCAATAGGAACCCTCAGCACTCCTTCAGAAGGATCACCTGGCCCAGCTCCCTCCTGCAGGTCACAACTGGTCCCTTTCCAGACTGTCCTGTATCACAGATATCTCCATAAGAGAGCTTGAGGAGAGGACAGGAGAGCTCCACAGGGCTCCAGCTCCTGCTCTCACAACCCAGCACATGGTGCTGCTTCCTCAGCAGGACAGGATGTGCTCAGTGTTCAGCTGAAAGGAGCAGTTGCTGCCCATCCCTCCCTACCCTGCTCCCTGCTCCTCCCACATGCATACCCTCCTTTCTTGCAGCTGATGTGGGCATGGCCCCTAAACCACACAGTTTATGCTAAAAAGTCATTTTTCAGCTAAAACTGAAAATAAAGATGCTGATGTAGGAAACTGGAGGTCTGGAGGCAGGAGGTGGCCAGGCACCTCAGTGATGCTACAGGTTCCTCTGCCTCCAGAGCATCTCTCTCCCTCGCAGCCACAGCAACACATTATTATTGTTAGGAAACTGCCTGACCTCTGAAAGCTTTTGCCTTTCTGTGCTGTGAATCTAGCACACTGCAACAACTTCAAACCCCACTGCAAGTGAGAATTGGACAGGAGAGACCATCTGCTCCCAGGCATGGGCACCCACGAGCATCCTCCCACACCACTGCCAGCTCCCAATTGGTCTGGAGCAGGTTGACTGGGGGGGTTCATTGCTCTGTGTCCTGCCCTGTGTAGCATGGTCACACCCTAGGGGGGCTGAGAAATGCATGATTAGTTGGACTAGGATTTTTGGATTGCTGGTAGGAATACCTAGATACACAAATATATGTGCATATACGTTCACTCTTGTGGTGCAAACAGAGAATAGGGCTGTACCTACAGAAAAATATTCTTCTCAATAAGACAAATGAGTTTTATGTAGGAAAAGGAAATAAAAAAAATATATGGCTGGCTGTACAAACAGTTTCCATCTCTAATTCACAACAAGATAACTCAGATGTACATAAATTAAAATTAAATTACAGAATATCCTCTTGTTGCAAGGTTATGTGACCTGTTGGAAAGTCACCTAGGCCAAAACAGCAGATAAAGAGGTTATATCCTTCATAAAGAAATGAGATACTTCTACAGTGCCAGCAACTGCAGGATTTAGACTTAAACTTGTGAGTCTAAAGTAAAAATGCAACAGAAACAAGCTTACCTTTCAAATTGTGTTTGAAGGTATTAGTTGACTAAAACTGTTTTGTTCCTGATCCAGTACAGAAGTGCTTACACATACAAAACAGAGCTTGAAAGAGCAAGAATTTTATTTTCCTTTACTGAATAGCAGAGACAGTGTTTAAGACAGAATGATGAACTGTAAATTACATTACCTTTTCTCCATAGCCTCTGTCTTTGGTCATCATTTCCCTGAGGGTCTGTAATACTTTAATACATAGTTTCTCCTCGTTCTCCTCTAGCAGCTGCTTAGTATGCTTTATTAACCTGAAAATAACCAACCAACCATGGCTCCTTTTAGTACTACCAGTCTAAAAAATGGGATATTAATATACACATGACTTTCTTACTTGATTGGGTTAAGATGCAAACGAGTTTTGTTATCAGACAACCACTACACAACCATTTTAGGATTATTCTCTCAAGAGCAACATTTAACCAGGTACCCCAGGCTTTGGTGAAGGGAAGTGCATCCCCTGGCAGGGGACAGGCAGCTAAAACCCCCTGACTACAGCAGAAAGGAACCAGGGGGAGGAGCAGAGGGATTTAGGATTTGCTGGCCCTCCAGAACAAACACTTTCATATTAAGAAAATTATTCCACATAACTGCTTTGTTAAAAAACATACTGAGAGTCCTGGGGAGAGCTCTTAGAAATCCACCTGACCCAGAATTTGTTTGTAACTCTGGTACACAGTTTCCAGAATCTCTCTATATAATCCACCCCTCCAGGAGGTGATCTGAGAAGCTGGATTCTGCTCTGAATTGCCCCAAAACAGCCTTGCAACCTTTCCTTTCCTTCTCTCCACATCTGGACTGCATCCACCTTGGGTGAGGCACATGGGAACGACCCATTCTGACATGCTTGCCCAGCACAAAGTCCTACAAGTTCAAGTACCTTGCAGACATTCCCAGGCTTGAAGGCAGGGAGAGAACAACATTGACCAGCTCAAAGTTTTTTACTACCGTTCACAACACTGCACCAAATACAGAAAATTTCAAGCCCTGGCTGTGAGCCTATCAAGCAGTCTCTCCCCACCCCTCAAGAACTTTTGTGGGGCTTTTTCCCCCTCCCTCCAAGGACAAATTGTACCTACCACACCACAAGACACTGCACCTATTTCAAAGCATATAAAATATTTACAAAGCTGGGCGGGAGGGCAGGGGAAAAGCGGGGAGAGAAAGCAAAACATTAAAAATGCCCCTCCCGAGAAGTCAGACTTGGAAACAACTTACTTGCAAATGAAACCTCCACTTTCACATTTCCTCCTGGCATCTGTGTTCTCTGGGAAGAGCAGCTCAGGCCTGTGCAGCACATCCACCAGCACAGACAGCTCTGCCTGGACCAGAGGGCGGAGGCGATCCTCGAGAGCTGACACGATGTCCTGCAACATAACCACAGCAAGACTTTAAACAAGCAGGGAACACATCTACATTTATCAGCAAATCCATTTCAAAACCTGCCAGAGAGGGACAGGACAGTGAGGTTTTGTCCTGCTTGGCTGGACTAGATGGAAGACTGCAGAACTTGGTCAGAGAAGACGCTTGGTTCTGGTTTTTAATGGTAGTTCTTAAAACAGAAGCCCTGATTTTCCAGGTGCTCTTGTTGACAGAGAAAAATGCAGATTCACAGCTGCACTGAAACTCTGTGATAAAGATCAGGCTATTCATGCTTACACAAGCTGACAAAAAAGTGCTACCATTAAAATTATGCAAAATTAAAATTATTCCCCTTTTCCTCAATATTTCGAAAGCTGTAGCTACCCTAAAAATGAAACAGTATTTATCTTAATACTTAAATAAGCAGCAAATATTGAGATAACTATGAAGCCAGAGAGAAAGTTTAATCAAATTGAAATGGACAACTAGACAGGAATGGATAAAGAGGGAGAAACTGTTTCAGTGAGAGTGGGCTGGGCAGTGTTTCCATGTTAATATAAGTTTACAGAACTGTTTGCCAGAAAAAGCTTTTGACCAGAGAATGAGTCTTTGAAAGCTAAAGGCTTCATGAAAGATGATGAATTTCATTTGGTATAAAAAAGGCCTGATTAAACTCTCTGCAGATCTGAACACAGAATACAACCATAACACACCAACCCTTATTACTAGCACAAAGCATTAAGTTTAAATATTCCTTTTAGCAAAACCAGCCTGGGACTGCACACGTTTTGCTTCATCAGGGAGTGACTGTGACTGCCAGTGGTTCAGAAGGAAGGGATACATCTCTAGTTTAAGCTCTGTCATGGTTTCCAGGCAGGGCAGTGGCACCTGCTGAGAGTTTCAGTGTACAAGGACCAAAGCACTGGAGGGGTTTGGAAGGCTATGATGGTCAAAAAGCCCTCTCTTACCAAATCAATATCACCAGTGACTTCAAGTATCCCTACCTTCAAATATCAGCATCTCCTGGGATGAGTACTTCCCAACCCAGGAGCTGTGCACATTGCCTCGATCCAACGGTTTATATTTGATTTTATATACACTACCATTATATTCTGCATCTGCTAACTTGATTCCCATGTGACATTTTGACTAATTAATTCCCAGATGTCTTTCTGCTTGGTAACTGCCTCCTTTTGGGGTGGGCCTGGGCCCACCAGAGGAGGCAGAGGTGCTGTGCAGTCACCTGCAATCTCTCAATGATGTTTCTGTAGTCCCTGGAGGCAGCGAGCACCGAGTCCCTGCGGGCAGCATTCCTTGCTGTCATCCTCCAGTTCATTGCAGTCTTCTGGACAATGTTGTGAGATTTCAGGAAGAGATTGTTGACCTGACTGTCCAAGTCAACAGGAATTGCAATCGCACGGCTCTTTGCTGCAACAAGAAAAGTTGGTAAGAGTTGACTCCTCCAGTCTGTGTGTTACTACAACGCAAGGACAAGAGGACCTCTACTTGTAGCTTCTCCTACAACCCCCATGGGCACCAAACAACGTGTGGTCCCTGTGCAATGGGTCAGACTTCTGTGTTTAAAGGCTTTCCTGTCTTTGAGCTGTTTACTGTCATTAAAACGTGGTGGCAGGAATCTGTCCTTACACACACACATTGCCAGCATCTCCTGCTGAGGCACATGTACACCTCTCCCACTAAATTTGGCCTCAATATCCAGTACAAATTGCTCTTCTCACTACTAGAAGTGGAGCAAATTACTGGGAGGAGTGGCACAAAACTATTTCCCTGCTGCAGATCAACAGGAGTGCAGAGTTTTGAGGTTAAACAGAGAAAGCTCTTCAGGTTACAGTGACAACACCTATTGCTCAACCCTGACAATACATCAACCCAGCTCTGGTTCTGGGCCCCAGCTCTGAGTTAGCTGCAAGCACCACCTGCAGGGAATGAACTGCACTTGGTTTTTGGAAGGATAACACGGAAGCAGCAAATGCTGGATGACCAAGTTTGCAGCAGTTAGCCCTGGTTACACCCATCTCTTACCTACATCTGAGAGGACCCGAATGCAGCTTTCCACAGAAGCCTTTTGGCTGGGCATCAGCCAGTTGCAGTGGTACACCCTGAACACCCCCTGCAGCAGCTGCACAAACACGGGCTGACGAGTCTGGAACACAGGGTTAAAGAAGAAAAAAAAAAATAAATCAAGCTCATGGGGTCACACCGAGAATGATCAGCATCAGCCTGAGGTAACAGCAGTTCCCAGGGCTCTCTGCACACCAGGACATTTCTAACACTGCTCTGCATCCACTCACCAGGCAGCCTGGTGCTGGAGCCAGCCTATCAGCCACACAATCAGCAGCTGAATGGGAAGGGTGGGAAGGAAGGCTGGGATGGAAATACTAAGCAGACAGTTTCTAAAGCTTGAAGCCTCAAGTAATTGAAGCCTGACTAAGCAGAGGAAATAAGCAGTCATCTTCATCTGTTTAATCAGAGCTATCAGCAAACCTGGCACACGGGGATTCTTCTTCCAGCCTTGACCAGGAGCTGACTCAGTAGTCCCAGCTGGGACTCTGCTCTTGGCTAAAGGGCAGTAGAGCTCCAGAGTTGAAAACTCATCACTTCGAGTCTTATTAGCTGCTATTTAATTTACTGCAGAAACCAGCTGTGTGTTTGTTGCTTCAAACACAGGTAGTAGTTAGTGGTAAGCACCAGAGCTGCTGTGGATCAGCCAGAAGTCAGGTGTGGTTGGAAGCCCCACAGGTTGCAAGGTGATTTTCTACTGCAGATGGGTGAGGTGCTCACACACACACACACACACACACACACACACACACACACACACACACACACACACCTCTGCTCTTTCATCTTTGCAACATCCCAGAAACATAGACAAAACCTCCCTGTTAGGCCTTGTACAGTAATTAGAACAAAACATCATTTTACCTGCAGAGATAAGGGTATTTTAAATATTCCAAATGAAGCTACACCAAGAGGGAATGCCCCGTGTCACTGTGCCTACTAGCTATGTACTCTATCTATCAACTCAGTGAACTACACCACAGTGAAAAGCCCACAAGACTCAGGAACTACTGAGAAAATACCTCTTTTATTTTGGTCAAGATTAACACCTGTTTGTAAGAAAAAAGTGGAGTTAGACGAAAAAGCCAAACTTATCAGATAATTAAATTTATTAGATCAATTCATCACATAACACCATTAGTAAATAAACAAAAGGAGAAGCAAAATTCAAGAAACAAAAATTACTCAGCAGCCAATAGCTATTATCCTTTCTAGAAATAAGCCAAACACCAAAAACATGGCAGGCCAGAGAATTCTCCAAGGGCACTGAAAATACCTTCACTTTTGGATTTCAGCCACCCACGTATTCCTTTCAGTTCATGTTTAAAGGCTCTTTGGTCTTAAAAAGCTTCAAAGACATTTGCTTAAACTAGGTCCATAAATCAAATAAGAAATTTACTCCATGTTCACCTTGCCTCCAACTCCAATTCTGAGGAAAAGCCTTGGGCAGCAGCACCCTTTGGAGGCCAAACAGGCTTAACAGTGCTTGGTAAAGAGGAAAAGTTTTGGAAAGCTGTTCTTTGGAAAGACATATTTATGTTCTCCTAATTTCATATTATTTGAACTGCCTGACAGCTGCACAAGGTGTTCCTTGCACAAGCAAAGCTGGTCCTGACTCAAAGGAGGTACAATTGAGCAGAACAAGCCCTAACATGAAAAATCATGAGCCAAGAGGAGGCTCACTTGGGAAGAAAGGAGATGACAAGGTGCAGCAGGAAGGACAGGGAGGGACTGAATCTGAAGGAATCAGAAAGGAGAGGGGCAGCAGCCCCTTGCCTTGGGACACAGTGGCACCAGAATGCCCAGCAGCAGCTCAGATGGGAGGGAAAAACCCCACCCAAAGGAGAGATGCTCAGAGCCAGGGGTCCCATGGGCTGTGCTTCTCCAAGGGGAGATCCCTGCGTCATGGGCAAGAGCCTTGGCAGGCAGAAAAAGGGGGAGGAATAGAACTTTTAACTTAAAGATGTACAGGAAAGATGAATCTGGGATAAAACAGAGCTATCAACTGTGACAGGAAAAGAAGGGTGAAAGAGGTTACTTCATCCTGCTAATACAAAGGGAATAGTTGAGAAACTAAAGAAAAGCTGCTGACAAATAAAATCAACAGATGGCTAAAATATGATGGTAAGGAAGTGTATTCAAGTGCTGTACGCTCAGAGATGACAATTACAAGCATGACAGAGAAGGGAGAAGGGCAGGGCCCTGGGGCAGCACAAGGCTAACTTGATCCCAGTTTCTCATTTGATTTTGATGAAGTCTTGACACACTGGCACTGAGGCTGACACCACAGCAGGGCCTGACATTTTGATGTCACACGAGAAGCAAGTGCTGGACTGCTCTGGGTGGGGTGAGTCAGGCAGAACCCTCCTCTGTCTGAGGATGGAAGGCTCTCCAAGGCCATGAGAAGCAAGGCTGTGCTGAGTTCTCAGCAGTTGGTAGGATCAGGCTGGCCCCTGGTCACCCAGACAGGGCTCATATACACCCTGACACAAGGCAGGCAGACTGGCAGCCCCAGAGACGCAGTGAGGCAATGGGGGAAAAGCAGCAGCACCCCAGCACTGCAGCCCCCAGGCACCACCCCATGATTTCCATGAGTTCTTTTGATGAGGCACTGAAACATCAGCTTTCCAGATGCCCTTTATGGCCACTTTTGGGAAGCAGATGTCTCCTCACCTGCCACCAGTTGCACCCAATTACAAACCTGGAGTTTGCCCTGCGAACATCTGCCTTTGGCTTCATGAGGTTGCATCAAGTTGCAACAGCTACCAAGTTCTGACAGACCTGCCAGGCACCTGACCACTCCACCCACACTCCTCCCCAAAAGTTATTTATGAACACATGAACGATGTTATCTTTGTGCTGAAACACAAATATTAGGGCAATATCCTGACACTGCTCTTCTGCAGTGGAAATCTCCTACCTGCTGCCACTGCACAAGTGTTTCAAGCTCCTCCACAATTCCCCAGCTTTTGAACAAGACAAAAACTACTTCATGAAACACACAAGAGTTTTTGGCAGTGTTTGGGTTTGAAAGGAAATTAGAATGTTCCAATAAAAATGTGCTTTCTTTAAGCAATCACCTTTGCACCTTCTGAAATGGAACACCCTCCCCTTCTGCCTGGAAAGCCTGCCACCAAAATCTATCTTATTTCTTCACAGCACTCTGAAGAACTCCTTGCTGCCATGCTACTGCTTTCCCACTGCTGGAGAGCTGGCATGCCAAGCTGTCACTGGGAAAAATTGCATGTTTGGGCTCTTACACCTGCCCACAGCATCCTGTACTCTGACCTCAGGCTGCAAAGAGAAAACCAGATCCAAAGAAACTGTATCCAGAAGACCCATGTCATCTGGGGAGTAAGACAGAGTGGAAGCTGCTAATGAAGGGACATGACACTTCAGTTTCCCTAGAAAAAAACTGTACCATGATCTAGAAATCTTTCCACTTTTACAGCAAAAGGAAATCCTGGTCACAAAGAATACGTCTGCTCCCCCGTGACAAAACACCTCTACTTGTGCTGCTTTTTAACTGGTAAATGGAAACAAAGTGGAATGAAAACAGTCATATTTACAGCAGATTTTTTACTTCTCTGTCTCTGTGCATTTCCCTACCTGCAAAGTAGTGCTCTGATCAGAGAAGGGGGAGCTGAAGAAAGTGGTGACAATGCTCATCACTATTTCTGTAACATACTTCTCCAGGATGGAGTCAGCATGCTTCCTGTCACTGGTGTTGTTACAAGCCTGCAAGAAATTCATTCTTAGGTCAGAAACAGCTCAACCAAGGCAGATTAGTAAGTGTTACAGACTGGAATTTTTGATTTCACACTGTTCTGGGCAAAGCAATTCCCTGCCACAACAATACTTGTGACACTTGGGCTGCTGGATGTCCAGCACACACACAAGCAGAAGCCCAGCACAGTTACTGTTTTCCTCTGCTGGCATATGGCATGTTTAGGAGGAAAGGAAAAAAACCCCAGAGTGCCTCAGAGGAAAGAAAGTAGGGAAGGGGGGGCTGAGGTGTAATGCTTTCGTATGGGGAAATACTTGGAATCCCAGGCAAAAAGCCACATGGCCAAACAAATGCCAAGCTTGGAAAAAATTTGTCCTGACCTGCCAAAAATTGTTGACTATTGCTTGGGAAGGAGCTGACTGCTCTGGCCAGAAAGAGCAAGCCAGGTGGCAGAACAGAAGAAGGCGTTAGACAAAAGAGCAGGGCGTGGGGCTTTGCTGAGTTTTCTTGGGGTTTGGGTTGTTTGGGTTTTTTTTCCTCTTGAAAAGGAAAATATTAATGTGTTCCATGGAATATGACTAATGAAATCCACAGACACAGGGAAAAGACATATATAAATTTGAAGGAACACAGTATTTTGGGTACTTATTGCCCTGTTGCACTGTTATGTCTTAATTTTCCTACTCTGTACTATTAAAAAAGTTCATTTAAGCTTTATTAATTCTGTGCCTAGATGCCAAAATCATTACCCGACAGATGTCAACCAAGAAGTTCTCAAACAGCTTCCACATATGATTACTTGTGTAAATCTCTTTCATTTCTACTTCTGTGTCCACATAGCAATGATTCAAGAAGTTGATGTATGCAATTTTGACCTAAAAGTAGAGGGGGAAAAAAATTGCTGTTAAAAAACCTGAATGGCATTATGAATGAATATACTGTCACATTAGAACAGCTATATAAATAATGTGTAATTCTACCTCTTCCTTTTATTTAATCACTGGTGAAATTTAATGCCATGAATAGCAAGACACCATCCAATAAAAAAACACAAGGATTACTGTAGACAAAACGTCAGCATAATAATAATTTCCAGTTCTGCAGAACCATCTGTTCAAGGTTAGCAGCATACTCCATAAACCCCTCTGCCTCAAGAACCCTATAAAACAAGCATGTACAGTATCACAGCCCCGTTTTAAGGGCAAGGAAAGAAGCATAAAAGGATTTAACTTAACCAACCAGATGCAGTGGGGTTGCTGACAGCAAAACCAGGGAAGGAATCCAGTTACCCAGCTCACTGTCCACCTGCACCAGGACCTTTCCCAGCTCAGACTCAGCAGTACCAAAGCTCTCTCACCCCAACCCAGAACGTTTCAAATAGATAGAGGCCAGTGCCTCCAAGCAGCCCTCACCTCAGGTATGCAATCCTCATGGGTTACTACCCTAACAATGTCATCCAGGGGAAGGAGGGAGTTGCATTTTATTTCTGTGTAGACGTTTTTGCCTTCTGTGCAGACAGCAAGCAGCTCTACTAAGTGGATGTGGTACATCAGGGGGCTGTTTTCATCCATCCGATCCCTCTCTGATCTCATCATTTGCACCAAAGTCTGGAAGGAGGCTCTGTCGTTGTAAAACACCAGGACATCTTCTCCTGAGTTCACCAGCTACCGAGAAAGAAAAATATTCCATCAGCAGATCAAAGCCCAGGCATCTCCCTGCAGCATCCCCCCCTGGGCTGTTCCACTGCAAACCCCAATTAGCTTCTCTTTAGACACATAAAAGGAGTGCAGCCCACCAAGTCAGCTGGGCATTCCTCTTGCCCTCCCTTCGTGGGATCCAGGGCTGGAGTATGACATTTTCTCTTAAAGAATTTACCACTTCTGAACTGCTGCAGAACTTCAAAGCCAGCCCCACTGACTGCTTAGACAGAAGTTGTGCCAAGAAGCTTGTGACTTTCCATTGTGCTTTTTTATTCCCCGTACGTTGCCTCAGCTGACTCCTCAGCCCCTGCAGCCACCCCCTTTGGTTCAGAGGAAGGGAAGGCCCCAGGGCCCCGCCGGATGGGAGGACTGCAGGGTTCAGCCATTCCACCCTTCTGAACAAACACCATCAATTTTCCAAGGCTACCAAGTGACACGTTAAGTCACACACTGGAGATTTCTATTGGCTTCATGTCTGGGACCTGGATGGCCGTGTCTCCAGAGCAGCTCTGCCCTCCTGTGACTCTGGGAAAGGAAGGGGAATGAGCAAACAGAGACCTGCTCCAGGCTGGGTGCTTCTGAGGATGGAGCTGGAGGGATTTGGGACCATCCTCCCACAAGGTTTGTGACAAACAGCTAAATAAAAAAAAAGCAACCCCTTCTTCTCAAGCAGCTGCTGACCCCTGTGGAAGCTGCCTGCTTGCTTGCACCTTGCAAACTTGACTCCATGTTGAGAAACTCACAAAAAAACCCCATTTCTGAACTCCGAAATAGTGTACCCAAAGATCAGTCTCCCAAGATTGACACAGCAAAGCCAGAGCCTGACAAATCTGATCCTTGGGCTCCCCCTGCTGAGGAGGCCAATAAATAATCCCATCAGGCGTGCACATATGTTGTTAAACACTGAGTGAAATATCCACCTTAAAAGGATTTATTCACCCTTCTCTCCTCCCTCCCTTCTATCCCGACACCCCAGTTTATGAACCTAAATTTCTGAAGACCCTCAGACTTAGACAGCTGAATGTGTAAGGTCTTGGTAAGATAAGAAATTCCCATCAAAATACTATCGTGGTAACATTTTCCTTCTGCATAAGTGGCCGTGAAACTATTTCTCTTCTGGGCAGTTTTGCTAGAGAAAGGCACCCTTGTTTCAATAAGCTCACCCACGGGTTGCTGTGTGCAAGCCTGGAAAGTCACTTTTGGGTATCAGTAACAAGTGATCACTCGTTACACCCATGGCTGAGGAGCTCAGAAAGCTTTTGGTCACATAAAACCCTGTGCTTTCTGGTAGCTGCACACTCCTTTTGCATTGTGAGAGCTGTCAGCTTCTTGGCAGCCCTGGAAGCGAGAGGATCAATTTGTCATTTCCACCAAATGGTATGTGAAAACTTCTGTTCAGACCTTGCAAAATCTCTGCAGCTCTCACCTCAGCCATTACCATATCCTGGCACTTCTTGATGAATTTTCCTTCCGCCTTGACGATCGTCTGCAGGAACTTGATGTACTGAACATTTCTGCCATGTGTTTCAATACAGTGGACAAAGTGTTGAACAACCCGCTCATTAATCTCACTGCAAAGCTGAAAGTTGTTCATGAAAATGTGCTGCATTGTTACTGCTTCCAGAATCTAATAGAGGGGATGAAAGAGAGAAAGAAATTAGCAAACAAACCACCAAAGCCACACAGAGGTCAGGATAAAGTCAACACTCCTGCAGGGGGCAGGACTGAAAAGAACATTTCTGAGGACCTAATCTTTCAACACAACAGCTCCTCTCTAAGCCTATTTTTCAGTCCACTTCAGCCTCTTGAACTTTCTACACTGAAAATACCCTAAATAAACAGACCTTGCCAGGTTTTGAGGCTTTAGAATGAAAACAAAATGTGACCCCTTCAACCAATCTTGCATCAGCACAGGCCCAGAGGCAATCACCAGGGACAAGCCATTCTCTTTTCTTACTCAAAAATAAATAAAAAAAAAATATCAAAATAAATCATGGCACAATGTTATTCTTACCCCTGGGTTAAGGAACAGGTTTATGTGCTTGTGCAGCAACGCCTGGTTCTGTTGGTTCCCAGCACAAAAGTTCTGTAAAAACTCGTGTGCAAGCTTCATTATCTCCTGCATCCTGGTGTCTTCAGCCTGTGGTTGCATGACAAAGAAGATGGGGTTAAAAAGAATCTCAAAGTTCACTTTCAGGTGAGCACTGGATAAGCCACAGCTCCAGCTCTGCAAGGGAATTGTCATGACTCTCACACTCCAAAGAAAAACAAACCTCCACCCAGCTCACAGATATCAGGGATGAGTCTGGCCTGCTCCACAGTTATAAAGTTCATAAAAAAATAAGGGCCATGATAGAAATTACAGTAGTTTATTCTCTAAAACTGCACACTCCATGCCCAAGCCTGCCAGCAACGTGCTTTAGTCAGTTTTACACTCCTGAACATAGAAGCACAGTGGCCAAACCACACTTCATCACCTTGGGGCTAGGCAGGAAAATTGCCATGTTCCACTGAAATGCATCTCAGCACCACCGGATAAGCAGCTCATGGCAAAGGAGAGATGGAAAGTTATTGTTGCTACAGTTAAGCCCAATTTATATTTACTGGAATCTGCACACCACTTGCATGCTTCCAAGTACAGCTCAGGAATTGGTGCCTTTCCTCTGACATCAGTGTGGATTCCCAGCCCACTGAAGGTATAAAACAGTGTGGAAAATTAATGGCTGCCTGTATTTTTGAGGACTTCCACGTATTTCCAATGATGAAACCCCTTCCATGATGCCTGTCCCAGACATAGGCACACGTACAGGACAGAAAGGTGGGAAAGGGTGTTGGAGGGCGTTTTTGCTGCAGATTGTTTTAACAAAATATGAAGCAAGCCAGCATGGGACTTACCTTAACATTAATCAGAGCTACTGTCTAGAATTACAGGTTCTCAGAGACCTGTACAGCTTGGCACAGAGAGTGACAAGGAAAATATGAAGTCCCTCACCTATGCAGTGATGAGTACCTGTCACCTGTGACTAATGGGCAGCCAAGACATGAACTTGGGCTCTGCTTCATCAGCAGGACAAAGGGGGCTTCACAGTGCACCCCTGAGGTGACCCTGGGACAGGATTTGGCTGATTGTGAACAGCACTGCCTGGGGAGCCAGCTGAGAGGGACCCATTTCTCAGGGGCAGTCTGGGACTTTCAAACTGGGGGAAGAACTGTAACTAGAAGGCAAAGCTGCTGATAAACCCCACAGGGGACCAGGCACCTTCATCTCCCTTCATCTTCCCAAGGTCATCCAACCACTGTGGAGCAAGAACAAGGGAACTGCTGCCACCCTCACAGCTTAACTTCCAGGCAGCACATACAAACACATCCCCTCTGTGACAAGCTGAGAGTTGAGCCTTACACTGAGCTACGAGGGGCAAACACTGCTTCAGGAAATAGTGCTTAACCCTGCACATCCCAAGGCTTCAAACAAACCATTCCCTAAACCTCCCTGGTATTTTGGAAGCACGGGGGTTTCACAGACTCCGATTCCCTGTAAAACAGTCTCTGGGAAGCCAACACGAAGATGCAGAGGAGGTTATTAAAAGCCATAAGAGGAGGTTATCATCAATCCACCACGAGGTGAGAGCCCCACAGAAACCCCACCTTTTCATAAGGGATTTGCAGCAGCTCCAGCACAACCGCGTGAGCTCCCATGTTCCTCAGAAGGCGCTGCTGCTGCTTACGGCTCTTCCGGACCGAAATTCCCTCCTGCACACACAGCTTGCTGAGCCGCAGCAGGATCTGCAGGAGAGACCTGGTTTAGGGCTGGAATTCTGGGCTTTAGTTCAAGAGCACAACCAGGTGGCTCCCAGAGAGCAGCAACACTGAAAAACCAGATCTGCGCGGCACGGACCAGAGCGGCTCTAGGCAGCAAAATCAGGATTTGGGGTCCCAGGACAAGGAGCTGAGGTCTGGTTGCTCCTGCAGCAGCAGTAGAGGTGCAAAAGGACCAAGCTGGAACTGAAAGGTGCCAGGGGATGTGGGGGCAGAAGGACACGATGGTGTGTGCTGCCCCTGGAGGAGCAGCCACCACCTCCCTCCCCATCCCTGCGGGGCCGCGGCAGCAACCACAGCCTCGTGCCACTCAGCACAGGCAAGGGAAGCAGACACTGGCCTGGGCACCATCCACAGCAAGACTTTAAATTAAATTTCAACAGCACAGTGGTTTCAAGTGCAAGGCACTCGGGACGAGACAAATTAAACAGCTTCTCCACTTGCTTACATCTTTCGTAGCCTTTAACAATAAAAATATTGTGTTACCATTGAAACAGCAGCAGAACGTGGCATTTCTCACTAATCCATTCTTAAGGAAAGAGTATATATGTAGTGCTTATTATACTCCTGGCTTCTCATTCAAGTTGGGATATGTTATTACTCAGCAAATAGTTTCCACAATGGAAGAGTGACTCAGACTTTCCTGGGTGCCTCCCTCTGACTGCAGCTCTCCAGAGCTGTGTTACTCATTTACACTTCCATTTAACTATCAAGAAGCAAAGTTTTACCTCTTTTACTACACGGTAGTTGTAGCTGCTAGTACTTTCAGGCTTTTGGGACTTGCTGTGACCTTCCTGAGGATAAAACCAGACAATTTATTAGTAGCTTATACTACTACTGCCTTCATGAAGGCAGCTCTAGGATATATCGTTCTAGGATAGCGCCCGCTCTCTTTCTGGGAAGGAGTGTCATCCTTCAGCCTTCTGAGCCTCAGAAAAATACATATAATTATCCTGTCAAGTCACATTGACCTCTGAAACATAAAATAAGGTAAGGATGGGATGATTCTGGAGACAGCAACCTCCTGCCCTTTACCTTGCTTGGCACATTCCGTCTGTAATCAAGTCTCACCCTAAAAAACTTTTTACTTTCTCTCCCTATTATTTCTCTACCATTATTAAACTGGCACTGCAGAGTTATCAAGAGGTGCTTCACAACACTACACACACAGAAAGCAACAAGTAAATTACTTTTTTTACTTCCAAAAATAAACACTCATAACATTCAGAAGTTCTTGAATTCCCTCACCCAGTCTATTCTATTTGATTCCAAATCACATGGAGGAAAAAAGTGTTTAATTAGTTCTAAGCCAGATGTGCATGCCAAGAAAGTCCTTTATTATCAGGTACAGATAAAGCATCATCATTCTCTTCTGTCACATCATCATTGTGCCAATTCCAAATGCATGACCTGAACAGTTCACAGCTCTGCCTTGACATTGTTTGAGGTACTTTTCACCAGACAAAACCCATGCAATTAATTTGTCAGTGCTGCACAGACAACTCAGGAACCAGTGCAAACCCAAACCAACTGCTCTGTTGGAGCCTAAAGATGACACTTCAGTGGCTGCTAATCCTGAACAGCTTCCACCTGAGGCTGACTGGCATTAACAGCTCAAGTTCTCCTCTTATTCTTGCCTCAATCCAAAAGCAATACCAGTCCCACCAGGACAGTCCCACCAGGCTATGCACTCTGCTGCAAAGATGAGGTTTTTGTAACCATTTCCAGAAATGTGACCTCTTCATAAAACATTAACACAGCAGTTTGCACAAACACAACCTAATTACCTCTTTTTTCTTGTGTTCATTTTCACCTTGCACCCCATCCAGAGTCTCATCAGGACCTTGGCCTTTGTACACCCAAAGTTCCGATTTTTCCACAATCGACCTCAGCTGGTCCAAATCTTGCTTTATCTGCTTGTAGTTGTCAACATCTTGGCTGGTGACAAGCAGTTGAACCTTAGATGAATGCAATCCATTAGTTGCACAAAGACATAAGTTTTAGGTGCCAAATACCCATTCAGATGAGGAGTAACACTCCTAATGCACACACATACCTGCTTGAAAGCCTGAAGGACTTCTTGTCTCTGGCTGAAGTGCCTGAAGAGCAGCTGCAGTGCCCCAGACACCAGAGGAGGATAATCATGCATTGTTAAATGCAACAAAACCCTGAGAAATGTCCTGCCACCATGATCATCCAAATCCAGTGGGGTGTTCTCCTCACTGAAAACAGAGTGTGAGAGTTAACTCGTGGACTACCCTGAATGGCCCAGCAGAGTCCTAAGCCCAGTGCACAGGGACAAGGAAACCTTTTTTCTTACTTTTAAATAAGAGGGAAATGTATCAAATCAAGTGCTATGTTAAGGCACACAGGGATTTTTGGTATAATAGGGAGGCTCTTCCAGAATATCATTAATTATGGTTCACTCAGCTTACAGTATCCAACTCAAACTACGCCAAAATATTTGTCCCCGTGTCAGTTTCACCCTATTGCTCAAATAGTTCTTGAGTATTCCTGGTACTAAGCTTTTTCACTATTTATGAAATAAAACCCTACCTCTGTAGCCAGGTTGCAATGCTATGTATGTCAAGTACTTGAAAGCCTCCTCTTTTCTCTCTGTCCCTGCACCTCTTTTCTGAGCACAAGAAACTCATGTTGCATTTCTTTTTCCTGTCAGTGCCCCCTGAATCTTCTCCATATTCTGCTTCCAACTGAGCCTACATGCTTACATTAAAAATTCTGGTGATTAATTCTGTCAGCAAATCCCTGTCTGCTCTTCTCTCTCCATTTAAGAAAGCAGTTATCTTAGCTTTACAGAAAACTGCAGCTCTGAGCAGCTTAAGGACAAGGTGAAGTATTTGGAGTCTGTCACTGACTTGCTGTCCTGTGACTTGACAAGGATATAAGCTGCTGGGGGGGTATGGAAGGTACAACTTGCTTTGTTCTGTCCTACATGTGCAGTTTAATGCTGCATCAGACAAAAAAAAAAAAAAAAAGGATGGCTAAATATATCAGTAGAAAACCCAATCCTTGCCTACACAGAATTTTCCACCTCAGATTTCACTGCAGCATTTGGCTTAGATGCACTAATCCTGCAACTTGGCTTTTGCCTCCTCCAGTGAAGCCCTCCCATGAAGATCTTTCTGGCTGAAGGACCTCTGTCCCTTATCTGGGGCTTGTGAGCCAAGCAGATTCTGCTCTGAGCTGCATCGAAAGCATTTCAGGAAACTGAACCCTCGATAACTCTGGCAGCTGCATCCAATCCCTTCCCAGTCACCACCTCATTTTCAACACCAACCCTGGGGGCTGCAGCCTGGGGACTCCTGAGCTACCCCTGGATTAGCACTGTGAAGAGATACTTTCCTTCCACCAAAGATCCCCTCAGCTTGTTCTTCAATATGTTCAAAGTCAAGGGCTCCTGAGAAAATAAACAAGACAAATACAGCATGTCAGAGTTGCAGCACAGGTATTTTTGCTGCCTAAAACCACTTTAAACAGCAAGTGGTGATGTAGGTGTAAGCAAGGGGGTCAGAACAAGCTGAAAGGAACACAGAGATTACTGAAGCAGCCTGTTAAGATAACCTGAGACAGTAAATTAACCTGTTCCCAGCTCACAAATTAAACTGCATAATAATTTCAGCAACATGCAGGCTTATTCCTCTCTTGGCTGAGTTTAGACTGCACCAGCATTATTCCAAGATGCTGATGGGACCTGGTATTATTCACAGGGGCCACTCACAAGAAACACCAAACTTAAGCCCTGGGAAGTTCTAAAGTAAAAAAAAATATATATATATTAAAAAAATCAACAGCAATATCCCCGTGGGACAAAAAACAAGAAGGTCTTTGTCATTTTCAGTACAAGGTACATATCATCACATGGCCAATGACCAATATTCTAAAATAAAAATGGTCAGACTTTGAGCTCTCAATATTTCACAAAAAATTGCAAAGGGGAGCAGAAGGAAAGCATGAGGATTGTACCTCCTTACCAAAAATGTTTGCCCCTTTTCTTCCAAAGCTGAGCTTGCATAAAGAGCTCTTGCTCTCCCCACCAGCCCAATTTTGAAGGCCCTGGCACCCCAGAGGCTGCTGGACAGGCAGCCCAAGAAAAAAGTAAACACATCCCCTTTGAAGTGAGATCAAACGAAGCAGTCTCCTCCCTTTGAAGGCTTCACATCTAAACCACATTTTCCTTATCTTTCTCCTTTGCATCTAGAGATACAGTCCTCAAAATGAGGAAGAAAAAACTGTTTGATGTCTAATAAGCTGTACTTTTAAACTCCAGTTATTCCTACATGGTACAGGACCCAACTCCAGGACACTTTTTTCCTTGGAAAGTGATACAGCAATTGACAGCACCCCCTCCACTCACTCCATTAACCATCCTGCTTCCCATCAAGAGCAACACTGGACATGAGCTCCTCAACAGCTTAGTTTACAGCCTTGTCTATCAGCACTGAGCAGACACCTCCAGTGGTCTTGCCTTCCTACAATTCCTTTGGAAAAGAGAAATTTGGGTGAGTAGAAGCATCAGGCCAGAGGGAAGGGATGGAGGATGGCAGATTACTTTAGGGACCCTTTTTCTGCACACCCAGAAACATGAGCAGGAAAGATTTGAGGTGGATGACAGATCCCATGTGGCAGTGTTATTGCAGGTTTTTTTTTTAAAGGATGTATCTTGGGCTCCTGGTCACACTTAACACTTGGAAATGAGTAGGAGCAAGCACAGATAAACCCTGGGTTTTGTTTGGGTTACATGGAAGTGATCCCTGCTCTGTTATTCCTGCTGCTAGCAAGGTACTCTGCTTCAGCAGGACCAATCCCATGTCTAAGCAAGAAGCTGAATCAATTATCCAGTTTGCATCTCTCAGGTTAAGAGTCTTCCTTAAGCCACACAAACTCGTGCTTTGCAAAAGAACTCACCTGGTACATTTGCTGACATTTCTTGGCTACTGCTTCCAGTGGGTGATTCAGACATCTGGGCATTGCTTTCATCAAATTCATGTTTAAATATACAAAGCAGGCAGGAGATTCTGTAGTCCAGTCTCACATTCAAAATAAACTGATGATACAGAGGGAGTAAAAATGCTGAGATAACTTGCCTATTTCCAGCACATGTACAACTGACATAATTCAGGGTTACCAACATGCAAGACTAACATGGTAAAGGTCTGGCTTTAACTTGGAGAAGAGGTACACAAATGCTCTTTTAAAATCCCCAGAATTCTGTAACTTTTTTTCAGTGATTTCAACAAGCATACGATATGCACATAGTAATAAAGACTTCTGAGTAAAAGACTTTGGAAGTTTTGACCCCTTGTTCCTGCCTGGTTCTGGCATCCTCACTTCAACCCCAGGAAGGGAAAGTAACATTTCTATCTCTGTGCTGAAAACAGGAGGAATCCCACAGACCAGCACTGCTGTCCTGGCCCCCCAGGGTGCTGTGATGCAGGGAAGCTGAAGAGGAGCTGCCCAGAGCCTGGCTGCTGGACTGGCCAGGGGCACCAGAACCTCCAGCATCCCAAGGACCACCTTCTCAGAGGTCTTCCACCCTCTTGAGGAAAGCAGTACAATGCAAGTAGGACTTTCAGTTCCCTCAGATTTAATAAAAAATGCTAAATGCCAGTTTTAATAGGCCGTGGTAAGAGGGGGGGAATACTGGCACAGTAAAAGATCCCATTGCACACGCCAGGCCATAGGAGAAGTCCCAGTTTCAGACTAAAATTAGCCATGGTGGAAGGAAGTGAATCAAGCCTCCCCTTGGTGCTACATCTGCTGCTGAGGGGAAGGGCATAACCTCCCCCCAGCTCTGAGCAAAGCCTCCCCCAAGGGCACAGGCACAAAAGGGCCCTCCTGCTGCTCAGCATCCCTTCAGCCTACAAGGCTTCTGCAGCTTTCTGCCCTCTGGGAACTCACCCGGGAAGCTACTGAGCAGAAAAGGGACTCCCCCACTCAGGGAGGGAAGAGGAATTTCAGGGCAAAAAGTTTGCAGCAACATCTAGATCCAGGCAGTGCAGTGGAAAAGGGATGGCACTTGTTGCTTTGCATCCCAAAGACTTCAGAATGGACAAGTGAGAAAAGTCAGAGGGGAAAGAGACAGTGATGCTGGCAAATGTGCACACATAACACACACTTCTGGCTGATGGATGTATGAGGAAAAGTCTCAAGAATCTTTCCCTTCCCTGGGGCACTAACAGTGTGGCCCTGCAGACCAGGAGTCATTGCTAAGACAGAGGTGGGAAACGAGCTCTGCACTTCAGCAAGTCAGATGTTTACAAAAAACTGGTCAATATGCAGATCTCTTGCAAACTCATTTCTATAAAATCGTTTCAGTGAAGGCATCAATATTGTCAAACCCAAGCTGAATGCTGCATGCCTGAAAAAGTCACCCTTAACCCTCTGCCAGCTGAACAGAGGCATGTGGGAGGCAGGAGGGACACAAAAGGCACCACATTAATGCTCAGATCCCAGGCAGCACAGGGTGCTGCTCTACCTTGTGTTGCTACTACCTGGAGTATCTCGATGATCTTCAGCTTCGTGTCCATGACCAGGATGTCCTCTTTCTCTGGTTCACTCTGCTTGACATTGCCCTCAGGAGCAGCAGCAAGTGGAGTCATGGGCAGGAACCCACCACCTCTGAGCACCACCTGGGTCATCAGCTCCCCAACTCCATGGATTGACCTCATCACATTGCTCCCTTCAGAGAGGTAGGCAAACAGGGAAGGTTATGTTGGTGTAATGGGACTGCATTAATAGGGCAGGGACCCTCCACAGCCTATGAAGAGAAATTGTCTTAACATTAAACAATGCCAGGTGGGCACCTGAATTCCTGGAACAGAGGGAAGTCAACAGAAGCACTACTTAAAAAAAGAAAGGGAAAAAAAGAAAGGGAAAGAGGAAAGAGGAAAGAGGAAAGAGGAAAGAGGAAAGAGGAAAGAGGAAAGAGGAAAGAGGAAAGAGGAAAGAGGAAAGAGGAAAGAGGAAAGAGGAAAGAGGAAAGAGGAAAGAGGAAAGAGGAAAGAGGAAAGAGGAAAGAGGAAAGAGGAAAGAGGAAAGAGGAAAGAGGAAAGAGGAAAGAGGAAAGAGGAAAGAGGAAAGAGGAAAGAGGAAAGAGGAAAGAGGAAAGAGGAAAGAGGAAAGAGGAAAGAGGAAAGAGGAAAGAGGAAAGAGAAAAGAGAAAAGAGGAAAGAGGAAAGAGGAAAAAGAGGAAAAAGAGGAAAAAGAGGAAAAAGAGGAAAAAGAGGAAAAAGGAAAAAGGAAAAAGGAAAAAGGAAAAAAAGGAAAAAGGAAAAAGGCAACCTGCCCTCTCCCTCTCTCATCCTAGGCATTACTCTGCTGTACAGCCAAGCCACAGACAGAAAATGTACAAAATTTCAAATCCACATGGAGATCTGGAGATGAACAAGCAACTCCCAAGGACTGATCTGTTCTGCCAGGAGTTTTCCAGCCTTACCTTTACTTTCCTCGCCTTTTGCCATCTTGGTGATAGGGAAGATGGTAGTGATGTGCACACAGTCTAATATAGCAAGGAGGATTTTGGTTAGTCTGAGGAGGTCACAGAAGTTGTAGAAACCAAAATATATCAGATTTCTGGCTAAGTTGACAACCTACCAAAATAATAATAAGCCCCATTAATACTACTCATTTAGCTATCACAGTCAAGTTGTCTTAACACAGTGAACAGATCACGAGCCTGGCTGTGAGTCCTGTTCCTACCATCACACCTCCTAACTGCACAAGAATCTCTAGTTCTGCATTTTATCAGAAAGTTTTCTATTTGCCTACAAGTACTGCAGTTTCTGGAGTAAGAATTTATACATTCAACTGGTACTCCATAGCTACAAAATCACACCATCTTTTTCTCATTTCAGAAAAGGCAACAGAGGCCAGGACTAGAGGGAACATACAGATGCTTTTTATGGTTCTACCTTACTGCTACCAAGTTATAAAGTTTCCCCACAAGCCCTCCCACATGCACTGCTTCAAGATTCACCCATAAGAACTGCACAGAGTGCAAATATTTACAAGAGCCCCATTATCTGAAGCACATTCCCTCAAATAATTATTTTTTTTAAATCTCGCATCTTAAATTAATGGTTATTTAGGGAATATTATTACATTTTATTTGCACAGACTATTTTAATAGGTCAGTAAGTCAAAGGACACTGTATTGTTTTCTTCCTGAGTAATCCTGTAAACTCTAGAGACTATCTGTGCATGCAGAAATATTATTTAGTTTTCCAGAATATGTATTCCAGCAAAGATTGACTTTGCAATAACAATGAGAGCACAAAAAGTAAACAGGGCTGCTGCAAATCTGAGATAGAAGCTCACATTTATTAATTGTATTTCATGAACTATCACTGCAAACTCTCACAAACTTCAGTGGTGTTGTTGCATGAGGAGAAAAAGTACAGAGGAAAGCAAGAGCCTGCTGAGGCTCAGCAATCATTAATTAATTACTTGCCAGTCTATCTTTTTGAAAAAAGTACCAACGTTACCCAAAAAAAAAAAAATTAAAAAAATAAAAGGAAAGCATAAAATCAGAACTGGATAACTACCTCAAAAGTGAGCTTATTTTTCTCTTTATCAGAGAAAGGGAACCTCTGACACACCACATCTCTTAAATATTCCTCTACAAATTCCATTGTTTGTGCAAATCTCTCCTTAATTTCATCTTTGGAAGTTCCACTGCTATCATAGCTGAAGAGGAAAAAACAAAAAAACAACAAAAAAAACAAAACAGAACACAAAACTTAGCATGCAAATAGACAGGGCTCTCTTCTCCAGATACAGTTTTTCATTGGTTTGTCAAAATCTAAGAAAAGTTAAACATAGTTAAATAATTTATCCAAACAAGAGAGTCAGGAAGCTGACACCATAATTTCCTGGCTTTTGCTATTTTATCCCATGTGCTCATTTTGCACTATTTTAAAATGTCTGAGGAAAACAAAAAAAAGATAATTTTGTCCCAATAAATAAAAAAAGAAACCCTTATTATTTTAGTGGAAACAATGACAAGATCTGTACAGCACTGAGGCGAGCGGATGTGGCCAAGAGATGCTGACTGGGGATGCTGTTTTCCTCCAAATAAACCCAATATACATGCAAAGCAGACATCAGTTTTCTTAATACAAATTCTAGATTTGTTTCTCAGTGTACGCAGAGAGCATCCAAGGAAAAAACCAATCCTCACCACCTTCCTCTAACTACTTCTGTTTTTCTCTGTGATCACGTATCACTGCTCAGCCTCTGCCAGAGCTGAAGCCATTTGGGTTTCTGTTTTGGCACTTGAAGTTGAACATGAGCCACTGCTCTCTCTTCTCAGCAAAGAAAACTCAGCTAGCAAGGAGGAAAGGGAGGGAAAAAGAAGAAGCCACTGAACAGCAGCACTAATACTGACAAGAGTCAGATTCCTAACACGTAGCACAAATAAGTGTTCATTTTCTCTAAAAGAACTGAGTTCTGAACAGCTGAAGTGCTTTCAATTTTAAATTAGTTGCACCACAAAGAGTTAATGCCAGGCTATGGCCAAGACATGATGTCTGCAGCCTAGCTGGGGGTTGTATGGGCTTTTCACCACTGTATCAAGAGTATTTTCCATACTTTCCATACTAGGTTCAGGAACACAACTGTGTCTCCAGCACATCACTTGTTTCAGTGTCTGTTCCCTTGTTTTTGCTTTTGATTGTGTGAACCATATGGACAACCTGCCCTCAAGAGTCTGTATTCTCATCAAGGAAGGCAGGAGGAAAAATCAAACAGTTCTTCCTTGCTTTCCCTCCCCGGGGCCAGGTCCCATCCCCCAAACCAGACAGCCCATCCCTCTGTGTTCTGGGCACAAACCCCCACTGAGCACATACAGGAAGGCTGGATTGTTCTCAGAAAGCTTCTCAACAGCAACCATTACAGGCAAATGAAACACAGGGTTTGAATGTTACAAAAAAAAAAAAAAATTCGTAATGCTTTTTAAAAGTTATTTTTAAAGAGAAAGGCTACTAAAAATACAAGCTTTAGGATTGATCTGGCTTTGTTTTAAAAACCAAGAGCGCTGTCATTTCCTTTCCCACACCACTCCAGCAAGTACTTACTCATCAATAGCAATCTCAGAAGGTATTTCAGACCAGAGCCGAGCATACTTCACTGGGGTGACTTGTTCCTGGGGGTCACGATCAACGTGCATGTGAAGCATCAGCCTGCAGAAAGATGCCCTCAGGTCATAGGGCAAGTTCTCATCAGACATGCACCGCAGGATGAGGTCCACATCCAGCTGCCCAGATATTTCATTGATGGCCAAGTACTGTCGATCAAGGCACATTCTAGCAAAGAGGTTTAGCTGGTATCTTTAGGGAAAAAAAAAAACCACAAAGCTTACGCTTTAAAATCCAGAATGTCCACTGGGCATAGCACTGATTTACTCTTATAGGTGCTAAAAGAATGCATCTTGTGCTTTCCAGTAACATAGCTAATATTTTTAGTGGGAAAAGTACTTATCAAGTAACATGTACAGTAAACAGAAACATAGTGGAAGACTAGAATAAAAGGAGAAGTCACATTTTCCTGTTAACCACACAGAATTAAGTAATGCTGTTTATGAAAGATACAGAAGAACCCAAAGGACACTTAAGGCAGCTCAGCCTAAATACCATGGAAGACCAAACCCTTCATACTGGTGCTGCAGACACAGTTGCCACTGTAGCAACCTCACAAATGGACTACAGAATCATTAAGAATTAAGTACCTAATTAAACAACTACTGAGCTCTGCTCCCCTTCAGTACAAGAACTAGTAGAGAAAAACTAAACCTACTTCCTAAGCTTTTCAGTACATAAACTAAAAGCAAGTAACTGGCATTTAAGTTATGCACATTCAGACTGGTAATTAACCTTCAGTCACAGAGCACACGTCCAACACTCATGAGTGTGCATACAGGCTTGTGCTGAACAGTGTCAACTGTGAGGTTTCCTAAAGAAATTAAAATTTAATTGAAAACAGACTCCTTTTCACTCCCAGCACTCCTTATGGGAACTTCACCAAACCATATCCTAAACCCTTGTGTGAAGCATGTCTATAATGCAGACTCAAAATAACTAACACTATCAATTCTATTTAAAAGCAACTGGAAGAAAAGATCTATTTTGAAAGCAGATATATTAATAGATTTTTTTTTTTCAAATACATGTAGAAGTTCTCCTTTTGAGCTCACTCCTCCAACAGGCTCAAACAAAATCATGTATTAGGAAGTCTAATGCATGAACCATTTCAGTGGAAGAGATAATGAAAATAAGGTTGATATTTCAAAAAAAAAAAAAAATCCAGTTGTACTTCCTGCATCACCACAATTGAGTCCATCAATCTACTCTCAAGAGTTTATAACCCAGACACAAGAATTTGGTCTGGGCTGAAACCTGATCTTACACTATGCCAAGAACTTGGTGTCTTGTCAAGTCATCTGGAAAGATTGCTTCATGTTAGACACTGCTAAGGGCAGACCCTGAGCCCTACAGAAGAGCACTGCACATTAATCAAACCCACCTTCTGGCATTTTCATAGCTCTGTATATTGTCCTGCTGAGAACTACAGGACCAGCAAAGGCTTTGAGCTTAGAGGGAAGTTTAGAAAGCAGAGAAAAGAGCAGTGACTTCTTTAAAATCAAAAGCAGAACCATCTGCATGCTCAGACCCTGTTCTTATCACAAGCAGTTGTTCACCCCAGCTACCATCTGAATACATCTGAGGGGTTAAGACCCAGCCTTCTCCTGGCACTCACTTATCAGGGATCCAAACAGAAACACAGCCATTAAGTGTTGTGCAAATTCAGTGCCCTCTAAGCCTCAACTGTTCCTTTGAAAATCAGTTTAACCTTGCTAATGCTGGCAATCAGATTTCCCACCGTGAACAGCTTCTTGCATTTAGCTCTCACTTCAAGGAGCCTCCATCCTCACCCCCTCACAGCTGCTCTGTCCCTAAGCCCAGGATCCTTTCTCCCAGCCCCACTACAGCCTGTATAGCAGAGGCTTCCCCACATGCCCTGGTGGACTTGGCCAGGCAGCCAGGTGGTGTTAACCTGTAGTAGCTGAGTACATCCCGATCCTCCTTCTGCCCTTCCTTGGCATCCTGAGCCAGCTCTCGGATACTCTTACTGCGGATCTCCTTGTTGCTGTCTCTCCAGAACAGCCACACTTCTTCCTCATCTTCTCCAACTTCCAAGGCATTTTCTCCACTTGACACTTCCTCAAACTCGAATCGAGAGAGGACCAGCCTGCAGAGGGAAGTCAGGTTAGACTGCACCTTGCCAAGACCCACGGGGATCTTTTAGAACATTTGAGACACTTGCTGAAATGTGCTGCTGCTGGAGAAGGAACTAATTGTATTATTTCACCTGCATTCAGAAAACAGAAATTTTATTCCTTAACTCTGCAAAGCAGAAACTGAACATCTCACTCTTTCAGCAGGAGCAGTTTTCTACATAAAACTTGTGGTGTGCTTTTAAAAGCATTAGATTAGAATTATATTGTAAGCTTTCCATTCTGCCTTTAAAAGACCAACATTTCAGCTCCATTCAATTGAGGAATAAAGAAACAAGGGAATTAAAGGCATGTCTGACTGACTTTCAAAAACATCTTTACAGGACACCTGGTTCAAAGATCATCCAATGGACTAGGAAAGGATTTGGTAAACAAAAATAACTAAAAATCAATTACTTCTGTATTGGATAAATCCCGTATTATTCAGAACTTCTTTCTGCTTACATGGTGGAATAATTAGAAATATATCAGCTACTAGACTAAAAAGGCTTTGGGGACTTTCAGCTTTTCAGCCAAAAAAAGATTATACATCTGAAAAAAAGGCAAATTGAATAGCCTAGATAAGATACACAATAAGAACAAATAAGTGATGGAGCAACTTTACGAGCAACAGAAAGAACAAAGTCCTTATGATTTCATGAAGAGAATTAACTGTGATAGAATACTCTCACCCTTTTGTTTTTTGAATACTACCTGACCAAGACTTGTTTCCCTTTTAAAGTATTATGAGCATCTGTGCCCTACTCCACGTAATGAATAAACCCATCTTTTTGAAAGGTAATTGGGATCTGGTCCCTGCTATGATGCTGGAGGCCAAAATCCTAAGCACAGAGGGAGAAATGAGTGAGCAGAGATGCATCTCAGCTTCTGCTTTGCTTCAGGCTGAGCTCGGGGAGCAGGCACCCAAGAAGCACTTTGGAGGGGACAGCTTATGGAGGAAAGGCTGAGGGCCAGGGGAGGACCCTGCACCCCTTTCCTGCAAAGTCTGTCTGCTTTGAGCAAACGTGAGATATCTGAATGATTTCTGTCTGGGACTGCATATGGCAGACGTCTGCTGCCATCATCCCCTTCCCTCTGTGTTTGAAGAGGACTCCACACATACGTAACTGCTTTCCCTAGAGGTGCCAGCAGTGCTTGAATCAGCTTTGAATTACCTTCCTTCTGTTTCACACTAGGAAGAGCATCTTTAAAGGCATCAACTCACTTAGTTTCAATGAGAATGTCTGCATTGGCTGGATTCAGCACGGCTTTACAAATCAGCTCCTGTGTCACTGGGATAGATTTGTTCATGGAAACGCAGAGATCTGAGAGGTAATCCAAAAACCTGTTGGAAAACACGAGCCAAAAGGGTATCAGTCCCTGCTGAGATCTAGACTGAAGCAACCTACATTTCAGAAAGAAAACATTCAGAACTCCATCTTACCATTGCAGAGCTAGACTGCTGCCCGAGGGAGAAGTTATGGCGAGTGCCAAAAAAAGAAGTGAACGAGCTGTGCTTCCTTACCAGCAAGTTGGCAGGTGCAGATTTTTCTCAGAGCCGAGAGAAGAAGGGCAATTGGAGACTCAGAACCTTAGATCTTACCTGGGCTCCCTATTTTTCCTCACAAGACTAACAAAAGTGTCAATCTCTGCAGCTGTGATGTGCTTCTCCAGGAGCTTGCGGTTGTTGTGAAGCAGTGCTGTAATGGTGTCCTCAGCCAAGACATCATATCCAATCTGCTTCTGCATGAACCCAAACTGCTTTGCAATGTATTCCTTCAAAACACAGAGGGAAGGAAGAAAGGGAGGTGGTGGAATTATTTCTCAGAATTTAAGACAACGCTCAGTAACAGAAAACAGTAAGATGTTTGTCAATATCGACATCTCAAGAAGCAAACTGGATGTAAAATTTAAATCCTATGTGACCTACACCAGGGCAGTTGGACTCAATGATCTCTCAAGGTCCTTTCCAGCCCCTAATAATCTGTGATTCTGCGAAGTTGTTCTTCTCAGAGGAAAGTGATGTCCAATAACCTTGACACCTCTTTCCCTCCCTCCCAGGCTAGACACCACCAAGGTATTAATCCCCATGTGAAAGCAGTTTGCTTTTAACAATTACAACAAAAAAATGAACAGCTTTAAGCCACTTTCAATGGAGCTTGTAGTAAACCAGAGTGAAAAAAAGTTTCTAATTCTCCTGGATTTGACAGTTCCACTGTTTTTTTAAATTCTCCTAGGAACAGGCACTGATCACACCACACGCAGCCTCCGAGAGAGACGAAAAATACCAGAGAGAGTAAAACCAAGCAACCCCACAATCTTTTGCTGCCTGTACCATCACAGCAGAGCCACTGAAAGCAACAGACAGGTTTCAAACCTGATTTTTCCTGTAGTCCTGCTGGGAGTGCCTCAGCACCCTGTAGCAGAGCCTGCAGATGTGTCTGAAGGGAGCGTGACGCTGGTCTCCCAGCTCCTCCAGCCGCAGCATGGGGCCATCCCCACTGTCTGTAAAGGGTGCCTGCAGCAGCTTGAAAATCTAGAGATTTGTGAGAAAAAGCAGATAAAAATCCCATGAGACACTGCCTTCATCTGATTAAAATTAGTGCAAAAGCCCTGTCTCAGCAGCTTTTGAATTTCTAAAAGGTTCATCAGAAACGCAGTATAGTTACCACGTTTCTTTTTTGGCCAGAACAGAGACAGAAGACACTGTTGATCACCTTTATAAAACACTGTATTCTGACCTTTTTTTTTTTTCCCCTCCAGCAATGGTATGCCTACAGCCCACCAGCAAGAGCCTGCTGAAATCTAGAAACTCCAAGGATCTCGTAGTACCAACAATTTGGTCAGATTTTTGACTGTTAGGTTCTGTTTTCTGGCAACCCTTCTCGTAGGCAGAGTTCAGTGAAAAATGCAGCCTACCTGCTTTAGAATATTCTGTTCTCTCATCAGTTTTTGCCTCTCTCTATTAGGTTTAGAAAATACCACTTCAAGAACGTCTTGTCCAGAATTAGTTCCACCAGTAACAAAGTAGACCAAATCCTCCAACAATTTGGTAACAGATCTAACAGGAGAGCCAGAAGTTGTTAATGCAAGACTACAAATTCTGTTAAAAGAACAAGGTCAATGTGAGTTTACACAGTTTTCAAGTGAAAAGAAGAATACCAAGTAGAGACTCAGATGCTGGATAAAGCATGTAGGTTGGTAGAGAACTTAAAATTAGGAACTAATGCTCCTTCTTACTGCATAATTGCTGTAAGAGCTAAACAACAGCAGCAGTAAGACAAAAATATCACCGTAAGGCAGCTACATTCACCAAGTTCTATTTGGCAGGTTTTAAAACTGCCAGAAAAAAAAAAAAATAAATCAGGTGATAACCTCTCCCAAGGCCAAAAGACAGTGGGTACAGGAGCACGTGGGTCCTGGCTTTACACAGCCCCCTCTGGGCTCCTTTTGTGTGGCCATGCACTTTTCACTGACATTGTCAGAGGATTTGCAAGAAGTCATAAGTTCAGTCTTCACAAGGTAGATTATAAATTCCCACACTTGATTAGCAAAGCCCCTCAAGAAAGGTATGCTGGGGATTATTGCTCCAAGTTCACCCCAGCAGTTCTCACAGCAACACGAGGGCTTGAGAACCTCCACTGTGGACACATTAACAATAAATACATCAGCTTTGGGGTTTTTTAAGTCTTAATCAAGTAGGAAATCAAATCCCTCTCCTGAAGATAGGGTACATAAAAATTTCAAATAAACAGTTACTGAGCAAAGGAAACAATATTATCTGAAGCAAATTCTTTCTTCCTTACCTCCTTTCATTCTGGGTAATTGTTCCCTTTTCCAGCTTGCCAGCAATGGAACCTAAAACCTTACTTGCATCATTTGCAAAATCCAAGTCCCGAACCTCTGCAGGGGAAACTGGTACTATAGCAAAAGCTTCTTTGTCCTCTTTAATTGGAGAGGTACCAATCTGAAATCCAGAGGAAGCTTATCATCAAACCCAAAGGCAGAAAACAAAGTAGAGATTCACATACTTGGTGATAATAAAACAGAAGAGAAGCCGTGCTCCACTTAGACAGCTGGAGGCTGTAGATGAAGTCAGACTTTGAGAACAGTACCACTCTGTGAAAGCCCAGAGAAACATCAGAAGAGATTGCAAAACATTGCTGTAAATAATGGGAAAAATTCTCCTCGGGATGACTGCTACAGAGTAGAAATTCAACAGTGTAAGAGTAAACTACTATGAAAACCTAATATTCAAGATAAAACACTTTGCCCAGGTACTGTTCATTGCTGTGAGGCTGTTTGGCAGCCCAGCAGTCACAGGGGACTGGAACTTCTCCCAACAACATTTCTGTGTAAGTACAGGAATCAAAGGATGTGCTTGTATGAAGGGACAGGACTTACTTTGAGCATCACAGGTTTCTCCTCTTCTTTATCAATAGGGATATTTGTACTATGAACCCAGGTGTTAGTGCAAAGGTGTCTAAGTCTGACATAAGAGTTCCTGAAATAAATAAATTTCAGATCATGAGTCCATTTCCCAGATGGGAAACCTTCACATTGTTAGAACTGCAAGATGCTGGCTTTTGGTGGTCATGTGAACTTCCAGTAACTTAAAGAGTTTCTGATCATTTGGAGAGTTGCCTAAACAAAGTGGATGAGAATGGACAGCAAAGAGCCTGAATGCAGACTGGGTATCTTTGAGGAGTACAGCAGCTTTGAAGTGGCAAGTGACACCATAATAGCAGTAATGGGCATGTAAGCCATAGAGTATGAAGTGGGAACACTTGATGTTACATCCTAGCTAATGTCTTACAGACACGTTAGGGGAGTGACTTTAGAGCACAAGGCTTCTAATCTCATTTTTTTCACTGGCAAGGAAGTACATTTCCATCTTCCCATCTGTAAAATGGGGTTTTGTTACTTGTAACCCTATTGTAAAGTACTAAAGTGAAGTTTCAGGCACTTGTCTAATGATTTCTATATTAGTTTCAGGAAGACTCTTCATTCCAAAAGAGAAAAATATTAGCAGAGACAGCTTTACCTTAAAGAAATAGTAAAAAAAAATAATAATAAAATCACCAATACACTCAGCTGTACCTGGGGACAAGGCTGTCTCCTCCTCGCAAGGTGGTGGGGTCCAACTCAAAGATGGAGGAGATATCATTTCCTTCAGGCACAGACACCAGGGAATATGCCATCTTCTCCTGAGCACTGTGCAGGCCTCTTCTGGAGGCATCCTGCTCAGGGTCCAGCTGTGGAAGAATTCCCAGCACAGTCAGACCAAGCCCTCCAGACCCACCTGTCCGTGTTAGATAGATGTGTCCTGGAATTAGCAGGCAGAACTCTGAACCATTCCAAGTACTGTTCGGTCAGCTGGACACCAATAAAACCAACAAGCAGCTGATCTTGCCAACCATTTCTTCACATTCCCTGGTGTTAATAATTTCTGAGTATTTCTGGATCACAAATACATTAAATCCTAAACTACAGAAGTTATGTCTTGCAGATAGTGCAGAGGAGACTCCAAATCCTCTGACCATTTACCCCCCAGAGCTCTGGGAACTGACTAATTTCAGGTGAGCCACGTCTGCCAAGCCCCCCACCCCTGACACTATTACCTCTTGAGATGTATTGGATGTACTGCAATTATCATTCTAACCAAGTCATTATGGGAGCTGCAACTAGAAAAACCAGCAGCACTGGGTACCAACCATCCTGGAGGGAAACAAACTTCAGCAACAAAACCAGGACAAGCATCTATCCATCACAGACAAATGAAACAGCAGCTAACCCAGAGGTTGGCTGTCTTGCTGCTCACACATCAGCTCATGATGCACTCAAACACAGTGATAGACTCCAAAGGACATGGCATCAGCAGCATCTTTATTCCCAAGGTGCTAGCAGATTACCAGCCTCTTCTAACAAAGTAAAGATACTAACACCAACTGAGTAAAACCCTGGATTTTCAGATGGAAGGACAAAGTTTGGAAAAAACAAAGCTAAACTGGAAAAAAGGAATTGCAGCTTTCTCTAAAACCTTCTCTAGGGAACTATCAGTATCACCAGTCCACAAAAAAAAAAGTTGCAAACTGTCTGACACAAGGCAGGATTCAGCTGTCCATCTACAAACACCTAAATCCTAGGTGTAATTTTTCAAAGTGATCAAGTATCAGCTCCCTTGTGCTCTTGGCACCAGTGAAAGATGGGTTCAAGCAGTGAGGACTCAAGTACCTTCCCTTCAAAGCCATGCTGTGAGGACTGCAGTCCTTAAAGATCCAGGAGAGGTACTGCCATTGATCATACCTCAGGATGCTCTCATTACCACTTCTGTACTCAATGAACTTGGCTCCAAAGTAGTGACATTTAAAGTCTGATTTTGCACATGGGAACAGTTAGCTGTATGGAACAGAAATACACCTTGGGAGTGTGCCTTCAGGAGAAGAAACTATGAGCTGAATGGAGTCCATCTGGAGCCTTTACACCAGAAGAAATTTGCTCACTTGGAATGAATTCTCCAGGCTTCAGCTGTCTCATCTCTGCAGCTGCTCTGTCCTCACAGTTTGTATTCCAGGAGACAACTGGTCAGTTATTGACACCGTGGCAGAAATCAGGAAGTAAAAAATGGGGCAATTGAACTAAAACTAAACCATCCCCCCCAAGCTGGACAAAAGCTGTTCCCAGGGTACCAGCTGGCATCTCACCCCTGCCCCTTTAAACCCCATTCCTGTACTGAGGGATAAGAAGAAAAAAGCAACACAGAGCTGTGCTAAGAAACCTCCCATCTTGCAGACAGCTCCCATTTGGATAAAGTTGGACTCTGGACAAAGTTGGATAAAGCAGCCTACACCAACCTGTCGGTGGTTAAACAGTGCAGTCATTTTGCAGCAGAAGTGAGGGATCTGCTCCTGATCCTCATCTCTGCGGGCTGGGTTTGCCATCTAGTGGTAAAGTCACAGAGCAGGGAAAAAGCAGCCCAGCTCTGGAGTGTGACACCAGTTCCTGCACTTCCCATCAGATGGAGATGTTGGCATTACACAGGAGGGTGGATGTCTGAAGGACCTCAACACTGACTGACTTCTAAAACGTTAACAAAATAGTTTGATGTTGCAATCCCGTCCCCACAATAACTTTGTAGGGTGGCTTTGTTTTTTTCATGTTTCCAGTATGTTTACTGAAGTCAAGCTGTCAGAAGGGCAGTGTTAGCTGCCCAGTACCACACTAAACCAATTAGGACAATAGCTCAGTATCTGGGGGTAAGGACAGGCCTTTTAATGGCCAGAATATTGGAACAAATCCTCTTAGGAGGAAAATTCTACCTCATGGTATTTCAAAGCATCACAGTGCATTTTTAAAAACCCCAGGAGTAGTTCTTCATATCCAAATGGAACAAATTATCCAACACCATATTCCAGGACAAATGTCCAAGCAAGATGCGTAAGTCTACAACTAAGCCCAACTAAAAAAAAAAAAAACGTAACCCACAATGGAAAGTGATGTTCCAGTTTTATCTCTTTTCAACTACTGAAGCAACAGTTTCCCTTTGACACTTGGTACAAAGCATCAGCAGACTCAGGCTTGGACACAACAACACTTACTGAAAACACCACACACCTGCTTTCACAGGAAAAGGAGAAGAATGGCACTGAAATCATTCTCTCCCTGCCATTCTTGCTCTCTAGACCCTTAATCCTGGGGCTTTCCTGTGGTAAGCTAAAACAACAAGTGGGAATTCACCTCTTAAACGAGGAGTGGGACAACTGACTGGCACAGCACATCCCGTGTCACCTTGAGCAAATTGCTGGTCACACCTCTTCAAGAGCAAAGGGGTAAGAAACACAAAGACAGAAAGAGATGCTACAGAGAGGGGAGGGGGTCCAGATAACAAATTCTGTTCCACGTGCATTGCTCTTCACTAAAGCCTGACCCAGTTTTCAAAATCCACTCCTCTGGAAAGGCCTTAAAAGCCTTCAGATCATTCTCAGTTTTAGAATTTCTTCACTAGCAGCAAAGCTTGGACCATTTATGCACTGGCCAGGTAAATATCTGGTCCTGTGCCAAGCCCTCCTCAATTAGGGGCAAGATCAGACTCTTGCCTATACTTACTGAGGATTGACACTCCAGGTCATCTTCCTCATAGTCAGGGTTTACCTGATGAAACAGAATCACAGGCAAGTCAAACTCTAGCAGAGCTGGAAGGGGGAAACAGCCTCACTGTGGTCTAAACTTATTTTGTAAAAAAAAAAAAAAATACAAAATGCCCTACTGCTCCAGCACTACCAGGCATGCAGAACAAACTGTGCAAACAGATTCAGGTCTGGCTGGGGATCTGCCCATCAATTAAGCACTTGGGAAATCTGCAAAGATGCAGAGATTTAACTTGCTCAGGATAACCACTAAAGGAGCAGGAGGGATAGAGAGATCCCACGTTTCAGGGTCTGTTTTGGCTTTGTTTTTTTCAGTCCCAAGTGGAATTTCCAGCTATAAACTACATGCTTGGCAGAAATCTTTCAGAAGAAACAGTATTGTAACCATGGATCAGGTGAGCAATCTCCTCTGGTATATTTTTGCATGATGTAACACCATGTATTTGTTTTGGCCGATGAGAAAAGCCAAGATTTACTGGAAAAGCTCTATACTGGTTCACTACTGGAAGGGATTTGCAAGTACGTGACAAAAACCTGCTGTTATTCCAATCTGCTTATTAGAAGAATATAAAATGGGTTATTTAATCTGGACTCTCCCCACTGATGGTCTCAGGTCAGTGTGTGCTGAGACAGCCCTTCTGAACTGCTACAGCTCCTACATCCAGGAGCTTGGACTGGCAGTGCTTTCTGTATAGGCATGGTGATATCTCTGAAGTAAATAGAACTGGTTTTAATCAACTTTTACAAGTGTTTAGCAGCAAAATTCACAAATTAACTGTTGGGCTATTTTAAATAAAAAGTATCGAAATCTTATTTCAATAGGGAAGGGAGGATGTTTACTATGGAAAGAGAGAAAGATTTGTTTCTTTTGTGCTTGGACAGCTAAACTTTACCCACAGTTCTTATAAAGCTGGCTTGAAGTATAACTGAATTTCCATTTTACAGTCAGTTCTACTGGTCTGATTGGAAATCAGTGATTTAAGAGAAACTGACAGTAATTGAATTCATTTTCCCCAAAAGGCTCCCAAGCCATTTACAATGTATTCATCTATTAATAAATTCACCTTGCTTCTACTGCCCACCTGACAAGATATTATTTAGTGTCTATTCTTTGCAGAAGAGTTATTGCCTCCAGAAATCATTAAAAAAAAAAGTGAAACAAGTTCAAGACTACCCCTCTACCACAGCATCCTTTCAAATCTCCTTCACCTTATTTTCTGTTTACCCATCTATTCCCATATTAATACCAAGGACCCAAACACCACTCCCCGGGTCTGTTCCTAAGGCAGGAAATGAGCTTTTCAGAAGGTGCAAAAGGAAGGAAATGCTGTGGAAGGAAAGGCTGAGTTTCTAAGCAAGCCCCAACACCTACCTCTGCTGCCAGGTAGTGTCCAGTGGCAAGGTGTTTGAACCTGAAAAGGCTGTTCCAGTACCCTGCCCCACCACGACAAGGATCATGCTGCACCACCTACACAGAAAAGATGAAACACATGTGAACAACACTCAGTACAGTAAATACTTCATGCAAACCACCATCAGCTCACTCAGCAATTTATGAACATTGATTTTTCTGCACATTGTCAAGTGACAATACTCAGGGACAGTTACCACAGAAGATGTGGCTGCAGCATATCGAAGTAATGTTAATTCTAGGTGGGTTTTCTATGCATATCAAAGCAGGTAATTCTTGGAAAAAGAATATGAAAAACACCCAACCACCATTACAATTAAATTTAAATTCTTTAATGGCAACCACTTAAAATCATAAACCAACTCTAATCACACCAATAAAGTGAGGATATTTTAAGCAGCCAGTCATGGCCAAGGTGTTAGTCACTCCATTTGAAAGCCAAGCACAGAAAAAAATGGTCCAGACAAGCAACACGCAGAGACTGGGAAAGGATTGCAATCTGTGAAATGGGGATATGCAGAATCCCATTATTCCACACCAAAAATAGAGTGTTCAGCAAACCCAGCAGGACAGTTGAAATTATTGGCTGGTGTTAAACTTTAGTGACTGGTAAGAAAATGACTTCATAGATGCTTTTGTGTCCCCTTTTTCCCAATCATCAAGAACCTGTATTTGAGAAATATCTGCTGCAGCATTAGAAATCAGAACCCAGCTTTGATTTTGCATTGAAAGCACAGTAAGAAAAGGAATTTTAACACTGAGCTTCAAACACCAGGAAGACTTTTACCTAAAAAAAGAAATCCAAGTACACAATTTTTAACAGTAATTGTTCCTACAAAGCCAACCCCAGCCTGGGTTCCAATTCTTACCTCTACTTCCCACAGGGCTTTTGAGCTGGTGGCAGAGGTGGCTGACTGTCTCCCCGTTGTTCTCAGGAAGACGTGCTGCTTCTTCCTGTGCTCATCACAGGTCAGAAACTTCTCCTGTTCTGCATGGAACAGCCTCACCACATCCCCCTGTCAAAGCCCAGACACCACAGTCAGTACAGGCATCACCCACCAGCGACCAAGTTGCAAACAAGCAGAGCTTCAAGTCTTACCCCTTTGAGAATATCATCCTTGTTATCACTCCATTTCATGAAGAGGACAATTTTCCAGCTTGTATTGCAATTCACAGAGTTGACCTAAAAGGATAAGTCAAACCATTAGTGCCAGCCTCGTGCCTGCACAAGACACTGCCACAAACTACTGTCTTAGCTTTTAGAATTTGCAACAAACCCCTGCAGTCCCTGCTGCACTGCTTCAGGGAAGGAAAAGCCCTTCATGCACTTACCCCAGAGCAAGTAACTGCACAGCTGGCTTGCCAGCAAGTCACTTGCTAGATATCACTGTGCCACACTTCTGGTTTTGAAGGAATAACTTACTTTTAGCCAGTCAAGCACAAGAGATCAAACCTCTGTCTAGCACCCAAAATACATGAGAAAAATCTTCTAGCTCTGCGAAGTTCCTGATTAACAACATAATCATTCCTCAGCACTGCCAAAGGCACCAACCAACTCACCCATTTCCATGAAACAAATCCCAGCAGCTTAGCTGAGACACAGGGAGATTTGTGTAGAGTGCTCCAGCTGTGTCAGTCTGTCCTTACCTCATTGCACCCTGGATTATCTACAAGCTGGTGGCTGCTGGCATGGAGAGGCTGCCCAGCGTTGACGGGATTCAGGACCACTTTGTCTCCAATGACAACCTGTAGATAAGTGCAATATCAGACAGAAACCTGCAACCTGAGAAAGCTTGGGGTTTTTTTTTCCTCTTTTTAATACGAGAGTGTTGGGAGGAAATCACTTTCTTGCAGTTTGGAAAGACACCAGCCTGAGTATGGAAACCAGGATTCTGCTCACTTCAGAATTTAGATCGTTGTACTAAGTCATGGAAGCAGAAAAAACCCTCCACTGTTGGACTCCAGGGCTTTCAGAGCAATCACAGGCTGTAATGCTGGTAGCAAACCTGGCTGCTGCTTTCCGTGAAGTTGTTTCTTTGGTTAACATTTAACAAATTAATTCCTATAGCAAAAGATCAGCCCAACGTTGTCCTCCTTCAAGATGCACTTTCAATTGAAAAATCAGATTCTTGACTCAATACAAATTCACTTGATTATGGACAGTGAAGGTCCTGTTCTTCCCTTCTTCTAGGGAAAAGTCCCACTAAAACCAAGACTAAACACCAAGAAGCCTTTTCTATATTGAAAAGAACTGCTCTTAGTGAAAGTGTCTGAGAGTCGATGTCATTCAAAAAGTGCTTATTGGCCACAGTGCACTACCCTGTGCCCTGGCTTTGCTGTGTGTGTCTGTAGAAAAGGCACAGTGACAGGTATGGGGCTGATCTACAGGATAAATTACTGCTATCTGAGCAAGCCAACTGTATTGATGTGCCAGATACCTTCCTGACCTACACCTCGGGTCACACTGAGTCCTACTGAATCCTGGTTTGGGGCAGACCCGAGTAAAGACCCAAGACACAGTAAAAAAAGATTAAAACAGCAATGCATCCAATTCAGAATCTATCATTTTCCAGATTTCCCATGAACAGGAATTTACCCTCATTATTACCTCGTTCCTCACATAAGAGATGATGATGAATTTGGATTCCAAACTGACATGACTGAAAACCAAGACACCAATCCCTTGTTCTACATCTCCCAAAGGAACCCAGGCTTTCCTACCATTTTGAATTGGGCAGGAATTATGGAAGGCGAGTGGAATCAGGTCCCTTATTCCTTCCAATGTTAAATCACTCCATGTTTCCAAAATATAAGTTACCATAGCAATTTTCCTCCCCCTCATGACAGCATAGGAAAGAAGTTGTTCCTGCAGCATCATGCACTGCAAGATGTGTGCATGTCATTAATTGCAAGGCAGGCTTTGGGAAATGAGTTGTGCCTGGCTGTGCAGAGAGAAACACCTGCAGGTTCTCTTTGCAGCACTTACACTGTCTCCTATGGAACGAAGTTTGTAGAAGGGCTGAATGTAGAACCAGGAACCTTCGTTTCCAGCTTCATCCAAGGTCACCCTCATAGCATTCTTCTCCAGTAGAGCTGGAAGCCTCTTATTTACTGTTAAGTATTTGTTACTTTTTAAGTGAAGCAGCTAAAATAAGAATTAGAGTTCAGTTCTAATAATGCTCATTTTTCTTCTCCTCAACACACAGCAGATGTGCATAAGATAACCACATTATCACACACAAATTAAAATAAAAACTCTCAGTAACTACTCCTGAAGTGCTGAGTGGAAGTCAGTCTGGCACTTTGCAGATGGCCAAGGCTAATGAGGGCTCTAAGCAGCATTTCTGAAGAAAGCAAGCATGGTGACATCTAAATACTAATCATTAAAAACCACAATTAACCCATAAAAATAGAAGTGACTCCACCACAGCTATACAGCCAGTTCCTGCTTCACAGAATCCCACGTCAGGACACCCTCACACCTTGCAAAGCTACAGATTTGCCCAGGAATTCCAGAAATTTCAAGTCACAATGATCAAAGGAGTTTGAGCAAGATCCTTCACAGCTTGGGAAGGTGTTCACAGCCTACCTGGATGACATTGCCATACTGGATGACTGTTCCCAGCAGCTTTCTGTTTTCAGTTTCATTCTGTTTCTTTTCCAAATCTGCTGCATGCTGGAACCAAAGAAGAACAATTCGGTTGCTGGGTGTTTCATAAAAAGCATGGCCAAACACTTAAAACTCTTTAAGAGTATTGCAAAAGAACTAGAAAAAAATGTGAGCACCTAGAACAGAACAATTTCCCTTTTTCCAACAGCATATTTTCTAATTCCCTTTTCCAGGTGTTTAGGAAGACAGACACACAGCATTTAAACACTCCATAAATTGACAAAATTTTGGGATAAAGCATGAGACTAAAACCTGAGAAAGACAAGATTGAAGACAAGCCATGAGAAGACAGCACTTTAACTCCCTGGGGAGGGAAGGTGAAGAGATGAGAAACAACTCACACCAGCATGGTCATAACAGGGAAAACCCCTGCAAATCTAAATGTCAGAGAAATACATGGTCTTATTTAATAATCTGTTCAATTTTAAAAGAAGGGAGCCATTTTCCTGGGTTGTTTTAAAACCATTTCACTTGGTCAATTTGCTCTTACTTCATATAAAAATTATATTTTTCATTAAAAACAGTATTTTCTTCAAATCATATCTGGTGGTAGAGAGTAAATTTAAACTGGACTTTTTGGAGGCTAAGCATCAATGTTTATGGCTTGGTTCTCAGATCTCAAGGACTACAGAAGGTCCAGTTTTCCTCTGGGGGAGAAGAAAGTACCCAAGGTTCCTTAATGTAGGAAGGCAAAGCAGTTACACAAGACAAAGCTCAGCTATGGCAAAGGAAGAGCTATCTGAGCACTGTTGTAAGATTTCATCACCTTCAGCTTACACAAAATGTGCTATTTTTAGAAGCTGGGCCAGGTATGACAGCAGGCTCTTGCTCCAGAAGAATCTGGAATACAGCTGTTCATTCAAATTCAAAAGATCTGCTCAGAAATACAATGCAGCATGATTTTATCTTTATTTGAAATACAATTCTTGCTTGATTTCCAAGTATTCTGTTGAAAAAAGGATTTCTTCAACACACTGGGGCCCTCTCAGTTACCTAAGGCAATCACAGAAGACAAGACTGCTCTGTCAGCACTGGATTAGGTGCCACATTTATTATAAATAAACAGCGTATTCTGTAAAAATATGATTACAACTTCAGGTGCATTTCCAGAGCCCACACCAGAACTGAATCATTTAAAAACCACCATTTTTTCCACGGCCACTAGATGTCAGCTTCTCAACCAGCACTGACTCCTGAGCCCAGAGAAAGACAAGTGTCCCAGATTTCAAATCCCTTAAATGGCATTAACTGAAAATAACCTGACCTCAGCACCGAGCACTCAGCAGAGGACAATAAATTTCACCAGCAGACAAACAGAAGCCAAAAAAGGCAAGTGATGATGACTACATCTTGCATCACCAGTGTCATTAGAAATCCTATGCACTGATAAAGCAATCTGTGCACGTGTCTCAGGGCACAGATCCCCCGATACATCGGGCAAAATGCTGAATTTTTGAGTGTATTCCATATGCCAAATGGAAAGGATGGCACAGGTACCCACATGACTGGCAGAAAAACCAGTTCAGATGAGAGTGATAAACATGGGACCAAGTTATTCCAAGCCATGCATCAGCTCCAGGTCATTGAAGGCCTCATTTGACACATGCTACATAAAGGATTGGCCTTTGTGTCACTGGGACACATTAAATACTCTCCAATAAAACCATAAAGTTCACAAATCCTCCCAGCAAATCAAGCAAGCAGCTGATGCCCAGTGGTACAAATCTGTGCAAACATCCCTCAGCTGGGACTGAGACAGGAAAAAATCTAATCCTGTATTTCCATAGGCACAAATAATAAAGTGTCAGGTGAATAGGAACAGGTCCCAAAGACTGAACTGGCACATGCTGAGGAAAGCAAAGACAGCTTTAAATAAATGACACTGTAATCCAGGCCAACCACAAAGTCTTTTTCTCCTACATGACACAGCATTTAGACCACACTTTTTCTCTGAAAATCTATGAACTCATACATATAACCTGTGGGCATAAGCTACCCCCTCACCCTACACACCAAAAAACCCCAAACCCAGATCCCCTGTTACTCAGGACATGGTCTGCTCCTCTTACCAGAACCAAAGGGGCAGGAGAAATCCAGAAGAACTGAGGGACCTTTGTGCTACAGCCAGGACCAAAATAGCTTTCTCCTTGCCAAGTTAATACCTCTAGGTTATAAAATTATGTTTTCAGAAGAAAAATGAGTCAAACAGCCTTTGCAAAATGCAGGAGCAAGGCAGCCATATGGCAATCAGCAAATGACACTCTCCTACAGGGCCATTTTGTATTTCAGTCTACAATGAGCTTAATATAGGCTTAAAGAAACTAAAAATATTTAGAATTGTAATTTTGACATGAAGTACTCTAGCTATGTAATTTTAACATAAACATGGATTTTATTTAACTCTAAAGTCAGCAGATGGTATTTAAGTTAGCTTTTTTTTTTTACATAGGAGTTCTAAAAACAGCAATCAATTGCCTCACTAGGTTTTCATCTGCTGAATGTCAACATTTTACCCAGAAAATATTAAATACTGCAAGCTAATGAGGAAGGAGAGGATGTCTGGCCTTATAATTACCCATAATTACCCATCAACCTTCACATGTTTCAGCAGCAGCTACCCTTGTTTGAAGGATGCCCACAGATTTATCAGGTCAGGGGGTCAGATGGCATCATCAGCTCAGCTGCCACTCGTGGCTTCCCACCTTGAGACCCAATGCCTGAGAATCCTCTCATCCCTGTGGTTGTTTGAAGGCTCCCATTTTTATGCTAAAAAGCTCAGGCAGAGCAGTACTAGAGTCTAGCAAAGATTAATAACAAAAGCCTCAATAGCTCCCATGGCTCCAACCCCATATCCCACACACTGATATTGGGCCAGAGACCTGGAGCAGAACCTTGTCACAAATCAGAGGATGCTTCAAGAGTTAGGGAATGCCTCAAAAGGAGTCTTGTATCCTAATTTTCTATAATTTCTTCCTTGGTGTCTCCAAGTGCCTCAAATCGATCGGAGATGCTTGTTTAAATTTAAATATCAAACTAGATGAGTGCTGATGATGCAAAGATCCCAACCATGAACACTTACGTGCAGTTTATTCAGCAGCACTGCATCTGTTGTGCTGTTGGCTCCTGGCTTTGCTGCTTTCCAGAACTGCTTCTGGGCAGAGTACCGGTTCATGGGGCAGAGCTTGAACAGGCAATCTGCAAAAACCAAAAAAAAAAAAGAAAAAAAGAAAAAAAGAAGAAATAAACAGAGGGATTGCTTCAGCCATTTGTAATTATCTGGAGTTTTGCTGGTAATATTGTCCAAGTGTTCCAGCAGCAAGGAGAGGTTTATAAACAAATTCCAGAAAGCTTTTGATCAGACAAATGCTTTTTTGGGCATCAGGAATGTTGCCCCATGAATGATAAAAATTAACTGCTGCTGCCAAACATGTGATGCAAGAGCAGAAAATTTATAACTTGTCCCGGACAAAAACGCTGCCATACTAAAATGGTAACATGTTCCAAAGCTTTCCCAGGAAAACAGAGACATTTTCAGCTATTTGTCTTTCTATTTTAGCAGGTATGCTACTTCACACAATTTATGTTACACCGGGGGGTTCTGTTGTTGTTGTTCATTTAGGTTTTCAAATCAAATCCCTTCTATTGGTAGGGAAAATGAGGCACAAAGAATATGAGAATATCACATAATAGAGCAGCAGCAGCATAAAATGCCCCCAACCAGTAGCACCCAGACATTCCCAGCACAGTTCCAGGTAACAGGGAACCCCTCAGGGAGCCAGGATCTTTACCCACTGCATCCATGTAGTTTATTTAACATTCTGCCTGGCAAAAGCCAGGAATTACAGCTCATTAGTCTTATTAAAAATACATTTCTTATATTAAAGAGATGCTAACTGATCAGTAATAAAACCAAATTAGCCGCATTTAATGTTTTTCCTCTTCTCTGTTGCTAAGCAACCGAACACGCAAAAAAATAAATTAAGCTATTCAAAGACAGTGCCTAAAGTAGCAGCTTAGAGGTTTAAAAGATGTGCCAAAAAAGCCAGAAGGCTGTTCCCAGTGCCTCCTTGGCAATATGGTGGATGTGAGGCTGGAGGCTTCTACTTCACCTGGTATTTCTCAAGGCTCCTGGTGTTTGGTTACAGCCAAGCACCGAGCCCTGGAGAGACCTACCTGGTTTTTTTTAATTCACTACCTAAAAAGCACTGCTGCTTAGGGGCTGCCTTGCCAACAGACACATTGGATGCTTCTTGATCCAAAAAGGGAAAAACCTCTGGCAGAGGTTAAATTTGCTGAAGAGGCTGAGCTCCACTGCAGACAGACCTTGATAATTTTAGCTCGGGATGCTGATGGAGAGGGACCCTTTCACTCCTTTCATGCCTTTTTTAAAGCAAAGAACAATTTGATGTCACTCTGCCTGCCTAATCCACCCTCAAAGCCACACCAGGCCAAAACCAAACCCCTTTCACTGAAAGGCAAAGGTTTGTCTTCAAAACTAACTCACCTCCCAACAGGGTGAAGCAGGGCTGGCAGATTTTCTTTTCATTTCATTTCACAGCGAGCCACCAGCTGCCACACGGGCTGAGCAACCTCTCCCAAAGCATCACAGCCATCCCTGCAGCCTGCCCAGCATCCCAGGAACAGACCCCAACAGGGTGACATGTACTGAGGAAGGAGAGAGAGCTGGGGGGACGTGGAAGGGGCTTTGACTGCATTTATTCAGAATCACTCACCTCCACCACCAGCTTTGGGGCTTCCGAACAAAGAAAAGTGCAAGCCACACTTTCTAGGTTTGCTCTTCTTTAATGTATTTTTCTTTTACATAAAAATGATTCACAGAGATTGACAGCACTGAAAGCCACTGCTGGCTGGCACTTTAAGCTAAGACTATGCATTGGAAGCATCACACCAGTTATAAAATTTTCTATTTTTGCTTAAACCATCAGTTCACACAATGACAGCAATTAACACACAGAACTGCATAGAAGAATTAATTGTATGCTACATTTAGTCACAATGCAAGTGTACTTTTCTCCACCCTTTTCAGTCAAGAAAGTTATCAAGTTAGGCTCAATTTCTACATCATTAACTGCAAGCAACTTCTTCTGTTCTCTAGCACAGGGCAGAGGTCTACACATGTCTGACCTTGTCCAAAGCAACAAGAAAAAACATAACATGTTTTCCTTAGGTTTTCTTTCTAATTATAAAGCTACAGACTAAAAAACAAGCCATGAAAAATACTCAACTTCTTTTCCCCTAGTTTTAGTTCTATTAAACCTATTTCTTAAGTGGTCAAGTAGTTGAACACAACTTTAATCATCTTCATAGGAGCACCAGAGGCTGACTGGTACTGAATGTATTTCACCACGTGTCAAACTGCATCAACTTTATGGCCAGGAGACTTTTACATCTCCAGCTTCCATCGACTTCAATGGTTACAAAAATCAACATGCAAGGATGTGCTAGCTGAGAACCATCAGGGTCAGCACTCTGCAGCCCACAGTGGTGATGTGATGTGATGTGATGGCTGTGCAAGATAAACCAGCTACTTCTCAGACACTGAGCTATGGAAGCAAAGTCTGTTCCTGAGAGACCCAAAGTGGAGCCAAAGCAGCTGCAACTCTCAGCTACCTGCACTCATCACAGACTCAGGCAGCTTCAGCCACGTGGGAAAGGTGATAAATAAAGCTACAACTGCAATTACATCTTATACCCACTGTAGAATATTAACCATGAAGGAATGCCTGTTCTTTTCAGATCTCCATGATATACAGTGGGAAATGGCAGAGCTGCACAGAGGGTGAGTGTGAAACTCAAGCCCTACGTAAGCACTGACGGAACGCTGCAACGTCACCGAGCACAGCCACGGGACAAAGGCCCTGCAGGAAAAAGTCCCTGCACCTGCACGAGGATGAGGAATGAAGGTTATGTGGGCATCTATCAAATGTGCATTTCAGTGCTCTCAAGCTAAATCCTCTTCTTTTGCCAGCAACTGCTTTGCAGCTGACAGAGGGGACCGAGTCGGTCCATAATTGCACCAGGTCAGACATTGACCCCAGGTCAGACATTGTCCCTCTCACTGTTGGGACATTTGGGTCCCCACAGGGGCCTCTGCCACCTGCAGCTCAAAGGTAACATCTGGCTCTCCTCTGCATGCACCAGCATCACAGATGAATAAACAGAATCAAGGATACTGGGAACACAAGAAGCTTCCATGTTCTCCAGTATTCTGGATCCAATGAAGAGAGAAACCCAGCAGCCACTGACTCCACCAGGAATTCTTTCTACCCCATGCTTTTCATTTTATCTTCTTCCTTTTCTACTCTTTTCACATTGCTCCTTTCCCACTCATACTTTCCAAACTTCCAGCCTTTCCTTCTAGTCCAGGCCCAACCAGACTCTCTACTTTAGACACCATTAATGTACTCAGCCCCTAACAACTGATTAATCCACCCCTTCTCTTCTCCATCCAGATCAAAGTATAGGTCTCTCCCTAATCCTTGAGGGCAGATTATGTTTTGCCCAGAGAATGATCATCTCCTGAGGCTTCCCATCACCATCCAAGGCACCTTCCACTCCCAAAGCAGAAGAAATCAGGACTTCACAAAGAAAAAGCAGGGATTTTTATTCCTTACCCAACAGCATGGTTGACAGGTTTCACAGCAAAAGGAAAAACCTGGCCAGACTGTTGCACAGGAATTTAAGTGGCATTTAGGTGGTATATTAATAAGATTATTATAAAATATATTGCAAGACCTGCTAAAAATTGCAAATACCCAGTACCCTCAGAGAGGCTGGAGTGATTTGGAGAAGCAAGAGGAGCATTTCAGATCCCACCACATACCACACACTTTTTTTCACCAGAAGCTGCCTAGAAATACACAACTCAAACATACCCAGGCAATTCCACTCCTCCCTTCAGGGAGTTTTCCCACTGCTTGGGGCATCAAGGGATGCTGTGATGTCAGTTGGCATCTGGAGCCAACTCAGAAAGCTGCTCAGCTGACAACAACATCCACAGCAGGTTGTGGTGCTCAGCCCTGCCAGGTGCCAGCTGGGCACCAGCCCCTGTTACAGCTCCCAACCTTTGCAACTTGGGCAGGATGAGCAGCTCAGAGAGATGGGAGCTGCAACACCATTTTCCTCTCTCTGCCATTCCTGTGTGCTCATCTCTAAATGATCTGGAAGCACTTTTAGCTTCAGCCAGGCTGGTTGTGTAATACAACACTCATCATTTTTTCCAAATCTCCCCCCGCTATTTTAAGCATTTAGTAGAAACAATTCACCAACTTCTCAGCAGCTAGAGAAATCAGGCATCTTTTTTTTTTTTTTTTTTTTTTTTTTTTGGCAACAAAAAGGTGTGTTGTTGCTTCATTTTTTAAACCCTGACTTCACAAAATGCCAACTGGAGAAAGGTGAGAGTGTAGAAAGAAATCATTCCCTCTCCCTAAACTTACTTAAGAGCACTTTCAGATGAGGGAAATCTATGAAGATATTCAAATAAGTCACTTACAAAACCCACTGAATATTTAACACCAACACAGCTGTTTCTTCGTTACTTGAAAAGCCAAATTCCTTTTTGCATAGCAATACTAAAATTAAAAGGAAATTAGCAATTCCCTGCTGAAATTTGGCAGTTTCTCTTCAGACCTTTCCATACTTACATACCCAGTATTTCCCCAAAGCCCAAGTGTGATCACAGGAGAGAATAAATATAGGGATAGTATATTTTTCTTTTCAAAAGCAATATAGAATAGCAAGAAGATGAAGAGGTAACATAGCTGGCAATGATGAAAATACTGTAAATAGAAGTTCTCAATTTCATATTTATCAAAGTTAGACAGCTCTAATACACTCATGTAGGGGATAACATTCCAGAGCATGAGGAGATTATTTATTTAAAGGCAAAATGAAGACCTCTTTTGTGTTTAAGTGAAATATTTTCTGGCAGGAGGCACATGGAATAATACAAAATGCATATATTCAATCCCAGGCAAGTTTCACCTCCTCAGAAGCCCTCGGATAACTACATCATCTATTTCTATACTTGTTCCTGCTGAGGTTTAAAATGAAGAGATGACAGCCTAAGAGGTTCAAAGAATGTAGAACAAAAGCAGCTACAGAAATGTGTTGATTATTAATCATTCCTGCATTTCCATAACGAGGGAGGGAAAAAAAGAGCCTGATCCTTCTGAAATCACTGTCTTTGTGACAAGAAGACATCCTTTCATTTGCCATTTGCATGTGAACAAGTTTTGTTGGGAGCCCAGCAAAGCATTTCAAAACCCATCCCAAGATGCAGCCAGTGCCTGACCTGCTCTCCTGCTGGAGCCCAATCCATCCACACCTCCAGCAGGATGAGCAAAAACCCAACCTGCACTGTCCCCATCCAGCTGAGAATTCCAACCTCACATTGCCAACAGTTCAGTGGGGAAATCTGAAGGGTAAGTGAGGGGACATTTGTATTCCAAGGCCATGGATCTTGTCACTCTCACACCCGTCACTGCAAAGCAACCCAGTCATTCAGCACTCAAATGCTCAACTAATTACATGACAAAATTTATTAGAGGTTTCTGCTGCTCTGAAGTCTGTTACCTCCCTTCTCCATGCTGTTGCATCTTGCCTGCTTCAAGGGCTTTCAATGTTTTCTTCTTAAACAATAACAAAGGAAGAAAATAACCCTTGCAACCAACATTTAAATGCAGAGCCTGCATGATTTATGAGCTAAATATATTTTAATTTTTATGTTAAAATAACCACCCTCAATTCATATCTGCAAGACATAAGGGTAGCCACCCTCTTGCCATTATATTCATTTATGCATAGTTCTACCAATGGAAATTGCTGCTTCGTTTTTTTTCAAGCTGTACCAGCACAGAAAGGATGTAATTGTTAGTAACTTACAGGTGATGTAGCAAACCAAACAAAGGGAGAAGGCTGCAGTGCTGATTTCAGAGGGAAAAATTATATACCTGAGAGCTGGACATTGAGTATCAACTCATTTAGAGGCACAGCATACCCAAAATTTCCTGTGGGATAAGGCTGTCCTTCCAGGGATGAGCAAACACAGAGCTTGTATCTCCTGCAGGAAAAATTATATCCTGGTAGGAGAGAGAGCAGAAGCAAAGCAGAGACAACTCACAACATGACAAACACCTTCCAAAGGCTCCGTGACCACAAGGGTAGCAAAGTGCCCCAAAATGTACCAAAACACTAACATGAGAAACACACCTCTAGGCAAACATCTTGGGACCCAAAGAGTTCAGAACACATCAGTGTTTGTTTTATTTCTCCACGTAACCTCTTTGGTCTCCTTCAAAAAGAAAACTGCTACTCGAAAAGAAAGAAATATTTAGACACTGCATATACAGGCAGTTCCAAAAGGAAACATTTGCAGGAAAGACCAGATTCATTTTTCAGGCTCTGGTACGAACAACACCGAGTGCAGATGCTGTAGGAAAAAAAAAAAAAAAAAAAAAAGGCAGAGGGGACAGCAACATGTTTATGAAGGAAAAAAAAAAACACTGATGCATTTAACTAAACCATTTGGTATCTGAGGTTATAAAGGTTAAAGAATTGAAGATAACTGGCAGCCTCCTTGCTGCTGAGGAGTGGGACCCTGATGGATAAGGTGTCTGGATGGGTCAGAGGCAGATGTGGCTGCAAGACACCCATGAAGACAACAGCACACTGACTTTTCTTAGAGTAAATCATTAAGGACAGAGTGAAAATACCAGGTACCCATGAAGGCATTAAGGAACATGTCTTATTTATGGACACAAAGGATAATTTTGACTAAGAAAAGCTACTTAAAGTGAATAACCTCAAGAACATTTAGAAAAATCAAAGAACCACAATGGCTCCTGGCTAGTAACAAAAACTCCTAATGCTTGGGAGAAGGAAAAGGAAACTCAAGACAGGAGCTCCCAGCTGCCTACATCAATTCCAGCCAGCCCAGGACCTCCAGAAAGCTGTTGGATCCAGTGAACATTTTTACTGTCATAGCTCATCTCCATCTCTGGTCCAGCATGACAAGAAATCCTGGACTAGTCACAAACCTTGCCAAGAAGCAAGGCTAAAGGCCCTGCTCTCACTTCCAGGTACTGAAAATTACATTTCACATGCTCCAAGGGGAAGCATTCATACTTTATAGTATGGGAATGCAGCAAAATAACATGCCTAATAGATGCAGAGGCATTTCCAAGTAAACTGCCACAGCTTTAGCCCTTGCCCCAGACCTCAGAGCTGCATTCCTCACTTGGGAAGCCATTCACTGGCTGCCTCTTTAAAACTTCCATGACAAATCTCCCCCAGAAGCACTACATAGAGCACAAGCCTCAGAACAGAAACCCTGGGACACTCTGTCTCCATTTTTTCCAATCTACATCAGTAGCATTTTACACCAGCAGTGAATCAAAGCACACTCATCACCTGGCCCTGTTTCATCTGATTCTGACTGCTCAGCCCCTGGATTTCATTTTCATGTTTGCTCCTTCCCCTCTTCCCACTTTTCTGGCAGAAAGTTCCTGCTCCAAAGAGCTCAGGAAGCGGGGGCAGGCGGCGGGGAGAGACTCAGATGGTCCAAGCACAGGAAGAACAAGAAAGATCAAATTTCAAACACCCTCTGAAAGAGTTAGAGTTGAGCAGTACGGAGAGAACATGGTTGTGCTATTAGACAGAGCTGATGTGACTGAGCAGCAGAATAAAAATCATTTCTGGCTAAGCAAACTTTGTGTGCATGTCATAAGGAATGAGCCACCAAAGCACCTTGCAAAACTAAAGGCAAATTTTCTCAGCTGTTCAATAAAATGACTCCATTTTCAGCTTTTAAACGCATTAGGATTAGAGAAAACCCACATTGTCAAAAATAAGGTGTAGGGAAGTTAAATATTTTATAATATTACTGAAGTCTGGGTTGGAAGAATTGAAGAAATAATAAAACTGAATTCAGTGCTTTAATTTTCCTTACACCAACAGAGTGGTTGGGGTCCCTTGCCTGAAATGCTCATTGTTCCCTCCCTTGCACTGCCATCCCCCCAGCTTCTGTACCATGGGCTCACAGGATTTAGAAAGGTTCCTACACTCATCCCTTCCTCCCCAAGGCAGAATTAACTGTGCCCACTCCATTCCTGACATACCTCAGCTCTTGCAGCCCTCACTATTTCTTTATCTCACCTAGTTAGTTTTATAATATAAGTCTATTACTTCTCCCCCTCTCCACAGGAGCACACAGAGCAGATCTTCTGCCTTCCCCAGCATCCTCCTCTGTCCCACAACTCCTAAAATGCCAGACTGATCAGTCTTGTTCCTGACCATTACCTCCCCTGGAATCTCTCTGCTTGTCTGGTATCTTCCTGCAAATATAAGGTCCAGTACTAAACAAGATCTTCACTTGAGGCTCTGCCAGGAAGTAAAATTGGGAAAAATAATTACTGGGGTTTTTGGCAATGTTTCTTTTTCTATACTCCCAAGGCAGCAATTGCACTTTTTTGTAACAGCACAGCCCTGGTCACTCCTATTCAGACTGTGATTCCTGCAATCCTCACATCCTTTCCTGCTCCAGGTGCCTACCCTCCTCTCCCTGGATGCAGCCAATTAAGTGCAGCCTTTGACAGAAACCTCCTTTGAACTGCAAAGCTATTTTTCAGATTATTTCTTCAATTTTCAAGCTAATTCTCAATTAATTCCCCAATGGTTGTCTTCTCCAGGGAGCCTGCAAAGGGCTGAGAAGAATGCAATTCCAGCAGTGTGGGAGCAGACAGCACCCATAAGGCAAGTGCTGCCACAGGGATGTTCCAGTAAAGTGGTTATAGAGGGACCTGAAGAGCAGTAGCTGAAGAGCTTAGCAAAAGCAAAGATAAATGCAAACCAAAGCAAAAAAAGCAAAACAAAAAACCCAACCACCCAGACCTGCCTTAACTACAGGAAACCCCATTCTGGAGCTGACCAGAGCAGAGCTGGTGACCTCTGCTGCTGTCCCAGGCACACTGAGTGGATCACCAGCATCCACATCTGCTGAGTGTCTGACAGCTTTATTCCTTGCTTTCTGTTCCTAAGCTTGGCTGGAGGCTTTCACATCACTTCCTAAGGCCCTCTCCCTCCCTCTGCTTTTGGCAGAGGACCAGAGATGCTCTTGCTGAAGTCTATCAAACAGTGTTACTCAGTCTGTCCCAGTCCTGTCCATGCAGCTAATTAAGCTTTGCCCAAGACCCCCATGATGGAGCCTCAGCACTGAAACTGCACTCTGGTTGTCATTTGAACAAGCAGACAAGGTATATGTGTGTGTAAACATCCAGTGCCTCTGCTGAAATTGTCTGCAGAAGGATAGCAGTGTGTTACAGCAGAGAATAAAACTCTTTAAGCACTTGTAAAAAGCACAATATTCCAGTCTGACAGCACTGAAGAGTTAAGCTATGCCAGCACTGCTGCTGCAGCACAAGCTGTGGAGCTTTAGAGAGCAAAAATGAAAGTGGAAAATAGTCCCTAAACAAGTAAAACAGCCCCTTCCAGGAAGAGCTGCTGAGCACTGCTTGACCTAATAAGGCAAGTGAGAGCTGGAAGCCAAGGCAGCAAAGCCAGGAGGTATTAAAAACCCAGACAGCTGGATAATAGGACTGGGAATCAGGCAGGATTGCAAATGGGAAGAACAAATGCTGAGGGCCCATGAGTGGAAGCAGCTCCTGCCAGCACAGCCCTGCAGGCTCTGTCCTGCCCTCACGAGCCAAGAGCACATTCTGACTGCACTTCTGGGGGGGGTTTTTAAACCCAGTGCAGAGCCCTCCTGCAAACCAGGCAGAGGAACCACCACAGATGAGGTCTGGAAGGAGATGGGGTACTAAGTGCCCCCTGAAGTGCTTAGCACCCCAGTGCAGCAAAACCACAAATCCACATCCTAAAACCAGACCAGGGGTCCTGGAGTGACATCTCACCTGGTGTGCAAAGCTGGGGATATGCTGCCAGGTGGGGACAAGCACAGGGGTGGAGTTGTTTTTTTTTTTTAAGAGGCAGATGCCATTCAATTTATTTTAGCCTCCTTTACTACTTCATTATCTTCCAGAAAAAAAGATGAACAACTTGCTACCATCCATCTCTGAAGGATGTTTCATCCAGGCTCCAAGTGTAAGCCTTTTGCAGAAATAAACCTGTTGACTTGGTGTCTGTTTTCCAACAGACACAGCAGCTTCTAGAACTCCTTGGTTTGTCACAATTATGTCCCTGGAGAACAGATTGTAAGAGGATGCACCAGGAACACCAGAACTTCATACAATAAATCAAGGAGTTCAAACATACCTGTAAAGGAAACCATGGGGTTCACTTCTTTAACTTCTCATCCCAGAGGCCTTATTGACATAATGACAACTTATCAATCACTGTGGGAGAAAACTGGATCCCAAAGTGCTGGTGAGAGCTATTAAAAAAAACCAAGTGCATCACAGCCTCAGCACGTCCCAGGCTCATATCTGCACAGAGTCAGCAAAGGTCCCCATCTCAGGTCACCAACACCACCTTTCTCAGTAGGCTCCAGGCAGCAATAACCTTCACAGTTCAATAAATGCACCCAAGTCCTCTTTTAATATTGCCTGCTCCTTCCCTTTCTTTTCCTTCATTTAGTTTTTTCAGTCACTCTATTTTTTTCAATTAGTTGTGTCATAATCATACTAACACTTTCCTGGTTGCTTGTGTCAGATGGTCCAGCCTCTACTTCCAGATCTGTCAGGTTTATGCCCTGATTTTCAGCATTTCAGATTAGTCTTCCTTTTCTACAGAAGATCTTGACATGCAGAAATAGCAGAAGCAATGAAAAAAATGAAAAAAACTGATTATATCAAATAGATTTGAAAACACTTATTTGAAACTCTTGGTTTGCCAGCTGGAACAGAGCAACAGTGCAGGCAGGTGAAATCCTTGGGTGGGGGAATGTCAGGACAGGCTGAAATGGCAGCCCCAAACTCAGGCCAAGTGGCATTGAGAAGCAGGACCCATCCCTGCTGCTTTCACAGACCTGATGGAGTGTTCTACAAATTATTGCAGCCCTCTCCTGCTCTGCTGTAAATGTAACAGGAGTTCACAAGCCCTACATCAGTGGTGACGTCTGAACAGTGTTGTTTCACCTGTTCAACCAGTGCCACTTGTTGTTTACAACCACTAAAAAATGGCCCTTGGCACCAGCAGCCAGCAGAGCACTCAATGCCCCAGCCCATGCCAGCTCCCCTGTGGAGGAGCTCTGAAACAATGCTTGCTGGATTTATGGCCTCAGAGGAGAACTGGGGTAATCAGAGCTACCACTTCACTGTGTTACTCATCTTCAGACTCCAGGGATCATTTTTAGCAATGACAATTTCAAACATGCTTTGGGAAAACCAAGCACAGCCCTGTGAGTTTCACCTGATAAACCAGACACCAGTTGGAAGGTGGATTCCAAGTGCTCTTGACACTAGAGATGCTCAAAACCCAGATCCTGCCTGGATCAACAAATCAAGACTGTTTCAGAAAATCACAGATGAAACCCAGACAGTGGTGCTATCCAAGGGCTTAATCATGGGAACTGCCAGCTGTACTGATTAAATATCTGGATCTTATTCAAAAATAAGCAAAGATAAAATCCAAGAAGAACGAAAACTCCCCTCAAAACACCTGAGTGTATGTGAAACAGAAACGTTGACAATGATGTGAAAAAGTTATCTGTAATTTCCTGAGCTTTTACATATGGATGAGCACTTGGGACTTTCCTCATTGACTTTCACTTTTAGTAAGATGCTCACAGTATGAAAAGGAAGTCAGTAGAAGCAGTGGCCTAAATTTACTTGTCTGCCATGTCTCTGGATTTTTGAAAGGTGAACTTCGTGATATCAAGCATGTCTTGACCTTTTTTTTTTTTTAAAAAAAAAGAAGGATTAAAAAAAAAAACAAAAACCTAAAAGATACTGGCTGGCACAAACTCATTCTATGTCCATTAGAGAAATAGAGGATTACTGAAGGCCTTAAGTGCTCACCAGTGCCTGGCATCCTCCTGTGGCATGGCCCCACAGGAGAGCTTCCACAATGCAGTTTTCCTGTTGGTCATCCAAAAAGCTTTACAGGCTTTTAAAAGGTGAAACCATTTAAAGTATAGTTCAAAACATGATTAAAAACAATTTCAAGAGAAACAGGTGAACTGCTCAAGGAAAGCATTGGAGAATTGTGTACACTGCATAGCAGCAAGTTTCTGAGCCAAGATGCTACATTGTGAAAGGAATCCCATTGTTTTCTAAAGGAAATAATGAGGCTGGAAGCATGATGGAAGGGCACAGCACATCACATCACCTGTAAGGACACAGCAGAGGTTTTCAATTCCAGCCCTGAACTTGCACTACTGCAAGCACTGACAAGCATTATGATTTTTATGCACATTATCTCCACTTCTTTACAACAACATGTCCTGAAAATTGTCACCAGAGAGCCCTCACTCCCAGAAAACCCATGTCTGGGGACACAAATGACCACTAAACCCAGAAAACTTTTAGCCTTCACTCAAGAGCCACTCATGGAATACCAGTGAACTTCATCAGCCCCAACCTTATTCCAGAGAACAAGTTTTTCTTGCCAAACATCCCTGCCTGACACTTTTACTAATAAATACATCCTAATAACTGCCGAGCGCAAGCCCTAAGCTCTATGCTTGTTATGGATACAAATCAACTTTCCTTTTTCAGCTAAAAGTATTTGATGCAAGGCTGCTGATGTACCCACTGTGGTCAAGTAAGGATGGTTCCTCAGTTCAGCCAAATAACACCTTTTTGCTCTATTCCAATGAAATTTGATTAAGTTATCTTTACAGTCTCTGTTTTGTAAGGTCTAGTAGACTTATCATGAAAGTTTTCAGAAATCATTGGAAAATGGTAACAAAAAAGGGTCAGAAGGATTGCAACACTGACAGAGGTGCCAGGGATGCAGAAAGAACATCACATCCCACTATCATCCTTCATCTCTTAGCATCCAGGATTTCCACTTCCTAACACAGGGAGCAGATGATAAGGGCTACTTTTATCAGCCCTGTACTCAGTCATCCCCACAGCTGCCCCCTGTGTTACATTTGAAAAAAAAAAAAAGAACAGAAGCAAGAGGTTATCCAAGTGCACTAACAATACCTACTGTAGTTCCACCACTGCATCCAGTCCTGCTCTGTAATTTTCCTGCTCTGCAGAGATATGATCAACAGGAACAGGCTCTCAAAGCCATGGGAAATCTCAAAGGGCACACAGCTACTCAAAGCAAACTCTAGAGCACCAGACCTCATGAGAAGAGACAAACAAATGTCAACCCAGCTGCCCAGATCACAGGCTTATTCCAGGTTAAGGAGTGTTACTTAATTATCAAAGTTATTGTGCTGGGACAGCAGATTAAAACTGTGCAAAGCACTTTTTAAAAAAAAAGTCTTAGAGTTGAACTGCTCATCCTTGCAGGACCACATCATTAAGAATCAGTACTTGTTTAAACAATGCATGAAAGCACCCAAGATGGCCAAGGCCAAGCCTAACAACAAAGAGCTGTGTAACCCACCATGCATGGTGGCTTTGTAACCTCCTCCTTCCTCCCAAGCAGTGCAGAGAAAGCAGATTTCCTCTCTTCCAAAGACCCAACCTTCCCTCTGTGCCTTCAAAGCTCTTCCATAACACACAACGCTTGACAGCAAGAAGTTTCTAGGACTGTTTGCAAAAGCAGCATTATCCTCCCCCAATTTTCCTCCCAGTGTGGCCCTAAAGCAGCTGGTTCCTGCCTACTCCCACCCCACGCTCTCCTCCATGGCAACATTTCTGTGCACCAAGAGAGAAACACAGAGAAAAATGAGATTTCTGTGGCTTTGGATCTAGCACCAGCATGATGCTGCCAATGAGAATCATTGCAAAGCATGATGTCCACTGCAGCAATCCAGTTGCACGGACTTGAATCAAGAGGCTGGACTAGCTCCAGATGAATCTGAGAAGCCCAACCTGACAGCTGGATGTGCCACAGACTTTTAAGCAGAGAAAAGCCACACACGATGCTCAGACTATTAAAGGAGTTGTCCTTTAGATCACTGCATCTTGTGGAAGGGTTATTCCATTCAGCACCTTGCTTTTCTTCATCATCACAAGTATCTGGTCAATACCAACTATTCCTCCAACCACCCTCAAGCTTCTCTCCACTAAATAACTTGAAAAAGACACATTACAGCCCTACCACATCAAAGAACAGATTCATATAGTTCCTTCCTGTACAATCTACTAGTTCTATGTCTATTCCTGTAGGTTTTGCTCAAAGATTCCCTTTGATATGGTCAGAATATCTCCCAGCAGGCCACCCGACTGATTTTGCTAGAGTTCTGTCCAGAACAAACTATCTCCACAGCACCCACACCATTTCCAAGCAAAGAGCACAAGGACATAAAGCACAGAGCAGGTCTTGTCCTTGAGAACATGCAGTGCTGGACAGAGGGGGACACAAGAATTTATCTGAGGTTACAACCAGAAAGACAAGATATTTCTACTGATGCATGCAAAGATGTTCATGATCCTGTCTGTACAGCACTGAGGTGGCCAAAGCACCAGAGGAAGAACTGTGCTATTTCTTCAAGTTCACTGATTCAACCCAAAAAAGATCCAAGCAATGTTTGCAGTCCTTCAGAAGATCAGCACTAGGCAGCATTTTACTCCAGTGAAAATCAGACAGCACTGCTTCTGGAGCACTGACTTTCCAATGTGGGGAACAAAATCTAGATAAACTTACCTTTGCATCTGCAAAACAATAAATATTTATAAACAAATGTTCTTTCTGCTTATCAATATCAGTGTACTATGACTTCACACTTGAAAAATCTAAATATTTAAAGTATGTTTAAAATTAGCATAGTAACAGAGATACTTCCAATAAAGCATCAACCAATAAAATGCATCTTTGGAGGTGGGAGAAAGTCTTGGGGCTTCCAACATGAGCCACATGCTAACTGAACAGATATTCAGAGCAGCTGAGTCACTGGTTTTCTGAAATGAGCCTTTAACCACGACTTGAAGGAAGGAACATTAAGTGACAGGCACTTCAAAATCTCTGAAGGATAAAAGTTTTTCTTTTCAAGTCACCGAGTTGCTAAGTCTAAGGCTGCGACTCATTTTCCTGACAGCTTTTTTCCTCCTCCTTTCTTTTTCTATTTTTTTTTTTCAAGTACTTTGATGTCTATTTCTCAACCCAATGTTTAACTTTAATCCTGTATTAGCCCTAACTTAAACTCTGCATGGATCCCATTGCTCTCCAGAGCAGTTAACTCTTTGGGATCTGAGACTGCACTGGCCCAAAAGGAGCCCTCTAAGCCAGGACTCTCCAAGCTTTTGCTTCCTCACAAACCCCACTCAGTCACAATGGATTTCTGTGACTAATCTGAGGTTTTAATAAAACCTCAAGGTCTTTCTCCCCATGTCCAAACTCCCCAGTTAGAGTCCCCTCCCCATTGTGCCCCCAAAGCAATGACCAGGACCCCTATACTTACAAAAACACGGAGCAAACAACCAAATCCTGCAGTTTCTGCACAGAAAAGGTGTAGTAAGGAAAACAAACTTGAAACATTGGGAGTGCCTGGAGGAAAAAGTGAGGTACAGCAAGATGGAATTCATTTTGCATGAGAAGCAGGCAGCTCCACTCCATCCCTTCCCAGCTCTCACCACGCAGCAGCATTTTAGGCAGGAGCAAACCTCAGCAAAGGATCACACAGGTCCTCCAGGTACCACTTAGGAAAGCTTTAACACAAAGCTCAAAGACAGTTTTGCAAACCCCCTCCCCCTTGAAAGTGTATTAAAATAAGAACCACTATTTCTGACATTTTTTTTTCCAGGAACCTTTACAGTTTTCTCCACAGTTTCTGTTTCCTTTTTTCTTGTGAATTTCAGAAAATGAAAAATGGTCTGTTTTCATATTCTTTTCAATAAAGGATTCTTGGAGAAGTTACAAGAATAAAATGTTTTCTCCAGCTTTATTTTTGAACACTCAGTTATTCTCAGGAATGTGAAGAGGAAGAATCCCATTTGAAGTCCCCATCTTCTCAGAAGCCTGGAAGGGGTTTTCCTCTCTCCCTCCTGCTTGCTGCTTTGGGGATGCTGGCCCGGGGTGAACTGTGCCAGCCCTCTGGGATGAGTGAAGCCTCAACACAGCTGCAGGGTTTCTTCCCACTCAAACATTTCATTGAGGCAAATTACTAATTACACTTTTTCCTTCATGGTTTTCTCTGCTACCCATATGCTTTCAAGACCCTGAAAACTACTGTGGAGCACTGAGGGCTGTGAAGGCTGAAAAACTCCAGCCAGGGCTGCTGACCCTCCAAGGCAACTTGAGCTAAGTAGGAAAACCAAATAAATAGGAAAACCCCCTCTCAACTTTTTTTTGCATCAGATAAAGATCAAAAAATAAATGTCAACCATAATATTAAGATGAAAAGAAGCTGGTGTGAAATATTGGTGGATAGTCAACACGTAAGCTACTAAAATAAAATATAAATTCACCTCCATAAAGTTTACTCCCTTCTGTTGCTGTTTGTATGTATCTATACCTATACACACCCAAGTCAGGCTGTAAGGACACAAACAAACTGCCCAACCCCAAAGAGTTCTCTGCAGACCAATCCTGATCCCAGTGCAGAATTATCATCTGTCAAGTTTCACAAATCTTCACGAAACAAAACCTACAGGCACATGATTGACAGCATATGGAAAAAAAATATATTTGGAATTAAATCTTGTAGATGATATTTGAAGGATATTCTCTTCATTGTCATTCTCCATGACCAAGGCCATCTGCCTAACAAGGAGTAGGAGGCTATAAATTCTTAGCTTATTTTAAAACTTGTCAGTGAAAACCAAGAATTATCTGTAAAATCTATATTGCCTTCCATCTTTATCTTCCAGTCCTGAAGACATCAGCTCATGCCATTTCTGTCTGCAGAGCATGCACTTTGCAGCAGGGAAAGCTCCTTCTCCTGGGTCCTGCTCAGTGCTGAGCACACACAGGGCACACGGTCACCAACTTCTCCTCTTCCCAACACAGGTGCAGGTTACATTCTGATAATACTGGAATTATTAAATATATTAAAAATAAAATGCAGCTTAGTGGCACATGGAGCAGCAACGGAAGAGACTCTGGCACAGTACAGTCCCCAGCCCAGTCCCAGAGCCTGGCAGGGCCACCCTCAGCTCCTGCCCTGGGGGTTTGGTTCAGGTTAACTGGTGCTGGCTGGGGATCAGGCAGGGAAAAGATTTTTTGTAGATATAGCCAAGATCTTTTCCTTTTCAGGATGGCTGCTCCAGCTCGCTCACTTCCTCATGCTGACAAGTCCTGTGTTTACTTTTTCCTTGTAAAATTTTTAACCTCAGTGAATAAAAGGGCTGACATTCACTGCAAACAAGCTCTAAGTGCTACCAGATTGCTTTTGCATAGCAAAGCTTTCTATATCCTTATTAAATCTGACTCAGAGATAATTTGTTCTAGCTAAAGCAGCAGAGGATCCTGTAGCAGCATTTTCCAGCAATGTCACAGTTTCTCTTTTGTCAGTGGAGCTCGGAGGAGATTTCTTATTCTGAAAATCTGACTGAAAGCTACAGGAAAGGCTCTTCAACCAAAACACAAGGAGTTATGTTTTCACTGACCTTCTGTATATTGTATAATCCAAACAGATGATAATTGCCAACACTGAGAACTCAGCATCGATTCATTTCACAAATTAGGTATGAAGGAAGTGTTACTCCTAACACATAAGTAACTCTCTTACTTGACTGAAGAGTAAGTCGTTCATTAGAATAAAATAATCAAGGAACACTGCATTTAGTGTCAGTCAAACTGCAATGGCTATTCTGCTCTTTGAAACACTCACTCCAGACGTGCCAACCTAAATGCTGTGACTTTCACAGCAAGGCAGCAGTATTTAATAAGAGCTACTAAGCTCAGATTTCTCAGCATCTCTGCTAGACTGCATCCAGACCAGCAGAAGGTAGAGAGGCACAAACAGCTCCCACCAGGTACCAGCTGGCAGAAAGCCTCCACCTGAGCTTCCACAGAATTAGCCAAACACTGGGTGCATTTTGTCCTTTTCTATTACCACAAAGTCAGAAGTGTAAAAGGCAAGGGCATTGCATAAGAAACAGCCTCCTACATAAGCCAGAATCTTGGTTTTTTTTAAAGTAAATGAGAAGAATCAGCATTGGTATGTTTACAAACAAGACATTTTCTAGGTGAAAAACCCAAGGCTTCTTCATACTGGTTACATGTGTTTTTAGGTAAAATAAAATAATGGAAGGCTTTAGTAGAACTTACTGCTATAGCATGCACAACACTGCACTCTGGGCTAAAAGCAGCAGAGGAGTTAAATCCTGCAGAACAGACCCTCTGAATTTTGACACAGATGAGATCCTCAGGGGTGTCACAGCATGCTTATCTGCTCCCTCTGAAAAAATGAAACACCTCCTGATCACACCAAGCCAAAGCTGAAGGGGAAATCAAATTTGGTCATAAAAATATAAAGAGGAAACAAACCTGATATTATCGTTCATACCTCAGCCAAGTAAAAGCCAGGTATTATCTCCTGAATTTTACTGGGGAAGGCAGATGGGTTTGCATGGCAGAAAAATGGAAATCCTGAATCATAAACGTGCTAATTCAAATCTGAATTGGAAGCTCCAGGAATATGGATCACACCTTCCCATGACTGGTGCTCTATCAGGAATCAGAAGCTCTGTGTTGCAGAAGCAAAACCAAGCAAGCCAAGAGCTCAGCTCCCCAAGTGTCAGCACCTTCAGGGGGAAAAATGTTCTGAATCCAACTCCACTGCATTTGTCACCAAACTTTTGCTCTTCTGCACATCTAGGACAGTCCAAAGCTAAGTCTCAGGAAACTCATTTAGAGCTTTTGACTAATTACAGGTGCTTTTGACCTTAACTGCAAAGCACTTTCAGAAGAGGTGACAATTCACTAGTAACTGCTAAACAGAAATAACAAAGCTCCCACCACACTGGTGAGCATCATTCAGATGCTTTAGATGCTCCTTGTCCAAGTCCTCTTCCCACACATTTGGTCCCTCTCCAGCAGCAAGGGAACACTGCTCATCACTGCAATCCAGGCAGCAAGTCAGGATGGAAAGCCAGGTGACAAAGGCTCTGCTCCCAGTACTGCCAACAGACACCAGCAGAGCTGTGTCCAGCTGCCACAGTCCTGTACCTGTCCCAGGGGTGGCAGCTCAGCTGCAATCTACAACTCAAGACCCAGAGTGACAAAAATTCACCATATTGGTCAGAAAGCTACGTGGGCAATGGAGTCCAGGCAGGCAGAAACCCTGAGCAGGGCTGAATGAGAACTTCACATTTCATTGATGAGTGAATAGCAGAGAGCTCCCCTACCCTCCCTATGCATATTACATAGTTTTCCAATATTAATACCCAAATAACCAACTTGCACATGAGAATAACTGCACCAAACTTCCCATATTGCCAAGAACCCATCTTTGACTCCAGGTTACCCCAGTTTGAAATAATTTTACCCAAAGCTAGGCCAGTGAGCCTCAGGTATAATAAATGCACCCTCAAGTCAAGTGCTGTGGGACTGATGACAACATTTCACAGCCCAGACCTTACCAACCTGCTCCTCTGAATCCCTCCCATAAGATTCTCAACACTTCAGATAACCAGTGAAAAGCTGAAGATGTCTACCTGATACCTGGGAAACTGCTTCCCTCACACACAGGGCTTTTCTCCACAAATTTCATTACTTTATCCATCTGCTTCAGTATTTCCATCTTTCTAGGAGTAAGACTCCTTCACCTGCAAAGCACTCAGAAAAAAGCACTAAGAAAAAGCACACCACCAGCTCTGAAGTTTATTTGAAGGTCCTCTGGAAGTCCTTAGGACTGAGGAGACTGACCAGCATCTCAGAGTCCCCAGCTCACAGAACACACTGAGAGCCTCCAAAAGGACCAAAGTAGAGTGAGAAGAACACAGCAGTTGAGCTACCCTAAATATGAAGCAAGCCCCAAATTTTAATAAGTTTGCTGTATTAGAAGATAAGCACCAATGTCACCCCACCCCCACGACTCATCAAGGCACTTCACTCCCTTGGGCTCGTGTGACTAAGTATAATATTTCATTAAATATCCTGTTCATACTGGCTTATGTACCAGGGAACACACTAATTTTAGAAAACTGATTAGCTAGTTCTTTCTAACCGAATGTTATTGTAGCTAAGGTCAGATTTTACACTGAAACTATGGCAACAAAGCCACAGTATTCTTTTGTCTACAAGGTTAAGGCTAGGTTTATTAACAGGACTGTTCTACTTAATAGTTAAGCACTGCTTTTTGGCAATCCCTCCCTTGATCCTACCTGAAATACTCTGAACTTTCCACAGGGAAGAAAAGCTCAGACCTGCAAATGCCAATGAGAGTCTGAACACTGAAACCAGGGCTGTGCTTATTTCTGTATTTTTGGACACAGCTGCTACAGCAGAGCATTTCCACAGGAGGTCTCATCAGTACAGAACCACTACCCACATTTTGCAGGTGGGCAAATGAAGTGCACAGATCAGAAAACTTCACACTAAGAGTTGAGTTGAATCCCCCTTGGTTCTTTGGCAGCACCTTAGCCAACAGATTGCATTTTTCATGCAGCTCTCCAGCTCTGCATATTAATGGCCAGTGTCTCTTTCAAAGGGGCTTTGCTCTGCCTTCATTTAGATGCAAAACACCAAAGATGAAAGCACTTTAGAGCCAGAAGCTGGCAGACAGCTGTTTGACCACAGCACTCCAGTACAGACCAGCAGGCAAATGCAGCCCAGCCAGTTTCACAGCCTGGGCCCTGCATCCCAAACTTGTCACCTGGTTCAGGATTAGCAAGTTTTATAACACCAGGTTCACCAGACACTTGCAATCTGTGCCATGCAGACCTCTTCCATGATGGTCTTGGCACTCCATCACTGGGATACAGAAAAACCATCCCAATTAAAGCAATAATTAGTCAGCCAGTCATTTACCCACTGTTTCAGCAGAGCACACCAACACCATGGAATGTCCTTAGGATGTCCTGGTGCCTCAGCACCACATAGCTACCCCCTGGCTACTGACTCCTCTTGCTTAACAGCCCAGTGAGGAACCACACTGTGATAATAGACATGAAATAAATGAAATAAAAACAGCTTTTAGGTCAGGTTCCACAATACCTACTGGTGGGAGGGGTCCCTGCCCATGGCAGGGATGGCACTGGCTGAGCTTGAAGGTCCCTTCCAGCCCAAACCAGTCTGATTCTAAAATGAACACTTCTGACTTACCAGTTTTTTGAAACCTAAATGCCACATTGACAACTGTCTATAACATTTGCTTGTATGTAGGATGCAGTGGGCTAAGGATTCACATTTTAGAGACAGTGCTCAGGATTTCTTCATCATGTAAAGGGCATTGGATTCAAATGCATAAAGCAGTTGGCAATTTTCTAGCAGAGTTCTATAAATACTGAGAACCATACTAAAGGGCTCCTCAACCAAGGCAGTGAAAAGATATTTTAGATGTTTTAAGGATATCCAAGTCACCAAGATCAGAGGATTTTTCCTACTCAGAATGACCAATGCTTCCATTTTAAATTTAAAAATTACAGGCATATTAGTCTGTGCTTTTATCATTTTATCTTCCATCACAACAACCCAAAAGTTGCTTTTGATGTTACACTAAATCATAATGTTGGTACTGGTTTTTGGAAAAGGGCTAAGAAGAACTATTTTCCTTTAAAACATAGACAATAGTTAAGTAAGTATTTACTATTTTTGCCCCACTTCCTACTTTTGGTATTCAGAATGTTCATTTTAATCTATCTTGGACAACTCAAAACTGAAAAGGAATCATTTCACTATTGCAAGTGAATTATTTCTCTTCAAGATTAAGCTTTGAACTTGGCACTCAAGCACTCTCAATAGTTTTGCTCCCTGCATAAAAAAAGGAATTTTATCTGCTAATACATGGTTATCAGAAGGGAAAAGGCCACATTTAGACATCTGTTTAAATGTTCCTTAAAGGAATCCAGCATCCTAATAATAAAAATACCCAACCATGACACCAGCATGAGGAAACCCATGTTCCAAAGAGGAAAAGGAGACAAAACTTGGCCGTGCAACTCTGGTCTCTCTCTTCTCACCCTCATTCCAGGAACATGCCCTCAAACCTCTGCAAAACACCCACTCACACTCATCTAATGTATGCAGAAAGTCATACAACTCAGACTACTTCACAGCAAACTTTAAAAAAACCAATCTGAGCTGATATAATTGCTTTCACCAGTCAATTTGAACAAGTTTTCATGGAGAGCATTGGGATTTGAGGCTGCACACTTATCTGAAACTGAACACAGGATATCTGAAGGTCTACACCCCCAGAAATCCTTCTTGCTGAGTACAGAGATGGTACTGAAGTGCTTTACCACCTAGAAAGTGCACTTCTACGTGCTGGTCACATTTTTCCAAAATTGACAGGCAGAAGGATCTGGGTATTTGTTTTAGTTTGGGTTTTAATATTCTGATGTGTTTAGGAAAACTACGTATGTGACCCTTCAGCTGAAAATTCCCTTCATCTTTCTTCTAATGCCTAATTATAAACAAGCTTACACTGGCTAAATAAGGCTAAATAATCCCAGATGTAGGCAACATTACCTCCTCCATCAGTCCTGCATAAATTACATGGCTTCCTTCATCTTGAGCAATGCAGCAGTGCATGGGCTTCAGGTCATTGACAGCAGAGCTATGAAGAACAAAACATTCCTCAAACCCTTTCCTGGTAAGGGGAAGCATTTTGGCTTTCATCAACACCCAGCACAGTGCAGATTTAAGAGAAAACCATCAAAAGAACCCCAGTGTGTAGAGACGGATCTATTTTTTATATACATCAATATTAAAGCTTCTTTGGAGTGCCCAGGTCATTTCTTCTGCTGAAGATGAAGTCGTGGTTCAAAGGCTGAGACCCCAAGAGCCCTGGAGGCCTCGGGAAGGCACCAGTCAGGAGGAGCACACAGTATGGATCAGGATCAGAAGAACAAACAGAATTTGAAATACTCATCTTCTGCTTTGCCATGAGGGTATTTTAAGTCTAAGATACGGGTTCATTCCTTGAACATCTTGCCAAAAAAAGAGTGTTGCCCAGCAACTACTAAAACAATGTTCTGGAAGGAGGTAGCTGCTGGACAAATTAACCCAGTGAGTGCCCTTTCCCCTGGGCTTCCTGCAGCTATTGCAAAGCCTCTGGATCCCTGGCAGACAGAGCTGCATCCCAAATAAAGAGCTGGAAGGAATTTCCTGCAAAGGCTGTCAGACTGCTCTGCTGGAGCAGCAGTGCCTTGCATTAGACAAACACGTTTGGCTTAGCACAGAGCTAAGTTCCAGCACAAAATGAACACATATAAAACCTCTGCAAAAACACACACAAACTAACAGAGCTCAGAAGCAGCAGCTAAAGCAGGAAATTATCAGTCCTGCAGCTTCACCTCTAGTGCTAGGTCTGACTCCCATCTGCACAGTGGCTTCCAGGGATTTCTTGTGACCCACTGCTGCTCCCAGCTTGGCTGGGGGGTCAGCTGCAGCTCATGCTTTCCACACAACCCCACGCATGCTAAAAGGATCTTCATTTATGCCACTGTTCAGATGCACCCCCATACTCAAAGATGGCAGTTAGAGCAGCTATCCCAGCTTTACACAATACGTAAAATGTCTTTTTTTGTTCAAGGAGGTGCAGTAACCAAGGAACTGTCACACTCTGTCTTTTTTTGGAGACTCGTACAACCAGGACTTTTTCCAGGAATCTCATCTGTACACAGTATATTTAGACCAGCTAAGCAAAAGGCTCTTTCGCAAGAATTTTCACATTAATATTTTTAAAAAGAAACCCCCTAATGAATGTACTCTTATGTCTTGAGATTTTGCAAGGTCATTTCAGAGGAATTTAGAATTACTTGGAAGGAAAAAAAAAGAGTAAGAGCCAAAGAAACATTGTACTTTAAAAAAAAAAAAAAACAACCCAACCACCAACACAACCACACCACCATATTTAAAGTGGATTCAGAAAGGCAGAACAACAACAAAACCACACAGAAATCTCACAGATCATTATTACCAACAAGCCTCAAACCACTGGCTTCAGGTGCTACCTACTTCTGATTGGGATGGGGAAAAGGCAGAAAGAAAACAAAAACAAATCAGCCTTCACATCTTCAAGTGTTCAAACTAACATTTTAAGTACCTAGAGGTACAACAGCATTTAGTATGTGAAACAGCCACTGGTAAACACTCCTATCAACTTGAGGCTGCTGGACTAATAGCTTGCTTTACAGAGTGTTCCAGCTCTGGCACTTCAGGTTTTTTCCATCTAGTACACCCCCTGATTTTTTATTTTTTTTTTAATGTCTCATTTATCCCTTTACACCAAACTCAGAATCTTACCTGAACTCTATCCCATCTCACTCTCAGCCTCCTCTTGCATTTCATGCCTTTCAAGGCTCCACCACCACCAGATTAATCTCTCAGCCTCCTTTTTCCACAACTTTTATCAACAAAGCAAGTGCTGGTGTCCTCAGGATACCTCTGTACCTTTTTCCTCCAAGCAGGCTGAAAGCCTCTATTGCTCCCATCTCTGACTCCAGTTGTGCTGCTGCAAATCATTCTGTTCAGCCCAGTTCATCCAAACACACATCAAGCTTCTCCCTCACTGAATTTTCCCTAGGATAACTGGAAGCCAACATTTTATCAAAGGAGTGACTTACTGGAACACAAAACCCACCTCCTTTTCAGCTCTGAAGTGCTTGCTTTTAGAAACACATCCCTCAGGCTGGGACTATTTTCCCACCAGGAGCAGGTTGTCCCCTTTAGTGACAGCACATCAAGCATTGCTCTCAGCTGCCTTTCCCACTGAGAGGCTCTCTCCAGGAGGAAGGATGGTACCTACACACCACCACTTTCTGCTCAGCAGCTCTGCTGTTATTTTGAGGGTCTAAAGCAGGGAGGAAAGAAAAAAGAAAAGGGAAAAAAAAGAGGAAAGGAAAAACACCACCCTATAGACCAGGGCCTTCCTGCTGCCACGAGATGCAGCTGATGAAGTGTAGCCTAGGCAACAAGACTTTCTAAAACACAAAAAACCCATGGCTGAGAAAAAAAATCAGGATGGATTAATTGTGCCACAGTTTATATATGCTTTAGTTTCACATTCAGTCTTCTTGGAGTCATGTATGGCTATCTAAGCAGTGAATCTTGCTTCTAGGCATCTCTCACCACTGTGATTACGCATGAAAATTAGATTTACATCTGGCTTACATCTGCCCACAGAAGAGAGATCTGCTCAGAGATTCTTAGAACTATATTTCTTAAAAATATGACCTGAAGCAAGATCCTTGAGAGTGGCCAGAAAGTCCATGTTCAATACTCCTCCCAGAAAGTGACTTCAGATCTGACTGACCTGCATCTGGACACCTTAAAGCATTCGAAAGAGGATTTGCACATGGACACAAAACAGTTTACAGCACAAAGATGTTTTTCCAGTACTGTGCAAAGCTATAATGTGAGTCACTAATGTATGATTAATTTTGGTCCTGCTCTAAAGAGAGCTTCAGAAGTTACCTCTCAGTTACCAGTGTCGGTGTTTTGCATCCATTTGCATCCAAGCCAAGATCCCACCTCTTCCAGTCCCCAAGCTGCAGTGATCCCATCAGCTGTGCTGACCAGTGGGGGTTATCTGAAATCACTGAACAAGGATGGGCACCAAGTGCAAAGCTGACCAGGTACTAAACCACGGCCAGATCAGCTCCCAGCCCATGCTGTATCTCCTGCTGCTGCTCTGCCATCCCTGTGACACTGCCCAAGGCAATGAGGATTACATCTCAACTGTGCACAACTAAACACTGGGACTACTGAATTACATTTACCAGATGCCTCTGCTTGCTTTAGATCCCAGATGTAAATGCCATTGTTTGGACAAATGCACCTTTGGAAAGCCCTTCTGTTCCACGAGCAAGGGAGGTATTTTTGCAGTGTCATAAATGCACCAAGTAATTCTGCAGAGCCATGGCTGGAGGTACTGACCTTGGCCAGAACTTCCCATGCAACACCCCAGACAAGCCTCTGGTTGCCACAGCTTCATAATAAAGGGTATTTTCCACTTGTGTTGGAGGTGGTGTGATGAACTTCATGGTTACTTCTCAACATATTTATCACAGAAAGCAATTTATCTTAGACTACACTTACAAAGTATGTGTATAAATAACAGAAATGCCTGCTTAAATTTTATGACTTTTGCAGCCATTTGCCATTAAGCATAAACTTCCCCATGAAAGCTTGAGTGAAGTAACAACAAAGGTTGGAAAAGGTTCACACCATTCTCTCTCCATGTATAAATTATAAGTAATATGAGAACATTCACAGCGTCTAACCACAATGTTTTGTGTCAGACAAATGTCTCTCTGTACTTGCAGTTCCTAAACTGTTCTAGCAAGAATTGCCTTTTTCTCATTCTTTACTCTCTCCCTCCCCTTCTTCTGCACCTTCCAGTCTCAGTCCAATCTGGCTTTATTCCTTCAGATGATTTTAACATCAGTAAATGCCTAAAGTCAGGCTCTGGTTCACATAATGCCATTGTTCTTTCTCTGGAGAGATTAACACTGAATGCTGAAACTTTCCCAGGTTGCTTCTGGAATCAACAGCTACTTAGTTTTCCAGTAAACAGGCAGAAAACCCAACAAGAACTCCCAGACTTCAGCAATATTGTAAAAAGAGAGTTTCATTAGAAGAGACTTCATGTCACAGCAAAACCAACCAACCAACCAAACCCCCAAACAGGAGCAAACAAACCCAGCATGACAGAAGGTCTGATTTTCAAGGGCAACCACCTGCAGTTCTGGCCAAACCTGACAGGAATTCTGGTTATTCTGAGCACCTGATGAAAGCAAAGCACAAGCAAGGAAACAAGGTTCACCCAGCAGACAAATAATGCAAACAGTTGCTGCTACAGCTGAAAACAGAAAGAAAAGGTAGATCAAATGTTTAGAATATTTGGCAGTTATCCTTTGGATAAAAGATGCAACCAAGAGGTGAAAAAAAATAAATAGAAGTTAAGAAGATTTTGCCAAACAATATCCCAGTTAGTGCTTCTCTTCCTTTTTGAGATTTTTCTGCAACAAATCAACCCCAGCCAAACTGTGCAAAGAGGGAGGCATTAACTTCTTATCACTAAGAATAAGTTTCCTGGCAGAATGAAAGCAAAGTCAAGTGTAGTTAATATCAAATGAGGTCAAACAACAGCAGCAGTTAACCAGATTTGCTCCTTTTCATTTTTCTTCTTTCTGAGATAGGTCTGGTCATGCGTGATAGTATGGAGAAAAAGAAATTACACTTACAAAGGCCCTCTAAAGTTTGGATAGATCTGAAAGCCAACCTCAGCTGGCAACCCCTTCCCCATCCCCTCCCAAAGCCCCACAACTCACTCCATAGACATACTTTTTCTTTTTTTCTTCCCCATAAGTTGCCCTTCATGGCAGAAGATGACACTAAAATGTTCTATAGAAAGCATGGAGGTCAAAACTAGTTACACGTGATGGAACAAAACGAAGGATTTCTTCCAGTCCCAAGGGTAATAAGCTGTGTAATAACCTTACCTCTGAACTTTTTGGGTGGATTGTTAAGATCACCTGCTTCTGGCTGCACAACACACCGATCATCCACTAGGCTGCAAAGAAATGAGAAATAAAATGAGATTCTGTTCTCTTGCAATTGCTTACGGCCTCGTCAGCAAAAACAAAGTTGTTTGTTTGCAATATTTTTCCAAGTGGCCACCAGCAGAAGACATTCCCCCAATGCCAACTTATGCCAAATCTTTCGAAGATGCATGCAGCTCATTTTTACTGCTGCCCAGAGCTCTGCTCCTGGGTAGGTGGGACAATAAATAAGTCATTGCTCCTGTACACTGCATCATTTTTATGTCCCCTCCTTGAGGTGCAGACAGAACAGCCCATATTCTAGTTAGGTGAGAGACAGCCTTAGAACAACCATTGCCTCTTGGACAGATTTGAATGATGTTGCAAATGCATTTATATGGAGGGTAGAGGAGAGGAAAATGACAGCTACACAAACTGGACACTGCCTCATGTCCTCCTCAAGCATTGAGGGAGAAATGGTCACTGCCACAATAAAAAGTGACTCCTGTGAGAAAGGAAGGCATAAATACACCCTCCTGATACTACAAGGTAAGTCAAGGGATCAAATTAAGCTCCTCCTGTTCTACAAGGGAATTGGACAGGTGACCCCACGAGCTTCCAATAGGGAATGCCAGGACAGAGCTTCTCCTGTGAATACCCATTGGAAAAACCCCACAGGGTTAACTCAAATCCCACAGAGAGAAGAAAATAGTCAAGATGTATCTGTCACCACTGCTCTGCCCTTGGTGTTCAGCCAACACAGAATTGCACCTTTCACAAACACTCTTTCTAAATGCAACTGTAACCAAACACTTGGTGGTTCCTGATCTGATCCTGAAAGACTCAATTTGTCCCCTCAAAACCAATCTGTCAAAGAGGCTTTCTACACAAAAGTAGAAAATAAAACTCCAAGGTCTTAAAGGTTTGGGAGGTCCATTCTCATGCAGAATCAACTTGAGAAAGATTGAGACCTAGAATATGAGAGTTGTTCCTTGCAGAGGCTGGTTACATGCAGGGAGCATCTTGAGACAACAATTATGGAAAATAATAAAGTGCATAAAAATTAAGAGATCAGAGAGACTGAGTGGATTCAACAGTTCTATGCATCTAAAATTTGCATATGCAAACATTCAGATTCAATGGTTTTTTCCCCATGGATTTTCTCCCTATTCACTATTATGTAGACATATGTGTGCTCCAACAAGAATGGCAGTATTAATGTTTAGGCTGACACTTGTTTCTAGTGGACAAAGGGCCAAAAAAATATCAAGTCAAATGGGTTACTCCGATCATCCCACACAGAGATAATCTCAGTGCAATATATCCCTCTCACCCTGAGCTTAAATTCAAAGTAAAGAGGAGCTTCCCAAACTACTGTGAAAAAAATTTGAGAGGGTGAAAACCAGAGCAGGATATATTGTACACTGGCACTCATAATGATGACAGCACTGAGTTTGGGAAACAGCAAGAGTCAGGTCATAGGGATATTAAACTTCTTCAAAGATTTAGAACAACATTAGAATGTATAGTGGTATCTGCTTCTCAACCTTCATTAACCACATGAACAAGTCATTACACATTGTTATGACATAAGACTGTCAAAACTCCACATGGTATAGAGCACAATTACACTGAGTCTTGCCTTTGCTGCTTTAATTTTCTCCAGGACAAAGCCTAAATTAAATATGGGGCAAAACTAATTTGATTAGGAAGGCTTATTAAGATGATAATGCACTTCATGTTTCACATAGCAATTGGGATTTCTGGCTTAAATTAGGCTCAGAAGATGTGTGGCCATTGTATAATGCAGTTACCTTAAAACAGCACTAATCAGATCCAAGAGGATGCTTGTAACACCAAGGGATCTTCAGCCCTGCCATGAGAACATCTCATCAAGCTTAGAGAACACAAGTGCTTAGGGCCCAGGATGTGTAAAAGGACTACCCATGGTGAAAAATATCTGCTTAGCAATGCCATCAAAAGCCACAGCCACTGCATAATGTTCATCATGCACTGTATGGGGATCAACATGACATCACAACTTTCTACTTGTTCTGGAATTATTTACTGCCAAACTTGCTTCAATACTAGGAAGAAATAAAATAGCCACAGGGATTGTATCGCTCGGTTTGTTTTGCCAGTTTCCAGCAGATAGTATTTGGCCAGTTCCACAGCTGAGGGAACACTGCAGAGTGTACATGTCATATTTGACCAGTACCTGGGAAATTTGTCAAATACTTTTGCCAAATACTATTCGACCAACCCTACTTACTACTCCCCTTGCTTTTAGCATACCTTCTTTCCTTTCTGGCAGCATCCCATATTTTCTTCTCTTTCCTATAATAGATCATGGTGCATCTTCAGTGTCTGCTTCCTTCTCTGCCCCCTTATTTTCCAGAATCCTAATAGCTAGAGGACTAAACCTACAAGTTAGTTGGGAGTCACTCAGATGAGATTGAGCCCATCATTTCCTGCCAAGAGACTTACCAGGATGCTGGCTTTGTACCCTGCTTGGGAGCTCCACTTATCAGCTGCATCTGGACAGTAGGCATCAAAAATTTACTGTCCCTGTCCCCACCCTGAGGCCCTCACAGCTACTGGAAAGGAGATGGAGCATGCTGTGTGTGTGCCCACTCACCATATCATCAAGCTTCCTGGGTGCCTCTTCACTACTCATTCAGGATTGAGTTACCACAGCAGTGTGTCATGGGTGCTATTTCCCTCCCTCTAATTTCTCACCACTTCAAAACAAGGTGGCAGATGTGCTCTTTGAGCTTCCCATCCAGCCCCTTTGCAAGGTCTTCCAATTCAGTACACAGCTCCTCTGCCAGCTTCTGAGCTTGGGAGGGATTTCTCCTCAGCAGCAGTCAAGCAGAATAAAACCCTGTCACTTGTCAGAGCTGTATTGCAATTCCACAGTTTTTTTCCTCTGCAAACTCTTCCTTTTCCTATGCAAACAGCTCCTTGTTATTTAATGAAGTGGCACACACTTCTTGGTGCTTCAGGGACTCTCTCCTGCAGAGCCCCTGCTCTGATCTCTGCAGCACAAAGCCCAGAGGAGCTCTGGGGGGAAGCACCCAGGGGCTGGATGGAGGCAGCTCCCCCCACATCTCTGGGGTGCTGGCCACTGCCAAGGCTGGAGACTCAAAATGTGTTCTGCTTTTGCTGCAGAAGGACAATTTCCTTTGTATGAGAAACCTCAAATACTGTAAGAAAAGACAAAACTAGTGATGGTGGTAAGTTAGTGGCATTTAGATGGTTTGGCTCAGGGGTTTGGTTTGGGGTTTTTTTGGGGGGAACTACTGACATTGCCTACATTACAGCCTTTTTTCATTCAGCAGATTGCACTGGGGTCTATTCAGTCCTGAGTGGGGGTGCAAAGGAGGGCAGGGAGGGACAGGACGGGACACACGGATGGACACGGGACAAACAACAACATGAAAATTATTTTCTTGCATTTATTCCCCCTACCCACACCTCAGCTTTGGTCAGTTTCTTCCTCCCAACCAAGGATATGAAAACCACATCATATATATATTCTTCAACCTCCCAACACCTAACTTGCCGTATTAGCTCTAGGCTATTTTTAAATTTAGGGCCAAATCTGTACATAAAGCAATCTTGCTTTACCCGGAAATTCCTGGGAATCGGGCTCAGGATAGCTAGCTGAGTTCTGCTAGTCCTTCTTACAGAGGCTTTTAGGAGAAGAGAAGAGCTGTTCTTACCCCAAAGTGCTAATAAATCCATTTGTTGAGCCCTCTGCATAGAGAGAACAGATATCTCCAATATGAAGGAAGCTCGACATCTTGTCGGTCATCTCCGGCTTGCTGCCCCTGGAGGAACAAAGCACAACATCACCCTTTATCCAGCAGGATTCCTCACCATCAGCTCCTGGGGGTTACAGCAACAGAACCCGTTGCTTTTGTTTGTTCTTTGTTTCAAACACTCAGCAGCTTCTTGTCCTGGAATTTCAGGTACCAAAGAAAACACAGCACGCCAAAACACTCACTTAGAAAAATAAACTAAGGAAGAACAAGGAGCCCCTGGCAGCCCTTTCTGGGGGGGTTGTTTTACAGGTACTCAGCCCACCAGGTGCTCACAGCTGCTTCAGGACATCCAGACCAACTCACTACATCCCACCTGGCAGGGGAAAAGGGAGAAGAAGAGGGGGCTGCCTCAGGGTAAGACACATGATTTGTCCCATCTAAATCACATTTCTTGGCCAGATTGTCAGAATCAAAAGGAAGGTTTGAGCATGTTTTATGGGTCTTCTGGTGGTGCTGGAGTGGTGCTTGTGGGACCCATTCTAGAAACACTGATATGATTCATGCCAATACTTTTTGGTCAAGTCAAGATTCATGTTGCCACTCGTTTACTGTCTCAAAGACAGTGTTAGATGAAGACCCACTTAATATGCCTGACAACAGATTTTTCCATGAAAAAAAAAAAAAAAAGGACAAAGATTTTCCACAGGCAAATACTTTCAACTGTGTACATATTAGAAAGCCAAATCCCTGTGAAAATAGGAGTGCTGCAATCCTGTTTTCAACAAAGATTGCCTTAACGTAACACTGAGGAGACAGCCACTTAGTGTTGTCAGTTTCCAGAGTATTAAGAGCTACCCTTATTTTCTTTAAAGCCCCAGATCCTGCATCAAAGGATACAGCACCTACCTGTCATTTAAACAAATACAGAAAAGAGGGTTTGTATTTGTCACAGCAAGAAAGAGACAAACATGAGTTTGGGTGAAAAGAAGCCCAACTGAACTGACTTGCAGAGATGGCTTTTCCAAGGCCATTTACTGCTTTCTTGGAGACCCTCCTAAGGGTTCAAACCACTGCAACAGCTTTCTGTGCTTCAGGCTTCCATCACCAACACTCAAAGCTCATCCCAGCTGCTCCTCCTCATGGGCTGGCAACTTGCTCTGCAAGGCAGCCCTGCCAGTGAACACTGCCCAGGACCAGACTCACAAATTTAAGCTCAAATAATTGAAAACATTTTCACCCTCTCCAACATCACACCCAAATCACATTTAAATGGTCTAACACCAGGAGAACCAAGCAGCAGGAAATTCTGCTTATTGTCAGAGTGCAGACCTGATGCTGTAGAGGGGATAAATCTTCACTTTCACTCAACATTATCTTGTTTATTAGAAGTGTGAGCATCAGGTTTACCAAGCAGGGCTGGGGCCCAACAAGAACAGATCCACAGAGATTTAGAAGTTGGTTGCCAATGCACTGAAAGCAGAAGCAGAAACCTGAATCTATGCTTTTCTGCTTTTCTTCTACAAAGCTGCAAAAAGCTCTCACTCTGTCCTCACTGCCTCACCCCCAAAGTCCTGGTGGTAATAATAGTAACAACTGTCATTATTATCTAGTCCAAGCCCATTGCAGACATTCTCATGCCTGTAAACCCCTGTGTCATTTGTACAGTTAAAAATAAATTCAGGAAAACAAAGGCCAAGCTCATGTGCAGGGGGAAGAAGCCTCAGCTCCTCTGAAACCCAATCCGTGTGCACACAGAAGCAAAGCATTTGGGCTCAGGTTGTTTGTTTCATGCCAAATCCTGCAGCCACTGCACAGGCTCCACAGTTCCCTTCCCATTTTCCTGATAAGTGGACAGAAAAACATGACCACCTATTTTAAGATATATGTACAAAACATACAGAAATATGCTGAGGGACCAAATTAGCATCACTAGAAATACAGCCTTCCCCATTTCCTGACTTGGATGTTAACTACAGACTTCATACTAAAAAAAAAAAAAAACCTTTTTAGCCCTCAAAATTAAGTTCAGCCCTAAACTGATACAGCCCAAAGCAAAAACTTTCTTAGCCAACAAGAAATGTATATTCTTCTAAGCAATTTCTTTTTACAATGGCATTTAAGGTATCCCATTTGGGGGGTGAGGGGAATTATATCACTGGACTACATCATTTTTCTTGGAAAAATCATTTCTTTGGAAGAGGCAGATGTTCACCACAGCTTTTCCCAAGAGAATGTGAAGGTCAGAATTACTGACTTCCATTAGAGAAGAGAATTTTCCCTTGGAAAAAAAACCCAAAAAAACTCTATCATCTCAGACCATTGACCAAAACCAGGCCCAGGATGGACAATCAAATTTCAGATAACTTTCCAGTTTACAGCCCCAGTTTCCTTTTATTTTCTTGGCTGAGGAAGATCCCAGCATATCATGGTATCACAACCCTGACATTACCATGTTGGGTAGCATGATAGCTACATTCTAAATGAGCCCTTTTGGAATTTATTGACATTTCAATTACTAAAACGTTTAGCATTTAGGACAAACAAATATCTTATGGGTAAGAAGGGCAGTATTACAACTGGAAGCAGCTTGGGTACAGTGTTCAACTGATTGTCATTGCCAGTCTGCTCACCAAATCCTTTTAAATTTTCCAGGGAGAGCTTGCAAAGCATCACTACAGAGCCAGGTTCCTCTTCTGTGTGCTCAGGGTGAAGCTGCCAGGAGCTGACCCCTGCTCCTCTGCAGCTTTGCTGGAGCTAAGACTTCCAAAGGGTTAAACTGGCTACAACCACCTTATTTTTAAGGCTTTTCTGAGGCATGCAGTATTCAGCATCTAAGTCCTCATTCACCCTTCTCTTGGGTTCTTCTTGAACAGTGTTTGCATGCCAAGCAGCAGGATGTTACCTCCAGCAGGAGATGCTTGGATGGAGCACGGCTCTGGTGAAGCACACTGCCTATTCCAGGTAGGGTAGAGCCTCTCTGTAAAATATTTATTTATCCTACAGCTAACCCCAGGCAGAACTGGTCTGATGAATGCTGTCAACACCAGGTATATGCTCAGCATCATGCTGAACCAGCAGCTGGAGTGAGGGACCAAAGGACCCACCAAGTCCCCTTAAAGATAAGATTTATAAGAGAGTAATTTCTAAACCAATTCAGCTTATTTCAAAGCTGCCTTCATCTCACAAGGGACTCGTGACTCCTAACAAAATTCCTCCAATAATTCACCAATTATATGCACTAAACACTAAATGACCAGCTACCACAAATGGAGAATTTTCCACCTCTGGTGGGAAACTGGGATATCTGACATAAGAAGTAGAACTGGCTTTCAAGAGCAAAGTTTCCAGGTCCCCAGTGTGACAGCCTTTTAAAAACAGCTCTGCCTGTCCACATCAGCTCCCAGTGCTCATCCCCCCAGACTCAGTCCTCCATGGGAATCTTCACCTGGAGAACCCATAACCTGAGGCAGTAAAAATCTGTCAGCCTTGGCACTTCTATCCCAGGTTGTAGCACAGACAGACCACAGGGCCAGCTCCCTCCTGGACATGCCAGCCACAGCATCCACCTGTGTCCCCTGGGCTGGGGAGAGGATCCTTCCCTTCCCTTTGGCATTGGCCAAAGACCTGAGCTGACACCAGGAGTCCCTTGGAAGCACAGGGCCTGAGGATTCCCACACACCCCCCCAGTTCCTGCCTCTTATGGCCAAAAGCACAAAACCTCTGCTCAAAAAGCAATTGTGCTCAGCAGACAAACACAACCATTACTCTGTAATTTATCTGAGATATGCCAAGAGCAACCCATTAACATGAGAGGGGGAGGGTCAAGGGAACAGGTGCAGGTATTGCTATGCCAAATCCCAGCTTTAGTGGCATTCCCACATCCTCACAGGAGAGGAGTCCTGCAAGAAAGCCATCACACTGCAGGCTATCAGCCACAGAGCACTCTTGTCCTCTTCCAATAAAGCACTGGGGGAAAACAAGGCCTTTCTAGGCAAATTGAATTGAAAAATCAAAGATAGAGAAATATTCTGGTAAGGAAATTATAGCAGTGTGGCAATATTAGCATATAAATTCAGCAAAGGTGATTCAAAGTTTCTCCAAACCAGTATTACTGGGCTTAAGCAACATCAACAGCAGCAACACAGGTTTTTAAAACAACATTCTTCTCCCACTCTAATTTTGACAGAGAGGCTTAATTTTGGGGACGAGAACTGAAATGTGAACTAAAAGTGGACTGTACATAGATAGAGTAGTTCATATCTACCCAGAGACATCAAAAAGTACTTGAAAGATAAACACATTCTACGGTATTTTTTAAGCCTTGATAGCCTGAGTTCTTTTGATGACATTGGTGATGGCTTCCTCAGGTATATCAGCTGTGGAAAAGCTGGTATATCTTTAAATATGCTTTATATACACTTTATCTGCACAGGAAAATAACATTAAGTCTCTGCTTAAGAATTGAACCCCCCAAAAATATAGAAACCTGCTGATTGTAATGTGAATTGCAAAGTACTGCTTTACAAGTCATTTGGCCATTCCACAGCTTTGCTCGGGGGGACTGGATCTAAAACTGCATCAGCTAAATCCAGGCAGCAAATGAAACCTGCAAAAACTTTCTATTCACCTCAAGAGTTTTAGGACTTGGCTTTCCCCTGCTGCTCTGTGCCAACACAAATCTGTGTCACAAGATTCTGAGTTTGGTCTTCTGACTGAACTGGAAGTGCCACAATTAGAGGCTTCATTTTTGTATTTTTTTACTTACAGATTATCTTGTGCAAACCCCCCAAACAAGCAGCATTTAACACAGCAAAAGCCACTGAAAAGAACCAGTCCTGAAATGCAAACAAAACACTTTGATGGGGTCATTTTACCCATTTACCACCAACACTGCTCTTCCTCTCCAAACCAAAGGTGAAGTCCACAGACCCTCCCTCATTGCTGTCCCCAATGGCTTTAAGGAGAATTAGAATTATTATTTTAGAGCACAAGCAGATTTTATGTGTAGCCTGATGGCCTCGAGTAAGCCAGAATAAATCTGATACAGTCATTGATACTCAACTCTGAGACACTTCAATGTATTTTCCCACAAAAACACAAGTCATGGTGGCAGCTACAGCAGAATTAACAGTGCAAACACTTAGGAATCAAACAGACTCTTAGACACCAAATACCCCAGTGAGCCAGCTGCTTCCTAAAGATCTCAGAAGAGGAAATGCAACTGCTCTGTGAACAGTTCACACCAATTTCTCCCATCACTCATCTAGATCCTGGTGTTAGGTTAGAAAAACAGCTTCAGAGCAATCTGAAGGTTTGCTTTTCTGGAATAGTGGAGTCAAGGCTCCCTTTGGAAGGTCCTCAAGGGGACAGATTGTGACAAGATTTCAGCACCATGCTATCCCTCACCTCAAGACATCTAATGCTGAAAGGTTTTTCCAAGAGTGAAGTTATTTTGCTGATGCTGTGGGAGATTTTAATTCTTTAACCTATGACTGCAAATCCTATTTGTAGAAGAAAGAAAACCAAATATGTCTTATTGCTGATGGTTTGATTTCCAGCAACTGGGATACAAATGACTTAATCTGTTTAAGATTGTTTGAATGATGCTTGTTTTCAGAAAAAAAAAGAAAAAGGAAAAAAAGCTCCTCGCTGTGCCTTGTAGTCCCATGATGTACTCAGTTCTCTATTATCATATTTCCACTGTGGTTTAGTGCTCAATTAACTAGAGACTGGCAATTTTACATGTACTGTTACAGAAATTGGAGCAGCACTTTATCCAAGTCTTTTGCAGGATGTAGGTTGCTTAGGTAAGAACAGAATCTCAAGCCATAATTAACTGCTTCAATTTCATTTCTGCAGACAGGGAACAGCACAGGGGAAATATTGGTTCGTTTTTAAACAGAAAAAAGGTAAGAGTTTAGGAGTAGAGAAAAAAAAAAAAAAAACCAAACAGAAAAGCAAACATAAAGCAGAGTTTAATGGCAGAAGCTATTGCCATGCACCTGAAGAATCATCCCTAAACTAAGAGGTATCACTAACATTATATCAAGACTTGATCACTGAGAGCCCAGAAGAGCAGGCAAGTCAGTGTTTGTTCAAATGGAGTTGGGTTCTTGGTATTTGTAAATCAGGCCAAACTAACATTTTTTTCAATGCCCCCAAACCCTCACCTCCTGTATTTCAGTGAAATTTCAGTGCTTTAACAATTTGGTAAATCCAAACTTTGTAACAAGATTACTAGGCTGAAAATTTCGCCCTGAAACAATGTTCCTCATAACCACCATTTCTCTAATGGTTTCCATGGCTTTTTGGATACCACACACCCAGCCTTCTGTGTCTATTTTTACAGGTGCAGCTACATTTTTTTTTTTTAAAAAAAATTGAAATAAAAACCTGATGTTTCCCATTCTTGTTTCAATAAATAAAATCAAAAGGTTCCCTCCCTGAGGGCTGTGAGAAAGATTCACAAGAATCCCATTAGAAGAGCCAAGGCAGGGAGGAAGTGCTCTATTTAAAAGATCATCTGGTGAATAATCAGGCTGGGGACAGAACACATTTGCAAAGCTCCTGACTTAGCAGATCCACGGGGAGCTCTTGGCAGACACCAGGGACAGGCACAGAGTGGGGTTTGGGCAGCAGAGAGTCCCACAGACCCCACAGGACATCTCAGGGAAGTTTCTTCCCCCTCAGCTGGGCAGCAAGGCAGGAGCAGAGTGGGAGCAGCACAGGGCCCATGTCCCATGTCCCATGCCAGGAGGACAGGGAGCACCCAGCTCCATGGATTCCAAGGTCAGGATGCTCACCCTGACACTGGCTGCAGGAACAGGAATTGGGGTGGGTTCTGAGAGGCTTCAGCATCGCCCATCTGATGCGCATGCAGTTACATTGTAGAGATTACAAATAAAAAAAAAAAAATATTTAGAACATCAGCACAGTGCCTTTATCTACCACACACGATCACTGCAGCCTTTCATGTCTAGGAGCCTGCTCGCTGCCCCAAAAATTGTCACCTGCTGAACCAGGAGATTAAAGAGGAGAAATGCACCTTCTGAAGAGAAAGGGGGTTTCCTCCCCACACTTACAGCACAGCAGATTTTTCTATAGTTTGCAGTCTGAAGAAGCAAGCTGGAGCCAGGGGAAGGAGGGAGCAGGACAGAACTTTCTCAAGGACACACAGTGGGTCAGGCTCAGAGCCCAGATCTGAATCCAGGTCTCTGGAATCCCCATCCACACCACCTCTCTCCTCCCAGGAGGAAGCTCAGTCTCTCAGCACATCTCCTCAAGCATATTTCCCCCCTTTTCTTGAAGGGAGTTGGAAGAGGCTATAAATGTATACAGCAGAATGGTGATGATAGTTACATTCTATTCATATTTGATACTACACAGATAAATAACTTTTTTCCTTTTTTTAACCATAACAATGACAAAGTCATTCAGAAGTTGCTCCAAAAAGGTGCAACAAAAGTCAGTTTAAGAGAAAGAAACAGATACAGTCATTTTGATAACCTAAACCTCAAGAAGTCCTCAATCCAGCAGCATGCATAAGATGCATTTCTCCTCAGAAAGAGTGCCTGCTTTTTTTGGTTTGGTTTGGTTTTGCATCCACCCAGTGCAACCAGACAAGCTAGTTACAGAAAATCCAGGTCAAAAGAACCACACTCATAACAACACTAAGCAGAAGTTACACTTTGACAGTGTATCTTACACATCAGACTGAGGTAAGAAACACAACTGATGGATCCTACTGGCAGACAACTGCAGAAAGCTGGGGAGGAAAAAAAAAAAACAAAACAAAAAAAAAATCTATTAGAGATAACACTGTCAGAGGGGAAAAAAAAAACCACCAAAGAACTTTTTTGTGTTTCACACCAAGTATGACCTGAGAGCATCTTTTTAATTCCATTAGAAGTCAGCAGCACTTACAGAAGTTGATACTTACTGAGGTTTGTACTTACTGGCTCTAACTCTGATGGAGGGAGGCAGCTGAGACGTCAGCCTCTGGACGAGGCCCCTACAAACACACTGAGTTTTCCAGAATATTTCTATTAGAAGAGAGTTGGGACATGCCAAAAGAAACAGGACAACCAATGTCATGGGGAAAGAGAGCAAGCTTGGTTTACAACACCAAATGGAGCTTGGCCAAGGGAATAAAGCAGCCAGGGAAGAGGGTACAGCAGAGTCCCAGTTTCATTTTCATGGCCATGTCTCTGCTGAGGCTTCACCACAGACCAAGCTGTCTCCTGCTGCCACAACCCTCACACCTGAGCCTCCATGCTTCCTTCCTCACAAGATACACACCCTTTAGCAAATGCAGTACTCCCTAAGCAAAAAACCAAAGCAATTTCCTTGCCTGTCAGCCTCAGATAGCCTTCAGCTGCCTTCCCCTGCTCCTCTCGTCCTCAGCCAACACCTTCACCCTCTGCACCTCCTGCCCCTCTCATTTCTCCCTCTGCCCATACTGCACCTTGGGGGAGGTTCTCTGCCCTCCATGGTCTCACTGCTCTCGTTCTCCAGGACTGGGCTTTGCTGGATGCCTCCTGGGAGCCTCGGGTCCAGGTTGATGATTCAGTTGATGCTTTTCTTCCACTAGCAAGGAGTCTCTGCTACTGAAGGTTTGTCAGGCTGCTCTCCAGCTGCAGCATCCCCTGCCAAGGACAAGCTCTCTGCTCTTGCCTCCTGGACACCTCAGCAGGCACCCAGGGCTGCAGACTAAAACCCAAGTGCCTGTGACAAGCAGCTGAAGAGGAGGAGCCACCACCAGCACATGATGAGCACGTGTTGGGAACCACTGGTGGCCAAGGGACCTACTTTGAGCCTTGCTGCTCTAAAAAAACCCAATGGGCTGGGCTCCTTTACGGATGAAGGCTCCAGTTCCCAAACTGACTTGGACATGTTGGCCTCCCAAGAGTCATTTTCTAGAATGCAAGCACGAGTCCTTCTTCTGAAGCAAAGGCTCACAGTCCTGCACCACCTTATCTCACCTAGAGCATCAGCAAGTGAATCTACTTAACCCTTACAGGCAGAGGAGTAGCTAAGGCTTGCAGAGCAATTTTAATCATGAAGTTGTAAATTAATCCATCCCAGATCAAACAGCATCAGCCAATTCAGGCATCTGCCTTTGTGTCCATGCAACTCAAGATGAGGAAGAAGTGAGATGAAGAGATGCATCTGGGCTGCAATGGAAAAGTTCTGCAGAACTTCTTGGCAGATTTCTCAACTTTTTGTTGAGGTGGAGAGAATAGGCCAAGGTGCAAAAGAACCGTCTGCAAAAAAAGTTTAGTGTGAAACTGCTATGAAATAACTCCCAAAATTTGGGGAAAAAAATAAAATAGCTACAGCCTTTTGGCAGTAGCCACTTTTTGGCTACTGGGATCAGAAATTTCTTGCATGTACACAGAGATTACAAAGACTGCAGACATTTTGCAGACAGCACAGATGAAGAGGGAATTAAATATTTGTGTGCATCATTACACATGGATCCAACATCCAAGCCTCATTCCTATCTCCAAAAACTGAAACATTTCTCTAAAATCCTGACATAGAAATTTGCTTCATCTGCCAGTCAGCATTGTTGGAGCTATTCACCATCCTTTCTGCTCCTCACCTTGGCACTCTGGCACACAGGGATGCAGTGACATTACCAGAGCCTAATAACAAGTACCCCCATGTTTCTAATGCATTTTTCCCTGCAGAGGGTTAACTTGCCTAGATCTGCAGTGACATTTTATTCTCCATACAGAACAGTTAGGAAGGAAAAATAAGTTCTGATCTAAATCTTGATAGGCTTAACCAAAACCACAACTATGAAAATGAAACTTTTCAAAGTTCAGCATCCACAGCTGAGTTGTGCAGCTCTCCACAGCTGGAGTGCTGTTCCTCTCATCTTCGTTTCATCTCAGTATTTTTTTATTTTCCCCCGAAGGGATTCAGTTCCATAAAACACAAGTGCTCTGAAGACTTGGAAATGTATTTTCTTAACAGGTACAGAACAAACAAGAACAACACACACATTCTCCCTGCAGCTGCCAATCTCCTGAGCACCCTGGAAAGGGAGTTGTGCCCCCATACCCAGCCACCCTCCAGCTGTGCTGGGATGGAGAAGCAGGAATTAGCTGCTGGAGTGCTTCCCTACCTCCTGCTGGGAAGAGAAACCAGAGAGGAATACCGAGGCAGCTCCTGGCACCCTGCCACCTGCAGCAGCCCCTGGGAGATGCAGGGCAGAGGAATCCCTGTGAGCAGCTCTGGCCACAGACACTGCCCGATGCCTTCCCAACCCTTCTGCTCCACAGCTGTACCTGGCTGCACCCACACAGGCCCCTCTGTCCTACTGCTCACAGGCTTTTAACTCACCCTCTGCACTCTCACACAAAAGAAGTAGGAAAAAAAAAAAAAAAAAAAAAAAAGGTTCCAGGCTACTGAAGCAACAGCAACTGGTGACGGTGCAATGACAGCAAAAGAAACTGATTCTGAACATAGTGTGAGGCAGATTTTTACAGAACCAGGTTAATGCCATGGTCACATTGTGACAGAAAAATTACATTTACATAACTTTGTATCAGCACACCATTTTCTACTTTTAAAATCCTTCTGGTCTCCATAAGCTGCTTTGGTGAAGCTGCCTTCCCTCACACTCACCCACGGGTGTGTGAGCAGCTTGTCTACCAGCTACTACTGAGCCACTACCCTCATCCCACCTCCCACGGGAGCTTGAGATTCCTCCCGGCTTCAAGAAGTAACTCTACAACTATCTTGTATTTGTGGGGTAATAATGTCTCCAAGCCTTCCAGCACACTCTGCAACTTGACACATCAGATACTCCTAAGGAGTACACTATGCACTGAAGAATTACCACACACAGCATCACAGGGAAACAACCCCACCAAAACCAAAAAACAACCAGAATGGGCTACACCTGCTTTTCTGACTGCTTCATCAAAAAACAGGCATGAGACAAAGGCTCCAGGTACCTGGCTCCTCTTTTAAGCTTATTTCAGGGCACTGAAAAAGATGTTTCACCTCAATACTGTCTGTATCAGCAATTTATCAGCAGTGACAAGTTGTAGCTAAGTGAGTGTTGGTCTCTTCTCCCAAGTAACAAGTGACACAACGACTGGAAAGGGGCTCAAGGTGCATCAGGGGAGGTTTAGATTGGATAGGAGGAGAAATTTCCTCCCCAAAGGGTTGCCAGGCACTGGAACAGGCTGCCCAGGGAAACAGCTGAGTTCCCATCTCCAGAGGGGTTTGAAAGCTGGGTGCTGAGGGACAAGGCTTCACAGTGGACTTGTCAGTGCTGGGTTAACAACTGGGCTTGATAATCTTAGAGGTCTTTTCCAAGTGAGGCAATTCTATGATCTTACAGGAAGCAGATGAAAGGATGTCCTGCTTCCAGAAGGGGCTTCTGAACCACACCAGCTGGTGCCTGAGCACCCACCAGGGCTGTTCCCTTTCCCCAGCACACATGAGCACAGTCCTGGGCAAGCTGGAAAGTTGTCTGTATGTTTCATCCAAAATCTGCCCCTCTTGCAGGGGACTGGCCATCTCCTCACACTGCTCATCCAGTGCTGCCTTTACAACAAGAGTTGCCATAAATCCAGACCAAGCCTTCCCACCACACACCCGCAGGACACCAGGGGCTGCAAGGCTCACTCTAAGGTGCAAATACCACTTGTGAGCTGCCAGTACTCCAGATTTCTTCACTTGATTTTCCCACTCTCTAGTCTACCCACACCAGCATGGATTCATTGAGGTGAAGCCAGAGGATTCAAGGTGCCATAAGTAAAACCACTTTACACCCCTTGTTCACAAGCAGAGACCACAGCTCTCATTTACCCCACCTCTGCCCCATTATCAGTCCCAGCAGAGCCTCTCCATCCAGCTGTTCTTCATAAACCTGCACTTCCAGCAAAGGTCACCAAAGAAAAGTACCAACCAAGTGCTCCCCCTTTCAGTGCTCTTCACTAGGGCCTCTTCCACCCTCCAGTGATGGTGTCCAGGACTAGCAAAAATCCTAGAAAAATGAACTATTTCTCACAGTTAAGCTCCACCCCATGATTGCAAAGGCAAACAAAAGTTACTCTTGCTGTTTGTTCACTTCCTAATTTATGAACTCCTGTAAGAGGAAACCAGATCACTCTCTATTTCAAGGCTTAATCAACATTGCAAAACAAGCAGATGGAAAAACACTCACCTAAGCAAATGCTTCAATCTCAGGGTGGAATAAGGTATTTTAACAAGAAAAAAAACGTTATTGATAAACAAAATGTCCTAAAGAACACGTTAGAAATAATTAGCTCAAATAGCTCACTTGACAGCACTCCTGTAACAGCTTGCTTTCAAAACCACTGGAACTGTGTTTTTCATTTCCACAATGACTCCTTTTTTTTTTTTTTTTTTTGGTTGTTTACACACACTGACCACTACATAGTTGCACCTTTTCAAGTCATTGGTTTCTGTAGCAATCAACTTTCACATTTGTTTCATCAAGTGTCCTGTTACACCACAATTTTTGGCCTGACCGATGGCCCCAGTTTTCTCTACCAGCGTGGATAAGCAAAGCTTTGCTGCAACAAACCGACCTTACACCAACAAAGCCACTGAGTATTTAGAACCCCGAATGTTTGTTGTGTGAGGAAATTGACTTAAAGTAGAGGTTCAGAAAATAAACAAACAAAAACCCCAGTGCAGGGTAGCCCGTTCATATAACCACAGAGAAACCACTGAGGGAATGAAAACTGGCTTCACATCCCATCCCACACTCAGACAGCTGAACCCTGCAAGGAAAGCAATTCAAATGTGAGCCTTTGGACTGGGCTCCGAGTCAGAGAGTCTCTTGGCTCAACAGGTTTGGAAGTCCTGGGATATCAGGCAAATTCTTAGCACAAGAAAAGAAACTCAAAAGCAAGTAGCAAAGTGCATATTTAAGAAATGAAAGAGGTACTGGCCCTCAGTAATAGATAAAACGAAAGCTACTATACATGCATCCCAGTTATGTAGAGTTCTGAGTGCCTATAGCTTCCCAAGGCAAGGATCTGGATTGTATTGGCCAGGTTTCCCTTTCTCCCTTTCCTGATCTGTGACCAGCAGCCCCACAGCACGAACCATCTCCAGCTGAGCTGCTGCGCGTGTGTGAAAGGACAGCTTTGAGGAGGGGATTCAAACCTTACACCTGTTGGAGCCTTTTGTTCTACAAACTTCTGTGAGCCAGTCTGACCTCACACGGGGCAAAGAGGTTTTACCCCAAGCCATGGCCACCACATCGTGCCCACTGCCACCTGCAGCTCCCCAGCAAAGCCCCAGCACCCGGGCAGCACAAAGGGGGCTGAGGAGCAACAGGCTGTGGAGCAGCCTCTCTGCAGCCAGAGGAGCCCCAGGGCAGCCCCCAGGCCCCCACAACCAGCAGAATTAGCAATAATTGAGCTTTTAGGCTGAAGAGGTAAACCCGCTCAGAACTATGGCACACCCCACGAAAAACGGGGAGCACACACACGCCGCCTCCCCCTCGCTGAAGCCCAGTTATTAAAGTCCAGGAAACGCCTAAATATTTGGCCTGTCAGACCCCTTACCGAGACCCTCCGAAACACGCACCCCCACTTGCCCGGCTTTTGCCCATTTAAGAAAAAGATCGCCCGTGGACAAGCCCCCAGCCGCGCTCCCAAGTGTTTACATAACGCCGAACATCCCTTGCAAAAGAGCCTCAACTCCGGGAGGAAAACCAGAGGGAAAGTTGGAGCGGACACACGGCTCCAGCGCCGAGGCCTCGCTCGTCCCGCGGACAAGAACGGGATCAGCCCCGCGTGGCGACCGTGACCCCGGTCCTGCGGGGCAGCGCCCACAGGCACTGCGGAACCACCCGGGAGGGCGGAGAGGGCTCTGCCCCGTCCTGCCGGGGATCCCCTGTCCGGACATCCCCACCGAGGCCCAGCCCCGGCCCCGGCCTGCAGCCCCCGGCCCCGCACCCAGAGCCCAGCGGCGGCCTGGGGAAGGGGCTGCCCCGACGGCCGGAGCGGGGAAGGGCTCTCCGCTTCCCTCCTTCTCCGCTTCCTTCCCTCCCTCCCTCCCTCCCTCCCCATCTCCTGCCCGTCCCACCGACCCTACCTGTCTCCGGTGGCGGCGGGGCGGGCTAGCGGCGGTTCGGCAGCCCCATGCTGGCGGTGCGGTGCGGTGCGGTGCGGCGCTGCCCGGTCCCGTTAGGATGGAGGCTGCGCCGAGCTCCCCCCGCCCGCCGCCGCCTCAGCTGCACATCCACATGGTTACTGCGCCCGGAGCTCGCCGCCGCCCTTTATATTCCCCGCGGGGCTCTCTGGGTAGCGGAGTCCTGCCCCGCCGCACCGCCGCCCCGGCCCGGCCCCCAAGGACTACAACTCCCAGCGTGCCCCGGGGCGGCGGGATGGGCCCCGCGGGACGGGGGTGACCCCCGGGGCTCTGCCCGGGCCGTGGGAGCTCTGCGTCCCCCAGGGCTGGGTGCTCACGGCGTGTCTGAGTCGGGGGGGATCACGCTGGGTTTTGTTCGCGGGGCACGGTACGGAGTCCCGGTACCGGGCGTGCGGGGGAGCGGTGCTCCCGGAGCGCCCACCTGCAGCCCGGAGCAGCGGGGTACACCGGCACGGCTTCACCGGCCACAAACCGCAGGGAAAATAAAATCGTTAGAAATGGGGGTCTGGAGCACGGCTCGGGAAGGGCAAACCAGCGGAGAGATGACGCTGAAAACATCAGGGGTGCGATCCCGCCAGGCTGGGGACACGCACCGCGCTCTCGCTGCCGGTAATTCCCTCGGCGGGAGATAAGAGCCTGGGACCGGGAGCGGGGAACCGGCTGGTTTGCAGGAGAAGAGCTGAAAAGTTGGGTTTCCTCTTGGGTGAGGCTGTGGTGCTAACGTTAAAGCTCGTTCTGTGACTGACAAAGCACCTCCAGCCAGAATGACGAGCAATGTTTTGGTTTTTTTTAAAAAAAAAGAAAAAAAAAAAAAGAAAAAGACATTTCCTTTTATTTATTGCTTTGTGCAATTATGTGTCCTTAAGAATAGGAGTCAGGGCATGTTGTCTGCGATCACAGCGTAGTTTCTGTGCCCTCTGAAGGGTACACGTGGCTCTGTTTGGCAGCACTGAGCGCCGTGCTGAAGCGCATCCAATGTTTGCGCCGCAGAACTGCTGGATCACTTTAATTGGCTTAAGGTGAAGGAAAAACCTCTTCCCTCCTCCCCCTTCCACCCGCACCTACCTGCTGCCTCGGGAAACAGCTGGGAACTGGTGCGTAACCCCGCTCATGGCTTGTTTCCCGCTGAAGGCACTGGGCGGCTGCTGGAAGGAGGGAACAAACCTGATCAGCCGGTGGCCCGGTTCGACACGACCTACCGCTACATTGGGTCTTCATTAAAAACAAAAATAACACGGAGCAGTTGTGGTTATGTCTCTCCAGTGAGAATATGCAGAAGTTGAAGCCCATGAGTTACTGAAGGGCTTAAGCAAAGGTCAGTGACCAGCGGGGTATGGTTTTCATAAACAGCTGCAGCCCTCCGAGCCATTACTCATCAGAACTCTGGCAGAGTAACGGTGCCTGATGCCATTAGGTAATCCTAATGAATTCTTGTGTAATCAAATCTAATCTCTGGGTGAGTTCAGGAGGCTGGGGACAGTGAATGGCTGGAACGCCTGCTGCTCTGAGGCACTGACACCAGAGCCGGTGGCAAAGAGCTTTGCCCACGGAACACCTTGGGGGCTGTGCCAGAGCTGTGCCTTGAAATGTCCTCCTCACCCAGTGCCCCAAAAGAGCAGCAGCAGTCTGTTAGGAACGGCGTGGGATGGAAGCCAGGTTTTTGGGGAAATTCCCGCAGAGAGAGATCGAAGGCGTCCCCCAGGCACACCCAACCTGACAGCATGAAGTGCTGAGAACACGGGGTACACGGGGACAGCAGGGACCTGGGGACACTCTGCTCCTCCCCAGGCTGCAAATCCTCAGCTCCTGGCACCGAGCTGCAAACATCTCCCCATGCTTTGTCTCCTGCTGCTTCTGCTGCCTCCCTGCCCTCTGCTCTTGCAGCCTCTCCAGAAGGTAGAATATCAAAGAATATAATTTTCTCTCATGGACCACGTTTGCTTCTGGACCAGGGTCAGTTCTTCAAAGGCTGTGAGTACTGTGCTACTGAAGGCCCTTCAGACAAAAATACTGAGTAAGTAGTGCAAAGATATTGCTAGATTTGAAGCAGTGTTGGCAAAGACAAGATAATAATGAAAATTTGAAGCCACAGAAAATGTTCCCATTTCTCTTTAGGAACTTGCTTTGGGATGCTGCTGCAGGCATGGTGAGTTCACAGGGTTCCTATAATCTTACAGCTTTAAGAAGAGATGAAGCACTAAGGCAGTCTGCAAATGAAAAAAATTAACACAAAAGTACCATGGAATTATTCTCTTAAAGCAACTGCTCCCAAGATGGGGAATAAAGCCCTGTTCAATCAGCAGCAAACAAGGGCGTGGGTTTAAATCACACACACATACACGAAGAGGTCTAAGGAATGAGAATTGTTCAAGAATTCAGTGAGGAAATAGTGAAAAAAAACCTTCTTGGTAATATCACTCAGTCGTCTTTCTTCAACGCCATTGATGAAAGGTGTTAAAATGAATTTTGAAGTATTTTATTAGCAAAGAATGATAACAGTATTGTCTAGTTTTATGCTGCCAAATTTGCAATTCCTCATTGACTTCTCTGGACTGTTTCAGTCAGAAACACTCCAGCACCCTAGGTGGGTTTGCACTTTTTTTTTTTTTTTTTTTTTTTTTTTTTTTTTTTTTTTTTGCCTCTACAGTTGGTTCAGGTGCACAAGCAGCAACCCCAGAAGAAAAATTAGAATAGAAGATATTCCAGGCAGCCACCAGGATTCTAAGCATCAAACTGTCTAATCCTACTCGTGGTTGGTCTCCATGATGAGGCAGATGATCACAAAGCTTTCCATCCTCAGAGCTGTTCATGCCAGCACTGCAGCATTAGGAGATGAAAAACACTCCTAACAATAGGGACAAGTGCTAGGCAACATCCCAGCTTCTCAGCTTCGTGCTCAAAAGTGTCTCACTGCTATAGTATTGCAGTAAGAGTGAAATCAGTGTTTTAATCCTGGGGTACTCAGTGTGAGGAAAGGGAATAATTAAACCCTGTGTGGAAGAGATTAGCTGCCTGTAAGCAAAGGAATTAGGACCACAAATGTGATCAATAGATTGACACCAGCAAAAGTTCTCAGAAGCCTCCAGGATTACAAACTGGAAGGTGGATGTTGCTCAGAAGCAAACTGTAACTGTAATTATTTCATTTGGCCTCCCGAGAGAATAAAAACACGAAGCTTCCTGGTGGAAGCACAGAAATGGTGCAGAAAAGAATTCTAGGAAAAGGAGCAGTGAGAACAAGTGGGCACAATGCACTGGAGAACTGTCCCAGCTCATGGGAAATGAGCTGATTTTCCTGAATTCCATCATGATGCAGCCAGAACCCCGTGGCTTTAATAAGGTGAAGTTATCCTGGCAGACTGTTTTCAGCTCAAGAAGTCTGTAGAATTTGGATGCCTAGGTTTTGCTGCCATATCAGTAAATTGCACTGTAAATTTGGAAGGAGAAAATAAGTTATATTTACTTTGTGTTTTCATAGAGATTCATTAAAGCATGGGGCTAGGACCACTGCTCAACATAAAAGAAATGTTTTTATTTTCTGACTCTGAAGCAGCAATTTTACAATTAATTTTGTATTCATTTGTTTTCCTGCACTCTGTTGCTTTCTTAAGTACATTCTCAGGGCAAAAGGGACTAATGATGGATAATTGAAAACTCTGCTTGTGAAGACTGCCAGCACTGTCATTTTATATACAGTAAAATTTGAGTAGTGTTCCTCTCCAGTACTAAAGAAAAACAACAAAAAACCCACAACCCAACTGCTCCTTCACTATAGCCATGCTTATTTTTGCTGCACAGTCATAATCCTTATAGGGGAAAAATTATATATATTAAATCTTTTCAATTAATATCCCACAGAATGAGTAAATATTTCTTTCAGCACTGTAGAGGATCCAGAAGAGGATCCATTCTGCTGACAGCCCTGGAGAGCAGCTCCCACACACAGTAAAGATTTACATGACAGAGCACTGAAATCCTCACAAGTAAGTGAACCACAGGAAAAAAAGAAGGAAGCATTACCAGGTCCCTGGTGCAGAAGGCATGGACAGCTCTGGATTGAGAACGCTGCTCACCACCTGCCTCAGGCTCCAGACCTTGGCTGCACAGGGAGAGCACAGGAAGGAATCCAAGGGCAAATGGACCCTTTCTGCCTGGGGATGAGAGCAGGATTCAGGATTTCTGGCACATAATAAACCAGGCACCTGCTACTCCCCCAGCTCCTTAGCAGGGGGACAGTGAGTAGGAGGAGCCTTTGCCCTGATCACAAAGTCCCAGCCAGCCCAGCTGGCAAGGACTGGGGTAGTAATTTGCTTCTTGCTACTAAGAGCAAATTGCTGCCTCTCCCAGGAGCAAAGCAGGAGCCCATTGTACCTCTCTGAACTACGTTTCCATTCCTGACCTGCTCAGCTTGCACACTACCATGGTGCCATTCACCTGGCTTGTGACAAGCTGCTTCTCACTTCCCTGCATTGAAAACTTTTGTAAAGAAAACCCAGTAAAGAAACCTGCAGTAACAGGATTTGATATTCACTTGGAAGGAAAAACAGGTTTCTGCTTCCCTGCCTTCGTGGTGATGTTTTTGCCATAAAGACTGGATGATACCATCCTTGGTAAAATCCATTTGTAAGTGTGAAAAATGGAAATCCTGGGATAGATTGTTAGGGGTTGGAAAAGACCTCTGGAGATCATCTAGTCCAACCTTTCTCCCAGGGCAAATCCACCTAGAGCAGGTGGCACAGGATGACATCCAGGCAGGTTTTGAATGTCTCCAGAGACAGAGACTTCACCACCTCTCTGGGCAGCCTCTTCCAGTGCTCTGCTGCCTTCACAGAGAAGAAATTCCTCCTCATGCTTAGATGTAACTTCCTATCTTCAAATTTGTGCCCATTACCTCTTGTTCTGTCACTGGGCAGGACTGGAAAAGACTAGCCCCATCCTGACACCTACCTTTTAGGTATTTATAAGCACAGAAGTGCTCAAGGAAGTTCCATTTCTTTATTTTTTTCTTTATTCCTTATTCTGAAATGATGATGAGTTGTGTCATCCCCAGTAAAGAGAAGATGAGGGCTCTCATGGGAGGAAGACATGTACCCAGTTTTATGTTAGATACTACTCTTGAACAAAAAGGTGTAAGCATTTACTTTTTTGGTCCTCAGACCTGAAATTTGTAGGAATCCCTGACTATCTTACACCCTGCTGCCTTTCCTTCAGCTGCAGTTTAGTTGCATCTTTTTGCTGCAAAGGAGGAAGAAGAAGCATAGGACACATGGGTGCTGATGGCCTCAGCCAGAGCCCAAGGGCTGGAGAACCCCACCCTTGGCACAAGTTACCAGCAATGACTTTGAAGAGAACTTACAAAAGGGCCTCGTCCTCACTTGTGCTGAGCAATCCCCACACACAGGGGACTGCTCCTTACCATGGGCATTGCTAAATAACCACTGCTCACCTACAGCCACCTCTGCTTGCAGGCTTTGACATCTCAGGGTGGGAAGGCTTAAGGGCAGCATCTGTATTCTTTTTTTTTTTCTTTCCTTTTTTTTTTTTTTTCCTTTTTTTTTTTTCCTTTTTTTTTTTTTTCCTTTTTTTCTTTTTCTTTTTTTTCTTTTCTTTTTTCTTTTTTTTTGTTGTTGTTGTTGTTTGTTGTTGTTGTGGGTTTGTTTTTTTTTTCCTTTGGAGGTTGAAATGAGCATTAAACCGTTGTGCCAATGGATTATACTGATGGATAATCTGGAAACACTTTTTTGGGAACACAGCCCTATCCTGCATTAATTCTACACATAAGGATGTTAATTGCAGCAGGTGCTGGGCAGGTATCGTGGATAAACGTGAGTAATCTATAGGTTAAATCCCATCCCTTAGGTACCACAGCGCTGGGCACAGCCTCTCTGCCCACGCTCCGTGTGCTTTATGCACCCCACGCCACGTTCCCACGATCCCGATGCAAACCCCAGCTGGGGAACGCCGAGCGGCTGAGGGCAGCAGTGCCTGAGAGACCGTGTCCCCCTGCAGAGCTGTCGGGCACCACCCAGCACCCGAACCCCTCTCCCGGTACCGGCCCTGAGGGCACCGAACACGCCGGGGGTTGGGAAGCGGCGCGGTCCCTTTAAGGGCCTCGCGTCACGTGGGCGGCGGGCGGCACGTGGCGCCTCGGCCAAGATGGCTGCGCCCTCAGCACCTCCCGGCCCGGGGCTCCGCTGCCGCCTCCTCTTCCTCCTCCTTTTCTCGCTGCTGGAGGCCGCCCGAGCGGCAGCTCCCGGTGGGGACTGCGGGTGCAGCGTGAGCCGAGGCGGAGGTGACTGGCGGGAGGTGGCGGCTCGGCGGTACTCGGCGGGCGGTGGCCGGAGCGCTGGGCACGGGCCGGTGAGCGGCGGGGAGGGACCTGAGGCGGGAGGCCCAGAGAGCTGAGGGGGCAGCGATGAACCCCTGGCTGCGAGCTCCTCTTAAAGCCGCTCCGCAGCCCCCCGGAGCGGGACCGGGCTCGGTCGGGCCCCCCCGATCGGAGGGGCCTGGAGATGAAGAGAGCAGCGGGTGTCCCATCCCAGCCTCCTGCCCTGCCCGCTCCTCCCTGGGGCAAACTCCTTTCAGGTGCTTCGGTTTGGTTTGGTTTTTCTCGGCTGCTTTAGCGGAGCTCCCCCCACCTGGACCCGGTAATACCGGAGCCACATGTGCCCTATGTCCCCAGGAGGTGGTGGCTCTGTTGCTGTTGTCCCTTACTTGGTGAATTTCAGGATTGCTCTGGCCCTGCTCCCCCACATCCATCCCGGCGGGGTCTGTGTTGGTTCCAGTGGAACTGAAATGCCCAGGAGTCCTGTGCCAGGCCTCGGGAATGTCTTTCTGCAAAGCCATCTTGTATGGGGCTGTATCCAGATGCCCTCCAAGGGGAAGTCCCTCGGTTTGCTTATTCCTTGTTGCTGCTGTGCCTGCTCTTCTGAAAGACACCCTGAAGACCTGAATGTGCCTTCTTGATGAAGGCAGTGGTTGAAGTCAGTTGACGTGCTGTGATGGTGATTGCTGAGTCTGTTTGTGTCACTGGAGAGCAAATGCTTCTCTGGGCGAGAGATCCTCAGTTGTTAGAAATGGGGTTGCTGTTCCATTTCATGAAAAGTGGCAGTAGCTCGAGAGTATTTAAAGGCAATGAATTAAATAATCCATATTGCACTTGGGCTCTGTGTCACTACTACACATTTTGTATCAAATTTCAGCCTTTTCCAGTGAGTCTCCCTGTAGGATAAAAAAATAAATTTGGATCATTCTTAATGCAAGGCAGCTGGTAACTTTAACAGGTGATGAAAACTAGTTGCTGCTGGTGTTTAAGCTGTGTTCACAACTTGGTTGTGTTAGCTAGAGTAGAAAACACTTTTATCAGGAGGGGAGTTAGGGGAAAAATTGGCTTCTGTCTCAGCCACACCTGAGATAAATTATTTCCACTCCATCTTGGAGGCTGGGGGCCTGGTCCTTCAGTGGCTCTGCTCTAAATTACCATCATACTTTCAACATAAGCATAATCATAGGCAAATGCCTGCACTGGTGTTGAAGTTGAGCTGTGAGGACAGTGCACTGCATGAGCCATCTAATTAACATTGTAATTAGTCAATTACTTTTGCACATTCTCTTGCAGCAAAATGCCTAACACAGCAAATGACATCCTTCAGCTTCTGCTCTTGGATTTCTGCCTCTGTAGCTCAACTTTGATATTTATTAGAAACCAGCCCCCCAGTGGTAGCTCCCTGGGGTTTATACCTGCTTCAGCAACAATCCCAAACTGTTCTTCATGCAGTGTTGTATTCCACTGCTGTCAGCTGAAAGCACTGTCAGCTGTCTGAGCCTTGCCATCTGTGATGTGGTGGTAGCATCAAGCTGGCTGTCAAACCAAGGCCCTGTTTCCAAACAGGAGGTGGAGCTGTGAAATGAGCCTTGCTGGGGAAGGATAATCCCATGGAATCAGCATTTGGTGTCAGCTGGACACAACATCAGTGGACATGCTGGGAAACTCAGCTGTTGCAGAAGCAGCAGGTTCCTCAGAAAGCCTTTGAGTGTGCACTGGCAATCTGTTGAGATTCCCCAGGTTTTGGAAATCAATGAGAGGCTGCAAAGGGAGAGTTACATTTTCATGTGCTTTGAGACAGCAGCTCTTGGGGAGTCAGTCCTTGCAACCTCCCCTTTGGGAAGATTTTCTGCAGCCTGAGCTGCCATTTATTCCAGCACAAGCTGATGAGCAGGGATCATGGATTGTTTTGGGTTTTTTGTGGGGTTTTTTTTTTTTTTTTTTGGTTGAGGAGAGCATTGCTCAGTCTGTGGTCTTTAGAGGGCTCTCAGGAAACATCAGGTGGAGCATGACAGCACCTCTGGGGGCCTTTGTCTTCCCATGAAGAGCCCACTAAAACTGAGGAAACCCACGTTCTGTTTCTCTGCAAACTGGCTGAGTGAGGCCTTAAAGGGAAAACACTTTATTGGAATAGTTTAAAATTTATGCTGTCACTGATCCTTCACTTCTGAAGCCTGAGGCTCTTGCCCAAGGTCAGTCTTCCAGAGGAGTGGAATATAACTGGAAAGCTTGTCTCATCTCTGGCACGTGGAGCTGCAGGAGCTGTGTCTACCTGCCAGGTAGCAGCATGGTTGTTAATAAAATGCTGCATGTGCCTGATATTAAATGAAAACCACTTGTAGTTGGTGTGCAGTCAGGTGTAGACCTGTCCACAAAAGAACACTTGACACCTTGCTAATCTCCAAATTCAGCCTTCCTAGGAATAGAGTGAAGTGTCAAAATTCCTCCTAAAATTGTAGAAAGGACTCTGGGTTGTTTTTTAGCTGTTTCTTGGCTCTAAGGTACACAAGGGAACACATTTTTCCTCATTAGAGTAAAAGCATTACAGCCAGTAGAAGTTTTCAATTACCCAGACTTCACATAGAAAGAGCTACAAATGCAGGTTTTGTTCTCCATTTTTGTTCTGCTTGCTGTTTCTTTCAGAGAGGTGGTGATCAGGATGCCACTGTTTCCATTTTGTTGTGCTGGTTTTGACAGTGAAATGCTGCTCCAAGCAAAAGCACCTCCAAAGATGAGGTGGAGGAGGAGGAAGAGGATAAGAGAGACTTGCTAGTCTTTCATTTTCATCATCTTCTGGGTGGTGTTTTCTCTGCAGATGGTGGCTATTCCAGGAGGAGTGTTCACAATGGGCACTGATGAGCCTGCAATACAGCCAGATGGAGAGTGGCCTGCTAGAAGAGTCCACATCAACAGTTTCTACATGGACCAGTATGAGGTCAGCAATGAGGACTTTGAGAGATTTGTGAGTTCTACTGGGTACATTACTGAGGTAAGGTGGAGAGGGGTACACAGCTCCTGTCATCTTTCTTTGTGTTGGCAAAATTCCCCTGGGAAAATTAGGCTTTTCTTTTTGTAAGGGTGTCACAATACTTGCTTGGGATTTGTGTACTAGAATGTGGAGAGAAAATTGCCCTGCCCAGGGCTCTGAGGGATACTCTGACATGTACTGAAGATAACAAATGGTTGAAGGCATCTGTGCAGGGGTCTTTGGGGTCTTCTTTTTGACCTTTGGGTCCTAGGACATCTTTGTACCTGTACAGCCATGTCCAGAGGAACAAAGGAAAAGGGATTTATAGAACTGTGGTAGCTGAGGACTCTGCAGGCTACTTCTTAGCACAGGTTCTTGGTAATGAGCTGAGCAGTAGAAAGCTCTGCTGTCTAAAGAAGATACAATAGCAAGTATAATAAGAGTTGTGGGCATGTGACTGGGAACAATGAACTAAGAAAGAATATATTAAAGTTATTCCAAGCAAGAAGCTACCTGTGCCTGAGGCTCTGAGCTTTCCTGACAGTGAACTCTTCCTACACAACTTTTGTAAATCCCTGACAGACCTCTTAGGCAAATCAAACCCTCTGTGATGATCAAGTCTCAAAGGAGGCACTTTGCTGAATTCACTTGATAAACTGGTTCTCACTTGGAAGGCAGGATTCTTCTGGTTGGATGAAGAGCTAATCTCTTCCCATGTTTAAGTTCTTGGCTCAATAATTATGAGAAAAGGTTACTTAACTGAGTTTGAAGAGGAGTTGCTTGCTGCAGACACCACATGTGCAGTGGTGTTGGAATGCAGCACTGCATCAGGTGGAGTCTGTTTCAGCTTTGTGGCTCAGCTGCTGCAGGTGGGATGCTCCACTTGCCCCTTCTCCCTGCCCCCCTCACACAGGGGCCCCTTTTATGCAGGATTTAACCAGATGTGAAAAACCTTCTGTTGCCATTGTGTACTGTGATTCATTGAAACAATCTGTGGGGCTTGTTTCTTTTGGCTTATATTATGCTATATATATATATATATATATATATATATATATATAATGCTATATATAGTGATTGGGTTATTTTTAATTCTTCTATTTTGTTGTAACAGTGCTTTAAAACATGGTACTAGTGATGAAGAAGCAGGAAGTGACAGGGCTTAAATCTTTTATTGTGATTTCCCAAGGGGAAAAAAAAAAATATATGCCCTTGAATCTTAGGTTATTGACTGTACCATTTTAAACCAGTTGGGATAATTGGAACTGCATTTTTAATTAATAGAAGTGATAACATTTGCAGAAGCTCTGTGAGCTGCCATCTGTCCAGTGGCTGTTGAAGAATGACAACATCCAGAGATAAAATCCCTTCTTGTTTGTTCTCTAATAGCTCCCTTGAAAGAGAACTCAAAGTGACTCTTAGAATTGCCTCATCCATAATAAAAAGAAGCTATGAATGTTAGTGGCATTTTAAGAATTAACATTTCTTTGATAACACAGAGAAATCTTTTGTTCTTTCTATAGGCAGAGAAATTTGGTGATTCCTTTGTGTTTGAGGGGATGCTGAGTGAAGAAGTGAAGGCTCACATCCATCAGGCAGTGAGTAACACATCAGAGTACAACTTCCTGAGCAGTTACTGGGGTAAATGTCTGAGCACTTATGGCAGTAATATTTAAATTGTGTGATGTTCCCAAAGTCCTGGACAAAACCAGGGTTTATGGAGGGCTGTGACTTTTTTCCTCCTAAGTGAGAGGTATTTAGGGCTCTATCAAGTGGTGCAGATACTGGGCTGTTTATTTGTGTTACCTGCAACACAGCAATGCTTCAGAAATCCAGATGTCACTAGTGGCTCTGCTGAGTGAGTGCTGTGTAGGCAAAGACCAGGGGTGGCTCCAAGGGCTGATGCACTTGTGGCTGGGATGCTCTGCCAGTGCAGTCTTATGTCCCAGCAGAGTGACTGAGCTGTGGATCCTGTCAATTTAAGGAAGTGAGGAAAACCTGTGTGGCCAACAGTGATGCCTGCAGGAGTGCAAGCAAGTTCTGTGATGCAGAAACCCCTAAATCAGGCTCTCTGGTTTAAAACAAACCAACTCTAAGAATGCTGGTGTGAGCTCCATCTTGGCTATTTGTATAAACACATGAAGAGTGTTGGGAGCCACTTTCTTGGGTGTGTCAGCCAAATTCTGAAGGGTTGGCTTTAGTGCTAACAGAACAAGTCTTATGCCAGGGAGCTGGAAGGGAGCCCAAACTGGGCTTCTTGGCTGCTGCTTCTCAATGTACACCTGAATCAAGTAGAACTCATGGTATGCACCTTCTTAAATGGTAACTGTCCCCCTGAAAAGCAGGAACAGGATATAACCACTGAGGAGTTACTGGTATTGAAAATCCCTCCACCAAAGTGATGGGAGAAGGGACTGTGTTGTTACTTTGCCTCAGTGGCTCAGAAATGTTTCCATAAGGCTGTTCTCCATCTGAAGCAGAGGGGTGGTAAATGCAGGTGTGAATACAGGGGAAGAGCAGCTGGAATGTGTATTTTGGAAGTAGCTTTCCACTGCCAGTGCAGGGACTGGGGAAGGGTGGAAGGTGAAGATCCAGAAACAAATGGAATCCAACAGCTGCTGTGCATAATGAGAGGTGCAGGAGTGTGTTGGGGAGTATGGGGGGGAATTGTTCTATTTGGCCACTTTGGCTTCTTCAGTTGTTAAACTGGACAGATTTATCCCAGGCCCTGAAGGGAAGCAGACAGCTGGATTAACAGAGGTGGGGCTGGTGAAAGCTCCTGCAGGAGCAAACCAGCTCAGCACATAAAATAATTGTTGGAGCTTTGGGTGTGCATTTCCTGGAGTGAGGTGGTCTCCTAGATAGCCACTGCTGCAGGAATGTAGGTTGGACCTGACCCTCCTCTGGAAGGGAAGCAGCAAAAAGGGGTGTAGCAGCCAATAACTGAATTGTTCCAGGTTTCTGGGAACTTGAGTTTTACTCTTGGCCTCCAAGCTTGTGATGGTAACATGGCAGAGAGGGAGCACTGAGCACTGTGACAGGTGAGGGTGTCACTGGTAGAACTGCCCAAGGACTTCTTCAAATTAAAAAGGATTTTCTAGGGTGAGGGTGGAAGATCCTTTGAAACCAAAACATTTTGTGTGGGTTTAACAAGTTTTGATAGCTTCATTTCTTAAAATCAGTTCTCAGACTTGCAGATTAAAACCAGCTACTAATTACTGCAGCTATTACAGCTATTAAGTTACATTCTTTTATGAATACTTGGCCTTAGATGTCATAGATATAACACAGCCTAGAATTGCCAACAGCTTGGCACTTGGAGATTATTTTTTTCTTTCCCTCTCTTTTGGGGGAATTTGGGGAAATGGAAAAAGATCAGAATGTAGAGATTCTGCTGTTCTTATGTTGTGATTAAGCTTTTCCTGCTCTTTTATCTCCCTGACTAAGTAGGAAGCAGAGAGGGGGAAATGCATGCCCAGTGCTATTACTCCATGACTTCATAAAATGTCATTTATATGGCATTCCAATGTATCCTAGAGCAAAAAGCATGGGGATTGTGTCTGGGAAATGAGAAGGTACTGAAGTGAGCTTGCCAAGATGAGGGGATTGGAGAGCTCTTGCAAATAATTGGAAGAGTTTGACTGGCTGTGCAGCTACCATGAAGAAAGCAAACAGGGTAGCACTTACTGAGACTGGAGAACAGCATAATTTGCTCACTGGAGAGCAAATTCTTGGCCTCTGGAAGATAGTAAAGTTAATTTTTGCTTCAAGGCCAGATAAACTCCGTAATGAAGAGACTGAAAGCATACAAATCTGTATACTTCTTTTGTCTTTAGGTGGTATTGAATTTTTGGTGTGAAAATGAAAGTAAAGAATTCACTGTAGCAAATGCTACTGAGGAGTTCTGGTCGATGTAGAACTATTGGATGTTATTTTCATCCCTGTTTGTATAGAAACCTCTGCAGTAGTCTTGAGTTGTGCAATTTACTTATTTATAGCAGTGCCTCTAGCCTTTAGCTCAAAGGGCATAATTCCATTCTGAAAACAAGGCAAATGTTTTGCATTTCAAGTGAGTATTTCAAATTAATAAAGGCCCCAGCAGTGTTTGCAGGTAGGATTGCAGTGCTAGCATTTGCACTTCCTATGGAGAACCTGTCTCCTGCCAGCATGCAGTAATAACTTGCTGCTCTGGGGCTGGGGGGAGCCAGGAGGTTGTTGTATAGTTTGGTAATGTCAGCACACATAGGATGCACAAGCAGAAGTTGACACATGTGCTTATTACTCCTTTAAGGGTAAATTTCACCTAGACCACAATTGCCTTTTGGTTTTTGAGAGGCCTTTCAGAAACTGGAATCAAAGGAAGAGGTGGGTGAGCCTATGTCTTGCAGATCCCAGTGCTTCATACACCCTGGATGAGGAGCTGGGAAGATGGAGCTGGTGAACTGGTAATCTCTTATGCTGTACTCCCACTATTGGGTTAAGGAACAATGTGCAGGAAGCATCTCACTGGGAATCACTAATAATATTAGTCCATATTTATCAGTATAAACTGCAGCTTTAAGGTGGGGGCCTGCTTGTGCCTGATGCCACACGTGTATCTGTGCTCACCTCATTTTTTGAAAGCTCATATTCATGTGGTTAGTGGAAAAAATTACTATCTTGACTGCAGATTTACAGGTTGGCTGAAAAATATACTTCTAGAGATAGAACTCACCAAGAATATCAGTTCCTCAAAAGAAGCTTCCTGGATTCCAAAACTTGCACTTAATGAATCTTACTGGATTTTAGCATCAAATGTATTTTTGGTTATTTTTCTTGGAGGATTGACATTGCTGTGAAGTATTAAAATGCTTGAGATTGTATGACCTTTGCTTTATGCAAAGGAAAAGGTTGCTTCATGAAAGTAAAGTGCTAGCTTCCAAGTAAGTCTCAAATCCTTTCCCTAATGACTTAAAATATATTGTAATTCTATAAAGCTGATGCCTTTTCTTTTTGCAGTAGTGCAGTTTCAAAATGCTTAAAAACACTGGGGCTTGATTCAAGGCAAGCAGTATCAATACTAAATTTTGAAGAAAAACTTTTTTTGCTTTAATTTCTGAGCTAATGAGGGAGGCTAGAAACCCTAGGAAATAGGAATGAAAACAGATTCTTCTGTAAATAGAGCTTTTGGGGAGCTGGGGCTTTTAACTGATATCATAAATAGTATGAGACTTGGAGTTACAGTTTTTCTGGGAAAAATACTCAACTCCTAAGCTGTTTCAATATGCTTAATTACTGACTGGTGGAGAATATGGGAGCTGTGTTTCAGTTCAGTTTATGTAGATAGCTGGAGAAGGTTTGCTCTTCTCTCCAGAGTATCTCCAATAGAAATGTGAGTTATAGCTGTGTGTGTAGATTGTTTCCCTTATGGAGCTACTATGACAACCCTGATAAGGGGCAAGGAGAGCTCTGCTCTGGCTTCATCTGGGAGCAGTGTTCACTGCCACACTGTTTACACTGCAATGTCTCCCTGACTGGGTTACAGCTGTTTCAACTTAAACACAAGCCCGTTGCTATGGAGATGATGTGCTGCATAGAAATGGGTCACTTGGTGCCTTTTTCAGTGTGCAGGTGGAAAGGGGAAGCAGAGCTGGAGGCTGGGGAAGGTGCCCAGGGAGTGGGTGTCTGCTGGGGGGATGGATGTTGATGGCTTCAGCACTGAGTGGGAACCACTGCCCAGCTCTGGATTGTCTCAAACTGCCCCTTGTGGTGTGTCCTGAAGCCCAGTGCTGAACTGGATCAGGACAGGGAGAAGCTTTGCCCTCTGGATTTCCCTCTGAGACCCAGAGTGGGACTGCAGCAGGGCAGTGCCAAGAGCCAGCCAAGGTGCTGGGGCACCTTCCCCATGCTCCAGTGAGGTCTTGGTCCCCACAGCACAGTCCCCAGGCAGGTGTGGGTTAACTTCATGGGATTGCTGCCAGAGTGGGGTCACATCCTGTGGAGGGAAGGAGCTGGTGTAATGGGGTGCATCTGGATGGTGGGAGAGGGAGCCCTGCCCTGAACCCCAGTGAGGGAAGAAGTGGTTGAGGGGTGTTGGGAGGGCACAGTCCTGCTGCTTAGAAAAACAAAGTAATGTGATTGCTTTGTGGTTTCTGTGGGGAAAATGGCAGTCTGTTGCACTGTAATGATTTACTTTTATTTCTTTAAACTCTCTGCCCTACTAAAAATGTTCTATTTTCTGTCTCTTCTTCAGTAGTTCATTAATCAGCTGCTCGGGATTTAAGATACGACTTAGAGGAGGAAAATTTGGCAGAGATTTACATGTATCTGCCTTACACGGATAAAATAAAACCTTATCCAAAAAATTCTGTTCTTTAATGAATAGCTAATTTTTTCTCACATCCTCCCCAAGCCAGCACTGAGGGTGTCCAAACCTCTGGTGTATTACTCAGAGTCAACACTTCATAACTTCCCTGCTTCCAGCCTGTGCACACATTGCTTTGGCAGCCAAGAGGATGCTTTGGCAAATTAAAGATGTACAGGGCTTAACACAGTCTGCTCCAAATGAGTGGTAACCTGTTAATTCAGCTTCTGAAACTGAGGTGTATTCTTTAAAACCTTCTGCTTAATATGTGATTCTTGAAATATTTTCTGGACTTGGACTACTCGTCACTTAGAAAATCTTTTTTCAGACAGTTGGTTCCTAAATTGCTGAAGTTTTTGCTCTGCAATAACTTTTGCTTCTCCTGAATGTTTATCTTTACCTAGGTATGCAGACCTTGTTATATTAAAATAACATTATAATACTGTAGCACATTAAAAAAAAAAAAAATGTATGTTTAGTTCTACATGTCTGGACAGCAGCATGAATTTCTCTTCATCTTATGGGCCTGACTTTAGGTCAAAACCCACAGCTTTGTTATTTCAAGTGATTTGCTGCATGTTAGAAATGGAATTAGAGTCAAGATTAGCTACCAAGTTGAGTTTATTTTTGGTAATTCTCCTAAAACATAAATGTGATTTGAATTTTAAATTTGGACCTGAAGGGGGGGGTTGTTTGTGTCCAATGTGGCCAGTGTCTGTTGGATGGTGATTTGCTGATTGTGTGTGTGTGTTTTTCAGGGTATTGCCCTGCTGCTCTTGCAGTACCAGTAACTGGTGGTGAAACTGACTTTCCTGATGCCCTTCCTTTAATATTTTTCTCCGTATATTTAGGAATTAATTTTCTTTTAGGATGATTGTGAAGTAGTCTAAAAATCTTGGAATCACGAGTTAACAGAGCGATTAAAGTTAGGATACCCCAGCCTACTTTGAAAAGAAAATTGGAATACATAGAGTTTTATGCAAGCTGGTAGTGGGAGTATAGGCTTCAGTTCTGCAAATTGCTTCATTTGAGTGGAAAACTTGTAGGGTGGAATTAACTGTGAGTAGATTTTCCCAGTATTCCCATGTTCTCTTTTCACGAGTCTGTAATAAGGAGAAGAGCGAGTTCTTAAAGTTTAATCCTGGAGCAGAGGGAATCCTGGAGCAGAGGGTGGATAATCCAAGTTTTCAGCTGGATCAGCCCACAAGAAGTGCTGAGCAGCTCTGCAGTGTCCTGGGCTCCCCAAGCTGCCTCTCCCTGGGTCTCGGGGTGCAATGTTTGCAGGGCAGGTGGGCTGCACAGAGTCTGTCATGAGCAACATCTGTCCTGTGAAGAGTTAATCAAAATAAAAGAGCTCTTTTCTTCTAATTCACTGTCTTTTCAAGATCTATTCAGCAGCACAGGCTGCTGTTTTTCCAAACTGGATCTCTGGCCAGTCTGCAGAACCTGAGCTTGGGAGTGAAGCATGAGGACACGAAGCATTATGAAAGGAACAAAGCTCATTAGTGGCAAGGGAGGGCCTTGCTGTATTAACTGTAATGTTGTAATATCTCTCTCTAATTAGCTCTTCTACTAATTAGATTTAGAGCAATTAAAAGCTTTAAGGACTTCTGGGAAGTTTTTTGAAAGGGCTGTACATTTCAGGTACATGACTTTGGCTTTGGGAAGGAGCCTCTTGGAGCATGCTCGCTGGTGTCAGTGGCTGACTTAGATTAACTTCCAATTAATTATTGAAGGCTGTCCATAGTCTATCACTGTTACCACTGTCCTAGTACTGCATGTGTAACTTCTCTAAAGATCTGGGTGTTCTGCAAAGACTGGCAGCCATTTGGTGTTGAGTTCAGCAGAGGCAGAAAGGGAAGACATGCACACGTAGAGCTCTCGTGCAGAGAGACTGTATTTTTCCCAGTTTAAAATAAACCTTTCTGATTGAAAGCATCTGCTCTTTCTTTTGCATAACAAAAATGTTTTCCAAAATTAAAGTCTCCTAAAACGCAGGTCTTTGCAGTAGCCTGTAGGGGTTTTGATCCAAAACTCAGTAGTTTAATAAAAATGTGTTGTGCTTAGAAGCTATTGGGATAAAATTTAACTTGAGGTCTTTCAGATTCATAGAGAACCTTTAGCAAATGGTACTGCAGCTCTCTTAAGGGGCTGTAAAATAGTAACTTTGGATTGCTGTCCTATCTTTAACGGTTAAAGCTTGAAATATACAAAGAACTGGTTAAATCAGACTAGTTTTAATCCTTTTGACTGTACTATCTGTTCAGTAGCTTGGTTATTCTGAAGCTTTAGTGCTATGTGAGTTACACAGTTTTGTCTGCAAGCTTGATGTTGCTCAGCAAACCAACTTGGAAAAACTAAAACAGCCTTCACTTCACTTCTTTGGCTCTTCTGTCTCCACCTTCTGGAAGCTGATAGCAAATCATTTTACATCAGCTTACTGAGTTAATTAACAGGAAAGCAAATGTGTGGTAGGAAGTGTGTTTTGACCCTAGTAAAAGTATGTAATGAAGATTTTGGTTTAGTTATTTGAAACACTGAGGCTACAGCATAAGCAATGGGATGAAACACTTTTTTGCAGAAACTGCATTTTTTTAGAAACTTTGTAGAATGTGTCAGCCTGAAGTCAGGCAGGAGGGTAGCTGGTTTAGCTGTGCTGTGGGCACACAGTTGTAAAGGAATAGAGTAAAATTGTAATCTTCCAGATGATCTCTTTCAGCCACTACCTTTGAGTATTCTTGGAATAATTTTCAGAGGGGAAGAACTGAGAATTTCTGGGAAGAGAGTCTGGCCCCCCACAGGTGGTGTGCTGAAGGCAGTGAGGGAAAGCTTTGTAATCCATTGTCCCCTGGGGGGTTTCCAGCACAGCCTTTAGCTGGAAATCTAAATCTTCTTTCCTGGTCATTCTTGTCCCTTTCCAGGTTGCAGCTGCTCCCTGGTGGTTGCCTGTAAAGGGAGCCAACTGGAAGCACCCTGAGGGTCCTGACTCCACTATCTCCAGCAGGTAAGCCCTAAATGGCCATTCAGTGAGATCACACTGTGCTTGTGAATATACCTGGAAACTTGCACCAGGAGTGAAGTGCAAGGAAGGGTTTTGAACCAGTTACCTGCTTGCTGCTGCTTCTGCAGCTGTTTTCCCATCTTCTAGTGCCTTGCACAAGCACGTTCAGTGGTGATGTGGTTCCTGACATAGTGTTTCCAAAAGGTCTATAAGCATTTTGCATCTGTGGGAAAGGAGACCATCCTGAGATGTGCTTCAGGGTGTTTTCTGTTCATGTTGTATATCAGCAGTGGCACAGAGGAGATCTTGAGTAACTCCAGAGCATTCAGAGCAGATCTGGTTTTGTGTCCACACTGTCAGTCTGTGCTGTGTAACTTCCATTTGGGATCTGGATTCTTACCTCTGGCAACAGAAGGAGGAAGAGTTCTGTGCTTTCTAAGGTGTTCTGAGCTTGTGGGATGATTATTGTGGGAAATCAGCTATGGTTTTATCTAGAAGCTCTAGGTGCTTTGGAATACTGTACTTTCTCTAACAGCCTCTATTTAGTGCCATGCTTTGCTAGCATGAACCCTGAAACTTGCTGACCCAAGTCTTTGTGCAGCCTCTTTCCATTCAGAAGTGGAATGAATTTTATGCCTAGAAAATCAAAAGGCTTCATTATTCTGAGGTGGTTTCTGTGGGCACTGCAGAGCCAGCCCTGGGCTGCATGTGCAGAAGCCATTCTGTAGTTACAGGTGTGACTGTGCTTCCTTGGATGTCACTCTGCTTTTGGGACCTTTCCTGTTGCAGCTTTTTCTCCCCAGGCAGGTGGCAATGAAGCTGGCACTAGCAGCCTTAGTCAACTAGTTCAAGTGTTCCAAACAGCAGTGTTGGAAAAGTCAGGCTCTCTAGCCTAGATCTAGTAGGTGCTGGCATGTTTTTGAGGCCTCTAAGGACAGGGCTGTGTTAGTGTAACATCATCTGATGGCTGAACTGCTTAGTTACAGGTCCATTGTCTGTTCTCCAAGGGCAGTGAAAGAATTATCTGAGGCAAAAATAGAGATAATATCTGGAGGCAGTGTTAGGGGAAGACAGGGAAATGTAGGTCACAGTCAGCAGGTAAGAACTGGAAACCTGCCACGTAAAGCTGGTTTGTAGCAGCCTGGTGCAAGCCTGGCCTCACACAGCTGCTGGGGAACCTGCCAGGTGGAGGTGGCACAGAGGAACAAGAGGCACAGACTGGGGTTGGTAAATGAAGCAGGAAAAAGTTGATAGGAAGTCCTCAATGTCTGTCTCTGGCCCTCAGCTCCTGAAGAGCCTTGTTCTGTTAGAGGCTTGGTTGGGGATGATCCTTGTGACAAGGCATTTTTCTGGTTTTTAGTGGAAAAAGAGACCAGGATTGTAAGGGCAATTCTGGAACCAAACCAAAGTAAAGATGGGAGCTTTTGTGTAAACCGTGGACTGCTTGAAGTGCTCAAAGAAATACATTTTAAGTTTCTGCAGTTCACTGTTTCCTGGATTGGGTGTTGCACAAGTTAATTTTAAGAGTAATGCCTCTTTCTTCTCCCTCCTCTCCCCCAAACCTCCCACAACTGACAGCAAAGAAAGAGCCTGCAGCAAAGAGCACACAGAAGTGAAGAGCATTCACCATGAAATTGCAGTGTTAATCTCCCTAATGAGAATCTTGGTTTCTGGTTAAGATACTGTTAAACTACCCTAGCAAGCAGTAGTAATGCTGCAGGCTTTTGGTGAATGCTTGGGGGTCTCTGAGCACCTCTGTTTCCCCAGAAGGCAGCATATTGATAGTGCAGCAGGTTTCTGAGGGGAGACCATGAGAAAGCACAAACCACAAATGTCTTTGGTCACTGTAAAGAGCTGGGTGTAAAAGCATAGCAAGACAAACAGAAGTTAATTTCTTTTGTCTCTTCCTTTTTTCTCTATGGTTGCATTTCCCTTCCAGCATCTTGCTCTCTTTCTTTAAATAGCTTCATTTCTGTAAAAGTGATTTTTCTTTTTTGTTCTTCTTTTCCAGTTGTAAGTAAAGTGTGAACTTCCTTGCAGTTCTTTGTGCCCATCTCTTTGAAGGGTTTCCTACAGTACTTGTGCTGTATAGCTGTGAGATTGCCTGGGTCTGCTGATGATCTTGTCCTCTTTCTTTTGGTCCCCAGAATGGATCATCCAGTTCTTCATGTTTCCTGGAATGATGCTGTGGCTTTTTGCACATGGGCAGGGAAACGATTGCCCACTGAGGCTGAATGGGAATACAGCTGTCGAGGGGGCCTTGAAAACAGGTAAAGAGGGACCTGTTCCTAATGTGTCCCTGTTTTAATGTTTAAAACTGGTATTTACCAGGTAAGGAAGTTACCTGGGGTTTTATTACCTTCAGTTCCTTTTGACTGTAATATGCACATTTGTGGTAAATGTAACACTGCCTGGCTCTGAGCAGATTCCTTTGGGGAAGTGAATGTTGTTAATTACCTAAATGGAATGTTGTGATCTGGACTGCACTGGGAGGAGAATGAATGCAGAGAGCCCAAGAGAGCAGGAGAAGTGACAAAATGCCAAGAAACATGACTGCTGGTATTGCAGGAGATGGCAAGAGCTTAGTGCCAAGGCCAAAAAGAAGCTTAAGAAATAAATAACTACATCACTGCTCAGCAACTGTAGGGCTGCTGGTTCCACCTGTTATCTGAGTGTGGGCCTGGGGAGGTGTGAAGATAAGGAGAATATCAACCTTTTGTCTTCTCCATCGTGTGGCCTGGACTACCCAGTGCCCAGGGCAGTGCTGCCTTTCCCTCCTTCAGCTACAAATTCTCCTCCTTGAAAACCTGCCAGATGTTGGCACAAACAGAACTAGAATACAAACAGTTCTCCAGGGTGAAGTGGGGAGAGAGATGTGTGTAGTGTCTCACTTACTTAAACACAAGTGTTTGACAGCTCTTTTCCTCTGTCTTTTAACAGACTGTTCCCCTGGGGCAACAAGCTCCAGCCAAAAGGTCAGCATTATGCCAACATCTGGCAGGGAGTATTCCCAACTAATAACAGTGCAGAAGATGGATACAAAGGAACTGCACCTGTAAGTGTGTCTCAAAGTGCATTAATCACATGGAAATGAACTTCATCATCCTAAAATTGAGGTCTGTGTTCAGCACAATGAACCATGGCTGCTTTCCATTCCTATACTCTTTCACCTTTAAAGTTACCAGATAGTTCACTGCAGGTTATTACCAAGGGACATTTTTAAAAGCTAATTGAAAAGTAAAGATTACTTTCATTTTAACTTCTAGTTCCTCTCAAACTGACCTCTTTTTCGCCTTTGCAGTCAGTTTATAGTCAGATGCTGAAATTCTTTCTGCCTGCACTTTTGACATTACAATTTTCTGAACTCTAATTTTTTGGGTAGTTGATCCCGAGGCACAAAAATCATGCAATAGTTTAAAAGAAATTAAACTTCTCTTCTTGGAAAGGTTATGTCTGTATAATATGGCAAACAATGGAGTGGAATGTTAAAGGCAATCAAGGATGTGAATGAATTATTAAATAGCAATCCAAGTAAATGCAGAGGGTTTTATCAGCAGAGAAGCCTGCATATGCGTGAGCTGACAACCAGCTTTGCTTTGGTGGGAAGAGGAATTTGGGAGTTTTAAGCATGGATATGGAGAGGAGATCACTAATGCTATGTGCAGGTCTCTCTCTGTTGGTCAATACCCTTCTTTAGGGGTCAGTCTCCAAAACCAAAGGGAGGATCCCACGTGCCATAGTGGAAATATGGTGCTGAGAACATGGAGGGTGATCATGATTCTTTCTTTCATTCTTCTTTATTTAAATGAAGTATGTAAAAGTGTTAGTTCTGCACTACCAGCTTGGTGTGTGCTTTTGAATGTGAGAGCAGACACCCCTAGTAAAGACAGCTGCACCTTCATCAGGATTAAAAACTGCATTTCATGGGGAGTGGTTTACAGAACTGGCACTTGTGTTCCATGTCTTGCACAGGTCACTGCTTTTCCTCCCAATGGGTATGGTTTGTACAACATTGTAGGAAATGCCTGGGAATGGACAGCTGACTGGTGGGATGTTCAGCATTCAACAGATGAAGTTCACAACCCTGTAAGTGTTTCACTGGCATCCCATGAAGTGCAGAATTCTCTCTTGCTACTCTGATCTGGCTGCTGTTTGGAAACCTTTGCTCCTCTCTTCTCTGGGTGGGCTGCATCTCACCACAGATCATCAGCACTGGAATTCTAGTGCTGTAGTGCATTTTTATTTGGTTTTTGTTGGACAGGCCTTCATACCAGCATCATACTGCATAAATTAAGAATGTACCAATGCAGTGGCATTATTTTTTAGAAAGAAAAGGTTTTTGTTTATTTGTGATACTATAAGATGTACTACTACTTCTTTTATTCCTCCCAAGCAGTGACCAAACCATTGTGAGTGTGTGGCTTCTACTAGCTCCTTTAAAACTCAGTGTGTAATAAGGCTGAAGTTTAGGGGGAGATACAGTTTACCAAGTGCTGAGAAGTTAATCTGGTTTTTTGTTTGCTTTTTTGTTTTTTGGGTTTGTTTATTGGGGTTTTTTTTTGTGTCAGGCATGGCAAGAGATCCTGCAGGGTAAGCTTTGTGTGTGAGCTTTCTCATGCAGTACCTCTCAGCAGATTGAAGTTCTAGTGTTACATCTTCTCTCTCATTTTTCCAGGATGAGTAAATCTGAGAAATGCACTGCTCTGCTCTCACAGAGCTTGTTTTGTTCAGACACAGCTATCTGTAATGAGAAAGCCAATTAAATCCATTACAGCTCTCTGCTAGCTGCAGGATTTGTGTTCCCATGTTGTGGTTTCTTATGATATGTGTAAGTCTTTCTTTGGTGTGCTGGACATAACTGGAGACCTTTTGGGGAAGTCAGCAATTAGAAGTAGCTTGCAGAACTTGCTCAACTTTTTTTTTTTTTTTGCTGTTCTGCACATTGCAGAGGTTGACACTGTGCTGTTCTTCCAGGAGGATGTATCTGGCAGGAGCCATCAGGCTCATCTTGGGGTCTGGGTGGTTCTAGATGTTCAATCAGCAGTTCCATTGCTGGTGGAGTATCTGGAGTCCCATTTGCCAGTTTGAAGGTGCCAGTGTCCCACTGGGACACCCCAGGGCTCTCATGATTTCAGCAACGTGTCAGGCACTGTGCTGCACACATCTTCCCAAGTAACTGAAATCCTTGGAACTGAGACTTGGGTTTTTTTCATGTCAGATTTAAAATAGGATGGACTGTTCTCTAATTTTAGTTGGTAGACAATCTCAGTGGCCTAGCAGTGGCTGAAGAACCTCTGTGTCCTTTAGGCCCTGGGCATTGTTGTGTCTCCATCTGGCACTTTTCTCCCATACTGCACAATTTATATGATGTGATTTGAATATTTCACAGTAGTCAATTTTCTGCCAGTTTCTGTAATTCAGCAATAATGGGAAGGTGTGTGCTGTGAATTCTCTTGTGTGTATAAACACACCTGTCTTTTTCCAACATTGGCTCAGGGCTGGCAGACATATACAGCTGACATTTATATAGAGCTTATCCTTAGCACTCAAGCTGATTATTTAGATTTGCTTTTTCCTGTTTGCACACTGATTGATTAGGAAAGAAACATCTGCTGTCTTGCAGTTCTGTTTCCATTCTGGTGGGTGTTTAGTACACAACTAAGAATAAAGTTTCTTTGCTACCTTATGAATGGAAACAAAGCCAACTTCAGAGCAAGATTGCTGAAGATGAGGTGTGGAGTAGCTCACAGGATGTAAATTTGGATGATTTTCATCCCAACTGTAGCTCTCAGCTAATTGATTCCCTGCCACTGGTGCTTGTTAACCTCAGGGAAAGAAGTGTTGTGTGACTTTTGCTCTGTTAAACTTCAGTGGCTGTGCCTTTGCTTAGTTTTTTAAGTTTGGCACAAATGTTTTGCAGACATTTGAGAAAGTATTTAAAAATTAGGTGTTGACAAGGATGCTTTTGCATTTTTTTTCAGTTGGAAACTAGTTGACAGAATCTAATGTCTGAGACAGAGCACTTCAAAGTGAATTCCAAAAGGTTTTTCTGATGAAATGGACAAGAAAACTGAATCTCATAATGTGAAAAAGTGTCCCAAAATAGCCAGGCTGCAGTATCTTCTGAGACATTAAAAATTATTAGGACCATATCTATCAGAGCCAATCTTGAAGTCTCTCCAGAGTACAAGTCAGTGTAACCTATATATAGGATGTGTTCTTTCTGCCTGGAAGACTAGGAATTCTTCTAGAGGGTCAGAGCTTAGTGAGAGTTGGTTTGTTGTTTTTTTTTTTTTAACACTTTTAGTTTAAAATCCAAAATCTTCAAAGTTGTTTTCTAGTACTGGAGAGGTTTTGGGTGTGCTGTGGCTTGTTTACAAGGATGTATAGAATTATTCACACAAATTCTTTTTTTTTCCCCCCATCATTGATTGATTTGCATTCACAAATAATTATCAAGGGCAAAAATAAACTGGGACACCTGAACATGCTTTGTGAGTGGTTTGTTACTTCTTGAAGTATTAGATATAAATTATGCTCTAACAGTGGAACAAATGTCATTGTTCTTCTTTGCCAGGCATGGGACCTGTGCCAGGTAAGTACTGAAGCCAAGGAAAAACTTGAAGGCTTTTTATGCAGCTGAAGATGTATATAGAATGCAGAGCTGGGTGCTGGGTCCTTGCAGTTATAAGGAACCTTGGCTGCTCTCAGCACTTGGGGAATTTGGGGATGGAGCCAGAACTTTCAGGTTGGTGGCATTGAAAGGCTCCATAATATGTTAGGGATGTAACTTTTAAGAGCAGAGCACAATATAACTGGAGATGTGTTTGTACAGCACTGCCTTGATGAATTTAATTAGACATTTCTACAACTAAAAGTAGTCTCCTCAACTCTTCTACTCCAGACACTTATTTGTATAGCAGCAATGGCTTGTTCAAAACATAAGGGGTGAGTGGCTTTTATTTTGTGTTCTACTTCTCATCTGCTTGGGCAGTGAGCTGCAAATGTCTCTGGCTGTTTCTGGCCTGAGCAAATGAAAGTCTCCCCATTTTACAAGCACACAGGAGCAGTGGAGATGAGTGCACTCTACTTGGAGTAGTTTTGAAAGCAAATAAGCAATATTAAATCTGGAGAGGTTTTAAGTAAAAGCTTGTTTACAGTGAATAACTGTCCTTGTCAGCTGTGAATGTCCCTCAGTTTCTTGTGAGATAATGGGCTTTCTATTCTCCCAGAGCATCCAAGCCAACATCCACTTTGTACAGTGAGACAGTCCAGGGGAAATGTATATCAAGAATCCAGAACAAACCAGAATAAGCCAAATCTAAAACAGGTGTCTGTGGAAAACTTCTACAGGTGGAAATGGAAATAACTTGTAAATTTTCTGAATTTTAAGTACAGTGGTACCAAGTGCCAGGCTGCTGGGTACCACAGCTGCTCTCCAGCACACGTTGTGGAGATGCTTTATTAGGGGTTCTTTAGTTGAGTGAGCACCAGGAGATGAAGGAGATGCTGTTGTGCTGCTGCTCTCTGAAATTATTTTGCTTGCACTTGAAGACATCTCAGAGTTGCACAGAACAGGGCCACATGGCAGTACAGACATTGTTGCAGTGTGTCTTCATCCTGCAGGTGCAGTGGGTTTCGCGTGCTCAGACTCAGTTTGGAGGGAATTTTAAAATCCACTGGAGAAAATGTAAAAGTGATTGGTTTGCAACTGGCAGTATTGGCAGTGGGGGAAAATCCAGGGCACTGCTGCTGGCCAAAATAAGTGCTTCTGGGCTGATTGTTCTTATGAGCAGAAAAAAAACACAGTTTAACTCAAAAAATGTTTCTTCGGTGCATCTTGCATCTACTATTTGGTGCACAACTAGGAAGCACCAGGGTTTGATTTTTGTTTGTTTGAAACCTGGCTGCTGTCTGCCAAATGATCATTTACAAATGTGTGTGAGATCAATCAAACCACAATCCCTTTATGGGGCTGTTTTAATTCTGGTGACTTCTGGCTCAGGGTTTTTTCTATTATAGTGCAGAGTTTCTTAGGACTTGCAGCTCTCTTTGAAAAGTGCTTCAGCTCAAAGCAGAGTGGCTGTGTAACTTGCAGAATAATTGTTTATGCAAGGTAACTTCTGTTTGATGTAATGAAATAAATACTACTTAATTTGAAAAAAAGAAATACCTTCTGTGATGTGTTTTAATAACTCTTTAAAGAATAATTGTACTTGTGAGCTTTGGAAATTGAATGCACTGGCACCTGGAATGATGCAGTCAGATTATGTGTCTGTTACAGCATTAGACTACAAAATGACCTTGTCATTATACAGTAAATTCTGTTCTTTAAATTTGGGATTGAAATTTGCACAGCTCTGGCTCTCTACATATGCCAGCAAATTTCTTTCCACTTCAGTACCAGGTGGTGCACTTCTCCAGATAATGGCATAAACCAATGTTGTTTGATGGATGAGATTTGCTTGTTTTAATCAAATGTCACCTTAATTGCTGTGCTCTGATGAGTTTTTATTAGGGGTAAGCACTATTAAAGCAGGATTCCTTTATCTGTGAGGCAGATAGAAACATGAGCAAATACTAACATCACAAGCTGCCTCCTTTTTAATGATAAAAACCATGTGATATGGAGCTGCAGCCCTGACTGAAGCTGGGTGGTGTTTGTCCACTCTCTGGTTCCTCTCAGAGCAGCCCAGGTGGCTTCGCTGGGGACCTTGGTGATGTGTGGTGGCTTCTAGAGAGCAGCTGAGCTGCTTGCTGAATGAAAGCAGCATCACTGGGTTCAGTGCTCTGCTTCTAGTTTTAACTGCACAACAGCCTTCAAGTAAGACTGAGAGTTTGTGGAAGCTGTGTTTTTAGCTCTAGAAAGGAGAACAGAATTCCTTCTGCTCTGCCTTTTGAGGCTCTGTGGTTCCTTTTTAACCTCCCCTCATCCGTGAAGGGAACCAGTCCAGTTGGGCTCTTAGGTACAGCTGCTCCTGCTTTGGATTCTGTACGTATATATTTATGTACCTGGATACTACTACAGGGAAATCTGGTCATCCCAACTTCCTTCAGTTTTTTCTTTGCTAAACTGCAGAGCAAGAGAGTGAAACACAGCCCATAGGTAGCTGTCAGTCTGCAATTGCTTCTCCACCTGATGTCTGGTGATTTTTCTGCTTTTCCAAGAACTTTGCTGGTTGTTTTATGATAAACTCTTTACCTTCAGTGATTCTGAAGTGTTTTATAATAGAACAGGTTATTGTCAGATTTTTGGCAGGTGGTAACTTCTTTCAGTGCTGTAATCCTGCTTCAGAGGCTGAAGAGGTTCAGTTTAACTTAGGTTTTTTGTCAGCAAATCAGCTCTGATGCTCAGTTTTTGCCTGGTAGAAGTTATCAGTGATTAATAAAACGAGCTTATGCAATTACCATTTAATTTGGTTCATAAGGTCCTTCAGTGTATGTTATTCCTATATAGCTGCTGAAACACCCAACACTCTGGCCTGTAAGCCCTCTCCTCCTAACTTAGCTTGCTCCTTTTGCTTTGGATCCAGTAGCAAACATTGCTGCTCTGTATTTGCATTAGAAGTTTTAATGGGAAATCCTGCTCAACAGCTCCATTGTTTTCTGCTTTGTCTTGGTCTCAAGTAGCTTTTTTTAGGTCAGTTTTATCCTGGCTGGTTCTACCCTGACTTCCCTTGAAATGAGATTAACAGACTGGAGCTGATTGTGCTTGTTAGTGGCTTATCTTAGAGGAGGGCTCAGTGTCTCTGCAGCAAGTTCAGTGAAGCCAATTTCCAGATTTTGGAAAGGGAGTAGTCCTGTGTGGAGGAGCACCCTGGCTCAGAAAGGAGCAGACACTGCCTCTGGGTGTGTTTTCCCTGTTTCCCATCACTATTTGTAGGGTGTAAGATGCAGTAGTAAGTGAGTTTATTTATTTATTTAGCCTGTCTCATGTAGAAATTTCACAGTACATGGGGAAGTGCTGAAGTTTCAGTGTGGTGAGCTTTTCATAGGGAGCTTCTCCAAGCAGCCAGACACAGTGGGTGCAGTCAGTAGCACTGACATCAACTTTCAGGGTTTTCTTGCAGTCCCTGTGACTTCTGTTCCATGTGGCAGATTGGCTGGTGTTGATTCTTCTAGAACTTCACCTCTGGTAATGCAGGAGCTGGGTGGGAGACAACTCTGTCCCTTGCTACAGGCAAGGGCAGCATGGTGACCAGGTGGTGACACTGAGAAAAGCTGGGAAGGGGTTGTTCCCTGGGAAAAGGGATCTGCAGCTTGATCTGCTGCTTCTGGGATTCAGGAACTACCACAGGGTGAAATTTTTCTTCATTCACTGCATTTTCATCAGTTAAGCAGCTGTTCTCAGGGCCTGGCAGAAAGCAAGACACCATTCTGGTACTCCCAAGATAAATGGCTGCTGGGCAGGAGAAGCCAAAATAATGGGCAGATTTTTTATTTTTTTTTTTGGCAGTGGTTTTGTCATTTTAGCCAATCATAGAATGTTTTGTGTTTCTATTTTGTCATTTACATACTCTGTAGCAATTTTTTTTTTCCTAAAGAAACTGCTAAATACTGAGCTGATGACTTGCCTGTAACTTCTATTTATCAGTAAAGGTAATGGTCTTAGGAAATGTAAAATGGTTCAGGGGAGCATCATGGCTTTTTTTTTTTTTCTTTTTTTTTTTTCCTCTCTTCCACAAATTGTTCTGGTAAGGTTTTGTCTAGAAATACAGACCTCATTTATACACCTTAACAATGTGAAGAAACAACAGCTTCTGAGCTACATGAAAATGCTTTTTTGGACGCTTGTACATGATGAGCAAACGGTTTTGTTGCACATCAGTGTGAAAAGTACAGAAACAGAAATACATCCAAGTCTTACAACTTTGAGGAGATTCTTAGTAGCAGTACTAACTTCTAGGCTGGGCTTGCCACTTAACCAGTAGAGCACACTTTATTCATCTTGTTTGTTTCTTTTATAAGGCAGATATTTTTGTGGTGCACGTAAAGTAGTTTCTGAGTGCACGTGGAGTGTAGAAAGCATGTAAGAATATCTGGTAGAAATGAAATAAAAAAGAAATATCAGAAATGTCAAGTGTAGCAGTAGTCCCTAAGTGTTAGATGAGTGCAGTAGTAAGTTTCCCAGCCAGAAGGAATGAAGGGGAGAACTGCTTGCCTGTGTAATACGTGTGCGCCAAAGCGAGCAAGAGTGTGTTATCAAGGAAGCCCAGCTTTCCACTTGAACTATTAGGCCATCCTTTGGAGTTGGAATTGAAAAAGAATGCTGAAATAACATTGTTAAATCAATTCCAGGACCAATTTCCTAAGCTCTTCAGATAAATCACACGCTGCAAATGTACACACGGCTACAAAATTGTTGCTCGGAAATGCAGGATTTCTGCAGCCCTCATGAGCCCCCCTTGTAACAAATGTAGGACAGTGACTGGGAGGTGACACAAAATGTCTTCTGCAGTCACTACCTTGTGTTTCTGACAGGGTTTTGGACTGGAAAGAGAATAAGCAGCCAGCGTGGGGCAGTGCAGCCCCCATCACATCTGACCACCAGTGGCCCTGCATACTAACCTGGGTCCTCTCCTCCACAGAAAGGGCCCTCGTCTGGGACAGACAGAGTGAAGAAAGGTGGATCCTATATGTGCCATAAGGTAATGTGAAAGGCCTCTTGTATTGCCACGTTGATCTTTCCTCTAAAAAAATACCTGGCATGACAGTGAGATCATCTTCTGGCAGAGTTTCTTGGCAGCTTGGATGCTCGTTAAGGGGTTTCATGCAATTTCAGGAAGAGCAATACCTAAAATGTTCTTAAGGAATTCTTTCTTTCTTAGGTTGGAATAAAAGCAAACAAACTGCTTTACCCAGGATGGTTTTTTTGACTGTAGAATTTCAAACTGATGGATATCTCCAGTGCTATTTTCTTTATAGTGCTTGAGCAACTCTTGTCAGAGTAGAAAGCACGGATGTAACTTTTTTAGTTTTAGAGTGATTCTCAATCCAGAAAGGAAAAGTATCAGGTGTTTACTGAAGGGCTGCTGGGAGATGAATGTTTCAGCTAAGTTGATAGCAGACTTGAAATTCTTTCTTAAAGTCTGGATAGCACCACAGTGCAACAGCTGCTTATAACACAGTTCATGTTTTAAACTCTATTCATGCAGCACTGGAAAAAATGCTCGTTGTAGATCTCTTCTTTCATTAAAGCTGTCCTCTTCTTTTTCCTTTTCAAAGCCTGCAGCTGGCAAATCACTGTCATAATTAGATTATATATTCTACAGTGAGATCCCATTTTCTACACTGATTTCTTTCTTAGGTGAAATCAATGTCAGATGTTAATTAGCAGTTTTGATTAAATTAACACTGGAATAGACCCTTCTTCAGTGATGAATAATGTGACCCATTTTAAAAGCTTGTGAAGATTCTAGTCTGTCCTAGTCTTTTTTTTTTTTTTTTTTTTGTAGGTGATAAAACTAGGCTGTGTTATCAAGACAAAAAAACACTACTGAAAGCTTATTAGTACAAGGGCTCTTCATTAGGTGCCTAAAAGTCTATTCAGACTAATTCTGCTGCTCTGCTACCACTGGAGTTCACAAAGGCTGAAGTTTGCCTGCTTAGCAGCTAATTTTTATTTTCAAAACAGTTCAGCTTCTGTATCCTATGGGGTGCTGTTGAGGAGTGGGGCAGATCTCTGCAGTGGGAGACAGGAGCAGCTGCTCTCTGGCTGGGCTGCTGTTCCCATCTCCTTAGATGGAGCTGTCGTTTGGCTCCTGGAGATAACATCAGTGCCCTGCTGCCTCTGGGAATGTTCAGGGCTGCTGCTCAGGGCTGTTCCCTTGATGACAGAGCCCTTCAGGTTGTCACCACCCGGGAAGTTGTACAAATGGAACTGTTTAGTAGCTGCCCCCAAACTTCTGAAGGGCTCTGGGTTGAAGGGAGGAACTGCCCTGCACAGGAGGGGTTTGGTAGCAGACACTTGGCCCTTCAGCCTGGCTTTTTTCCCCCCTTATTTGTAACACAGTGATGTTGATCCCTACCAGTTCGTTGTTCTGAGAGCAGCTGGAATGCTGGATTCACCTGACAGACTCTTGCCTAGGGAAGCACAAGCTGTGATGTGCCCTGAAGCTCTTTCTCTGCTGTTCCTCTGCAGTCTTACTGCTACAGGTACCGCTGTGCAGCCCGCAGCCAGAACACCCCCGACAGCTCTGCTTCCAACCTGGGCTTCCGCTGTGCTGCAGACACCTTGCCACACCTCCCCTGACCTCCCGCTCCTCAGGGGCTCAGTTCCACCCCAGGAAGAGGAGAGGTGTGGGGTGCCTCTTGCTGATGACACAGTGCTGAAACTTCCTGCTGGGGGAGAAAATAATCCAACCCTACTTGGAGCTGCGTGAAGAACTTTGCTCTGTTTCTCTTTGGGGAAGGTGGCCTGGACTTCTATCCTGACCAAACTTTTTCTCAGTGAATTCTTTTTAGTGAGAGTATTTTGGAGCTGACTAGCACAAAACAGCAACATGCCAGCTGTGATTTAGAAGATTAACAGCTCCCTTAGAAAAGATCTTTGTTAAATAGTTTTATTTATTATAGTTGGAATTTCGACACTCAGATCCAATCAAGGACTTTGCAAACTTCTAGACAGCTTTAAAAGGAAGTAAGAGGCAAGAAGCAAGGACTGAAGACAGAGCTGCTGTTCGTGCAGCCATTGCATTACATTCCTGTTGCAGGGAAAACTGTGTTCAGAAATGTGCTTTACCTGGTGAGAATACTTGGCTGCTCTTTAGACAGTGCCTTCTGCAGCTGAGGGATGATAATCCTCAGGGTGATGATGATTGGAAATGTTGTACAGGTTTGAATAAAAATGGAAGGATTTCTTTATGCTGAAGACTTTTATTGATGGAAAAACACTGGTAGTTTCCTTTACTTTCTCTTGGACATGGTGTAGGTTTATTTTGGGGACTTGAAAATCACAAAAATCACGTAATTAGAAACTGAAGCTAACAAGTAATTCCACATGAATAGAAGATCATTCAGCTGAAAGGATGGCAGAGGTAACTGAGCCCTAAAGCCTAATAAGGTAAATTTTTAAACTGTTCTGTTAAAAAAAGAAAAAAAAAAACACCTCAACCATCCCACTTAAAAGGAGAGGAATTTCAGCAAGGAGGAAGGGAAATGGGAGTGATGACAGCTGCCTCATTTGGGGATCTGAATGTATTCCAGGCCTCTCACAAAGTGTTTTGCAGTGTCAGTGGTGCCAGGACACAGTATCTGGTGGTGTTTCTGGGCCAGGTTACTGCTTGCTCCAGGTGGAGCCTGCAGAAGACCCAGTTTGTGCCCCATGTCCTGGCAGAACGCTGGCCCTGGGCTGTGTCACAGTCACTGCCTCCACCAGACCCCTCTGTGTCAGACAGGGACTGAGCTCAGCTGCTTGCAGAGCTGACAGTGACAGTCTGGTGGGGTAACAAACTTCTGTGTTGGTGCCAGGCTCCTCCAGCCTTGTCCTTTCTGGAGGAAGCTGGGTTTGGGTTTAACACAAACCCATCAGGCAGTGGCTCCTTCCCCCGGGAGTGTTTGATGGTGAGGGGAAGAGAGTGCAGAACCCCTGGGGAGTTCAAGCAGGGCTTGAAGGGGATTCTAGGAAGCAGATTGATTCCAGGGTACACCAGGATGGGCTGGCACTCCCATAAGTGTGATAAAAGCTGTGGTAAGTATTCTGTATAGTGAGGACTGCCTTACCAGCATGAAATGTTTAATTAAATCTATGTAATAAAACCATGGGTTACTCCAAGTAATAGGGAAAGATTCTTTTCTGTATTTTATCTTCACAAAAGATTTTGCCTAGAGCTGGTTTTGGTTTTTATGCTGGAAAAAAATAGAGAAAAATACATAGTTCCATACATTGGAAAATTCTGGAGACTATTTCAGAACATCTTCGTGCTGCCACATCATCAGGTGTAGCTCACAGTACTCACTGTGCTGTGGAGGAGTCTTCCTGCTCTTGGGTGGAGATGGTGGGATGTGTCCCATTTCTGCTGCTTTTGTTTGGGAAATGGTTACTGTATTTTCTTACAAGATCTTTCACTAAACATTCCTGAATTAATCTGATCAGATTTCAACGTGGGAGTGAAGCTCCAAGCTTGAGTGAGTATTGATACTGAAATGTTGCTAATGGTTGCTGCAAGGAGAAGAGGAAGGAGGAAGGAGGGAGCTCAGCCTTTGAGTGTTTGATGGGAGGTGTGAAAGAGCAGCTGAGCTGGGAAGAGAGACTGGGACTTGATGAAGCTGAGAGGAACCCAAAGGTCAAAGTGACCAAAAATGCAGCAGGTAAAAACCAGGGTCAATTTTGTTTAGCCCCCTCTAAAGCTATATTATGTATTTTTAGTAGCATTTTTCTCCCTCCTCTCATGCAGCTGTAGTGCTAAGGCCCAGAGGAGTACAAAGCCCATGCTCTGTGGCAAAAGGCCATTAAAAAGTGCCACAATGGGTCAGCACTCAGTGACAACTTAACACTTCATGTCCCTGCAAGACCTTTCATGTGCCTGGCTGTTCTTAACAGCACAACACTCTTGTTGTTCCATGCCATGGAATTTTAGTCTAACCAGGTACCTGATACTCCTATTTCACTCACCAGGAGCAGCATCAGCTGGCTGGGCCTGGAAGGGTAGGATTGCACAGGGACAGAAGGCTTGGCTGTGATGCAAGGCCTAGATATTGCTAATGGTGTTTGAGGGGTTGTGTTTTGGGGCTTTTTTTTATTTATTTACACTTCCTTGACTACTTAAAATCATGCCAAGTACATATTCATAACAGGAAGCTAACAAAGTAGTGCTGTCATCTTGAAAACTCATCTCATCTAGAGAAATAGGAACACAGGTATAAAACTAGTCCTGACATTTTTTTCCAGGAGGGAAAGAGGAAGCAGATTGGCTCCTCCACTCCCAGCCCTCCAGTCCTGCAGGCTGAGGGTGGCTGGCACAGTGCCCTTTGGGGCAAGAAAACCTGTCCTGCTTCTAAATAGGACAAGAGAACTTGCAACTGAAGCTGTACTCTGGTATCTAGTGCAGCACTTCTGCTCTGGAGAGGCAGGCACCTTCAGTCAGGCAAGAATAGAGCTCATGGCCACTCAGCCTGGTAACTGCTTTTGACAGAAGTGACACTTAATGACTAACCAGTGGTAATCCTTATCTTAAACAAAAACCACAGCTCTATGTAAATCTGATCAGTTCTTTGTCCCAAAAAAGAAAAAAAAGATGCATATTAAATGGAAAAAAACTAACACTGAAGCTTAGCAAGGAAGTTGAGGTAAACACTAAAACTTTGTTTAGCAAACAAACAGCAAGATAATAGCAACAAAATGTCTTTATCCCTTGTCAGTATCAGGCTCATCTGGCACTGCTCCAAATCAAAGTTGTCTTTTATTAAAAAAAAACCCAAGTTACCCATGGCCTGTGTAACAGCAGAGCCCCTACCTCGTGTGACTCTGTCAAAGATGATGCACACAGGTACAGATGGAACTGTACAGAGGCAATGAATGCCCCAGGGTTGTGCCACTGCTGCTGTGACTGTAAAAAGCAGCACTGCAGTTTGTCTGCCTTGCTGTATATCAAAGGTGGGGAAAATTCAAAATGAGCCTGGTTGAAGCTTCCTTAATTTGATGGTTCTAGAAAGGAAGTGATGTGCTGCTGCAGATCACAGCCCACCTGGCAAGCTCCCTGCCGTGTCCCTGGTGTAAGGAGACAGAGAAGCAGTGTTTGTGTGTTGGATCTGAACAAGAATGACAAAAAAGGCAATGACCTTCTCCCCCTGCTGGGAGAGGACAGGCCTTGCTTGATAATGCCCGGCCCACAAACCAGTTCATAGTTGAAAGGAACATTCCTGGATCCACCTCTTCTACAAGGTGAAAACACAAGTTCTGCTTCCTACTTGAACCCATTTCTGCAATCAGAACAGCAGCAGCACACTGCTTCACAGTGCAGAGGCTGCATTTGCTTCCCGAGTAGTAACAGTGCTGGGAAGTCCTCTGGATAGTTAGTTGCTATCATTGCAGAAGTCTGATCAGATCAACCCTGAGTAGGACATGATTTTAAAAGACTGAGTGTACATCTCAGAGCCTGCAGTTCTCTTTGCACCACAGCTAAATGGTAACAGAAGTGAACTAGCACTTAACAGCAGATTTTTGGCACGAAGATGTATGTGACTTTGAAGAGTGGGGGATGAAGCATTCAGGCTGATCTTTCTGGGCAGTTTTCTTACAATGACAACGAATGTTCCATGGAGAAAAAAAACCTGATAGCAAGTAATTAAAAAAATATAGTTTAATCAGTTTTAAGAGCTCTATAGTCATTCTTACAAATGTCAGCATCCTTGGTCTCATTCTTCTGCATAACTTTGTTACATTTCTCACTGTTACCACATGTCCTTTCTGTGTACCAGTGTTCAATTTCATGGAGACAGGTGACATTTCATGGAGACATGTCATGGAGACAGGTGCTTTAGCATACAGCAAGCTGGCAGAAGAAAACAAGAAAAAAACCCACCAGGCCTGGCTGAGGAACTGATTTTGGAACAACTTGAAGCTCCAGTACTCCCTTCCATCATACCTTGAACGTTTAGAACAGTCTCTAAGATGTTTCATGAAGCTATTCTCAAAATCTTGTCTTTAGACGTGTCTCAAAACCACATTCTTCCTTGGCAGAATGCAAACCAGAGTTTTATTTAATGGCAATTTAGCTACTGGGGAAAATGGTATTTGTTAGGTATGGTTAGGGACTGAAATGCCATGAGAGTTCCCTGAAGAAGTGTCTGGTGTGGAAAAGAGGGAGCTGTCCCAAGGTAAGAAGGAGGCACATGAGGGGGCACCACAGTAGCAAGGTTTTCTCAGTCTGTTATCATCCTCTAGAGGTTTTTGTTCTCTCTTAGTAATTGGGAAATTATGAAATCTTCCAGAATAATCATATGAAAGTTCCTCTCCAGCAGAAATATCAGTGGCTGCAAAAAGTGCCAGTTTGGGCACCATTGAATCAACTCGAACTGGGACCATAAATAAATTTGGTTCACAGGAGTGGTTGAGGAACCTGCCCACGTTACCAACGTATGTAGGGTCAACAAAAGTCTCCAGTATCTGACCACTGTGCAGGTGCTCCCTCACTGCTATGATATAGTTTGAATCCTTTGATGTCTGGGCCTGAATTCTTCTACGTGCCTCATTAAAGCCTAAAACTTCACCAGCATACTCACAGACAAATCTTCCTCTAGCTATGAATTCCAGGGTACGAAGCCCCCACCCTTTCTTCTCCGTCTTGAACACCTCAAGCCTGAGCTGCAACCCCCTCTGCACAACTCTGTTCTGACAGGATTCCCCACACTGGCACATGGCATTGCACTCAAACACAGGCCTGCTGTACCCCTCCTCTTCCTCCGTGGGCCTGAGGCACAAGCTGTTGTAATTTTCACCCTGGTGAAGACACGAGCAGACGTGAGCCACGCAGGAGATGGTACCACAGGAACATCCTGGGAAGGTGATTTCAGTGGGGTCAACGTTCCCATCTGCCCCAGCCACATTGTCTGGGCTATACTGCAAAAAGAACAAGAGGGAAATCCTGGTCATGTTCAGTGCTTCTTTCCAGAGGCTCCCGAATTTTTAAGATGCCTGGGTTGGGCAACAACTGATCTCTGAACTGAAATCACAAATGCTTCATTTTCCTGTAAACTTCTAATGAGGTTCCTACCTTTTCTAAAATGTTTTAAAGAATGCAAATCAGATTTTCCATACAAACAGAAAAAGAATCAGTGGTCTGTGTTGTTTTCTTAGCAGAAAAAAAGTGTCAGCTAGCATACTATAGAATATTTTTATTTATTAAAGCAGCGAAGTATCTTTAAAGTAATTTTGTGCCCTTCAAAATGCTCAACAGGCTTCTTGTAAGGTTAGTCTATAGGTATTTTAAGTCACAGAATTTCAAACGCCCATTTTTGTTAAAAATTAAGACTCTTTATATCTTCAAAATCCTGTATACATACCTGCTCCTTTGAATTCTGATACAAAATGATGATGGTGGTGTATTAGCACACCTCTATATGTTTAGAAAGCAACCAGAGCTAAATACTATTTTTTCAAGGTAAAATGTGAGAGCATTTGCTTCACCCTGAATTCTGTCTGTGGCAACAAGCAGGGTTATGTTCAAAAGACACAAGTTGAAAGTTAGGTTCTCAATATTACACTAATGCCCCCAGCAGGTGAATAATTATAGAACCGTGGACTGCTCCAAAATGAAAGCTGACATTTGCTGAATTTAAGGATCAAAATATAAAATCAACTCTATCTATATTTTTCCTTTCTTCTCAGTACTCAGCTTGCAAAGCTTTATTTAGAAACCTGGAGCATGGACCATTCCTAAATATCAGAGTAGCTCAAGTCTGGTACCTTCTAAGTGATGGGAAACATGTCAGGAGGTTCTTTTTATTCATAATCAGCAGCTTCCTCAGTCAACTGGCTTTACTCAAAACCAGGTTTAATAGTCCCTTGTCTGTTCCTATCCTCTACCATCCACTGTGTACAATCTTTCCTGTTTCTATACAATATCGGCACACGATGCAATTTAATCCGAATCGGGTCTGGATCACATCTTTACCTCTTCCCCAACCTCCTAACACCACTGAGGCAAATAAACTCCCAAGCATTAAGTTGTCCTGCCAGCATATGTGTTTATAACTTACTACAAGTAACAGCGAATACGGCAGAAAGTGGGCTATGCCCGAGAAAGCATGAAAAAAAAAAAGCTAAAAATGTAGAATTTCTGAATTGTAGCGTTTCTCGCACAGTTCTGCCCCCAGTAACAACGAGGCCCTGGAGACCAAGAGCCTCCTGTAAGGTGACCGCGCCATTAAAATCCACAAAAATATCCTGTATTTGTGTAACTGGAATACAGCGCAAAGGAAGAGCGCACAAGAGCAGCACCGCGGGGCTGCTGGGTGAGCTGGGAGGAACCCCACCACCCCTCCACACAGGGCTGAGGGGACGGCAAGGGCCGCGGGGCTTTCTGAGGCGTCCTGAGCCCTTCTCCCTCTCCATCCCTCCGCACATCCCCTTCCTCCCCTCGGCTCCGCTTCCCCCCTTACCTGGAACCCCGGCGGGGCCTCCCCGAGCGGCCCCCGCGCCACAGCCACCGGCAGCGCCTCCCGCCCGCCAGTCACGTCCGTCACGTCCGCCATGTCCGCCCCCCGCTCTGCTCGGCTGCCATTGGCTGTCGGCGCCGGAGCCGCTCTGTGATTGGTCAGGAGGGGTGAGGCGGCGCGTGCGTGCGGGTGGGGCAGCGCCTCTGAGGCGGGCGGGAGGCAGTGAGGGAGGCGCCATTTTAGAGCGCTCCTCCCCTCAGCTCCGGGTCCTGCCCTCTGCCCGGCCGGCCCACACCCTGCTGAGGGCCGGGCTGGCGAGGGATGCTCCGTGTTTCCCTGTGCCTGCGGGATAAGGCTGCCCTTGTCCCGAAGTGGTGGGAAGGTAGTGTGGTTGCTGTTGTGGGTCGCTCCCTGTTCTGGGGCTGACCATCCAGGAACCGGTGCGGCTTTGTGTTAATGTACGTGGAAACACTCCAGAATGAGTAATTTTATGTTAGTTACAAGTTACTGAGTTACTTTAATTGTTAATGTAAGTCCCTCCTTATTTTGCAAGTATTACAGTTTGGGCTGGTTTAGGTTTTTGAAGTTTTTATTCCATCATGCCTGGTTGGCACTTCAACTTTCTATATTTTTATATTAGTATTTTGAAATTTTATATTTTTGTTTCCTAAATAAGCTGATACTTTGTAACATGGATGGGCACCTCAACTGTGTATATATTTATATTAGTATATTGACATTCTAAATGTCAATAAATTTTTGTTTCTAAATAAGCTGATTCTTTGTAACATGGGTGGGAAAATACAGCCAGCTGTACATGGGCAGTGGAGACAGCTGCTACCTCCTCTCTGAAAATGTATGATTTGGCAGGTTTTGTACCTCCAGTAATGCAGAGCAAGGCCCTAATCTCCCAAATTAGTCTTCTGGATGAAGGGACATACCCATGGAAGCAAGCTCAGACTTCATCTGGAAGGCTTTACCAGTACTATATACGATGTTCCCATTAAACAGTTGAGGCAAAATCTCCTCTGTAGTGTGAGAAGAATACAGCAGTCATGAATGGTTTCACCTCATCTTTTCTCTGTGAACAGCAAATGGAGCTGTGGCTAGGAAAAAGGAGTCAGTTGTGTTCTCTGGTTGCTGGTGGTTCTGCTGGCTTTTGTATTTGCCCCCTGGGTCAGTAGTTTTGGAGTTTAAGGTTGAGGAAGCTTTTACTGCCTTTTCACCTGGTTTTTCCCGTTGTGTGAACCATGTGTTTTCCTTTTGAAATCACCTATCACATCCAGAAATCAGTTCCTCAGACTTAGGAAACAGAAGTCCCTGGAACAGGCTCTGTGCCCCTCCAGCAAGGTGTTATTTGTGTCTCTGTAGTCACTGATGTGACTTTTCTGATCCCTCTTTCTGCAGCATACAGGAAATTGGGAGACTCTTCATCTATTATGTCCCCTTCCTCCTGCCTGTGAAGAGCATCTGAGCAACAGCAGGAGCAGTACATGTGAGTTTGAATGGTGAAATCCATGTTTCTGGGTTAACAGGGATAGCAGGATTGATGGGACAATAATGAGTGGGGTTGTTTAGGGTTGCATTCCACTTCTGTGAGAAGGGAAGGTATGGAAGAGGAGCTTCTGGAGGTCACTGCCTCCCAGTATCTGGCTAGTATAATTTTGAGGAACACTTTGATTGTTTTATATCTTACATCATTGTATGCTGGTGTGACTGACTGTAAAATAAATACCTGTAGCATCTGTGCTTCATCACAGAAGAGAATAAATTGACCTAAGGCTTTAAATATGCACAGCCAGGACAGCTGCTTCCCATGGATGCCTTCCAGCCTTCCCTTCATGGGGCTGATGTTTTCATCTGTGAGCACTTCTTGTTGTGGGGAAGGTGATTGATCAGTTTTATGAGATAGATACTGAAGTTTTGGGAGTTTGCAAATATTAAAATGCACTTTGGTTTTGTAGTTTAGGGCTTTCTGTCATTACCCAACTGACCTTTAGATAAAGACACACATAATTTGGCTGCTCATCCTTAGTGCCAGATGGAATTCTTTTCCATTTTTAAATTATAGAAGTAGTGAGTCATTACTCTGTAGTAAAAGAAACAGATTGCTTATGTGTACGGGAGATGAGGCTTTGGATATTAGCAAAAGGTCATGGAAAATCCAGTGTTTCCTTCTTCCTCCTCCTTCTCCCACCCAAGGCTTCTATTGTATTGAGTTATCAAAGGGTTGAACTCTTGAGATGTCCATATTGGGTGAAAAAATGATGAAAAGTCATTTTAACTTATAGAACCAATCTCTGGAAGAATGAAGTGTTAATTTAAATATTCTATTTTGTTTTACATGTTTTCTGCCTGATTTTATTCCAAAGAGGCTATTCAGACAGTTCTCAGATATTTAAACTTGCCATTTTACTTTAAGAGGAAGTACCTCTCCTGTGTGATGTACTTGATAGGTCTCCTCCAGGAGACATAAAGTGCTTTTTAAATAGTAGCATTGAATGCAGACAGTCCAAAGGGACTGGAATCTCTCATTCCTAGGTTAAGAGTTTGTTAGCTGCTTATCCATGCTCTCTTCAGGTAGTGTCTTCTTCCTCATTAATCTTAGATTATTTATTATTATTATTATTATTATTATTATTATTCCATCTTTGTGCTGCTCTTCTTCTCATGTCAGTTTTAAATTTTCCTTTGATTTGCCCTTCATTTCTGGCTAATCATCTCCATCAGGTTAGTGGGCAGGTACTCTATCCTCCTGCCTTTGTGTATCTGTTAGAATAGTGATTTGCAGACAGTGAAGTATAAAAAATCAATTTCCCATTGAGGGGAGCAGAGTGACAATGTTGTCAGGTTAGACAAGTTCAAAGACTGGTGTCTAGACACTGAAGGAGTGAATTCTTCCCCATGTGGCCTCGGCTGCGCAGCCCAGATAAAATGGATACATCTAATTGTACAGATAACAAAACAGATGCAGAAACACAGGAAAAGAGTTAACCAGGGGCTGAGCAATCCTTGCTTATCACATGGCTCTGCACTTCAGCTCTCATCCTCTGCTTGCAGCGTCAATTAGGTAATAGGAACCATTAGCTTCTCAACACACAGACTCTCCAAGTCTTGACTTTTGTCTGATTAAAGAAGTTACATAATTCAACATTGTTACATCTTTGGATGTAAATACAAACATCACAACAATGGAAACAACTGGGATCTCACCATACAAATTGCCTTCTGATTAATAGCAATGAGTTTCAGTGAAAACCAATGTCAGGATGTACTTCTGTTACATGAATTTGCATTTTAAAATATTTGGCCTGTCGGAGGTAGGTGAACCCAGTTCCTGTCACTCATAGCATCTTGGTCTGCAGCCTTTCCTTTATTCAATTATTTGACAGCAATAAAAATGGTTGGGTTTTTTGTTTTTGTTTTTTTTCCTATCAATATTTGCTTAATATATTGCAAAATTTTCAACCTGATGATGCTGTGCTACTTATGCTTTCAAAAAGATTGTATTTTGCTTTTTCCTGTGGGCATTGTTGAGAAAAATGTGTCACGAGAATTGAAGTCCCTTATCTTCCTGCTTCATAACTTCACTTAAATTTGAATGAAATCCGTAAGAATATAGATGAATGTTAACTGTATGTGCTGCAGTGGTGAAATAAACCACTTTATGATTATAGAATTGTAATTCCATATGGCATGCAGTTGAACAGAACGCTTTTAAGAGGAGAGGAGCAATATAAAATTGAAAGAATTATGTGCATTTAATGTAGTATTGCACTGTGACAGTAAATCACTCCCCCTTGTCAAATTATGTGAACAAATTTATGAGGATGTGCATATCTGGAGCAATTAATAAGCCATCCTGTGTAGAACTAAGATATCTAGCTTTGCACTCTAACCTTTTAAATGCAATTTATCTCAAATGCATCATTCTTGAAACTTTCTAAATGTTCCTTCTAAAAGAAAATTTAGGAAGAAAAATTACAGTCTTACTAAAAAACAGTTTACGCAGCATTCCAGTTGCTTAGAATTTAGTTACCCTTCAAAACTATTAATTTTTAGTAATCTTTCAATTTTTATCATTATGTTCTCTGCAACTCTATTTCTGCATTTTTGTGAAATGAAAGTTTTCAAGTACCTTGCAGTCTTTCTGAACACTTTACAGTCAGGTGCAATCCAAGTAACTGGGAGCCATGAGAAATGGCCTGATTCTGTACCCTTACATGTGCAAGTCTCCTGTAAGTGGCAGTGGGATCTCTATTCATACCCTGGCCACTAGTTTCTCCTCAGAAGCCCTTGAAGTTTCTCTCTGCAAGTTCTTCTTAAATGTCCACTGTAGACTGATGTGGTCAAATGATGCCTGCAGCAGAAAAAAAGGGAATAACAAAGGAAGAGTTGGAACTAAGGTGTACCTGAGAAAGTAAAAATTCGTTTTCTGGCCTGAACTTAAAAAATATGAACAATTTGTCTAGGTGTCATTTTGCTTTTGGTGGCTACATTTGTGATACTGCTTTCCCCTTCACAGTCCTTCCTGAAACAGGTAACTGGATTGATAGAGGGTTCAGAAATTACTACTTTTACTGAGTGTCTAGCTAGAGAAACAGTTTTCCATAGAAAGCTTTGGGGGTATACACAGACAAATTAATTGCTCTTTATCTGTGAAGAAGCTGAAACCACCCTCATCAGCATCATATTTGTGAGTATCATTAGCTGTCCTCTGCTCTGTGCTGAGCTACTTGCCCTTTCCTACTTCTGGGGAGTAGGGACTGCAGCTACCAGTATGGTTGGGAAGAAGAGGGATTATTTAAGGACAGCAATGTTGGTATGAAACATCTGCAACACTATGTGAAAGGGACATGTTTTGAATGTGGTTTTATGTCATCTCCAGTCTGCTGTCATTCTTGTTTGTTGTAACACTGACTGCTCTGAAGTGCTCATCTGTATAAAACGAGTGGCCTCCACTGGGGTTGTGTCTGTGACATAGACAGAAAGGGCACTGTTCAGGAGCTGAACAGCAAGATCACCTGGTGTACCAGTGCATCTGTAAGGGTAAACCAATCCTTCCCTTGCACCAGGCTACCCATGTTCTCTTCTCTACAGAGGCTGCTTCCTCAGGGATGTGACAGACCTTCTGCTAATTAGCTTGTCAGACTCAGTGAAGGGAAGGAATAGCCACTGTTTCTCAAGCAAGTCCTTTGCTTAGCTTGCTGTGTGGTCACACTTTTGCTGTCTGTCTTCAGTCCGAGCTTGAATCTCTTCCCTGGAGAGGGCTTTACTGGGGTAAGTAGGTGTTTGAAGAACTTATATGGGTTAGGTTGAAAGCAGAAAGAGTTCTTTGCTTCCTTCCAAGCTCTGGCAATACCATGGCTTAAGAGTTCCCCATGGGTGTTCTCCAGTTCTATTAAGGATTGCACAGAAGGTATTTCTAGACATACAAATCAAATCTAAAAGTACAAATGTGAAGATCCCAGTGTTACGCCAGGGAGCCTCCATGTAGGAAGTTATCTTTTTAGTCATCTATCACTGAACATCATTAATCCTGTCTTTGACTCTAACCTCCAGGATGTGTATCCTTTGCATGCAGCCTGCATCACAAACTGCTGAGTAGGCAAAGGTGAAGGAGTGAATTCTGTTCCTATCTGAATCATAGCTCAGCTGCTGAGGAAATAGTCTGCTCTGATTTTCACTTAGCACTAGCTGGGTTTAATGCCATTTGACTCTTTTGTTTTAATGAGTTTGGAGAAGCAAAGCTTCTCATCAGTGACACAGGAGTTACCATCTTCCTCAGCAGTATTATTTAACTGGCAGCATCTACAAACTAGTAGCTGACTAAGGTATTCTTAGGGTATTGCATATAACAACAGTATTTCCTGAATAAGACGTTTTCAGTTGTGGCTTGCTTTTTCACCTTTCCTCCCAAGTTCCTTAAGTATTTCTCAATTTATGGTTATTTCTGTTATTGTATGGCTGAGATTGGATTACATCCATTCATCACTGAAGTCAAATAACAAGGAAGAGGTAGAAGACCTTTACTTATCAAAGCTGCAGGTAAGGTGCTTGCCTTCTCAGAGGGCAAACTACGAGCTAATCTGAACCTGGTGGATTTAAAGGCTGTAATTAGTTTTCATGTCCACATATTTTTTTTAGTCTTGGAAGTGAAAATGTATTGGCTGCAGCTAGTATTCCTGGTGCCATGACTACTAAGAATATGCAGTTTTGATAGAGATAAGGATGTTTCTAGCATCAGTTTAGGAACGGTTTTAAAAAATAAACAACCCAATCAAGCAAACCAGAGAAACTTTGATCTGTATCATGTTTTATGATCTTCTTTAAGGGAAGGGAAGCAGACTGACTGTTCAATCCCAGCCTTAGTGTAGACCACCTAGTATAATAAGGTCTTCTGTTCCAGAGTGCAAAGTGATATCATAGTGTAATACAGATTAGCTGCTTAATTATTTGTACCAACATATTTACTGATCATTCTTACTGTTCTTGCTGGTAATTTTGGCATGTTTAATAAGGTGATGAGTACTGAAGGGAAGGCTGAAGTTCTTTCTTGTCTAAGAAGCTGTGTGGTATTGTTGTGGGCTAGTAAACCCTGACAACATGATGTGAAATGTGGAGAAAGTGAAAAACAATCTTGCTTTCAAAGAGTTGTTGGTGACCTTTAAATTAGGGCTGGGAGTCTCATCATAAACTGCAACTGCAGGATACATGACTTACTTCCCTTTCCTTCTGAACTGAAAGGTTGTTTTCACTGAAATTACCACTTATTACAGAAAGGTCAAATTTGTATAACTGCATCTCCAGTAAGCAGACAGTGACCTTGTTTACCTCAGCACACTCTTTGCCACTTCATAGTTCTATGGCTTTTTTCTAAAGATCATGCTGTTGTCATTCTTTTGTAATGTGTGTCAGGAAGACCCATTTAATGGGCTAGACTTTCAACTGCTGCAGATTGTTCCTGTTTATTTAAGTGGAATAATGGTATATTACACTGGTGCAAGGTTTGGTGCATTGTAAGAGCTGTTATTCAGGTGCTTGTTGCCCATTAGAAAGCTGTGCTTCCCGGGTGTTGGGGCTGCCAAGGCTTTCTGTGTCATATACTCTACAGTAACTTAAGTCTGAGTTGTACAGTTCAGTTGAGGACTTGCACGTAGTTACAGAAATTATGGTTAACGTTTATAATCCCCTGTAAATGCCACTGGATTTCCCTGTGACTAAGTTACTGAATTGTTTAGGGAATTACTCTTAGTCTAGATTTTATAGCTGTGAGTTAGATATGTGAAGAGCCTCTTTCCCAAGGCTTGGTAAAGGTATTTGGAAATTCAGCTTGATGGACACAAAAGGTTCCTTTCTCCAGGGTCCTCACTTCCCACTGGAAGGAGATCTTTCCTGAAGAATCCCAGTATGAGTCACTCTTTTTCCCAGTTTAGGTGGGCTGGCTGTATGTGCACATTCTCCCTCTGTAAGATCTCTGTTAAAAGACATACTGATGTTGAGGGAGATGTGTTTCAATCCTTGTTTTGTGCAAATAAAAAAAAATTCATCCCCTGGAACATTCTGGACTGTGTACATGTAGAGGAGGAAGTGGTCTGCCATATACAGATGGCATTATTCTGTACTCCCATCTTTGTCTTTTCTCTGTGCATTAAATTATATTATTTATAATTTTATATATTTGCAAGGACCAAGAACATAAAGCCATGTTTTTGCCCACAACTCTGCTAGCATTATGACACTGTCTTAATCAAGTGGATAAATCTTGAATTCAGGACCGTGGTTATGGCTATAAAAATTAGTCAGGCTTTTGTGGGAAAAAAAAATATATAGGCCATGTTTAAACTCTTAACAATTGGTTTTCTAGGTGTGTCTAACACTAAGTACAAGTCTTGAGAGTCAGGGAAATAGACTTGATATAGACTAAACTCTTCATCTAGAGCTTCAATCCGTTTTTATTTGGCTAGTAAGAGAAATATATATAGGTTTTTAAATATCTTCTAATGTCTTTTTAATGTCAATTTATTCCTGTGTTTGTATAGAACTTAAATTGTTATCTAAATACCTGACAAGAGATGGCAGTGCAGTGCTGCTCAACGTGCTGGAGGAGCTTGTAGGGAAACCTGGTGGCTAGAACAAAACAGCCTTCTTCCCCGAGGTTTTTGCAGGCAGAGCAGAGGGACGTTATTTGTCAGCTTGCTTCCTACATGCTTTGAGTTGAGAAAGTAAGCAGAAATGAAAACGACTGCCTGCTTCGGAGTGCTCTGTTCAGCTCTGGAAAGTAACACTTTCTTCCTGCATGCAGAGTAGCTTTCTATACTGTGTAATGATTTCTCATTCTCTCTCCAAGAGAAATCCAAAGGTAATCTCCCTGTTTGTTAGGATGATACTTCCGTAATCAATAGCACTTTGTCAGGACAGTTTCCTGATATTCAGTCTAAGTTTTCTGTTTCTCAATACAGTCTAATGCTGCTAGCTAATATGTCTCTTACTAGAATAAATATTTCATACTCTTATTCCTATTTAATAGCTATTAATAATTTGTATTTTGAGTGATGGTGAAGTTTTTTACCTAATACACATCTTGTTTAGTTTTTCATTGCTTTCCCTCATTGGTCTAAAAGATGAAGGACTCACCTTTGTAATAAGTGAACAAAACTATAACCATTTGAAAAATAAACCTAAAGTCATATGTCCTTCATGGTGTTGGCATTGGTGTTACTGGTACAGAGCCATGATTGCAATCATCATCTCAGTGGTTGTGTGCCTCAGCTCAGCTACACTGCAGATGGCTGGTAGAGAGTCCAAAAACTGATTCTTGGCCAAAAAGATACAAAAGTGGAAAGCTAAATTCTGAACAGAAGTTCAGAGAGGACCAAACCTTTGTGTCAACAAGACCATAGCAGCTTCCATGTGCTGTGCTTTTCTTTTGTAACTGCAGCGGGAGATCTTGGAGGGCTCTACAAAAGAGGTGAGCGAAGGACTGATGAGTGAGGTCCAGAGGACAAGTGACTCATCAAAGCTTGCCTAGCAGGATGTGGCATGGGGCTTGGGTCTTCTGAAGCCTGTCCAGTCTTCTGGCCAAACTGCCAGAGCTAAAGCAGAGTAATCAAGCTGGTTGCTGCCATGGTTCTCTTTACCCCGGGACTCCAGCAATTTATTTTTTCTCTCTCTGTCCTAGCCAAGCACCAGCAAAGGCAGTGGGAGTCCTTCCATTGACATCAGCAGGCTTTTGATTAGGCTTGGTTTTGCAGAGAAGGGAACATAATCTTCAGCATTATGCATCTTTGTAATTCTTGTGGTGTTCAGGGGATTTTAGATCAAATATTGACTAAATTCTTGCCTCTTGGACATGATGGACTGTGTCTGGTGCCAAAAAAGCATGCTGAGGCTGTTGTGTCTTACCACATGGAAACTTGTATACAATGGCCAATCTGTGTTCCCACTCGGGCAAAATAAACTGTTGCTTAGCATTCAGAATCTTCCCTGCTCAGGATTATCTACACATATGCCAGTATTGCAGCATCTGAATAATTTGTGTGGGGTAGAATAGAGAGGGAAAGCCCTTTGTTAATAATGTCTGTACAGTAATAACTGAAATGGTTTGGATTATTATAGTTGACCAGATTTTGAACACTTGAACTACCCATTAGTTTTCTCCTGAGTTGACAAACTCACAAACCAGTGGCCATGGAATGCTAATAAATAAAGTGCATTATTATTTACATCACAAATTTGTTTTGATAGCTGACTATTAAGAGACATAAGAATAAAGGAAGAGAAGTAGTTGCTGATAAGAAATCTGAATGCAATTACCAAGGTATTTTGCCATTTGTCAGCATTGTATTCAAAGTGTTTGGGCTTTGTTTTTCCCTCACACCCTCTCTGGTCATTCTGAAAAGCACTTTGTATTTTATTCTCTTCTATATATTCTTGTGGAGTGCACTGCAATAGCTGGAATTAACTTTGTGTTTTTGATGCACTTCTTCTTTAAAGGGCTTCCAACATGAGTATGTTAATCTGTATTTTCCAGATATGCTCAGAATATATTTGGTGGTTCTTAGGGATCTGTCCTTCTCACTTCAAAATTTTTCACTGCAGACAGCAGTTAAGGGTTAAAAAAAAAATCACTTGACCTAGTTAGGGAAATAAAGATTGTAAAATGTACACTGGCAGAGATTCTCCTTGCTGGAACTATGTATTTTGATTCCTGATTGGCTTTGTCTTTCCATCTGTTCATCTCATCTACAGCTCTTCCACTGTGTCTCACCGAAGTCTGCTCAGAAGCTGGTAATTACTGGTACGCTTTGTGTGCCAGACTGTTTTGGGACTGGCTGCTGCCTTGTTTCTACTGTACTGATCTGCCTTTGTTCCCCTGACTCAGATCTGCTTCCCTCTGTTCCTCTCTCTGACAGACGCTTTCCTTCCAGTGAAAAAACTGACAAGATTTTTTAGAAAGTTAGAAAACTTGAAATACTGTTTTTTGCATAGGATCTACTTCTTCATGTGCCTTTTATCTGAGTTTGCTTTTGCCTTCTGCCTTCACTGTGTCATTTCAGAATTTTGTTTCCTGCAGTTCTGTCACGTAATCTCAGTGTGATTTAGGTTGTTTTCTGTTCTGGTTGAAATATCTTTTCTTTCATCACTGTGAATAATTAGCTGAGCAGTCCTTTGAGCTGTGTATTTTAAATATTCCCCTTCCTTGGTTTCTTCCTCCTGCCATTGTGGGAGGCAATTTGATGGAATTTTATGCTGGTATAAATGCAGAGCAGATCCAACAGAAATCAGTGTGTTATGCTGGATTACCTACTGTAAAAGAGATCAGAATCTGCTGGCTTTCTTTTCCTAAAGCCATCACAAGGCAGCTGCCCTTAAGTGTTATTCTCAGAGTGCTTTGTAATTTTGATTTTTGAGTGAAGATGCTGGTGTTCCAGGAGTGGTCTGTTTTGAGGAGGTATTTTCAAAGTGACTCTGGGATATAAACAGATACACAAACCTGTGATCAAGAAATGCACTTGTGTTTTTTTCTGATGGCTTGCATTTTAATTGCATTCACCTGAGAAGGATGTTAAAAGAATTCAACTAAGTAGTTCAGTTCCAAGATTCAGTTCCGTTCCCCCTTCTCACGTGCCCACTTTCTGTTATTTTCCCAGTGGTTTTGGAAACTTAATTAATTCTAAATAAATTTTTATATCACACTCGGCACACTGTACTATTGACAATATAAAAAAAGCAGACAAATGCATGCGAAGAAGGTGATAAAAAGCATGCATACAGGGGCTGCAGTGGGGAGTTCCTTTTTGCATTTCTAACATCATATATAGCAAAAACCAGCAGTTCCAGATGCTTTCAGTTCTAATATCCCTAGTCATTAGCCACAAATTAAACTCAACAACTCTGCACTTCCTAATGCTTCCAGGCCCAGGAATCCAGGGTGTGCTTGGGGGGTCAGGCTGGCGTGCAGATCCTGGCTCCTCTCTTTGGCTCCTTCTCTGCTCTCTGGATTGCAGGGTGCATGGTCTGCAGAGATCTCCTGGAGTGAAAAACAGCCAAGGAGTGGAGCAGGGCCAGGGCTGATGGGTTTTTGCCCATTTGGACATTGCTTTGTGTTCCCTGCACTTAAATGTTCTTTGGCCTTACAGAGCCACTTCTCAGGGTGCTCGCTGCCAAGGGGGATTCTACACTTGGTATTTATTTCTGAAGAAAGTGTCTTGTCTGGAAAATATAATACAGCAAAATGCAGCTCTTCTTCAAGGGAAACCAGAGGGATTTTGGGAGACCAGGGCAGAGGAGCAATGGAACTTCTCTGGCTTTCAAAGCTAAATGGGATCTCTGGATACCTAAGGTATTACAGCTAAATTTTAGGTAGGGACGAGTGATACTGTTTATCTTTATTCCTGGGGTCACAGTTTAAGATTCCTCAGGGGAACTGGTACAACCTGCCTCTTTGTAATCAAACTGCTGAACCTGCATTTTTATGTTTAGTATCTCATGTATTTTGCATGCGAAGTGGAAAGAACTGTATTTCTATAATATGAGTGCTTCCTATTTTTGTACCAAGCAGGCAGATTGTAAATTTAGAAATTACAAATGGTTGTTGGACCAGTTTAAATTGTTATTACTTGCCTCTATAAAAAAAGTGAAGAATGGATCTTAGGTGTGGTTTTGTTTCACTTAATTTGGTATGGCACTTGAAAACTCTAGTAGGCCATTATGTCTTTGAAGTGAAGGGAGTTTTTGGTGCAGAGCAGTTGTAGTTCCATATTACAGGAAGCCACAGAACCATGGGGAAGGCTGGGAAGCAGTACCAGCATTTAGTTCCTCCTCCAGCAGAAGTTCTTAACTAACACCCCCTCATTGTTTGGGTGTTTTCTATGGTGTGTGCTTTTAGATGCAGTATCCTGAAGCAGATACCCACATCTTTTAAGCTGGGTCTGTTGGAGGTGACTTAAACAGAGTAAAATGGTGGGGTCTGCAGGTCAGTGACAGAGTATTTTACTCTTCTTTGATTTGGTAGAAGAAATGACCTCTGTTGTTGCTGTTCTTCCAGTCCATGAGTAGTGTTGCTTCAAAGGCTGTGACACAGCCCTTTCTCTGGTGTTTTGCCTCCCTTATGCCTTTAAGAGGAGAAGGAAAATCACCATCTGAAAACCTGCTGAGCAGAATGTTCTTTAAATTGCCATTCCAGTGGCTGTAAAGGAAAAAGACCCTAAGGTGACCTACGGTTGTTTGCTCCCTTCTTGTACAACTTAGTGAAGCTGCCGGTTGTGTGATGTTTGAGTAGCAGTAACAGCAAGGTCCCGCGGTTTTCATGGAAAAGCAGAATAAGTACAAGAGAGTGAGTATGTAACAGAAAAGTCAGGGCTTTCAAAGTGTGATCTAGGCTGTTTGTAAGAAAATTCTAATGGACTCCAATTCTAAAGATGTTCTTGACAAGTTGTACAGGTATATTCTAGGACAGAGGTGTTTGCGTAAGCGTAAGTTACTAAAATGACTGAAAAGAAAACTGGTAAAAGCAAGCTTTAAAGGTTGGATACTCTAAAAAATGACAACCTAGACTTGAGGGGAAAAAATACAACCGTGGCATTGACTTTCTTTGTGGAGAGGTGTCTGATTTTTCTCAAATAATTAGCAAGATCTAAATATATAATTTCAAAGAAATGTGCAAATATGTTCTGACAAACATTATTATCTGGAGGCATTCTTTTTATCTGCAGGCATTGTATCATGTGCATCCATGGTTATTTATCTCCCACAAGGGTAAAAGACAGCCTGTTACTAGGTATTGTGTTTTACCTCTGGCTAAAACTGTGCTATGGTTGAAATAGTTTTCCTGCATAATCTATCCTGGGAAATGGTCAATAACTAAACCAGAGTAAAAGTTAATTAGCAACCAGTTGGTAATGCTGTTAAAGTATCCCCAGGGGTGAGAAGAGGCATACAAGATATGAAGGAGGTAAGAAGAAAACACTTTTCAATAGGCCTGTGTGTGTGTGAAAGGGAAGATCACAGTTTCTGTACATAAAATAAGGCAAAAGATTGTAATTCAGCCATTCACACCGTTATGCTGAAACTTTATGTAGTTAAAACCCCAAATCAGGTAAACTGTTGTTTACTCATCCTGCATGATGAGCTGTGGGTGTATTTTATCACTGCATTTCTTGAGTGTGCAGTTCTTACCAGTCTGCTGATACCTGATAATGGGCAGGATGAAAATACATACTTGTTCTCTCTTTTTATATTCATATCTGGTTTATTGCAGAAGGCAAAGATCATGTAATATTGGTTCCAGGCAATGTCTTTTTTTTAAGAACAGTAGTTCTTCATCTTGCTGAAGGAGAGGGTTTGGTATATCAGTGACCATTCCTTCTTTTGCCTTCACAGTCTTGACAAACACCAGGATTTATTATATACATGGTGAGTTGTGAATTCCAAACCCTGGTGATGGTTCACACAAAGATCCTCTATATCATGCAGCATGATTGATTTTCTTCAACTGCTATTGTGAGCGTCTGAGGAAAATCCTAAATCCTACTGAAGTATTTTTCTCAGTTTCTTTTGCCAGGAGTCCCTGCAGCACACAAAGGCATCACCTTTTCTGTAAGGGAATGTTGTGTTATTTTGATTTGGCACTGGCAGGGACATCCATGAGCTGGCTTTAGGCTGGCCAGCACAGGTCCTGCTGCAGCGTGGCCATGGTAACAGCAAGCTCAGGGCAGACTGACTGCCTGCATCTCAGCCAGATTCAGCTCAGAAATCAGGAATAGCCAAGCCAGCTGGTTTAGAATCAGCCCAGTAGAGATACAGTCTAAATAACTGTGATGGAAGATAGCACACTGAGATGCCAGCTGTGATCCTGTGGGAAGATTTGTGTGTTTTACCAAGTTCAAATAATATCACTTCCTTGGTACAGCATTTTGGTGGCTTCTTGGCTGTTGGCATTTTTATTTTTACCAGCAGCAGAAAGGTGGGGATATGGGCAAGGCCTGGTCTCTGAGATACTTAAGTTCCTTCCTGATGTGCTTTCTAGTATGAGTTTCATTTAACTGCTTAAGAAAGGTGCTTGAATATTGCTTGGCCTACATAAAAATAGCCCCATTCTGTCAGGTAGTCTGTATTTGAATAAGCCTTGTGCTAAGAGTATGTGTGTTTCACTGCCTAGCAGAGGTGACCTATGAGACTTGTGGGTAATAATTCATACTCTATAATAATGAGTTTTATCTAACTCTTCTTGCTGCTTTCCATCTGCATTAGGTTTTTCACTAAGTAAAAATTAAGTTGTGTTTTTTTGTTTTTTTGTTATAGATCAGAGTTCAAATTCTACTTGTTGGCATAAAGGACAAACATTTGCAGTGTTTGAGAGACATGAGACCTGCCATGGGATTGGAGAGGTGAATGCTACTGCTGCCCCTTCCAGGGAAAATTGAGGAACTAAGGCCCTACTGAACGTGAGTAAGAGTACTGAACTTAATCTTAAACATGGAGGTGGGTCCTCCTTCAGGCAACGGGCTCAGTAGGCAATTGCAGTCTTAGCTTGGTGTATATTGGCAGCCTTCAAGGAAAGGTAGATGTCTCATTGCTGCAGCTCCAGTTAGATGAGACACACTGAAACATCAAAGACATTTTTATCTGTACACTCTGCAGAACAGTGCTGCTGCCTTAATTGTACAAGGTGAAACACAAAGCTCTGGAGACAGGGGTGCTGGAACAGGCTGTCCCTGTGGGTAGCTCTTTCAGAGTTCTTCTGGAAAGGCTGAGCACTGCCAGGGCCTGAGGGACAAGGAGACAGTGACCTGGGGAACACTGGAGCTGTGGTTTGCTCATGTAGGAATTTCTAGGAGACCTGGAAAGCATGTTCATGTTAGGAAAGACAGGAGGTAAAGGGGAGAACTCATTTCATTGTGATCCGTTGCTGTTGTGGCAGTGTTTGGGTTAAAAGGTCCCATCTTTTAAAGAATCTTTTTTTTCCTTCTTTTTGATTGAAGCAAGTTTGATCTTCAAAAATCAGGGTAGAGCTTGGATAGCTGGTGAAGTGGAGGTACATGCTGGGGACCAGCTGGCCTGCTGGCAGACCTAGTGGAGTATGTTTTGATGCTTTTGATTTTAGTTGGCTGTCTACTTCAGTGTTTTTGTGACAAGCAGAAAAGTAGATGTTGGAAGTGTTGCATACAAGAGATGTGTGTTCTTTGTGGGTAACAGTGTCATCTTCAGTGGGAGTCTGGAAATTCATTATTGAGACTCATGGTACACCATGATGATGAGTAGGTTCTACTGTGATGTTTCAGAAGCTAAAATGCATAGTCTCAAGAGTCCTTGTAATGTTCTTTTTGGGGTTATGGGGATCCCTTTCTATGTTTGCTAAATTACTTCAGTATGGATAGTTCACAGCTAAGCCCCAGCCTGAGCTTTGGACCATGTTTCATCTTCTCCCTGGGGAGGCAAAGCATAATACATTACTGAATTACCTTTTCAGTCTTCAGGTCCTCAGGTTTTGTCTTCTATGGAAACTCATGTTGTGAAATATACAATAAAAAAGAATTTTATTTATGATAATACATTTCTAGCATTCCAAATACCAAGGGAGAGATTATTAAGCTTGCTTTTCTTCACTGTTAACTAATCTCACCACCTTTTTAGAATCATTATCTTAGGAGCATGAGGTAACTGTTGTTTTTATTAGTTGCTGGCAGATGGTGACCATGTAATGAATGTGGATGTAGTGACAATTCAAAATCACAGTAGTTCAAGAGAGAATTTTGGTCCCTGGAGAGTGGAAGTGGGCCTGCTCAGCATCTGTGAGAGAAACTTCTGATAACCTTAGGAAATTCTTTCAGCCAGGAAACCACTGGGTGATGAAAATTGACTATTCTTCTGTATTAGATATTGCAAGTATAGGGTGGTTCTTGAGATTGGTTGTGCTGAATGCACTGAAGAAAAGCTATTTTAATTCTTTGCATAGTGATGGATGTTGCTTTCCTTGGCAAGAAAGCACAGAAATCAGAATGTTGTATCTGTACCCGTTTCCTTTCACTGAAAATTAGTGTTGATTCATATGTATTTGTACCTTCTGTATGACTGTTTTTCCTTTGAATTCTGAGTCAAGATCTTTCAGTGTATAAGTTTAACTTGTTTTTAAACACATGTCCAGCCCTAATATTGGGGAACCTATCATCATTTGGAAGAGCATCACTGTCTACTGCTGCTTCTTGCTTTGTATACACTGTTCATTTGACATTTTTTCCTAGTCTCTGGATTATGTTGAATGCCTTTTTGTGGCTTTGTTCTTTGGAACAGGATATTGTACCAGACAAATTCTGTGTGTAATGAAGGAATTGGACTTGATGGATCCCTCTCTAGTGTCTGGCTAAGAAATCTCTCAAGAACAGACTTTTTCTTGAACATTTTTCTGCCTTGTGTTTAGTAACAAATTGTTGAGATTCCGTTCAAATGGTATTTAGATCAAATTTGAATTAAATTTGCTGTGATTTTTCTCTTAGCCAGATGGCCATAGATATTTTCCAAAAAATATTTCTGTTAGTAGACTTTAATTTATTATTACTTTTCTGTAACGTGGAGAAAGGTATGCATTATACCTGCTGTGCAGTCTTTCTCAACTCAGTCTTTCTCTCAATTCTCAGTTGGAGAAATGAAGATGGAGGTGAGCATTTCTCCTTCCAGCTTCTCTGTGCTTCACAGAACTTATGTTCTTGAGAAGGGAAATTTTTTATTTATCAGGGATAAAGATCAGTATATATTTCCTTCAGAGTTATAACCTGGGAGCTGCTCTGTACTTTTTCTTGAGTGGTAGTGTGTTTTTTCTTGGTATAATACTGATTTGCAGCAACTTCTGCACACGTCCTGGGAGTCAAATATCCTGTATCTACAGGATGGGGCAGGATTATATTATGGTTTGGGAGAGTTATGGTAATTGGATGCCAATTCCACTTCCGAGGATTTGTCTGTGTTGCTGGACAGGTCACAGTAGCTACTTTCTTTGCCTATAGAAAGTAACATAGAGTTGGGTTTCTAGAGTGCTTTAAGGTACTTTGAGAGCAGCAATGTTTTCTGCAAGGCAGCATTATGGTCATTAAAGAAGAAAGATTATAATCTTGAAAATACTCAGCTAGAAATATAATTGAAAATAAAACCTTAGTATGTTGATTCAGAGAATTTTTGCTTAGTCTAGTGACTCCATTAGTTTAAAGACCATTTCCATGTACCCAGCAAAGATTATGCCCCCAGAGCAGATGTAGAGGTTGGAGTCCCGCTGAGGTGAATCATCTCTTCAGAGCCTGAGTTTGCTGGCAACAAAAAGAAGGAAACAGCTGGAGAAAGCTGAGAGAGGATTTTGGGGGTAGGCTTCCTATAGATTATTCTCCTAATTGCTGCAGCTGAGCACACAAGAATAAAGGCAGAAGTGGGGGGAGGTATATTTATGAAAAATGTGTCCTTTCTGTTAGCTGATTGTTGGCCTTCTGACTATTGTGCTGTTAAGGTTGAAGGTTTGCTTCTGAATTTTACAATATAATACAAATATAAAAATATGCATTCTGAATAGCAACCTCTCCTTGCAACATTCCTGTTTCTTGAGGAATACGGTGTTCTAATTGCTGCTAGGTAAGAGAAAAGAGGAAAAAAAAAAAAAAGCAAACCTGGACTCTAGGAGGCTTTTTAAAGATTTTTCAGCTTCCATCCCTTTCAGTGTGATTTGGCCCTAGTTTTTTTTCTCAAATAGCCCAGAGAGCCCTAGCTTTGTCTAGTTTGTGCTTGGCACCTTTAACTCCCCAAAGAAAAGAGGATTAATCAGATCTGGCTTGTTTTCACTGGACACTTAGGAAATAATAAAAGGCACAGGCTGTCTAGATGTAGTTGTAACAGGGACTGAAAGCAGCTTGTAATGATAATTCTCCAGGATGGAGCTAGTGTGATTTATTACCATTGCATTTATGTCTGAAACCAAGTTTTCTGCTCTAGGCTTAGCTCCATTTTGTGTTTTCAGGTGCTCCATATAATGGACTAATGGGCACGTAATATTTGCCATGTTGTGTCAGGGTGTGTGTGTGAAATGATGTCAGTAATACTGGCATTGCCATTTTTGTGTCTGCACACTTACCCACCACTGACAGGGTGAAGCTGCTGAGGGCCTCAAGGGGTTTAGGATCCTGGGATTCACCAGCCATCTTGCCTGTGGGTTGTGACAGATGTCAAAGCAGATGTACCTGCACAGAAATGCAGCTGGGAGGAGAGAACATTGCTCTTCCTGACATGCTGAGCTTGTCCCAACATTACAGCATTTCTCCTGGCTCCTGATGTCATCCGTTCCTGTGGTGTGTACCTGGCAACTCCTGCACTGAGGTGCTGCCAGCTAGAAATTAGAAAAGAAAGAGGAAACAAATAGTAGTTGTACAGAGTAATCATTTTGATGATGCTGTTTAATATAACTTCAGAAAATGACTGCACAGTTAGAATAAATACTAGTGACTCTTGGCCTTGTTCTTTGATATAGCTGAACTAAGTACATGTGTTTTTTTAGCATTGTTTCAGCCTGCTTCCACTAATAAAGCCAGGCTCCTCAAGAGGCACTTCACTGGAGATCTAATACAGACTTCTGGAAATGTATAAGCATGTATAAAATGTATAAAAAATATGTATAAAGCAATAATGCCCTCAAATGCAGGGAAAGTTAAGGGCTATACCGAAGAAAGGAGTTCTAAATCTGAGCGTATTTGGGTTTTTTCCCTTTCTCTCTGCTTTTAGATAATAAAATCATGCAAATTACTTTATGCTTTTTTTAGCATAAGATGCTACCTAAACTATTGGAAAAAAATGAGTAGCATTTTGGGAACCCCTGAGTATTATCTATTCTGCTTTTTACCACTTACTGAAATTTTAATGCCAAAGAACATGATTACCTCTTTTTTTGATGTGTTTTGGAAAAGGTATTTTGCACATACTTCTTGCTACTGCCTCTACAGGAAACCAGTCTTTAACTCTTCATGCTTCCTGAGGAAAAATTTTCCTTTCCATTAAAGCAGTTGCAATTTTAAACCACAGCAGAGGCAAGAAGTGTGGTTTTGTTTGGTTCTTATTTTTAAAGCATCTCCCATGGCTTAAATCCTGTTGGTTAACTCCTCCTCACATGGAGCTGAAATTTACCTACCAAGGAACTGGCAGTATATGCAGGTCCACAAGCATGGGCTGTGATGGAGAAAAGCTGTTTTGCATCTTGTGTTGCTTTTGGGGAATGGAGAGAGATGTGGTCAATCCGTGCCCAAGACCTGTTAGCACAGTTACATGTTAATAAAAGTAAAGTTATGTATTTTAACATTGAAGAAATTTCACTTGCCTTCTGGCATTGTATTTCTGTATGCTGCCTGCCTTCTGAGCAATCTGTTTCTGCTGTGGGCTTCAGTCAAAGGGGATGGAAACTCAGCTGTCTGACTGCAGAGGGCAGCTATGCTGAGCTGGATGTGATTAGCTTTTGAGAGCTGAGATTCTTCTGATGGCAAATTCTCAGGAGGTCTAAAATCCATATAAAAGTTGGTTGCATCTGTGCTCTGTTAGTAAATGTCAGCTCATTGGTTACTTTGGTGTGCCCACAGACATGCTGCTGCTAGCAAAGAATTGTTCTTATTTCCCCTGTGCTTCCCTGCTGTTTTCATTAGGTTTGCAATGGCATTTTCTTCAGCTAGATGATCAGTGTCTAACTGTTTTTATGTTAATGCTTGAGTTCAATTCATTTAAAAAACTGATATGGAACAATATTTCACTTTTTGTAACTGTGGAGGTATTCAGAGAGCCTTTTGTGCTCAAAACAGAGTTAATAACCATGACTAGTTGGGAGGATGCTTGAAAAACTAAGACCTTTAAAAATGTCTTTTCTGCATATGCCAAAGTTCAGTGACAGCACTGTTCATGTCAGGATAGACCATACTAAACCTGAACCAAAGGAAGGTGGCAAAAAGCTCTTGCATAAAGCACTCTGCTTGCCTTTAGACAAAACAGCTCCTGAGTTTGCAGCTATGATGCTCTCAGCCAGGTTAGAAGCACAAAATCCCGAGGAAGACTTAGGAGTTCTTTAGCTGGGACTATGGATCAAAAGAGGAGACAGAGCTGACAGGTTGATCTGAATGTAGAACTCATTTTTTTGGAACTGGTAGAAAAAAAATCAGTTTATCTACCTACTAAGGTGTTTGAAACAGTGAAATGGAGGGGATACATTAATCTTCAAGATAGTTTGGTGGATGATAGTACACTTATCAGTGGTGGTAGGTGCACTGTTCCCAATGTCTTTAGAGGTACGGGTTGTTCAGTAACTGGAAGATCCTTTGAATATTATTATTATTATTGGTGCTCGATAATTCACTTTTAGATGATTGAAATAGGTTAAGGTGATGTTGATAGCTTTTAACTGCCTTCAGTGAACTAGTGAAACTCCCAAAAAAGAAAGTGTGCATGTAGAAAGGGTTGAACCTTGCTGAGGTTCTTCCCTGTAATCAGTCCCCCCAGCAGAGCTGCCTTTTGCTAGGCTTGCTGGCCTTCCTCAGGGTAAGTTATGATATTTGGGCTGTGGGTCTGGGAGATGCTTGAATGGGCTCCATCTGTCAGCAGTGCCTCCTGCCTGGGTTGAGTGATTTGGGGAGAGGTATGGGCTGCTGTGCAAACCTGTCTCGTGGGGTGATCAGGCTTCTTGGAAAATCTGGTTTGGGGAACAGGACGTGGGGTAATACAATTTTGTTCTTCCCTTTGTTCCCAGTACTGCAGACATCATGGGTACATAGCCCTCTTTTCTGCCAGTCTTCATAGCACATTTGCTGTGTATCTTTGGGATTGCTTTGTACAAATAGTTTACTCAGTGCTAAGAGTCCTGTATACACATCATTAATTTCTTCTAGTATGGGATTTGTGCTCAATTCTTTATTTTCCTATGATATCCAATAAATATTCTAAGCACTGTGCTAAAGAGTATTGTACAGAATGAATTTCTCAATCTTTTCTACTGAAGTTGTTCTACTTATTAGGGAAAATTCAGTCTTTGAGAGAGAAGTGAAGGAAAAAAGTGATTATAGCCGGTGGGGTAGAGGACTCCTGGGATGGACAAAGTGATACAGAGAGAGCCTGAATTCTAATTCTGTGTCTTCTGAATATTTATTTATGCAAAAAAAGAACAGGTTCAGTAGGAGAGGCAGAACAAGGTCTTCCTCTCAACTGTTCTGGAGTTCTGCTTTGAAGTAATGGCAGCAGAGCAATTGCAAGTGAAAAGGAGCTGGGAAACCAGAGCGAGCACGGCACTGGAGCATGTTAGTGCTGCAGGGGAGGCAGAGGAGGGGCTGGGAGCTGAGTGCTGCTGGGCTCAGACCCCACTGGGGTGGGATGGGGAGAGCAGCCCTGGTGTTGGTGCTGGTTCTGCCGCAGGTGAAGAGAGAAGCTCCCCTTTCTTGACTGTGCTGAAAGAATTGGGAGCTGCCTCAGGGCAGCATCTTTGAGGCTGTGGCTTTCATGTAGGGACCTGAATTTGCAGTCTTCTGCCTTTCATAGAAACATGGTTTAAAGGTACCTCTGGATGAAATTCTTTGGGCATGACAACAATTGTTCCATTGCAACAAGAATTTCCATTACACACAAATTTTTCATCTGCAGTTATTAGTTTGAATTAAGTGTAAAGACATTTGGTAAACCAAAATAACCCTCTTCTGCTCAGAGGTTGCATTTTTAGAGGAAAAGGGTGCACCAGGATGTTTCTCTTCATGTCTTGCCTTCCGTTGGAGCACTGTGTGTCTGCAGGCAGCAGGTACCCAGGTGCTGTTGTGCCTGTGCTGTGCATCTGCTGCCTTGAGGAGGTGTGGACAGTGTTTGCATGAGCATAGTGCATATGTATATCTGTGCTGAGACAGAAATATAGCAGCCTGAGGTAAAACAACAAACTTTTTAAAAATTCCAAACCCTATTTAGAAGAACCTGCGAGTATTGCCAGATCATCCAAAACCCTAAATCTGTCTCTCATTTAGCTCCAGCCCCCAGGGGGGAAATTGAGACAATTTTATCATCTGTTTATGTAAGCTTTTTTCACTGAAAAGTTAGATTTAGGCAGTGTAGTTATGTCAGATTTATGGGACACTGTTAATGCCGAGAGAATGACCCAGAGGATATAAAGAAACTTCAGCTGAAGAAATATTTTATTTTAGTATCTGGAGGAGTGTACACTGAACAGACACTTGCACCCTCATGCTGGTTAGAGTTACAGCAGCATTATTTCTGGCTGTAGACTTAATGAGGTTGCTTGAGTGCATTTTAAATTCTGTGCCTGTAATTGGATGAAAGTTGTCTGCAAACATCCAAATTAACACTTCCCCACTGGAGCTGGGTCTCTGGTGCTGCTTTGGGGATGGAACTGGTGTGGCTCATTCTTTAGGCTGGACCGGGGTGTGCCTGGTGTCCTGCTCCCTGAGGAGGTGGCAGAGCCCCTTCATGAGCTGTGCACATTTCAGAACAGTGGCTGGTTTTGAAGGCTTTCTGATCTACTGGTAGCAAGTAGTTCCAAAACATCTGTAGTCCTTGCATTACTTTTTATCATTAAGAGAACATAATCTAATTTAGTAATAGAATGCTTGTGAGCTTCAATTGAGGAAAAGGTCCCTGCTTGGTTTTCTGGTCCAGATGTGTCACTGTAATTCAGGAGCTTGCTTGCACCAGTGGGGCTGAATTCTGTCACCTCTCCTCCCAACACCTGGAGCTTGGGAGTCAGCATGAGTTTGATTTGTGAGGTGAAAATCAATTAATCAATTCTTGCCTCAAGTGTGGCTGATGTGTGAGCACTTGTGGATAGTCTCAACAAAAGCTCTTTGTTGTTTCCTGGTGTAAGTGAAATTCACTTCCAGTGTTGTCCTGAGAAGCCTGGCAGGCCCTGGGGGGCAAGCCTGGGGAGAGTGCAAGCAGTGCCCTTGGACTGGGGCAAGGTCTGGAAGAAGTGAGGGAAGTCACTTGAGCTGGGTTTTTGCTGGGTTCCTTGGGAATGTTAGCACTGCTCACTGCTCAGGGATGATGCAAGTTGTGAGTGTGTGACCAGAGGGATGACAGGTATTCCCTTGAGACACCCAGCTCTGTAAGCACTGTGCACACGGGATGTTTAAATGAAATAAAATGAAAGTTGATACTCTAAGTGAGAATGGTGAAGGGTGTGGTGTACTTTGTCAGTCCTGTCTGAGAAACCAGCTGTAATGTTTGGAAGAATTGGGTGTCAGATGGATTTAACTGTCTCCATTAATAGTAGGTTTTGGCACCTCAGGCTGAGAAGAATCTGTACCCAGCTTTCAGAGCCTTGGAAAGTACTCTCGTTTAGAATAAAAGTAAAAACATTTTCTGTCAGTTTTCTCCATCTGATGGCTAGCTCTGTGGATTTTGATGCTAATCTTTTATGCTTTGATCCAGGTGGCTTTTTTTTTTTTAAGTACTGGTAGGTGAGCACCTCCAGTGCTGTGCTGGCTACAGGGCACACGGGCCTGTGCTGTATCCTTTCTGCTCCCTGGTCTCCTCTGTACCCTCTGATTGCTTTCTCTGGGCCCCCTTCTCACATTGGTGGTGTTGCTTGCTTCTTTAGAAACTTGGTATGACTTTTCCCCTCTGTGCACTAAATAATTTTCTTGATTCTACTTAAATCCAGCCTTAGGTATACAAGTATTCCTTTGCTGAGTACTATAAAGAGACCAGAGACCAAAAGAAAGGAAATTTAAAGAACATATATTCTTAATAATTTAAATTTAATACCACAAGAAAAGCTAAAAGAATTCTGAATAATTGACAGTCATAACTACAAAAACCAAACAGCCCAAAGACCAAGTCTGTAACAGTCTGGCACTCATCTTGTTTTTGGAGTTAATAGGAAATCAATAGTAAAATAATAAACAGTAATCCAGGTCACACTCAAGGAGAGTAATGTGATGATAGAAGAGTTAAATGCATTATTTGCCTTGGCACGCAGTATGAGAAAGCTGAGGGAGGCTCCCTCTCAGCTCCTTTTCCTGTGGGAATAGTCTAAGGAACTGTCACAAATTGATGTGTCAGTAGAAGGTGGTAAAAAAAATTGACAGGGACACATGGCAGCATCTTTGGTGAAAAAGGAACTTAAATACAGACTATTAAGTGTAGAGTAACCTGTCATTAAATAAATCTCAGGGTCATGGAGACAAAAAGGACAGCTTTATGTGAAAGAGCAGGAGAGGTGATGTGGGGAACTACAAGTAGGCAAGCATGGCTTCTCTACCAGCACACTAATAGATAATAGTAAAGATTATAAGCCACATGCATAAATAGGTATTGTTTGGAAAATATAAGTTCTGAAGAGAGTCATGTCTGCAAAATCAATCAGATTTGTCTGAAGGAGTTAATGGATATTTGGGTGAGGTGGTCTAGTCAATAGAGTATACATTAATTTTTTTTTCAGAGCACTCTGAGCAAGGTCTCTTGAAAAAATGAATGCTATTTATTTTATAGAGAAAAATGGATTAGTAACTTGCTAGTGTATGGGAAAGAGAAGGAAGAATAAAAGTCTTTATTTGAATTGAGGGGGGTTAGTCCCATTTCCATTAGTCCAAGGGATCCATGATTTGTGCAGGTCAGTGTGTGGCTGGTCAGGCAGAGGAAGGAGTAGTGAAGTGCTAACGTGTGGTCATACTGCTCTATAAACAGCACGTGTAGAGAAGGCTCTTCAGAAATGTGTACAGCTTTTCATACAGAACTTGGCAACTGCTTAGTGAAACTATGAGGTGGTACATTTAAAGTAACCAGAAAGAAGTGGTCTTGCTACCCACAGCCTGTAATCACAGTGTGGAGCTCGTCAGCATGGGATGTGGCAGAGACTTGAACGATAACTATATTAAAAAAACATTTGATAGACTTTTTGAAGGCTGAGTCCACTAGTGAATATTAAACCAAACTGTCTGAGTGCCAGGCTTCAGCTCAGAAGCTCCCCAGCCTTAGGATTTTGCTACCTTTGTCATAAAAATCTGCAGCTGGCTGTTGTCAGACAGCTCTGCTGGATCGGCCTTTTCTCTGACCTGCTGTGTCAGTTCTTAGGTGTTCAATTTAAGACCTGATACTTGCAAAAACATCCTTGAGCATGACAATATTAATTTTGAAGTGCATTTTCTATCAGATTGCGTCGTCAGCTTCAAGCTATTTTTATTTGTGTTTGTTAGCAGGGGGGAAGGGTAAACTGCTTCCCACCACTTTTGAGGGATAAGCATCTCTGAAATTCTTACATGAACACCTTTGTCCTGCTCTCATCAGATGTGTGAGTTTGTTCTACAGGCAGTCATGGTCAGGGCTCACTGTGGTGTCTGTGACCTATGGATACTTCTCTGGAAGGGTTTTCTTATTTGAGCAGAAATTATTTGAACATCCAAAGCACTCCATGTATTTTCACCTGTCCTGGAAGAACAGCAAAATGAGAGGTTTGCTTCTGTTATGAGCAGTTGCACTTTGCACTAGCAAGGCATGTCCCAGCATGTTCTTCTCCTTGACTTTCAACTGATACCTTACAGAGTTGGTCAAGGAACACAAGTGCTCAGCTCAGCACTGTTGGGTAAAGACCTCATGGTTCTGGCTCTGCTGAGTAGCTCCTTTTTCAGTCTGTGTACAGGGAAAGGTGGCAGTGCCACCCTGGCCAGTGGCTCTCTGAACCTTTGTTCTGGGACCTCTAGAATTTTGTGTAGAAAGAGCATTTATGTGCCACTCATGTTATATTGGTGGGATGTAAAAGTACAGAGCTTGGCAGTAAAATAGGGAAAGTAGTAGGAAATAGTGGTGACAAACTGTGTGTCAACATGTGAAAAATGTCTTTTTAGCCACCCACTTGGAATAAAAAACCTAGTTTTATTCCAGTGGGTTAAATATTTTCTGACACAACTACCTTTGGATTTTGGTGGTCTGAGCCTACAAGTAAATAACTAAGCTTGAAGGATGATTCATAGTAATGCACCTGTGGAATTACTCTGTGTTCCAACAAACTTTATTTTGCTTGTATTAAAAAAAAAAAGTGGATAGTTAATCTTGTAATATTTACAGATTTAATGAGCACCTGCTCTAAAGCAGTATGGCTGTGTAAATACATGCAATTAAATTTGGAATTGGGGAGACTTGGTTTAAACAGTTTAGAAACAGAGGAAGTGTTCTCTCTCTCATGACATATTTGTATACAATTACTATGGATAAGCTGTCACCTTTTCTATTCTAGTTCCTTATTAAAATATTCTTTCATTTGCTTAGGGCTAAATACAAATACTGCTTCTTCATGGTAACACACTTCAAAATCAATCCAAGCAAGGGAAAGAAAAAAACTGATGTAACATGCTAAAAATTTGATATTAAACTATTTGGCTAATTTTAGGTTTTTGTTTGTTTTTTTTTTTTTTGTGCCCTAAAAGGCTTATGTTTTACCTGATTTCAGACTTCTCACACAAAGCTAAGCAAGTTTTACCTAGAATAATGTGGAACAGCTTATTTTTAGGTAGAAAAAGTCATTAGCTGTCTCCTGCTGAGACCTTGTATAGAGAAAGCTAAATTATAAGCCACTGAGGTTTAGCATGAAGAAGAGGTAATTTTTTGTTTATTATTTTACTGTTTCCTGCTTCGAGCTCTCAGCCTTGTTAGTTGAATGTGTAACATGACTTGCTTGAGGTGGTTGGGGATGGGACAGGAGCTGAACTGAAAGAAGAAACTTACTAGACTGTATCTTGACAGTTTTGAAAACTGCATTATTTTTCTTGTCTTGCAGAGAGCTATAAGGGTGAGGGCCCTCCTCTCCTGTCCTGTCACTTTGTAGGGAGCAGGAGTATGGCTCCAGTTTCCTATGCTTCATCCGTCCTACAAAGATTTTTGTTTACTTCTGAGCCTAGCCTCTGGCCTAGGAAAAGATCTAGAGTGATACAGCCCATTTTTTAAAAAAATGAAAAATGGAAAAAGTTGTAACTGCATCGCATGCCCTCCAGGGTACAGCATCATGCACTGCAGTAAAGGTTGAGAGAGAAAACAACAGTAACTGAACCAATATTCAGAGCTGCACAAAGACACAGATGTTCAGTCACTGGTATACTGGCTATTTCAAGGTCAGGCTTGTTCCACTGTCACTCATTACATTGAGAATTCTGTCTTTACTTAAGGTTCCTCACTCCTGTCATAGCAGAATTAAAAATCCAGTTATTTATCCTCTGGAGCCTCTTGCATTTGTTGTCATGAGGCTTCAGGGGGGTGTGCAAGTCCTGTCTTGCTTTTATGGAAGTCCCTTTCTGAACTGATGTGAAGGAAAGGGTTATTCTTCTTGTATGGGGCTGGGCAGGGGTGCTCAGGAGGATAAATCTATGAAGAGAACATGAGGATAAATTTGAGAACCTGTTTTCTGTTGGTAGCTGTTGGCATTCAAAGTACAAATAGAGATAGGCATGTAATTGAAAAATCTTATTTTTGAAATCATATTAAATTCAACTCTGTGTACTTCTTGCAAGGAGAATAGGGTAGAAGTGCTGCTGGTATTTCATACATGAAAGAAAGACATGCATATCAAGTTAGAAAAACAGCAAAGCATCGTTTTATGTAGAATTACCAGGTTTTATTTGAATGGAAAACAGTCACTTGTATTCAAAAGGCTTTTTGCTATGACTGAACCTTGTGCAGAAGGGACTATGACAAGGAAATTGTAACACACAAAATATATTTTCATAAACTGAATTCTTGACTTCTTTAACTGTAACCTCAGCATGTACAATATATAATTACAATGCTTTATAAGCATTTCTTAACGAAATACCTTTCTGAGCAGTCACTAGAAAGCTATAATCAGTAATAAAAATGAGGGCATTAGCACTCAGACCACAGTCAAAGCATCATTAAAATGTAAGTTCTAAAGTAGACTACTTTCAATTTGCCTCATTACATGTGCAATTAGGAAAGAAACTATAGAAAAGTGGTGGGATAAGCTGAAGTTTAACAAGCAGCTCTGTCCTTTAGAGTGATCAATGATCACTGTCTCTTCATGGTCCTGAGAGTTACTGTTTTCCATGTCAGTAAAAAACTGTGTTGCTGCATGCAGACAGAGTGAGTGGTTTATCCCCTTCCTTGAGAGAAGGAATGTGCTTCTGGAGGAGCCAGGGAGTAATCCTTGTGCTGGCCAAAGTGAGTAACAACATTCCCTCTGCTCTGGGCAAGTAGGAGCTGGCTTCTTCAATTGACATTGCACATTTTGTTCTGCTAAGATGTGATGTTTATTAAGACAGCACTCTGATTGCAATATGTACAAATGCTGCTATTTTTGTGTAAATTTTGCAATCCATCATTTTGGTTTCATCTGGACAGACACATTAGTGGTGGGTTTGGCACTAATGGGAATCGGCAGGAAAACGTGCTATGAAGCCAGAGCTGTTCTAGCAAGAAGTATTTTTTTTTTCTTTCATATTCACAGGCCCTCTTCAATATTTGGAGTACCACTGTAAATGTCCCACTGTAGATATTTTGATGTTATTTATTGAGCTACCCTGTCTGTGATGCTAAAACAGTGATTCAGGTGTGTAGTACTGACCTGGCACTGGAAACAAAAAACCTGTTAGCTGAAGCTAGCTGGGGGCTGTTACCTCTGCTGGGATTGTGCTTTCCTGGCAATTGCATTATTTAAGGTTGAGGACACAAAACATAGAGCTCTTAAAAATAACTGTCTCTGATCCACAACTTTCTATTTACCTATAGTCAATACCTATAGTAAGAGTGTGTTGTAGACTTTGAAGCTGGAATTTCTGAGCTGATTCTAATAAAAAAATAAGCTTCTGGTCAGATATTACTTAACCTCCATGTTCAGTGTGTTTAGGAGTCTTGAGGCCAAAGAGTGAGTTCTGTGATGGCAGGAGAAGTATTTATTCTTCTCTGGTGTTTAGTAAGTACAGAAAGATAAATCTGTGTTTATGCATTTTTGCACATACTGTGTTACTGGGATTTGCATGGGTTGAGAAACATCTGGAAAAGAGTAGGACAGAGATAACTGTGACATCCAGCAAGTGTTTTGAGGACAGAGCCACGTGGGAAGTGGGACATTAATTAAAAGCTTTACCTGAGATTCAGGAGCTATGAAGAGTAATGAAAATATGGCATGAAATGTTTGTGTTGTTGGTTAAGCTGTCATTACTGAACATGTTGAACATTTGAATTTAGGTTGGAAATTTCATAAATAGAACACAGATCTCATCACAGATCACATCTAACTTTTTGCCAGGCTACAGAAACAAGCCTTGTCTCCCACATCCAACTCTTGGGTATGTTTCCTTGATAGTGACATGAATGCATCAGCTTCCAGCTCACTTCTGCCCAGACTGACCTGCACAACCTGGCTGAGGGTGAGATTTTCTGGGGTGCTTCTCACTGCAGATGTCATCTGTTTGTATCCAGCTGTGCTATGGCTGGGAGCAGCTGAGGAGATCCTATAAACCTTTGCTGAGGTTTGGGGCAGGAGGCAAATGTCAGTGTGTTAATTTGAACTGCAAAAAGGAATTAAAAATGTTAGACAGATAATTGCCAGAGCTGAAATTGGGCTGTAAGGTGGTTCATACTGCTGAGAGAAAAGGCTGGTGGAAGATGGAAATACTTCAGAAATGTTCTCTGTATAATTAAAAAGATGACCTAAGTACATTATTGCAAAGTGATAGAGAAACTTAGGTGATTTTTTTTTTTAGCAGATAACAAGGCAAATTTATTTTTCCAAGTAGTCATATATCTGTGAGATTTTAATCTAGTAATTGTGTTTGTCTGCAGAGTGCAGATGGATGGCAAACTGATCCTGCTTAGCTTGTGATGTCTGTCAGGATTGTGGTATTAGAAGGTATGACTGACGTGCTGGTTTTTCAGGTATTATCTTCAGGCATCCTAGCACCCTGTAACAAAGAAATAGGAGTAACTAAACAGATGTGAGAGTTTGCAAATACAGCATAAATGCCAGCTTGGGAGTACCAAGCAGCTGTACAGTGAGGATATTGTGAGATTTTTTTGCATAGCTCAGTTAAGTATCCAGATATATGTAAATCTTCATGAACTAATGTATTGAGCCTCCTTTATAACCCCTGAAGTACAGAGGGAGGACAGTGAAGAAGGAGCTATTAGAGATGAAGATACCTACTTGGCACAGAAAGGGCTCAATAATTTTGTTTCTTTGCTAAAGGGAAAATAAAAAGGATGTAAGCTCAGGTCCTAACTTAAAATTAGCTTAACTTGATGATGCCTTAAGATGGGATTAGTGAATTTAATGATGGGAGCCAGGAAGCACATTAAGATAACATTGGGCCTTAAAACCACAAAGCAACTGAAATTGGAATTTGTGGTTTGTGTTCCATCTTTATAATGTCCTATTCTTACTGCACTGCATCACAGGAGCCTGTTCCTACTCCACTCCTCTCTCAGTATAAGCTTTCAGATACTTTTTTTTCCTTTTTGTTTTATCCTCCATGAGTGAGTGACCTTTGTGAGCTTTTTATGATGTAGGGAATGGTCTGCTTGATTGTCAGAGTTGTGCATTACTCAGTAGTGCAGAGCTGCTCTGGTCAGGTAGCTCAGGTCAGCTGCTCCGTCTGCTTCCCACTGTTGCAGCCCAAGTCACTCTGCAGCTTCCTACACCTGACTGCAAAGCACTGCCATGAGTCAGCCTGAACACAGCCTGTCCTTAGCATAATGCTAGCACAGTGTACGAGGGGAATTTGGGCAAGACAGTAAATATGCCAGAAATGCTCTTTATTCTGGAGAGGTTTTAGGTTCTGGCAAGTGTTTTTCAGCTGGGAAAAGGTGAAGTGGTAATGTCTTTCCCTTTTGAAGTGACTGTATCATTGATCCATCATGTAAGCACTCAGCTCGACCTCCTCTGGCAGTTCTGAGCAGTCAGTGTGAGCCTCCCGGGCCACTGAAATTGTGTTTGGGGTGAAGTCCCATGTTCCAGGAGCAGGACTAAAGCTGCTCTGTAGCTGTTACCAAATTATATGCATCTGCCTCTGCTGCTCAGAAGTATTTTATAAAAAGTGAAGCAGCAACTGCAAGACCACTGCAACACAAAGTGCACATAGCATGCTCCCTCCCCTGTCCTTTCTCTGCTAGCAGGTTCCTGAGAAAACATTGCTGAGCCTTTTTTCTTTAGTTTAAGATGGTTATTTATTGATCTGCTTTTGGCAGCTGGTAATGTGCCAACTTTTAGTATTAGCTACTAGCTTCATTTTATTTAAACCTTATAAAGTTTTATTGTTTCTCTGCAGTGCTGAGAATGTGTGAATGTTTCTCTTAGAGTGGTTTTAGAAACAAGGCTTTGATATTTTCTGCCTTAACCCCTTGTGCAGATTTCAAAAAGGGCTCCCTCACCCATCCTTCTCCCAGAGTTTGAAAAAGAAACATTTCAAAGCCAGTGACCTGTCTGTAACAACACTGGGAGGGAGGGAGGGAGGCAGGAGATGCCGTGCAGAATTCCTGCAGCTATAAATGTAAACTAATAATAAGCAAGCAAAATTCTTAGACAATTCTTTTTTTTTTTAAAGTACTGCAACAAAACATTATATTGTGCCTCTTTAGCAAGTAGAATGTGATTATTTTTTTCCTAATGAGTATCTGGATACTAATTGATCATGTAGTGAGGGAAAAGATGCAGGAGAACATCTGGCCTGGGGATTTTCCTGCTGTGGAAGTGTTGGAGAGCACTACAGGAGTTCTTGTACCAACTGGAGCAAGGGAGACAGATGTGGTGAGAACCACAGGAGCTATTACCAGTCCAGCTTCCTGTGCAGGAATGTGCAGTTGCCACATGCAGGTATCTGTTGATAAAGGGATAAAATTTGCTGACCCTTATTGCTATATGGAAATGAAAAATAATGATAAACATTACATGCCTTGAGTTCTTTGTAATATACTCATCTTAATACCAAGCTGCTGTGCATATGTGCACAATCAGTCCTCAGCTATTTTTAGAAGCACAGTTTCTTGTCACTGTTTTGTGTATTTCTTTGATTTTGTATATATGTTTGCAGCAATTAAGTGTTCTAATTTCTTATCTCCTAAGGGTTCATTTCTGCCTCTAGTTCTCTCCTGTCTAATTCGTGCTTCTCTGCAGCAAATGTTATCACTGCTAGTCATAGATAGGAGGTAAATTTCACTGGCATCATGATAAAGAGGATGAAGAAGCCAGGCCTGTTCCTTGTTACACCAGTGTCAGGTAAAACAAATATGTCCAATACTGCAGGGTGTCCAGGAGTCTCAGCCTAGAGTTTGATTTGACTCCCAAGGCTGTAACACAAGAACACACAAAATTGTTACAGCTTTCAGAGCTACTTGTTAGAGAGAAAACAATTGAAATTCAGTAGTGCTCATCAAGGTCAAGAGTAAAGTACTCTCATCCTGTAGATTGCAAGCATCAAAAGATTAGAGTTAAAAGTCCTGGCCATAGAGGAGAACCAAAGCTAATATGAGTTAAAGGTATGAGTGAAAGGTAGTGTCTCTTGTCAGCTGCACATAATTATTCAAAAGCATTTTTTGCCCAAATTCATCTAACCAGACAAAATAAAAAGGACAATTTATACAAATACCAGTTAATTCTCCATTTTGTTGGCACAAAGTAAAGAACATTGCACAACAGGACCACATTCATACAAATGAGATCCTAAATTATTTTTCTCCTTATGCCACCTGTTCTAGCAACTAAAAATAATATAGAGTTTTATATTGTATTGTTACTTGAAAATGGAAACAAATGAAAGAGTGCTGCATGGCAGTCATTTTCATTCTGCACTATCCATCCACATCTCAGCTCTCTATTAGTCATGATCAGTGGTGGTGCAGGCAGGGCTGCTGCTTCATATGCTTGTGGGCAAAGGTTTGCATTGTAGCTCATTGATTCTGGGAATTCAGTAACAGAACTGAGCCTCTGCTTGCTCCTGTGACTGTTTGCTTACCTAAAGTTTGCAGAACCTGATGGAATCTGAAGATAGAAAGTGTAATGTTTCCAGTAGAGGTATTGGATTAATAAATCTTGAGTTCACCCCTTTCTTAAAATTTCATATTCTGTAAAGAAAAGGTTGTAGATGGTTTCACATCTCTGACTTGTTGGCATGTGGCTCTAGGGGTTGTAGTCCTTACTACCATCAGTTGGGTGTAGTAGAAGGATATTCCATTTTATGTGCCTCATGTTGGATTTGGGCATATGAAAAACCTTGTCCTGCCTGAGCTAGCAAAATAGAGACTTGTTTTGTACCATCTCATTAGAAAACAGCAGGGTGCCCTCACACTTTTTTTCCTCTAAGAAAAATGTTTTGAAAAGGTAGAGCTTTTATTTGCAGTAAAATTCTGTGTACAAGCCACATTAAAACAGTGTATTGCTTTAAAACACAGTCCTTCAGATCTCTTAGAAAGGTATTCAGCACTGCAGCCTTACTTTCTCTCTCATCACATTCTATTAGATTTTCTGGCATCTGTTGCCTGAGCCTTCAGAATAATGAATCACTTTCATCTTGTGCTGGGCACCCAGCGTGCACATACGTGCTGCTGCCACCTGCATGGGGAGTGAGGGAGAAGGTCAGGGTAGGATGTGGAGCTTTTCAGAAGCAAGTGTGCAATTCTGGTGGAAATATCCCACTTAGGTGGAATTTTTTATCCCCTTTTCCTACTTGTTGAAAGAAGATTAGCTCATCAAAATCCAGTGTATGCTATAGGAAATATAAGTTATTTTCTTAAGCAAAGGGAAAGCATATAAAAAAAAATATCTCAGGTGTTTAATTTTCACCCATTCTAAGTTTTCCAGTCTGAAAGGGACCTTTTGTTCAAGGTTAAAGATACTACAGACGGTTTGGAAATGTGCCATGGGAATGAACCATTTTGATTCATCTTTATATCTGTTTATTCTTTGGTTTTAATGTGCTTTTTTTCCCCTGTGAATTTTTTAAAATTAGAGGATGTTTTCTCATTTTTACTGTTTTTGTGATGGATTCTTTTCAATAGTCATCTTATAGATGATATGGTTAAAAAAGTCATCTCATAGACAAGTAAAATCTTTCCATAGTTTTAGTGAGTGAAGGTCAGGCTTTCATGCTGATGTTAGTGGAAGAGAGAAGGGAATCAAACTTTCTGGTGCTTTTGGCCAGTCTCTGAAAGGAAAGGTTTAACCTCCACATATTTATCATTTTTAAGAAGCTGAATGTGCTTCTTTTCTCTAGTTGTCTGCCTCAAGTTCTTTATTTATCTGCACTTGTGCATCCACCAGCACAAAGTTTTCACACCTGATGCTGAGGGTGGGATGGGCTTTCCCTGAGCAAAGCTGGCATGGCACAAGAGCTGGGGACAAGGGGGACAACAAAGGGGAACTACTAACACTCTCAGACTAAAGGCACACCAAAAATAACACCTCTTGATTCAGAGAAATTAGGCCATGTCAGAATGGCTGCACGGCATGTGGGTGGGGATGAGAGTGCAGAAGATGAGCAGGAACTCACTTCATTGTTCTTCTGTGCCAGTTCTTACATCACACAGGAGGCCAGCAGGAATTCTGCTACAGCCACCATGTCCCAGCCACCTTTCAGCAGGACATCTCACTCCAGGAGCAGAGCTGTGTCAATCACAGCTTGTGGATTGCTGAACCTCCCTCAGCTCTCAGGCTCCTGCCATTCGGTAATGTGTAACTTGGCACAAGGACACGTGTTAGCTCAAATGCCATCTGGAATAGCTTACAGGCCTTTTTATAACGTGCCCAATTGTCATCTGTCAAAGGAAGTTAAAGGAACAATATTTTTTAAGTGATAACTGGCATAATTTTAATTGTTTAGGCACAGCACAGCAATGTTTCAGAGAGCTTTACATTCAGAGGGGTTTCAAGGGCTGGGCTGTAGTCAGCAGGGGTGGACAGGAGCATTCAGTGAGTTACAGAAGAGGCCCTTGGACGAGGGCAGCATTTGAGAAAAAGTGGCTTATATCTCCTTACCAGCTTCCCCAAATTTGGAATTCTTTTTCATGAGCCTTCCTGCCATCCCCTGTGTTTATGTGACCCGTGGCAGGTTAATGAAGGGAGCTGGCATTAGGGAGTCAGGAAGGGCTGTGTGGTTCAAGTCCCCCAGCCTGTGCTTGTTTCTGTCCTTGTGAGGTCTGCTGTGCTGCCAGCACCTTTGCTTCCTGGGCACAGTACCTTAACCCAGCTCTGGGAGATAATCAGCATTTTCTGGGTGCTGTCCCAACACAGAAATGTAAGGGCAGCATCTATGCTGTGTCTGTCTCTTCACCCTTTCTTTAACAACCAGGTTCACACTGGCTGGGAAATCTGTGAGCCTTGGGAGTCTTGGATAGTAGATTTGAGCTTGAGTTGTAAACCTTCCGAATAAGAGACTGAATTAAGGTGATTAATCCAGTACAGTGTTATTTCTTTTTTCTACCTAAATAACATAATTCTTTTGTTTAGAATCCATTTTCTTCTTATTCATTGGGGAGAAGGTGCTTATTTTTTAGGTGTGACATCAGCATTTATTCTTTTTTTTTTGTTGGTTGGCCGTGCAGCTGAAAAACTACTCCTGGATTTTTATAGCTGAACTTATGCATCAGTAGTCACAAGGACAGCACTGGAACCAATTTTGTGTTTGAGCTTCAGTGTAAATCAGAAGCTGATGACCACACAATTATGTGAGTTTAGTGTATATTAAAGACTGAGCACATGGGACTATCAATATCAATATCAATTAAACTGGTAGCTTAAACAGAAGCAGATTTTCTTTGAATTCCAAAATAATTTAAACTAGAAATTTATTTTATTCAGTGGCATATACCTGCTGCTTGTCTTCACGTAATTTTTTCCTTCCTTGCTGAAATCCTGCACCCTAACTGGTACTTCCAAGCTCCTGCTGTATTTTCAGTGTGGGTTTATAATGCATGGCAAAACTGCATTATTGGGTGAACATTGGGTGGATCGTTGAAATAGAACATCACAATGATGTAAAATTTAGTGCTTATTGTCCTGATTTTTCATAATGAATGACACATTGAGAAAAATAGGGTAGGAAATAAGTGGGAAACCAGTGATATGCTAAGTGCTGATCAATGAAGTACTATTGGCAATTCTAATTTAATCTGAAAACTGATTATAGTCTACGAATTATTTCTTAATAACCCTTAAGAAAGGATACTGGTTGATTACAGTAAATTTTTATTGAACAGTAAAGGATAAAATTATAGAAATACTGATGCTATTCTCACTGTTCACTGTGCAACTTCTTATGCACCAATTTATACTACCATGAGGAAGGAAAAAAAATGCAGGGTGTATTTAAGATATTTTGAGCACTGCATATTTAACATGAAGAATATACCTAAGGAATACCTTCACTGATTCTTCATTTGAATTTAAAATCCAAGCTAGTAATCCAGCAGAACCACAAATATTGAATTTAGAAGTAATGGTTTGCTTAATTAATAGTCTTGATCAATGTTTTTCTTAGGAAATAGTGTAATTTTAAGAATAAATAGTAAAAAAAAAAAAAAGGATTACAAAGTCTCATTTCATTGCCAGCTTTCCTTGCCAGCCTACTGTTGCTTTAAAACAGAAAATTCTTTTGACAGTGTCAAATAAAAGGGTTGTTCCTGAAGTTAAATTGGATTTTAATTCTTCACTCTGCTGAAAGTTAGCAGCCCTGTGTGTTTGCCAGGCACTAAGTGTATGACCTTGTGCAAGGAAGCAGTAAGGGCTAAAGTTTTAGGAAAGAGGTCTCTAATTAGGAGAATTTCTATTCTCTGCTGCATGCCTTGCAGGTACCTGCATTAGGATGCTGGGAGAACACATTTGTTGGGTCTTGCTTCTATGAGAAGGGAAGCTGAAATTTCATGAATAAAGAAACTCTCCAGCCTTGGCTATGGACTTGAAAAGAAGCACAAAGGCCATTGCCAGGAGATGGATTTGTGTCTGTAGGTTGCATCCCAGAGTTTCCATGGAGCTGGCAAGTGGTGGTAATGCCTGCAGCCAGGCTGAGGGGAAATTCTGCTCAGGACCAAAGCCCAGGACTGCAGTGGCCTTGTTTCCAAACTGTGTTGAACAGTTTTCTCATTTCCCTCTCCCACTGCACCTTACACCTCTGTTACCTTGCTCCCAGAGGGACTCAGTAGCTCACACGAGCTGAAGAGGGAGCTTGATTCCCAGTTGAAGCCAAGAGGAAAGCAGCTGTAATCACAAACACTGTCTGCACTGTGTTGGCCAAGCAATTCTGAGGAAATACTGGTGTGAGTGAGACCTGGAGCTGAGCTGGCCAGCATTTCATGACTTCACAAGGAAAGCCAGAGCTCAGCACAGTATTGCCAGTTCTAAAACCTGCAGTTCTAAGGAAGGGCACAGGATTTAGCTTGGGGTGCCCAGCACCCACATCTGTCTGCCTAGAAATCTTTCTTTCTTTCTTTCATCAAGTCAAAGCTTAAAAATTCCCTAGAGTTCAAAGGAGTGGAGTGGGGTGTGACTTTGTTAATCTCAAGAGTATTTTAAACTGTGCTGTGCCAGCCCATGTCAGAGTTGGAGTCTAGGAGCTGGTTACTCACTGCTTGCAGCAGAAGTGCAGGACACAGCAGGTCCTCTGTCCTTGGAGCAGTTAGCTAATCTGGATTTATCTACATCCTCTGCTGGATCAAGGCCAGCAAACCCTACTCTTGGTTAAATAAATTCCCCAAGTTTGTATTCTCCAGAAATACAATCCCTTCCTAATAAAGACACATATTTGTTTTTTTAGTAACATCTCCCTCTTCTCTTAAACAGAGTCTGCAAATCTAGGCAAAAAGTACAGAAATAGGTGAGAGACCTCTGTTCTTAATTGCCATGCACCTCTCAGTTTGGATGCTTTAGGAACAAAGGGATTTGTCAGGGACTTGCTAGGTTGTCTGCAGCCACACAGCTGAAAGGTTTTCCTATGCAAATTTGTCACAGTTTCTGAAAACTAAAGCATAAAAATGGCAAATCCTGATGTGGCAAGAAAAATGTTGGCAAAATAAAATAAAGAAAATGCCCCAGGTGTTTTTACTTCTTTGGTGACTATTTAAAATTTTGAAAAACACAACTTGGCTGCATTTAATGTGTCTCTCGGGGTTAACCTGCATCTCTATTTAAAGCTTTTAGCCAGTGTTTTTGCTGATAACAAATGTTACCTTTTACTATTATTTCTTTGTTTGCAGGTTTCTCCAATGCAGCAATTCATGCTAGTTCATAATTGCTTGAATAATCTCACCTCATTGGTTTCCAGCAAAGCCACCCAGACTGACACTTCAACAAATTGAAAGTTCAGTGTGGAATAAAAGCTGGTGACAAAACCTGACTGCTTTGTATAGAGGCAGGAGATTAATGGGCAATATTATTTAGCTGCTGGGCTTTGCCTCTGTGGAAAGCAGAGCATGGACTAACACCTATTTGAGCTTATTTTCCCTCTCCCACCCCACTTTTAATAACATTCGGTTTATTCTCTCTCGTCCCTACTTCCTCTGGCTGTAGTTCACCCCTCTGATGGTTTAGCTGGAGATGCAACCCCAGAAGCAAGGAGACTCTCCTTAGAGGCTGACCCAAACCACTGCCCCTTTTGTCTGAGGCCCTTGATTTACCTGTGGTGATGTTTTTAAGGCTTTAAAATAGTTACACTCCAAACTCTGAAAACATGTTAATGAAAAAAAAAGCAAACCCCAAGCAACCAAGTTAGAGACCTTTCTACAGATCTTCTGATGTGAATTCTTCCTAATTGCTTTTGTCCTTAAATCCTGAGACTGACTTGGTGCCTCTGGATCCTCCCTTGTATCTGGGCACCCAGCAGCCTTTCTTGGCAGGTGCTTTCCTGCTGCTGTTAATTCTCCTTGCATGGGATCCCACACTCTGACAGGGGTGGCTGTTGTGAGCCTGCTGGCTGGAGGGTCTCCTTATTTTGATGCATGTGGGTGTAGCTATTTCTGAATAACCTTTTGAAAAAGTATTAGAGTGTTAACTGTGGCTGAAAAATCCATAGCAGACTATTGTAAGAACATAATAGCATATGGCACAAAAGTAAGAGCATCCTCCAGGGCTTTCTACCCTAATTATATAGCAAATATGTAACTATCAGAGACCCATGTTTAGCCTTTAAAAATTCTGTAGAAAAGTTAATGTTTTCTGTTCCATTAACAGCAGAATGGGGTTTGTGTTTGGCTGCCAGTTTTATTGGCAGGTTTATTAACTTCCTTGCTACCTAATTACGGCTTAGAAATGGACCTTAGTTTTTTCCTCTTTTGTGTGATTTTATGTTTGGTTTTTTGTTTTGGTTTGGGTTTTTTGTTTGTTTTTTTAATCAGCTTCACTTATTTCCTTCCAACTGAGATGTCTTGGAATCCCAGTCAGGCAGAGACAGCAGCCTCTTCTACTAAGTGCTGTACATTAAAGGAATATTATAATTAAACATTATAATGTTTTAAGGAACATTAAATTAACATTATAATGTAGTAAATAAACTTGCTTGAGGTGTTGATAAAACTGAAACTTCTGGGGGGTTTGTGTGTTTCAGCCCATGCCATTTGCATTCTGCAGTCTGCCTAGTGAGGACATGTTAGATCTGATTTGTCAAGGTAGTTACAGACAAGCTTAATTCAAAGTAGCTGAAAAATCCCCCTGATTTCCTCAGCCTGCTCATTTGTTAGACAAGTGCTAATATACAATGATAAATTAACTTCATAATGTACAAGTCATGCAAATGCTGCTTTTGCGGGTGATTTTAAAGGCTATCATACTCTTACAGTAAATAAACTGGAAAAATTCTAGTTAATCATGAGTTATCCATGCCTCTCCAGACACATTACCAGGAAAATCCCCACTTACCCCATGATGCCAGCAGTGGGATTTGGGATGTTCAGTGTACAGAGCTTTCAGGAATGGGAATACTGTCAGGGTGAAACCTGACCACTGATGGGCAAAGGAGTTAATTGTTAAGGGAAAAAAACCCCAACAAACCAGCAATCCCAAACCTGAAATTAAAGGCTGTTGTAGTAGCTAATGCAGAAATGCTCAAAGCATTATTGATGCTTCTAAAAGCTTAACGATGTCCCAAATAGAACCACTGTGCTTGAGGAATCTGTTGTGGTTTCATTTAATAGCTTTATCCATTAATAGGAAGTAAAAACACTTTAAGTACCTGTAAATTAAGAGAAAAAGCTGGAGCTGGATGCCAGCATTTCTGGCTTCCAGAAAGCCTGTAGATAGTTTGCAAGCATGTGCAAAGTGCATTTTGTGGAATGAAAACAGAGGCCTTGAAGTGGGCAGGAGATAAAGGATAAATGCCAAGAAACAGTTTTCTGCTGCATCCTCCCCTGCGAGGATCTGGGTGATAATCAGGGCTGTGAGAAGCCTCTTATCTGCCTGGACTGGAAAAGGCAGCAGAGTATGTTCAGGGAATGATAACAAGAAATTAGTTCTTGTTACCAAGGGAATGATGGCGAAACCCTCGGAGATCATTTCCCTCCTGGTACTTACTCCAAAAGTCATAGATTCCAAGGTTGGTTGTGCAGGTCTGCAAGTTGTGACAAATTTCAGACTGTTCTACCAGTTGTGTAGATTGGAGAAAGCTTCCCCTTGTCTTGCTCTTGTCACCTCTATGGGGGTGTGCACACACACACACACACACACACGTTTGCTCACATCTGCATTGCTGTTACCTGCAAGTAACTTTACACTGTGCTGCCCTTAGGACCCTGCATTAGGATAGGACATTACTTTAAATCTGGTTCTGCAAAACTTCTTGTCACATCATAACACAGCCAAACAATTAATTACCCAGGATGGGAAAGCCTCTGCTCTGACCCAGACTATGTATAAATCTGATTTTCTGTTCTGAAATGATTAAGTATGTTTGATGATCTGCTTGTATTTTTCTCTATTACACTTTACTGGTATAAAAATTTGGTGAAGGTGTGGATGCTGGAAATACTTATCAGCCAAGCCAGGCTGTATCTCTAAAGCTGCTGCTTATCTTGTATCTGCCCTGTCTGCTGTGCCAGCCAGGGGCTGTGGCTGTGCTGCAGCTTGCTGTCACCCTGCCATGCAGAACAGGGGTGCTGAAACAGAGACCCTGCCTCTCTCCCCTTCCCTCAGGAGAAGCTCACTGTGCTTTTTGCACCCCCTATCTGCATAAGAGCTGCACCAAATGTACAATAAAAGACATTTTACTGATGTAGCCTTCTGCCTTTTGTGGCAGTGAAGCTGCTTTGTCTTTTTTTTTTTTTTTTTTTCTTCTTTCTTTTAAGCTTCTCTAAGAACCTTTGTTGTCCTCTATAGAAGGAGGAGAAGAAAGAGGAGCTTTGTAGCAGGAATAAGAGGCTCCTGCAGCCCAGCAGGATGGTGGGTAGGCAATCCCAGCCTTTCAGCTAGCCAGCCCCTGGCTTGCTGCTTCCTAGCATTTTCCTAGCAGACTGCAGCAGTGTTAGCAAAGGGACCATTTGTGTATGCAAATACCATTCAAGCTAGTAATAATTTCTGGATAAGTAACCACTGGAGTCAGTTGTAACTTATTCTTTCCTTCTGAGAAGGATGTATAATCTTTTGTTACCAGTATTATGTGGTTGGAGCATGGAAATTCAGCTTTTGACAAGCCTGGCAGTGCTTGTAATTACTGCTTGTGTAAGTATTTGTACATGTATTTGTTTTGCATTATTATTACATAGGCTTTTTTCAACAGCTTTCAGTGAATTACTGAGTTTTGGCAGCAATAATCACATTTACTTGGCATTTCTGTCTTTGAAAAAAATAAATCCTGCTGTGTCCTTCAGAGTGTTTAATGTTATCTCCCTTTCAGTGCTGTTATTTGTAGCTGCTTTTTAAAGATGTTGTTGGGGTGTGAACTTAATTCTCTAAATGTAGAGAACGATAGCAAGAGGGTTGCTTATTTTTTCTCTGAACACTGGATAGAGTAGCAATAATGAAATTATGTTTGTGCAGGTATTAATCTGTACCATATTGCTCCTTAATCCATCTGCTGGCAAACTGGGAGATTGTCTGGCAGGGTTGGAGTCAGTTCCTTGGGCTTCTATTGTCCTGTCCCTGCTAGTTCCTCTCTTTCCCTCTCAAAACAAAAGGGGCAATTTCAAGATGATTGATGACCATCTTTTTTTCTTTCATTAGCTTCTAACTACCCTAGAAAGGAGGCTTGCTGGTCTAAAACCTGGTGAAATAAAATAGATAGGTGAGCTGGAGTCTACCAAACCAGTTTACACAATGGATGAATAAATTAGATGCTTTAAAAAGTAATCCTGGACAATCTGAATGGTGGGTTTGGTTATTTAGTACTTTATAAGGCAATGGCTTTAATTCTTGTTTGAGGATACTGAGTTGTTATTAAGGATGTATCTGAAGGTCCTGGATGCCACCATTGGGACATCAACCAAAACATTAATTAATTTGTAAAACCTAAAAGATGCATATATTGATTGTCTGCTCTCTAACATCCAATCGAGAATTTCTCACGGATTCATCTCTTGTGTGCAGCGTTGCTCATACTGTCCCCCCCCCAGAGGGATTTGCAGGGTGGCTGCACCTACTGTTTGCACAGAAGGGGAGACTGAAACAATGGGGTTCATCAGTCTGAGAGAGATTCTCATCTCCAGAGAGTAATCTCTTTCTAATGCTCCTCTTGAGAACAGGTCAGTGGCAACATGGGCACCTCCAGCTGTGGTCTGGAAGGGGCTGAACGCCCTCTGTGCAGTGGGGAGGGAACAGAGAGAGGAACCAGTGCTGGAGCAGCTGAAAATGCAGTCCATAATTAGTGAGCTTTCATTGCATCTGCATAGCCATGTTGGCATGTTCTGCTGGGAACACAAGAAATGTCTTTGGTATATCAGGACCAGGCTGACCTCAATTATTTGTTTTTGCCTAAATATGGTTTGGGCTCCTAAACCTCCAGAATTCTTTAGAAGAAAATGTCCAGGCTAGACTGATTTGGGATAATCTAGAAAGGAAAAAAAAAAAAACTTGTAGAGTTGTTTCTGTCCAGTCAGATCCTATTTATTGTAGTGGCACAACACTAAAAGGGAGAGTTCAGTGCTGTCAAAATTCAGGGTCTGGTTAATTACACTCTTGCTGCTCCTTCATCTTCATAACTGAAACTTCCCTGTCTAGGATGGAAATATCTTTCTAGGGAGGTAAATTACAAGGCACAGTGGACCACTCATGATGTGTTTAAGGAATGTGTTCCTTCAGGCTTTCCACAGAGAAAGCTCCAGGGCCCTGCATGTGCCATCCTGGCAGCTGAACCTCCTGATGGATCCCAGCCCTCCTTCTGATCAGTGAGCACATTCCTTATGCTCCTCATTACCTCCCTCAGATGTAATGGGAGGAGGATAAGCCCTTCCAGAGTGTTACTAGAGAGATGAGGATAAATGTACTCATAAAACGAGTAATTTCATTTCCTCACAATGTCAAAATTCATACTAAATAAACTCTCTGTGCCTTTAGAATGGTTTTAATAATAACACATGACCTGATCAAGACCATCAAGAATTAGGCTTGTGCAGAAAGGGGCAAGGTATTTTCAACTGGCAGATTGCTAGGAGCAGTCCTGGCAGAAGTCACCCAATGCCTGTCCAGGCTGGGGGAGAGCTTCCTGACCTTTTTGTTGCTGCCCCATATCCATGCTTTGGGATCAGGAGCCCCTCTGCCTCTGCCAGGGCACTGCCTGAACTGCAAAGCACAGAAAAGCTAAAAGCTTCCCTTCACTTTTTTTTTTTTTTTTTTCCCTCAGCCTTGGTGATGGGCAGCAGTGAAAAGCTGAGCAACTGTCTGCCTGTCAGAGGGTGCAGGCAGCTGGGCACAGAGGGCTGATTCACAGCCCTGCCAGCCCCCGCTCCTGTGCTCAAATCCCTGGTGCCAGCAGGGAGGGAGGACAGAGTATTTCTGTGAGGCAGGAAGGGCTGGCTCAGGCTCCTTCCAGTTCTTCAGCTGCACCACATAAAACTTGTCAGCATGGAACAGAATGAGGCAGTCTAGCCCCATGGCAGAAAAATGGGGGAAGATCCACATTTAATCACTTACAGGCCCATCTTGCAGCTTTTCTTGAGATTTCCCTGAGTCTGTTTCTCCCAAAACTCTCCTGTCTCTGTCCAAAACCATTTCCTCCTGTCCTACCCCCAGTGTGGGGGGAGAATGGGTGATGGGGACAAACATGAGGAACGCCAGTCCAGAAAGAAGGAGCTCACGGAAGTCTCTTGGGCTGTGATGCTGAGAGAGGACTTGGAACCAAACATGCTGTGTTACTGAGGTGAAAATAACTGCAGTGATACCATCTTTCTTTGACTTACAGGTTTTACAGAGTAGCTCTGTCTCACTGTTATCTTCTGCTGTCTCCAGCTGTTTGTTCTTTTGTCTGTAGCTCCTGGTCCTGCAAAGGCTGCAGTACATCTCCGGTGTCAGGTTCTGCCAGCACTTTGTGCCTGCAGTGTGCCAGGGCTGTCAGGGCTCTAGGCTTGTCCTGCACCTTCATTAGGTGTGCAGCTGACTCATGTTTCTGGGTGCAATTGTAGCTTTTGCAGGGAGAAAATTGTCTTTGCAGTACATTCTTTTATGCTATTTGGCAGCTTATCAGAATTATTTAGAAAGGGCTGCACTTGCATGCTGTTTGTGCACAGGCTGAGGGATATTTCTTTGTGAGACAAAGTATGACCTTGCTATTAGGCAGCTGATTGTCTGGTTTTCTTCTGCAGTTGTGTCCACATGAAGTAAGGATACAGGGGTGTGCCAGACACTCAAGTTTTAAATATTATTGAATCATTAAATGAGAATCTATTTCCAAGGACGTTCTTTGTAATTAGAAATTGAGCCAGGCTTTGGTGCAGGAAAGGACCAGGAGTAGCAGGAGGTCCTTAGCATCATCATGTTGATTCTTCTGATGCACTTAATCCTTCCCTGTTTGAATTTGCCTCAGTTGCCAACTAACTTGGCTCCAGCAGAGTGAGCTGAGGCCACCGATACACATTTGAATACTCAGCTTAGGATGATGTCCTGCAGCTTTAGCACAGGCCATTTTTCATTTTCTGTATCTGCCTGTGCTACAGGGAATAGAAATGCTTTCTGGTGACTGTTGCCCAATGGGAGCCATTGGATGGCTCCTAAACTAGAAAGGGGAGTTGGTGGGAGTGCTGCTGGAGATCTTTGAAAAGGAATAAAGTCAGAGGAGCTGAAGATCCCACCCACAAGGGCCTGGAACAGAGTTCAGCCCTCCTCTAACCTGTTTTCCCAAATCCAGCTGCTGACAAATAGAAAACGTTATGGATCATTTCTTGCTCCCCAGCGTTTGTCATACTGCAGCAATGTGTGGAAAAATCCATCAGGGGCTGTTTGTATTCCTCATCTGTCTTGTCCTTGGCTTCAATCTGTGTCTTACTGCTGCAACTATCTCTTGCTGCAACTTGGTCTGTAGATGACAGCTTTTCTTATCACTGTGCAGTGATGGGGAGCTGCAGGAGGTGTTAGGATGCAGGTCAGTTATGGCCTGTTGAAGGGAAGTTAAGGTCCCTGATGGTTAGATGAAATTCTTTTCTGATTAATTTCATTTTTTTTTTAAGTCTGAAGAAACCATTTACTTAAAATATCTTGCAGTTTGGAGACTTAATTCTGGCTGGTTTTGGAAAGCTGTGGTTCCTACCAATGTGATGGGATCCTCTCAGCTTCATGGGTCTAACAGTTGCTGAGGCACTTGACAGATTTTTCTTCTTGCACTTAGGAGGACTGGAGTCCAATAAGCAAATCACTCTCATTCTGGCTCTCTCTTCTGGGAAAGGTTTATCAATTCAGGCAAACCAGCTCATACAAAATCCTCAAATAAAACAAAGCAAAGCTCTTCCCCTGCCCAGCCAAAGCCACCAGCATCTTTGTCACTCTCAAACTCTTATCTTTGCCTGTTAGATTGGTTTCATTGTGTTTATGGAGAAGCTGCCAGGCCGTGTCAGGTAAAATATTCTTTGACAGGGAATTGCTTGGAAAGATTTCACGTTTGGCATGGGAAAGAACACCTGCTAATCTGCTGCCTTAAAAAGAAATGGGGAGATGATAAAATAAGTATTATTCTTATAGCTGAATTCTTTATATTTGACCTGCAAAGCCTTGCCTTCTGCTTTATAACCGAGCACAAACCATTCCTACTCACTTTCTGTAATGGACGTGCAAAAATGGTTCCACTTTAAATCATCCTGCTGTTGTAAGTACAATATAGACTCCTGCTGTTCTGTGTAGATACACACATCTTAGAATATCACTGTGGATGAGAGGTTTTTTTCACTCTGATGGCCATTATTGTCAGGGCTTTTTGACAAATATAATTAAAAAAATATTTCGAAGTTTTGTTCTTCTCGAACAAAACTTTATTTTGTTTTGTTTTGTTTTGTTTTGACAGTTGGTAAACATCACAGAAGATCCAGGAAAGAGACAGATGCTGACTTAGTGGGTACACAGTTTGAATGACAAACCAAGATCAACAGATCATTATTTTTCACAGCAAGCAGAGAAGAGCTGAGAGAAATGGCTGATTTTAGTGCCAACCTGTGCTGATAGTAGCTCTTGCATTCCAGAATGCTGCACAACAGGAGAAGCTCTCTCTTGCACTGCTTTGAGGTTTTGCTCTGTTTGATTGCAATTACCTTTTTTACATTCAGGACACTACCAGTTTGTTCAAAGTGCTGCCATTACATAAAGGAGGCTGGTAACCTCATCTGCTGTAATTCAAACCAGATATAATAAGTTGTTACATGTTGTCAAATACTTACTTTAATGTTCTGCGTAGCTACTACCACTTTTGGGCTTTATTCCCAGCTTCACTGAGCTGGTGCTTAGAGCAGGTCAATTAAGCATAGGCAATATGGTCTTTTGCTCCCTCTTGACATCCTTTATTGGTGAACTTGCTTGACTTCAGACTAAATCTTGATGCACGTGTTCTCCTGCAGTTGCACATCATCTGATGTCTTCCAAATCCCACTATGTCCTCAGCTCCTTAAGGAAAAAATGGTACAGAGCAGAGAAACTCAGTGCTTGTGAAGAGCAGCACATTTCTCACCAGTGCAGTGGTTCAAGGGTGTATCAGATGTTTACTTTTTTGTTATATACGTGGCTACAGTGGCAGTGTAGTTCAAAGTTCTTTGAGATTCTTAGATGTATTCAATTAGCAGCATGGGGAAATGGTAGATAATATTTATATTTCTGTCTTCATCTTCTGAGGATAGAGTGGGAATTGGCTAGAGGGGAATACTGATTTCTGAAAATGCAGTTCACTAGCTTTCACATTAATCATATGTTCATCATCATCAAATATGTTCTCATGAGTGTTATTCACATCTCTTAGGCTGATCTTCTCTCTGCCTGTACAGCTGATAAAATGCACGTGTTGTCACTGCCTTGGTTTTAAAACCAGTTTCGGACTCAGCTCTTCCAGAGAGGAACTGAAGAGTTTGATTCTCTGTTGTGCTGTGGCTGAGCAGCTGGTAAGGTGGAAGCTCTCCGAAAGCACAGTCACAACTTGCCAGTAACTCACAGCTCAGAGCTGGCTTCTGCCTGTAAATATTTGTGCTTCAGGAACTGCTTTATTGCTCTCTTGGACAGCAAATGGCTTGCCTGTAAAGTTTCTTACCCAGTAAGGGTTGTTTTACCTGACCAGACTTGTGTTCCACTCATAAATACTCCAGATTTGGGTCTTTCTAATAAAGAGAGACTATAGCATGGGACTTCATAAACACAGCCACAGCTGCTCTGCCCAGCACCCTCCCTGTCCTTGGGAAGTTTTTTTGTAAGAAGTGTGGCCACATAACAAAACATTAATATTGTCTGTGTTTCTGGAGCCAAGCAGGACTGTGCAGCCCCCTGGCAGTGCACAGCCATCCATTCTCAGGTGCTGTGAGAATGCAGCAGACAGGAATTGTTGGAGTCATTTGCTTACGGTAAGCAAAAGGATTGAGATTGATGTGTTAGTTAAGAGAAAACGTGCAGAGTTCTGCCTTTCAAATGCAGGTGAGAAATTGCATTGGCAGGTGAGGGATTTGGGCCTCTACATTGCCATGCTGCTCCAGAAGATGATAATTTGACCAGCTCAGTGGCAAGGCAGATCTCTGACTGTTAGTGTGGAGGCTGGCTCTGGCACAGTGCTCCTGCCACACAGTGCTCCTGCCACCCATGGAGCAAGGCATCTCATGGAGTGGCTCTGTGCTGGTGGAGGCTGCAGCCATGCAATCCAATCGATGCTACAAAAGAGCACATTTTTTTCATGATTTCTTCTTGCTGTGTTCATAGTAAGCAATGTAAGTAATTTATATATCCTTAATATTTGGAAATTTACCAGTAATTACATGATGCAGTTACGTGTGAATGTTTAGCACCAATCCCTCTGTCACACACCCTCTGTCTTCTGACCTTATCCCATTGGACCCAGAAGATAATTTCTTCAATATATGTTTTTGAGTCAGCAAAATGTTTACTGTGTTCTTGATACCATAAGTACCCAGGAGCATGCAAATGGATGGCCAGATGATCTCAGATAATTACTGCTTCATCTGCAATAATTTCCAGAAAGATCAGTTAAAACACATGAAAATTAATTTCTTATTGTAGTTTTTAACATGCATTGTTGAAAATATTTTGAAGAGGGCAAAGATGTGGTACTGATACTTAAACCTTTGAACTAGGCAGGTGGGTTACATCAGTATAAATCAGTGGTCAGCTGGATAAATCATAAGCCCCAGAAGCTTCAGAACTGGGAGGGGAAACTTCAGAGCAGCTCATGAAGTGGGTGTGCTTACATCAAATCATCTCCAAAGCCAGAGACATGAGGTTCTGAGCCAGCATGCTGTGCTGGGACTCCAGCAGATGCATCCTTCTCTTTTAGAACAAAAAATAGTGACTCCTTGCTGCTGCCCTTCCTCCTTGGCTGAGCTCAGCTGTCCCTGGGCTGCCTCACTTGGCTTCTAAATCTGCTCTTTTCTCTGTGGTAGCAACGAGCAGAACTGCTTTGCTGAAAGTGAGGAATACACCACTGAGTTCTCAGAGTCCTGGATACTGGAAGGGTGTAAGGAAGGCTGTTTTCCTGGCACACGTGAGAGGAGAGTAACTCTTGTCTGCTTGGTTCCTGTGGGAACCTCCACAGGGAATTTTCATGATGGATTGATAGCCTGTGGATCCATGACGTTGGTTCCGAATCCTCCTTGTGACCTTCCTACATCTCTCCCACTCCCTGCTGCTCAGCTTCCAGCATGGATGTAGCCAGCAGCATGCCAGGGTTGGAGATGACTTCCTGGAAGGAGTCACAGTCCAGAAGTCACATGATGTTTTGAGAGAGCACAGGAGATTTTTTAAATGGTGAATATTTGTAAGACAATATGTCTGATCAAAAGAAAAGTTTTGTCACACCTGAAAAACTATATTGATGGTGAAGAAAACTGGCCCTGGCTTCTGGAAGAATTTTTGTTAAATATTGTAGGTTTTAAGATCAGAGAGGAGTCCTAATGCAAAATGAAGAGATGACTTCAAAATGGTGGCGTAGGGAGATGTTTTCTAGTCTCTTGATTACAGTGTTGATCTGAATAGAAACACCCAAATCTATTTCAAGGTGCCAGCTGGAAACAAAGCTAACACAGTTTCCAGAAATGCCAATCATACTCAGGGAAAATTTATTTCCCTCTGTCATAAAACTGTACCACCCACTGAAATGAAAACCTTTTTTTTTTTTTCCTTTGGTTTGCTGGTATGTCAGGTAGAAGCACACATTTAGATGAATTTCAAGCAATCTTTGTCTCTTTCAGTATTCAGTTTGAATTTCTTTAGTATTAAGATGCACTGACAGTTGTGCAGTAAATCCTGGTTATAAATATGCATGCTAAAGACCCTCAGCACGCACAGCTAGAGTTGGTACTTGTGTTGCATATTTGTTTTCTGTTTCTTTAACCTGCTCAGATTCAAATGTAACTCTGTTCTTCTTGGTGTTTAACTTGATTTCAAACAGTTTGAACAGCATAGCCACAGGCATCTGGTGTAATGTGGGGTTGAGACCGTGGCTTGAATTTGTTAGAGGAAAACCCAGCTCCCTGCCTGTCCTTTAAAGGTAAAACCTAGAGCAAACTTTTTAAAAGTTTGCAGTAGTCTCAGATTAAGTAAAAGATGAGTAATGCTGAAGCAAATGAGCAGCCCTGGGGAAGGGCTGAGCTCTGGCAGGATGATGTCCTGGTGTTGGTGTTCCTCAGCCACATGTGGGCCCCTGGAAGTGACATTGAACCCTGAGTTCTGTCTGCCCTGGTGTTGCTGGGCAGCTGAGGATCATTGGTAAAGGGTTACCTGAGAATAGCAGCTAAAAAAAGTTTTTATAAGAAATGGCACCTCCTGCCCTTGTGTAGGAATGATGGAAATAGTTCTGATGTGAATGCCACCATGTAAAAATAAGAAATTCTATATTTTTGGTCCTACCAAGTTGTACATTGTACACCTTCTACTTCAATATTTTCCTTTAGTACATTTGCCCTGGGGACTGACACTGTAAAATGCATTTTCCTCTTTCCCCAGCAAAATACTTATTTTCTTCACATAGCTTGAAGGAAAGAAAGTTTTTCTTTCTCTTCTATTAAAGCTTCTCTTTAAGTTTTCTGAATTTATTTGTTCCTTAGCATGTTCTCCTCCCAGGACAAGACCTAGGAGTGGCAGGGACCAGCCAGATTATACATTCCATTTTCCCACAGCCAGTAAGGGAAGAAAGAAACAAAAAGAAATCATTCCTGAAGTTTTCCCCATCTTGTGCTGTGAGGGGAGGTCTATTTTTCTGTAAAGGAGGGTGGTCATCAATGTTTTCAGCACCTGAGTACAGCAATAGCAAGCACTGTTTTTCCACTGATTAATTTCCTCATGTAGTGTTTATTTTTTTTAAAGTCCTTTTTCCAGACAGATTCAAATGATAAACACAGTAACTGTGCTTGTGCACAGGTTACTTGGATGTCCAGTGAGATGGCAATGAAATAACAAAAGTGCTTTAAAAAGAGAAGAGTGCAGTTCCCAGTGAGACAGAGCACAGTGAGGAAGAGAAATCAGTAGGGGAACATCTAGAAAATCTGAACATGCAAACAACTGAATGCAGTAATGATCTTAAAGAATTGCTTGTCAGCCTGGTGAGTCCTGGTGGTTTGTTCAGACAAGCTGTATGTTGGAGTGGGAAAGTAGGACATTAAGGAGAAGTACATTGGCAGTTCCTCTACTGTCAGAAAAATAATGGGACAGGTGCCCAAGTTTGTCTCTGAAGTGCTTGAATAGAGCCTCTTCAGGCCCTTAGTTCATGAATGCCTCAGAGGGGTTTTCAGCTTGGCCTAGGGAAAAGCAGGTGGGATTTTTAAAGGCTTATGGAGGAGACTCCTCCCACTTTGTCATTTCTGATGGCCCTTTCTGGCTTGGAAATTTTTTGTCTCAAATCAGTAATTGCCAGGAAATAAATCTGATGCCAGCAGCCAAATGCTGAATAGCTCCAGGTCAGCATGACTCCATTCAGCCTGAGGACTGAAGCAGTTTCTCTGCTCTTCTTGGATGCAGGGGGGTAATGACAAGTTGCCTTGGTCCTCTATGGTATTTCAAGGGTTAATCCTTTTACCAGCACTACAGTGTGGGATGTTTGCTGACATTTGATTGCAACAAGGCCGATGAAATTAAAAACAAAACAAAGAGAAGATTTCCTAAACCAGAATGTGTCTCAGCTTCGGAGAACTTAATTTTTATATTAGAAACTGCAAGTTTGACCCTGGAGCCAAGTTAAGTTCTGCTTCTTATTTATATTAGAATGAATCAGTTTCTAATTATGTGGATTTTAAGTCCAGCACTTTTCAGATTCAGGGGTTTGTTTGTTTTGGGTGTGTGTGGGTGTTTTGTTTTTCCTTTTTTTTATTTCCAAAAGAATAAGAAATTATGGGGAAATCTTCCACCATGGTTTTTTCATGTCATCCTCTGCTTCCCTAACGTATTTTCTATGCATTTGTAAATAAACTCATTTTCTCCTGCAAGATGTTCCTATTACTGCTCAGATGTCTCAATATAAATTTTGATACTTGCTGCACTCAAGTCAAAAAGCATCACAAATATTTTTTTCCTCTCAACAATTACCAAAGGTTATTTAAAGAGCAAAGGCATTATTTAATTGTATGGTTTAGAATCAGTCAAGAGAAAGTGCACTTGTCGCTTTCAGAACCCTCTGATGCTGCCTCTGCCTCCAGCCAAGGAAAAAAGGATTTGGTTTTCTTGGCAGAAGAGTTCTCTGTTCAGCTGTCACCACTTTATTGGTGACATTGTACCTTTGTATTGCACGTAGTTCAAGGATCATAAACTTTGTCAGGTTGATTACTCCCCAGTTAATCTCAAATGGATTTCACTGTCTAATCCAGTCACTGGTGTTCCTGTCCTGCACTGCTCTGTGCCTCTTGCAAGGCTTCCAGCACGGCAACGGGAGCTGTTGGTAGGAGGGTGCAGCTGTGGCATTTCTAAATGTCACAAATGGCATGGGGCTGTTTCAGCCTGGACTGCCTTTGTCTCTGGGGCTCTCCCAGTAACCATCTGAGTCCTGCTCTTGGTGGAGCTCATTTCAGCTGTTATTTGTTGCTCATAAAACGTTACAGAGCAGTAATGTTCTGTGTTACCAGTCTCTAATTTGTGTTGTTACCAAAAAAGGGGGGAAAAAAGAAAAGGAAACCTCTCACCCTAGTTACAGGCTCGTGAAATGATGAAGCGAGCCAGGTTGCATTTGTGGAAAGTAATAGCTATCCAGGTAGCAGCTGTAGAGCTGCTAATATTTATTATTGTAAAGGATGGGAATATTTTCAGCATGACTGCAGGACCCGTAGGTGAACAAGTGGTGTTAGAGTTCAGCAGCAATTGGCCTCATTCGCAGGGTTTTGTGGTTGCTGGTACTTGATGCAAGCTGCTCTGAGAAGTTCACTGCAATTGGAAATCAAGGAGTACTGCCCTTTCTGCTTTTTAAAATGAAAAATATATTAACTTGTGCTTCCATCTTCATTGAAGTTCTTCTTGCTAGAACAATCCTGCAGCCAAGCCATTGCTCAATTTTTCATCAATTAATATCCTTTATTACATTGTAATTTTATCCTTGTCTCTCAGAAGCCTTAGAGGTGAATTATCTTTTACAATCTGTACATCAGGATTTTTTTCTCAGGTGCTGTGAGAAATTAATGAGGAAAAAAACCCCCAAAGCTTAATACATGTAAACTCCTTTCCTCCCTCACGGGCTGCCGTGCCTGCCCAGTGCTGCTGTGTGCTTCTTCCAATGAGTCTCTTGTGTTGGATACTTGGCTAAGTCCAGCTGTGCCCTGCAGGTATCTGAGGGTAGATGGGAATAGTATAAAATTGTGATTTTCCTGAGCAAAACTCCTTTCTGTCCTCTGTCATTGAGTTTGGGGCTTGGGACTCAGGCTGGCAGGAGAGGCTGAACGTGCTGTGGGAGGGCTCGTGAGCCGTGAGATCTCAGTTTTTTGAAGAATTTAAAAGACACTCATCTGTTTGTCTGGAGAGCCCTCATCCTGGGTTCAGACTTGCTCGTCTCCGTGCTACAGTGGTGTTTGGGTGGCTTCATGAAGCATTCATGCACTTTCTTCTGTAGGGTCTTGATTTTCTTATCAATACAAATTAATACTGCCAATTGATACTGCTTAGCTTAGTAGTGATGAGGGAAGAGTCTAAAATACATCTAGGAATTACAAAATCACATTTTCAGACCACAATTGTCATAAAAATATATTCAGAATTAGGTTTACAAAAAAAAAAAAAAAAAAGGAGAAAGCTGAGATAACAATATATAAAGTATAAATAAAGTATAAATATATAAAGTATATAGCAACACATGGTTTCAGAAAGAACTCCTGGAGTTGTATTAAGGCAGTGTGTCACTGCCAGGTGACATCAGGTCCTCAGTTAAAAGACAAAGCAAAAAAGCTGTAGGAGTTTTCCCTCCAAATGCCTCATACTCCACGTGCTCCTTTCCCAGCTGTTCATAATTTTATGTAATATTTGGTGAAAGCTGAAGGGTTTGAGGGCACTGCTCAGCGTAGCTGGCAGGAGGTGCAGCTCAGCAGCCGGGTGTGAAGTCCTCGCAGTGCAGGCAGCGTGTGGCCCATAAGCCCTGCAGCTGGGTAGGAAGAAGGGCACTGGAGGCAGTGGGGAGGTAAATGTGCTTTGGGAGGCAGGGAGCCTCGAGAGAAATCAGCCTGCTTAGTGTGTCTCTTCCTGCGTGTCAGACTAAAAGAATAAGAGAAAGTGGCAGAAAAATAATTGCATTCTCTTTACTAATGAAAGAGCACTTCAAGTTGCCGATAGTTTTCCTGCCTTAATTACTTGGCAATGGCAGCACTCAGGGCCTTTGATTCGAGTTGTGTAATAGCAGCTACACGGACTTATTAGTTCCTAGATGAGCCAGGCAATTTTTTTTTATGCAATTACATTTCAGATATATTTAAATACATAAGGAAAAGTAGAGGAAAAAAGAGGGAGGTGGAATAATTAGTGAGCAGGATGGGTGTGCTGGGGGGAAGGACCCAGAGAAGGCCACATCTGGGCTTTTGGTTCCTGCTTGTTCCTCTTGTGGGTTCAGTCCCACAATGGCTTCAGCACCTTGAGGTCTTCTGAAAAATATATCAATTTGTTTAGTCTTAACATTTATGCAGAAATAAAATCCTGCTTGAATTACTGGAAGAAAATGAAATAAACCAGCTGAGGGTGCCAAGATGGTGTTTCTCAGTGATGTTGGGTGCCTGTGTCTGTCCTGCACACCAGCAAACCAGCTGGGATGATCTGTGCCAGGGTAAAGCCTGATTCCTTTTCCTTATCATAAGACCGTGGGCTGTGTCGTGTGCCTTACCAGGCTTGTCATTACAGATTCACTCTGAAATTGTTTTCCATAAAGTGGGAAGGTTTTTAATCTGCTGCATTTTGTTAAACTGTGTATAGATCCCAGATACAACCATGGGCTGGACAGTTTTCATCTGTTTCTTATTTCTTTCTGTGAGTATAAAGGCCTATTTGAGAGCTCTGTGGTGTTGCATGGTCTCATGCCAATAGTGAAACACTGGGTTCAGAATGAAAGGCAGCCATTCCAAAACATTTTTTATTTTTAGATCCTCCTTTTCTTAGTCTTGGATGCTGCTTCCCTCTGCCCTCCTTCAGTGTGATTGCTTGCCAAGGCAACTTAAAACTGACATCCAACCACAGCTTGAAATGTGCCTTGAAATCTGTTTTAATTAGATATGAGCCATAATAATTTAATTACAGATCCACCCACTAAATTGTCTGTTTTGAATTGTAGCAGCCACATTGTGTACAGAAACAAAAATATTTGGAGTAGACATCACAATCATTTCTATCAAGGGCATTCCATCTCAGAATAAAGTACCAGAGTACTGTCGTTGTTTAACCTCTAGCTTGCTAATTAACCACATTAATTGTAAAATCTGCCACATTTATCTAGATGTAAGTCAGCTCTGGTGTAAGTGACTCCTCCTGGGGGATGAGATGCCTGGTGGCTCTTGCACCAAGGAAGCACCTGAGTGCAGAAGCCTGCCTGCCCTGCTGGGAAGGAGTGGTGACTGGAGCCTTTGTGGACAGACCTTTCAGAGATTTATTTCCCATAAATTTGATTGAAATATGTATCACACATAGAAAATGGAGTTCCATCCTTCTGTGGGGATCCATAGAGGCTGCTGTCCAAGAGGAGTCACTGCTGGGGCGTGGTGTCTGGGTTGCTATTCAGTCCTCTGGTAATGAGCAGCACCATTGTGATTGAAGATTGAACATTTTAATAATTAATTTGGCCATCACCTGTTGCAGGATTGGACCAAACTGCTCCTATCAGCTGCCTCTGAAGGAGAAAGCTGAGGAGAATTCTTGTCAGGTGCCTCTCTGTTTCCTTGGCTACAAGGTAATTTAAATGCCATCTATTTTATTGGCATTAAGGAGAATCTTCTGGGATGCACATCTTTGCATGATACACAGTGATTTCATTTGAATCATGGGCTATATTAAAACATTAGCTGTAGGGGTGATGTCTCTGGTACCAATCTAATCACTTCTCCAATAGGGAGGAAATGGTTTAGGAAGACAGAAATAGAGGTAATGTATATTTCTTTCTATTAAATAACCTCAAATGGCATATTTTATTGTTTAAATCTTTCCTTCCATAACACTAGTATGGTGCCAAGAGTTTTTTCCCCCAAAACTGAAGTATGTGTTTCTTAGCAAACACCTGTAACTAGGTCAGAATTTTATAAAAGGTTTTCTGTTTGCATAGAGTAACATTAATTTTGCATTCTTCTATCAAACAAAACACAGAGAAGGAACAAATAATTTATTCATGCAAAACCAACCTGCATGAATCATTTATTTACCTCTTCTGGTAATTTCACAAGCTCACTTTTTATGCATCAAGCTGCAAATTAATCAAAACTTTCTAGGGGTTGATTTTGTCTAGAAGAAAGTAATAATGACATAAATATCTTCCCCTGTATGGAAAAATCATCATGTGAACTTGGGCAAAAAGTCCACACAGGGTTGTTTGTTTTTTTTAATTAACTATCAGGAAGAGCAGCCAGAGAGAAACAGTTTTCACTGTCTTCAGCCTTCAGAAAGTATTATTAACAAAGGGTTGAACACAAAATTCTTTTGTCAAGTTAATCCATGAACTCAGAGCAATTCCCTTGAGTTCGTGAGAGTTTTCATCAGTGTATGTAAAACTAAACCTGATGGAAGGGCTTTCATCTGCCAATGCATGTACGAGTCAATGAGAAATGGCCTGCCTGGCTTAACTGTGGGCCATTTCCAGCATCCAAATTTACTGGAACAAATTCTTCTCCCCCTGAGCACAGTGACAAGTGACCCATTGAGTTCTACAAATGCAGTGTTTGGTACCATTTGATACGAGTCAGCCTGGTTCTGAATTAAATGGTGTTTACTGGAGCACCTTTGGAGTTCAGGGCTGCTTCTTATATTTTCTTAGTGACACTGATGTTTTGGTCAGAGCTGACAAGGGCAGTGGCAGAGTAGTAAACAAGTGTTGCTTGACACTGAGCTGTCTGATAACCCACATATTCCCTGGCTGCACTGGTTCTAATATTTAAGTAAGTACCAGATTTTGACATTTTTTTAATTGAATTTAACATAGTGCCTGGTGTCATGTTGATCTGTGAAATGCTTAAAAAACTGCAGCATTAAACAAAGAAGTGCTGAAGGAGAGTGTGGTCTGTCATTCCAACACAGGCTTAAAGAGGAGAGTGTTCTTTGGAAATATCTTTGGTACATTGGCAGTTTGCTAAAATCTGCTAAGCCCATCTTTGGTACCAACTTTCAAAATACCTACAGGTGTCAGAAAAGCAAATCCTAAAGCATGGTGCCTGACACCTGCTGAACTGCACCTTCTCCTTTCCTTCTTTGGTACCACGTGGCTCCATGGGCAGTTGGATGATGTTGATGTGTCAGTCAGAAACATCACTTTTCCTAACTCATTAAAGGTTGTTTTGCATGCCAATAATTAGCATTAATGTGTTAGCTGGAGCCTGATCACAATGCTGCCTTTAGGTGTGAGCAGGGAATGTGCTGCAGAGGTTCTGGACAACAAGCCCTACCTGCAAGGCTTCATTTGAATATGTGCCACGAGGAGAAGTCAGTCATTAATGGGGGACTTTCTGGAGATTTGGTCTTATGGCTCGTGTTTTAAAGTATTTGCTATGAACTAAAGAATGCAAATAAGTGATTAATGAGCTGACATTAGAATTCAGAGAAATTGGGTTCTATCCTAAGCCTTCCTACATGAGTAGGACAGTTCATGTGGCCTAAGGATCATATCTCCATTTCTGACAGCAACTTTGGTGTTTCTCAGTCTAATTTTCTCTCTTCTAAGCATAAAATCAGCTGCTTTTCTAGTGAGGAAAAACTGAATTGGTGAGAGCCTCCATGCCTGCCAACAGCAAATTCAAAACCTGTCTGGACACAGTGCTGAGCAGCTCTCTGCAGCTGACCCTGCCTTGGGTAGGAGGATTGGAGCAGATCATCTCCAGAGCTCATTCTCCCTTCCTAAGGGATTCAAGGATGCTCTCAAATAATAAAGTGCAGGTGCCCAGTGACATGACAGAAGGATGCTAGGATGTGTTGTAATTGAGAAATACTCAAGGCTGTAATTTTTTCCTGTGCTAAAAGCTTCAAAATTGCAGGAAGATTATCTTAACAAAGATGAAAAGTAATTATTGTGCTGCCATTTTTTGCTACTATAGTCAAGGGCCTGTCAGTATCTCTTTTACAACAAACATGGTTACAAAGGCTAATTTAACCTTACGTGACAGATACTTGTTTGGAATTAAAATCTGGTAAAGCAGTGCAAAGCTTTTTTGTGTTGTTTTGTATTCTGGTTATTTTTTTAATTTTATTCTAGTGAATGGATAAACTCTTGAACCTTTCATTGGCATTTTTGTATGAACTTAGTTCAAACCACTTAAGCAAAATGCAACTCAGAATGCTAGAAATTACAGAAGTTAGTGTTTGATGGGTGCTTCATAACTCTTCAGATGGTTTGTGTTTGTCAGTGCTGTAATTGCATCCTTTGTTGTCAGAGAAAAGCCACCTGCTCAGTGTGTGGGGATGAAACACAGCCCTGGTGCTGTGTAACTGCAGTGTGGGGCAGAGCTTCCTTCTCCAGTCTCTGGGTAAGTGTCTCAATATTTAGGAGATGTTTGGGTTGTAATCCAGTTCCCTCCTGATATGACAGTTTCAGAATTCTATTAAACATAAACGTTTTCTCAAAAAAAGACCTGGGATCTTTGGAGAGCAGCTTCTCTTTACAGCATGGTCAGAGCCAGCAGGGCCAGGAGGGGCTGGGCCCTGGTGGGCTGGGTGCTGCCAGGCCCACTCAGGACTTTGTCCTCTCTGAAGGGTGCTGCTTCTGGCAGGTATGGGACAGTAGGAGGGAAGCTGAGGGCTCTTCAACATTCTCCACTAGGTTAATGGCAAAGCTTTATCCTGGCTCTGGTGTCCTGACTATCAGACCCTTGGCTGTGGGAAATGCAAACAGTCTGATATTTATGATGGTTACTTTGATTGGTAACAAAAGCACTTTAAAGTTTATTGGTTCTTCACAAGGCCTAGTTTCAAGGGTGATTAAACATCTCATTATAGTGGGTAATGTTAATTGCTTTTTTAATTATATTTGTACACTGACATTTGCCTGGCTAAAAATAGTCTGAAAGGAGGAACTAGAGATGGATATGCTCAAATTTGTGAATAATAGGTAAGGGAAGAGGGAAGAGTGGGGAGACACCTGTCTCAGAACAAAGCTCTGTATAGAGATGGGCTTTTCTCTTAAGTTCAAAGTGCTGGTGGTTCAAAAAAAAAAAAAAGTAATTAAACTGATCCACATCACATTATGGTTACTTAGATTTTGTGGCCAACATCTTGTTTGGGCAGAGGAGCTGAAAAACAGTAAATATTCTATATTTAAATCTATAGATATACTTTAAACTGACATCAGCACACTCTGGAGAGGTGTTGTTTGTGTTATTGAAACTTTAAAGTTTTAGGTTTTACAAACATGACTAAAATCTTGCAATGAAATCTTGCAATGAATTCTGTTCCCATCTATATAGTTCTGGAGGAATAAAAATAAAAGATGAATTACTAATGCTTGGTAGACTTGAATTTAAAAGGAAAAATATTTGAAATCTATTTAAAAGACACAAGGACAACATGAAACAGAAAAAATGCAAATTTGAAAATAATTTATTTGCTTTCTGAATAATTAAAAAGTCAGTGTGAAGTACAGGATAATGCATGTCAGTCCTCAGCTTGTTGGCTATGCTAATTTATTCACTGGATTACAGTTGGAAGTTAATGTTCTCCTAACAATGTGCCAATTAAATACTCTTGCATTTTATTAGTAATTTATCAGTGTCAGCTTTCCTTGAAGAGCAGCATTACAGTGCATTTCCCACACAGGTAATCCCCTGAGGTTCCCAAGCGAGCAGTGATGCTTTGCTCCCAGTGATGCTTGCTGGGAGCAGTTTCCCAAAGGTGAGCACTGGGAATTCCCCAGGGAAAGTGTGTACTGCCCACAACACCACCTCAAAGCCCAGCCTGGTCGGTTCCAAAAGTTTCCATCCCAAGCCTGGGCAGGCACTTGTGCTTGTCCTGCCCCTGAATGGGAACACAGTTGCTGGAGGCTTTTGATCCATCAGCTCCTGTGTCCTTCCCAATGAGTTTTGGTGACTCTTCTTGCTTTTGGAGATCTTTCCCCATCATTTAATGCATTAAGATCCAGGATATTTTCAGATGGCACAGAGATTTCTTCTAGTATGTGTTGTCCATCAGCATTAAGCTCTGCTTCTATCTAGGGCCAAATGAAAGCCTCTGATAGGTGGAAATTTTTTTTTCTCTGAAGTCACCAGCAGTGAATTGGAAAATGAGAGCTGAAGCAGCTTTGTTGGCAGCCTGTGGAGGTGACCATAACCTGCTTTTAATGACAGCTCTTCTGCCTTGACTTGAATCATTATTCATCAATTGCCAGAAATATTTCTGAAGATGTTCCCATCAGATTAAGAATGTGGCTTGAAGTTGTATTGACAAACGTGCTCTCAACCCCTGACAAAAGAAAGCAGCCCAATTTCTGACTGCTATTGTCACCAGTGACCTTTGGTTGTTGCAGCAGCAGTGCCAGGGGAACACGTGCTTTGTCTTTGGAAGAGTTCAACCTTTTGCACGTAGCAGGCACTCAGTTTAATAGCTTTATTTCAGCAGCATCTTGAAAGCATAATGAGAAATTCCTTCTCTTGTGTTGCTTTTTGGTAGCTTTGAAGTTTGTGTTTTGAAGCTGTGTTAATGTAACAGAGTTTTCACTGGCTAAACCTCAGGACAGGTTGTTCTTTCCTGGGAAATGCTGCACTGCTTTGGGTTATCCCTGAGGGATCCCAGCAGCCAACATCCCCCTTTTCCTAAATGATGGAGTGAAAAGTACTTTCACAAAAACATGGGAATAATCATAATTGACACAAATCAGTCGAGGTACTGTCAGCAGAATATTGCTTCTAATCTGCTTTTTCTGTTTCCTTTAGGGATTTCTATTTCCTTTTAAGGATTAATGCAAATCACACATAATTACAGATTTTGGAGGTGGAGGCCAGTCCTTTGCATACATTAAGCAGTGTCAGATTTACTCTTTCACATAATCCTTAGACTCTCATCTATGAAACTGTGTGAAGCAGTCTGAGGGAACACGTTCAAAACGAATAGAAAAGTTCTTGCTTGACCGGTTTCTAAACCACAGTGAGTTTCAGTTGTACCTGTGAGGATGATTCTCGATGGCTTCTCTCACTAATCTTCTTAAATAACCCAATACCTACTGGGATTGTGGTAAAGAAAGCCAGGAAAGTTGTCAGCAACTAGGGAAGCTGAGACACCTAAAATAAATTTTGTCCATAGAAGTCAGTTCCAGCAGCACTAGGGGGATGCCATGCTGGAAGATTTATTAGCCCAGCAAATCAAGTATTAGAAACATGAGTAACTGATCTGCTATCAAACATGTCAAAAAATGACAAATTATTAAATTGTGGAGGAGTTAAATTAGTTTAAGCCTAATAATTAACTTCTTAACAGAATCTAAATAACAGAGTTCATCAAGGTCATGACACTGCCACTGGCTGACCCAGGCAGCTCTTGCATGTTTTATGGGGTGATGACAGATTTCTGGGGAGCTGTACTAAAAGTGGGACATCTGAGGTGTCCAGTGATTTACAGTCTGGGGTCCAGGGGAAACTCCAGGGGAAACTGCACCCTTCAGTGGCTCCTGGCTCTGTTCAGCTCAAACACCCGTTCCTACAGCTGTAACTTTGAGGCTGGTACAGACTTTTAAAAGGAATAATTAATAAAATACTTTATCTCCAATTCTGAAAACTGCATTAATATTAAATAGCAATTAAAAATATTTGTACGTACGCAGAGGAACATCATAAAGGCATTTAAGAGCAAAAAGACAACGTTCAAAAGAGGCTGGAGCACTTTGTGCAGTTAAGGAACACGATGGGTTGGCTTTGTGCCAAGGCACGCAGCATCATTTATTGCAGTAATTCAACCCAAGCCCCCAAAAGCTAATTGTGTGTCTCAGGCCTTGTGATTCACGGTAGCACTACTGCTTTTTAAACATCTTTTTCTAACGAGCAACCTGCTCTCTAGTAACAAGATCCTTTCACAGTTTGCTCCTTCCAGCAGCTAATGAAGGGGGAAGTGCATCCTCTGCGTTCCTCCAGAAATACTCCTGTACCTTGTATGGAAATGGAAAATCCATGTCAGGAAATGTGTCTGTCTGTCTGGTAGCACGGCGTTTGAGGCTTTGATCTGGCAGCTCAGTTCTGGGAAGCAGCAGAAGGAGGCGGAACTAAAGCACTGATTGTTTTAATTGCTCTGCAGCAGGGACGCCTCCAGCAAGAGCTGGATACACTCTCTGTCTCTTCAGTGTGTCAGAGCTCTAGCAGGCACAGGATGCTGCTTTCTTGCTGTTAGTGCAGGATATTCTGCTTGTGCTTCAAGGGTGCAAACACATACTTAAGGACAGCACTTCCTGAGGGTTTTAAGTTATATCAAAATGTATCAGCTGTCCCTTACACCTGTGTGTATCTCCCAACCAGTCAGACTTGGGCCATCAAAGTTATTGCACACATTGCTTTAAAACAACCTAATGTAGAACTGCTCTGCTTTGTTAACTGGAGAACAAGTAGTTGTGTTCAGGGGAGGACTTCTGAGGAAAAGGGGAAATGATGCTTTTCTGGTACAAATTCGTTGAGCCCAAACTTGTGAAGCATGTTATTTTGAGGATAAAAAGATAAATCTTAAGTGCTCTGTAAAACAAGTTGAGACTAATTTCTTACTCCGAATTGGACTAATGTGCTTAATACTATATAAATATTTCCAACTAAACGAATGATTTTATAGAGTATTAAAAATGTATAGCATATCAGCTGCCTCAAAAGTGCATTTTCATTCTCTCTACTCCTGTGCATTTTAGTCAGTTTGTCATTGCCTGTGACTGCTTTATTATGGCTCTCTTATTTCTGAGCAGTCATTATAAATGCCCTTAAGTTTAAGTGAATGCATTTGTGGTGGTGGTTGTGTGATGACTGTTTTACTCTGTAAATAGACTATAAATTATGTATGGAGAAGTTTTGAATTAATCTATAGTATATATCTCATACTCATAAATATTGTACAGTACCTTGCAGCCTCTTTATGACTTGCTGGTGGAGATCTTTAAGTGCAAGGTTTTTCTTGCTGTTCTCTTGTATCAGAAAGTAGTTTTGATTTTTTGCAGCACTATTTTTGTTCATCTTTCAGGACAGCACTTTGCAATGTGCAGAGCAAAATTGTCAAATGTGTATAATGATGCAAGGGGTGTGCCTTGCTTCACCTTTCTGTTCTGGAAAGAAGAAAAATAATGAGTTTCATACCTGAGGAGCTATTTTTTCTTTCACCCCAGGTCCTCTGAATAATACACATTTTCCCCAGGCAGCTAATTATGGGGTGAGATAAATATGGAAGCAGATTGTAACCACAACTGAAGAGCTCAGTAACTAGCTATTAAAACACTCTACATGTCTGTTGAGTGCAGAGCTACAACCTTCTGTTCACTGACAATTAGACCTAGATGCAGTGGTATACGTGAAGCACTATTAAAGGTAGGTTGGTGATCTGTCAGAAAAAGCCCTCTAGCCAGTGTTTAGCTAGCCTCTGCATCAATTAACTTGCTCTTCAGTTAATTGAGCCAAGATAGTTGTAGAGTGTAACCTTTTAGGAAGCAATTCAGGAGAAACAAGTGATGTCCAGAATAAATTGCAGTGCAAGGTGCCATGCAGTATCTGCTGTGATGCTGCCTGCTCTGAGCTCCAGGTCTGCTGTGGTGCTTTAATCAGTGCTGAGGTGTTCAGCAGCTGGGCTGGAAACTTCTTCAAATGCCCTGAACAAGAACAGCAAGGAAATGCTTAGCCTGTGGCACATCCTGGTTCATGTGGTGTGGTGCTGGTCCTGCTGCATGTTCTGTTCCCCAGCTGTGCTGCACCAAGCTGGGCAAGTAGGTGCAACCCTGTCCTTCACACAGATGAGAAACTCCAGGAAAAAAAAATGAAATTGAAAGAGTGGGGTAGCCCAATCCATTTTCTAATTGCAAATACAGTAAATCCCTAGGTACAAACTTTTCAGTGGCTTCATGCTCGTGTGAGAGTAAAATCCAAACTATATTTACAAAGATGGAAAGGAAATTATTGATCTTGTATGAATGTGTTGCATGTTGATGTATGTCAGAAAAAAAATAACTAAGAGTGTATGGAAACAGCAAATATCTGAAGTAAAACTGGAAGGAACACAAAATACTCAGACTTTTGCTGGGTGGGCACACTTTGTGAACACTTTCCCTCAGCTGAACTGCCAAAATGGAAACCAGGACCAAAGGCATGTGGCTCTGGAAGAACATTTTACTTTGATATTCTCTTTTATTCATCTGAGTACAAACCCCAGTATTTGATGATATTCCCATGATGGATGCCTAGGGCTAACTGGATGTGTTTCTCACACTCCATCTCTCCCTGACAGCCTGTGTTTTCCTATCTGTTTCTTTTTCTGGCTCTGTAACTTCCAGCTCTGTGGGGCTTTCCTCATTCTTCATACTCCAGAGTTTGTCATCAGTCTGATAGTTCTTGGAGGATATTTCATTTATACCATGTAGCTCTGCAGGGACACTGCTGTGCCTGGTGGTGCCTGGAGTGGGAGCAGAGGAGCTCTGCAGGGAGCTGTTCCTGCAGGAGATGGGATGGGATGGGTCACCCCCGCATCCTGCAAGCTCAGGAGCTCTCCTGTGTGCCAGCACATACACAGGAGGGCACGAGGGGAGCTTTTTTTGGGGAGCTGTGTACACAAGAACCATAATGTGGATGTCTCTGTGCTCTTCCCATCATCACAGTAATGCACAAAATCCCTCTGGGGATGCATATTGGAGCAAGTGTATTGATGCATGCTTGGTTCCATATTCATGAGTATCACTGCAGAGATTTATCATCCCCTTGACTCACTCAGAAAGTTGGTTGTTGAAAATGGAGCAAGGCAAGTGTTAGCAATATCACTGATTAATTTTTTTTTTAGTGTGTTTCTATGATACCTATTGGAACAGTAATTAGAATGCAGATGGCTCCAGACTCCTCACGTTGCTAGGACAAGCGGATGTATTTAATTTCTCAGTAGCACTTGAGCATACACCAAGAGGCAAAATTGACTTTTACGTCCAGAAAATGAGGAATCAGAAGGGAATTGTAGCACAGCAGGGAAAAAAACCTCAACACCATACAATATGAAGGGAGTGTGTAGCCAGTTGAGCAGCCAGCACCGTGCTGTGCTCTCTCCTGCCTTTACATTTGCATCCCACTAACACAAAGCAGCCAAAGGGGGCTTGAGTTCAGTGCATTATTTGCAGCCCAGCTAACTGAGCCTCTCAGAGGGCTCTGCTCTGGTGGTGGTGTTGGCAATGCCTGGGTATTCAACCCATAGACATTCAGTATAGAATTTCTTGAACATCTAAATACTGGGCTTTTCTTCTGGTAGATCATGTAATCTTTTGAAGCTGGGGCTTCTTTAAGTCAAGCAGTAGTGCCTTGAATGGAGTGATTGTTCTTCCTACTTTTTTCAATTCCAGCTGTAAAATTGGTCTCTAAAGCTGGGCTTTTTTTCAGTGGGGTGAATTAACCATTAGTGCATAAAGGAGAAAAAACGCTTTTTCAAGTTGAGAGATTTTTTGCTTTTAGAGCCATTTAGCAAGGAAAGAAAGTGCAGAAGGCAATTTCTATGCCTTGAGGATGTATCTTCAGTTCTGTTCAAGAAGCTGCCTTTTGGTGGGCCCTGAGCCCATTGTGACCCTGGCTGTGGAAATGAAACCTGATGTGCCTTTGGGAGATTGGCACTAGGAGTAAACGTGCATATAAACACAGCTCAGGTGGATTTGTTTGGTTTGCTTTCAGCTTACTAACAAATCCTTTAGCTGTTTGCAGAAAGCAGTAATTTTGTTTCCAGGATGTCTGTTTACTAAGAAATAATAAACACTTCTGGGTAGGTTTATCTTCCATACAATTCTCCAGGTGCTAATTTTTTCCATTTAATTGGGATCTTCCGATATATTTACTTAATTTCTAAAATATTTCTATTTCTGTATCCTGAAAAAGAAATGCTTCACTAGAAGTTCTGCAGGTGACAGATTTACTCCCCAGTGAGAGGTGGTAAGAACTGGCAAATCAGTGCTGATTTTAACCAGACTGGGGAGCAGAGGCTGGGTCCATCCAAGACAGATTTTCTGTGTAAGTCATTCAGTCTGGTGGTTCAGGGACATGAACAGAACCTATCCCAGACCCAAAGGGGAGCAGCACGACAGAGAGGAGTCAGGGTCCATTTTCAGCTGTGTGCCAACAAGGCTTTTAGGGAATGGTGGCTGCATAACTGCATAATCTCCAGCAAAAAACAGGTTTCCATTAGTTCTTCAATTGAGATTTAAACATTTTCAGCCCACAAGACAGAATCCATTTCAGCTTTTTTTTTTTTTAGCTTTTAAATAAATCCTCTAAAAAATGAATGTCTCCTTAGAGACCCACGGAGAATGAAAATCAGCATTTCATTTTCAAATAATGTGTTAGCATTTACTAGTAAAATTCTTACTGATTCTAATTGAACTATTGCTATTTTCCAGCCTCCAAGTCAAAACAGCCATCAAGTCCTTGCACTGATATTACAGGGAGGTTTAAAAGGCAGAGTAGAAGATGGAGATTAAATGGAGAGGCTGTACTTGGATTTCTATCTTGAGGCTAAGAATTTTCAGAAATTCTTCCACTATTAGAAAAAGACAGAGAACTAAAAGGGTCCATACATGCTGCATGAGAGGTTATCCCCTGGGATTTGTACATGCAACTTTGGATACCAGCCAGTACCATGTACTTGGAAATCAGTCTCATATGGGTCTCTGAGAAAAAAATGACAGTTGAACCCTGGAACAATATCTGATGGATTTCAAAGAACATTGAGCAAGGAAAGTAAAAAACAATAAAAATTTCTTAGTCTAGTATAGATGAAATGCTGCATTTTCTGCTCTGTTTTTCCCTTAAAACTGAAACTAATGATCCAAAGCCCTGGTGTGTACAGAGCAGCATTTCTAGCAGGAAGGTGTGCAGGCTGTGCTCAGAGCCCACTGTGGTTTGTTGTCAGAGCCACCTTGATGTGCAGAGCACTTGTGCATAATAAGGCTTTTAGCTCCGCCGTTTCCATCGTGATTTTGTTGGCATCTTCAGAAGATGATCTGAGAGGAAAAACCTTTCAACAAGCTGCAGTCCAGAAAGAGAATAAATAGCTTGCTCCTGGTACAGCCTTGCTCTCAGTCTCCCACTTGCCCTGCAGCTGGAGAGAGCTTGAAGGTTAGAATTCAAAACCAGGTGTGTGTTGAGTGAATCTGACTTGGGAGAAGAGAAAAGAGGATCTACTCAGGGTCTTGTCTGACCTCAGACTGGAGCAAATGCAGCAATACAGCAAAATTAAATCAAGTATTGATTTGTGTATCAGAGAGGAGTTTTGTCCTGAGCTCCAAGCTCAGTGATTTCAGTTTCAAGACAGACTAAAAGAGAGAGGTGTTTTTATAAGACTGTGGCATTCTGTTTTTAATGCAATCATACTTTTAAAATGTTATCTCATTAAATGGTGCTTTGACTTTTAATAATGTCATGAATAATTTAAAATGTATTTCTCATTTTCAGAGCATGTGAAGCAGAGGTTAATCGTATCCTAAGCTTTTGTTAAAAGGGGTTGAATTCCTGTGTGGATGACAAATTCCAGGCAGCCCGGGAGGCTGAAGTCCTCTCTGTAAATATAGAAGAAATGCATCAAGCAGAGGGGTTGGAGCTTCCCCCCAAGGTCCCCTCAGTAGTGGAGGAAAACAAATCAGTCTCTAACGTGACTGCTGAGGAGCAGTGGGACCCCTGGCAGCGTTGGGTGCTCAGCAGATGGGCTGAGCCTCTGCTTTTCATTTCACAGCTGAGGAGAGAGACAAAACTGCAAATTTTCATTTAGTCCTAATAGGGTGCTTAAACTATTTCCCAGTCCAATTAACCAGCTCTTAGATCATCCATCACCAAATGCTGGCTTTTCATAGCAGCACTGGTTGATCAACTGCCAAACTGCTTAGGAAGAAAATGAACTGCCTGAGCTGCAAGAACTATTTCTGGAGGTGAAACTTAATACCAAGTTTCAGTGATGAAACGAAAAAAAAAGACTTGTGCAGGCCTCAGTGCATTTTGTGTCAAGGCTACACTATCTGGAGATGTTAGAGCAAGGAACAGCACTGGTGGATGACTCCTGGCCATGCTCCTGTGTGTGATGAGTGGCTGCAAACCTGGCCAGTGACTGGGAGTTAATGGCCAGGCCACTGCCTGTCCTGGGCAAATGTAACGCAGGGCTGAGTCCCCAGGGTCCTGCAGAGACAGCAGCACAGCTGCACTGAAGCTGGAGGCTGCGTGGGGGTGAATCCACCTTGTCTGTGCTTTCCAGGGGCAGAGAAGGTTATAAGTGAGCTGGACATAAGGCAACACCTTTTTTTCTGATAAAGCTTTCAAAAAAAGGTATCTTATTGTGAAGAGATTTATACCATGTCACTGAGAAAGAGGCAGTGCCACGTTTAATCATGTTTTCCCAGTAACACAGAAATTTAAACTGCTTGGTCTTCCCTTGGATCAAGACCCTGATGAAGCTGGTGCTGGGCTGGGGACTGTCTCAGAGTCCCAGCCATGCATCACTGGGCTCCCCAGCAGCACTGGGGGAGTCACTGGGTGCACTATCAGAGTGCTGGGAACACTTTGGAGGAATGTAGGGTGCTGGAATGTGGGCCTGGGGCTGGGAGGTAGAAATCTTTTCATAATCTGGGGGTTAAAGGAACGCAGTTTTCCTAACTGTGGAGGTGTTTTGTCCCGTAGTGCTGTGCCATCCATGGCAGGGAGGAATAGAAGGGGAGGTGTGGGAAGTGGTAGGCTTGGCATTGCTGCAGATGAACTGCTTCAGAGTTAATGTCCTGTTTGGCAATGTCAGTGTTTTCTTCTTGGTGTGTTCCTTGTCCATAGCATGTAACAAAGCCTCCCCATTGCAGGCTCTTCTTGAACTTGATAGTTTGGACCCTTCCATCCCCATCCATCGTTGGCTTTAGAAGATGAATTCCCAGATGAGGGAAGGTTTGCAGACTGAAGCCATGCTCCCTAAGCAGTACCACTACCAGGTGGCTGGAGGGAGGAGCCTGATGAGGAGCAGGCTGCTGGGCCAGGCTTCCCTGCAGCACCTTCTTTGCTTTGAGAGGACATCAGTGTCATGAGGCCTCGTGTCTCCACCCTGGGATGGGTGGGTTTGTTAAATAATCTTCAAAATGCAGACTCTTCGAGGTGTGCTTTGAATCCAACATCCCTCTGCTCTGAGGAGAGAAATCTCATGTGATTTCATCACCAGACTTGTTGCTATTTAGCATACTATTTTCTGCAGCTCAGAAACGAAAAGCTGCAGGTGGCAGACAGAGAGGTTGAGGCATATGGTATGCCAAATAAAATACTATTTAAGGTTAGTCTGAGATAGAGAGCACAGGCAGTTGTCCTGGGAGTCTGGCAATTCTCTGTATTGGAAATCCTATAAAAACCTTCCCTTCTGGAGGAATATAAAAGGTGATGATGCAGGAATTTCTTTTTGCATGTTTTTTCTTTGTAATTCACATATGCAAATTTCTTTAACTGGATGTAAAAATGTGGACTGGTAGGGTATTTGCATATCTTACCCAGCAGTGGACAGTAGGTTCTGGTGATCTGCACTGCTCCAGGACAGGTGCAGTGTCAGAATGCAAACACCTGAATTTGAAATATTTTTACTTCTTGAAAACTTTACCTAGTTTATAATAATAAATAATTATGTTTCTAATAATTCATATTGAAACCTGATAACAGATAAGCTTTCCACTGCAGCATGGTTGAAAGTGCTGAGGAAAAACCAGACATTTCCCCCTCTTATGATCAAAAAGTAATTCCTGTATAGTCCACTGGCTTTCTCTTTACTGAAATACATCAAGGATATTTTTGCTGCAGGTGCTGCTGGTTTGGGCTTCTGTGACCTCTCCTTCAGTGTTTTACATGTTTTAAGCAACAAATAACTAGTTAATAGTTAAATAGAGCAGTGTCAGTGAGAGCAGGAGGACAGAGGTGACAGCAGCTGAGGTGCAGGCTGGGCAGTGCTGCTGTCCCCAGTGCCACCTCCCCATGGCTCTGCCTTCTCCTCTGTGCTGGGGAATTGTTCCAGGGAGTGCCAGTGACAGGATGAGCAGCTGCTCACACTGATAATGCTGAAACTGGGAAAAATATGAAATGCACGTGATAAAATCTTGGTGCCTACTCCTAGAGATAAAAGCAGCACATGTCCTGAGGAGGCTGCTCTTTTTCATCACAACCCTTTTGTTGTCACAAAGGAAATGCAGGAATAACCCTTCCATTCCACTTGTATTTGTTTGGAAATGTTACATTGTTGTCCTCTTTCTTCTAAGGTTTTCTAACTGCTAATTCAGGAACTCTTTGTGATCCTGAGTAACCTATTTATATTTCTCAGCTTTGTTAACTGTGTTTGATTTAGGATCTTACATAGAAAAATTACTTTCTCATTTTCTATTTGAGCTTCACCCATGCTTGCTTTGTATCAACAGGAACTTACTGTAGTCTAAAATATTGGCAGATTGCTTTGTGTGAAAGATGCCATTCAAGTCCCTCTATGCTTCCCAGCCTGTTCCATTTGCTCTTTCATGAGGATGATGCTGAAGTTAAATTCAAGGTCGGGTTGGACAGGGCTTTGTGCAACCTGAGGCAGGGAGCTGGGCTGCCTGATCTTCACAGGTCCCTTCAGGGATTTAGCAGCTGCTTTGGAGCATGTTTTCCCAGTTCCAGTCACACAGACCATCCCCTCCTCACAGCACCTCTTGGCTGGTTCTAGATTAACTCATTTTGCTTTGTTTCACTGGCTTATCCCATTGCAAAAAAGTCTGATGTCTGACTAGTCATAAACTGGAAACCATGTAATCTTTGATCAAAATCTCTATTTTAATTTGCAACCATATTTTTGATGCAAGGCCTCTTTTTGGCCCCTTTGTGATTAAATATACCTCTTTTCTCTTCTTTTTGCTGGTCTGCTGCTTGTTGGAGGAAGATTAAGCCTCCAGTCCCCATCCTGACATTTAACCTTCACTTATTTCATGCTGATTCCTTCAGCTTTAACAAAATTGTCTTCTTTTCCCCCATGCTGATAGACAGTGGGGCACTTCAAATTATTTAAAAAAAAAAAAAAAAAAAAAAAAAAAAAAAAAAAAAAAAAGAAAAAAAAGAGAGAAAAAAAACAACTGGTGACCTTCAATTAACTTGATTCTACTAAATTTAACATTAAAATGATTAATGTATGCCACAGGATTTCACTTGCTGTGGATGTGGAAAGTCACCAGTGTTGAATGTATTTGACATCACCAAACACAGCAACTTGAAGAGATAAAGAACTGAGATTGGAGGTGAGACCCAGGGGTACTCTAATAAAAGTATGCCCTGGGGCTTCTGGATCATTTTCTGAACATGTTGAAGCTTTTATTACAAATCTACAAGACTATTAAGAGATGGAAATGTTGCTGTTCAGCCCAGCAGGAGGATGGTACACAAGTGAGTGCTTTATGTGTGAGCAGAGCTGGAATAGCAGCAAAGAACAGGAACACTGAGCTGCTGTGTCTGACCAGGGAACTGGATGCTCTGCTGGTGCTGAGGTGGGAAGGAAGCACTGGGGAAGTCAGAGGAGGGCTTGGCCACAGCTCTAGCACGCAGCATGGACTGGTGATAGTGTGCTCCATCAACCTGAGGAAAGAAACAGCCTCTGTAAAAACATTGCTTTTTGTTAATTAAGCTCCTTTCCACCCTAGGAGTGGTGAATCCTTTGCTGCTCACATTCCCCCAAGGATGCAGAGCTGCGTGTGATCCCTGGGGATGCTGCAGATAAAGAGCTGTTTGTTTTCCAGCCTTAGATTCATCTGAGTGTTTCAAGCCAAAAAACCCAAAAAGATTAAAAAATCGTAAACAGGCTCTGAAATCGATCAGAAAAGTGTAGTATTTGTGTTGTCTCAGTGTCCTTCTCTCATAATGAGTAGGATTAAATTTACACAGCCCCTTCTCTGGACTTTCCCTGGATGTCTGGATGCTGCCTGGGAGCAGCTTTGTTCTGCCCAGCACTCTGCACACTTGTGGCTGCACTGCTGGGCACCTGGCTTTGGACACTGACTGTCATTTCTGGAGCTCATTTGCTGTAGCTCAAGTCAACCTTCAGCATCTTATAGACAATGCAGAAAACTTTGGAGCAAAACCCATTACAGTTGTAAACATTTAAATGCTTTAGTTTCACAGTTCAGTGAGCTCCAGCAGCCAGCTGCTCCTTTTCATTTGCCTTTTCTCTTTTGTTGTTCTGTATTTGCTCAGTATTGGGAGAGACTTTTGTATTGATTGCATCAGATCATGGGCAATTTTTACCTTAAATTCTAACTAAAAGTTTAAGATGACTTTGCTATTTTTTTAGGTGGGATTCTTGTCAATTATACTCAATTACTTATAGAACAGTTCTGATAAAAAGAATTTCCTGGATGAGTTTTTTGGTTTTTTGAGCAGATTTCCAATCTGCTGTTTCATTAGACCACTCCTCCAGTGGACAAACAGAAGGTTGTTGCTCCTTCCTTTGGGAGCCAGGTGTTTCCCAAACCTTGCCTTCATTTACCTGGGCTGAAGCTTGAGGAGCCAGTGCATAAATACCAAGTTTGGGATCTTTTGAATATACTGCTTCTAGAAGATGCACCCAACTTTAAGTAAAGCTGTTTCTCCCCTACCACACCTCCCCTATGATCCCTCTCTGTGTTTTTAACTTGTTTATTAACCACTGGGATAGAGCAATATCTCTTAATTGCAGTGGGTTTACACCTTTGAATCTCTGTGGGGCTTATGGGCCGACATGGCTCTCCCTCAAAATGTCAGCATATAAAAGAAGTAGAAAAAGAAGTATAAAACCAGTCTGGCAGAACTAGAAAATCAGTCCAGCAATGCAGTCCACGGGCCTGGATCTATCACTTATTATTACCCTTAAGGTGCATAAGCACGAGGTCTAAAGGACCTGTCAGCATCTGCATCCCTTTAATTAGAAAGTGACCGCAGGAGCTGTGGCTGTGCTGAGCCCATTCAGCACACGGTGACCTGAGTGTGAGCTGCCTTTCCCTGCAGATTGCTTGCATGGGGACAAGTAATGAATTGTCCCATTCACAGCCCCAGCAGGGAGACCTGCCTGTTGTTCACAAGCAGAAGATGAATGTCATTATAATGAGATAGTGGTAGGGAAACAAAAATGAAGGTTCCTGCTGTTGGGTAGCTTTTGATCTTTATGATGCTCAAACTTCCAGCACTGCTGGAAGAGCCAGACTGAGAAGGCACAAAAATAAGTTGCAAATGTGAGATGTTGAAAAATGCCACTTAAACATCCTCTGAGTGTTCTGACAGCAGAGGTTTGGTTTTACTTCACAGGTACTAGGTCCTGTCTGGTTTTGACCCTTCCAGTTTTGGCTTTATTCCTGGATTGTTCCTAATGACAGAACTGGGTTCCTGCTGCCCTTACCTGCCTGGGGACACCCTGGTTGAGCACTGGTGTAAGTGAATGGGCAGCTCCAGCTTTGTTGTAGTGTGTTTGCAGACCAGAAATTCCACACATTACAATAACTTTCTGCTGCCTGGCCAGGTGCCATGTGGCATCTGTACAGCTCCAGCTTCACTCTGTCACAAGTTTGTCAGCAGCAGGCAGGGAGCTGGCTGGGATGGATTTGGAATTCAGGCTGCCTGCTGCCAACTGCTGGGCTTCAATCCTTTGTCCTCTGCCCTTGTCCTGAGGTGTAGCTGGAGGGTTACCTGAGCCTGGACTTCACACTCCTATCTGTGCCTGGATTGTGTACAGGAGATCTGTGCCTCCCTGTGCTGCCCCCTCCCCCGGGGACTGTACATGTCTGCACTCAGTAGTTATTTCCTCCTTCAGCAAACTCCACCTGATTCTTCATGGACAGCACATGTAAATTCTTAATATATGAAAAGGTTTCTTTGTTTCTGTTGCTACAAGAGTGCCTGCTTTTCTATCAGCCCACCAGTGCTGCTGCAAAGGAGGTGTTTACAGGTAAAGGAAATGGGGTTTCTCTACTCAGCTTGCAGTTAGGGTTCTGGGAACTGTGCAAAGTCCCACTCCTTTTATACATCTCTTCCAGTCTCTCTTGAGCTCTTTACCACTAAAGTGTACCAGAGTGGCCAAGTGCCCACATAGCAGAGATGGATGTGGAATTCAGGAGCACGTGTGAGGTTTTGTTGGGAGCTTGGCAGCTCTCCAGTACAGCAAGAGTGACTCTTTTCCCCCTTTGTTACTTAGTTAAGTAAAAGAGTTTTGGCAGGAAAAGCCAAGGATCAGGAGTTCCAAATCTTCAATGGTTAACTTTTTTTTTTTATTATTGATCAGTTAAAAAGTTCCTAGAAATATGCAGAAAAGCTGATGGAGAAAAGGTTAAAGACAAAAATCCAACTTTTTGAAAAAAGGTGTTCATTTCTTGTCACTGTAAGCCAAGAACAGAGAAATGCAGCATATGGATAGGATCAAAAATGTTTGTCTGGGTCTTGGCTTTGGGTTAATCAAACCAGTACAAAGAACATAAATCTTCACAGTACCAGTGAAGATCCTCAGGAGGTGGCTGTCAATCTGATAGTAAAACACAGCCAAATAAAGTTACCACGTGGCACAGAACTTGTATAAAAATAGCTGATTGTTAGAGCTTGTTTTCTCCAATCCTTTCACATTTACTATGATCAAAATGAAAAAAACCAAACTTGAATATTTTATGACTGATATCATCGCTCTTCTCCTAAACAAGATGAGTGGCTATCAGAAGGCAGGAGCCTCATCTTGCTATAGGAGTGATACTTCAATATTTTTCAATATGAAACCCACTTAGGTGTAAGCATAGACTGCTATCCATTGTGCAGGCCTCCTTTACTTTTATACTTAAATATTTTGGAAATAAATTTAATTTGGAAATTGCCAGTCTTATTTAATCACTACTCTTTCAGGTAGCTGAATTTATATGTGTGTCAAATGTCTATCATTTTGAGTTCTTCACTCAAGTTTACACTGGTTGGTTTTCCCCCACTAAGTCAATCTCCAAATAATATTGTTTCCTCTCAAGTTTTTACAAATCCCAACGTAGTTGGGGAAGGGTAGCAGGGAATTAATTAGGCTGCCACAGACCACTTTTCCCTCATCCTTTATATTGCTGATAGGAAGACCTGAGGATGCTGTGACTTCATTTCCTACCACTCTTTCATGTCTGATACTTAACTCTTGCATTGCTTGGCTGGGGAACCCTGCAGAATAATAATATGGCAAGAGTGTGGGAAGGCAGGGATGGAGTAAAGAGTCTCCTCATGGGGCAAGGTTGTGCCTGTGAGGGGGAAGATGAGGTGGAAAGATCTGAAATACAAAAGTTTAGGAGACTGAAGAAAAGAAAAAGCATCAGCCATGAGGAAGCACAAAGGTGCCTCTGCTAAAGGAAAGCAAGGTGTTCCTTTTCTGCAGGACTTTTGGGATTTGATTTCCCCCCTTATTCTGAATCCCAGCAGACTCTGAAAACCAGCAGTCCCAGCACCCTCCCAAACCAAAGCAGAACTCTGCACACTGCTGTGCTGTTAATGTGTGAGATAAGGCTGGCTTGACATCTGGTTCCTGCTGAGCATATCCCAAGGAGAACTCCTGGGCATATCATTATAGCTTCCTTTGGATGATTTTGATGAAGGTGTAGGCCTCATTTATCTCATCCTGGGCTTTTCTAGACTAATACTCTTCATGTAACTTCTATAGATGACTAATGATATTTTCTTTAGCACAGGAATATCAATTAATTATTTATTCCCAAAATTGTGATTAGGAATAGCTTTTGGGGCAAAGTATGTATTCTGCAGGGTTACAAGAAATGCTGTGTCTGTGTTTGTTCATGGAACTGATGAGTAGTCAGAATTTTTTATTAATTTGGATATTAAATGTTGCAGGAATCTGACAGCGGGATGGAGCTCTACATCATCATAATCCAAATGTGGGTGGATGGACTGGGTCATCTGGAGGTTTTGCAGAAAATGTGGCTGTACCTTCAAATTAGAGAAGGGAGATCTTAGATGTCTGGGATTTAGATTTTCTCTTTCCCTTTCCCATACTGCAGGCTGTAAAGTAGGGGTTGCAGCTATTTTTCATAGGTTATGGAAGGTAAAACCTTTGTTTTCCCTGCACAACAGGTGAGGCATGGGAAGATTTCCCTCCTGTTGCAGGTTAATTAAAGCACTGAGCTTCGTGCTGTGACGCAAATACTCACGTGGTCTTTAAAATAACTCTTGCCTGCTTTGGTTATCATTTAAATGAATTGAATATGTAAGATTCTCACAAAAAGATATTTCTTTTCCTGGGTGAAAGTGTTTCCCTCACACATGACCCAGTCTTTCTTACTTCTGTAGTGTGTTGCTCTCTGTTACAAGGCTTTTTAATTTTTTTTTTTTTATATGCCTTAGCCCTACAAAGACTCATTACATGCAAAATAACTTTTTAGGGCAGCAAGGGAGTATGTCAGGCATCCAAAAACTGTAGTTAGGCACTTGGAGGCTAAATTTTCCAAATGATGACAGTCCACGCTCGTCAGTTTTATTCCCAATTACTGCCAAAATAATCTTTTTATAGAATGGTTGCTCCCAATCAAGGGAAGATATGAAATGTCAGAGAATGTAAAGAGTGGAGGAGAACAGTTGAGATGCACTGATAATTAATGCCTGAAGGGAAAGCAATTCCCTTGGCATGGTATTCTCATTCAGTCAGCTGCATTGTAACAGATGTGCACTATACACTGGTTTTAACTACACAGCAGAAACCAATGTCATTTTGCAGTCACTTTTTTTTTTTTTTTTTTCAAAGCAAGATTGTACAAAGATTGTCCTGTTCAGTTCAGGCTGTTATTGCAGTGGAAATACCATGAGAGATTTGGGTTCTTAGTGACTGCTCAACCAGGCAGCATCAAGTACTATTAACTGTGAAAAAGAGAATATAACATGGGGTTGCTAAAGATAAAAAGCTCAAAATTAGGAAATGCAATTGTGTGGACACCAAAAGCAATATTTACTTGGTGGTGCTGAACACAGTAGATATTTTACATTAAGCCCAGCTTGCAATGTAAGCTGCACTGTATTGAGTTGGAGAAAAATTAAAAAATCGCCTTGGTGATGGTGCCTCTAATTTTGTTCTTTCTGCCCTCCTGTGTTTTTTTCTGAGCATCAGTAAGTTTCCTGCTCTTACCTGCTTATTTAGGAGAAATGGCTAAGGTCTGTGCCATCTTCTTGCACATCTCCTGTCCCAGTTTCCTGTGAAGCTAATTAGTAATTTGAATCCTTGGAAGTCTGGAGACAGTTTGGCAGAACCTCACTTTGCAGGATGTCACCTTGTCCCTTCCTATTGTCTGGGAAACATTTTTCTCATACCAACCCCCAAGATTAAATAAAAACACATGTTAGAGCTAAGCAAGCACTGCTGCCCATTTATATTCAATACAAAGTTTCATTTAGATGTTCAGAAGCCATTCAGGGGAGATTGAAAATGTGTCAGCTTGACAGCAGGGAGCAGCAGGATTTTACTGTGGTGTCCTCAGTGGAAGAGCTGTAAATTGCACTTTATTTCACTTGCAGCTTTTCTTCCTTTGCACTCAAAAAACCCCCAAAGCCCAAGCCCCCCCTAACTACAGTGACTCTTGCCTCCAGACCCAAGTTCTTGTCTTCTCCACCAGAGTCTGGAAACCTCAGCCCTCCTGTCTCTCCTGGGCAGCAGAACACGGGCTGGGACTCCTATAAACCACGGGAAAGATGGGAGAGGTTTTTTCAGCATTGAGAGGTTGCAGCACACCCTCTGGACTCCCCAAACCAGGGCTGGGTGCTGCTGGAGGAGCTGTAGGGTGCTGAGCATCTATCAGCACACCCATGGGTCCTTGGGCATTACAAGAGCTTCAAGTGGGCACCAGTTTGTAGATGCATTGGATCTATAGGGGGAAAGGAAATGTTGCTCTTATTCAGAGCTCTCCCAGGTTTGGAGGCAGCTGTGTGGAATCCCTGGGCAGGATGAGGTCTGGGTATCAGCAGCCTGGGGGTTGTGAAGGGCTCTGAAGTGCCTCAGCTTGGTGGCACTGTGTCTGTCACCTGGGGTTCTGCTCCCAACCAGGGGCAGCTGGGGGCTGGCTCCCTCCTTCCTCCAGCACCACCTCCTGCAGCTCTGTGGGTCGGTTCTTCTGTCACCAAACAAAGCTGCTGTTTGCACAGGAAATAGACATTGCACCTAGGGAGCCCTGAGGTTCTAATGCTTGTCCTGGGCTGCTTTGTCCTCGAGTGTACCCTTGTTCTTTATGGAGGAGATGAAAGCTTTTATCTCAGCTTGTGTGGAGCAGTAATAATAACCTGTCTGGCTGACCCAAGTGCCACTGTAGTTCAGGAAAAGAAGATAAAGGTATAAATCCACCCCCCTGAATTTGTACAGCAAGGGTTGCTTTCGTTCCCTCCCTAACCTTCCTCCTCCTCCATGTTGCTGTGTGTGCAGCAACTCTGGTTTTTTCTAATTGATGCCTAACACCTTTAGCTTTTTTTTTAATTCTGTAGTTTTGATAACTCTGAAAACTTATGGGAACTCATATTTAGTTTGAAAACACATCCATTCAGAGCAGGGAAATGCTGCCTTCCAGTTCTGCTTCTCCAGAATCACAGAATTGCTCAGCATCTGGATGACTGCAGTAAACACAAGTGGCTTTGTTCATGCTGGAACCAATTCCCAGCAGCAGTTGTGCTGGTTCGCGTGGTACCCTGTCAGGAAAATAGCAACTCAAATAGTTTATTACAATGTTACTGTGCAATCACCTGAAACACACAAACAAACAACAAAGAAGTCAAGAGCTTCTGCTTTGTGATACCCTGTAGGCTGAAGCCAGGATCCAACAGGAGGACAAGAGCTTCTTGTTTCATTATGAAGCCTTAATTACGCTTTTTTCTTTTTTTTATCCTTTTTTTTTTTTTTCAAGTGATTCCTGTCGTGGGCACTCTAACCTGGGGGTTTCACAGGTCAGCATGGCTTGTCCCTCAGCTCCAGAAGGATCATTAATTCCCATCTGAAACACAAAGACTGCAAAGTGCATCCAGTGTGTGCAGGTGCTGCAGATGCTGAATTGTTCCTGACAGGGTGACTGGTCCAGGGTGCTGATGGCTCTAATGACAGCAGCAGTTTTTTCACTGAGACCTCCCCTGAGGAGCAGGTGCCAGGGGATGGATAATCTGATGGACTGGAACCACTTAGGTATTATTTTATTGTTTTGTATTTGTTGAAAAGATAATGATTGTTTCTGTCTGTGTTGCCTCAAAACTGTAGAAAAGCAACGTGCAGAAGTGCATTAGAGCTGGGTCCTGTCCACCTCCTGTGGGAGCTGATAGACATTTGTCAGAGGCTTCCAGATAAATTGGGTATAAATTTAAATGTACTTCTTGTTGTGTAATAATTTGGGGCATTTGCAGCTGTGACAGCTGTGACAGCTTATTCTTTGTATTCTGAACAGGAGCAGTGCATGGCACCAAATATATATATATGTATATATCTAAATGTATATATATATATATGTATAAAAATTTTTATTATTATTATTTTAAAAGAAACAAACTCAAAAGTTGAGCTCTGGAGTGGCTCAAGGGTGAGCTGGGGCCTCAGCTGCTGCCAGACCCACTGTCCCCGGGTGCAGGGACAGCACTGCAGATCCTGGCTTTGTCACTGGGCTGCATCAGGACAGTCACCTCCTTTCTCCCACCTGTGCTAAGTTTAGCCTTGTCTCCTCTTGTCTCCTTTCCCATTGCAGCTACTGAATTAAGAGTTATTTGCCACCTGGCACAGTTTTAATTCACTTTCTCATAGTTTTAATATTTTTAGCAGCTAGAAGCACTGTGAGTTTTCTTTTGTCAACGAGCACTGAAAGTTAAGAAGATGACAGGGATGGTGTGGAAGGGAGAGCTGAGGAGATCTGCTCCAACACCTTCCCTACAATTGCTTTGTTTGCAGATCTGGGGACAAATGCTCTCAGAAGCAGCCACTGCTTTGCTGGCATTAAGCTAGCTTCAAGTGAATATTTTTTCTCTATCTCTAAAATGACATTTTCTTGGAAATGGCAAGGGCTGATTTGTGCAGGACTGAGGCTGAGATAGCAGACAGCTCTGCAAATCACAACTCGGGCTCATTAGGCACAGGGTGCCCTTGAATTACTCCTGTTATTTTAGTAGCCAGGCACCGTGGTGCTTGTGCCTGGCAACAGGTTGAGTTATTGTCCTGATTTCTACACATCCAAGAAACCCACCAGGTTGCAAATCTGTCTGTGCAATTTTCCATGAAAATCTGTGGTGATCCAAAGGTACTGGCTGTGAACTGGAAAATCTCTCTGTTTCCAGACCTGTGCAGCTCCACTTCCTGTAAGTCTGGCATTCCTAACACTGGGATTCAGCAGGAATTTTTGTACAATTTTTATTGATCTCTAGGTCTATTTTTCCTTACAATTTATGGGGATGATTTTTTTTTCTTATAATTTATGGTGTAATTCAATCTCTTGTAAGTGGTAAATGAAACTTTGTAACTCCCTTCAGCTGGGGCTTTACTGGTCATTTGTCTCTGGGAGGTGTTAATTGATGATGTGATTTTCAGTTCAGTCAGATCCTGTCTATTGGGTGTCTCATTTTGGTTCCCTATTTTCCTGTGTAATTATAATGGATACTTTTTTCATAAAAAATCACTTTGTACCTAGGACACTGAAGCTTAGTGGTGCTCCTACATTCCAGTGCTTTGTTAAACATGCCAACTTGCTATATGATGTTAAGGTCTTTTTGTGATTTTTAGATGTTACTTAACAGAAAATCTGATAAAAATATTGCATAGAAAGGTTGTATTGAAACACCAATATGATCTTTTTGTGTGTGTGACAGTTCAGTGCCATGTACATGTATTTGAAGACAGTGTTACAGCTGCCTGTCTCCTGGTATGTGCCTCTCCTCTGGTGACTGCTCTGCCTTTGCCCAAGCTGTTGATTGAATGAAACTCCAGTAATTCCCTGATTCTGTATTTGTGGCACTATTTACTGTGTGCAGTGTGAGTATAGAGAGCTAGAAACAGTGGGTGCATATTGTGCTAAGCTATATATGTAATATATAAAAAATACACATGGTGTATCATTTCTATTACTGGGTCCTGCAGTGTGTATACCATAAACTTGAGTGAAGTCCTGCTCTCCTCTCACTCTGCACACCCACAGTAACAGCCCCAGGTCCCTCAAAGCCTCAGAGCTCCCAGACTGTGGACACTCACATGAAATAAAATAAGAATGGACTGAAGGTGACAACCAGGAGTGTATCACAGGGTGTGGAGACTTTCCTGCTGCATAGATTTAGCTGAAAGTAGAGACCTTTGTAGCTGACAAAAAAGGCTGTGACAAAGGTTGTTTTTTTTTTCCTCTGGGGAGAGATTTAAAAGGAAAGAAATTTTATGGAAGATGTGTAGATAATGCCACTGGATGTCTTTGCAAAATGTTGTGCAGCCCCTGTAAATAGTTCTGTCAGGGCTTCTCACAAAAATGTGGGTCTCAGCATTTCAAACACATCTGTAGGTTATAGGAACAAATATTGTTCTTATAAACTACAGCCATTGGGAGTGACTGGGGACAGTCAGTCAGGTCCTCCCTGCTTCTCTGATGTCATTATTATTTCTTCCTCCCTCCCTATATGCTTCACTATACATGAAGGATATTGTTAAAAAACTATTCTATTATTTTTGTACATGTATTGTTCATTTTTTAATCTTTTGTTTTAATTGGTAACTTTGAATTCACCTTGGTTTGAGGGTGTTGGTGTCCAGTTTTGTTTGACTGTGCCATTATTTCTCTCTCCAGCTCTTCAGGGCACAGCCCACGTGTGTCAGTGCCTCACATGGGGCAAACACAGGGCTGTGTCTCTTCACTTGGGTTTCAGTCATGGGAACAGAGAGGCAGAATCAGTCTGTGGAGGGGCAGGAATGGATGCAGATGAATTTCTGTGTATCAGCTGGTGGCTCTTGCTGCCATTCTCATTGCTGCAAGTGCTGTTTAATAACCAAGCATGCCAACTGCCTCCATTTTTCTCTTCATTCTGTCATAGTGTAAGTGGCACATACCAGAGAGGAGAGGAAGAAAAATCTGCAAAGTCCAACCAGCATTATTGTACTGAGAGCACTTTTCTTCCTCCCTCGCATGACAGGAATACGTGTGTGTGATTTATTGCTATTTTGCATGGGAGAACACCATTTTCCTGTGCAGAACTGCAATTAAAGCAGGAAGAATCTCATCAGTCATCCAGCCCTGTTTCCATGACACGTACAACTTGCAAGTCAAACACTGAAATCTTTATTTAAGCAAAATTGTACATTGTCACAGCACAAATTGTGTATGAGCAAGAAGTTAATTGCAGAGTTGCTAATTCTAATGAGGTGCTGGATTAGGGCAGAAGCTGTCCCAGCAGGACTGGCAGCAGCATGAATTTACGTTTTGGTGGGTGGTAAAGTCCTAGCAGATGTGGTGGTACTCTGCATGTACAGGTGTGCAGCCCATTCCACCACGGGCTTGTCGTGGTGATTTTGTGTTAATAAAGGTCTGAACACCAAAAAAATTTGGAAAATTCAAATTACAAAAGAGATTTGTTACAGAAGGACAGGAAAAACCCCTGTTTTACTGGGGCCTGCTTCCCCAAGGACCAGCAGTCCTCTGTCACATGTATTTCTACTACAGGTTTTCTGTCTTTCTAATGTTTCTTCAAGACTTCCTTAATTGCATTTATTTGCACTTGATACACTGGCTGAAATTCATGCCTGGTACTGTGTGGGCAGACAGACAGGAAGGTCCTGGCCCTGATATTCCATCAATATGTATTAATCTGCTCTGCAGTTTGCTGTTGATGCCCAGAATAAATGACATCTTTTCCTCCCTTACACTGTTACTCTTAGTACCTAACACAACCCCACTCGGATGCCTCTGCCCTGAATATGTTCCTTTGCCATTTTTTCTCTTCATATTCTCTGCTCCTTTGCTTGGTTTGATTCCCTGCCTTTATGAGAGGTTCAAATTGGCTTCCGTATTTTTTGCTCAGGGGAGCAAAACTGCAGAGGACTCCAAGTGCACATGCAGGGCTAGATATGGGTTCCTGAAATTTACCTTCCTCCTGAGAGCTCGTGCTGGCTGCTTTCAGTCACCATCCCCTCCTGCTCTTTTTCCACAGCTGCCTTTGTCTCTGAAGTTCCTCACATCAAACACACAGTCCTACCAGCCTGTCCCAAATGCTCTGGCATTTTCCAGATATATCAGGGTGTCTGGGGATTACACCATACAGAACATTATGTTTTGTTTTACCTTAAATGATACTCATACGTGAGCAGCATCAGAAGGGCTTTTAGCTGTGTAGTTGGCTGTGGATGCAAGGGGACAGGAATTAGGAATTACAGTTTTATTCTGGAGTCTGCTCTTGTGAGACCCCCATAATCCTCATGTGTGATACAATCCAGGATCAGAGGCTCAGTAAATACAGTTTTGACAACTCCTCAGCTTTTTTGTTGTTCCATTTGTCTTCCCAGCCCTTGCTGTGCCGTGCCAAGCCCTTGGTGTGAGGGCTCTTCAGTACCTTAGCCACAGCCACGTGGCCTCCAGTGGCAGGACTGGAGCCAGGAGCTGTATTGCCTTCTCTTTGTGATCTTATCTCTGGTAGATGGGGCATGTAATGAATCTTCAGGGAATTACACTGTTCAGAGATGCAGATTCCTCATCCAGAATTTAGCTACAGGAGATGTTGTTGCATCAGTAGCCACATTGTTCTGGAATGGTAAATGGTGCAGGCAAAGTGCCCTCCTCTTTGTGTGTTCAGGGATGGATGAGCAGGGAGATTCTCCTCCTGGGGTACTGACCTGTGTCAGTAGGAACTGGGTTTGCTGTGGAGCTTGTGTAGAAACCTTGCCATGAAAAGATGATGGTTTTTCCCCAAACTCTGTCTGTATGGATGTGGCAATTCCTCAGTAGAAAACACTGAAATCAGTGTTGCCTTTTGTTTGTGTGCCAGCTGCTTCTCTGGAGAGATTAAAGAAAAGAGATAGGTGAGCACTGGAGAAGCACAACTGCTGAAGAACTCAATCTGTCTAATTTAGCAAAAAGATGAAGGTGCAGTGCAGGTGCAGAGCCTGGCTGGCTGCACAGGGGACAGCACTGGACACTGAAGGGATCTCTGGTCTGGGGGAGAGCTTCACACCTCACACAGAGTGGCTGCAGGTAAAGCCACCATTATTAACCAAGACACAAGTTCTAATGCTGGAATGATTAATAATGGGAACATGTTACCAAGGGCCGTGGGAAATCCTGCATTTCTTGGTATGTTCTGGTCTGTGATGTGGTTCAAAGAGAGCTCTTGGCACAGGTGAGATGAGTATAAGGTTAAATATGGTGCTGGTGTAAGTCAGGGTACAAGGCTCCTCCCAGATGTCCCACTCTTTGCTCAGGAAGTGTTGTCCATGCAGCCAGATGTCCCTTGCCCAGCATCCCCCAGCTGCTGGGGGCACCTCAGGGAGGGAGGGAAGAAGACTCTGCAAGAGCTTCTCACACACCTCGTGTTTTCTGCTTGAGATGCAGGATGGGAGAGAAGAGCATGGCAGGGCCTGAAACCCTTTGGGATTCCAAGCACAGGGAATGCAGTCACTTCACATCCACAGGGATAAAGGCCATGGTCCAAGATGCTTAAGCAGAAACACTGTCAGTTTTCCATGGATTACTGACTCTTTCCTATATTCACTCACCCTGCAAACTGTCACTAGTTTCTCATTAGAAGATGCAGCTTTGCTCCCTGACAGCACCTTGTCTCCTCTCTCTCATCCCCATGGAGCCTACCTGGGATGTCTGCTTGGAAGGCTCAGCTTGCTAACTGGAGAGGAAGTTGTTGTTGCCAGCCCTGGTTCTTCACCAGCAGAGCTTCAGATTGTTAACAACACAATATCAGTCAGTCAGCCCTTCAAACAGAATGATAAGGAATCTGTTCAGCTCACTGGAGGTGGAGCAGATCAGGGACAGCTATGCAGTCACTGAAGACTGAGAGGCTGGAGGGTTTCCTGGCTTCTTCTGCTGAATGGATTGTTGAGTATTTATTTGCCCTTTTATTTCTTGACAGCTATTGCTTTCATTCATGGCAGAGGTTAGAGCAATCACATGGAACTATTTGAAAAATATTAAGATTAATGATTTTATGTGTAAACTATTTTTCCCTGCTCTGAACATTAAGGGATAAGAAAATGAAGAAGCTTTTCTCTTTGAGGAAATGAGACCTCGGAGGTCTTGCCTGTCTCTCTTCAAAAGAAGAATGGAGATGGGTTTCAGAAGAACTGAAGATCTCAATCAGCTAGTGCTCTAAAAATAGGAGATGGTCATGCTTTTGGGAGCTTCAGAAGGACAAGAAGCTTGCATATTTGCCTCTGGGGTCACGGAACAGTAGGTAAAGCAGAGCAAAGAAACAATTTAGCTTCCCGGTGTTGGAGAATGATAGGAGCTTTTAGATGAGGAGACCTGAAGTATTATTAATCCTGTAATGCCATTTATTCAGTGGCCCCTGCAAATAATGCTGATAGTTTCTATGTAGACTTCACTGTATCAATAAGAAAACTGGATATTAAATACCAGAGTAGTCTCGTTTTGCACGTGATTTGAATTATTAAATAGATTTTTTTATGATTTGCTGTAGGCAAAAGACTCAACGTATGTATTTTAGCTGTGATGATCGTTTGACCCGTGCCATTAGGCTGCTGCTTGCTTACTGGGTGACACAGGGGCATCAAGGGAGAGCTGTGCAAAGCTGCTGGGTTTGCAGGGACAGGAGGCAAGGAGGGCTCCTTGTCTCAATGCCACGAGGTTCTGGTCTTGGTGCTGGGATGAGTGAGGAGGGACAGAGCTGTGCCTCCAGCCTGCCTTTGGTTAGCCAGGGGTACTCTGAAGTAGGATTAGGTGCTGGCTTTTACAGGGAACCAGAGTCACTTTGCAGCAGCTGTGCAGGAACCAAAATATATTCTGATCAAACAAACTGGGGCAATGAAGAGAAGTGGGGAATGATGTAAAATATTTGTTCACCCAAACTTTGTCTGAGACTTATTTTCAGAATGTTTGCCTAGAATGTCTTTCCTCAGGGTGGGAATTTTTTAGTGTAATTCAATTAACAATATGGGCTATTGGTATGGGTATATATATATGTATGTATTCAAATATATATATATATATAAATAAGGATATTTTCATTTAGCTTTTTGTTTCTGCTTGCTAGCCAAAGATCAGCTTAGGCCTTTACAGGAAAAAAATAAGCAGTAGTTCATAACAGGAAAAAATAATAAATCAAGGTAAAATTTCTTTAAGGGAAAATTTTGAAAAGGAAAAAAAATAAAAACAGGAAAGTAAACCAGGGAAGAATTAGAAAGAAATCATGGGCACTTGTACACAACTTGGAGTGCCTTTTTTTTTTTTTTTTTTTTTTAAATTTTCTGCTGTCTTTTCCCTAGTCTGTCTATCAAGCCAGTCTCCTATGTAAATTTGCAAAGACAGTTCAAGAAGACTGAGGAAATGAACTATTATATAGAGAGGTAGTACAGTTCTTATTGACTTGAAGAAGATAAGGATCTGAGACCTTGTGTAGCTTCAATTCATACAATTATGTGAAGGAGAATGAATCACAGGGGAGAGCAAACTAACTGAAAACTGCTTCAAGATGGGATTTTCAAATTGTTCCAGAGGAAATTAAGTGTCCTGACTCCATTAAAATATACCTGAAGCTGGAGCATAACTCTCCCAGCCTTTTTTGATCAACTTAGTTCAGAAAGAGTTCATTGTGTGCCATAACCTTGAATGTTCAAGCTTGCCTTCTCAGCTTCAGCCTTGACATGAAAGAACTTGGAAGGCACAGCAACCACTTCTCTAACATCAATCCCACGTGATGTGTGGCAGCAAAACTTCAACTCGGGGAGGATAGGTAGCAGTGCAATAACTGCTAACGGCATCATTTTCCACAAAACCAATTTTAATCTGCTGTTTAGGGACTTGTAAATGGTCTTAAATAGCTCTTGCCATTGAAGGAGCTCACTGGAAGTGCTGTTCAGCAATGCACTTAAACATCTGCACCTTCCTTTAATTGTTCCCCAAGATATGTTTAGGTCAATCTTGAAAAGTTGCTGTGTCTTCTGTTTCTGCTCCCCCTTTGGCAGCAGAGGAACAGCTGTGTGCTCTCCTGGGCTTCACTCCCAGACTAAGCCTCGTTCAGTAACGGTACAGATACGAGGCTGTGCAGATGCTCAGACTGTGATTTTCCTCCTTTCTTGTGTATTTTGATCAGCAGAACATCAGGCTGGGCTTTAGCCTGCAGTTCATATAGATTATGATACAGTCTCCTGGAGTGCAGCACCAGGGTTCAACTCTGTTTCCTACAAAAACTGCCAGAAGTTTGCCAAAATGATGATGTGAGCCAAGCCAGTTAGATGACACTGTCAGTAAAAAACTGATTAATGCCAGGGTGGGGAATATGTAAATGTGGTTCCTGAAGCATATTTGTGAAGTTCAGAACCTATCCTTGCTGCAGGGTGCTGGTTCTGTCAGTGAAACCTCACCCCAGCTCTCCTCAGGGTGCTACCAGGACCTGCACCAGGTTCCTGACACACCTGGAGCTCTGAGTTCTGCTGGGATTCCTGGCAGTACCAACAGGGATGGGAAGTCTGGTTTGCAACCTTTTTGTATGCCAATATGTATTAAGTATGTCAGTCAGGAAGCACACAGAAAGCAAACAAAAAAGGAGAATTATTAAATTAAATTCTCGTTGTTGCACTGGAAGAACATGCTGGTGGCAGTCTGTAAACATCATTTCTCCAGCACTGGCCAATGCACAATGTTAGATGTGATCATCCCATGCCAGCACCACATCCACACTGGATGCTGAGCTCTAGAAATGGAACCTGGCCTCTCACCTCTCACCAACAGAGCTCCTCTCAGGTCACAACATGTTGGTCTTTGTCGATGATCAATATGAAACATATCCTCCTGACTGCCACCACAGAGGTGTCGTGGCAGCTGTTTGAACATAAACCACTCTGCAAATCTCAGAGAAATGAAATCCCAAACTTCTTGACCTTAATCTACGTACATAGTTGTCCTCTTCCTGCAGTAATATATTGAAGCTGAACTCGTGTGCAGTGTTTTCATAGCTCCCACTGAAAAGCCCCAGCCCTGAGGGACGGTTTGCTGCAAACGAGGCACTGGAGAGCTCTGCTGAGCAGCCAGAAGAAGGAAACATAGAGCAGGAGCTGGAGCAGGAGGCAGCACTCGGCCTCTGGAAAATCCCAGCTCAGGACTGTGCCTGGGTGCAGCAGGCACATCCAGCTGGGGTGAAGGCCAAGGGGACGTTTGTGACCAGAGCCTCCCCACCACCCTGCCCGGTGTCCTGTGTGGAGCAGTTAGCAGGGTGGCTGCAGCCAGCCCTGCCCAGGGCCTGTCTGCCTGGCTTGGTGTGCTCCTCATCAAATTCAGAGGAAATTAGGTAATTCTTCTGCTCTGGTGACACGGCAACAGAGGCAAAGGCTGAGGATGGTGACGTTGCTCTGCTACGGGAGTTCTCTTCCCTCCCATGGGAATGCTCAGAGCTGAGGCACTGCTTTACAGCACTGCTTCATTTTAAGCCCCTGTGATTTCAGCAGTTGCCTGGCACAGCACAGATGCCTTAAGAAGCACCCCAACAAAACCTGCTCTGTCTGCTGACACCAGGAAGTGACAATGTGTTTACTTTAAAGCAAAAGGGTAACATATCCCTCATCTGTTCCTGGCTGGGGGTTGTGACTTGCAGAGCTGTGTGGCAGGGCAGCTTGCAGCCCTGGGGATGTCACCAGTTGAACCTCCAAAGTGTGGGCTGGGGTTGTTTCTTCCTACCCTAGATGGAAGCATTTACCCCAGGCTGCAGCAGCCCCTCTGCACCAGTGTTCTCTGGGTGTGCTTCTGTTGGCAGTGAGAGACAAACAGGTAATTGAGTCTAAGATGTAGAATCTTTTTATTTATTACTATAGAGAACTCTTCAAATGCAATTATGAAGGCTAAAAGGGTAATTTCATACCTGAAACAAAAAAATCTAGTTATGAACATTTCCTCCTCTTCATGTTTGAGAGCAATGGGTTAGTCAGTGACCTGCATTATTAGGTTGCACAGTCCTCATGCACTCTGCAGTCTTTGGGTTGTTCATATTAAATCATCTTGTTGAAAACTAAAAGTAGTCAATACTCCAGTGCTCCTTCTCCTTTCATCACTACCCTGATCTTTACTGATATATTAATTCTTGCCTGGGATCAAGCCCAGCAGATTAGGCTGCTGTAGGAAAAGCTACTGTTTAAAAAAAAATCTGCCAACAACTTTTACTCCAGTTGTGAGCAGAAAGCTGGAACTGCAGTTTTTAAAGATGTAAACCTTATTTAGATCATTGCACATCAGTAACTCCACAGAGGATGACAGGATTTAAAACTTATTTCCCCACCCCCATAACTGAGATGAAAACTATGGTCTTAAGTGATTTTTTTTAAAATGTCCACATTATAAAATTCTGCATAAAAAGGTTCCCAGCTGCTCAGAATTTAAGGGAAGTCAATACTTCCAGATGCACTCAAGAAAAATCTTGTACTTGGTTTTGCACCTAACGTATCACTGAATGTAATGAGATGGAAGCTCTTAAGTCATTTAGTTGCTTTTGAAAATTTCACTTAATGATCAATTCCAGCTTTTCCAAAGTATTTTCACGTAGTTGAGAAACTGTTATGATTTTTTTATTATGATTCAGTATTCCTTTGGTCTACTTGACATAAATACAATAGTACAAATTTGACAGTAAATCTCCTTTACCGTACCAGAAAGAAAAATGAGTCTTTTGTTGCTTTCATACCAGTAGAAGAAAATAACAGAGGATCATAATGTGCTCACAAATAAAGGCAGAGAGAGAAGTGGAGCAGGGAGACATGGGAAGACATTTAGGGGTTTGTTTGGTAGTGGAAGGGAGGGTCCTGTGCATTAGCAGTAAGTGGGGAGGTGGCAGGGTGGCACCAAACCCAAATGCTGCTGCTGGAATCACATCCTTCAGCTGCCTTGTACTGACAGCAGCAACTGAGGTCTCTGAGGGGCACCAGCTGAAAGAAAAACAGGGTAAGAATTAGGTGAAGGGAGACAGGTTGGCAGGGAAACAGGTAGCTGCAAATTTAAATACAAATTAAAAAGTCCTTTAGTGGGATCTCTTGGGATGACCAAGGCTGAAAAGGATTTGCCCTTGACTGGCAGAAGGGCGTGAGGCAGGGTGAGAGCAGGGAAAGGCTGAAGGCAGAGGGAGAGTGGGTGGGTAACAGTTCTCAGTTGTAAAATCTTGCAATAGTAGGAAAGAGCAGGAAAGGAGAAGATTAGAAGGTTGAGAGTTCAGGAGAAACACAAACCATTCACTTCTCTATGACCCAACAGAGGAACATTATCCAGCAGCTGTGGTAGCACTAGGGTCTGTTCTGCAGGGTCACAGTGTTCTAACGAGGGCTACAAATAACAGGGTTTGACAAGGGCTGCATCTCCAGCTCAGGCACTCTGGGTTTTCCTGAAGAAAGAGGTTGGATGGTGACACGTTCACCCTGCCCTCTGCTCCGGGGGTTCCTGTCCCTGGGGGGCTGCAGCGGGTGACAGGAGAAGGCAATGTTGGTTGCAGCAGGGATGGATGGCACTGCTGGCAGTGGTGGGGGTGCAGCAGGATGAGTGTACCCAGCAGCTCCTCCTGGTGTGTTGGGTGGCTTGTGAAACAGCTTCTCTGCCTGCACCCCCTGTGCCTGTGTGCTTTTCACCAGGACTCGCCCATAGTGCACGTGTCCATCGTGATGCAGAGCGGGATGGTGAGATGATTAGAGATGCCCCAAGTGAAGTGTCCTGTTCCCATAAGGGAGTGTTGGCTGTGGTGATGTTGCAGAAGTAGCCCCCAGCTCTTCATCTCACTCAGTTTCAGGAATTTCATGGCAATGGTTTGGCCTCAGCCTTGTTTCCAAGCTTGCCAGCACAAAGCAACAGGAGTTCCCTAATTGGAGCTCAAAAAGATGGTCCTTTTCTCACTGACATCCTGGCTTATCAGTGCCTATAGGGCAAGTTTATGCCCTTCTCCCTGGCTCTCAGATTTACTGACCTATTTCCAGTTTTAACCCATTTGGTGCAAACTATAGCTCTTTTCTCTTCATCACCTTCTTTTAGTGCCTAAATGAGTGTTTCCATGAGGCAGGGCTGGGGGGCAGCTCTAGCTCCCCAACAGTACTGGTTTGTGCACTTTTTTCCAAGACCATCTCCAGTGAGAGTCTTGGCTTGTGGCTGAGAGCCCCCTCCCTCATTCCAACAGGACATTCTGCTTTAGGTGAGGGAATGAAAAGTGGATTTAGCTGGAGTACCATGTCCCACACTTGAGTGAGCTATTTACTCTTTAGGGCACCAAAATATTTTATTATTGGGCAACCAAGTGGGAAGTAACAGCAGAAGTTTAGTTGGGTATGAAGCATGTGCTACCCTTACCCAGTACTTCTGAACTGTTAGCCAAGTGTAAGATAATGATGTTTCCTCCCCATACTGGTTTTGAAGTGGCCAGTCTCAACCTCTGATGCTGAGCACACTGGGGGTGGTTTTTTGTCCTCAGTGAATAGTAGATGCAAATACCTTTTGAAGGCAATTAGGCAGAGTATTTTTATTTTTGCTCAGAAATAAACTGCAAGCACCAAATTGCTAGCACAAGGGTGAAGGCTATTTTCTAAGATTATATGCCACATGTGATTAATCTCTTACCCACTTTTTTTCTTTTATTAGCAAAATCTTAAACTTCCAGGGGGTCTGTACATAATTCTAAGGGGTCAAATTACAAGGCTGAAAACATTTATCACTGCTAGCTGTGTCTGCAGAATGTACCAGGTTAGCTGGGTGCTTCTTGCTGCTCTCAGGTAAGCTGGGGCTCTCTCTCCCAGCAACATCAGCAGCCCCCAAATCCTGCAGATCCTGGAGAGGTGCCTGGCTGTCACAGGCCATTTTCTCCTGCTGTTCTTCAACAGCATAGCTCTATATATATCAGCTATAATAACAGAGCCAGTTTTAAGGTAAGAATAGTGTAGAGAAGATGGTAATTATTGCTCTGAAGCTTTTCTGGAGATGAAGGCAAGAGGAAATTTTCCATTAATGTTAAAAACAAACACAGGAGGTGACAACCAAATGCTTCCAACATGCTGCTTCTCCATGATCAAAAACCTCTTGCCTAATCCCAATTGTCACATGATTAAAAATGTATGAGAACTCAGAACATATAAAAGATTGTGTATAGCAGCATAGGTACTTGATCTAAATGCATAATTAATAGCTTCATTCAGCTTTACCTTGAGGTGGAAGATCAACAAGGCATGGATGTATCCAAGGGATGTACTGAAGCTTTTGCACCAAAGCAGCTCATTACTGAAACTGTGCTGAGCACTTTTTTATTTTCAGACAGTTGGCTGAAGGAGAAAAACAAGTTTGAAGCTATTTGTAAATCTTGGGAGGGGGGGGGTCTTTGATATATTTGAGAAGCTAGTGAGACAAAAAACCCTCAAACCACCTCAAAGACCAGGCACATCCATTATTTTAACAATTAACATTTGCTGACCAAGGGCATATTTGGTAGGTAAAAACATGTAAAAAGCTGCCCACTGAAGAGTGGTGGGAAGGTGTAGAAAATGCTGTGCTTGCTGGTTAGGTTCTGGAGAACTGCAGCCACATCCTGCCCCAGAACCCTCCTGCTTGTGTCTGCAGAACTGTCCCAGCTTCACACCAGACACCGCACAAACGCTGGAGGTTCAGCTCTCAGTTCTCCAGCCACAGTATTCCCAGCACTGCTTGCTGACTTCTGCACTTCTGACATATTCAGGCAGTAAAACACTTGGTTCATTTTAAGCCTCTAAAAAGTACAGTTCAGGATTGGACCCAAACTTACTACAGTCTTGTTAGTTTTAGCCATCTTAATTTCTGCTTTTGAAGGAATATTAAACCAATTCTTTTTGTGGGTTTTGTGTTGGGTTGGTTTTTTTGTTTCTTTGTTTTTTTCTTTGTTTTTTTCTTTGCTTGTTTGTATGTATATGCCAGGATATTTCAGTTGGGTAGCACTGAGCTGGGTTTGTTTTGTCCTAACTGACCATAATGACATCTAAATGTCAGCTTCATTTGTATCCTAGCTCAAAATATAAACAGAGCATTATACAAAAAGGAGGATGATTTGTTAGACCCTTGGTGAATTATTTTGGCTGCGTACCTTATGCCAGACAGTTTTGATTCTGCATGTGACTTACAGTCCAAAAGCCATACCCATACATTTTTCTGATTAAATGATTTTTAGTATTTTGCATCCATAGTGCAGAGAAAACACTGCTGTTAAAACAAATGTATTTTTTAAAAATTGGAACTTTGTTGAAACATAATTCAATTGAGAAAAAAACCCCCACAATATTTTTATATAACATTTTGGATATATTTTATGCCAAAACATGATCACCAGTCAAACTAGTGACATCTAAACCCAATACATTATTGTGACTTCTAAAATAAAAAAATCAGAACAAAACTAAATCACTTGTTGGTGATTTAAACACAACAAAACTCTAGTATTCTTCAAAAGTGTCTACTAAATATAATAAAAAGAATAAGAGAACAGTTAACATTTAGTCTGTTACATTAAAAAATCAGATGTACATGTTCCTATTGCCTGTTAGCTTTACCTAAAGCCTTCTCAGCTACTACAAAAATAAAAAGGAAAAAAAGTCATTGTTCAAAGTCAAAAACATTCAAATCAGTTGATACAACATTACAGTACAGTCAACTAACATCATTTGAGGTCTTCTCAGTGTGGGAGTCCTTAGACCAGCATCCCAAACCCAGCTCACTGCAGTGTCAAACCTGTGTTAGCTTTGCAGGACTCTGTACTCTACTGATGGCTTCAGGAGAATGGGGTTGTGCTACTTAGGAATCACAGGGTCACCCCAGCCTCTCATTAATTTTATTCAGCACTGTAGTTAGAACAGCATTAAGTATAGCACAATAACTAAAAAAAAAAAAAAAATTATAAAAAGGAAAATAGAAAAAAAAAAAAAAAAAAAAAGACTTGGAAGCTAGGTGAAGCTGCCATCTGTGTCAAACCATTGCGATACGCTATACTAAAAAATTCTGAAATATCCACCTGTCCTCACTGCTCTGCCACGAACTAGCAAAGTCAAAAATACAAAAGTCTTCAACTTCTCATTTTTGCAGAATAAAGCAAAAAAGTCTTTGTGCTCCTTACTACCAGAAGCAAAATATCCTCTGAGTTACCACATGTAATAGCTTCTGGATGTGTCGACTTGGGTTGGCTTGGTCTCTGCAGAACCATCCTTGTCTTTTTCACTGTCACCTTCCCAGAGATTAATAAGTGGAGGGTAGAGCTCATTCAGTGGGATCGAAGAGGTCTTTTGCATATATTTTTTCAACGAGTGGTGGTAGTTTTTTCTCTTAAATCTTTTTGCAATATAAACAGAAAGGGAGGCGAGGCTAATGACTGCAAACATGGATCCCATCACCGCTGCCAGGGCCGTGCTGGTTTCTTGGTCTGAAATATCCAGTGCAAAAGCTGCATTTTTTGTTGTAACATTAACACAGGACTTCTGTGTTTGCAGGTGGACACTCGACACCGTTAGGCACACTTCATAATCTGTGGATGGTTGTAAGTGGGTGAGGTTGTACTCGTGCACATCCACCGGGACCCTGGCGGTGTATGTGATGTGGGGGTTGTCAATCTTCATGGTGGCTGATGACCATTTTAAGTTGGAAGTCATGACGTTGGCATTAACCTTCCAAGACACCAAGATGGAATGTGACTCTGCTTGCTTAACGTAGATTTTCAGGACCTGGGTGCCATCCAGGAGGGTCCCGTTCACCCGGAGAGTGGCGATCCTCGTGTCGGCCCCTTCTACGTTCTGAGCAACGCAGGTGTAGCTCCCAGAGTCTTCAACCTGGATGTTAGAGATTTCCAGGGTGCCTTCACTGCTCAGCTTGTATTTCTCAGAGAGGCTTTCGACAGTTACTTTATTGCCAAGAGGAGTGACCCAGTAAATTTCTGGCTCGGGTTCTGCCATGGCCCGACAATCTAAAAACACCGTCATGCCAATGTCCAGGTTGAGGTGGTTGGGAAAGGTCTCACGAGAGATCATTGGAAGACATTGCTCGGTTGAATCCTGGATTAACACTTCCTTCACCTGCTGCCCTCTGTATTCCGGAGGCATTGCACAAAACATGGAGAGAGGTTCCATGAAACGGATGTTGGTTTTGTTGGAGTTGATCCAGTGGATGACACAGTCACACCTGAGGGGGTTGCTGTGGATGCTGATCTCCCGCAGGTTCGGGAGGGACTCCACTGTCTTTTGGTAGACTGCATTCAAGGCATTGTTGTTCAGCATCAAGCTCTCCAGGGCAGGGACGTTGCGGAATGCCAGTCGGTGGATGTAGGACAGCTTTGGATTGTTGGTGGCTTCGAGTTTTGTGAGTTCGGGCAGGTTGTCCAGTGCATACCTATCAACAGAAACCAGTTCTCCCATGTTATTGATTCCCAGCTCTTTCAATCTGAGCATGTTTTTAAAATCACCTTCCTGAATTTTATGAATCGGATTTTTGTTGAGATCCAGGAATTTTAAATTTGGAACTTTCTCAAGTGCAAGCTGAGGAACTTTAACCAATTTGTTGTCATAGAAGGAAAGGCTTTCGAGGCTATCCAAGCCTACCAAGGCATTGCCAGGAATGTCTGTGAGATACATACCTGCCAAAACCAGACTCCTTAAATTTGACAGCGGTTTAAAATTCATATCTAGTATTCCAATCACTGGATTTTCTCCAATCATGAGAATCTCTAGGTTAGGAGTAGAATCAAACCAACGACTGTCAATGACCTTTAATTTGTTGGAGTTGAGATGTAACCTTAAAAGATTCTTCAGGCCGGAGAAAGCATTTGCAGAAATGCTGCTGATCTGGTTGTGATTTATGTACAGCTCCTGAAGATTGCAAAGGTCTTGCAAGCAGTAGTCAGTCATCTCTGTGATCTGGTTTTCCTCCAGGTGCAAAGTAGTGAGTTGGGTGAGATTAGAGAGCCCCACATCTTTGATACTCGTGAAGTTATTTTGCGAAAAATCCAATTCTGTTAAATTAAACAGCTGCTGGAGCTCATCTGTGGTCTTTGCTATGTTGTTGCTTTGTAACAGGAGGACTTGAGTGTCACTGGAAAGATTGCTGGGGATTTTTGTTAGTCGAAGGTCATTGCAGTCAACTGTAGTGGCTTCCCTGTAGGTTGACTGTGGTGTAAACCACGGCCTGATTTCACATACACAAAGCTGTGGGCATTCGTTACTCTGTATGGAAGACTCAGTTAATGAATTCATTAACAACTCCAGCACCAGCAGGAAAACAGTTACAACAACTCTAACCTTTGCCATGCTGGTCAGCTAGGAATTCAGCTCCCCAGCCCTTTAAACTAACAGACTGAGAGGGTAATTTATCAGGCAGAAAATGTAAAGCCTAAAGTTTAAGGTGAAAGGCTTGGACATCCAGAAGGTGAAAGATGAGTTTCTGAGTTTAGAGAAGACAAGAAATGGTCTGGAGAATCTCAGCTGCTCCTCTGTCTTCCAGAGTCTTGGGCAAATCAGTGTCTGTAGATATTCCTGAAAACAGAATAGGGTATATGTTATGCTCATTTCATATACAGTTTATCTCTTACCTAATTCCTTCATCCCTTAAAGAAAAATACACGAAAACATTCATTATTTAACATTCACTTCTCTTTCAGAAACGCTGCTCTGCAATAGTTAAGTTCTGTAGGGCTCATAATTCTCTTCTACCAGGATCCCTTTCAGTTTTGCTCTGCAGTCTTTGAATGGCTTGAGAAATGCTCTGGAGAGATGCAGACTGAGAAATGCAGGTGGAGGATCTTCTATGCTCTGCTTGCCAGGGCAGCTCTATCCCAAGTGAGTGTTCTGAGCCCCATCCCAGTGGGAGCTGGGGTGCCAGAGCTGCCCCCAGGGCTCAGGTTCCAGGTGTGGAGAGACTTAAGGCTCAGAGGATGTTGGGTTTTAAGTTTCAAGCTAAATGCATACAAACTTTGCCAAAACTCATCTGACTTAATCAAATCGGTTCCAGATAAGGGCTTTAATCCAGCTAAGCACCAAACAATAAGAGTAAATGTGATTAAATGAACGTACTGTCCTTATTTTAGCTGTTTGTACTGCATTGTGCACCATGTGTGAATTGTTTACCACAATTCCACAAGACTCTGTAAACCACAATTTTTATCTTTTTAGCCTGAAGTTATCCAGGCAAGAGTATGTTTAAATTAACCCAGCAGTGTCCAGGGCACCTCAGATGATTTATGGTGTCGTGGGTCTTTAACCACCTGCTCAAGGAAAATCTCAGCTCTTAGGAATCTCTCATTCTCACTTTAATCCAAAAGCTCCAGGAAACAGCTACCTGCAAACCTATCACTGCTGCTGGGAAAAGCATGGTTCCAGTCCAGAGAGTTTCTGGATGTGTAGGAAAGGTTGGGGCTGTGCTGTTGAGGAGAAGGGTGCACATCTCCACCTCCAGCAGGATCTGGGGTGCTTGGTGCTGGGGATGCTGCCCACGCTGTGCTGGTGGCTGTGGCTTCACCCCCCCAGGGAGCTCCTCTCAGCTCACACAGATCCTGGCAGACAAAGTGTACCTGAGGGTTACACAGCTGAGGGCTTGTGTTCACCTTGGCATTCAATGCAAGGCACACACCAGCAAAGCATGGGACACGTGGGAATGAGGGCTGGAAGAGCAGAGCTCTTGGCATTCCAGGGGATGCTATGGATCTGAGGCTCTAATGATTGTAGCTGAGGATTCTCAAACAAAAGTTTTCTCTTGTTATGTAACTAAACCAATCAAACTGTGCCGTGTCAGACAGCATCCATACCAATGACAAGCTGAGTAGCAGGAATGACATCTTTCTCAATTAGAAAGCTGTAGACTCAACCTAGCAGAAGCCCTCCAAAGATATTATTACAGAAAGTAATAAAACTAAATGCAGCTTTTAAAAATAGTTTTGAAATAGTCATCTGGAGAGAGGTGACAGGAATGCTTTTAGTTCCAAAGTGTATCAGCATAGTAAGAATGAACTTGAGAGTATTTTATTTCAGATTCTCATGTAATGCTCCAAGTAGCACACACCAAAACAGCAGTTTGCTTTTGGCATGTCACTGTTTGTGCTGGGGTTGTTTCTGGGGGAAGGGGAAGAGGAATGTCAGCCAGAAAGCATCTGACCCTCTTAAGTTAGATTTTCTCTCTGGTAGCTGAGACTCGAGTGAGAGCTAAGACTGTGCTAAGGGGGGAGAAAAGCAGATGTACAGCAAACGTTTATTCTCAAGTAACTTCCAGCTGATGGAAGAATTGAAGAAGACATTAACTGCACTACAAAAAAAAGAAATCCTAGCTGCACCATAAAACCCAGGAATATATTAACAGCTAGTGTTGAGGAGGCTGGCAACAATGCTCCCACCATTCCTTCAGCCTCTCTCTTCTAACTTGTAAGTATATGAAGAGAAAGAAGCCCATGCCTTATAAAGCTGTGGCCCCTAATGATATTTTAGTTCTGAGGTAGCTCTATGAATCATGTACCACTTGAAAAATGAAACTGCCTGGAAAAGGCTTCAGAGCTTCCTTTAAAATATGTCAGAGCACATCTAGATTTTGAGAAAAGAACCTTTAAACTCCGTCCTTTCTTTGTTGAATATTTATATCCTCTTACTTGCACGTTCCATTTATTGTTCCTCCTTGGTGAGATGGCATGTCTGGCTTTATGGAGTACAGTTCTGCCTTTATGATCACTGCAGACATATGATTTTACAAGTTACTAGTGGCACTTTCTCCTCTCTAGCTATTTTCTACTGCAAATAGATTTAATTTTCTTTAACTGGAAAATGTTCTTTAGAAATGACCTGCACATTACTGTCTCCAATCTCCCCCAGCTTGGATGAAGCTATAAATGAGAATTCAGTGTAATCAAAAAGTAAATTCTGATGGGCTCCGCGTGCCCAGCCTGGGTGAGCACTGTGCTTCCAGGGATGGCAGCCCAGAGCCCACAGCAGGAGGGAAAAGCCCACGCAGGGACTTCTCCTTCAGCTGCTGCTTATGCTATAAAACCCAGGCAGATGCCCTGAGAAAAACTGAAGAGGCAGCTGTTCCCAGTGGAAAAGTGCTCTGCAGGTTCTGGTGTCATTCCCCAGCTGCTCTTCTGCCACTGGGAGCTCTGTGAGGTGCCTGACCACAGCAGCTCTCTGGTTTGGGTGGATAAACTGGAGGAGAACCAGGTTTTGAAAGCAAAATCTCTGGCAGTATGTGGTTCCAAATGATCACCAAACCCTTGTGGATAAACCAGGGATGGCCCTGGGAAAGTTCCCAACTATCACTGGGATGGGTGAGACAACTCAGTGTCAGTGTGTGCCCCTTCCTGCTGGACACCTGGGGGTTTGCCCAGACACAGCCCTTTTGCTCTAAGTTGCTGTTTTTTTTTTTTACCATACAAAACAAATAGAGTATGTCCTGGGTAGCTGAGTGCAGGGACCAATTCAGACAATTTTGGCTTTTAAAGGCCAGGGAATATTTCTTAAAAATCCCCACTTGGAGAGCAGAGCACTGGTTCCAAGAGACTATCAGTCCTCAAAACCTCCAGGACAGTCAGAAAGTAAAATAATTTTTTTTTTTTCTGAACATGGTGTTGAATATGGGCCATGTGACTGCTAGCACTTGTTTCAATTTCATGTTAAAAATTTTTTTTAAAAATGTCGGGTGGGAAAACTTCCCCTAAATAATAAGGAGTATTATTATACCTTCTTTCAGGAGATACCGAGCTGGTAAAGGATGGCTTTTTGCATTCCCTGCTTTGCCCTTCATTTATTAAATTTGTGTTTTCTACTGTACCAAAGCCCTGCAGCAGTCACAACAGCTGCTCACTCGGTATCAACAAAAATAATGTCTGACTTTATGGGAGAAGTTGTATGGAGCCTTGCTGAGGGTGCTAGGGCTTGGGTACTTGTTCAGGCAATGCAAGGAAAAAGTACCTTAAAGTCCGTAAGGCAGCAGGATGAGACCCTGGAGGGACAGTGGTGAAATAAACTCTTCACAAAAAGTGTTCACAGTTAAAGAATAGATGTTAAACGTTTTTTCTTGGTAGTTGGAAGACAAAGTGGTGTGATTTCCATGACAAGTGTATGAATGGTCACTATTAAACATTGCTAAAAAAAAAAAGAATTACTGTTGTTTGCACAGACACTGGGATGTCTGTTTGAAACAACCACACCACCACAGCAAGTCTTTTCTCCCCACAGCTAAGTGGTTCATCCTTGCAAAATTTCTTTTGCACTGCAAGGAGCATCAGCAGATCTTGGTTGGCATCCAGATATACTGACTGTGCCTAGGTAACAGGCTGAGGGATCAGACAGGAAGAAAATTACCTGGGGCTAAGACAAGCAATTTATTTTGCACTTGCTGTGAGCCAGCAGCACATACTGATCCTCAGTACCTACCCAGCTCTCCACAAAAACATTTTCATATTTGAGCCTAAGTACTGTAGCAAGTCTTTTGGAAAATTGTCTGTTGTGCTACTGACTGGAGCAGCTTGCTTGTCCCCATCCTCATCCTTTGTGAACCTGCTACCATATAAACACATCATTCAGTTCCCAAAAACTGGTCCTAGGCTGCTGAACCCTGAAATCTGTTGGGTCAGTGACATCCCAGAGGAGGCTGGACCTGGACTTTTTGTTTAACAACCAGGACACTTAGAGCTAGCCCATGGAATGGGCTCCTTTCCCAGGGCTGAGATTTACAAGTGCCATTCTGCCTATTTAGAAAAATACTGAGGAGTCTGCCTGATAGCAAGCCTTGGATACTGGGGTTTCTGAAGGCTCCTCTGTCACCAGGAAATTAGCAATAAACACACTCACGTTGTGTAAAATACAGAAAAGTCAAGCTGAAAGTGATGTCAGTTGGAAGGGCACACACCAAAGGCTGACAAGGAGAGCTTATTCTTGAAAGGCAACACAGAATTCCACTGAAATCAAGTCCGTGTTCCATTGTAGGGAACACTCTGGTGAGAAGGCAGTTTGCTGTATTTCAGGACACCCTCAGCATGCTCTAGCTGTGTTCTTTTGAAAAGCACCAGTCTTACCTCCACAAAAGAAATGCAAAGAGCATCCTATTTGTCCTACCTGCACTGCAGAAACAATGTGTTAAAACTATAAAATCTGTAATTTATTGGAGTTTATTCTTCAGCCTTGCATCAGATACAATGCTTGGCATTAGAATATTGAAGTAAATTCACAGGAGGGAGAAAAATTCGTTTCATTCATGATCTTGAGCACAAGGGGCTGGATGCCATGCAGGGTAGAGCTGCTCTGTATTGAATTGATGGCCCATCAAATCAGCCCTGGTATTGCCACCCAGCTCTGTCATCTCTTTGAAACATCTCCTGCAAATTACCATTAATAAGTCAGATTAGAAACACCAGGAATAAAAAGTGCTTTCCAAACAGTGGGTTGTCAAATTATATAGTCTGTTCTGGCTTTTTTTTTTCCTTAGGAATGAAAACCCTCTGAAAAACATTTAAAAGCTTGAAAACCTGAAAGGCAAGATATGTTTGTACAGTAGTAATATTCTTATAGTAGAAACTCATCTTGCTATCTACTTTCTAAGTTTATTTTCATAAAACAGATTAATCTTGGGAAAATAAGGGCTGTTCTTTTATTGTCCATGACTCTACTTTTCATCTGCTGCTACCCAGTGTCTGTCTCCATTCAATAGAAGGGCAGTAGTAAAGCTTTTATTTCATTCACTGGAGGAGAATCCTGTCTGTGATTATTCTCCTCATTCCACATAATTACCAGATAAAATTATCAGCTTTCCTGACAGCCAACCAAATAATTTCCACTGTCAAGATAAAAGCCATTTCCATCAGCTCTTCCTTGCAGCTCTTCCCTTCTGCACTGAAGGGTGGGCCCAGGACCTCTGGTTGATGGAGGACAAACCCCCAGGGAACCTCTCTCCTTTCATCTCTACCTGCTGGGATGCAGTCATGGGCTTCTGTCTATTGTAAATGCAAAGGAGAATTTAAACCTAATTGGGTTTAGTTTGTACAGTGTCTAAAATTTACAGAGCATAACTAATTTTGGGAGACCTGTTCCAACTCTTTTTTACACTTCTGTGTCTCTGCTGCATGAAGAATGGAAGAGGCCCAGGAGCAGAGAAATCTTGCTTCATCTTCCTGTCATATTTAAAGAACAGAAAGGGAATTCAGTCTTGGCATAATTAGGATCTCAGAACCACTTGGAAGGATCTGAACATCTTGTTGCCCATGGAGGCACCTACCTTATGAGGATTTCAGAAAGTCTCTGCTTCTTGCTAGCTATCTATCAAAATCAGGAAGTTCAAAATCTAAAAAAATAGAAAATCAGGTCTTAAAAAGGAAAAAAGGCATCAAGAGATTCAGTAGGATTTTGGAATGGAATTTATCTTTTGGTTTTTTGAGTACTCTGATGAATAAGGCTGATGAATTGGGTAGTGGAAGTGAAGTGTTAATAATGATGGAATAAGGAGCACGTGAGAAATATTTGTAACCATTAGAAAAATGGATGTCAGAACTCCACAGGATTTTCACAAAGCAACAGAAAATCCTCTTCCTCTCTTTTTGCTGACTTGCTTTCTGGCAGCATGATTATTTTGCTTCCTACACAGTTCTAGATCAAACTCCAGTTTTCTGAGTCATTCAGGATCCCCCACAGTTGGGAAAGACCCTGGTGTGTAAGTAGTTGTTACTACCATAAAGGATGCCAAAAATTCCTGTGCTAAACATGATAGCCAATAAATAACAACTGAAATGACTCAGTATCTCAGTATGTACTTATCAAATCTCCTAATAATGCTGCCTGTAGGAAATGTGTAAGACTTACTATTCAAATCCTCCCTGTACATGTGTGTACATATGTGGAGGTAATAAGGCAGCTTATGTAACGTGACAGCTTCAGTCATTCCTCTTCAAACAAGACAAAAAAGTTATTTTTCTGGGCCTTGTTCCTCTCTACTTTGATAACTTTTTTCTCATGGCTGTACTATGTGTTTAGCTTTCAGTTATTATGAATAATTATTAAACTATATTCTACTGTCAGCCTCCATCTGTAGCTCCTCAGTTGGTATGTGCAGCATGCTTCCAGGCTTCACCCCTTGGAACAGAGCAGAACAGACTTCCATTGATTTTATTTCCAAGGATTTATATGATTGCAAGGTCAAGTTCTCTCTTTCTGAGCTACAGTTACTGTGCTTACAGGAGACAGCTGAAAGCAAAATTACAAGACAGAAAATTACCTTTATCCTGACCCAAACCATGACATTGTTACATATAGATGTTAATAAAACCATATATTGAACTGACTGATCTGGAGCCACCTCAGCTCTGCCTTCAGGCCCCTGAACATACCAGTAACAAAATAAATGGACTTCTCAAGGGAGGTGCTGAGGGATCTAATATAAAGGCTGTGAGCCCACGACAAAGATTGGAACTCAACCAAGTAGAGATGGGATAGAAGTCATTCCTTTAAGTGGCCACAGATTGGGTTTTACTCCTACTCTGAGCTAAAGCTTGACTCTGCTCTAAGGCAAAGCTTGTCCCTGCAGGGAGCTGGAGGCTTCACCACCCTCTCCTCTCTCTTTTTCACAAATCTTTCCACGCTTTGGAATCTGCTTCTACCCAAAGTTTTTTTATGCTTTTGAAACCCTGCTTCTTCCCTCCACACTGATAACCCATTATACACTGCTGTATGGAGTACATGCTTTCCATCATTACTTCATTCCAAAATTGTTTAAGTAGCATTGCTGGGAAGGTAGAGCAGGTCATCTGCCACATCATCAGGAAAGGAAGGCTCAGAAAACTGAGTGGCAGAAATTATAATAATCTGTATTTAGCTGTTCTTCTTGAGCTCAAGTATCACCAAATTTTTAGACTTTGTTCTGTACAGAAAACAGATCACAATCTTGCTTTGAGGTGTTCAAGAAATGGAGAGAGGAAAAAAAATACATCATATTTAATGTATTTGTATGTTTAAGAATAGATTATAAATTGTTCCTTTTGCTTTAGTCCTCAGTCTTGTCCCAGCAAAGTCAGCAGTTTTTCCAGATGGGTTTATTTTGTAAGTGCTTGCAAAATACAGAGGTACTGAAATTGCTGCCTATTGCAGAAAATACAGAAGTTGCTCCTCTCCAAATTTTATGTTATTGATGCTTTATAGATAAAGTCTTTACCTAATTAAGGTGTTTCATTCAGACACTCTAATGTTCAATCTGAAACAATCTAGGGCTTTTTTCACATAGAGGGGGAAAGAAGATGAAGGAAAACATTTGGCTGTGAATTTGCAAACAATACTTATCTGGCTTTATGCAGTGCCCTGTGCTATTCTGAATTGATTTTTGAGATCTGTTTAGAAGAAGCTATTTAATTTTTTATTATTGTTTTATAATTTTTTACATCTAGCTCACTTAACTGTGTTGTTCCTCCATGGGTAAAAGAAGTTACTTTTGCAATGCATTTACAACTCACTGCAGTGCCTGTAATGAGTGGTGGATCTCTGTAACTATCAATATTTACTCTGTTTCTGTTACAGTGATGGATCAGTTGTAATTTAAAAATTTAGCAAGGCCAACCACTGGCTCATCTGCATCCCAGTAATTATATGCAGCACATTAGCAAGGAATGCAGTGTACTTACTAGGTATTTTTGGACTTGTTTAATCAAATAAATCATATGATGCATGAAATAACAGAAAATGTAGGATTGATTATATTGGTGGTAAACATCTTTAAATTACAAAAACATTCAATCCAGGCTTTGATATTTTATAAAAATTAAAACATTACCAACTTTTAGGTAGCTCAATAATTCCCTCTTCATAGTTACTTGGATACTTCACCCTGTTGCTGCCTGACCCCTAAGAGTACAGAAGTCCTTGGGGACCATCTCGTTTGGAGCTCTGGCTGCCTGGGGAGCTGAGGGACATCCCAGGGGCAGCTGTGCACTGCTCCTGTGCACTGAGTCCAATTTTACAGAAAGACCAACTCCACAGATTGCATTTTGCTTAATGTCTTAAGTTCTGTTGACTGTAGAGAAATCAGGCAGCTCAGTACCTGAGCTGTGGGACTGCAGGATGGAGGAGCAAGCCAGGGAACTGAGACAGCATTTAAGTCTTCTTCACACCATTAATGTTATCTTTAAAACCTGACTGTGATAAAGAAAGGACTCGTGACCTCTGGTGAAATGCTCCAGTGAAAGGGACAGAGATGGAGGTGCAGGTTAGCTGCACTGTCAGAAGGGTATTTGTTACACACAAGTTTTTGTCTCAGCATTAACCTTGGAATGTCTTTGGTACTGACTGTGTGTATGAAACCAGATCCTGGGATTTTTGGAAGACAATTTTCCACCCAGGCACAAGGAGTGTCAAGCAGGCAGCAGACACATCCTTACAAAAGTCTTTTCTGCCATTTTTGTGCTGTATTTTCCCTCCTGCACTTGACTTCCCAACCTCCTGTTGTCTACAAAAGCAACTCCGTGACACGAACCAGGTGACTCCCAGCTGATGATGCTGTCTCAGACATGGGACATGCCTGGGGGTTCTTTGGGACCTCCCTGCTGCTGGTCCCCAGGCAAACAGGGCTGCCCTGTCCTGCTGGGACTCAGGCAGTGGGACAGGGCAGTGATGGCTCCCACCCACATTCTGCTCCTGAGACACCTTGGTGTGAAAAACACCTCCTGCCCTGCCACCTGCCTTGGGGTTCTGCTCCCTCCCCATCTGAGAAGGACCCTCCCCACCCTGGTGTCCCCAACCCCTGGCCAGCAGGACACTGCTGGGGCAAGGACAAACCCTGCAAACACCTTGGGGCTCTGGGCCTCTAAAAGCAGCTGGGACTCCTGCTCCAATCAAAGCTGAGAGAGGCAAAACTTGCTGGATTTCCAGTTTGTTACATTAAATACCTGGAGATGAGATGCTGACAATCTCTAAAATTTATATAAATAAACCCTGTGAGTAATCTTTGCCTCCAGTGTTACATGGATGGCTCCAGTCTGTGACTTGGCACAGAGGACTAAGGGGCAGCACCTTAGGAGAGAGAATTATGTAGCAAGAGCACTGTACCAAATGGAACAAGGGAAAGAGACAGCCACTTCTCTACAGCACCTTTAGAACTTCTGTTCATTCTTAATACAGCATCCTGTTAAATATTTCAGGACTGTTACTCACAGTTGCTTTGCCCTGTGTTTCTTCAGGTTAAAAAAGCAGAAGAAAAAAGCAGTAGGTATCTACTCCAGCTCAAATACTTGATCTTTAGAAACTGCTCCGAGGTAAAAACCTCACCCTCTTCTTTTGGTAATTCAGCTGGCTGGAAAGTCAGGAAAACCTTGGCTTTTATCACCAAGTTAAGATTTTACGAATTAGAAGGTGACTTTTTAAAAACATTTTGCAGTAGAATTTAAGAGCAGAGCCTAATTCTCTTCCTACTGATGCCAAAGACTTCAGCTGTCCTCAACAGGAGGAGAATGAGGCCAATACAAAATAGGCCAATCCAGTATTTTCTTGCAGTGCAAGATGTAGAAAAATGAAAGATGAAATGTAAATTGCAAAACAAAACTGGACTGAAGCTACAGGGCTTTAAGCACAACAAAGCAGAGAAGGTGATATAAAGAGCTTTAATCTGGTGCCTCTTCACCTGTACGGAGACACATTCTGTTCCTGACCTTCTGAGGCCCATTAGTGGAGGACTTTAATTGCTCAGCTACAGGGAAAGAATGAGAAGGGAAAAATCACTGACTAACCCAAGCACATCCTCAGTAGCCTATTTCTTATCGAAGTCTTGCTTTGATTTCTCTTTGCAGAATTTGAGCACCCCAAGTCTTGAAGAAACCCTGGTTTTTTGCTCAGTTTATAGGATACCCACATTGGGTATCAGTTTCAAATCAGTTTCTAAGCCACAATTTTCTTTACCGTTGTCTTTCTTCCCATATTGGGTTTCTATTAATTTTAGAGACAAAACCGAGTTAGCTCCCAGTGTGCTTTCCTGGATTTCTGCAGATGCTCCTGCAGAGCAGCTTGGTGGGAGCTGCTCCTGGCTCTGCTCCCCAGGAGCCCAACAACCCTCCTGACAACCTGCAGAACCCGCAACTCCCAACTTGTGTTTGGGCAGCCCTTGCTATGCCACCGGTTATTTTTAAGAAAGTTGTGGTTTGTGCTTGCCATAATTTTTTTGCCTACTAATTGCTTCGCAGCTTCTTGACTGGAGCCTGGAATTTACGATTCCTGGGAGCCCCGTGCATCTCCCAGGATGGCATTTCCAGCTGGGAGGGGATGTAAAATTCAGCTGTTGGCAGGCTGAAACGCAGGTTCCCTCTCAATTAGCATTATACAAACAGATAGGAGGAGAAAAGGATTTATGTGCTTCCAAAAACTTTACATAGATTTTCTTCAGTTCTCTGCCTACAAAATGTCTGCCAGGAAAAAAATCTGGAGCTTGGCAGGATGAAGCCTCACACGTGTATTGTTCCTGTAACTATGGTAACCTACAAATGCCACCAGTGTTTCCATTTCATACACAAATGAGGGGACAGCTGTGGAGACCACATGTCTGCCAATGGAATAATATATGTGAACTAGGATGGCTTGGTCAGAAAATTACAACTCATTTATATTAATCAGGGCTTCAAAGAACAGTCACCTCCAGAGTTACAAAGGGCACAGTAAAAGAATATTTTTATTTCTGATAATGTTTGGCTCTTCAGTAAATACTTTCAGCATCTTGCTACTTTGCTGGTTGAAAAAAAAAAAAAAAAAAAAAAGAAAATGTGGTTAACCACTCTTCTATAAATGTTACCCAACTTTTTTGCTTTGGGTTTGTCTTTTTCTGATGCTTCATCCTCCTCTTAGCCTGACACGGAGCCTGACCTAGGACCAGGCTGCTCTGAGGCAGTCACTGGGAAAGCAGCAATATCAGAGATAGAAATTCTAAGGTGGCACAGAGCTACCCAACATATCTACTAAAGTGAAACAGCATTTTTTTTTTTAAACTTATTAACAAATAAAAGCTTCAAAACAATACAAGAAATTTTAAAAATAATTTTTAAATATTCTTTAAATAAACTTGGGAGTATCTATCATCCCTAACAACAATAACAAAAAAATTCTGTAGCCTCAATAATAGAAATAAATTACCTTTTCAGCAAATATTACACTCTACAAGCTGCAGTACCAGTAAGACTTGACTGGGGTTATGATTCATCCCAGGTGCTTTAAGCGTCCCTACAAAAAAAAAAAAAACCAACAAAACCCAAACCCCTCAAAGGAGAGCTGGTAGCTGCCTCCTGCCTTGGCAGCAGGCTCTGGCAGAGGGATGCAGCAGGAATACCGCACGCCCATTAGCAAAAGTTTTGCCTGGCTTCTGCAGTGCCACGATACTGTAGCGAAGTAAAACAAAAGGCTGCAGCAGTGCCTCGGGGTGAGCTGCCTCCTGCTGCACAGCCCAGCAGCAGCTGCTCCACACACCGATGGAACAGCCAGATAGTCCTGGGCATACATCTTATATACGCAAATATTTCCTCAACTTACAGATCCTTCTATATATAGAAGTGTTTCCTCTATTACCCAGGGCTGCTTAGTGTTTATTTAGGACAGGACAACGAAAGCGTTAACACTTTTTAAATAGCCACATTTTCCTCACCAGTTGGCATCAGCTGCACACAGGACTGGTTCTAAACCAGGCTCGCTGGTCCCCTGCTGCCTCCCTGCTGCCTCCCTGCCTGCACGGCAGCTCAGCCCCCAACACCAACCTCAACCGAAGTTGCTTTCTGCAGCCCAAGTTTGGATTCTCTTAGCATTATTCATGTCAATTTTAATGTTCAGTGCAAAAGACGTTTCTTAAAAGTTTTCCCCCTTTTTGTAACCTATACAACTTGATCCTGAGCCTTATTTCCCTTAATAATCAGTAACATTATTCACGTCTGTTCTAGGCAATGGAAAATCCTTTAGTTAAGGCAGTAACTGGGCTATCACAGCCCAAAATGCCAACCAGGAGGTATCATTTTATAGGAACAACATCCAGTTTGATTCAGATAACTTTTAAACTGCCAAGGTAAAAGTTCCACTTCAGCTCTTGGAGAGCCCAAGTTTCACTCTTTCAGGGAGCTGTGACAGGCTGCTGGGGGACAGGGAGGGTGAGCAGGGGACAGGGAGGGTGTACATCCAAGGTGAGGAGCCCACAGTCTGATGGGACCTAAGGAATCCTGTACAAATCTTCACCACTTGGGCACTGGGGAAGCTCGGTGCAGTGGGTTTTTCGCCCTCTCTCTCCATGTGTCTGCCTTTTAAATTAATTTAAATTCCAAGGCACAGGACTTTAGGACATACTTTGGCAGGTCCCTTCAGACAGCAGTCGGGACTGATGGGACTTGGGGTCATCTGAGCAGCTGGGACCTCACCTCATGTCCATCTAAATTACTCTCCATAAAAGGTTTATAGTCTTGTTTAGAAATGTCACGTTCGTTTTATAGGGATCCTTTGAGCTGTAAGGAAAAACCTTAAAAGCTCACAAACTAATTGTTATTGAAGGGATTCATTCCTTGGGAGCTACCGTGCAGCTCCAGGATGAAAATCCTCAGCATCCTCTGCGTGATCTCGCACATTTGGACCGCATTATTTTCTACTCGGAAAATAGAGTAACTATTCTCTTACTTTTCTTTCCACCGCCTAGTGGGAAAAACGCACCGAACCAGCACTAAATAACTTAGGGAAAGCTGTACAATAGCAGGCCAACATCTGCCGCGCTCCTGCGGGGGGGCAGAGCCGGCGGCACAATGCCAGACCCTGCCGGGGGGGAGACGGCCCCGACAAAGGGGAAAGGGGGGAAAAGGGGTGGGGGTCCCGCTTCCCCCCGCAGCTTTTTGGCTTCCGAACCCCCCAAAAAGCCCAGCTCGGGGTGCAGCCGGGGGCCCGCGGAGCGGCCCCGCAGCATCCCCGCCCCGGCAAAGCGCCGGGTACCGGCGGGGCCAGCCCCCGGGACCCCCCGGACAATGCCCCGGGCTGAGGAGGGTGGCGGGGCCGGCGGTCCCGGGCAGCCCCGCTCACACTGCGCCTTTGATGCCATTTTCTGAAGGGCTATTGTTAAGCTGAAGACTCCTTGTCTTTTCAGATTCCCCCGGGTGAATGGGTGAGGGCAGACATCTGCCGGGATACGCTCCCATTCGCATGCAAATGGGCGATGGGGGACGCCGGCAAACCCCCCCTCCCCGGCCCCCTTCCCCCGCAGGTACGGGCCACGCGGCCAGCAAAAATAGCACCGATTCACCGCAAAACTAAAGCGGGGGGGGCTGGGGGGAGAGCCGAGCGGTTGGACGGGAGGAGGGCGATGCTGCAGCCCCGCGCTAACAACCGCATCCGCCGTCCCCCGGGGGTGCGGGGCGAAGCGGCCCCAGTTTCCCCGCACCCCGCACGGGGCGCTCCCGGGGCGGTACGAACCCCCTCCCCGGCTTGGCACGGGAAAACCTTCCTGCCCACTCAACTTCCCCAGCGGGGACCGGGGAGTGGGGGGCACCGACTCCCCCCCGTTACCGCAAACTTTCCTTTCTCCTTTCCCCTTCCCTCCCTCCCTGCCTGCCTGCCTGCCTGCCCCCCGGGGGATCTCGGCCCCGGAGCTCCCGCAGGCCCGGTTCCCCCCGTTCCCGTTCGGCTCCAGCACTTACCGGCGGCCGGGGCTCGGTGCCCGCGCACCCGCGGCTCTTCCCCGCGGCTGCGCGGGTGGCGGCACATCCGCTGCTGCGGAACGAAGCGGTTTGAAAAAAAGGGATCGGGAGGCGAGATTCCTATTCCTTCCTCTTATTCCTTCCTCCTCGTCCTTATCTCTCCTTCCTCCAGGAATAAGGGGGGAAGCGGCTGCGGAGGGATGCGGTGCCTCTGCCCGCCCGCTCGCTCTGAGCCGCCGCCGGCGCGCACCTGGGTAGGGGCCGTCGGTCAGCTGACGGGCTGTGCCCCCATTGGCTGGGACAGCGACACGGGGGCGGGGCTTGGGAGGGTGGGGCGAGGGGCGGGGACACATTCCCCTGCCACGCCCTCCCAGGCCCCGCCCCCCAGCCACACCCCAGGGCTGGTGCTGCCCTCAGTAGGGTTCAGAGTGAACGGCTCCGGGCACACCCGGACCGGCTCCTGTCTCCCGTGGGGGTTATCCCTGTGCTGTGCTGCCGGGCTGTGCCTGCCCCACCGCCACCTTTAGGCTGAGATAATGACCAAAAAATATCCCTGTCGTGATACTGAACACTGTATCCCGAGGCAGAGCCATGGGGGACAGGTGCCAGGTGACTTCCCACTTCCATTTGACCCTTGTTTCTGAGGGGTTTTTGCAGAATCCCTTAAAAAGTGACACAAAAGTGTAGTGGCAAGGTCCTGTGTGTCGTAGGGGCCTCCCAGGACTTGAAGATTTGATGTTCTGTCCTCCATGGAGGGGAAAACCTCCCTCCCTGCGGATGGGCAGGGGTGGGAACCCCTGTGCCCCCAGGAGGAGCCCAGGGCAAGACTGCAGGAGGTGTTCAGAGACAGGGGAATGCTCCTCAGGGTCAGGGAGGCACCACTGCTCACTGAAATTACATCTGCCTCTCCTCTAGAGCTGCTTGAATCAGAGACTAATGAATTAGGTAGGAGAAAAATATGCTACGTCTTCAGCCCTAGGAGTCATTTGAGCCTGAAATCCAAGGATTTAAAGCTGTTCATGTAAGCCCTTGGATGTGTGCAGCTTCCCCTTTGCTTCTGCTGTTCTGCCTTGTCTCTTCCCTCTGTTGTTTTTAGCCTGGAATAACAGACCTGCACATTTCCCTGTGTTTCCTTGTCCTGACCTCAGTGCCAGTGCCCCAGGAGGTGTCTGCAGGCAGAGCCCCCTCCCTCTGGGGCAGGGCAGCCCAGCACACCCAGTCCCACACATGGGTGCTCCTGGTACAGCTCCTCCTCCTGAAGCCTCCCCTTGGAGCTTCAGAACAATTCCCCTGTGTGAGCCAGCCCAGGTGTTCCTGGCTGGACTGGATGCCAAAGGCCAGCTGAAGTTTTGGCAGCTTTTCTTCATGCCTCTAAATCTTCATTTCCTATTTTGCTTAATTATTATTCCTTTAAGCATCAGAAGGGAGAGCTGTCATGGGAGGATTCTGGACTGCCTCATCCCTCTTGCCTTCCATTGGCATAAGCTAATGGCAATCCTGCACAGCTCAACTGGCAACCCGAGTGCTTGTATCCACAAACACCCCAACTAAACCCACGGAATCATTTTCACCCTCCTGCCCTGTGTGAAGCTGTAGCAGTCATCTAGGCAGTGTGCTGAGCACAGCCTGGTTGAGAAGGGGCTGGTATGCAAGGTGCTGAGCTCAGCACCACCTCCTGGGATACTCCAAAACCTTCTCAGGAAATGATTTTTGAAAATGGCTTAAGAATTTATAGTGAGGAGGACCCTTAATGTGAGTTAACAAGAAGTTAAATATGTAGCAAATACAGTCTTGTCTGAATGCTTCAGGTTTCCTCTTGAGGCAGTTTTTTTTTCCTGGAAGTCCTAAAGGTCGTTTGGGTAGCACCAACAGGGAAGCTTTTCATATTTAAGGAAATTGAAATTTCAGAAGGAACTCATCAGTGTCATCCCAAAAGCCTCTTCTCTTTCCACAGAGTCTCTTCTCATCAGGCTGGATGTTACTTTTCCATCCATTGCTCACTCCTGATGTGGCAGTAATCTAACAGCTGATGCTCTGGGAAAATCTGCTGTGTTGTGAATGCCATTGGTTCTTTGCTGGTTCAGGGCAGGGAATTTATTTTTGCTTTCTCAGGGAAGCACATCCTTTCACCCAGCATTACTTACGTGCAGTGATCATGCTCCTCTCTACAAACATTTCTTTTGCCACCCAGAGGACCAGCAGCCCCCGTGCAGCCTTGTCCCTCGTGGCCTTTTAATGGGCATTAGGGTTTGGAGGGAATGGTCCGAGGTTTTTTTGGTGCACATGCTGACAGCTTAGCAAGAGGCTTGGCTGTGGTTTTGGGAGAGCTGCTGAGCCTGTCCTGTGCTCACACAGCAGCAGAAGAGCCCCAGGTTTGGAAGAGGCTTGCTAGGGAAAAAAGTCTTTTCTGTACTTCATTTCCATGCCATTGCAGGTGATGCTGGCTCCATTCCAGGCTTTCACTATTTGAAATTACGTGTGCAATGGGGCCTCTCCCTGCCCAGATCCATAAGGAACCTGTGAAACAATCACAAATAAGCTTTTAAACCAGAGATTGAACCTTCAAACCCCAAGGCAAGCGGGGGTGGTGGCCACAGGCTGGTGCTCAGTGGTTGTGGAGCCCTCGTGGACCTTCTGTCCAGGGCTGTGGGGACAAGTAGGGGACAGGGAGGGACAGGGAGGGGATGGCTGTGCCTGGGGAGCAAGAGATCTCCAGGAGGCTGTGTGTGGGGGGGGGGGTGGAAGGATTTTCTTCTTTCTCTGTCTTCTTTCTTAGGTGGGTTCAAAGCTCTGAAAAGCTGCTGGGGCTGTGCTGGGGCTCCATCCCCTGCTGGGTGTGGAGCAGACCCAAGCAGTGTCAGGTCTCTGGTCCCTGCTGTCACCTCAGTCCTGGAGCTGAGACCAGGGGAGCAGAGGAGCAGCTCTGCAGCACCAGGGACCTGCAGCTGCACCTGCACTGTGGCCAAAGCAAAGCACCCACAGAATTGTCTGGTTTGAAAGAGCCCTTGGGAAGAGGAGTGTATCAGGTGCAGTTATCTCATCACCACACAAGCCATGTGCTCAGCTCTGGTTCTGGCTCCTGCATTTGTCTTCTTACAGGCATCATTCATTAACAGTCCCACTCCCCATCTTCATGCTCCAAGGTTTTTCTTTTGGGAGTGCTGCTAAACTTCCTGGGTTTGTAGGGATTCTGCCTGGTAGGTCATGTTTTTCTTTAAAATCCAGCTTCTAGAATGATACATACTAAGGAAATGCCAGATGCCAGCTTCATTTAAAAAAAAAAAAAAGTTTCATTCTTTCTGATTGCGTAGGAAAGCTTGAGAGGCATAAACCTGATGGACCCAAAACTTACATACAAACAAATAGGAAGCAAAATAGAATGTGCATTAAAATTTTACAGTCTTAAGCTCTATTTGCTTCTAGGCAGTTTTCACAACATTAGAACATGGGAATGAGAATAATGTTGAGATGGAAATTAAAAAATCAGTCTCACAGACAACAAATGAATATTTTTGTGCTGGAATGATAGTAGAAGTTGGTGTCTGTAGCAACAGCTCCAGGAGAAGCTGCTGCTGGACCTCTTGGGCTAAGGAGAAGTTTTCCACGGAAGAAGGGGAGCAGATTTTCCTCTCTGTGTCATTTCCCATGACATGCTTGAGGTACAATCAGCAATTTTCCCATCAGCAGTATTCAGGCAGGACTGAGTCCTTTCCCAAACACTTCTGTTCAAGTGGCCATAAAAAAGAACCTCTGAGAAAAATCTATTTCCCACCATTTGGGCTGCTAGTTAGTTGGAATTTTTGGAATAAAAATTGGATTTTTGCTTAAGACTTCCATGTGAGTGAAGTAGAGAAAGAGGTATTCCAGTTTCCATTTTGTGCCAATAGGTTTCTGAGCTTCCATGACACTTTTTGTTAGTGAGATGAAACACTGCTTGGTTTTCCTTTCACCTGGTCTTTCAGATGCTGGGCATTTGTTCTCAGAATTGCCCAAGCCTGCTGGATTTATTCAGAAAGGTACCCACACTGCACAGCAAATTACCAGCGAGGAACTGCCTCAGCCAATGACCAATTACATCAATAACTGGTTATTTGCATAATGCATCCCCAATTATGCATGCAGATATAATAATTGCATGCACAAATGGTGTAAGTGACTGCAGGTGCAAAAGTGTGGCTGCCATCACGTGTGCACAGACTACAAAGAGCAGCTCAGTGGGAAGAGCAATTGCACCAGTCACCATGGTGCTGCTCTGCCAAACCCCTGAATTAAAGGCTTTGTTTTGACCTAGAAGGATCCCACTACCTGCTGATTGGAATTGCATTTTTCTTTCATGAGAAATAAACCAGCTCTTCAGCTGCAACAATTACAGTGGTTCACCCTTCCTTTTATTGGCAATTGTCTGTATGGAGGAGATGAGAACATCTGCATGTCTTTGTCTTGAACAAGGAGCTAAAATAACACCAGGCAGTGTTTTTAAAGCAGGTCAGGCATTTCATGCACTATTCCATCTCACTTCTCTTATATATTATTAATTGGGAAGCTTTTCCTTCTGGTTGATGTATCTTTTCCCAAACGATCTGTCTTGTGAATGTTTCATGAGGAGGGATCTAATCTTGTGTCAACATTTTGCTGGGAACCCCACAAAGCTTCTTAGAAAGCTGGAGCACCTGAAAGGCAATTGCAGAGTTTGTAAGGAGACATAACTTGTATTTACTGCAAGAGTGAGGGTGATAACCCATAGAGCACTGAAGCTCCTTTCCACCAGAATCCCATCATCCATGAAAAGCTTTCCTTTATCTTCTGATCAAAGACCTCATGTGCTGTGCTCAGTCAGCCCAAAGCCTGATCTTGTCTGGCCTGCTGGAGGATCCTGTACAGCCAGGGCTGAGTGTGCAGCTCTCAGACCCTGACAGGACAAGGTGTGAAGTCCTTGCTTCTGTCTCTGGGAGAAAGGCTGGAGCCTCCTCATCTCATCCACACAAGGACCTCAACCTCAACAGGCCAACATTTCATTTTATGCATCTCAGCCCTCTTTGAGATACACTTCTCTTTTCCCAGAATAATAAATTAATCACAAAAGGACTTGCATAGGAAAACTTTTTAGGGTGTCTGCAGAAACACCATGCTAAAGAACTGCCTGAGATTTCTTAGGTGGCAGAGGATGGGTGAGGAGGAGGAGGAGGAGTGTCCTGAGGGTGAGACATGCCCAGCTCTGGTGCCACAGGGCAGGTGACTGTCACTTCCAGAGGCAGTGACCAGGCTCAGGATGATGGACACAAGGGATGGGGTGGCTGAACCCCAGACTAAAGGCATTAAATGCCCAGTAACACAACCCTGCTGGGCTGATGTTATTCTTTTACTCCATTTACTGCAACTGAGTCTGAATTACTTCTGGTTTACACACAGGAGCAGACATACAGCCCCTGCACTCCTTCCAGCTCCTGCTAATGCCACTGGGTTTGCCAGGGCTGTCTGCAGCACCATAGCAGAAATATCTTCAAGAGCTGCTTGCTGTACCAAATCCAGCAGTTCTTCCCACTTAGTTCAGCTGCTGCTATTGGTATGCTCAGCTTAAAACCATCTTCTCTGTCCCAGCCAAAGAATATTTGATTTTAATTGCATTTTTTTCCTGTGGCTTCTTTGTTGAAAACATTCTTAGTGTGAAATTAACTGAGAAACTCATGGACCTAGGAAAGTATTGGACTGATGCCTGTAGATATAAACACCTACTCTACTAGAGGGAAATCTCCAAAAGGGTGTTACTTGGCCAAAACTAAGATCTATTTTGCTGTGTATTAATACCTGAATATAGCCTCTTAGGTACTGTGGGCTGGGTTGGTTTTGGTTTTTTTTTTTTGGTTTTTTTTTTTGTGTGTGAAATAAATGAGAATATTGGGCAGTATGTGAACTGCAGGGGAACTCTTCAGCTTTCCTGTGGGCAGTGAGCACTCAGTCTGCCCAGAGAGCATGAAGGTAAAGCAGGTCACTGGAGCCTTCCCACCAACAGGGAGGGATCTGGGGCTGCTGGAACTCCATCAATCAGTGGTTGTGCTCATGGGCAACTGGTACAGTGAGAAATTTAAGACCTATTCACTATATTAATGTGTGTGTTGAGGAGGTTGGCACCATTCTTTTATAGCAGCTATTGTGATATTTTTAGTAGAAATAATCTTATTTAAAAATTCAAATGCAATCTGGTTTTAATGTTAAAAGACTTGATTACAAGTATGGTGTAAGACTAAGTTCTTTAGGGCAAAAGGAGAGGAGAAAGGCAGGGAGAAATAAAGCCTTGGGTTTGGCTAAGCCTCTGGAGCTAGATGCTGGAGTTCAGCCTGCCCCAAGCCAGGCTGTTACTGTGAGTGCTGCAGCAAACATCACTTCTGCTTCAACCTTGCATGTCAGAATGAAGAGAGTGCTCCAGAGACAAAGGTGTGGTGGTTGCATCACAACTCTGGGAAAAGATGCAGAGGAGAGACGTGTTGGGATGATGTGGAAAGCACATAAGCCATAAAAAAGGCCAATAACAGCATTTCACAGGAAATCTGCTAAATCTGCTGTCCCTGTGCAGGTGATGGATCCCCAGCCCCTCTCCCCTGCTGGGGCTGGAGTCCTTGCAGACTGGGAGGAAACACAGTTGTTTGAGAACTGTATTTTGCATAGCTTAGCCTGAACTGGAGCTCTACTAATTCTTAGATAAATATAATTTAAATTCAGTTTGACCTCAAGTGGCAGCTGTGACAAAGCATGGCATGTTTGAGGTCTGGGTACAATTATTTGGAATTACTAAACACCACACTTCAATTGTGACCTTCAGATTGCACCGAAGTCGGAGGAGCTCTGTGATTTTAACTTCTGAACTGCAAATCACCCCGTTGGAAAGAGACTTCAGAAGCTATTATAATCACAGAAAATATTATAAAGTGTGTAGAAGCTATAAGCAAAATATTTATTTTACACACTTGTCTGCATTTAATCCATAAATCTGTCTACTACGGTAGTGTTTTACCAGTGTAGATGAGACAAGTAAGCTGAGATCATAGCAGACATGTCCTGTAAGGCTTTACAGAAAATCATTGCTTTTTAATCCTTTTATCCCTGTTATTTCCTACCACAGTGAAAATCCAGTGGCAGGGAAAGCTGGCACAGTGTAGGACAGATGCATAATATGGAATGCTAAGCAGGCAGAAATCCTGCTGTTTGTGTAATACTCCGACACATTATAAATATCAATTGTAGTGCTATGTGGCCTACATAATTATAAATAACTTATCAATACTCACCCAAGTCTGGTGTATCTTTGGGGTGTATCTTTGGGCTGACCTCACTGTCTGAGCTGCCTTAATGTCTGTGACTGATCTTCTGATTAGAGTGAGCCAGCAAAGTAGAACTGGAGCAGCTTAGGCAGAGCAGGTGCCCCCCAGGTGGCTCCCTGGGTGTAACAGTGAGTGTGTCCTGCATGTCACACAGCACCTGAGCTCAAGCCTTTCAGTCTTTTTTTTTTTTTTTTTTTTTTTCCATTTTTTTTTCCCCTTCATAAACACTGCAAGGATGCTTACACAGGAGAACTGAGCTCCAGTGTCCGGAAGGCATCTAGAAATGTTCAGGTGCATGATTGCTTCCTTGATCTTCACATTAAAGCATCCTTCTGTCTGTAATACAAATTTAATCAGCTGAGCTACATCCTCTTAGGCTGAAAGGTCCGGGAGCCCTGGAAGTTGGCTGATTGTGGCTCTGTTTGAGACTATTTGTACTACAGGAGTGAGAATGGATTTAGTTGAAAGTGCAGGAGAAGTGGCTGTGGTGAAGGTGATTGCCATGTGGGTGGTGTTCAGGGAAGGGGAGCAGTGGAGGAGGATCTCTTACCTGTTGTGCAAGGGCACAAAGGTGCAGGTGGCAGCAGGGGCAGTGCAGGCTGTGAGAGCTTTGTGGGAGCAGCTACAGCAACACTTTGCTCCCAGAGAGCATCCTGCTGGCTTGGGGTCACCTCTCCTGGCTGACCAGTGCCAGGACAGGGCCTCTGCAAAACACCCAACGTTTTCCTTGCTGCAGGGTGTAATTAGATGCACCCCCAATCCGTGGAATTATAAAGCTGGAAATGGAGTGTTTCTCTCCTGCTCTCTCACAAGGGAACCAATTGCACTGCTGGGATTCTCAGACATATTGAGCACAATCCAGTTCCTTCTGGAACCTCAAGTTTTTTCATCTACTCAACCCAAGTACCTGAGGCCTCAGCTTTGCTCCACTTGGTGCCCTTTTGCTGGGGCAGCCTGGTCCCTGCACTGACCCCAGGTCCCTCTGCTGCTGCTCAGCACACAGCTCCTGGCACCCACCACTTCTTTTCCCCCCAGACAAGGTTGTTACTCTTTATTTATGTGTCCAGGGCTGAAAATGGTGTCTAATTAATGGATGCACAGCACTGCTCTGTGTTATTAACCACAGAGAAACCAAAGCTCCTGAACCTCCTCCCTTTCTTGCCCTCTTCAAGCCATGTGATTTTCATGGCAGGTTTGCCAGGGCAGGTCACAGGCTGGAGCCTGGCTCTTCCAAAATGTGGTCAGTGAAGACTTCATCCCAAATGGATAAATTAGAATATATATTATCTTTTAACCTAGGGCAAAAGAACAGATGGAGCATCAAGGCAGTGCCAATTCAAGATTTTGACAACAAAAATATGGGTTCTTTCAGCCACAGTAATTTAAAACAATGGCTCATTTTTCCTGCTGTTTATGACATTTAGTAGAAATTTCAGGAGAGTGACAGGTTCTCAGGCTGTTCTCATCTGACTTTAAAAACATCTGCCTTAGGAAATAACTTCGGATCTAACCTGTGAGCAGCTTTCCAGTTATTTTACTAAATAAATACAAGTATTCTGTAAAAAAAACAGCTGGTACTTTTGGAAGCTATTTTTCTATAAGGTAAAGTCAATCAAATCAGGTAATAAGGTAAAGTCAATCAGTGTGCTGCTTTTCCATAAGTGTTCCAGGAGGACCTGCAAAGAGCAGAGCTGAAGAGCTGCCATGCCTAAACCTGGAGCCTGGCTGTCCCTCTGCCCCTCAGCCCCAGCTCCTGCAGCATCCTGCAGCACCTCTGGTCCTTAAAGTTTTATTTAACTTTTTAATTTGTTATTTGAAGTGATAGAAACCGTTTACACTCCAGTGGTGATGAGGTTTGCATTTCAGCATCCCACCTCAGGAGCAGAGGCTGCATTGTTGTCTCTGGTTTGTTTATGGAGAACAAACACCTCTGGAGAAGAGCATGGATTTGGCCAGCTTCAGATAAGAAGTTTTGTGGCAAGGCTGAGAGTCAAACCCAACATTTCTGAGTGCCAATCCAGGACTGTTTAATCACCAAACTCTGCTCATCTTAAAAATATCTTTAAACTTATTTTTTTTTTTTTTTTCTTTTAGGTCTAAGATGGTCCCATGGCAGTGAGCTCGTGGTGGCAGATGAACAGAATTTCCTCTGGTGTCCATCCGTGGCTTCCACGTGGCACAAACCAGAAGCCATGGCTGCTGGCCAAAGCCTTGGCCACTGGGTGCCATGCTCTGGAGCTGTGGCAGCATCAGGGAGCAGCACTGCAGGTACCTGGGCTGAGTACCACAAACCAAACCAAAATCCAGGCCAAGACCCCAGATGCCTCCTGGAGACCCATGAGGAATGCCAAGGTAAAACTCAAGAGATAGTAAAATATAAAGGAAAAGGCTGGCTTTCCTCTGGATTTTTTTAGCATTTAATAGAACTTAATATAGCATTATTCTGTTATGAGATGGTAGCAGGAGCAGCTTTTATAGACCCTGCTCTATAAAATCTAATTGGTTTCATATCTGTTCAATTCTAAAGGCCTTTCTTTAAGGGTGTGGGGGTTTTTAAAAAATCAAATAATAGATTTATTCTTGATGTCTTGGGCACATTCTTGCAGTAACCTCATCCTTGGACCACAACCTTGGCAGAACACACACATCCTTAATGAGGGACTATGTGTTCTGTGGAGTTTTTATTACAAAAGAAAATGAACAAGTGTATTAGGAAGAAAGGGAGAAAATAGAGAAGACCACTCTCTTGGCAAAGCTTTGTATTACAGATCTCATTTCTCTGGGTGCAGCTGTCTTTAGGCACCCATTTCAGTGAGCTGCTATATTATGCTTAACTGCAGATGATTCCCAAATTTGCACTTTGGTGAAACAGGCATTTGTGCAGGTTCCCCATAAAAATGACTGATTTGGGTTCTATCAAGAACTCTGGCTCCTCTCCAATATAAGAAAGGATTACATTTTTAGAGAGATTTATCAAGATGGGAGTAGTGAAACAAACATTTTAAATGTCCAGTTTAATCTTCTCTCTCCCCCAAAACAAGCCTACATGGGCAGAATTTTGAGCTGTTCTGAAATGAAAGCTTCCTGAAAGAAATGTATTTCCCTGTGGGGTTACCCAGCTTTCAGTCCTGCTTCTGTGGATAGGTAAGAGAGCTCTGGTTTAATTTACTATTTATGAGACGTGCATTCACATTGCTGAGTGACCACAGGACTCTGTGCTCTTAAGAATCTGCAAATGAGATGGAGCTCATTATTTTTTAATGCAAAAAGGATTATTGCAATCTTAGTGCAGGGATATCTAACCTCAGATATGGGATGTGTACTGAGGCTTTTGCTCTAGGAAGCCAATAAATACATGCAGTATTTTCAGTCACTCTGTTCAGCATATAAAAGCAGTATTTAGTAGAATAACACTTCAGGGGATTCTTTTTTTTTAATTGCAGACCATGACTTGTAGGAGATTGCCCTCCTCTTTGTGTGCATTTTCCTTTACAGTTGTGAGATAAATGCAGGGAATGTCTTCAAAATAAAGCTTCTCCTTAATAAGAGAAGATTCATTATTATCCACTCCCATCTCCATGCACAAGACTTGGTCTCACAGACCTATGGGGAAGCAAAGTCTGAGAACCAAATAATCCCCTGTTAATTTTTCCCTCAGAAAATTAGGATTTGCTTTATAGGATGATGTTCCTGGGTGCCCAGGGATGGGCACAGGGGGGTTGCTGCAGTGACTCCCAACACTGACAATGGATCTGGTGCTCATCCCATGATCCCATACCAGCAACTCTGCACTCCCACTCCTCCTCCCTGTGGGACATCTGTCCTTAAATCCTGCAGATGGGACCCTCTCTAATTCTTCTGGTCCCTACATTTCTCTGAAACAGAGCCCTTAGGGAATCTGGTGAGCAGAGCCCAGGGAGTAAGGGCATTCCCAGTCCTTAGGTACCTTTTAGAACCCCAGAGTAATTTCCTGGTGTTTTTTGCTCTCCTGAGCTCGTGTTCCATAAATGCAATAATTGCAAACATTTGTTTTGAACTGTACAAGCCTGAGCTCCAGAACGAGTTTTATTTAATGCAATTATATCTGACAGGTAATTTCTAATAAACTCTGGAAAATGATAAACCTCTCTCTAAATCCGTGAAGAGAAAAATAGGGCAAATTGATCAAATAAGCTGTTTCCTACATAATAAAAAAATTATTATGTGCATAACATCCTGGAATAGAAATAGCTCTGGTGAAACCATCAAGACAAGCAGGAATTTGCTGGAGGCATCTGTGCAGTTTTGCAATTTAGGTTCCCTCCTAGCAGAGAGCCCAAGAATCTGCCTTAACTCCACAGGAGCAATTCCCATGTTTGCACACCCACCCCTGCCCTGAGCCTGCCCTGCCCTAGGAGTGCTGGGTTATTCTGGGATGCAGCCCTGGAAAGCTGGAGACTCATTTCTGCCCTTCTTGTTGCTGATTGAAGAGTCATCTTGTTAGAGGAGCAGAGCCAGCCTCCCTGCCTTTCCCTAGTTATTGAAAATGAACCCAGGCAAACTGCTGCAAATATAATTGTGAGATTTGTTCCACATCTCCTTTAACTGAATGTATGATACCCCTGAATCTGAATTGCAAATAGCTGAATTCAGGTATTGGTTTTTTTCTAAAATGAGCTTTTAATAATTATTGAGCTTTTTCATCTCCACTATGTAGCTGAATTTACATTAAAAATCTGAATTCCATCTGAAGTTCTCCATCTCGCAGTGTTAACACCCCTCCCAGATAACTAAAGCATTGCTACAAATTAGGTCTGGGCTTGGCTGCAGCAGCTGATTAACATCACATAAGAACAATTAACAGCATTTTTAGGAGAGGATAGGAAGAAATTACCACACGCAGTCAAAACTATACAGAGAATTTTAGGGAGGTATGTAACTAGGCAAGTCAGGCTAGGAGAGTGGCCTTACCATGCCTGCCCTGCTGAGAGCAGGTGGGGGTTCCTTGAGGACCACAAAGGCTCTTTAAAGACTGGAGTCTTACAGCTCTTCTAAAAGATATATTTACAAAAACAATTGAAAAGTCAAATTCATTCCTTATTAACATCCTCCCAGTTCTAAATGGTCTGGCAGCACCAAGAAAATGAATGAGAGCTTCCCTGCCTGAACTCTGAATTTCTTTCTCATTTGAGTTGGGTAAGAGGAAAAGACAGGCTGGGAAATGAGGGCATCCACTGAGACAGCTTAAAGAGAGCTCAGAACTCCTCAGTTTCCTCAGTCAGCTCTGTCTGCAGCCCCTTCTGAGGCCATTTCTGAAGCCATTCAGGGGCAGTGGCTGAAGCAGCTGCCTTGGGGCTGGGGAGGCCATGTAAAATCATATGAACAGAGCTTTCCCATTTTCTAACTTAAAGCATCATTATGTCTGACCTCCTGTCACGTTATGCTTCATTATCAGGCATCGTCTGAGGGCTGGGGAAAGCTCTATCTGCAGCCTGGCTTGTGAAGGGTGGGAGCAGATGGGAAAGGAGAAAGATTTGCTTATTGCTGGTGGGAAATGTTCTCCTCTGAACCCTCTGCCCTGCTCCCCAGGCTCCAGGGGTAAGGCTGGATGGGGAATCCTGTTACTCAGAGGCTGAGGTTTTCCTCATCCTTTGGAATCATGGCTGCTGCCAAGCCTCTGGGGAGGACAAAATAAATGTCTGACAAATTCCTTTGCTCCTCCACACATTCTGAATTCTTGGAGAGGACTCTGCTGTCTGTGTTACAGCAGCCAGGAAGGCCACAGGCTCGGTCAGGTCCCTGCTGGTTGCCCAGGAACCAGTCAGCACCAGTTGCTTTCATGGTTTCATCCATCACTTTGAGGTCATAGCACTGAAGATGCAGGGGCTGTGGTGCAGTTGTGCTCCTCCTGGTACCTGAATCCAAGCAGCTGCCTCCCACCAAAACAGTAAAACCCCTTTGGATTTTAAGTCACCCTGGCAGAACATTGTGGCCTTGGGTGATAAATATCACACTGTAGGAAGCTTCCAGGAACCACCACCTTAAGTCTGTCTCTATGCTTTTAAGGTACTTTACATATTTTCCAGTATTTCTGCATCATGCTGAATAATGTCCTACAGCCTTAGATGCATCTCTTACCAGGTTACCACAAGCTCTGGCCTTCTAAATACTTGACCAGATTAATTTGGAAATCAATTCCTTGTGTATTGCTGAAGTTTATTTGGCTGTTGAAACATTGTCCAGAAATCCATGATCTGTCCCGAAACTTCAAATAAACCTTTCCTTCTTTTAAAATAACCTTTGAAATGTTTTTCATCAAAATGAGTGAAATGGCAAGAATAATAGATGTTGGAGGATTTGTATCCAGTTTAGTTTCCTGCTACTCCAAATGCTTTTGGAAATGCTGATTGATTTGTAACAAAGCTTGAAATGTCACCAAGAGGAATGAATGAAAAATACACTGCTCTAATGTATGTTGAAGCTGAAATTGGCTCAAAGTTTTAACCTTTAGAGGTGCTTTTTTACTTTTTTCCCCTTCTTTAACTTTTCACAGCAAACAGTTGGAAAGGTAACTGGGAACAAAACGCACGTAGAGGAAAGAAATAAGTTATGCTCTTATTTGTGACACATTTACAAGAGAGATATCTTAAAATTCCAGTGAGTTTTAGGATTGTTCTACTTAAAATAGAGCTTGTAAATGTCTGACGTCTGGACAATTTCTGAGACAGCAAGAAGACCCTTGGGTGACATTAAGGTTGCTCCCAGCCTGCCTGGGTCCTCTCCTTGCACCCACAGAGCTCACTGGTTTTCACTCATGGAAGAAATGACTGGTGCCTTCTAGGGTTTACTTTTTTTTATTTTCCTGATGAATTTACTCACTGGAGTATAAAAAATAATAATAAAAAAAGCCTGGGGACCTATCTCACTGAAATAAGTCTGTGATTGCTTCTGGCTGAGGGAAGATTTGCAGCACCTGGAGCTGCAGTGCTGGGGAGGCTCTTTGAGGCTCCCTCTCCCCTCTCTCCTTCCTTCAGTAGCCCCTGATCTTTGGGCAGAGCCAAAGCCCCAGGAGCTGAGTGTCCTTTGCACAGAGCTGTGCCCTCTGCTCCCTGGGGCCACCACGTCCCAGCACTTGTCCTGCTCTCAGCACTGAGCCCAGAACAGGGTGAAGATGCTGTCAAATGTGGGGTTACAGCTCTTGCACAAGATTCTGGGGAGGAAACCAGGGCCTTTTTCTTTACCAGCTCCCTCTCCCACTGCCCTGAGGGCTGTTCCCTGGATGTGATGGTGAGGAGGGGGAGCAAGAGGTACTGAGCTAAACCCCATCCTCCTGTGTGTGCAAAGGCTTACAGGTAACAACAAGGGGATAAAAAAGCAAGTTCTCAAGTTCCAGGTCATTGCTGGGTTGAAAGTTGTTGTCCCATCAGAGCTGGAGTAGCCAAGCCCCTTACTGCAGTGTGTCTGGGAATGCTGAGCTCAGAGGGAGCTGCACTGCAACCCAGTGAAACTCCTGCAAATGGTCTGGCTTAATCCTGGCTTTGATGTTATCAAGCTCTCTCACCTTTTCCCTAGATTTTTTATTTTTTTTAGCAGAAAAAGGCTCAAGATTAATCCACCTATCTCATTTCAACCTCATGATATGTTTGTTCAACATGAAGAAATCAATGTTGAACTAGAATTTTGTAGGGAAGGAGAAGATCTGTGGAGATTACATTTTTATTTCAGTGCAATTTCACATTTTACTGCTGCGTAGAGCAGCTAGTTAATAAGGGATCCTGGAGCACCAGCTCCACACTTTATTTATTGCTGTGCTGGTGTGTAAAAATCAATCCTTGTAATTTTTATTGGTGACCACATGCTCTCTTTGGTATTATTATAATTGTGCCTGGCATTGATTGATAGCAGCCAAGAATCAGAAGCAGTTCTGTAATTCTGATCCCTCATCAAAACACAGGGAGCACCAGGGATGCCTTTGTGCCTGCTGGGGCTGGGCTGATTCCTCAGAGCCCTTTCTCCTGGTTTGCTTTGGTGCTTGCTTGGCATTGAGCAGGGATGTAGCTGGGGTGGCTGAGGCTCCTTCTCCACCCCTAGAACCATCCCTGGGGCATTAATGAAATCCTTTCTCCCTGGAATCTCATGCGAGCCCCTTGGAACACCTGGCAGAAATCCTTCCCCTGATTTTGCTGGGATAATGGGCAGTTATTGGGAATTCTGGGCTTGGCTGAGGGAAGGTGATAAGGAGAAGAAGAAAATTCATCCTCTGGCTGGAGAAGCAGCACATGTGTAGCCAGGGTCTCTCTCTAGCCCTGTTATTTGATCTGGAGAAGGAAAAGGAGATGGCTTACATGAAATCTGAGCATGATAATCATCCTGAAAATCCGTGGGGGGTGGAAGCAGGCTGCTGGAAGGAGATCAGTCCTGGGCTCCCCAGACACGTTGGCTGAGAGGTTGTAGGGGAAGCCAGGAGAGCTCCTCCATCAGCCCCCAGGCTGGCTGCAAGAGCTCAAGCCTTCATTTTTTGAAGTATCTATGAGTTAAGTTAGTTGTAACACTTGATTACTTACTTAGCTTTCAGCATCTGCTTAAAAAGGTTTAATTACTTAATTTGAACTCAGCTTAATGTGGTCAGGACTGCAAAACTAAGGTTTACATGACTTAGCTTTAGATATCTAAAGTGAAATATGATGCATTGTCTCCACCGTGCCTATAATAAGAAATCCCTTCTAAAATAGTGTGGTTTAGACCTCCAGAAACTCACTTCAGTGTGTAGAGCTCATGAAAAGAAATTGCTTCTACTTGCATACATTAAATTTTTCTTCCATTGTCTGATAATCCTCTGCATGTTAATCTCATGACTGCTTTAAAGATTTTTTAAATTAATGTTGAAATTACCCATTTGGGTAGTAGCAGCATCTGTTTCAGTGTTCTATCCTTGTCTGGTATTGCTTCATTATAGATGGGATGAAGTGCTGGAAAGGCACTTGAGATGCAGGTTATAAAAATACCACAAAGGCACAGAAAACATTTGTTGGAGGAGTGCTCTGTGAATTCCTATGTGTTGCTTTTAGCAGAGATGCCATATAGATGGGTAATGTTTGTTATTCCTTCTTTCCATGGCCACAGGGATCAAGCAGGGCACTGCTGCAGAGGGAGCAGGTGCTGGTGCTGCTGTGCTTGGGGCCAGAGGATTCCAGCTTTCTTGGCTGACCATGGAAAGCCTTCAGGTAAGATTAAATCTTCTTTCCCTGAAGACAAAAGGCTTATCCTGAATTTAATGTGAGCTGTAAATCACTGGGCTAAGTTAGGCTGAGGTTAGGTTTCGGGTTAGGGTTCAGACTAGCATCCTCAGGAACCCATTTTACTCCTGATCCTCTAAATCCCCACCGTGGATAAAAGGCTTAGAGTTAGTAAGCAGATGATAGTGATGGCTCCCTCAGCTGTTCTTAAGCTGGGGTTTGGTACAGATGTTGGATGAATTTTCAGAGGAAGAAAATGCTGAAGACTTGATTCATGGGTGGGTCTTGGCCCACATTTTATAGGTCTTCAAGGAGCCACCAGAAAACCATTTTTTCCTGCTCTGTTTTTGAAGCCTAACCCTACAGTACGGGAGCTGTTGGCACAAACTCAACTCAGAAGGAAATATGAACCATTTGTCAAGGAAAGCAGCAGCACATATTTTAGCCCTGCAGGCTTTCAGATATTACCCAATAAAACAAGCTCGTCCACTTTTGCCTTTTGAAACCCCAAACCCAATTTTAAGTCTGTTTTCTCCTTAGAATTCACCCTAAAGCTTTTCTCCTTCTGGAAAACATCCCAGTCCCAGGAGCTTTGGCTGGGTGACAATCCTGCCTGCACTGCCCCTTCCTGAAGTGGAGCTTTAAGCCAAGGCCAAGGTCCCCAGCAGGAAGGTCCTTCTGCAGCTTCACTCCTGTTTGAGGTGCCTCAGAGTAATTGCATTTGTTTGAGAGGCAGTTGGGTGCAGGAAATGGGGAAGAGAAGAAGAAAGAGGGAGGAAACAGCAGAAGTGTCAGGATGAAAGCAGGAAGGAATTTCAGGAGGGTTTCTCATGATTCCTGACCTCCTGTGGTTGCTCCAGGATGCACCCTTCACAGCTGAGAGTTATTGGTCTCTGCAGCCAGAGGTTTTTTTGGCTTGAAATTCTGATCTGGGCCAACTTCCAAGCATTTACTCATTTAGATTAGTAAATCTAAGAGAAATTAAAGATGAAGATGTATTATCAGAGTCTTTAGCTTCTGTGTAATACTGGTGCATGCCTATGATTTTGTCATTACATCAGTTCTTGAGAACTAGAACTGGCTTTCAGTAATTTAATTCTTACTCTATCATATTGCATTCTTGTGCTGCTGCCTTGACCCCATCTCTTTGCTGAGTTAAAATAGGGTTTTACAGTTTTTCCTTGAGTGTCTGTGCCTTCAGGAATCCCAGAAAACTGTGGCATGGCCCTTCTCCCTCACTCATAACCAAATATGACACCTGGGTTGACACGTGCAGTGCCCAAAGCTCAAGGCTGGACAGAACCCTCTGACCATCTGTTCTGACCTCCCTGGGTCACATTCCTGCCTCCTCTGGTGCCTGCAGGAGCTGATGTTTGACTCACACAGCTCAGGTGAAGGCACCCAGCTTTCATTTGGACTCTACAAAGGATGGGGAACACTCTGCTTTCTGAAACAATTTTTTAATTACAAACATGGACAAGTATTTATGGTATTTATGCTTTATTTTTGCTCTGAATTTATCCGTCTCATGATATCTTCAGATGTTATCTCCTGTTACTCCTTCATTCAGCATTTTCTCCAGGAAAACACTAACTTAGCAATGGAGCAGCTTCAGGGGACATGCCAGGACAGTGGGGGGCAGTCACTCAGTTCAAGTGTCTTTTAAAGTAAATGAGATTTTTTTTATTTGGTGTATCCCAAATAAAGCCAAATACTCTCGCCAAGTATTTTTTTCAGTGGGGACTGGTCTTTTAATGGTCTTGAAAGTTGGTTTCTCTGTCAGGCATGGATGGTAAAAAAGGGCTTGGCTCACATGCTGCCTTATTTAGCCACCATTAAAGGCAGGACAGTGTGCTGGATGGGCCACTGGTCTAATCCAGAATAACTTCTCTTACATTCTTATTTTAGCATCCACCACCTGCATTCTAATAACTTTCTGGTGACTTTTCCCAAGGGACTGTGGCTTCCCCCCCAGCAGTTTGTCCCAGCTTGCCCAAGGCCCAGGGTGCTCATGTTGGCAGGGTCTGCAGAAGGTCTGCTTTGCATCCTGCCTTTCATCAGGCAAAACTAGCACTGCACTTAATTAAAAGTGTTCACTCCACTGCCAGCACCCCAGCAGAGCCGAGTTCATATCCTGAGTTCTGCTTCAAAGGAAATCAGAGTGGGAAATCATGTGTTTTGTATCACTGTCCTTTATGGGATGGTTAATAGCAGTGATTATTATAGAGCAGCATAACGTCTCCTATACTCTGTCCTTTCAACAAAAGGTTTTAAAGATTACCAGCCCATTAAAAATCATCCTCCCTTTTAGGAAGTAAATACTGGCTCAGACCTCCTGCTGTGCAATTCAGAATGGGATATTTGATGCTTCAAAGTTTTTCAAGCAATGATACTGTAACGTGTCATTAAACACTTCTGCAGCACGAGTGAGAGTCCCATCAACCTGCCTGTTACCCAGCGCACTCTGTAATCCCCAGGCACTGGCTGCCAGCCCTGCAGAACCCCCCTGCCCCATCCAGTCTTTGAGGAATTGATGACTACTCATGGGATCACCATGTGGTGGTGGTGTGAATGCCATGTGGGTGTGTGTGCTGGGCTCTCTGTGATTAGGGAATTAAATCCCAGCTGCTGGTTTTAAGTCATCCCCAGCTCTTGCTCTTCCTCAGCCCAGGCAGTGCCCATGTTCCTGCAGAACCAGACCCAGCTCCTGTCCCCAAGTTCTCCTCCCCATCAGACTGAGAGTCCCCAGGGCTCCCCTCTGTGCTGGATGGGGGAGCTGCCCCTGTCCCTGCAGGAGGCTGCTGCTCAGTGGCACCCAGTGTTGGCCATGTTTGTCCCTCAGGACAAGGTCCTGCCAGGCAGCCGGCCCTGCAGAGTGGCACAGTGTGAGGGGTGAGGCATTTCCCTCTGGTTCTGAGGGAACCAGGGGGGCAGTGCCTGTCCCCCTCTGCCACTGCTGCTGCCTCTTCCTTGCTGCACCTGGGAACAGCTCACAAGTGGCAAGGACCCAGGAGTGTCCTGGGGATGTGATGGCATCCCTGAGGCAGAGGTGCAGGATTCCCAGGGGGGTTCAGTCACTGTGTTTCTTGTGAAATGTAATGTTTTTCTGACTGTTCCCAAATGATTTTTAGATCTCTGTGAAAATTCATAAAAATGGTTCTGCTGGCACCTACGTGGCATCTGTGAGTGTCCAGCTGCCCTCCTGGTGCCTGATGCCCCAGGTGACCTGAGAGCCAGGCTGGGTTCTTTCTTCCTCACAGCTGCCCCCCATTAAGCAAACCCTCATTAAGCTGCCCAGTTTCAGCTGGGGGTGGTAGGGTGCTTCCTTCCTATATCTGCTGGGGAAGGGAGGAAGGAGGTGAAAGACTTCTTGGAGTCTCTTTGTTCTTTTTCTTCTGTGCTGGGGCACTGGTTCTTCAAAGGTGTGTACTTCAGGTAAGATTTAAAGGTTATTATGATTTCACTGTGGTATCTTGCTGATAATGAGCAAAATAAGAGTGGGGGGTTTTGGGTTTTTTTTTTTTTCTGTCAGTGAAAGAGATGCCTTGAAAAACAAGAGCATGGTATTAAAAATAGCCCCAAGGAACCTGTGGTGCTCCTTGCAGCCTCTATGTTGTTGTGCTGTTAATTATGTGCTGCAGACACCCATAGAGCTCCTTTTCCTTCCTTTGGTAGGTGCCAAGAAGCAAGAAAGAACCCAGGGCCATCCCACATGTGCTGCTGTGCAAAACCTTTACAGCAACCCAGGTGTTCCTGTGCCAACAGGTAAGGACACTGCTACCAAGTGAAGAGTTGGTTGCTGTAATGCTGTCTGACCACTACAGGTTTCTGTGTTGATAACTCCTGAAAAGGGCTTTAAGGGCCTAAGCTGAATTTGGGGTGGGAGCCCTGTGTTGGGGTGCCTGTTCTTCTCAGCTCTGTGTTTGCACCCCCAGCCAGCAGCTGCACCTGCACATTGCAGCCATCAGTTTGGAGATGTCTCTACGAGCTGTCCCCAAGTGTCAGATGCCATTGTACTCTGTGCAGCACTGCTCTTGGTCTGTGTGTGTGTAATCACTTTGGTTAAGTAGGAAAAGTAATATTCTATTCATTTAAATATTGTAGCATCTGACACAGCTGCAACGCTCCCATATTAATGGCTCACTTGAGGCCAATTCTTCTACTCAAAGGGCTTTTTCCATCCCAAATTCATCATGCAGGCATCAGGCAGAGGTTGGGATTTTTTTGTTTGGTTTTTTTTTTTTTTTTTGAAGGACAGATATTGATATTCTTCCAAGATGTGGAAACAGATCCCCTTATCAGCACTGCTTAGCATCCAGGCTGGGAGCAGAGGCACTGCTGTGCCATTGAGAGGCCCCGTGTAGCATCAGGGAGCTCTGCTTTCCTGTAGAACAGCTGTGGAAGCACTTGGATCTTACCTTTTCAGCCTAAAAAGCTGTTTGTGTTTGGCTTTTCTTTCATTGAGCTTTGTGCTTTTCATTCCCTGTGTCTAGCAGGATATGTATATTTTAGTCTGGATAATGTGAGCTCCTGTGCTTTGGTAAGGGTTTGGTGTGAAATGGAGACAAGGACAGATGTCCTTGGTCTGACCAAGGTCTGTCCCTGGCCCAAGGCTTTGCTGCTGGGGTGAGGAGGGCAGAACAGGGGCTGCTCCTCACCCGTGGAGCTGGGCTGAACTTGCAGCTTTTCCCAGTGAGACTTTAAGCAGGTTGCTGAGGCTCATTGTGCTCTGTTTTTCATTGCTGCAGTGCACAAAATGGCTTTTGTGTGTGTGTGTGTGTGTGCAGTTCTCATGTGCTGACAAAGAATGCTGTGGGCCAGAAGTAATTTTTAGTTTGTCTTTACCTGAGCAGCACAAGGGGCACCTCTCCATGGCTGAGGTCCTGCAGCAGCCATGGCCCCAGCCTCCTGCCTCTCTCCATGGATGCTGGTGTTCCTGCTCTGCCAGGAGCTGGGATTGCATGGGGCAGATGGAAACCTCTGGGATGTGTCTGCAGGCTTCCAGCCTCCCCTCTTGAGGAGCTGGACATGCCAGAGGCAGCCACCTGCTGAGGCTTCCATCCCAGCCTTACTCAAAATGCACTGTGAGGTAGCATTAAACCCCCAAAGCTGCACAGACTGTGAGAAGCCCAAGAATGTTCTCCTATGGCAGATCTCAGGTTTATGTAAGAAAGTGTCTGGTAAATGCCAGTAGAGTTAATGAACTGCTTTTGGCTTGGGGGGTCTCCAGTGATGGGTGATTTGGAGCAGCAATGAACACATGGTCTTGGTGCTGCCAGCTGAGGTCTGAGTGTTATTGCAAAGGGCAGAACTGATTGATTTCCTTGTCTAAACTATTTGCAAGCTTGGTCATTACTTTTGCAGCTGATAATTTCACTGGAGCTTGGGACTCACCATATCATGGCTTATAAAAATTTAACCATCAGTGAAATCCTAGGCAATAAATCACTGTGGTGCTGTGTTGCCCTTTTGCTCTTAAAACTTCATTGAAGCAGGAGGAGCACAGAGGACTGCAGGGTAAGCACTGGCTGCTGAGGCACCACAGCAAGTCCCAGGATTCATGTCCTGCTCCAGTACAACCCCTATGCAGGGGTCAGATTTTCAGCTTGCCCTCTTGAAGTCACATCTTGGCAAAGTTCAAGTCAGACTTTACAGATGATGTGGTGGTAAATTTCCTGCAGGCATTTGGCTACTGGTCCCAAGCACTGGTGCTGAGGTCACTCTTCACTCCCTTGCATGAAATTATCTTGCCAGGGGTTGCCCAGGGTTGTGTGGTTGTCCTCAAAAAGCAGGAGCATCCTCAGGGACCATCTTCTCAGAGGCAGAGGTGGGTTCCAGGTTGGGTTGTAACAGAGATGTGCCAAGGTGAACTCCCAGTGTTGGTTGCTTGGGGTTTTTTTTGTTTCTTTAAATTTATACTTGGCTGGTTTTCTGCTTTTCACCTCCAAAAGCCATGTAGCTGTCTGCAGAGAGTGCTGTGACATTATTTGAAGTGTTTGACACAGCAGAGCTCAGGCTGGTCCCTTGGTGCTGTGTCTGTTGGATAATACACAGGGAGCTGCACTGAGCTCTGTGCTGGGGTTGGGGTTTGGGGAGGTTTTGTTTAGCTTTGATTTTTGGTTTTAAGGATCTTGGCTAGGCTTTAACTAGCACTGGGTGAAGTTACTCATTCATTTAAACCCCGGAGTTCTAGAATTACCTGGAAACAGCTTTCATCTGGTGTGCCTGTAAGCTGATTAGATCACACTTGGTTTCTGCAGCTTTAAGAAGCTGCCTGTAAATGTAATTAAACTACTTGGCAGAAAAATGAAAATAGGGAAATTCAGTGACCAATGTAACTGGGTTCCCTAGTGCAGGAGGGCACTGTTGGTGTGCCCATGGCTGCAGTCCCTGGGGGTGACCAACCTCTGCTTCATGTGTTTCAGCTTGGGAAAACTCCTGACCCTCCTGCTGTGGGTGACAAGATAGATTTGATTAGCTCGAGCTGTTATGAGGGAGGAGGAGAAATAAAATGCAACTAAACCATATGCTGGAGTCTGGTGAAGAGCTGCTGTGCTTAGGCTGGGGATTTCAGGTTCCAGCTTTACAAAGCTCCCCACTGGAGGCAGCAGCAGCACTGTGAGGAGCTGAGGTTTCCTTCTGGCAGGTGCTGGGGGTGGGTGGGAGTGGGGATGCCGTTCACTTCTTCAGAAGTTATTGCAGTGTGTCAAAAAAAAGAGCTGTTTTTACATTGCACAGGGAGGGGCACGTGTCTTCCTTCAGAATGTGACCTATATAAAGATGCTGTCACAGTTATCATTTTGTTCCAGAGGTTCTGTGGTTTTGGGTTTATTCAGAAAAAAATAAACGCCAAGCCTAGCTTTTGGCAGCAGGTTAGCATGAAGATGGAGTGCAGGATCCAGTCCATCAGCTGGCCTGGCTCTCCAAGGACATGGATCAGCTCCTCTGGATAACACCCTCCAAATGAAGCCAACTGCAAGAGCTGGGCTAATTTTTCTCATAGCAAAATAATTTTTTTAGAAGACTGAGAAAAGAACAGTAGCTGTGAAAATACTGCTATGTTTGTTCATTTGTTGTCTCTGAGCTGTCTGCTCTGCCTATTTTTCCTGCCTGCCCATTCTGGTTGGAGCTGTAAGACCCAGTTCATTAAACTGCAAGTCCAGAGGAAACACCTCTGAGCACCAGGTCCTGCCAGCACGGCCTGAAAGCTGCCAAGGTTTCACAGCCTCCTGACTCCAGATGTCGTGTGCTCTGCCTGCTCCTTCAGGAGAGTGCAGGTGTCACCAGCACAGGGTCACCTGGGAAGCAGATTTTTCTGGCAGGAGTTGGGAACAGGAAGCTGGTGGTAGCATTTTTGCAGGCTCTTCTCTCACACGGGTGTTTGGTTGCCAAGGGGCTGGAGTCCAAAGTGTGCTGGAGGTGGATGTGGCTTGGGAGCTCTGTTTGGGAGGTTGCTTCAGCAAATCCTCCACCTTCAGTTCTTCTGGGTCTCAATGGGTCCCTCCAAGGCACCAGGGACCACTGAACTTGCAGCTTGCAACTGCAGCTTTCCAATGGCAATGATTTATTAGCAGAGGGGATTTCTCCTGAAAATTTCATGATGCTGATTCCACTCTGTGGAAGTCTGATTGTTCTCTGTCCAGAGCAGATCTACCCATCAGGATACAGGGAAGAATTTTGATGCACAAAGACTATTTCTGGTCAAGGGAAGCTCCCAGAGAGCCAAAGCACTGGGAAGTGCACTAGAAATATAAAGGATGTTTTTTCACATTTATTTCTCTGTTCAAAGGGAGTGCATAATGATTAGAAAATGAAAGTGAGCATGTTTTCTTACCACCCGTGGAATTACTCTTTAATATTAGGGTTTATTGTGTAAATTACCAGCATGAGAGATGAGTGAGGAACTTGCAGTTACACTCCCTCACGAGGCTTTGCAGCCCTCTGTAAATCTTTTGAATTGTACTCTCCCAGCTTATGATGTATTTAGAGACCCTTGAGCAAATTACAGAGTTGCATTAATTCCCTGTAATTTCCTATATAAGCACATAGTCGTTATTAGTTCTGGTTTATAATAAAAACTCTTCAGTATCTATAGAGAGAATTAAACGTTGCTAATTAACCTCAATTCTGGTAGCAGTTCAGAGTGTGTGTAGTGTCACTTGGATGGAGGAATCCTACCCTTCCCTTCCTAACCCTGGTTTAATATTGCCTCAACCACACATAGAGGCTTTGCAACAAATTTGTCACCATTTATCTGCTTTAACTCCTTGAGTTCTGTCCCTGTGACAGTTTGGGCAGCAGGTATTCCCCAGAGCCTTGAAATGCTTTTAGCCCTTTCTCTGCTCTTTCTGTTTTATCTGCATAATTAAAGAGGTTGAAATCCTCAAAGATGGACACTGAGTCAAGGCAGAGATAAAGATGTCTGCTCTTATTTATTTCTCCTGCAAGATACTTCTTTATAAATCCTTCATGGCACATTAAAAATTGACTCTTCCTTGTCTCACTGAACAAAATAATTGTGCATCACCCAATTTCTCCTTCAAAAGCACAGAATGGATTGCTGTGGCACTTTACTCAATATTTAATTAAATTCAGTTTTAAGAAAAAATGGAGAAAAACTCGTTGTGATCCATGAGGAGCCCAGGAAGCTCAGACCTGCACTTGGTTTAACAGCAGCCAGGAGGTTCTGCAGGGAGTGTGGCTAACCCTGCTGCTAGGGCAGGGAGTTCTGCATCAAGGTTTAGAAACTATGACTGAAGAGTGGCTTGTGGTGGGTTTTTTTTGTTTTTTTTTTTTTTAATACCAGTTACAGACGAAGTGTGATATGGAAATGAACAAGTTTGGATCTTGCAGAAAGCTTTGGAAAAAAATACAAAAGGCCTTTCAAGCACTCGTGAGCCATGGCACAGCCCATGATTCGTGTGCTGGAATGGGATGGAGGCTTCCCCATTCCATGTGCCCATTCCCTTGTCTGGCTGGGAAGCCCCAGCACCATGTTAGCTCCCCACTGGCTCCTCCAGAAGGAAGGAAAAGGTGATTTATTTATTTTTTTTTATTTTTCCCCCTGGTGTTTGAAGTGAAACATGTAAGCTGTAGCTCTAAGTGACCTTAAATGTTCCTGTAAGGTTTTCTGGGTGCAAGCTGAAAACTGGCTGGTCTAGAGATGTCCCAGTGAAGCTTCAGCAAGTGCTCTATATTTAGAGAAAAGTTAAGTAACAGGACCTGCATCTGTAATAGGAATTTCACCCCTCTTGCCACCCTCTCCTTTGGCCTCTGTGTGTGGTGGTGTTGATGTGTTGGACTCCTCAGAGCCTGGATGGGGCTTTTGTGTCCCTGCTTAGATCACGTCCTGCTCCTTGCTCCCCCCAGCACTGCTCTCTGCTCCCATCAGTGTTCTGTCTCCATTTGCAGAGAGCAGGGAATGCCATTTTTAATAAATAATCATCCTTCCCTACTGCATTAAATTGTTACAGTAATTAACCTAACTTGCTGCAAAGTGTGTTTTAAAACAAATTTGATACCTGCAGTACTGGCATATACTGAAATCTGAGGGGAGGGACTCAATAAAATGCTGGCAGCCTGGGGATTTATTCTTAATGTGAAGTTTTTGAAGGTTTTCATCTTTCTGGAGCCTGTAAGTAGATGGGCCTAAAACATTTGATTTCTCTGGATCCTAATTAAAACTGGGAACATTGAAGTTAAAGAATAAACCATTACTTTTTCTCTGATTAAGATTTTTTTTTTTTTTTTTAAATTAATTTTCTTCCTCTCCAAACATGTGCTGACTTGTCATTTATTTTGACATCATTTTGCAGTTGTAATTATTCATGGTGAATCTGAGACAAAATAAAACCCCCCAGAGATATCCCACTGTTCCTGCATGTCACATAACTTGGTGTCACACCCAGGGTTTCAGATCCCACCGGACCTCACAGTGCTGTCCCTTTGCAGGTGACAACCAACAGCCCTGTGTGATGCTGTTGGGTTAAACTGTGAGGTACAGCTGTAGTTTGGTTTAATGCTTTCTGATGGGTGTAGCTTTCCATTTGTATTTGTAGGACTGATTTTTTGCTGGGTCATCATTGCTGAAGTTTGCAACATTAATAATTAGTGAGGGGGCTGCCTCAGTTCTGCAGAAAGGCTCACAGGTGTGGAACCAGCAGCTTCCCTGTCTCTTTCTCTCAGCTAGGAAAAAGCCCAAGCTGTGTAACATCTGTGTTAGGCTGCCAGGAACCATCAGATCTGTCATCTCCCAGCTCCTCTGTGTTTCTCAGCGTGGTGTGTGTGGTCCTCTGTAGGTCAAACAGTGAATTATTTCAGCACTGGGATGTTTGATGGGAGCAGTGCCCCCTGCACACCTGCCCTACTGAGAAGAATTATCTGAATGTATCTCCCTTGCTGGGAGAGAAGGACTCCAGTATTTTATTTTCTTATTTCAGATTCTTTGAATGTGTGTTTGCAGCTCAGAAAGTGCAGTCACTTGTTCCCATATCCTCTCTCCCTGCTGGGGGGGTGGTTGGAGGCACTGGAAGATGCTGGAGCAGGGTTAAGGATGGACTGCAAATGCTGATCATGTTACTCAAGAAGTAACATGAGGCTGTGCAGCTTCAGACAAGGGTGCAGGCTTTTTGTTGGGGTACAGCTGTGCTCTTAGAAGACAGAGGGGCTCTGCTTCTTGCTGCTGAGGATGAGGATTTTCAGGTGTCTCAGTGTGCACGTGGAGTTTCCAGCTATGGGGGGGAAGGTGGAGCACTTTGTGCAACCAGGGCTGGGAGCAGCACATCTCTAGGGAGTGGAACCCTTTGGGATGCAGGTGCTGATGCTCCTGGTCCTCAGCAGCTCCTGTCCTGAGGGAAGGCTGAGTCTGGGTGTGACAGAACAGCTCTGCCCCAGGCTCCTGCTCCTTGCTTCATCTGCAAACAGAGAAATGTAAAGCAAACAACAGCACCCCAGCAGACCTGTTGCTGCTGGAACATTTGGGTGGGTTTTTCCTAGGTAGCAGATTATTTCCCCAGGCTTTCCGTGCCCTGTTTTGGGCACTGGGTGCTGCTTCCCAGGGAGCTCCCCCCCAGGATCCCCGTTTGCAGGGCTGCTGCTGGTACTCCAGCACTGGAGGCTGTGACATCCCAGCCATCTGCACCAGATTAACTTCCTCTCAGCTTCCTCTGATCTCCCAGCATCAGTTACAAAACCCCAATTTGTGCCCTCCAGGTTGACCTCTAAGCCTCTCTTACCTTAGCTGAACTTGCAGCATGTGAATCTGTTTACAGGGCTTTGCTTTCAGTGGAGTGGGGTATTACAGACTGAATTTCCACCATATGGCACTTCCTTCACAGCTACATCTTCAAGAAATTGCTTACAGGTGCAGCAGGGATCTCAGTCTGAGGCTTTTCCCAGTGTCATTGTGACCCCAGTGAATATCTTTATTGACTTTTTTTTTCCCCTCCACAGCTATCAGCTGTTTTGCTGACTTCCACTTTTTTTTTCCCTCTGTACATTCAGAGACTCACATTGTTAGTACAGAAAAATCAAATGGGTACAGTAGTGGCTCAGGCCAGGAATATTCCATGTATGACCTTTACAAATCCTCTTTACTCGTGGGATTTATGTGATAAATTAATGCTTTAGTAAGAAATAGTCTCAAAGTAGAGTACTAAATAGCACTTATTTTTGACCTCTGGCATCCTCAAGTCAAGAGTTTTGCAGGTTTTATTGGACACATTTCTGGTTATTGCTCAGGTTTGCAGTTTGTATTCATCTGCATCCATTAGGGGAGCAGCTGAAGTATTCTCAAACTTGAAACTGAGCCTTGGCTTCCCTTCCCTGAGTAGGGATGCTCTGTGGTTGAAGGAGTGAGGCTCCAGCCCTCTGGATCTGGGGTGCTTTGGATGGAGCAGCCCCGTGCTGCTGCCAGCACTCAGCTCGTGCCATGGTTTGGGGTTTTTTCCCCCTTTCTTACTTGTTACCAAGATGGCTGTGTTCCCTTTCTGACCTGGAAATGTGCTGCCAGGTGAATTTGGAAGCCAAGTTAGACTGCTGGGAGATACTCATACTTGTACTTTGCTCTGTTTACATCCCCCAGAGCAGGGAGTGAGAACAGCTCTTGGTCCTTAGCAGGGATGGAGATGCCCAGGAGGATGATGATGATGATGGACTCCTTGGTGGAAACCAGCACAGGGTGCTGGGAATTCCAATACCCAAGGCAGGAGAAGGGTCTTGAGTGCTTCATATAACATCATCAGGCAGCCCAGGCTGTGGATTATTGAGAGTTGTCCCATGAATTTTAAGTGTAATTCCAGTGATTTTTTTCTTAATGGACCCACATCTGCAGGAGGTGGGGCAGTGTGAGAGGAGAGGTGTCCTAAGTGACAGTGACACTTGCCTTGTACAGAGGGAGAAGTGGCAGCTCCAGGCCAGGGCTGTGCAAAGTGCTGAGGAGGCAGCAGGAGAGTGGTGTGGTCACACAGACAGGTGGAGAATGATGGGAAATATGGAATTATTACTATTGCACCACAATCTAGGATCTTTTTATCCCATAAAAGATCAGTTTTTGTTTCTACAACAATAATGGTTAGATGTGATCTGTCTAGAGTTAGGCAGAGTGTCTGGCACAGAGGAAATTATCATTTGAAGTTGCTACAATGGTGATTAATATTAAATCTGCTAAAGGAGAGATGGAGCTGGCTGAAAGGGCAGCTGCTGTGTCCTGGGGAGCTGTGGGTTGGGTGGCAGCAGAGGGTTGGGCTGTGAGCTCACTCAGCTTGCAAAAGAAAAATGAGCAGTCCTAAGGATGTGTAGATGTGATACAGGGTGAATTAAGTGACAGTATTGATTGGGGTAATCCAAGTGCCAGGAAACTGGAGAGCAGAAAATGCAAAACTAATGTGTTTATAGCAACAATTTGCTATCAGTGGGGGACTTGTCAGCTAGGGATGATGGGGAGAGGAAACAGATCTGCCTTATAATGGGTGTTTGTAGGATGTGTGAGGTATGTGGCCCACCTGTGAAAAGCCTGTGTGGTTTATATGGTCATTAGGGTGCATTAGGTGAGGTTTCTTTAGGAAGGAGAGGACAAGGACACAGCTGCTATGCAAGGCCTTGCTATGCCCTCACTTGGAATGTGCTGTGCAGTTCCAGGCATTGGCTTCCCAAAGGTGCAGTCAGTTATTTGGAGCAGGTGCAGAAAATCCTTCTGGGATGATAGGATTGTAGGGTCTGTCTTATAAAGGAGTGTTAGAGGAGCTGGTCTTGTTCATCCCAATAACAGGGAGGCCAAGAGGGGATGTGCTGACTGTAAGGGGGAGTAAGGGTCAAGGGCAGGAATGAGTTAAAGAAAAACCTGAGTTAACTGTTAAAGGAACTATAAATTGGGAATAAGATGCTCAGGGAGGTTTTGGAGTCCCCTACTCTGGAGCTGTTCAAAACCCACCTGGATGCCATCCTGTGTGATGGGCTCCAGGTGATCCTGCTTTAGTGGGAAAGCTGGACAGGATGATCTCTAGAGGTCCCTTCCAGCTCTGGTGATTCTGTTAATAAACTGGGATGGAAAATGAGCAGGTGCTGAAGCATTTCAGACCAGAGAGGGGAGGGTGGAAGGGACAGTGGAGAGTGAGAGCTTTGTTAGCATCTCTTCTTCATGTTGATGGGAACTGTGTCTGCTCATCTGCCAGTTCCTGGTTGGTTTTCCTCTGCATTCCCACTGGATTTATTCTTGCAGTCCTGTCTCTGCTCCTTTCTTTCCTGCACAGTGATGGAAATGCTGCCCTACCCCTGAGTCAGGGCATTGGGAACCAAGTGTTCTGGTAAATGTGGAGTTAAGGCAGAATTAATTTATTTTGCCCTAAATGTTATATTAACATCTCCTTTATTGATACATAAATCTCCAGTTTAAGTCCCTTTGCTACAGGATATCTCCTAGCAGACCATTTTGATCCAGTTTATTGAAGTAAACTGGAAGCATTACAGAGATGTTTCTTTTATCTCGTGGCTTGAGGTTAAAAGTGAATGATGAGTGGATTGGCTAATTAAGAGAAGACATTTGTAATTTCAGTTTTAGTATTCAGTGGCACTGTGAGCTACAGGCTAATGATGATGGTTAAAACAATATTATGAGAAACTGACGTTTCCATTCTGGTGATGAACTTGGGAAATGAATCAACCCATTTCAGGCTTAACGACGTCCTTGGCGTGGCTGAGTGTGTGTGCTCTGTGCTGGCAGCAGGGAAGGTGCTTTAAACAGGAGGTGATTTGCACCTTTATTCAGCAATTCAGTTAAAAGGGGCTATTATTTGATATCACTTCAGCCTGAAATGAGTGCCAGTTCAACTAGCAGGGAGTGAATTAAGTCTGATGGTGATAATATGCATAAAAAGCTCATGTAAAACCAAAAGTTAAATGCTCTTTTATTGGGGTGAGGACTGTTGGTTTTGTGAAAGGAATTGTAAAATTCCTTCTGCTTTGCTCTATTGCCTTGGGAGGTGTTATTGGAGCAGTAGTATTGAGGGTTTTTTAATTTTTCCCCTAGGTTAAATAGTACTGAGGGGTTTTTCCTAGGTTAAATTAAACCAAAAAATGTGATTTCACTGGGGACCAGTCCATCACTGGAGTGGTTGTTCTTGGAAGAATGAAGTTATTGAATTAAGTCAGATAACTAAAAGGAAAACACAGAAATCCTGGTTTGTATATAAATGACTTGTGAGTATAAAAGAGGATACAATTGTTGACAGAATTATTCATGATGAGTTATTTGCTCAGCCCTGGTTAGCAAAAGATTTACAATAATTCTTGCTTTCTTTTTCTGTGTGGCTCTGTTCAGCCAGATAGCTGTTTCCTCTGTGGGTAGTATATTAAAATCTTTATATACAGTAAGCACCATTTCTTATTGCAAGCATCTATCTTGAAAAATAAAACAAAAAAATGAAAAAAGGCACCATGAAGATTTATTTCCTTTATGTATATTGAGTTAAAACTTGCAGACTTGAATTGGAACAGGGTCTCATTTGTCATCAGGCTTGGTTGCATCTTTAAATAAATCCCTTTTTATCAAAATATATTCACAACATAACTTATGAAAGTAGCAATTTGAACAACTGAACTATATTTTTGTGAATTGAATCTCTGTTCTCTCTGATTTAATATTTAATAACTAAAGCAGATCTGCTCAGGAACTAGATAGAAATGACAACTCTTCTGTGTGGGCTGATTAGGGGAAGAAAATCCTGCAGGCAAGTAATATCTTGGTTTTCAAAGGATGCTTTTAAGCTAGTCAATTCCTTTTCCTCTTTGAAAATTTCATAATAGTTTGAACAACCCTGAATTAGCAAATGTAAATTAGTGCTTTAAATTACCCTTCTTTAAATACTTACCTTGATAACTTCAGAGAAGTGAGTCCTGACTTCTTTCCAATAGGTATTTCTAGAGAAGATCCACAGCTTAATTATCTTCTTAGCATTGCAGTAACTGCATAAATTATTTTGTTTGAAATAAAGTATTTGTAGTGCAGAAGTAACATCCAGGTTTAGTTTGCTATTTAAAGGTGTGTTTAAATATATTTGTACCACTATTGGCTTGAATCAGACTGGAGTGAAAAGATATCTTATTTAAAGAAGAGGCAAAGTCTCTCCAAGGAAACTCACAAATTGGTTCCACAACCACCTCCCCTTCCCCTTGCAAAATGCTTTCCTTACCCTTACAGATCTGAGGGTTACAGGACTTTGCTGTGCTGCATGCACAGAAGCTAAGACAAAAATGTTGGCTGCTCAAAAGAACAAAAAAATTGAATCTTCTCAGAGGTTCCACTGAATTGAAGAAGCTGATGTTCTGTCTCTGAGGTTTGGGTGTGTCTGGGCAGCTCGGGTCTGCTGCAGCTCGGGGAGCCCTTGGGCTGGGGGTGATGCTGCACAAATCCCAGAGACACAGGGGCAGTGGGCTGAGGTTTTCCTGTGCTGTTTCTGGCTGGTTGAACATTCATAGCTCTGGCTGTAAAGCCATGGCTTGGTATCTGTGCCTGCCCTCAGGGCCTTCCTTGTCCCTTAGAGTATTCTTATTCTGTGGCAGTGCAAGTCTGCAGGGGTTCAGTCTCAGCTGGGATGTCACCCCATCTCCTCAGCTACCCAGTGCTTCAGTGGCCAGGAGCTGCCCCTCCTCTGCAGGCCCCCTGATCTGCTGCTCCCCATCAGTGAGAGCACAGGGCTCTCATCTTCCCCAGCTGAGGGTTTTGTGGGGTCAGTGCAGGTGTCTGGGTGTGCTGGTTCCTCTGCTGGGTTCTGCTGCAGGAGATGTGGGCTGGGAGGAGGAACTGCAGCCCCCAAGCTGCTGGGATGGTTTGGACACATCACCTGCCTGCTTTCTGCCAGCTTGGGCTCTATTCAAGTGGGAAGGTTAAATGTGCCTGCTTCTAATTATAAACAGCATGCTGAAACAGAGGCAGAGTCACAGCAGCATTAGAGAGCAAAAAAGCCCTTTGGCTTTTCCATTAAGCTGACAAAAAAAACCCCAACAAATTTTGATTTGCTTACTGTGCAGTTGCCACCTTCCCAGATGGGCACATTCTGGTAAGAGTTCCACAGCTTTCCTCTTCCCTTTTTATTGTTAGCATCTTGGCACCTTGCAGGTTTGGCATAAATATTTGGATGCAATTAGATTGAAGCAATATTGAATTGTTCTACTGGGAAACCAAAGTCCTTTGCTGAAGGCAAAACCTCTCCCTTCAGAAGCAGCTCCTTGTGCCCCCCTCCACCAGCCTTGATGCTGAGGGTCAGCTGCAGTCTGCTGGGAGATGAGCAATAGTTTTTAAACTTTGTTGGGGATTTTTTTTATTTTTTTTTTACCGTTTAATTGAGCTTGTTCCTGTCTTCCTCTGGTACTTAATTGATTTCTGCATCCTTGCAGCATCATCTTCCAGTCCTGAAGGGCATCAGGGTGGCATCTTCCCCTCTTAGATCAAGTCCCATTGATGAGAGTGCTTCAGCTTTAACAGTGGCAGAGGTGTGCAGAATAGCTAACTGGCAATTTTTAATGGGGTGATCAAATGTAGTGATTATTTCACACTGTTGCAGTCTGTGATGCTGCACATGGGCTGTGGTGGGCAGAGATTTAGGGTCCCTTTGGGAAGGACTGGCTGGTCATGCCTGTGGGTCTCCAGCACTCTTGGAGCAGCAAGTCCTCCATGCTCAGCACAGCCTCACCTCCTGCAGGCAGACATGAAGAGTTCCTGCTGCTGGTGTCCAAGGAGCTTCACCCATCTAAAATGAAAATAAATAAAGTAGGGACAAGAAGGGAGCAGCCACATATGTGGAAGAGGGGACGTCACAAACAGGGTGCACTGCTGGGGCTTTGGCAGCTGCCACCATCACACAACCTCAGGCATGTGCTCTGTCTACAAAATAAAAAATAAAAAATAAAAAATAGCTCTTCCAAAGAATCCTGGGACAGGTGAAAAATAATCCTCAGAGCAAATGGGCAACAAAAATGGCTGGTGAAGGAAAGCTTAAAATAAAATGGTTGTTGGGGAGAAATGAAAGCTTAGGATTGGGAAGTATAACAAGTCTTGTTATATGTAATTAAAATCAGATTTGTTGAGACTAGCACTCATTAGATGGGGTTTGGCTTCCTCCCCCTCCCCCCAACTCCAGGAACTCCAAAGTTCCTTAAGAACTTCAGTGATCAATAACCCATTTCAATAACCCATTACACACTGACACAGACTCTGAACCTCATTACCAGCTCCAGTGCAGTGGAGCTTATCTAATGAGTGATAAGAGTTATTGGAATGGGCAAAAGTGTGCAGGTTTGACATCCTCCTTTCTATGTCTTTCTCTATGTATCTTGATCTCAAGTGTAACAGAATCCAGGCTAAAAATGAGGATAATTAGGTTTGTCTTTTCCCAAACTTCAAGCTGCAAGCAGAGGCTCTATTTTGCTCTGCTTGGATGAAATTCTGATTTTTCTGGAATACAAGTAGCCTCCTTGTACTCACAGGGCTCCTAAACCTTGCTTTGTTTCATTCTTAATGAAGCATACAGCTGTGCAATACTTTTTTTATTTTTTTTCTCCTTAAAATTGCTCTGTATATAGGTATCCTCTCCCTGCCCCACCCTTGTGCTGCTGGAATCTGAACATTCCAGTAAATTATGTCCTAGAAAACATGTACAGATATCAGAGTCACAGCCGTGCTCTGGGCTTTGGATCAGGTTTAATATCAATCTGAATCAAGTGCAGGAAGTAAGAATTACCCCACCCTGGCTCCTGAGGGTGAGGGATCTGTGTTCCTCTGGAGTCCCAGCCAGCCAGATGTGTCAGAAGGACAGGAGGATGCTCTGACTCTGATGCATCTGGTAGTTCACATTCTGGTCATTTTGTTGTTTCATGAGCATTAGGTGGTTTTATTTCTTTTTAGAAATATTTTGCTTATGGATGTGTTGTCTTACGGCTTAAATATACTGCAGAATGCTCTGTTTGTTTGGAGAGAACAGCAAACACAGGTCTGGGCCTCTTGTGACTTGGTGGTTGAAAACCAGATGCAGTAAACATCTGGCTACTGGCAGCTTATTTGTTATTTGCTGGCTGATGCCTGCTGGAGTCTTCTGCTCTAGTTAAGGTTTTCTCTGCATTCAGCAGCTCAGCAGCCAGTTGCTTATCTGTGGGCAAAGGATGGAAAATCAATGTTTGGGCTGAAGCAGTTTTATATTTTTTAACTAAAAGTTTTCGCCAGGGGTGACTGGGTGCTGGAAAAGGGGGAGCTTAAGCCCCCCTGTGTCTTCCCAGGAGGCATCTGAGTCTTGATTCTGAAACACTCGGTGATGGTGGGCCTGGGGTTCCTCAGCCTGGGGTTCCTCAGCCTGGGGTTCCTCAGCCTGGGGTTCCTCAGCCTGGGGTTCCTCAGCCTGGGGTTCCTCAGCCTGGGGTTCCTCAGCTTGGGGTTCCTCAGCCTGGGGTTCATCTGCACATTCTCATTTGAATTTTTCAGTGCCATCACTTATTCCTCTTGCACCTTTCAGTGAGATTGAACCCCCCAGTGGTGTTTGTTCCTCAAAATAATCAAGGCAAATATTATAATCAAGCCATTTCTTAGTCTTCTTGCTAAACAAGTTGGAGCTTTTTTCAGTTTTTCTCTTTCTATTTTCAGATGTGGTTCAGGTTTTTCTTGAACAATGAGGAGGAGGAGTGTGGTGGTGTTGGTGGTGTCCTTGATGCTATGTGTGGGTCCCCATCTCTGCTTCCTGTGGGGTTTTTCCCAAGAGACCTGCCCAGCACCTGGCTTGGATGGAGACAGGGAGCCCTGGACAGGTCATGCAGGGCAATATATTTTTATATACCTAATTATTTTTAGAGATGCATCCAGAAACTATCTAGGAACCTACTACATGTGACTGAGTCCATTAAAAGGAACATGTTTCTGACTTCCCCCAAAAAGTGAAACCAGGGCTATTTCTTGAATTCAGCCCCTTATACCAAGAAGTTGCAAGCTTTGTGTTTATAAAAAGGGAAATAATGCCTCCCAATTTTAACTATCAAAGCTGAATTTGGCTTCTAAGGTTCATTTAATCACTACAATGGCTTAGTTAGAGAGAATGCTGAAGAAGAGTAATTTATCTTTGTTTGTCAGCTCCCCGGGGCTGAGTTCTTTTGAAGGGCAAAAGTGAATAGGAGGTAAGAATAAATTGTAAACTGTCCAATTTTTGACCTGTGATTTCTTTCAGGCATTATGTTTGGGGAGGATTTGAACAGTGGTGTCAGGAGCCCTTTGGTGAAACCTGTCCTGTGTGCCAGCCTGGGGTTTGGCTGTGCCTCTGAAGTGCTGCAGTGGTTTTACACATTTTAACCAAGGAAAATGTGTCCAAGGTGTAAAGGGGACAGGAGTGGAGGGAGTTCTATGAAGATCTTGGTAATTATGGTGAGGCAAATTAATTTAAGCAGTATAAACTGGTTTGCTGATGCTGGGTGTTCACTCTGGCCCAGTGTGGCAGTGACCCAAGGATCCAGTGGCCACCAAAGGCAATAGAAAGGCTCCTATTGATTTCAGAGGGGCCTGGATCTCACTTAATGAAACCTTCACTAAAGGCAACTTGTACTTGTCCTGAGTGATGGGGTGGTAAGGGACACTGCTTCCTGCTCTGCATTTCAGACTGGATCATGTTTGTGATGAATGCTGCTTCCTAGGAAAGCTGTCCTTGCACGAGGTCATTTGTACACAGGGACAGAGTGCTTCATCTTAAAGGATTGCCAAGTTTTCTGTCAGTTACAGGCACAAATTAACATGTAAAACCCCACTAATAAAATTATAAGACTGCAAAAATAAAGTGACATTTGGGAATGGGCTTGTTCATGCTTCTGAGAAGAACTTTGCTCACTTGTGTTCTGCTCCAGGTTTGGGCTTGTGGTTGGCTTGTCCTGCTCTGGTCCCTCTGCCCAGATTCTGGTCCAGGCACTTAACTCATGGTCTCTTTCCTATTAGGCTCCTAATTCCAAAGCTTAAAAAGTGTATTTTCCAGTCCTACTGTAGACAAGGTTAAGACCTTGACAGGCTGATGGCAGAAACCGTGGGGCTGGGGCTTGGCTGCCAGAGAGATACCTGAGCATTAGCAGCTGGGTTGGAAGGTGGTGGTGTGGAGGTGACAGTCGAGGAGGTTTTACTGTAGATTTAGGTTGGGTATTAGGAAAAAAATCTTCACAGTGAGGGTACTGAGATACTGAAATAAGTTGCCAAGGGAGGATGTTTTTGTTAAATATCACTGATCACATATGGCATCTGATTTTGACTTTGTCATTTGATTGTCCTTAACAGAAACCTCTAAAGATGCTTAAGCAAAAATTGTATTTCCAAAACAGTAGGAGGAACTTGGCTGTAGTAGTAGTAATAATACTACTTTAAAGTGGAACATTAGACTTTGATCAGAGGTATAGCCTTGCAGTTAGGATTCATGCATTTGCTCTGTCACATTATGACATTTATTTTACATTTTCTCCTTGCTCTTTAAACAGTTCAGTTTGGTTAATGGGACTTAGGAGGTAAAAGTCATCTTGAATCTATTTCCTTAACAACAGTATTCAGAAGATAAATATGACTTTTTAGCTATTGTAACCGCTGTGGATTCTTTAGTTCCCTTTTTTCTCCTTTTGTTTCACACTCTTATCTGTAATTTTTCACCCAGGCATCTTGATTTACCAGGGATTTAGCTAAGCAAGTTGACCTTGGGTAGCAGGTGTAAGAAGATACAAGCAGAACAGGACAGGTAGAAGGCAGCAGCATTTGTTTCTAGCCCAGGATCAATGACAAATTTATGATGGCTGCTTGGTTTTATACTGCCCAGTGCAGCAGGATCCATCCAGGGGGGTGAGCAGACAGCACACAGAGAATTTCAGTTCAGTGAGGTTGAACTTCATTTGCTTTTACGTGACTTCCCTGCTTTTCTGCTCCAGCCTGGAGGTGCTGGGGAGCTCGTGCAGCCACCACTGTGCACGATGGAGCAGTGACAAACTGGGAGGGATGAGGTCTGAAAACTGAGCCGGGTCGAAAGCCCTTTGGGAAGCTGGGCCAGTAATTAAAGCTGGTAGTAATTAAGCATGTCCTAGCTCAGGAGAGAGGAAGATCCACTGCAGTCTGGCTCTGGCCTCTGGAGGGAGGAGGTGTCCATGTCTAGATGGAAGGGATGCAAGTGTCCTACTTTTTTCTGGAGGAGAAAGAGGCTGGAGCAGGGCAGGGCACAGCCTCAGGCAGGCAGCAGTTGTAACTTTCAGTAGATTTTCAGTTTTCAGCCCTAGGTCTGGACTATGGATGAGGAAGCTTTGAGGGCAGAGGAGGCACCAGGCAAGCCCTGTGCTTGGAGCAGCCTTCGTGCTGTGATTCAGGCTCCTCCACCTGCAGATGCTCTGCAGGGCTTTTCTGCTCTTGGCACTGCCAGAAAAGCAGAGACCTGAAGAGCTTCCAGGATGTTCTGGAAAAAGGAAGAAGAGCTGATAGGCTCCATACATAGAGGCATCCAGTCAGCTCTTCTCTGCTGTTCCCAGTGTCCCAGCTTTAAACAGACTGCAGTAAATGAGCTGAACCACAGTCACAGAATAATGCCAGTTGGGTAAGTTGTTAATAACTCCTTCTTCCTGTCCTTCCTGCTCTTTCCCATGAAGTTGAGGTGTTTTAAGTGAGGTGCAAAGCTGCAGCCCCTGACTGCAGCCCAGGAGAGAATCAGTAGCAACAGGGGTTGGAGTCTGTGCTTTCCCCAAACACCTCAGCCCTTGCCAGTCATCACTATTAAAAGGTTCCAGAAATAAAGATCTTTGTTCCAAACCCCACTTTAGGTTGCTAAGTGACAGCAGTGTGCTTGCCTTTTGCATTACTTCCTGTACCCAGCTTCTGAGAGCAAGGAAGGGAACAGTTAAAGGCATGGTAAAATTCAGATCAAATAGAAGCATTAAATACATCATTCTTCCTTAAGGGAAGAAAATACACATTTCTGCTCAGATCAAGGCCAGATCTCTGGGCAGAAGCACTGAGGAGGGGGTAGTTCAAGCCCTTCAGAGCTGCATGTGCTGACCATGTCCCTTCCAGTGAGGGGATGCTCTGATTTGGAGCTGGGAGGTGATTCTCTTGTTGGTCTGTGCACTTGTCTTTTCCTTCTGAAAATACCCAGGTTGTGGTGGAAGTTGCCTAAAAACATTTTTCCATGTCCTGCTGCTGTTTTTCACTTCTTCACTCCCTGAAAGTATCACTGCAAACAATGATATTTCTAATTCATGCACTTATTTCTCTCTCTAAAGTGCCTCTTGAACATCAAAACCTGAGTATGTTTCATTTTCTCTCTAGTATGATTGTCTTTAGAGGTAAAAAGATAGCACTACACACAAAAAACAACCAACCAACCAACCAAGCAGCTTTCAAATTAAACTTGTGCTAAAACCACGTGGGCATCATTCCTGTGGTCCTGAGCAGGGAGAGGAGGAATTCAGGGCTGTGAATTACTTTGCTTTTGGGAACATCCTGGTTGTGACACGGTCCTTGAGTCTGCAGAGAGAAAACCAAGTGGGTGATGCCTCAGCTCTTGCCTGGGATTTGGTAGTGATTTAGTTATCTTAGTGTGGAGGCAAAAATAAAGTGTGCCAGATAAGCATCTGGAGCAATGCATGGCTTCCCTGGAGGAATGGGCCAGGGCTGAGAGGGACTAAAATAGGATTTCTTAATAAAAGCTCATTAACAGTGCCTGTGTTGCTGGTCCTAGCATCTACTATGGCAAATGTGTGTTTCATTATCACAAGAAAGTGCTGTTTAAATATAAATAATCCCTTCTCTGAAGCATACTGGGAAAAAAAGTTGCCTGATATTTGCAGTCAACAGCAGTTGGCTTCACAAAACTCCTCATCAGCTGTGATAAGCTATTAAGGGAATGTTTATGGGCATATCAAAAATAGGTTCCAAAAATCATCCGTCATCTTTATTGCCCCTTTCCAAAGTGAAGGAGTTTATTTTGTTGCTGGAAGAGTTTGCAAAGAACTGACTGGAACTGGGGAAGATGGAGGGAATTGACAGGGTTTAGTGTTTTCCAGATGTGACCTCAGGGGCTGACACAAGAGCCAAGAGGTAATTCATGTTCCTGTAGGACTGAAAATGCTCTGCAAAGTCTCCAGACTGCAGAATTCTCTGAATTGCAGGAATAATCTGATGCTTTATGATATTTCAGTTCAATATAGGTCTGAACACCCCACTCCTCCCCCCCAACACAAACTTTAGCACCCTTAAGCTCAATGTGTTGCAGTTGAGATGCTTCAGGTTGGTTCCCAGAAGCTCCCAGTGTTTGTGTTTGTATGGGGGATGCTCAGGGGTGTGGGAGGGCAGGGAAGGGGCCTCTCCCCAACACCTCACACCATCTGAAACTCTCAGAGCTGCTGCCAATGTCAAGATGTGCCCAGGTGGGTTTTAGCTTCATCACTTTGTCCCTTAGAACCCTTCTTCTCAAACCATTCACAGCATGTTTTACAAAGCTGCTGTCGGGCTGTTCTCTGCCAGTCGTTGAGTGCTCTGGAGGGGAGGGACAGAACAGAATTCTGTGAAGGTGCTTGGGCTGTAACACCTTGTCCTGCTTTAAAATTTCATGCTCTGCAGTAGCATTTGCTGAAAATCTGCTAAAGCTACAAAAATTGAGATGAGCCTTTTAAATAACAGTCACGTTGTAGGTGTGTGCCACAATCCTTTGTGTCTTACCTGATGTGGTAATTACTGCTGTTACAGAACATTTTAATTACAACAGTGAGTCAAACTTCTGCATCTCATGAAAGCTTTTGACTACAAAAACTTTATTATACATGCACAAAAACACTTTTTCTCCTAATATTTTCCTTCCTTTGGATTTCGCTGTTAACAGAGACCAATTGCTGCTGTCACATCTGCTCGTTTTAAAGTTTCCAGATTTTTCCAGCATTGTGTGGAAAACAAACATGTTCTTTGTGGACTTATTAGATTGTCAGTGGAACCATTTTTTTATAAACTTGGCTTTACAATCTGGCTGGGCAGAGAAGCTGTTTGATATAGTCATTCTGCAAGCTCTAAGTGAGAAGGCTGCAAATTCCAGTTGGAGTCATTTAGCAGATTTACAAACAAGTTCTCAGGGTGAGATTAGAAATAATGCAGGTCTTTAAAAGAGAACTAGGAAAATGTCACTGTAAATGACTTTTCAAGGCTAGTGAGTGCTGGGCTGAAACAATAGATTTTTAAATGAAATTATACACCCCCCTCTGTTCTTCAGTTGCTTCTAAAAACAACAATGTAGGAGATAAAAATTAATTTTGCACACTGTGGGAAGTCTTTAAGGGGAAGCTTGTGTAAACCTTGTGATTTCAGGATTCACTCTTTCGTGTTTTCTTTGTTTGTTGTGCATTTTGCTCAAAAATGAAGTGATAATAGCTGTTTTCTATAGCTGTGTTTTTGGTTTTATCCTGAGCTACTGGTAATTTTTTCACCAAGTGTCTTGCTCCCAGCCTCAGTCTCCTCCTGCCTCACACAGCCCAAAGAAATTTGATTTCCAGCCCAGACAATACTCAGCATTAAAGTGAAATGGAAAAAAGGTACCAGAAGAGCCATGACCTGGAGCAGTTTGTTGAACATCAGCTTCAGCCTGGTGGTAAAGCCCAAGGTCCTGTTGTAGGGAGCAGCTGTGGGGCTGCAAGGTGGGAAGAGCAGGGAGAAGGTGAAGTAATGAGTGTAGCCTGCATGGAGAGGGCACAATATTTATACTAAATATTTATTAACTGGGATTCATGAGCCTGTGCTTGTTGTACCAGCACTGGTGTTATACCCACAGGTACTTCCCTTTGATGTTTCTTTAGACTTCAAGATCAAAATCAACCTCGTGGCTACAAACATTCTCTGTAAGAAGTACTCTGCCATCTGTGAAGATCCCTTGGGTTTCCTTGATCTTCATTGCAGGTGCTCAGCTCCCCCCAAACCTGGGTGACCACTGTTCCCTCTGCAAACCCTGCCCAGGAGGGGTGCAGTGGATACCTGGTTTGCATTTTAAAAAGCTGCTTGGGTTAAAGCCAGGGAGTTGTTGTTCCTTGTGCCTCATTGGCATTGCAGGTGCTGTTTATTAGGGGGTGAAGGTGAGGAATCTTGTACAAATTGTGTGGCCATCAGCTGTGTGTGGTGTGGGAGCCCTCAGCAGGAGATGAGGCCATGAATGATGATGCTGAGGGCACTGTGCATCCCTGGGCAGGGGAGAAATCAGAGGCCACCACCTTCAGGAAGCTGGTGATGAAAGGAGAGGGAGAGGATGGCATGCCTGGGGGAGGGAGTAAAGCCTGAAGTGTTATGGCCTCACGGATCAGCCAGAAGAATAATTCCAGCAGATTGCAGAAAAGCAGGGACACTTCTGGCCATTGCACATTATTATTTATTTATGACTTGCTATTTTATTGACATGGAAAACGGCTTTGGAGCAGCTGAGACAGGTTTTGCAATTTAATTTTTAGCTGCATGGGGTTGGTATGTGATGAGAATCTCACCTGATGGGCTGTAGAAGATTCCTTTATTGTTCTTTCTTTTTTTAATCTCTCTTGAAGATTCATATTCTGCTTGGGAAAATAAAGAACAAAAGTATGCACAATGACTAAATTAACTACCTGGCAATTACACTATAGCTCTTTTCAGGACCACTAAGGCAAAATTAATTCCTTAAAAGATGTCTCAAACATAGAAATTACTTTACTAAGAAATAAATTAAATAGTTGACAAAAAAGAATTGGTAAATCCATCTTCTTATTAAACCCATCGCTCCACCATGAAATTAAGACTTATGGTCGTGCAGTGTCTGGTGTAGGAACCAGATTCCATGGCTTACCTAGAGAAAGTGGGCTCAAAATCCATAGCAGAAGGGACCTATTTTCTGTGATAACCAAGCACTGCAAATGAGCTTCTGTTTGAAAGCAGACCACTTCCATTAGCTGTTATCATCTGCTTTGATGGCAAAGCAGCAAATAATTCTTTTGGTTTGGGTTTTACATTGCTGGTCTTGTACCAGTACCAAGTAGAGGTTTTTGAGGTCTTAAATGAAAACTGTCTGTTTATTGCAATCTGATTCTTATTTCTCCTTTGTGCTCTTGCAGTTGTTCTTGGAACTGGGAAAGATTTAGGGGATGAGGGACAGACAAGGGATGAGTTCATGACATGCATAGATCACTGATTTTTTCCTTTCTGCCTCCTCGTGTGGAGCAGCAGAGCCTTTCAAACCTGGATGTGGTCCTGCCTGCAGCAGCACAGAGCTGGGGTTCCCCTGTGCCATGATATGTCCTTGACCCCTGGAGCATTCCTCCAGCCCATCCCAGCACTCACCCTGAGCTCAGGAATCTGATACCAAAGCACTGGACAGTGCCAGGGGAGTAAGAGCCAATGAAGTCTCTCTTGAATTCTTATTTTTGGCTGGAAGTTTGCAAGGAGTTTGTCCAGTTGTCACTGAGCATCTGTGTAGCCAAGGTGCCTTTGGCAATTACATTAGTAAAAATGGTGGGTGTCTCTGGAGCATAGCAAAACCCAAATAAATGGCTCTATTTTAGAGGCTGTATTATTCTAATCTCAGAGTGAAAGCTCTCTGAGAGGTACATGGGAACATCTTTTTCTCAAACACAAGTTCCTACTACAGACTTTGCTGATGATCAAAATGTGTAGGAGTACTAACACCTTGTAGTTGTATAGTAACTATTAGCCAGAAAAATCTCAATTTGGGTGTTTATCGTTTGCAGATACAGAAATTGTACCTCCTGCTGCTGAAAACAATGAAGCATCACTGAATATTGTGGGAAGTGCTCTGAGAGCTGCTCATAGGGGAAGGCTTTTTAGCTGATGCTTATGAAGCAGTTGGAGTGCTGAGAATCCCATCAAGTCATTTAGGAGCACTGGGAGACAGGATCTTTTGCACCTTGCTAGACATATGTCCAAAAGTAGGTTAAAAATATAAAGGAAAATTATTTCTGATTTCCTATGAGCAGGACACTTGCCAAGCTCATGTATACACTGCTTTCTCACAGTGTTTATTTTCATAAAGCATTTACTTTCATCTTACTAATTTTCAGCTGTTCCAATTGAACAGCTTTCTCTCAGGTTTCTGCAGCTTTGCAGTGTCCCCACAGCGTGTGCCTGTTGGGCCAAACAGGAATTGCCAGGACATAATTCCCTCTGTGCCCCCTTTGGTCACAGCTCCCTCTTGGAGCTTCTGGTTTTCCTCTGCATCAGCCCTGCCCTGCAGCATCCTGAAGAGCACACTTGGAGGCTGTCACACAGACTGGTCCTTAGAGCACTTTAATGCATTTTCCAAGCAAGACACTGCTAATTAACACACAAACTCTTTGCCACCATTAATAAGATAAATCGGTGTTTTCTCGATTCCTGCACACAGTTTATGTTAATTTTAAGCCCTACAGAAAGTGGATGTTTCCATGAACAAATGTGGATAATTAGTTGTAGATAGTTATTATGCAAATTTACTAATCTGCACTTTTAAATGGAAGGGGACGAGCAGGTTGAGCACAAATTCCCCAGTTGTGGATGCAACATGAAGAGCTGTTGGGGTCTAACCTGTCCAGGCTGCAGGAATGACAGAAATGTAGGAAATCAGCTCCAGGAATCAGCCTGACCTTTTCTCTGTCCCCTGGTGTGAGTGTGGCCGGGGATGAGAGGAGGTGAGGGTGCCAGCTTGACTTCTTTCCAGCAGGCACTTCCCCTCTTGCCGTTATAAATGAGCACAGCAGCTTCCAGGGGGGAGATGGGAGCTGCTCTGACAGCAGCAGGGTTAATGTTGTGTGTAATTATGGAGAGGAGCTCTGTAAGCAGCTGCACAGCCTCTGCCTCAGCCCGGCTCCCACCTTCACATTCCAAGGAGTGGATGGGGCAATAAATGGATGAAGGCTGCCCAGGGGCTGGGGAGGAGGCTCCTGCCCGGAGCTTTGGGAGTGAGTCCAGGGCTGAGAGACTGGGGAGCCAGAGCTCTGTGGGAGGGAGCAAAGCCTGGATGTTACCTCACGTCCCAGACAGAATAATTCCAGTAGATCACAGAAAAGGGGACTGACTGCTCTGCTCTTGCTCACTCCTTGTGCTCAGGATGTGTTCTCCGGACTGGGTCACCTCATGGCCTCCTCTGGAGTCACTGCAGCTCCTGGTGTTGGGGACACAGCCAGGGACAGCGGTGTCAGGGTGTTGGTACAGCCTGAGTGTCCCGGGTCAGAGCTGTGACACAGCCAGGGACAGCGGTGTCAGGGTGTTGGTACAGCCTGAGTGTCCCGGGTCAGAGCTGTGACACAGCCAGGGACAGCAGTGTCAGGGTTTTGGTACAGCCTGAGTGTCCCGGGTCAGAGCTGTGACACAGCCAGGGACAGTGGTGTCAGGGTGTTGGTACAGCCTGAGTGTCCCGGGTCAGAGCTGTGTCCCTGGGGCTGCTCAGCCTCCTCAGAGCTGGGTTCCCGCCTTGTCCGGAACGGAGCAACCGAGAGTGAGGCGCCTCAGGGGAACTGCTCCTGGGAGAGACCTGAGCTCTGCTCCCATTGCCTCCCACTTGCTGATTTACACTATTTTGAGTGTAAATTGAGTGTATTTACACTATTTTGAGTATTTCTATCCCTGTGTCTCCCTTGTGCCGCTCAGAGCTCCTCTCACAGCCCCAAACCAGGTCACTGTGGCCTTGGCCCTTCCCGGGCTGCCACGGGGCCTGAGCGGGGCAGCCCTGAGGGCTCTGTTGTCCTACAGATACTGGGTAAGTGTAACTTCCAAGTGAGATGTTTCTTGTTCTCCTTTGGTATTCAGGGAAACCCTTGCTATTCCCCCCCAAACTAGAGGGCCAGCATCCTGAGAGGGGCTGAGTTACTGGGCCTGGCCTGGTCACTGGTTGGGTGCCCTCATCCCACCGGGGCCTGTAGGCAGCCCTGCCTCGGGGGAGGTTTCTTGCCTTGTCCACAAGAATAAATGTCCTGAATGGAAATGTTTTTATGTTCAGGGAAAACAGGCTTTGTCTCTGAGAGCCAGGTGCAGGCTTGGCTTCCCCACAGTGCCAGGGGATGAAGTAGAACCTGTGAGCATGGATAAACACAGCCTGGGATCCCCTCAGCTTTCCTGGAAAATTCCAGGGGCATCCCAGGCACGGCTGAGCACCTGGATTGTTCCTGCTTTTCCCCCAGGGCTTGGGGGAGAGTGGATCCACAGCTCCTGCCCTGCTCCCCCACTGCAAATCAGAGTCCATGCAGGCACCAACTTCATGAATACTGAATAAAAATGCCTTATGATGTTTTCCCTTGCAATGAAAGGGAATTCAGATGGATGTAGGATACAAATGAGGGCAGCACATCATAGGCTCTTGTTCCTCTGAAGGAGGACACAGAAAGTTATATTTACATTAGGTACCACGTGCCCTGACTATCAATATTTTGAAGCTTCTACACAGATGTGTTGAAATCTCCACCTGAACTTTATAAAACTAAATTATCACTCAATCTTTTGATTATCATTGGGGGGGGAAAAACCCCTCTGCATTTTCATAACAATAGCACTTAATGACTGGAGATGGTGAAAATTCAAGGTCTAATTTTATATGTGGGAATAAAGACACGACTTCTCTGCTGAAATATTTGAAACTTGTTTTAAGAAAAGATGTTGGTGGAGAACAGATGGCTGCCTCCTGCCATCCATATTCATGAGTGCATTTATTTCATTATGTCCTCCCCTAGGAAACTCGGTGCTTCAGCTTTTATAAGTTTGTCTGGCCATCAAATTGAGCAGTCAGAAGCCCTCTGTCAGAGCTCTGTTGCTGCAGAAATTAGAGAAAGTATGTGAAAGGCTTTAGCACTTTTGTCTTGACTTTTATCACTGAAACACCTGTTGTTTTGGGCTGGAAAGCAGGGATTTTTATCAGGTGTAATGTGTATTGTCTTTGGGTGGATAAAGTGACATGTTCATTTTGACTAAATGACTTTTACTTTAATTTTGTGACATCCTCAGGCAATGCTGTTTAATAACTTCAAGAGGGCTGAGACCTCCAGGCTCAGCGTGTGGCAGGAGCTCCCTCTGCAACCCAGAGCTGCCTAAACCTCTTTTGGGAAATAAGTTGTGAGATTCTCTGCTTGATAGATTAATTGCCCGGGATAAATTTTACAAAGCACGAGCCATCTAAATCACAAAGGGAAGCAAAGCATACAGCTAGAACTACAGATGCAATTTGAGGTGTCTTTTTGCATAGGAAAACATTTTCTTAGGCACTGGTGATAGCCAAAAACGTTTCAGGGATTATTTTTATTCTACTTTAAGGCTTGGATTTTTAAAAGCTTTACTGAAAAAGAACATTCCCCCCCTGTTCTTTCCCTTTCCCAGCAACATCTCATTTCACAGGACAGGATGCACACCACTTTCTCTAAGCATTGACTTGCATTTGGGTTTTTGTTGTGTGCCCCAAACGTGTCTCAGGGACATTGGGAGTGCTCTGGGGGTGAGCTGCTGCTGCCTGTCTCTCTGCACCCCCAGGCAGAGCATCCTCTGGGAGGGCTGAGCCACCTTCTTGGGGGTGAAGCCCTGGGGGTCTGGCAGGCAGCAGGGCCTCCTCGGGAGGTTTAGGCTCCAGGAATTGATCCCCTGATGGGAGAGAGTCCCCAGACCAGGGCCAGGGATGCTCTGGCTCTGAGTGAGAGGACACCAGGGACTGATTGATAGCAGGGCTCTGGTCCCTTGGACTTCTTTAGCCTTGCATTCACCACCTACCTCTATTTTTAAAGGCAAGTTTAGCAGCTGGTCCTTTGATTTGCAAAACAAGGCTTAGTTCTAAAGAATAGGGCAGGACAGAGGGGTTTCTGTAGGTTTGGGACTGGAAATTGCTTTTTATCTTTCCCTTTTTGTAACTTCATTCCTTTCTTTCTGACCAGAAATATTTCTGTGTGCTCTGTAAAAGCAGAGCTCCTGGGGCTCCAAAGAGACAGAAAACTGCGTGCCTTAAATGTGCCACTTAAATTCAGATTTTTTGCAAAGCTCAAAGGAAGGAGAGTTTTTAAACCGTTTCCTTCTTGGACATAATTGATCATTAGCAGGGTAAACCATAAATGTTCTTTTGGGGACCTTTGCTGAAGCCAGAGGAAATTACTGCTCGTGTCATCTGACAGTTTAAGCTGGCAACTGAATACAAGCAGAGTTTGACCATGACAGTAAAAAGTCTCTTGTATTCTATTTTATTAGTTTTCTAGAAGTAAAAAAATATGGTTAATTTTCTCCCATTTAGTCTACGTAATAAAGAGCACAGTTTAATTAAATAAAATCAACACAACTGCAATTTTTTTTGCATTATGGAAATGTCAGTTTAGCATACAGTTCCTGAAGGGTACTCAATTTAATTTTAAAATGATTGTAGCCTTGAGGTAACTTAAAAGGCACAAATATATTTAATCAAAGGAGGTAACTGGTAATGGAGAAATAAATCATTCATGTGTTTAAATAGCAGTGACTGTAAAGGCAGCAGGAAAAACATTTAGGACCAAATTGTTTCTTCTGGCCCCTTTCTTCCCATGTCAGTGGAGCTAAAAGAGCTGATCTGTTTTGTCAAAGGCCAAATTTGGCCTTTATCTGTATAGAGAACATGAAGATGTGCTGTCAAATACCTATGCAGTCATCCTCATGGATAATTTGTGCATATATTGTACACTCAGATTCTGTATTAACTGCTTCCTCATCTGAGAAATTCACTGCCTCCCTAAATGTCAGAGCTCAGGTTGCTTGAACAGCCTTAATTTTAGCCTTTCATCTTGCTGAATGGGAAATAGCAAAAAGAAAAAAAACTCACATGGTTGTGCAATTAAAATGTCTTTGCTGAGAATGAGAGTAAAAAGTTATGTTATTTTTTTGCTGTTTCTTAATGTATAAGGGGACCTGACTTTGCTGTACTTTAAGCAGTGCCTTTTGTGCTTTGGGTTTGTTTGTCACAGTCCCTGGGATATTCCCCTTTTTGCTGATTTGCCTTCCCTGTGACAGCCTGCATCTGCTTTTTCTTAATATTTGTGGTTATAAACTCTCTGGAACAATTCACATCAAGTGAGGCAGTGGGGCAGTGCTGCCCCATGGAAGGAAGAAGGACAAGAAAAACTAATTTGATAAGGCCACCTCTGGATATATTTTTCACTCTTTGGCTGTCATTATCTGGAGGGTGAATTTGCTTAATGATTGAGCACACCTCTGTCATAGTTTTCTTAGAAAAGGCTGGTTCTTGGTTATCTTTCCTCCTTCAATGAAGTTACGAAATTAATTCAAAGATTTTTCAAAGTGATTTAATGAAAAATTAATGTTGGGGGGGGAAGAAAAAAAAGAAAAAAAGATGGCAGGTCATAAATATAAGATACTTCCCATCTGTTCATGTTGCATGACTCAGAGCTGCTTGCACACACCTGGATAAAAGATGAATAACCTGGAAATGGTGCCAGAAGAGCTCTTCAGCTGGTTGGGATCAGGCAGGCAGGCCGGCCAAGGTCATTTAGGATTCTCCTATAATATCAACTTGTTAGAAATGAGGTTTTTGGTAGTATAACTGTGTTCCTGGGAGCATTGATATGAAGAAGGAAAACTAAGGACAAAGCTCCAGTGGCCTGAAATACCCACTCATCAAATGCACTGGAAATTAAAGGGTTTGATGTTCTGTTGGTGCTGGAATCTGAATTTAATGTGCTCAGGGTGTGCACCTGCTGGGACCTTCCCTGGAACATTTTACCTTCTAGAAAAGGCACTTTAATCGTTCAAACTATTTTTTTTCTGCCCAGGAGCTAATTCAGCTTGGTTCCAGCCAGGGTTATTTCTGGGTTTTGGTGCTCATTCTGAGCACAGGTTTAGTTTGGGGTTTAGTTGGGTGGTATGAGAATCCAGGGTCCTCCAAGTGCTCAGAGAGAAATGCAAACTCTTAGAGAAGCAACACTTTCTGCTGGTACCCAGCCAGGTGTAGTTCTACATTTAATTTCTTTGGAAAGCAGAAGGCAAATCTATGATGTTACTAAATAGAAAACATTGTGGGGAAGTGCTGCTGAGATGTCTTAGGAAAAAAGTGACAAGTCGAGTAACCACTATGCAGGAGAGTGCAGCTGTATTTTACTGCCTTGTGTGACATGCAATAACCAGTAAGAGGCTATAAAAACCTTGCCTGTGGCTGCAAGGAGGTTTTTAATAATTTTACAAGGCATTTACCACCAATTTCAGTGAGTGTCAAAAATAAACAAACCAAAAAGACCCAAACAATCAGCTTGAAAATTCATTACTTCATATATTTTTTTGCTTTATTTCCTCAGATTGTTAGGGAATCCATGCTGCTTTGTACCTGGCATTACATTTTGCAATCCCTGTGTGTCAGTTCAAGTTACAATTACAACCATCACCATCTTGACTCCTGGCATCCTCAGGTGTGTCAAGGATGATTGCAGAGCAAGTGTTGTCTGTGCCTGCCTGGCTCCCAGAGCAGGTCACTGTCCTGGGAAATGCCCTTCAGATCCCAACCCTGCATGAACTGAGCCTGGTAAGTGCTGCTGAGAGGTGGCACGTTCTGTGTTAGAGTCATGTTGAAAAACTTTCCTGGCACTCTTCTATGGAGTGGAAAATCATAGAATCATAGAATTGGCTGGGTTGGAAGGGACCTCAGAGCTCATCAAGTCCAACCCTTGCTCCACTCCCCCCGTGGTTCCCAGCCCATGGCACTGAGTGCCACATCCAGGCTCTTTTGAAATATCTCCAGGGATGGAGAATCCACCCCTTCCCTGGGCAGCCCATTCCAATGGCTGATCACCCTCTCCAGAAAGAAATTCTTTCTAATGTCCAACCTAAACCTCCCCTGGCACAACTTGAGACCTCTTGTGCCCTCTTGTCTTGCTGAGAGTTGCCTGGGAAAAGAGCCCAACCCCCCCCTGGCTACAACCTCCTTTCAGGGAGTTGTAGAGAGTGATGAGGTCTCCCCTGAGCCTCCTCTTCTCCAGGCTGAAAATAGTTTTGTCTGTCCCTCTGCTGGGAAGGGAAATTACCTTAAGAAATGTGGATTTTAGTGGTCATAAGTAACATTATTATGGTTATTATTTTGATTATGATGTTGCTATTTACTGTGATGGGAATTGTGGGGAAAAGGATTTCCAAGGTATGCAGGAGGTGTGCAATCCAGGCTGTGGGTGCCATGGGATTCGGCTTCCTCTTCTGTGCCAGAGCTCTGCAGTAACTCTGGGGTTCTGTCAGTCCGTGGTGGCACTCCTGTACATTGGAAGTACAATTCTGCATTCTACTGTTTTTAAATATGCAGCAGTTTGTTTAATGAGTAAGCAGTTTCATAGGTAGAAATGAGAAATAATTCCATGAAAGAGCTGCAGCAAGTCGTTCCCGCATATCCCTGGCATTGCATGGAGCAGCATTCCCAGGCATGGGGATGCTGTTAGAAATCCTGAAGGCTGTGGGTGCTCAGCCCCTTGCCTGGCCTCTCCAGCATGTGACTCAGATTTCCTTGCTGCTCAGCAAACACCACCCCCACAGCCCTGTCTCACAAACCTTTGGTGAGACTTCCTCTCTCTGTCTGAGGATGAGTGTGCAGCAGGGCCTGGGCTGTGTCCCTCCCAAGTGTGGGAAGATGTTATCCTGACTGCCATACTGTGTGTGGGAGAGTGGGGAAAGAAACAGCAGAAAAGCCAAAGTCATAATTCAAGCTAACAAATCTTTAAAAAGGCATCTATGATTAAGCAGATGTGCTTTAAATAATTTAAATTCACTCCTTCCCTTAACATAAAAATGGGAAAAATCGGGAAGTGCCCAAAGTTTTCTGAAAGTCTGGAAGAAAGCTGCTCTGTGGTGGCTTTGGTTTGGTGTAACAGTGCATAGGGACATGGGGAGAAACTCTCCAGCCCTGCTCAGAGGGATTTGAATTGTGTGTTTCCCATGTGCTGGGGCTTGCAAACTGCAATTGCTGTTTGATAAACCTGGATGGGGCATCTGGAGAATTCAGGCCTTGGAAATGGTGTCTTACCCCATGGAATGATGCATGGCTGAGCATGTACTGGTGTTCCCCACCAGCCATGGGTCACTGTTTCTGACCAGGGATATTACAGGGTGCAGTAGGATTCTGCAAGATCTCAGATAATTCACATTTTTTCCTAAGCAATGCCATAGAAAATGAGTTTAAAAAAAATTATTAAAAAAAATATCAATTTATATTATTACCTAAAACATAGCATGGGTTTGCTTTGCAGGAGCACAGATGAAGGCAAAACCCAGCATAAAATAATGGAAATATATACAAATACAGATTTTAGTGTCTCAGGGATACTGTATCCATGAGAAACAATCCTAAACTGCAAGCACTTTCAGAACCCATGAGCCAGCTTCCTACAGAGCCTGGGCATTTTATCATCCATTTTTATGATATTTCTCCCATTAGACAGGAGGGTTTTGGTTAAAGACACCTTAGCTGTTTCACTCTGCTCCAGGCAGCCAAGGCTTTTCTCCAGTTTAAAAACAAACTTATTGATAAAAGAATCAAGCAAGTACTGTTTACATGAGCCAGGCTGTATTTTGGCTTGGGTCACTTTGATCCTTAGCTTAAAACCTCTTCTCCAAAAATCACAGCAACAAAGGTGTTTAAAGGAGAAACAGAGAATCTCATGCCTGATTTTTTGAGCTTCTCCCTGTTTATGCTGTGGGTTATTTCTGTAATGCTCAGAGGTGTGGGAATGAGCTGGGATGCTGGGGTGAGAGACTGAGCCTTTCCTGGCAGCAATGTGCTTGGGCAATCACAGGTTGGTGACACAGTTTTGGATACCCAGCTTTGGAATTAGTTATCTGCTGCACAGGAAGATAGGTGTACAAGAGATCACCATTAACTGAACGTGCTCTCTGACAGATGAAGTATTTTTTTGGCAAAACAGATGATGGCAGAGTTGCCCCTCCACCACCAGCTCTTGCCAGGTGACAGACAAATGTGGCACCTCTGTCCTGTAACCCACAGGGTCCTGCACCTCCCGTGGTGGCATCAGAGGGGGGCTGATGACACCCAAAGTCTGGGCTGTAATTTGGCTGTTGGGGTCAGCTGTACCCCCAGGCCCTGTTGGGCCTTGCTGAGGGCTCTGCCAGGCACAGCCCAGAGCAGCTGGATGTGTGGAAGTGCTTCCCCAGCTGGATAAGTCCAGGATGCATTCATCCTCACAACTCATTTTGTGTTCCCAGCAAGATTAGCCCGTGGTGTGTTGTGTTAGAGCTGCTCTTCCAACATGTACTCAGATTCATCTGGGGGGTGTTTGCAAATGATTGAACATTTTAATCTTTTTCTCTCATTTTCTCAGGTGTATTCAAGTAATGTGCACGTGGTAGCAGCAAGTGGACTATGACCCAAAAGGGATTTATGGGCTGTGGAACAATGAGTCCCTGCTGTAATTTCTTTCTCATCTTCATCTTCTCTTTCTGTATCCTCATCTAACTTCAGACTGAGGGATTTGGAAACATCATTTCTAGCAGCACTCTGGTTTGTTTTGTGGTGGTTTTGCTTGGGTTTTTTAAGCAGTCAGCAAGAGCACCTGGTTCTGTACTTAATTCAGGGGGTACAAGGATCTAATTTATAAACCAGTGAATATCAGCCCTTGCTAAGTCATCGTGGCTCTGTTGGGCATGCTGGAACCTGTGCATGGCATTCATCTTGGGATCTTTCCTTGGAGCTCCTGCTGCTGACCTGCTAACACTTGCTATGGGAATATGGTTGAATCTGTGCTTGTTTTTAACTTCATTTTCCAAGATGATGATGATAACTTGTGGCTCCCTTCCCACAAAGTGACACGTTGTGAAAAGGAGAGACAGTAACTTGCTTTAAAATTCAAAACAGAGAGATCTCTCCAGTCCAACAAAATTATTAGCTTGGCTTACATTGAATAATTGCAGGCTTTCCTTTGCACTCCCATCTTTGTGTTCTTCTGAATATCAGCTGATGCCTCTTTACTATCATGACACTTTTTCTTGATGCACAATTAGAATTATAACACCTTGTGTGTTATCCTCTGAAAAGCATTCAATATCATTAAAAAGCCAGACTTCTTTTAAAAAACAAAATCCTGGCTCTTTATCATGGCAAGTAATAGTGTTACAGAATGAATTGTTTTTATGGCAAATTGTGCTGGCAGGTTGGGCTGTACATCAGGCTGTAGGACACATTCCTTATTTGTTGTCAGTTTTCCTTCTGTGCCTCATGCAGATTTGTCTTGCTTTTCCAGCACCAGAGAGGCAAACCTTGATTTAGGAAACTGCTTTGGTAAAATGAAATTACTTCATGATCTGTGGGTGTAAGGCTGTCACCCTTTTCCTTCAGTTGCTTTGTCACCTTTGGTGTGATTTTTGGGCAGAGCAAAGGATTAATTATTGTAGGAGTGACAAAGCAGCCCATGGCATCCACGCCCTGGGAGGCAGCTGGCTTCTGCTGGGATGCTGGGCTGGCAGGCTGGGAGAGCAGCCAGGTCCCACAGCCCAGGGTTATTGCTGACCTGTCAGAGCTGAAAGGTTTTGTCATAGCCCTGCAAAATGGGACATTATGTGGGTGTTTTGGCTTGCACTTAAAGGTAAAATGAAATTTATGTTCTGTGCAGTTGTTGAGGGGAGGTGGCTCAGAATCCCAAAGACATAAAGTCAAGATAACTAATTATACAAAGAATGAAAACCTCATGGTTATTAAAGCAATCTGAGAATTAGCAAGGGCTGGAAGGGAAGCAGCACTGTGTCTGGTTTTTGGCTGTCTGGGGCTGGCAGTTGGTGTTGGGGAATGCCTTGGGTACCATTTTACTCTGTAATTAAGAGTTTGTCCCTGGGTTCCACTCAGAATGATTGGGCATCCTTAAATCCATCTTCTCTGGGAATGAAAGGGAAAGAGAAGAGAACCAAGGCACCATTCAGCTGCTGGGTGTTTTCATTTTTTTTCTTTTCATGCAAGAAACCAAATCCTATTTTACTGTGCTGGCAAAATGGATACAAATAAATCACGATGTGTCTGTGCTCAGAAACCTGGCCTGGAATCTTTTGTCTGATATATGGGTACCTACATTTTCTCCTTATTCCAATTATGTGATAAAGGAGAGACCAACCTTCCTGTCTGCCTTTCAACATGCTTTTTCATTCATGCTGTTTGTTAGAGCTGCAAGGGGAAACTTTTGGGTGGAGCTGGTGAAATATATTTTGCTGCAGTATTGGCTGGCTGATAATTTAACATTTCTTATTACATTACACTGCTAAGCAACATTTTAGTGGTTTGTAAGTTTCCTTTTTGTATGGGTGCCTGGAGAGCACATATGGGCTTTATAATATGCTTTAAATCTAAATAAAAAGTTAAGTATATAGCACTCTAGGTCTTCATAGCCCTTTAATAGATTTATTTAATCACCCTTTATGAGCTGGGCTAGTGTTACAGGAGGGGAAATGATACATCAGGGGGTGAGGGACTTGCCAGGGTCAGGAGGAATGGCACTGAAGCCGGGGACCTCCCACTTGTGCTGCTCTTGGGTGGGAGAATCCCTGGAGCTTTAATCCCTGGGGTTTTGCATAAATCCTGATGGATGCAAAGATTGGGGTGTGTGTGTGTGTGTGTGTGTGTGTGTGTGTGTGTGTGTGTGTGTGTGTGTGTGTGTGTGTCCAGCCAGGGGTCAGACCTCTGCAGGAGATGGAAACCACACTCACAGGCCTGCAGTGATTTTCCTCATGGCAGCATCTGCCTCACGCTTTGCAAGTTCTGTCAGAATTAATTAACTGTTAATTTATCATCTAGTCAGGTGAGTCCCAGGTAGGTTTGGGAATCCAGTTCACATCAGGAATATTTTCTGTCTGAGTCATACAAAATACTTCGTGGTCCTGTGTGCCACTGACCGCCGGTACCTGGGCACGAGCAGTTAATAACATCATATTAAAAAAAAAAAAAAAGGAAACAGATATTTAATGAATCAAAGTGCACTCAGATTAAATGATCAGAAATTCCTAGTTAATCACCAGAAAGGAAACTAATTAAATTACCATTCAGCTTTTATGGGGGCCTTGGGATAGCAAGCTAAAATAAGTCCCTTCAATCACTTTTTTCATTAGATGTGACAGGCATATTCAAGGTTAGTGAAGATAAATGCAATGTTCTTTGCTTGTTCTTGAAATTACAGTATTTAAATAGTGGTTTATGCTTCATCTCCTGGTACTAAAGCTGAAGTATACTGCTGAGAAGCCATGGCAGAGAAAGCTTAACACAACCACACAAAAGAAAGGTGAAAATTGTGAAATACAAGCATCAGGATTTTAAAATTTTTCTTTTTTTTTCTTGTTTTTTTGGCAGCTCTGTGTCCTTAGGAGACATCAGCATGGCTTTGTGGTGACAGAGCTTCAGGGGAAGGTTGGGTCCTGGTGTGCAGGAAGTGCCTCTGCTCCCCACCAAGGCTGTCAGTGTGCAGGTCATCATCCAGCAGGTACTGCCTGTCTTTCCCTTTTTGTTTTGGTTTTTTTTTAAATCCCTGTCAGTGATTTTAATGTTGCTGGAAATGTTTTGTCAGGGGTTCTACATTTACTCTATAGAGTCAGTGGCAGCAGCTCTTGCTGAGTGGGGAGGGGAAGATGGAGGAGCTGCTCCATCCTCCCAGGGTCACCTCCTGTCCCTGGGATGGGGAAGGATTTTGGCTCAGCAGCCACTGACACTCGTGGGTATCTCAGCTGGTTTGGTCCCTCTAGTTCTTTTACCAGTGCAGAGGCATTTCCTTTCCTCAGAGCAGTCCCTGTTCAGCACCATGCTGGTTTGGAGAGGCAGCACTGCTGTTTCAGGGATGGGAAGCACTGGTACTGCAACCCCAGGAGGTACTCATGAAATGGAAGGGAAATCCCACAGTGTTTTGTCCTTTGTAACCAGAAGTAAATATAATTCTGAAATATATAACAAACCCTTTAGAGAAGAGTAATAAATCTTAGTTTAAGCATGAGTCTGAATATATTCTTTTTTTTGTTTTTTTGTTTTGTTTTTTTAAAGAAAAAGCAAACCTTTACAGGCTCACAAAAGTAATAAGTGCCAGTGATATCCCTGCAGTTCCCTGGGAGAGAGAATTTTCAGAAGGGAGTTAAATGAGTGAAATCCTTTCATATTCTTTCTTAGCTTTTTAACATCCATACCCAAGGCTTGTGACAACCAGAACTTGCTTGAAAAACTGAAAAAAAAAGAAAACAGCTGCAGGATTTCAAAGCAGGTCACAATGAAGTCAAATAAACTATAAAATCTGAGCTCTTTCTGTTCACTCTCAGGTTTTGCCATTGATGGAGACATTGGAGGCACAAGGTCTTTCAGATTGCTTGTTAAATTGGTGCAGGTTTATTTTTAAGAATAATAAATAGCCTTTTGAGATCAATGAACTGTAAAACATGTGCTAACTAAAGCCCACAGAGCCTTGAAGTGTTGCTGATTTTGTTTTCTAGTAATATTGGTAATGATGTTTACTTTGCCAGTTGGGATCATATCATCATGTGGAATCTTCCCTTCCGTTGCAATAATTACTGTATCTCCAGATACTTTCATATATCTAAAAATTTTCTCTAGAAGTCTGAGAACACAAACATATAAGACAAGAAAGGGGCATGATTATATTATTTTTCCATTTAAATATTTTTAGATCAGTATCAACAGTGAGGGGAGGGGTGACACATGGTTTTGAAGTGGAGCAGAATATGCCTTGATGAGTTAGAGAGGAAAATCCTGTCTTGTTTTCTTCAAATAGCGAGAAAAATCCTGGAGGGAAACTCTGGAATGAGACAACTGGAGCCTTCCTCATCTCCAGGACTTCCTTTCCACCAGCACCCTCTCCAAAGTGACACTGGAGTGGCCCCAGATGTTCAGCCAGGTGCTGGTTCTGCCTTCTCTCACACCTGCTGCCCCTCAGGATGTTTCTGTCATGGAGGGAGGATGCCCAGGAGCTGCATCTTGGCTCACCATTTCCTCTGGAGGTAAGTTCTCCTTTTTGCCTGCCTGGGAGGGATTTTGGAGGGTTTTCTTTGTGTTTCTTTGCTTTGTTACCAGAGTGAAATAATTACCAAACTCTGCCATTTTGGTGGCTGAGAACTGAAGGTGGTTTTGAAGGGTGAGAGATTATCCATGATAATCCATGAAGCAAGCTCCCCACCCACTTCTTCTGGTGTGGGGAGGGACTCTTTGGATGGCCTTTCAAATACCTGGTTATAAAATAGGATTTGTGGAGCTTGGCTTCCACAACCTCTCACTTTAATGATGAAGTTTTTATGTTTCTATAGTTTCATCTCCAGTGAAATATTCAGGGAGTAGGTAGTTAGCTCAGCAGTTTGTGAGAGAAGGGCTTTCTGCCCCTCAGGGGGATGCTGTAGCACTTCTTCTGCTTTGAAACTTGCCTGGGATTGCATGGCTCTGGGAATTCATGGAGAGGATGTCCTTCTGGGAGCTGCAGCCTATGTGGTCCCACAGCTGCTCCAGCTGCTTGTCCCTGGTCCCTCTGGGGAGCTTTGGCCCAACAAGTGTCCCCACTGAGCAGCTGTGGCACCCATGGGGTGTACAGAACCTCCCCCGGCCATAAAGCTGTGTTAACCCCTTCAGAGGCTGCTGGGGCTCTGTGGATCCCCCACTCTTGAGCTGTCTTCAGCTGGGTTCCTGTTCAGGTGATGGCTCTGTAATTCTCCCTTGCTGAAGGGCACTGACAGGTTCTGCATGTTGTTCACCATCCTTCATGTGCAAAATAATTGGATTTGTGTGTCTGAGATTAGAGCAAGGAGTTGTGTATGGGCAGAATAAAACCCCAAAGAGCAGGAGCAAGGAGAGGAACTGCAGATCCCTCTGGGGTTGTGCCAGCAGAGAGCTTGTCTGAGGACATGGAATCTCATTAGTTACTTGGGGCTCATTGAAGCAAAAATGTTGCTTCATGATCTAATTTCTCACATGGTTGGTGTTTGCCTGGTTGGTCTGGCTTCACTTCATTTTAGTGGGAAATGGTAGCAATAGATATTAAAGCACCCATGATGAGTAGAATGGCTTTTTCCTAGCTTGATATGTTCTTCATTTCTTAGTAGGAGTAGTTCATTATGGCAGTTCACAGAGGCCTAAAAATGAGGATTTCTGTGTTATTGGTATTGTGGTGGTGCCAAAACTACAACCACAGGAGTATGGACTGTGTTCAAGTCATGCAAAAAAAAAATGTATTGATACAGGCTTAAAAAAAGAACTTGGGTCTTAGTTTGGAGGAGTTTCTGGAATGGAAAGGAGGCACCAGCTAATGCCCAGGAGCAAGCCCAAAGAGGTAATACATCTACATCCCAGGAGAGCCTAAACCAGACTTTTTCAAAGTAGCCTTCTCATTTGCATTGCACCTTTCATGTTTAATATTAGCTGAGGCCAAGGGGGCACAGCAGCCTCAACTTCTAACCCAAAATAATCTCTTTCATGTTCAGTGTGATCGTACTCTCAGTTACTGACTTCAGAGCCAGGTCTGAGATCAATTAATTGCAGGATGGGTAAATGGTGAATTTTGTAGTTGCCTTCCATGGTAGCTTGAGGCTATGGCTTGTGTTTTAGGCTTTTGATCATGGACTGATTATTTTGTCATTATTTTGTGAATCTCCCAGCACCCTACATTCGTGCCTGATTGCACTAATTAAGAAGTGCAGAACAAAAAGCTTGCAGGTACCAGAAGTGTCCAAGAAAGTGATCCTGTAAGCTAGTGATGACGAGAGTGCTGCTTTTAAGAGTCACAGTTCATTATTTTTGTTTCAAGGCACCAAGTCAGGTTTTGGAAAAATCTAATACTGCAGAAATGGTCTGTTAGATGCCTTCCAAATAATTAGTAGATAGGTGTTCTAGAGAGAGCAAGGTTTTCTGAAGCCTTTGGCAAGTGAACAATTACAAATTTAAAGAAAATAAAGGGTTTGGGAGCTGTCAAAAGAAAGATGATTTTCCAGGTGCCCAAATCCCTCATTGCACTTGTCAGTTTACTTCACATTGCTGCAGGAAAGCAACTTAATGTAAACCATCACCACTGCCTTCTTCTGACCAGCAAGGACTTTGCTGTTTCTCTCCTTTGCAACTACAAAAGCAAGGGCTGAGCTCTCAGCTCAGAGATCCTGCTGCTCCCTGCTGCTCAGGAGCTGGGGAGAGCAGCAGGGATGTTCTGGCCAGTTCCTGGTTGCAGGGTTCTGTTGGGAACACTGGGTTTTCCCTTGGGCTGCTGCAACCAGTGCTTTCAGTGCCAGCAGCAAGAGGGAGAGTAGACAATCCTAAATGGTTGTTTGCTGGAAGTGCCTCATTTTATTTCCCACTTAGAGAAGACATTTGGAGAGGAGTAAAACTGTTTAGGAGTCAAATTCTCCTTGACAGGAGCCAGCTAAAATAATTCTGTTTGTTTAATTAGAGAAATGGAACCACTGAGGAGGCTCCCTCAGGTCCTGTGCTGCTACTGCTGCCACTTCTACAATGGGGGAAAAAATTAGCACACTGAAATTTCAATTGGTTTGCCAAAATACTCTATCAGCAGATCACTTTTATGTGGAAATTATTCTGCTGGCAATTGATTTGCAGTCTGGCCATGATGGAGATGGAGACAGATGCCCAAGAGGCAGTTCAGATGGTGGTTATATATTAGAGAAACACACAGGAGTGAAGGGGCTACAGGACCTTTTCAGAGTGTATTTTATAAGGACATCCTGGTTTGAATAGTTCACCTATAGGCACAGCTCTGATGTGCCTTACATCAGTTAGCCCAGTGTCAGTGTCAGTAGCATCACTGGGGAGTTTGGTCTTTTTTTAATAAAAACTGTTCAAAGATTTGGGTTCTGACTGATGTAACCCTTAGCAGGAGATTTTTTTGCTGTTGTTGTCTCACTGAAAATTTTTCTGTAACACCCAATCCTTTTTTTATAAGAAATGCTTAGAATATGCCACCCATGTCTCAAATTAGGTTAGACAGTAGGAAAAAGTTCTTTGCTATGTGGGTGGTGAGACACTGGAACAGGCTGCCCAGGGAAGCTGTGGCTGCCCCATCCCTGGAAGTGTTCAAGACCAGGTTGGATGGGGCTTGGAGCACCCTGGGCTGTGGGAGGTGTCCCTGACCACGCAGGGGAGTTGGAACTGGTTGAGCTTTAAAGTCCTTTCTATGATGCTATGAAATACACTTAAAATACAATTTCCTTGGCAGACTCCTGGTGCTTCAGAAGTGTCACCTCCCTGGTGGGTGGCACCCAGCTGCACTGGCTGCTCCCTGGTTGTGTCTGTGATTTTTTTTTTTTCCTCACACTTCTGCTCCTTTTCCAGCATCTGGTTGAAGTCTCCAGAGCAGCCCCCTGTCCCTCACAGCTTTGGGGCTGAGGGGGAACTCCTTGCCCTGCCAGAGGCTGAGGAAGGTTTGTGGCACTACACCTGTCTCTGCAGGGGAGCACTAACTCCTTCATGGTTTAATGATGTTTAAATGAGTCATGGTTTCAGTAAATGAATATATTACAGAGTTCATGTTGGCAGAACTGCAACAGAGCAAATGGAGTTAGCAGTTTATTAGTTTCATAAATGTCACCTTGTTATTAACAACACAGGTAAAGGCAGTTTTACAAGGGATTGCATTATCATCTGGTCTGTGAATATTGCATGTGCTGAGCACTGTGCTTAGAATCCCAGACTCCTTAGAATCATCCAGGGATTTGCATGGGAAGGACTTTTGAAGGCCATCTGGGAGGAGGTGAAGGTTGCAAGTGGTTGTGCCACACTGAGCAAAGCATTTGCTTCACTCTGCTGCACCCAGATGATATTTAGGGGCCAAAAAGACCCAGCCCTGGTTTCAGCCTTGCTCTTCAGAACAGGCTGACAGTGCTGGAGGTACTGACCTGCCTTTGAGACCCCAGTTGTGCAAAACAACCATCTGGAAACACTCCTTCCTCTGAGCAAAGCCCTTTCTTCAGCTTTGCCTGGGAGAGGCCCACTTGAAATATCACAAGTCATTACATTAATTAGCTAATGCCTAAAAAGTGCTGTGGAGAGGAAAAGCATTAAATAAATAGAAAGTAGTTTTGATATTATTTTAAATAAATATGAGGGCGTGATCCGAAATGAAAACCTGTGTGATGAAGTACATTTCACTGTCTCTTGTTTCCCCACACCCTTAACAACAGAATAATTCAGTTTTTCTCATTGTTTCAAGGTCAGTCCTCGGGCACTGTAGAGACCTCAGATTTTCATTTCCTTTGAAAGTAGGTTAAAATTTTTGTTCAAGCATTTTTATACATTATACTTCAGGAAGGTGAAGGAAAGCAACAGGACAATGTACTGCCCTATGGGCACCCTCCCCTGGGTACAGAATGGGCCCAGACAAGTATTTCTAAAATAACACTCTGGTTCTGTATTGAAATCCTGTCAAAATCCCTTGAAATAAGATACAAAGGTTGATAAAGAAACCTGGATCACAGTGATAAGCTCCTGAAGTGAGGACCAGGCACAGTGAATTGAAAAGCAGTAATGTTATATAAGTACATTATTTTAATTGAAAAGCAAAATGTCCTTACATTTCATGGGAATGGGTTGTGTCACTGACTGGAAGGAGTACAAAAAGTGAGGGTTTGCCTTCTTCTCTGGATGTCCTGGCTCAGGGAAGCCAATAGGATTTTTTTTCACTTACCTGAATTAGGCTTTGGATTTCAATCCTCAGTGTTCAGCTCTGTGATCTGAGGCTGCTGTCCCATCACTGGCCATCTCTGCCTCAGAAGGTCACGAGATGCAGTTGGTAACTTCTGCTCAGCACATTTTTGGGAGAGAAGTTGCAGACATTAGATAGCTCAGTCTTTGGAGAGGTCTGCTTGAATTGGGGATCTTCCAAGAAGCTGTTCTGCTGGTGCTGAGCAGCCTCTGGCTTGGGCACAGGTGTTCCTCCTCCTCCTCACTGCAAGGTGGTCACAGCATTAATCATTGCTGGAGCAGAACACCTCCTGTGCACCCAACATCCCCATCTCCAAGAGCTGCAGCACAGTCCCTTCCTGGATTTAAGCTTTTTTATTGCAGCATCTTCCTTGAAGCCAGCCAGGCACCTGAGGGCCACTGGGGCTTTTCTGAGTGCTCCTGTCCCCATAGATGCTGCTGGAAGGAGGAATCACTCTGCTGGTCTGGTGCTGGATAAGAATCTCTTGTGTATTTAGCATTTTCCTGCCAACAGACAATGGAGCATTTTATGTACTTCATGCAGGTGATTATTTTGTTCAGTGAAATGTATTACAAGAAGATCTACTTTTTATGTAAATAAGGCAACAAATGAGAAGGAGGTTGTGTTTGATCTGAACTCACTGGAATCCTTTTCCCAGGGCAGCTATCAAGAACACCTGTGCTTTCTTGTTTGATATTTTATAAAAAATTTTTGCTCTCATTTTTTTTTTTTTCTCCTCTCCTTTTTCCTCTTTATTCCATTTACTAGAAAACCTGCAAAAGTTACCTACTTGTCAAACAATGACTTGACATTTTTGCAAAATATTTTTCCATCCCAAATGCCATCTTTAGATGAGATATGTTGACATCTTTGGGAAAATGAGGGCAGGGGAGTTCTTGTGACCTCTTTTCTAAGTGTAGCTGTGGTTTCACCATGGGTTTCATCACTCTGGGCATTCTTCTTGTAGCCATCTCTCTCCTTGCCCTCTAGAACTGTTTGGGAGTTTTTCTCTTAGCAGAAGGAGCAGTCACATGCAACATGCTGTGAGGATAAACAGAGGACTGCTTGGGGAGGTGGAGGGTTGGGGCTCCCCAGCCTCCCTGCCCTGGCACCCCTACACTGCCCATCAACTCCATTATTGCTGAATACACTTCCCTGAGATAATACACCAGCAGCTTGGTGATTTATTTGCCATCCTCTGTCAGCACTCACCCCAGTAACCTTGTGTGGTGCTTTCCAGAGAGCCAGGGCTCAGCTGGGTCCATCCACCCCACAGCCACCTCCAGAGCCCCCTCCGTGTCCATCCAAGACATGGCCCAAAGAACCAGCCTGGGGGCTCAGACTGTGTCCCGCAGCACCAAAGAGCACAGTTGTTTCAAAAAATACTGTATTCTGCCCCATAAATTCAGTAAGGTGACCCAAGAGTGTTCATTAGAATTTATTTTAGCTGCACTTATTGTCACTTAGCAGCCTAAACAAGAACTGATGGCTCTTGAAGCAGTAACAGTAAATTATAGTTACGGTGAACACAAATGCCTCATTACATCCAGTCAAGGTCTGTTTCCCCTTTGCAGCAATGACTGTAGGAAAGCATTGCTTTTAATTTATGAACAAGGATGCACAGGAACCCTCACTTTCCTATTTACATAAACACAGCAGACAATTAATCTACTGCAAAGTAACCAGAGTGGTGGTGAAGACATACGGACTCCTTCCAGGCACCCTCCCAAATGCCTGTGGGGTATCTGTGCCACAGGGTGGTTTGATGATAATCTGTTGGGTGGATGAATGCAAACAGCAGGAAAATAGACAATTTTTTTTTTCCTAAAGTCTAATTTTATGCTATATGATCTTTTCAGTGAAAAGTGATGTGTGTTTTTTTTATTTGCTGAAGTATTGAGGTGAAAGTTACATCAGTGATGGGAATAGCAAAGGCAGCAAAATGTGATGAATTTTTATTGCAGGACTTGTCTCATCTCCTCTATGTGAAAGGCTTTTATGGTTTTCCAAAAAATACTTTATACTAATATTGCAGTATAAATAATGGAGTGATGGAGGAAACCAGAACTGGTGTAAGAGTCAAGATCAGTCCTGCTTGATGGGCATCTTTTGGTTTTAATAGTTTACTGTGCTCTTGATGTATTACCTACCTATCTGCTGCTTAGCAGCCTTATGACCTACACAGATTTATTTTTTATTTTTTTTAATGCATTCAAGATAGAAGAGAGGGAAGTGCAGCCTGACCAGGGAGAGAGGGCAGATGCAGACAGCCCAGTGAAGGCTGCCATGCAAAGCACTTGGGTTTGTTTCATTCTTCTGAAAAAGGCTGATTGTGTTCAACAGATAATTAGTCAGTTTTAACAAATGGACAAGTGTGCAGGTTATGATGGAAGAAGAACAATTTAAAGAATATTTAGATCCTGTAAATATTCCAAGATTGGTAACTGGTTTATAATTTTTTTCAGAAATGAGCAGCTTTGGCCAAAAATTTTATTGCTCAATGAGCCAGGAATAAAATGTTAGATGTCAGGTGAATAAAATGTCAGGTTAGAACCTGATTATTTTTCAGGATTTTACAATTTTTTTGTCATTATTCTGGCCAGTGATCTTGTCATTTAGACTGGTGCCAATGACATGACAATGTCTTGTTATTTGTTTTGGTATCTCAAAAGCATTAAAAAGTTCCTATTTCCAGATGAACAGTGGAGTAAAAAGGCATGAAGAGCTTGTCACCTCTTCCTGGTGTTCCTGACAGTCCCTTGTGTTCTTCTCTTCCCTCACTGCTGTCCTGGCCCTGTCAGAGCTCACTCACTGGCAGCTTCCCTGTGCACACCACAGCTGGGCAGCTTTTAAAGCTTTCATGCCTTATGGTACAAATGATGACACTGAACTGCCAAAACATGTTATCAGTTAAAGAAAGCAATCAATAGCAAGAAAAAAAAGAAAGATAAAATAAATGGAAATGTTTTTATTTACTTGTTCTACTTTCCAGTTATATTCGTGTTGGGTGTAGTCATGCAAGGCACAAAGTTAATGTGGAAATATGACTTTGTCCTGAAAATAATGCCCTGGAAATGGAATGTTTCCTGACAAGGGAATATTCCATGTATTAGTGTTGCATTTTTTGAGGGAAGATTCACAAAATACTTCTGTGAAGAACAAGAAAAAAGCCTTCTGGTACTTTTTCTTTTTAAATTTTGTTTAAAGCTAGACTGAGTTGCTCTCTTTGTATCCTGGAATTAAATTAATGCAAATGATTATTTTTCTTAATAGCTGCAAATAATTCCAATTAATTCAGACCATCATAATTCACCCTGCTTCATGCAGAAGCTTTCTGCTGCTGTAGGATGCATTACATGCCAGAGCTTTCAGCCTGGTATTGATTGATTCTTTGCAGTGGACCTTAAAAATCCATTAAGGAAGAAGCTAGATGATGTGAATTAATTCTAAATCCTTTGTTGGTATGAACAGCTGAAGAAAGCCTTTTTAAAACCATTAATCATAACTCAAAATAGACTGCTAACTTTAAAATAAACTTTACAGTAAATTGGAGGACAAATCCAAGTAAGGTGCTTAAATTCATTGTGCCAATGCACAATAAAAGTTTTCTCGAGTGTTTTGCTGAATATGTTTTCAATATTTTTCATTTTACTTTGTTCTGATAAAAGTGCATTGCCATGCAGCCATCTGTGCTAAAACTGAAGACAATGATTGCTATTTAATAGATAAGGGATGTCACCAGTTTGGAGGAATCTGACAAAGAAACCCAATAAAGCTTGTCATCTCCTCCCAGGTAACACCATTAATCAGGCAAAATTTCATTTGAAACAGAAAAATCCCTCCTCCTGAAATCTTCACCCATTATTCATAATTAAGATTAATTTAAGTGTATAATTTGTATACCCACTGCTCCCAAGAACATTGAAGTATTAGAAATCAAGTTACAATATCTTTAAGTTTAGATTGAAACACAACAGGAATGAAGCTGAAGAGCTCAGTGGTGCTGGATAGAGGAACCTTGGCTGGAAGAGGAGCTGCTGGGTTATTCCCATCGAGCTCTGCTAACACCACAGTTCCCATCTGCTGCCATCCCCACTCCTCAGTGCTCTGTCACCCAGTGGCTGAAGCTTTCACACTGCTTCAAAATAGAGCTTTGGTAAAAACTTAAAAAGAATTTACAGTTTTTCTTTTGTCTCCTAATTGTGTCTCCTGCTCAGGGGGGCTTGGCTGTGCCACTGCAGTCAGCATCCAAGGGTTGGAGTAGATGCCTTTAAAGTTCCTTTCCAACCCAAACCCTTCTGTGATTGCTTAAATGGGGTGGTTACATTTGGTCCATCAGCTAAATTTTTCACTCCCCTATTTCAACAGACTGCTCAGCCCTGGGGAGCAGGAATATTTTCCTAACACTCCACCACATCTGTGGTACACAAATAATATTTTTCCTAAAATTGTAAGTTCTTTCCCAATGAGGAAAATCAGGAATTGCATTTTCTTGAACTTGAAGGTGAACTTGAAAAAAAACCAACAACAACAAAAAAAAACCCAACACCAGAAATATTTTCCCTGATCCCCCAAGGTTCCATATGCAGCAGTAAATTGCTGAAGTCATTGACCTGAAGCTGGTGAGCTGCATAATAAAGATTAATCCTTCCCCACACTGAGAACACTCAGTACCTGAGACAACCATTCTCATTTGAGATTTGTAACACCGCAGCACCATGCTGAATTTCCAGGTGGTTACTAAATTCATTAGTGCTTTATGTCAGTGTGGGATAAATTTGCATGTTGATTAAATATACACTAAAAACAAATGTGAAGGACTTGAAAGTGCCACTGGGCAGCACAGGGGGTGATGCTGGGAGACCTCACCCTGCAACTGCCCTGAGAGGAGGGACTGAGATGGGACCTGGTCTCTTCTCCCCAGTAACAAGAGATAGAACAAGAGGGACTGGCTTCAAGTTACAGTTTAGATTGGGTATTAGGAATAATTTCTTCCCTGAAAGGGTTTTCAGCTCCTGGGCCAGGCTGCCCACAGATTCCCCATCCCTGGAGGTGTTTCAAAGCCATGGAGATGTGGTGCTGAGGGAGGTGGGGTAGTGATGACCTTGGCAGTGCTGAGCTGGTTATTGTGTGTTGGGTTTGGGTTTTGTTTGGTTTTTTTCCTAAAAAGTTCTGACTTTGACAAACATGCAAAAACCTCTACAAGATACAACGTGGCACCAAGTCTAACACAGCAGCCACAGTACGTATATTGTAAAAATGAGAGGACTCCTCTTATGTCTGACTTGATTATTTCTTTAGGGATTTGCTTTCCCTAATTTTCACAGAACTGTTTTTAGTTAAAAATTGCCAGTCACAAAATTATCTCAGTGATTTCTTTTTGTAGCAGTCATCTTTTCTTCTAATGAGAATATATTTTATGGAAAGGTATCTTTTTATTTATTTCAAACATACTCTATTTTATGAATTGTTTGGATCTTAGTGTCTTCAATTAGAAAACTGTATATCCTGCTGTGTTATAACTGCTGGTAATTTAGCTGCTATATCCCACTGCTGGTGTGAGGGAGTGCAGATGTGTGGATGCTTCTCTCTGGGATGGTTTTGTGCAGCTGGAATAATTTTTGCTCTAGAGAAGCTTGACATTTTTCACAGTGTCTGGGTGTGCTCTAACTTCTTTCTAGTTATTGCTGTCAGTGACATGCATTTATAACAACAAATCAATAACAAGGAATAAATGTAAGAGAGAATTTATGAGAAATCAAGCAGAACTAAGGAGAACAACTTGATATTCAGGAGGTCTCACTCTGCTCATTTCACAGACTACTGTTCTTCTGTAACTTTTCTAATTTTCTTAGGAAATAGGTGAGAAATTAAATAGTTGTAACAAAGGTTACCTCTTAGTCACAAAGTCAACTTTTAACCTCACAGCTAGGTGCTTGAAATCAGAAGTCATCTGTTCTGCTTGTCTTTGGGTGTGACACTGAGCACCTCTAATGTGAGAAATCTCATGGGCTTTTAAAGCTACAGAAAAAAAAAAAAAAAGGCAATTTCTATGTGATTGATGTTGTATTATCACTGACCTATCCTAATTCCAAATATATTTACCCATCTCCCTCTGTCCTTCCTGAGGATCCATTGAGCATGGTGGAACCTTTTAGATTTGGTGGTTTTGTTTTTTGTTTTTTAGATTTTCTTTGATTAAATGGCTTTAATACTTCTTTGATAACCTTCCCAGAAGGTTCTCCAGGAACAGGAGAACACTCACTGGGATGCTGCCCAGGAGCTGCTCCAGCTCAGCCAGCAGCACTTCCATCCCACTCCCAGCTCTTCATTTCCAACAGCCACAGCAGGAGCTCTCAGGAAAGGTGCTGCCCAGTATAACCATTTGCAATAGGTTTTAACAGCAATTGTTTGGGGCTTTTTAATTTTTTTTTTTTTAAACTTTGCTATAAATACTCTCATGAATTTTTAATGCAAATGAAGACTCTGATGTAAAGCAGCAGTGGCTGGATTTGTTCTTAAAGTTTGCTGAATTCTCTGATGGGTTTCTTAGCACAGCCCCCACTAACAATTTTTAAAATTCTTTTTATGGTGCCCACGGTCTGTTCTTCTGGTTGATAATGGGTATTGACTATTTCCTTCACTTTTTTATTAGCTTCCAGTTATAAAATTTGTACAGAGAGTTGCTGGTGGTGTGACCTTTACAAGAGCATCCTAGTAGCCTGCCCCTTGTCCTCAGAAACTGTCTCCAGTGAAGCTCTTTAGTTGTTATTTAAACTGAGCTTTTTATAGACTGGCAGAGTAATCTGCATTTCCCAGGGCTGAATGCATTTAGAAAATGCTCTGTGCTGGGAGCAAATTGCCTTTGTTTTTGGAGCTCTGGGACCTGCTTTCTCATGCCTTGCAGAGCCCAGGCAGCTGCTGTGGTCCCTCAGGTTTGGGAGCTGGATGCATCCAGCTGCTGAGCCTCTTTACAGGGTTGAATCTTTTTTTCTTGTAGCTTGAATGCCTCCAAGCCCTGGTCCATCTTCACTGAAGCAACTGGCAAATGGTACCAGCAGTACCTGCTGATCACTGGGGTGCCCCATGGATGTATGTGAGTCCCAGCACACAGCTGGGGGGCCTGCAGCTGGCCAGATGTTCACAGCAGGAGGAGAAGGGTCACTGGCTGGTGCTGAGCACACGTGGGGTTGGTGCTGGTACCAACTTCAGCTTCTGAGCTGCTCTCCTGACTCGTAATACCACTGAGCACACTGCTCAGGGCACCCAGAGCTCTGGCATTTGGTTCTTTTTGTCCTTAAAAGGTATTTTTTAAAAACACTAAAGCTGAAGGGTTGTTTAGGGTTATCATGCTTCACTGTTAAAAAAAAAAAAACACAAAAAAAACAAACACAAAAAACCAAAAACAACACAACCAAACAAAAAAAAACAACAAAAAACATTTTACTTTTTAAATGTAATTGTTCCCATTAAAATCTAAAATCCATTAGGGGAAAGTAAAAAAAGGTGGAATTGAGCAAAGCAGCTTGATTATTGATATTCTGAGATATGCCAGTTTAAAGCCTTTTCACAATGATTTCTTTGGTAATTCTCCAAATGCAGAAATCCCAGTGTTTCTATAATGTTCAAAAACAAAAAACAGTGGCACAAAGTGCAAAATAAATCTATTGCAGGTTTCCTTCTTTCAGTTCTACCTTTCTTTTAAGAAATATGGGAAACACAAACAAAATGTTTAGAATTATATTTGCAAAGTGCAAATAATCACAAGATACAGGGATCCAAAAGAAATAATTGGCATTATTTTCTGTTAAGTTTTGAAGGTTATTTTGACAAATTGGTGTTCTTTGGGCATTTGCATCGATTGGTAGGAGATTTTGTTCTGTAATGCAGATGGCACTAGGAATATAGGATGTTTTTTCATATTGCTGCTCTGACAGCTGAAGTGAAATTGTGAAATCAGAAAAAAAATGCCATGAATTACTTTCAGGGCCAGATTTGCACTTAGCTGAGTTTGGATCATTGCTTCCATGGTTTCATTATCCTGTGCACAGGGCTCATCAGTTCTCTGCTTCCCCACCAATCATTAAACAATTAAAAGATGAAAATATCATTCAGTGATGAATGATGGTAAACTGAGGACACCAGGGAAGGAAAATCAGAGTTTTTTAAGCATAGCATGGATTGTTGATACTGCATTTATTGGGCTGTGTTTTTACTGACTTGGATATCCAAGTTGAATCAAAGTACTCTGGATTTCAGTGTGTGGCTGGGGGAGAACATCTGCTCATACTCCTTCAGTTTTTTGAATCAGAAACTTCTGCAGTTTGATCAGATAAGTATTCCTGAACATAAATACTTTATTTTCCCCAGGGCCTCTCACCAGCAGTGTCTTTTGGTTTTCCAAAGCACTCATGCTGTGCCTTAGGTAAAGGACAAGGGGTTCCTCTGCCCCTGGTGAAGATGTTCAGCTGGAGGCAGATTCCCAACCTCCTGAGCAGAGCTTTCTTCCCCCTTTACTGCTTCCCTGGCTACAAAGCTTTGCTCTGAATTAGCTAAACCTCTGAGTCAGAGGAATAATGAGTGCTTCTCAATAACATCACAAGGCAGAGGTACCCGGGTGACTTGTGTGGAGCACTAAGCTTTACCTTAAAGCTCTGGCTTTGCCTTTCCCAAGCTGGTCTGCTGCTTCAGACCCTGATGGCTTTGGAATGGAAGGGATTTGGCTCAGAAGTGCTCACACCTCCCAAGTCTGTAATTACCTCTGATATTAAAGCTGTGCTTCAGCACTCTGACTGCTTGAGTCCAGCCACTTTGCACATGGGGATAGCTTCACATTGCAATGGAGCTTCAGCAGTTTGACCCCAGCTGCCTTCCAGCCCTTGTCTTACCATGGCAGGGGACACCAGCTGAGAGTGTTGTGTTCTCTTTCCCTGGCTGACACCAGGATAGTTTCAAAGCCCTCATTCTGTAGCTTTTAGGCAAAGGGCAGTGCTGGCTGCAAGGGTGACATCTTGTTGTTTGCTCTTAGGAGGAGGTCAAGCAAGTAATTGGCACAAAATCCCCCAAACCACAGTGTGGGTATTTATGCCCCTCCTTGTCAACTGGAAACTCAGGCCAGCTTAACTTTTATGTTTAATATATAATGAGGTATTGATCTAGTGGCAAGAGCTGCTCCCTGGGCACTGTCCTCCAAAGTTTTTATTTCTTTGTAGACAGCAGTCAGGTACAAAACATTTCATGTGTGTTAAAAAAGCAAAATGCTCTCCAGGAAGAGAATGGGGCTCTCTCTTCCTTAAGATTAAGGACATTGAGATTTAACAAAAAAACACTGCAGGAAAATCGACTTGGGGTTTTTTGTGTGACTTCTGGAAAAGTAAGCACAGATGGTATTTAAATGATCTTAAAAATGGAATGATTTCTATAAAAGAAAAAGCAGAAAAGAAATGAGCTGCCTTTCCTCTGAAGACACTGTCAGCAGAGGTCCCTCAGGCTGTGTTAGCCAAAAGTGGCAGAAGGCTTACAGCTAAATTCTGCTATTTTTAATTGAGAAGTTGTAGCCAGGCCTGTGCTGAATAAACCCTGACCTTTAGGACTGGGTTCTGTTGTGTGCTGGCAGAAGGTTTTTCTTTGGGGTGTGCAAAGCCTGTCACAGCAGCTCTCCTGAGGGCAGGATGAGCTGGAGGTGGTGTGGAGGCCATCACACCACATCCCTTCTCTTTCCTCTTTCTGCAGTGGCTCTGACCTGAGGTTGGAGTTGGCTGAGCACCCCCAAAACAGCACAGTGACTCCAGGAGCCATTCTTGCTTCTCTGAGCCTGAATTTCAGATTTTCTTTGGATGCAGCATATCCCTGCACTGCCCACCACCATGGGCTGTGTCTTACTAACCCTGAAAAAAATTGGATTAATGTGTTTCAATATTTGTTTGCTGCTAATGAAAAATCTGTAGTAGAAGGTCAAGACTGTTTGACACTGCCAGGATGCTGGTATTCTTGGAACAACCATCTGTTCAGAGCACAGTGCAAGACTGGTTTGTGACTGCCCAAAGTCACATCAGCTCATGAATAAAATTTACAAAGGCCCAACCAAACAAAACACCAGTATTTTGCCACTTGAAACAAAGAAATTAACATTCTGAAAATCAGTGTTTATTGCCATGAGTTTGATGAGTGGTGGTTAGTGATCTGATTTAGATGTTGTTGGCCCAAAGGAGGAGATGGAAATGGAGCCTCTGGTCACCACCAACCAGATCTTGACCAGCAGCTGAGCTGTGAGAGCTGCAGAGGGAGGAGGGAAGTCAGGGGTTGGCTGTGCTGAACAGCACTGACTGACAGAGCTTCAAACAGGAAAATAAATAACCTCTATACTCCTATCTGAGGCTGAAAGTGGTTCATGGATTATTTTCCCTTTCTCTCTGCTATGTTAGTATCTTATATGAGATAGTGAAAACTTTGGCAGAATGAGTCTGTTTTCCTTTCTTCCTTTCTTTTTTCTCCCAGCAACTTCAATATTTCCTCTGCTTTCTCTTGTCTATCTTTGTCTTCTTTATGATTGTTCATGTTCTCTTCAGCTGCTGAATTTTCATCTCTGCTTCTCCACTCCTCCCCTTAGGACAGGATCCAAAATTATGATCCAGTGACTTCTGTGGATTTTGCATTTTGCTGGTTGGCCCCAAATGTGTCACGTTTTGATCCTGAGCTTTTTCAAGCCAAAACCTCATGGACCAGCTTCTCTGCTTGGCTTGTTTGAGAGTATTCTCCTTAAATTAGGAAAAATACAATGAGTTTTGATTAACCTATGGGCTGCAGTGCTTGTTGAGATACTCACTGCCACTCTCTGGGCCTCTGCATCAAGAGACAGTGAGTAGAAAATTCCAGATAAAATGTATGAATCTTTGTATAATGGTGTGGCTCAGAAGGGCTCAGTGTTGCTTCTGGCACTGCACATGGACTGGCTGGGCTGGACTCTTGACCTTCTTTGGCTTCATACTGGTCCATATAAAAGGGAAGTCCATTGCAATGCCATAGAAATAAGAAGCTTTGGGTAGGTGTTGCATGTGGCAAGCTGCTGAAAATGATTAAAATTACAAAAATCTTTCCTGGTACAGAAAGTTTCATTAAAAGTTAACCTGAGCTCAGTCTCAATTTAGTAAGAGATAACATCTTCAGATTCTTAAAATTTAATTTGATAGTTTTTGAAGGAAGTAATTAAAAATATTGTGGCATCAGTCAATTTTTATTTCATAGAAATTCTGTATATAAAAAAGTACCTTTTATACTGCAGCCAGAGTTTTATATTGGCCTGTGAATTTCATTTTTCCTTATTGACACAACATCCACTAATCCAAAGTAAATGGGAAGGAAATGATTGAATTTTTTTCTTTTTTAATAAAGGGTAATCTTGACCTTGAGGCTACATAAAGTGTAAGGCTGGTGGAAAGTCTGGAAAAATTGCAGGTTTGTGGGGAAAGAGAATGTTTCAAGTGCACAGTCAGAGACAGGCAGCACCACTTTGGGGTGAACAGATAAACCAAAGGGTTTCTGAGGCTCTTGCTCAAACCAAGTAGTCTGTAAGTGCACTGATAGTTTAACTGTGTGATGTGGAGAATAATAACCAACTAACACCTCTCTGCCCAGGGTTTCCATGCCATGGGCCCTGAGTGTCTTCTCCTACCCACTGCTCACCCAGCAGCTGATCTTCAGTCAGCTCAGCCCTCAACCCTGGCTGCTCAAAAGCTTAACTCTGGGGACCTTGTCCCCTCTGTTCACTGAATTTCCTTGGATGGTTTTGCTTTGGGGATAAGAAGGAGAGGAAAAACATTCTCTCCTTGCTGCCTTTCCTGGGAGTTCAAAGCTGGAGCCCCTTTGATTTGTGATAAAACTGCCCGTGGCTCTTCCTTGGGCTTTGCCTTCATTTGTGACCAGAGAATACTCAAGAGCACTTTATCTGCAGGCCATGACAATAGGCTTCAGAGGTGTTCTGAAGATTGGTTTTGCCTCTGGAATGCTTTTAATCAATCTCTTTATTTTCTCTCCCTTTTTGGACACTTTACAGTTTTCATTAACTGCCTTGAATCAAGTCCATAAGTCTAACATGCCAAAAATAGATTAATCTCGAGCTTCTTTTACAATTACCACTGAGGATCACTTATCACTTAAGTGGTTTACAAGCAATTACAGACAGAGCCTTCCAGAGCCTTTTGGAAGGAGCAGTTCACACTCTGCTTTACAGAGAGAAGTGGAACATCAGGGAGGTTCCAGTACTGGTTCCAAACATGCTCAAGTCTAGCACCCACCTCCATGACCTGCAGAAAGGAGGTTACTCCACTGCTATTCCAGCTTCAGCAGAGTTGCCCAAGGTAATCTAGCAGCACAAAAGGAGGATCCAGATTTCCTGCCTTCCTTCTTGTCCTCAAGTGCAAATTACACTTAGTCAGGTTGATGCTCTGGTGCTGAGATCCTTCTGGTCTTGAATGATGCTGGGGAGGGCTGGAAGCCCTTAAGCCAGGCAGATGGGAAAGCTGAAGGCACTGCTCATGTAAAAACAGCACCTGATGAGAAAGATTAACTCTGTGTTTGGGAAGCTGCTCCCATAAGTCCCAGGTAATCCCTTCCTTATAGCTTCTTAGGGCTGAGCGGATTCGTTCTGAATAACAGACCCTGCTGCCATTTCATCTGTGGGTTTTCCTTTGTTATTACCTTGAGGAACAGATAATATGAACATGAAATTAAGAATTATGTGAGGATTGTGTTCAATAAAGCAGATAGGAGTCTCCCAGAAATCAGAAATGGGTATAAGGGTCTTTACTTACATGTTTTCATAACTGGTTGGGTTCATTTTTTTGTGGACTTAAGTAGTGATTTGCTTTAGGTATGTGGAAATTAATTTGGTGAATAGTTGAAGCCTATACCTGGTAGAGTTGGAGGAGCAAAACCAGGCAGAGGAGCCTGTAGAAGAACACTGAGGGGAAATGGGAATGTATGGAATAAAGGATACAGCAGGTGGTTAATCCTCGTGACAGGGGGAGAGCTGGGAACAGGCTCTGCAGTGTGGCTGTGATTGAACATTAATATATTTAAATGCTATGAGACCACAGTGATTTTTAAAAGCCAGGTTTTTTGTTCACCTGGTAAGATGAATTGGAAACATGGCATTACCATCTCTGCTCTCAAACCTCAATGTCAGAAGGCAGGAAGAGTGTCAGGAGGCCCTGAAAATCCCTACTCCTCCTGGAGAAGACCTGCTGTGAGGAACTTCAGCAGATGTTTGGGCTCTGCTGACCTGTGCAGGCTTCTGCTGTGAGTCCTGAGGACAAGACCTTACTTTACCAATAGTCATGTTAAATCATGATGTTTCACAGTCATGCAGAGATGCAGCATTATTCTGCATTTTCTGCTCAGAAAATACCAATATGCAGCAGTATTGGACTGAATAATCCAGGTACTGTTGAAAAGACATCATCTTTTTCCTCCTAGGTTGCTTAATTAATTTCTTTCCAATTTTTTCTCCTGTTTGATGAATGTTATTTCAAACTGCTGTCAAAGGAAACGTAAGGAGAGGAAAATGAGCCACCTACATACTGCTTCTGATACAATTGTATTTCCCTTGAAAAACAGAGAATTAATAAAAATAGGTGTTAGCCCATATGCTTGACAGAAAGCATTTAGAATAATCAGGCATGTTTCTAGTCCAATTATCCTTGTTGGGACATTTTGTAAACCAAAAAAAAAATCTGTAAGTTAAATAAAATTTAGAGACAGGCTGGTATATTTGAAGCTCCACTTTCAAACCAGCAAACTGGTCCTTGTTCTTTGTGTTGTTACCTTCTCCCATGGACCTTTCAGGCCATATTCCTGGGAAAAATGAATACATCTGGTAATGCTGTGAATTTGGTTTGTTTGCAGGTTGTTAGGCATCCAGGTGAGGAAACCTAAACAACTGTCAGTGTGGTTTTGCAGGAGAAAGCCTCCAGCTGGATTTGTATTGCCCTTTATTATCATGTTTAAGCTGAAAGGTGCCTTATCACAGATACCAGACTGACCTGGAAATGATATCTTCTGACTGGTGGTGCAAACAGCTGTGAAAGGAAAAGGAATGCCTATTGTCTGCTTTAAGGATGAAATGTGGAGCTACCTGGGATAAAGGCAGGGGATGGGGTCAGTGGCTGCAGGGTTTTGTGCACACTCAGCATCAAGAGGCAAGATCAGGGTGTTAGAAATTACTCTAACTAAGAAGATTCTTGGGCTGGGTGCTGCAGTTCAGAGCTTTGAGTAAAATCAGTGTACAGGAGTTCTTCAGCTCCTGCTTGCACACAGTTGTACACTTGACTTACACAGAGCTGCTGCTGCCAGCTTGCCTTGGCTTGGCATCTCCTTTCACAGTTCTGAGGAGTAATTTACAGATGAAGTTTGTCTTTTTCTCACATTTATATTTGCCATTTTCAAAAATCTTTGCTGAATAATTTATCAAAATAAGCCTTCTTCTTTAGTGCTTTTCTAAGGAGGCCACAGGAAAAGTTACTGCTGCCTAATTGGAGGTTCCCAGAGTCAGCTTTCTCATGTGAATTCACACCAGTTTGAAGTCTCTGTTTTGTGAATATTTGCTGCAATTTGAGTGAGTTACTTCTTAAGAACTTTCTGCTCTGATGAGTGCTTCTACCAGGAAAGTTCCCTTTTCAGTATTTGTGGAAAACACACAAAGTACACACTTAAAGTCTCTTCATTTGCAAAAGTATTAAAACATTCCTGATGCAAGTTTTAATATTCACCTATTTTCAACTGGTGTGAATGAGCACATATGTTTTAAGGTAGAATAAATCCATGGTGATTTGTTTTGTTAGAGGAAACATTAACATCAGGACAGGAACAGTGCAGTATCTGGCCACCAGAAATCCCACTGCCTGCCTGAGGCCCTAAATAAACCCATAAATCAGGGGGGCTGGCTGCTTCTCTGACTGTGTGGCACAAATAATGAATATTATGGTCAAAGGTTCAGTGTGGGACTGTTGGAAAGGCCACCCTGTCCCCAGAGATGCTGCATGGGCTGGGTCTGGCAGTGTCCCTCCTCTGCTGAGTCCCTTTGTGTCCCACCCTGCCCTCAGCTCACTCCGAGCCCAGGAGGTTGAAAGGCAGGTGAGGCTGAGAGCACTTTGGACCTAGCCAGGAAGAAATTAATTTCCAATTTGAATCCAATGCTGCTGAAAAGCATTCCCTCCTCTCTGCTGGCATCCAGCACTTCTCTCCATTCATCTGCTGCCTGTTGACAACTCTTCAGATTGTCTTGTGTGGAAATTTCCTCCTACGTGTTATTGGAACGTTTATTTTTCCCCAAGTGTGATAAATGATGTTTGCCAGCAAAGATTACTTTTTTTCAAGGCTGGCAAGCACTATTTCTTTTCCAATTGGAAAAAACATGGGAACATTTTAAAGCAGCTTGACTGGCAGCTGAAGTTCTTGGCCAGAGGATCAGTGCCAGGTGACAGGAGAGCTGGGCTGCAAACATGGAGCAGGGAACATTGCTCTTACTGGCTCAGTCAGGGAGAGGAGATGCAGTGCCTAGCCCTGTGTTGCTGATAAAAATATAGGAATGTTTGCTGGTTTTCCTGTGGTTCTCTTTCTCCTGAGGCAGAAGGCTGAGCTGGCTGCTGGCAAAGCAGCACATTGACTCTGGACACCACCCTGGGCTTCCACATTGCATGGGAGAGCAACCTGGCCTGACAAGAGGTTTCTTTAGGACTTGTAGGTTGTGTTTATGCTCCCTCTCTCATTTCAATTACCTGAATATTTATGCAATTATCTAAATGTTCAGTGCAGAAAAGAAAGCTATAGACCAGATATTATGTTTTCCTTGCTATGTAGCCCATATCTAACAAAGCAACAGTTTATTGGAGGATGAAAGAACATGAGAGTACTCTACTGTCAGTGGTGTCAAGAGGGATGTGGCACACTGCACCATTTCTGGGCATTAATACTCATTTATTTTCAAATAGTTTGCAGAACAGCTGACACCTGGCACATAGGCTGTGCACCATCTGATCAAATGGTTTAAATGTCTGAAAGAGTTTTTGGAATTGCTCTACCATTCAAACACTGTGCTCTATAAGGCAAAAGAAGAATTGCTATTAAACTTTTTCTTGTAAGAGGCAGTTTGCTCACCTGTGCACTGTTTGCATGGAACTTCCTCTGGAAAACATGGGGTAGGTGCTGTTGTGCATAGCAGTCAGGCATGTCCTAAGTCACTGAAATGCAGAAGACAACAGGGATTACAAGTGCTTCCTCAGGAGCCAGAACAGAACCCATTAAAGTATTGCAAGTCATGCAATTCAACAGCCTTTGAAGTATAATTTGATTGTAATTCAGGAGGTTGCTAAAAGGAAATCCATACCAGGCTGTAAGATAAGCAAAAGCCAGAGTGTATTTACTGTGAGTGGTTAAATGTGAGGTGTGTGAGGCCCTTATCTCTCCTGTCTGCAGTTTATCACCACTGAAGGCAAGTAAAAGAGAACTAATATCTCATTCACATGAGAAGATTAGATTAAGCTTTCCCTAAGGGTTTATGGGAGTTGTTTCCATTTCACTCTTGCCTGGATTAGCCTGACTCCTCCAGGCTGGGTTCAGATCTGTAAAGGAGAAGGGTTTGGTACATGGGAGGGGGGATGATCAGTTTGCCTTTGACTTCTGTACAGGCATCAGGAGGCCCATGAAGTCCTCCCTGAGTGCAGGACTTCTCTTATTGTGGGGCTTTCTTCTTCAGATTCCTTTTTGCTGTTCTCACTGCCCTTGTCTGCAGCTCTGGTTACTTCAGCTCAGTTTGTGCATGTGAAATAGCCAATGAAACATTGCAGCAGACTTGAGTTCAGGGACTGTGAGCCTGAGTATTTTTTTTAATATTATCTCTTTGTTGCTGTGTACACCATTGGAACAAGCCCTTTCTAAAATATACCTAAAGAAAAAGTAATTACAAGATAAAACTGCTATATTAGAGAGGTAATACAGAGTGCCACACATTCCATTATATGAATCCTTAACTTTTCCTTTACATTGTAGAAACAAAGAGGAAAAAGGCAGCCAGTCCCTCTCTGCAGAATCCTACCTGGATCGCTGCATGACTTGGAAATAGCCCCAGGTTTTCTGTATTTGAGAAGGAAATGCAGCAGGACATGGGGTGCTTGGTCCTGCTCCAGCATGGGGAAAGGATTTGGCTGCTCCTGGTATGCTGAAGCCCAGCTTCTGTCAGGCCTCTGCTCCACCTGCCTCCTGTTAGTTTTAGACTTGCTGCAGCCTGGCTGCAGGGAGGTTCTCAGTCATGAGTATTGGTTTAGGCAGGATGGGCTATCCAAGAGAAGGCTGATTATACAGGGCAGAGACTTCGTGCTTTGTAAATATTTACTGTCCAGTTATTCCCTTTTTTTTCTTGCCCTTTTTCATATACATCATCGTTTGCTTCCCGTGCACATGTGGGAGAAGAAGAATACCCTTATGGAACACTTTGTTTTACTGTTCCAGTGATAGTGTAACTTAAGTGATCACAAAGAGCCAGTCCTCACCTCCCAGCTGATTCCATGCTCTTTGCAAATAGAACAGGAGAAAACCTCTGCACCTCAGGGGCTCTGACCAGGTGACTGTGAGGGAGTTTATAGCAGCCCTTGGAGCTGGAATGAAGGGCAGCTTTCCCTGCCTTTTCATTTGGAGGAGCCAGGCAGTGACTCTTCCTTGCCCACAAATGGACTGTGATCATCAGCTCAGCACCTTCCCATTTGTATCAGACCCTTGATTTTCAAGGTCCAACCAGTGCTTTTTCTAATGTTTTTTTCTCTCTGGTTCCTGTTGTAACTGCTGCATCTTCTTTGGGCTCCTGGGCACTAGGAGACATCTCCTAGATGTTGAATCTTGTCATTTTTGATAAATCTCTGCAAATCACAGAGTTTAGCTGAAACTGCAGCTCAGCATCCTGATGTGCCAGTTTAATCTATTTCTAGCATTAAAAAAAATGAGGGAAAGCAGCAAAACTCTCAGGTTTATACCAGTAATAACGATGGGAAGGAACTCTGCCTTCCAGAAAATAATTTAATCCCTAGAGTATTGGAGGTGGCTTTTGGGTGTTGTGTTTCACAAAGCCTAAAGTAAAGGAAGTGTCCTGTTGTTGTGGCTTGTATTAAAAAAAACAAAACCAACCCTTTTTTGATTTGAAAGTTCATAGAAGTGCAATTTTCTTTTACTGTTTTCCAGAGTGAAACTGCAAGCAGAACACAGCCTTCAGATGGAAACCCTGGGACTGTTTTTGCCTTAGCACCATCAGATCACTTCTCGTGTACGTGCCCTTCATGTTGCTTTATCTGAGCTTGTGATCTGACAGGATTTGAGTATTAATCATGACAGTGGAGACACCAATGGCAGTTCTTTTATGAGATGATGGATTACTCACTAGGAAAGCTAGAGGAAGCTTTTAATGATGAAAATGGGTGCTGGCTACCTATTTGCCAGCAAAATTAGGTCTCTGTGTCTTAGTCTGTAAAATTTCTCCCTGGATTCACTTCAGTAAGAGGACAAATTTCACTGCTGTTCTCATAATTCCACTGAATTAAATGTCAGATGAATGTCACAAAAGATGTGAATTAAAATTTGGGTGCCCCATCTGCCTGGTGGTGAGGATCAGACAGAGTTTATTTCCTTGTAGATGCCAATCAGCAACCTTGCTGGCTCTAGACAGGCTCCAGCTCTTCAAGAGGCCATGGGTGGAGATTCTGGATGTCCCATGGGATGATGGTAAGGGCTTGGACAAGCCCTTTCTGGTCACATATTTTTCCTTGTGGATTCCCTCTGTGCCTGGACATTTTTATTTTATTTTCTGTGTGTGTGTTTGGGAATCACTGGGTCAAATGAGAACATGCAGTGTGATGCAAAGATTAACACCTTCAAAACCAGTAGCCCTGGTTTAATGTTTGGGTTGCTTTAGGTTTCTCTCCAAATACCATTGGTGACCTAGAAGATCTGGAAGCATATCTCTAAGTACATGGAGTGTAGAGGCCCATGCAGATGTATCTGTCCATGCTTTTAGACCAGGGATTAAGAGGGAATGGGATGGCCACCTGTTCAGCACTCAAGTTTATCTATCTGAGCTACCATTTTCATCTGTGCTCTGGTTGTGACGTGTAAATCAATGCCCACAAAATCAAATTGCTTTGTTTAATAATCCTTTGTGCCAGGGTTATCAATAGTTCATTAGTCTTGCTTTGCATCTGTCAATAAAAGGTGCAATTGAGAAAGAGAGAGCCCAAGGAAAGCAGTGAGTCTATTCCATATGGGAAGGAGATGTTGTCCACTGGGGCTGCAATGTACACACAGGCTTTTTCTCTCAAAACAGCTCAGAGGATGGTTTGTGCTTTCACTTGCTCATCAAAGTGCTCCTCCCTCATTACCCCCATTTGTGTAGCTTGACCTGAGAGGTTGGATGCTACCCCAGCAAGGTGGCACAGCTTCAGGTGATGATATTTGCCTCACATAATCCTGCCAGGTTCATCTCAGCAGCATTTTGTCATCTGGTTCCTCTCAATCTGTGTCACTGAAATCTACACAAGGTGCCAGAGACAATGTGTGTGCCACTTCTGGGTCAAAGGTGGCCAAACAAAACTTCAGCACAGCCTAGGTAGCTTTTTATCAATTAATTAAAACTCTGCACCAGGAGGTCAACAAATAAATTGTGTCATTAACTAGATGCCAAATAATTCAAGATGGCTCCTGGGATGCCACTTGATTTTTCACCATAACTGTTCTGTAGTTACCAATGTTTTACTAATGATCAGCATGCATTTGTTTTAAAATTCATCAGACCATTTCCCTAACCCTTTGTTTGACAATGTGCTGCTGAAAATGACAAATGGGGAAAAAATTATGAAACTTGCAAATTGAAAAAAATAATTTCTTTTGAAATTTCTCGTATGTTTGATTTTCTTTTTTAAAGTCAGTTTTATTCATTTGTAAGCTAGAGAAAAGTGATCTGGTACCACCAGGCTACAGTTGAACAGAAAAGATTTGTATGTAAAAAAGTGAGTGATTTTTTGTTTCTTTGTGTTGCAGGATTTTCCATCAATAATTCATCATAAGAAGCAGGTGCAGAGTTAGAGGCTCCCTTTGCTGGCACAGGTATCCTGGCTCTGTTCCTGGCATTCTTTGAAGGGTTTCTCTGCTGATACAAGTGAGCAAGGGGAATGAAAAGGGACAAATGCTCACAGCTCTACAGAAAAACAAGGAGAGAATGGAAGAATTTTACTTCCTTTTGAAATGATGGCTCTTCCCTCCTGGCTCCAGGAATTCTTACAATCCCTGAGGATGTGCCCACCATTCCTGCACCACCATGGGCAAATCCTGTCCCTGACCACCACCTCCTGTGATTGCTGTAGTTCCATCAGCAGGTGATGTTCTGGGCTTATGATGAGCACTTGCAAATCTGTATACATGAGAATTAATGATTGGGAATTTCTAATCTTTCCTCTGCTCCAAGCTGAACAGAGATGTTCAGAAAGATTATCCTGGAGAGGCAGCTTAAACTCAGCTTTCCTCAACTGCCCTGTATTTTTTTTTTTTAACAAAACCTCCCCAGTGTCCTCACCCCCCTGAAATCAGCAGTGTTGTCCCCCTGGCTGCAGGGTGGCATGGCCAGCTGAGAGCAGCTGCAGCAACAGGCAAGGCTCAGCAAGGGGGACGTGGGACAGGGAGAAAGTGTTGGGTTGTCTGTCACCTTCTCTCCACTGTCTGCTACTTGAAGAGCCCTTCCAGAGCCTGGCTGTGGCTCTGACTGTCACACTCAGGGCCTGTCTGTGTTTCCAAATAACTTCACTCTTGTTTGCCCCTGGTGTTCACCATCTGACTGGTCACAGAGATGCTGTTGTGAGCTGAGCCAGCTCGTTGCCTCCAAGAGGAGGCTCTGCAGGGCTGCTGTCCCAGATGCAGTGTGTGTTCTCACCATCACACTGTCCTGCAGCTCTGATGAGCTGTGAAACATCTCTGCTATCATCTCAGCTCTCTTGGCCCCACCTCGCTGCTCTGCCATCAGATTGCTGGAGGGTGTGTGGGGGTGAGGAGGAGCCCACCCCATCCAGGGGGCATCTAGCCCTGAACAAAGCCCTCAGACCATCAGCCCCAAGAGGGAAGATTTTGCTCAGGGCTGGCCAGCTGAGTGTTCAGCAGGGCAGGTTTGCTCTGACCAGGTTTGCTCAGCTGTGTCCATGAAGTTGCCTCAGTTGTGAGTATCACTGTTTTAGTAACCATTTAAAATTGACAGCCTACTCTGAAGGTAACTTTTTTTATGGGAATCCACATTACTTTTTTGTCATTTTATCCACAAATATAGCCTTTCTTCAGGGCTTTTCTGCCCTCTTGCTTCACAATTTCTTTTTGAATGTGTTATAAATAGCCAGAGCTCTAGATCAGGTCAGTTCCCTAGGGAAATAAGTGGATGCTACTGGGATATTAGAGGTGAAATTCTGCCCTGCCTTACACTCACTGAGTTCAGCACTAGGAGAAGTGTAAGGCAGGAAAGAACTTGATCCTGTGTGCAGAAAGTAATTTATAAAATTACACCAGTTGCATTTTTAGAAACCTTATTGTAAGGTCAATTTATTTTGTCAAATGGCTGGTAATTAATTTTACAGTAGATGTTAAAGAGAGTAAACTCTCTGCTCTAACTCAGGCCATGACACTAAACATACAAGACTTGAGTGTACTGGACTTTCTAGACCCAGGGGATGAGTGATGTGCTGTGGTGAAGGGGATGGCAGGGAAGGGGGAGGTCTGAGCCTCAGCCAAACCAGCTGCTGAAGGAGCCTGGAGCCCAGCCCAGGGTGATGTCTCCTCTCAGAAGCTGGTGTGGTGCCTTCCCTTTAGAGCCTCTGCCCCCCAGAGATTACCAAGAGGGAGAAAGAGGAAGCACAAGGGATGTGTGTCATTATAGGGCATTTTGGCTGCTTTTTCCAGAGCTGCTGTCAGTAGGTCATCCAGCACAAGCCACTGCATGTTCCTTCATCTCAGCCACCTGCCATGGTTGCCCTTTCCCTGCCTGCTTCTCTGAGAAGAATTGTGTTGCTCTCCATCCTGCTCAGCTGCCTGCACAGATCATTCCCCTTCTGCCACTGCTGGATCAGGGTCAGGAGGCTGCTGAGATGATGTGACCTGGGGGAGATGGTTTTGAGGGCTGCCCTCCCTGGGGGATGAAGGTACCCATCACCCACTGATGCTGTGGTTTAGCTTCTCACTTAGGAATCTCCCTTGGGTGTAATAAAGACACCAAAACAAAGTGAGGTTTGAAGAAGCTGTAATCTGTTCTATGTGCTGAAGAAAAAATCCTTCTCCTCACTGGCTGTGGCAATTGTACTCCAAAATTCACAGCAGGACACTCTTTCATACTCTTTCTGATGTATGTAATGTGATTTACTCCTTTCCTATAATAAAAAATATTTAGATACAGGTGAAAAAACCCCACAGACCCTTAACCTATTTTGACTCTATAGAAGGTCAAAAGAAAAGCCTGGCTCAATACTGTTTCATTGTTGTTTTGGTTTTGTTTTTTTTCAGAAGGATGCTATTCAGACTTTGGTTTAACAACCCAGCACAGAAGAAAACAGCATGACTGGAGCCAAGGAGAAGAGCAGAGCAGAGTGAGTAATGGCAGCAGAAAGCAGTAAAGGAGCAGTCTGCTGCAGCACCTGCACAGAGAGCCTGAGGCCAGCCAGGGAAGTGGCAGCAGAACTGCACTGGGAAATGGCATGGGGAGCACCATATGCACCAAAAGGCTGAGAACAGCATTTTAAGCTCTCCTAAGGATGGGAGAAATGTCTCTGTCCTTGAGTAAGGGCAAAGAGAGAGAGGAATTTTGGAAGAAGGACATTTTAGGACTATACTTTTAACAGTAGGCAAGTGGAGCTTTGCTTTTATTTAAACTAGAGCTGGTTGATGCTAGTGGGGCTCTGTAGATGTTCCCAGGGATGCAGTGGGCAGGGAGGAGACCAGCCCAGCTGTTGGCTATTTCTTGACATGAAAAATAATATTGAAATGGTTGCATGAAGTTTAAAATCAAAGCAATCCAGTAGTCAACCCAGCAAATGAACTGCTTTGAATGCAAATTAGGGAGAGCTGCTGGTTTGCTTTGCTCATTTTGTTCTTTATTTAGATAGGGCTTGATGCAGAAATCATTTAAAGAAAGAATATAGTTGCAAAGCATTCTCAAAATAGCCTCTGCTTTGACTCTTAAGATTTTTTAAATCTACATAACTTGAGATTTTTCTGCTAAATGTATTTTCTTCCCAATTCTGAATTTCCCTAATCTGCTGAGGGATAAAATAGAAGAAAATATATTGTGTGAAATCAAAATAGGTTGTTAAAGCCTCCCCACATGATACAGGGGTCAGGCCCCTTCACCAAAGCAAGCAGACACTATGTTATTGTCTTTTCTGGGGGTTCTTATGCTATTTTTTTGTTTTAAATGAATAGTACTGGAAGATGAAGGATGAGCCATTTACCTGACTTGCTTTGGTACCTGCATCAGGGAGAGAATTCCTGGCAATGGGTCCTGGAGAGGTTGGACAGATAACAGCAGTTGGTCAGAGACAGCAGCTTCCCAGGATTTCCATCTGGATGCACTCAGGTTCTCCTTCAGATCCCTTTGTTTAAATAAGAACAGAAAATGACATCTTTTAAATGACCTGAGCATTTGGCTTCTGTTTTTGATTGGTAACTCCAGTATGTTGTAAACTTAGCTAAAAGTCAGGGCAAGTTTTCTGTTTTCCTCCGTGGGGGTGGGAAGCAGCCAAGCACCCCCCCTCTGAAGGGCATCAGCATTCTGGAGACAGACAGGTGGGACACAAGGGCTGTGCTGGAAAAGTTCCACCAGTGTCCCGTGGCTTCACAACCCATTTCCTGGTGACTGCAAGATGTTTGCACAGATCTCCTTTTCTTCTTACCTCAATGTGAACACATACAAACAATCAGCAGAGCTTGAAAAGCTTCCTGGTTCCTTTATGAACATTCTGTTTCATTATTCCTGTCATGTGTATTGCCCAGAACAAGCCAATACCAAGAAAATAACTTGTGGGGGATGATCAGAAACACCTTTCTTTCCCTTTCCTCTTTTCCAGGAGGCAGTACACACAAATGCAGTGTTTGTAGACAGAGTTGCCATTTCCACATATAACCAAGGTGTCAGGCAGCTCATTATTTCATAGTGTTTAGAAAAAAGGAAATCTGTGTCAACAGCTGAGGCTTGTGACTGTCACTGGTTTTATTAAAAGCCCGTTTGATCTTTTGAAGAAAGAAAAAAAATCAGCTCCTGTATTTTTAAAAATCCTTTGCACTTTGTCTTTTCTAAAAGCATCAAAAAGTGACAAATTGAATGTGACATTATACATTTTAGTGGCCCCTAATAGCCACTCACTCCACCAATTTTTCTAAGTTTATCTTTAATCTACTAGTCCTGAACTAATTAGGGACTGAATGCCTTTAGACTGCTTTTCATTCTGTCCTGAGTTATTGTGACATCTTTACTACAAATTCTATTTCAGTCTAATTAAATTCCTGCAGCATAAATGTCATTATTAATATGATCACCTTTGGTAGGCTAACTTTGCCTTGGTCTCCTGATCACTGCATTGTAGACTCACTCCCTTTCTTCCTGCTTAATCTTTGAAAAGTTTGGCTTGAAGTAAGAACATCTCAAGGCTTAGCATAGACACAGAATCCATTAATATATTAACTCAAATTGCTGGTTTTTATTAAAAAATCCGATATTTTTCTTGTTCTATTACTTTTCAGAAGAATATTTCAAAACCAATTTAAAGCTTTTTATCTTCAAAAATCATTCCTGGATGCTAAGAATTCTGATAATTTGGGGATTAAAAGTAATACCCACTTATGTGACAAAAACTTCCAGTCAAGTCATTAATGGAGGTGGGAGACTCACTGCAAGAAATAGGTGGGAGAGCAGAAGAGTGCCAAAAATGAATATTTGTTTCTTTACTCAGCTTGGAGACTCTGCAGAGCACAGGACACCATCCCCAGCATGGTGGGAGCTCAGCAAAGGACTAGTAGGTCCTTTGTTCCTTATCAGGTAAATATAAAAACTCCCATGAAAAACAAGAATTGCTACAAGAATTTTATAATGTACCCATTTGTTTGGGTAACATCTTGATAACTTTTGGTAATTGTGAGCTTAATAATGATCTTATAGCTCTAAACCCATCAACCAGTAACAGAGATTTTCTGAAGGGCACAGGTAATAGTGAATTACCTTTTGTGGGAGGTGTATTAGGAGTAAATCAACACATTGATTCCTAGACTAAAAAATAGATTAATTTATTAAGGTGAAGTTTGATCTTTGATCTCTGAAAGTTTTGATGAGCATTAGTGATATTAGAATTGCAGGCACAGACATCCAGAACAATCTGTTAAGTTAATAGGCAGTGAGAGTCTGAGATTGATTGCTGTAATCACAGCAGGAGAGCTGAAATTTGGTTTGTAGATGGAGATGACTGGGCCAGACTCCTGCACAACTGCAGAGATGTTTGCTAGTACAGGAATCATCTGCTTGAAGTCTGATGACCACAAAAGGAGAGAAAATGCTGTTCAGGAAGGGTGAGACTCTCACAGTCTGACTGAACTCTTCTTCCCAAGCCCGTGGGAGTTCAGGCAAACCTAACTAAGTTTAGGGAGGCTCTTAGCTTGGGAATGGCTCTACAGCACAACCTCCTTCAGCCCCCTCAGAAGCTGGGATGTGCCTGGTAGCATCATGGTCTGTATTGGGATGATAAAGTTAATGAAGTCTCTGGAATCTTCAGCTGGAAACAAAGGGAAGTGGGAAGCTTGCTGCTGCTGTGCCATCCTCCTTCCCATCCTGTGTCTCCACCAGCCTGAGGGATGCTCTGGGGGTTTGGCTGGGGTTGCACCAACCCTGCTGGCAGAGGCTGTGCCTGCCAAGGCAGCCCTGTAATGGGGGGCCAAAAGCTCTCCAGGGACTGATTAAATTGCCAGGTTAATGTATTGAAGGAAGGGCATTCCAATACTTAAACTGCTCCAATGCAATTACTACCTTCTCTTTTTTTTTTTTTTTTTTTTTTTTTTTTTTTTTTTTTTGTGTGTGTGTGTGCTTTGGCTTATATTTTGACTATCCTTGAAGAAGTCCACACTTCCAGAGCTTCCTTGAAGAAGTCCACACTTCAGATCTTCCTTGAGCAAGTTCACATTTCCAGAGCCTCCTTGGTGCTCCCTGAATTTTATAGGTAAGTCCTTGACATGCTTCTTCTCTCCATCATCAAAGGGAGGGTTGTCTCACGGGTGTTTGAAAGCCTGGTCTTGAGCTGTCAAGTGTGGCAGAAGGTCCTTACAACACCCCCTTGGCTCAGAAATCCTCTGGTCTGGTTTTAAACATGGTCCAGTGGCTTATCTGCTAAATAAAATCTAAATGAGAAATGTTGATACTTAATGAAATATAAGTATGAGGATTTCACATAAGAAAGCTGCTGTCACTGCTTTAATTTATTAGGGGAGAGTTATGTGCAGATGGTATATACTGAGTTATTTCCTGACTGTACTCCAAAGTAAGTTGATTTGTGGTTTAATGACTTTTATCAAAATGAAATAAGCATTTGATCTTTGGATTTGATCTGGCTATATCTGCAGCTGCTACACCACTACAGCAATTACTTCCAAACTGGGCTTTTTGCCCAGGCAAATGGAGTTCGTCCTTGTTTCATGTCTCATTGACTGTCCTGATAATACACACAGTGGGACTGTAGGTTTTTTCTTCCTCTAAATTTGATAGGTGTGAAAGTAGTAAGGGAGTGATTCCCTTTTTTTAGTATCAGTGTTGTTTTATTATAATACATTTGCTACCACTGGCTAATTTTATCTTGAAGCTGCTCCTAACTAAAATTTAGTATCAAAATGTGTAAATTTTCATGCATAATCCTGATATGCCCTTTTATAGAGAACCAAGAAATTAATTTATGAATTCTAAATCTGGGAACCCTCGTGGTAATCTTCACATCTATCTGAGCAGTTCAGGGGTGAAGTAGGAGCAATACATCACACACCCACAGTGGACTAAATCCACCCTTGATGGTTTTTCATGGAAGGCAATGTCTGCACAAGGAATGAACTTAACCCCCTGTATCCAGCTGTGAAATAGTGCTTTTGTTTGTTTGTTTGTTTTGCTACTGGCTAATTAGTTACAGACTGAAACTGTAAAAATTGGCAATTCTTCTTACAAGACTTTATTCAGTGTTCAGGACAAGGTTGTCCCAAGTTCAGCCCTGAAAGCTCACTGTGAGAGGTGGTTGTTAAGATTAATGGTTCTTGGGGCTTGGTGCTGGCAGCCACGATGCTCCTGCCCAGCTCCAGCTGCATTTCTGACCAGAATGGAGGAGACAGCAGGGAAGTTGATGGCTTGCAGCCAGCTCACCTGGTGAGGACTGAGAGACCCAAGCTGCACCATTCTGGATTCTCAGAATAAGGGGATGCTGGATGAGGATGCTCTGGAAACAATGTGGGTTTGCAGCTGGCAGCTCTCAAGCCTGCAAGTTCCCCAGGGCAAGGAGATGGGAGTTGCAGAGAATTACTTTGCCATTAGAAAAATGGCACTAACTGGAAAGTGAGTGGTGAAGGGGTTCCTGTAGATTTTAAGCCCTATCAGAGAGATTGAGGAGGTGGTTTGTCAGGAGGGCTCTGGCAGGATTTCCTGTGCCAGGGCTGCTGCTGTGTCTTTAGCAAATCAAACTACTTGCATAGTACTTGCTTCTTAATCCAGGAAAATTAAAACCCCCAGTGATAGTTACATTGTCTGGCCATCTGCTCTCCCAGGTGCTCCCACACCAGCTCAGAGATGAAGTGATGTGACCCAGAATCCTACTGCATCTCTGGGGTCATTCCCAGCACAGTCCCAAGATTCAGTCTTCTGCATGACATCAAATAAAGTAAACAGCAAGATTTGATGCCAGAGCATATGTCCATTGCATAATTCATTAGTGTTCTTCTCTGGAACTATTCTGAGATGCTTTCCAATCAGAGTTAGAGGGTGAGGATTATTCAGGGGAAAAAGATAAGTAAATTATGGAGGTTTTCAGAAACATGTCCAGGTACCTCTCCTGGGAATGAAGCAGATCTGGCCATTCAGCTGTGTATGTCTGGTTTTTCCTGTAATAATTTCTGTCTTGGACAGTTCCACTCCGTGGCAGCTCAGTGGTGTAAATCCAAAAGCAACATGGGAAACCCACTCCTGGTTTGCTTCCTGCTGCTCCTAAAATCCCTGTCAGGTCAGACAACATAATTCTTCCCTCACACCAGTTTCAGAGTTGTGTCACTCCATTGCTTTGAGTGCAGTTGCTGCAGATTTCCAGACAGGAGACACATTCCCAACTCTTTACCTCCTGCTTTGCAGCTTAGGCACCAAGACAGGGCAGGAGGGGATGGTTCCCCTGCTCAGGCTGAGCAAAATGCCTCCTAACTGCAAAGTGTTGCAGTGCTTACAGCTTGATCTCTTGTGTCAGCAAGAAAATGTGAAATGCTTTCAGCTTGTGTGGGATACCTGGGATGCTCCTCTGTTTTTAAATTAAGGCAGTGCACCCTTTTCCTTGCCTCATTTCACCTGACACACACTATGAGTGGTTTTGCTGTAAGAAAGTGGGGGAAAAAAAACCACAACAAAACAACAAAAAAAAAACCCAAATGCAAGAACAAAATAAAAAAGTCTCACAAAACCCATATTGTGCAGTATGAGTCACTGAAAAGCATGGGAAGGAGGAGCTATTTTGAGGGCTTTTACATCTTCCTTATTGCTAGGAAACTGCATCCCATGTGTGCTGGGCTCTTCAGGCTCTCAGCAGCTGCCTCAGTTGTGCAGCAGCATTGAGGACAGTTTATGGAGCAGCTTTGTACAAGGGCAGGAGAAACTTGGGTGGGAATTTATTTTCATTTCTTAAGTCTTTCTGAGTCAAAAAAACTGTCTGAGGACTGCAGGTGCCAAGGAGAGCATCGTGCCTGAAATGTAAGGGATGCCAGGCTGGCCTCAGGATATTGCTCAGGTTCCAGGACAGCCATGACTTGCTCCCTGCAAAGAGTGGTGTAATGGTGTAATTATACCAGACTTGGGGTAAATTTGTAGTGCTAGGGAAGGCAATAGTAGGAAAATGTAGTATTGCCAAGCCCAGTTTTGGCTTGTCCCTGAGTTCTGCAGGGAACTCACACCATCAGCTGCTGGTGCTTTGAGTTGCACCAAGGGCAGGTGCTCAAAGTAGCCTGAACAGTCACCACCTGCCACCCAATTCATAAAATTCTTTATTTTTTGTAAAAATGACTGTCCGGGAACCACAGGTTAATGAGGCATCTGAAGTACACTGCTTTGGGGTTGTAAATGGACACATCTCCTAGGGCTGTAGTCACAGTGAGTAAAGCCTAGAAAAAAACAAATCCAAGATCATAAGGATGTGTGAATTTATCAACTGGAAGGAGTTACTGGGACAACTCTGTATCTCTTACTGTGTTCTTCACACTAATGCCAGATGGCCAGGGCTGGGGTCTGCCCGTGCATGCATGGGGTGCCCTGGGCTCAGGTTTTATTTTGGAGCTGTTTGGCACCCTGTGTGATCCCATGCTCCCCAAAATCCCTGGGTTCATGCTCAGTGCATGTTCTGTGCACATTTATTTTTAAATTCTGGTGTGCTGCCTTGCCTACCTAGCTGGAGTACCAAACCAGTTTTGTTTCTTAGAAAGTAAAGGAAATAACTGGGTAAATATAAATGTGTCCCTTAACAGCCTTGTTGTTTGTGACAGAGGTGTGAGGGAATCTCCACAGGGCAGAGGGCTGCAAGTATTCAAGTCACATTGGAACAGCAAAGCCCACTGCACACAGCTTTAATTACAGTGTTTCTCCAAGATAAAGTCATTCTCTCATGTTTTTCTGATCATTGTTTGAAGAGCTGATGAAAGGGCTGAAAACTTTTCAAACTTTCCTTTTCTTAGGGTCTCTCTAGCTCAGACTTTCATTGCACAGTCAATAGAAGCTGAGATGGATTCTGAACTGCAGCAGGAGGGAGGAGGAAGAGGGGAAAGTAATGATACCACCAAATTGAAACCCTTTCAAGTTCCCTTTAATTGCAGAGGGCACAGGGAGCTCATTCAGTTTTTAATTCTCTGATCTTTACTCTCCCCAAAGGGATCAGTCTTGTCTCCTCCCACGTTGCTTCAGGTTTTCCCAGAGAGCTGAGCAAAATAGGGTGAGCACTGGGCTGCCTCCTTGGGGCTCCTCCTCATGCAGAGCCCTGCCAGCTTCTTCCCTTGCCTTCACCCTCATCCTCTTCACAATACCATAGGCAAACAGCCTCAAAACAAAGCTCTTATCACCCAGTTTGATGTGTTGGGACCTTCCAGGCAACCCAGGAGTGCCCAAATTATGTCTCTGGCTGCCAGTGTGCCGTAGTCACTGTGGGTCTGCAGGGGTGCTTCTTACTTACTTAGGCACCTAGTAAACTGCTCTGCCCTTTTTTTTTATCTTTTAGACAAGAAGATAAAGGATTTGGAATAGAATAGAGAGGATGTGGGAGGGTACATCACATTTAGGTTTCTGGTACTTAAGCTAGACAGTGGAGACTGGTGTGCACATTGAGACATTTTGGCATTATTTTAGGAGTCTCTTCTAAATAGTTGGCTTCCTTAGGAGGAAATCATTACACTTTTGTAAAATGTCATCTTTGTCAGAAATGTTCTTAAATGGTTATCATCCCATCTTGTAAGTCCTGGTTAAACCCAGTTGGTGGCTGCCAGGTCAGTGCTGCCTGTCTGTGAGATGTGAGAGTTATGCACCCAAAGTTGAAAGGGAAAACAGTAAAACCCCCAAGACTGCCAGAGCACTGCCCCTGCCCAACTAAGGACACCGAGCCTGCCTTGGCTGTCTTTGTCTTCCAAAGCTGTAACAAGCTGAAAACTGCTCAGAGAGCCATTCCAACCACATAAAAGTCTGAGGATTATAATTGCAACAGGTCCATGGGCAGAGATATGAAGTATAAAGCTTTAAATTCAAGTCACACTGATAAGTATAGCAAATAAAGAGACCAAATTCCCTTTAAAAATGGGATTACAGAGGCTGTGGGGAAGAAATATTTTGAAGGAAGTTAAAGAGAAGTTAATCTGCTTTTATGTAATTTGTTTCCCTATTCTTCCTGCACTGCCTTGCTTTGGAGACAGCTGCTGTCAAGGCTTAGAGCTGTGCATATGGTGAGGAGGGCTGGAACTGGCAGCCCATCACTTGACAGAATAATGGCTAACTGGAAAAATAGCTGGGTAGATAATTTACAGATGATACAACCACATCAAAATCAGTGAAACACAAACCAGTCATTTCTCCATTCTGCAGATTGCTGTCTGCTGTGATCTGTTCCTCCTGACTGCTCCCCCGTCGTGCTGCTCATCACCTCTCCTCCCACTGGTGCCCGTGGTGAGGAGGACAAGGAGGAACCACAGCGTGGGGGAAAGGGGAGAGCTCCAGTCCTGGAGGTTTGGATGGGTTAAAGGTGTATGGGACCAAAGCATCAGTACCACCAGCTCAGTGTCCACGCAGCACGTGGGTGGCCTGAGGTGTGGAACACGTAGGTCACTCCTCTCCCAACCACCTCTGGCCTTGCATCCCTCTGGGAACTCCTTGGGCTCAGCCCAGCAGTCTCTGACCTCCAGCTCTTAAACCTCTTCTTGCTCTGAAAGGAACCAAACAGCCCCAAGTTGGTCCAGGTCTGGTGGGTCCCGATCTCTGATCAGTGTGGGATTCTGTGATTTCCAAATTTTGAAACTCCTTGGCTTTGAATCCAAACTAAGGTGAAGCAATCACAAAACCAACAATAAAACTGGTGAAGACAGAGCTGGTTGTACCAGCAGTTCTTGACCTTCTACAGATATCCCTGGTTTTCCTGCCCTTCAGCAAAGGAGTGCTTCTCTGAGTGTACTGTTATTTGCAGTCTGGGCAAACTCCTTCATGCTGTTTTTCTCCCTCAGTTTTTCTCAGTGGGGGAAATGACAGGAAAAAGGATAGAGAGTGGATGCAGACCTGGCATCTGGCAAAAGGGGCTTTTTCAAAAAATGGAAATATTTCCTCTTCTAGTAAATGGCTTTCTATACAAATATTGATTTATTGTGAACACACCCGTTCTTATTTTCTCATTGGGAAAAAAAAATCAAATGGTGTTTTGTTAAAATTCTGTTCTTCTCCCAGAAAAACAGAGATTTGGCAAAACCCAAGGACACCAGGAGGAGATTTGTGCTGTGGCACCCAGGGACTGTGTCTGTTCCTCCTCCCTGGGATTACACACAGAGGTTTCTTTCCTCCCAGGTGTCTGTGTCACCCTGGAGGTGAACAGCACAATCCAGCCTACACCATAGGGTGAAAAGTGTCAGTGTTTGAGAAACAAATGCCAGGTTCCTGAGGTGTCAGTCCCACTTGTATTCTGCACCAAGGCTGAAGATCTTACTCAGCTCAACTCTTCTCAGCCCTTCCTGACACTCTCACTCTGCTTTTATCCCTCACTTAGGGAATTCAGCTGGCCAGCCTGGAACACCTTGATGTTGCCCCCAATTCCTGGCTTCCCAGGTAAGCAGAATGTTACATCTGAAGTCTGTTCTGTGTGGCTTGGGGAGGGTCAGGCTGCTGCTGAAGTGCACGGGTGATGTTGATTTCTCCAGCAGCTTTGTGTGGCCTTGCCAAGAAGGGAATCAGGGCAGTGGGTGCAGTGAGTGTGAGCACCAGGGAGTCACTGAGCAGAGGTGGGGCTGGGGCTGCTACAGAGCATAATCCAACCCTTTGGAGGTTGTGCTGAGGGTTCCTTGAGCTGACAGGAGGCTCTGTGCTCTCTTGGAGCCAGCCCTGGGGGTTAGCTTTGCTGTCAGGCTGTGGGGTGGAGAGTTTATTGCCTTTGGCTCGTGTAGAGTGTAGGATTGTTCTGGGAGTTCACACAGGGCTGTCTACTCGTAGTTGCAAGTGAATTATTTGCTCATTAGTGGTCAAAAAAGGTCTGCTTGCTCCCACAGTGGGAGGCAGCTCGAGCTGCTTCTCTGTGTGATGGAACATGCTTGCTTTAGCCTGTGCTTGATGGACTCAGAGCACCCTCAAGGTGGTCCAGAGGACATGAGTTGAGGAAAATCTGCAACTATTGCAAGACAAATACTTTCCTCTTTCCTTTCTATTGCTCTTGCATGCAGCACTGCCATCCTCCTTGGGTCTGAGGTTTTATACTTGCTTTGCATGTCTTAGAAAGCATTCTTTGAATCAGAAAATATGGCAGATGGAGCTTATGAGAAGAAAACAGCTCTTCAGTGCCAGGTTTAAGCAAGTACATAACATAAGCTTTCATTATAGAAGTTTTAAATTTTAAATTTTTTTTTAAAGACAACAGTGCTATTAAAAAAAAAAAAAAAAAGAAAAAAGAAAAAAAAAGAAAAGGAATATGCTTAATAATCCCCTCTGTTGGTCCCAGGTGGTTGAACCTCAGACAATAAAACTTCCAGTCCACTGCACCACAGAACCATAGAATCCCAGACTGGTTGGGGTTGGAAGGGACCTTAAAGCTCATTTAGTTCCAACCCCCTGCATGGTCAGGGACACCTCCCACAGCCCAGGGTGCTCCAAGCCCCATCCAACCTTCACCACTGCCAGGGATGGGGCAGCCACAGCTTCTGGGGGCAACCTGAGGGGCTCAGCACCCTCACACCAAAGAATTTCTTCCTAATGTGCAACCTCAATCTCTGCTCTTCCAGTTCAAAGCCACCATCCCTGTTCCCTTCTCCCCCAGCCACTCACCTCCTGTAGCAGCTGTTCCCAGGAGCAGGGTTGGCTGTGCTGCAGGGAACACCCCCAGCCTGGGTGAGAGCTGTGCCCTGTTTTTTCCCCTGCCTTTCCCCTGCCTTTCCCCTGCAAGCTCTGTCAAAATGCAAAGCTGATTTTACGTGTGTTTAACAGGACCTTAGGCAAGCTTTTGCAAAAAGGGCATCAGTTTTTCATTTTCACTGACCTGTATTTATTTGTTTCATGAAACCACAGCACTGCATCATTATAGTCTTTTGTCCATTATTTTTTTTTTTCCCCTGAAAGAAAATACTTAATTAGGCTTTGAAGAGGGATATCACAGAAGCTGGTGCTTGACATATTTTGCTTCTTCTGGTTGGAGCTCTTGCCACTCAGCTTTTTTCTAGAGAACCATTTCTTATCCCTGCCAACCTCCATGAGTTCACAGGGAAGTGGGGCCATCTGGGGGAACTTATGACTTTCAGTTATTCTTTTTTTTCTGGTATCATTTCTGTCATATGAGGGTGGAATATTTAGAAACATGAGAACAGGATTGTTAGAAGGAGCTGCAGCAATCCTCTCCTGCCAGCCCTGTCTGCCAGGGGATGAAGGCCAAAGCCATCTCCAGATGTGGGCAGGGGTACCCATGGGTGTTTGAGGCAGGGGTTGCTGCAGGGTTTGCTCATTGGTATGCAGACAGGAGCAGTGCTGGGCACTCTGACTTCAGTGGAAGGAAACTATTTTATAGCAGAGATGGAAAACTGGTGGGAAAAGCTGTAGAGAGTGAGCCCAGAGCCTGCTGTCTGCCCAGTGTGCTGCTGAGCTGCAGGAGCATGGGGCTGAGCTCTGCTCCCTCTCTGGGTTATCTGGTTCAACCACTGGGAACAAGGATTAGTCTTTACTCAGAGTTTTTAATATTCAAGGATAGATTAAGACAACAGTGTTCTGATGTCAGATGACTATTAAATACTAAATTCTATCAAATCCTCCAGCAGCATTACTCAAATCATATCAAGCCTTAAGTCCTAAAAGCTTTGTACTTCCTCCAAAATAATTGCACCACAGTCTCACCTTCCAAGCACTGTTACTCTTTGTTACTCAGTAATTGAGCAATTCCTGGGGAAGTCCTAGCTGGGTTTGTCATGGCCCTCCTGTGGCCAAGCTGTGAGTGAAAACCAGATTCTTGTGGCTGAGTTACAAAACCACTAAACAAAATGGAAATGTTGATGTTCATTATTGATTTTACTCTTCATTGCCATGGAATGGTGCTAGTGGGAGCTGTTGTAATCAGGTTACTTTAAAACTTACAGAAGGAAGTGCTTAATTTATCCCCCCCTTCTTCCCAAAGTGATGCAGTATCCAGGTATCAGCTCTGTTTCTTGCAGAACATCTCTTCTCCTTTTGGTTTTCTCCCTGTGTTTGTGTAGCTCAGTTGTAATCAGTCCCTGTGATCATTTAAAAAAACCAACTGGCATGTGTTCTGTGTTTTCTTCCCCTAGAAGTGTTTGCTGATATTCATTATGGAGTAATAGAGGAGCCAATGGTTGTTGAAGATACAACCCAAAAATATTTCCTGAAATACCATTTGCAAACTGCATTTCCTGGGTGTTCACCCAACCCCCTGGGGTGTCAGGACACAGGTACCTGTGTGCACAGCCTGCATGGCTCTGGGCTCCAGGGCAGCCAGGCTGACACCAGCTGAACAGAACCTGGGAAATGCTGCATTTTGAGTGATGCTTCCCCTCCTAACCCTCCCACACCCCATCAAATCAGAGGTGAAATGACAGGAAATGCAAAGGGCAGGACTGGCTGCCCACCCTCTGACTGTTGGGAGTGGTGTGAGCACAACAGAGGAACAGTAATTAGTATTTAATTGCCTCTGATTAATCATATGTATTGGACCAACATTTCAATGGGTAAAGTGTTTGAGGCTGGGAGAGACACTGCTGCAGCTCCCCAGTATTTTTCATCTCTGGAGCCAAATTTAACCCTCTGCTTGCTGTGCCCTGGCTGCATTCCCTGCTGTTCCCCAGTATTCCCCTTGACCCCTCACTATTCCACCTCTGGAAGCAGTTAAGGACTTTTTGCTGACACGGCTGGGTGGCAGCTAATCTTGATCCCTGCCTCTCAAAGCCTGGCTCAGGGGTTTATATTGATGTATTTATTCCAGCATCTAGAGTAAATGAATTATATTAAGCCACTGCAAATGGTCATAAATATGATAGTCTGTACAGGCTGTGTGAACTGAGGTAATTGCCAGCTTTATATATGTGTTTATCTTCACTGCATTGCATGCACAATGTGCATCATGTCAGGAAGATGATAAAAAGCAGCCATAATGCTCCTGAACTGCATAAGTCTTTTTAGCTTGTGACAGAGGCTCGGAGTTATCTTATGCAAAGTTAGCTGTGGTAGGTTTAATATAAATTAACATACTTATAAAATGTCAAGGAGCATTAATTGATCATTTCTTTACCTTGCTAAATACCAGCTTGGTTCTCAAACTTATCTCTGCAAGTTTTAATATATGGAAAATAATGCTTATTCATGAGTGCTTATGTAACTGGGACTCCGTTACCTGGCAGCTCCAGCAAGCTGCTACAGATGGGTTTTATGTAAAATGAGGAGCCAAAAATAAAGTTTCCAGCCCCACAAGGGAACTTCTGGGTATTCAGCACTTTGGAAAAACCAGGGCACATCATCTTGTGTCTAAATATTGACTTACTAACCTAATTCTGGACCCACTTTTGAAAGAGAACTGGCCTACATAAAAGAATACAATGGCAGCAGCTTCTGCATTTTGGAGGAGCTATGGCAGAGGGAGTCTGCAGCAGAAACCCAGCCCACTTGCTCCCCTGGCATCTTCCTCACCTGGAAAATGGAGATGAGGCTGAATATGTTTGAAAAAGGTTTAGCAAGCTAAGGTTTATTTATTGGAACAGTTAGGGAGGTGTTGGGGGGCTCCTTTGCCTGTCCTGCAGGCTGAGCAGCACTGCAGCTGGCAGTGCTCAGTGCAATGGGCCAGTCTGGGGGGGCTCAGAGAGGAATGCTAATTGTTAATTAATGTAGGTCTGGGTTATATATATAAAAAAAAAAACCTTCAGCTTCTCTTTTCACTGTTCCACACTGGGCAAGTGCTGACCTCCAGGAACAGGTTACCTGCTCCTCTCCCCAGCTTGTGCTGCAGCTCAGCACCACAGCCTGCCCACTGTCAGGGCTCCTGGGGACTCCACTGCCTGCCTAAACAAAGTTAAGTATGGCTGCAGGATGAGATTTTTAAAGCATTTATTGACTTTTTCCCTTAATATTTTGTTATTTCTTTTCCATCATCATGGTATTTACTTTATTCAGTGCAGTGTATTCCCAGGCAGTGATGCACACAGTGTTGTTCTCATATCCAGGCACAAAGACAGAAAATGAAGGGCAGGCTGTAACTCACTGGGAATGAGCATCAGAAACACCACCCAGGAAACTGCTGTTTTCCAACACTGCAGCTCCCCCAGCTCTGGTTACCCAGGGAGGGATGGATGGGTTTCCTCAGCATCAGTGGAGCTTTGCAGCTCTTTGGGGCCCCAGAGCTGTGCAGTGATGGGTTTCTATGGCAACAGGCTGATAAAGCCAGAGATGGGGGGACCTGACCCGTGCTCCCTGCTGTACCTGCAGCTTTTACCTGTTTTACCAAATAGACTCGTTGTGGTTTTCCTCCCTTTTGCCACACTGCTGATGAAACACAAGCTTTATCTCCCATCTGCTGCTGCTCACCACCTTGATGAGGGGCCACAGGGCACTGGGTGTGTTTACCCGTGGGTGCTGTGGGTGCCCTGTTCAGGGACCCTGAGGTCAGTGGCAAAACTGAGGATAAAACCTCTCTGCTCAGCTGGCAGCAAGCACTCACTCCTCTTAACCACCCTGTCCTGGGTTTTCATCCCCTGCTTCTCCCACCCAGCCCTCCTGCTGACCTGCTGGGACACCAGCCTTGCTCTCTTCACATCTCCTTTTCTACTCTGTGGCTGTTTTGCCTGTGATTTTTTGGGGGCTTTGTTGTAGTCTTATTTGACTCTCAACAGCAAAACTGTGAAGTTGTGAGAGGTGTTCCTGGAAAGCCAGTGGTGATGGCAGAGCCACACCCACCAGTCAGGCTGGGGGGTGACACCAGCTGGGTCCCCTCAAGGCTTTTTGGGAAAAAAATAGCCCATGCTACACCATAATGGGGTTTAGTTTTACAATAATCATTTTATCTTCTCTTGCTTGAGACATAAAGAAATAAATAATAAAAAAACTGCTTTAACCCATCTGCAGAACAACTGCTTCAAACTGCATTTTGTGATTAAAAAAACATGAAGTAATGGAGAAGAGCCAAGAGCAACTTGCCCTGAAAACAGAATGATAGGAAACGTGCAGTGACAGGGGTGCCAGGTGTATTTTTCCTCTTCAGGACAGCAAATGTCCCTCCTGCCCAGCTGTGCTGCTGTGAGGCTGCTGGCAGCCTGGGTTGGGCATCTTCAGATGGGGCTTTCCCCTTCTGCATGAGAGCACTCCAGATCTTACAGCTGCTACTGAAAGAATTAGGCTCAGCCATCAGGAATTCAGCAAAAAATCCACTGACACGGGGTCCTGTGCTGCTGGAAGGAAATGGCTGTCCCAGGGCTGCTCCTGTGCTTGCTGCAGACAGGAATTGCAGAGCCTGCAGCCTGTCTCTGGGGGGTTGCTTGACCATGAAATGGGAATCTATTGTTTATTATGCTAATTAGTAACCTGAAAAGTTTATTTAAAGGTCACCAAAAAGCAGTGAGAAACATCACAGTGTGTTAATGGAAGAAAATTCAAGAAGCCATAGGGGTTTGGGGTTATTTAGTAGAATATTATCCCTAATATTTGAGATACTTTGTGAGATGTGCATGGAATTAAGGGAGATGAAGGACTGTTTTAATATAATGTAGGGCAAAAATAGCTTTCAGAATTCATTATATTCGTAGATTTTTGCATCAAAGGTCCTACAATGATTAATGTTCCAACTTGCAGGTTTTAATAGCAAAATAAGAAATAACATCTCCAAAGTTCCTTTGAAATACTTAATAAAAAACTGTATATTAAAGATGCCTTTTAAATACCACCAGTATTTCAAAGAACAATATTCTTTACAATATTTCTATACAGCATTTCTATTCAGTTTTCTACAGTGTGCAAAGCTGACTGGTTCTGTGCAGCATAGAAATATTTTCAGATGGGCAAAATCAGGGTATTGTTATATTCCAACAAAACTGCACTGCAAAAAAATGTACTGAGTACTTGGTGAGGGTGGAAGTTTAAATGCAAGTTCATTAGATGTTACAGAAGGTTCCTTGGCCTTCCAGATTCCAGGACAAACTTTATTAAATAAATAAAAAAATAAATTCAGTAGCTGACATGTAATTATCTTTGCTTTGTATGGCAGGGTGCTGGAGGAGGAGCAGCACAGCAGGTCCCTGGGTCACCAGCAAGTGAGAAAGATCCTTCATCACTGAGGTCCCATGGGGAGCAACTAAGGTAAAGCTGGTTTGTTGTGGGGTTTTTTTGCTGTTGAGCAGAAAAATTGGCAATTAAGGTCAGGTAACTTTAGTGTCACCACTGTGGTTCCTGCAGACACAGCTCAGGAGGACTCAGAGCCCTGATCCAAGTGGGGTTTGTAGGAAAATGTTCATCTTTCCCCCTGACAAGAAGTGTGTTCGTGTCAATCCAAAGGTGTTTAAAACCAGGGTATTAAAAACCCCACAACCTGGTGGGTTCCAAAGGGCCCCTTAACTGGTAGTGGGGAGGGAGAAGTTCCTCCTTGGATGCTATAAAATAACAGATCAGGATTTGGCTGCTTCCTGCAGCCCAGGGAGGCTGAAGGGCAGCTGGGAGCACAGGCTTGGCTCTAGTTCTAGGGCTGCTGCTAATTGTAAATTCAAGCATGCAAGGGATTAATTGCCAGCAGGTGTCAAAGATAAGAAATCTCTCTCTGATCTGGGCAGGGGGTAACTGTGTTTTCCTGTATTGTTCTCCTCTTACCATTGTTCATTAGAACATAAAACAAAGCTCTATGTGAGAAAATGGGATAAATAATTTTGCTGCTGTCAGGGAAAAAAAAAAAAAAAAAAGACCACTTGCCAGTGCAAGCCTTCAAAGGGGAGAAATTGTTAATTAGGAAATTACTACATGAAAAAACATAATTGTGGAGGCCAGACAGTTGATAAAAGCTGGGCTGTAGCCTTACAGCCTGCCTGCAGCAAAGGGTAATGCATCATCTGCCCCAGAGCTGGGCTATTCACATCGTAGGAAAATAAATGAATTAGGCAATTATCAGTGGTGGTGATTGCCAGGGCCCTCCTGGTCACCCCCAGCCCCTCATCCACTCGTGGGTGCCCTTTTCTCTCCATCCCAGGGTGCAGGGCTCAGGCTGGGAGGTCTGTGGGTTCTGCCACCATCACCAGGTCTGGGGAGCAGGAGGCAATGAGGGGGTGGTCTCTGGGGGGAGCAAAAGGAGAGCAAACAAAATGGAGAAGGAGACTCTTTAGAAAGTGGTTCCCCCTGTGCTCCCAAGCTCTAAATTGCCTTTTTTTGTTGTTGTCTTTGCAGAGCCCCGGGGAGTACCCCTTGTGTGCAGGGTTGGGGGGTGTTTGCTCCCCATGCAAAGCCAAGGAGCTGGCTGGCAGTGGAGGGCACAGGGAGCACCCCTGGGGGGAATGACACTGAGAAACTGTGCTCTGAACACTTGTGCTTCAGTTTGCTCTGCATCCAAAAGGGCAAATCCTCATTAAGCCACTAATGAGCTCGCTCTGGGCACAGTGAAACTGCCCCAGTCAGCCCGGTGCTGCTTTGCAGTGTCAAACCCAACAGCACAACAGCCAAGTTAGAGAGGAATGGTTAGGGTTAGCAACTCCTACAGCTTAGGAGGAGGAATGTGTATTAGGACACACACAAAAACCATTTCAGTCATCATTTCAGTATGTGAAAGAAGTCCTGGCACAGCTGTAGTAGTGGCAAAGCTAATGCAGTAGTCAGAAATAATTAACTATGTGGTAAGTGCCAAAGTGGGTTGGTTGGGCTGTTCCAGGAGATGTGGTGTCTGTACAGGGGGTTTAATGTGAGGGATTGTGCCACTGGATGTGGTTTGTTGTTGTGGAGGGAAAAGATGTTGGTACTTGGAGTCATAAAATGATTTGGCTTTTAGGAGTTTGGCCATCACCTGCAACAGGACCTGAGGCACAATCACTCATTGGAAATTTCTGCACAGGATTTACATTGGTGAAGATGGAGAATGGACCTTTTGGGCTTACTTTGAAAAGAAGAAGGAAAAAAAAAAAAAAAAAAAGCAGTTCTTGTAGCCTTGAATGCCTTTGCAAACATAAGGCTGCCAGCCCCCACACCCCATAAAAAAGCCAACGCTTTGTTTTAAATTAGCACCCAACTTCTTGCCAAAGGAAACAGAAGCAGCAAGCCAGGCATCTGAGTTTCTCTGCTCTCCCAACAGCCACTCCTGCTGACTACCCAAGCCAGTGCCTCTGAGGAAGGACATTTATTCAGTGCAGAAGAAACTTGCTTCTTATGTGCATCTGCTGAGCAGTAAGTCTTGACTAACCATCCAAGAAATGAGAGATCCCTGTGCTTTTTGCCTGCCTTCTGTTAAAGAAAAGCTGCTTGTCTTTGACTGATAGGTTTGGAAAATAGAAAAAAAAAGCTCAAATGCTGTTTCATGGCATTCTCCTGTTTTCCTTTTTTTGTAAACATTGTTCTTAGTGCTTGTGAAAAGTCATTAGCAATGAGCCCATTGCTCCCCAAGACATTAAGGACAGCTGTTAATTATTTTCCCTGTACTTAACCAGTTCCTTAGCAGTATTACAGAAATCTTTACATTTTGATTTCAATCCTGAAGTAATTAAGGACAAATTACAGACCAGTGCAGTGATGGGTTTTTTTCCATGCTTGTTTCCTTCTTTAGAGGAGCCACTCCCTTGGACAAGGATGCTGAAGAAGAGCTTAATCTCCTGGAACAGCAGAAATTTGCCTTTGGTCTTTGCTCAGGCTCTGCCTCTCTTTTGGACCATGTCAATGCTTATCAATGAAGTGAAGGAAATGACTGAAGTGCAGAGGAAGCTGGAATGGGCATTTCTTTTTTCTCATTTTGGCATCAGTCTTCTCCAAGCCTCACCAAGTGACTCCTTTAGTGGAAAGCTTGTAGAGTCCATTTTTCCTGAGCAGCAGCAGAAGAGGTAACTTCTAATTATTTCCCCTTATTGCAATAAAAGGAACATGCACTCAAGCAGAATTTGTAGTCACCAGCAGAAAATAAGGCAGGAAGATGACATGAAGGGAACTGGGGGAACTGTAAAGGTGTGAGCAATGGATGGAATAGAAATGAGGGAGTTAGATAAAAGATGGGGAATATGTAGCACTTTGCAAAGTGAAAGATAAGCAAAGCAAAATGTCCAGTGAATGTCCTGGTGACAGAATCCCAGCAACAATAACTGCTGCTTGTGTGAGAAAAAGCTGGGGGCTGCTGGTTTTCTAATCTCCTGCCAAAGCCCATGGTCACTGCATAATGTTAAGTGTGTAGAGGTGTGTGTGACTTTTCTGCAGCAGCTGCTGCTGCCAAGAAAATAATTCAGAGACAGGAGTTGACAGACAGTACTGGTGATGGGTGTTGGAGCTCTTTGAAGAGGGATCTGTTGGCTGTGAGAATTAATTTGACTTCCAGTTCAGGTGGAAGATGCTGACAAAGAAGTCATAATGCTGGACAGGCAATTCTAGGGTTGTTTTCCACTCCAAAGTGATGCTGGCCTCTTAGCTTCTCTGCTACCAAGAAAAAGGAATGGGATGGCTGGTTGCCACGTGGATCAGTTTATCAACATAACAGGGTCTATAACAGGACTAAGAAAAATGGGAATTTCCTATGGATGAGCATCTGCATGGCAGGATGGCTATCAAATAGAAAATGACTACCACATTTTTGGAGATGGGAGCAGAAATGAGACTCATGTAAGCATATTTGGAGATTCTGTCAGTGTAAAGCAAGAAATTGATAAATAGTCTGTCTGAAAAGAGCTTGAATGGAGGAATAACAGCCATCAGTAGTGGAAGACATGGAGTGAGATGGATTCTCACTTCTAGAAGCTTCCTCTGTTTATTATTGATGGCACTGAAAGCTTTATTTCTTCCCTTTTTGTACTTCTCCAGTTCTCTAGTTGGTATTTCAACATGCACAGGCAGGGGATAGAAGGATTCTGGAAGGCAAGTGAAAAATGACAGAACAGCAGCTGTGCACTGGCAAGTAGTACAGGAAGAGCTGGAGGAAATCTGAAATGACAGAGACTTTGCTTTCCTGGTTACCACTGAAACACGTTGGAAAGTGTCTCAGAAAGTGGCAAGTCACTATTTTCACAGGCTTCCTGAAGCTCCTGAAGCTTTTTCCCCTTCATTTCATGTCCTAGACTGGATTCTAATGGTACCTGAACACCAAGAGGTTCTGGTTTGCATATAGAAGTCACCACTCCTGTGTTCAGATTCTTGCACATCTGACAAATTGGAAACTTCTGTCCCAGGTGAGGAATTCTGAAATGGGAACAGTGGCTCTCACAGGGAAAGGAGGCAATGTGCAGGGGTGGAAATATTTCACAGATTGCTCCACAGTGAAATTGTCTTGGGCAGTGAATCATTTCTGGACTTTCTAAAGGTCATTTTGAGTTCCCCTGAACTTTCAAAGTTGGCTGTTTAATAAAGAGAAAGAAATATTAGTAGAGATAAATGTCAGCCAGGTAGGATACACCCAGAAACACTGGCAGGTCATGCCACCTTGGCAACAGCTTTTGGGGAAGAGTCAGCAGTGCTGCCCTGCCAGCCTGGAACTGAAATACCAAACCTCCCTCTTGCAGCATAGTTAAGTGGAATTTCATTGCCCTCCTGGGCACACAGATTTTATAACTGACTTCTGAGAAATGACTAAGCCAGTCTCCTGTCTCCACTTCTATAAATTAAAGCCCAAAGACTGGCTAAAGGCAGCTACTTTTTGGGTAGAAGAGAAAAGGCTGAGACTTTTCTTCCTGGTTTTGTTTTTGGCTTTTTTTTTTCTGCAATCTCCTTGGGCCTGGATGAATTTTTTTATTTTTTTTTTTCTAATGGCATCCTGGCCTGTATCAGAAACAGTGATTTTTAAGTGATTTGAATTTGATTGATTGAAACAATTTTTAAGTGATTTGTGGGGCTGGTGAGGTGCTGATCATTGCTGTTCATGGATGTTTGGTGCTCTGCAGGTACCTGGTGTTGAGCCCCCAGAGGTGTTGATGGAGGAGTGGATGGAGGTCAAGGAATGGAGACTCCTGCAATGGAGAAGGCTGCAGGCTTGTGGCTTTGGGCACCAGGAGGAAAGGTCCTGCTGCACCAGCAGATCTGCAGCTCTGGAATAGAGTCAGTGCCCTGGCAGAGCTGAGCACCTCAGCTGGCAAAGCACAACCACCACCCACCAAAATGAGCAGCACTGGAAGGAACAAGGCAAAAAGCAGTCCATAGATAGGTATGTACAAGTACAGCTGTACATGTAGCCAAAAACTACTATTTAATGCAGCAGAATGATGTTTTCCTTTGTTGTGAGAGTAATCTCAATCCCAGATATGTAGATTTATTTTTTTCCCCTCTTCTCCAAACCTGCAATCAGTGTTTGTCAGATATGAGAAATGAATTGGTTTTTGAACTGTGCTGTTCTCCAGGTCAGCTTGATAACATGGGGAATGGCAGACTAATGACAGTTTAACACCAATTAACAGACCACTTTACAACAGATTAGCATTCTGAGTCTGTTCAATTGATAATTACAATAATTAAGTCTCTGAGCTTGCCTGCACTTTTGAACAGGAATTTGGTACCTCTGTGCTGGAGAAAGAAAGGCACAGAGCAGACACAGATCAGTTGAAGTGTTGCAGCCAGTCAAGGTTGCAAGCATACTAAATTTGGGCTTGCTCTTGAGATGTGCTTGCAGGTGACATCCTCCCAGGTGGAGGTGACTATATAAATGGCTATTTTAGTCTTGGCTGAGCACAGCTGCAAGCAGAGACTGAGATTTAACACATTGCTGTGGTTCAGATAAGCTGTGAAAAGTGTTTGTGCTGCAGAACTGCCCTCTTCCTCCTTGCTTCAGCATCCCTGGTGTCAAACTGATGGATTTCCCACCTACTTAGACCAGTTTAGCACTCCCAGCTGAAGTCAGACTCAAATATGCCCTGTCCTGTAGGGAAAACTCAGTGAAAAGTGTTTGGTAAGAGGCAGCTCCATAATGATGCTTATAGTGAGATCCTCAAAAGAGCACAGCTTCCAGCAGGACTCTGTCCTGAATTCTTTGGGAAAAATCCTTCTGGTCTTGAATCCTTCAAGAAATGCAAGTGCTGCCCTAGTGGTTCCTCTGAATGGTTTATGGGGCTGCTGGCTGTGGCAGTGAATCCCTTTGCAGACTGGGGCAGGGAGAAGCCAGTGTGGCAGAGCTGCTGGCTCTGGGGACATGAAGCCTGGTGAGTTCATGGCTGGGAGGTCATCTTTGTAATTGGCTTGCTCTTGACTTTGTAATCATCTCATCTTTGTAATTCATGGCTTACTCTTGACTTTGTGCAGCTCATTTAATTTCACTGAACTCTCTCAAATACTGTGAAATCTCCTTCTGAGAAGTGCACAAGGTGAGCTCTATTTATGGTCATCTTTTAATTTTTTTTTTTAACATTCAGGCAGTGGTCAGGGCTTGCAAAGCAGGGGAGCTTGCAGATGCAGCCTGTTTGGCTATCTCTTCAGTTTTGCACAGATTAATAAAATAAACCATTCGATGCATGCAGCACCAGCTCTGGAGAGCAGTGATCCAAATCCCTCTGCCTCTGGAGGATGGATCTCAGCAGTGTTACAGAGCCAGGATCTGTCCTGGCAATGGGAAAAAAGAAGTTTTAAAGAAAACAGGATTTTTAAACAAAAGTGTATTGTTTGGATTGTTTTTGTTGTGCCATGCTGTACCAGAATAATTGGATGTCTGCACAGAGCAACAATGAGCCTGGGTGACAGAGGGTTTGTCAAGGAGCTAAACAAGATACCTGAAAGCACAGACTGCAGGTTAAAATTGTCCTTGGCTTCCTTTCCCCCGGCAGAACTCATGTCCCCTGTTCTTGACATTTCATAAAATCCCACACATGCTGAACATCTCTGTGCTTGCCTTGTTTGGAAACAATCTAATGGAACAATAAGGAAGCAAAATTGTCAGGATAAGTGGCATTAATGATGCTACAATTGTGAATAAAAAAGCCTTGACTTTCCCCAGTAATGGCTCACTGGGGTTTCAAGCATTATGAGAGGTAAACTGTTAGCTGCTGCCTTCTGATTGAGCCTGGGGTGTTTGGGGGTGCAACTGGGGCCCCAAATTAATGCTAGAGCTCCCTGGAGAGTGGCAGGGCTGGCTGTGCTGAGGGCAAGCTGCCTGATCGCAGGGGACTTCAAACAGATGGCTTATGTTCCTGGAGCTAAAAGGGCTCTCCAAGGGGCTAAAATCTATAGATGAGATTCTTAAATTCATGAATCCTTCTGGGAAAAATGCATTTTTGACAGGAAAAGGGGGAGTTAGCATGCAACACAACTTGGTCACTAAGGGATTAAAGAAAGAAGGGGTGCTGTGTATATGGGGTGCCTTGAAAGAGCCCATTTCGTAAAGCTGAAAGCAACTCTGGGCTAAACCAGCTGGGAAAAAACTCTGTCAGAAAAATGGGAGTAATTAGCAAAGTTGACTAGGAATCCAAAATTCCTCAATCAAAGAGGGCAGCTGCTGCTTTGAGAAACCTCTGCCTTGTTTAGAAGATCAGAAATTTGTTTCCTTTACATGTTACCAGAAGAACTTATTTTTTCCCCTCCCTTCCCTGCTGCAGTGCAGTTCCACTGCTGGCTGCTCAGCCCCTTCCACTGGAACCAAGTGATGCCTTGGTGAGGCACAGCCCAGATGGTTGAGAGCACAGCTGCTACACCTCCTCCTGCTCAGTCACTCACAGCTTTTGAGAGCCTCTGTGGTTATATTAAAGAATGTTTCCTACCCCCAATGTGCTTCAGAGGAGCTTTTCACCTCGTGGCTGGGATCCTCTCCCCTCTGTGTCACTGCCTGTCCTGGGGACAACCTGCTCCCTTTGACTTGGGCTTGTCTCTGCTGGAGAAGTTGGGCTGATGGTTGTTGCACTGCTTGGAGCTGTTGTGTCAGCACAAATACAGATGGCTGGCAGAGAGGTGAGGAAGTGGTTCATGAAACAAGAGGATTTCAGATGTGCTTCAACTCTTCCTTCCCCAAAGGAGGTTCTGGGCCAGGTCCTCAGCTCGGGTCAGCAAAGGCAGCAGAGCTGCTACAGATCAGGCTTGTGAGACGTTAACTCTGGCAAATAAGATCTTATTTGTTGCTTTCTGTGCCATGGATCAAATATTACCATTGTTTGGGGTTTGTTTCCTGGCAGGAGTAAGAAGACAGATTTCAGACCTCTCTGAGAGTCCTTGTCTGTGATTGAAAGCCTGCAGACAAGACCATGTTTCTTACAAACATCTTCATAACAGTTAACATCCAATAGAGTAAAGGAGAATAATGAGCAGTGCAGCTATCCCAGGTTAGTAATTACCACAGTCATTATTAATTTTCCAGAGCATTCTCATCAAATGAGTCATTATTATCTCAATTCCTTATCCAGGACTGATTGATTCTTTCTCCCTGTTGTGCCTAATTTCATGTGATGTCCGAGCACAATATAGAACTATAGAGCCAGTGTAATTCTAATGCAGAATAATTCTAAATAACCAAATCCTTGCCTTACAGCTGTTCAGATTGGATGATTTATACTACTTCATTAAAACAAATACCCCCGCTGAAAAAAAAAGTCCCATTACTTTAAAGATGGTTTTAGTTATGTCACAGGAAGAAATCATATCAGAAGGGATCTATTTTCATGTACATAAAAAGATCTATCCCTGTTCTTCCTTCAGACCTTCCCTCCAAATCCCTGTACTGCCTCCCCACAATAGAAGCTGCACTGAGCAATTCCCACCGACTGTGCTGCTTCTGCAGCTGAGTCATTCTGTGCAAAAATTGAAGTGTTTCTGCCCATTTGGGCTGTGAAAAGATCCCCTGCCCCATCTCCAGGGGGTGTTCATCCCATCTGTGGGCAGGGAGCAGGGGAGGCAGGGGTGGGAGCAGAGGTGCAACCCTGTGGGCACTGGGCTCAGTGCCGCTGTCAGCAGAGCTGCAGCACAGGGTGGGAGGAATGTGGGGATGCTCAGTGCTGTCTCTTCTAACCCAGGCTAAGAATTCAAATCCTGTCACTTCTCACTCTCCAGTCACTGGAATTCCACTGGAAACGGGGATTTACAGCAGCCCAGGATCTGGCCTTTGTGTTTCAGTGTGACCTCGTGGTTCCTGCCTGGCCCCAGCCATGTTCTCAGCCCAGGTAGAGCTGGCCTTGTCTTCTGCTCCCATACAGGGCATGTCCTGTCCTGTTCCTCAAGGTGCATTGCAGAGAAGCTGGAAAATGGATGTTATCATTTTATGATTTCCAGATTGATAATGTTTGGGCGTGTCTCTAATGAAAATTTCTGCTTTTTCTGATGTTCCTCCCTGCCACACAGCTTCAGTCAGCAAGAAGAAATGAATGGGATGCTATTACATGCTATCTTTTTCTTGTTTACAGTAAATAATAATACCCTTTTTATAGTAAATTATCACCCAAGACATAGAATAGGTTTGAGATACTGAAATGAAAGCAAAGAGGGTTGTGGTATTACAAGAATCTGCGTATGAAGTAAATTCAACTTCTTGCATACAGCTAAGCTTGGAGATAAATCTCCATGTTTTTATAATAAATGGTACTTTATGGCAATCACCATATGCTACCTCTAGTCCTGTTTGGAGTATAAATCATAACAAGTGTGTATTCTAAAATGCTTTATTGTCTTTTTACAGCCACATGCGGCTGCTGTTCCTTCCATTTGTGATTAATTTTTTCAATAGTTCCCCCTAGAACCTAAAAAATAATTAAAGCTAATGAATACTCTGCAGTGACAGTAAAGGAATGAGCGTGTGCTGCATCTCTTCTCACTTCCCAGATCTGATCAAAAGAAAGTGTCGAGCTGTGAAGCTGTGACACTGACATTTTGTACTGAGCTTCTGACCACCTCCTGAGAGCAAACGATGACTTTGGGGAAGATCATGAATTAGAGTTTTCATTGTTTCACAGGAATAGTGCTGAGAGAGTAGAATTAAAATTAAAGTCACATTGTTTATTTCTAGTGGAGCCTTTTTAAGAAATTAAGCTCGTATGTAAAAGTTTTCAAGACAGCTTCTTTGTTCCCCTTTGCCCTGGCTTCAAGATTTGACATGTTTTCTGTTCTAGGACCAGATGGGCTGCTTTGTTTCAAACAAATCTTATTAATGTAGCTGCTTTTTCATTTAAAATCCTGCACAGCCTACATGTGTGTGTGTATCCAGATTGATGCAACTTGCTCCAGGAGCTGCAAGTCCTAAAAGTCACTGGGAGGGAGCAGCCAGCCCCTCACCTCTGACAGACCTGCCCTGCCACACCATCTCCTGTGCTACAGTCCACGTCAGCCTGAACTCAAAATCCAGGTTGTGACTCAAAGCCAGAATGCTGCCTCACTAAGGTGGTTTTCATCTGCTCTCCAGAAACAGGTGGGTTTGATTTCCATTTATTCTTTTTCTCCAACACACTTGGGTTTTGAGCTCATGCATGTGGCTTGCATGGGAGCACAGCCAGCTTTTCCTGTTAAAGCCCTCTAAACTTCCCTTCTCAAAACTAATATTTATCTATAAAGGATGTAATTACAGTGTGTTGCTGTGCATATATCTGCCACTCTCTGGACTTCCTGCAGCTCACAGCAGCTTTGAAATGAAACTTAAGGGGAATAATTGACAACAAAGTGCCAGACAGGGGTTAAAGTGTCATTACTGTGGGATGAAACCTTCAAAGATCCCCTGGATGGGGCTGCAGCCCATGGGGACTGATGAAAAGCAAACTCTGGGCACTCTCTGCAGGCTGTCACCTCCCTTCATTCACACCCCTGATGCACTGAGGACACAGTGGTTTGGATTTATGGGGAATTTTGTGTGGCTGTTTGGCAGCCCAGGAATGACACTGGCTTCCCCAAATTATCTCCTCCTTCTTCATGCTGAAAGAGCACCTTTCTGGCCCTTGGACTCATTGGCCAGTTACATCAATAAATACTGTTCTTCTAGAACAAATTGAATTACAAAAATAAACAAATAATGGATAATAAGGAAGCATCAGCAAATGCTGGGGTTACCCAACATTTAGGAAGTTGTTGGTAGAGCTAGAAAATTGAATCCCAGCCTTCTGAATTCCAGTTTGACATCCCAAGGATTGATCCCATGGTTTACTCTTTTATGCCTTCTGTTGATTCATGTGTGGTTGTAAGAGTTTTAACTATTTCAGGCAGCTTGCTTTACAAGCAAGATAAAGCCAGAGCTTTAGGAAAGTACTTTTTAATTTCCCAGAATATTTGTTACTTGATTCCAAAAGGAGAGCCATCAGAACTGTTTAGGGAAAAAGGGTCATTGAAGTCAATGTCAAGACAAATCTTACAGTCCAAACTCCTTTTTAAAAAAAAACCTTTGACCATAAAGTTGCCATTTTCTGTACTAGGTTCTTCGAGAGCTTCTCCCTGTACAGTTATGCAGTATCATGAGTTAAAATGAAGCAAATCTAAGCTGTTGTGGCATATAAAAACAGCAAACAAAGGAAGGCAGCTTTTTCCTCTAACCCCCTGAGATTTATTCTGACAGTTTGCAACTAGATGAAATGGATAATGGAAGCCCCTTGTCACAATAACTCAGTTTAAATGTATTGTCAGATTAATAGACTCAGTTATCCACTTTTCCAAAGAAAAGAATGACTTGTGGTTTCAAATCATGCCCTCACTCGTGGCATCTGATCAAATTAACCAAACAGGCCAAATTTAGACTCCCAGCAGAAGCCAGGCATTTTGTATGTTTTGTCATAAAAATGGTTTATTTCTTTATTTCTCAGACAGGCCAAATGATTTCCAATTGCCACAGCAACATCTGTGGGTGACTGCACAGCTGGTCAGGGGGCATGAAGCCCTGATCTGGTGCCATCCCATGGGCTCAGCCCTAGCTCCTAGCAGGTACTGGGGAGGTGGGAATGTTGTGGGATAACCCACATCCCTGTGCATGGAAAGGGCAGTCCCTCAGGCTCTGGTTCTTTCCTCTGCCCAGCACCCCTGGGATGATGTGTGATGAGCTCCTTGAGCTGCTGCTGAGATGGGGTGATGGCAGCCACTCTGCAGGGCTGTGTTTGCTGCTGCTTTAGATTGATAGGGAGCAGGGGGAGTTCTTCCAGCTGCTGGGAACTCTGCTTGCTGGCTTTCCATGGAGTTTGTTAAGTGTTCAGTAGGATTCACCAAGCTGGCTCACAAAACTACCTGTGGGAAAGCTCTCCCCAGGGAGAAAACTCTTGTCCTTTCACTATATAATCTCACAAGATAATTTCCTTCTCATGTCAAGCTGATGGCTCAGAGTTATACACAGCAGGATAAAAACCCTTGCTGGGATGTATCCAGGCAGGGAGTTCACCAGCTGTAGGAGCTCCAGCAAATCGTTCTGGAAAAGGACAATTTCAGTAGAAATGAGGCAGCCCCTTTTCCTGCCCTTGTCCATGGCTTCCTAGCAGCAGACTCAGATGGGATGTGGATGGATATCCTGGCTGTGGGGTACAAGTGCCTGTGCAGCAGCAGGACAGGGGCTGTCCTGGCAGCACTGGCCCTGGGTCCATGGTCCATCATGTCCACCAGCCCATTGCATCCACCTCATCCCCCAGGGCTGCTGCCTCTTCTTTTGGTTGGGGGTCCTGAGGAGAGCTTTGCTCTTCTGCTCTGCACATCACCAGAGAGCAAACCTGAAGGAGCAGCCAGGCTCAGGGGTGGTTATTAACACATGTGGAGTGAATTATCCTGGTTTACATCTGGAACGTGGCAAATTGTTGGATTTAATAGCTGTAAGCTCCTCTGATCTGCAATCACTGTCTGCTGGGTGTTTTGATCTGACAGAGCCTCGTGTGCAGTGCTGGGAGGATCCTTCCCCAGCCTCTCGGGGGGAATCCTCCTGTCAGGCTGCAAACGCGCCGTGCATGAAATGTGGGATTTTGAAGTCTGAACCTTTTGAGAGTTCCCGACACTCTGAGGCAGCAGTTTACCTTCAAAGTTGCCTCTCTGCCTGTACTTACCACCTCTTGTGATTTAACACTACCTCTGGCATTGTCTCCATGGAAAATCCTAAGGTTCTCTTTGGTAAAAATCTCATTTTCTTCTCTTAATGAGGCGTTTTCCTGAGCTGAGCCATACAGCAGGCAGTGAGAGAGCAGCCCAGGCCTGGGGACTGCTGGGGCTGACAGCTGGGGAGAGCATCAGCTTGGAAGCCTGGATTGTCTTCTGAAGCCATCCAATCAATAGGACAGGCAGAACAGAATGACAGGGAGGACAGGTGGCACAGGTCCCTCCCCACACTACTAGGGGTCGCTCAGGTCAGTGGGGTTTCTACCTCAGTATTTTCTTCTCTGTGATTTTTTTAAGCCTGTTTTTACTAACACCAGCTGCCACTTACCCCCTGAATATGGCTGAAGTTAAGTGGTTGTCCCTGAGGGGATGAAGTGATGTCCAGCTCGGTGCCTGAGCATCAAGTCAAAGCCAGGCAGCTTGTGTCCACTGCTCTGTGTCTGTGAACCACTTTGTACCAAAAGGTGATGAGACCCAATTTCATAAACAGAAGTTCATAATGAGCAATAGCTTTAAACCAAAAGAGGGGAGATTTAGATGAGATTTAAGAAAGAAGTTTTATCCAACAAGCTGGTGAAACACTGGCCTGGGTAGCTAGCTTAGCCTTTGCTCTTGCAGTCTTATTTTGCCTTCCCTGTTACCTTTACTGATGTGCTGGGTCCTCTCTGCTGCTTCCCCACAAAGCCTCCACCTCCCATTTCATCTTGTCATAGCACATCTCCATCTTCCACTTTCTTCAAGAACACAGACACCATGCCACTATGTGAGACTTTTCCTTGCAAAGTAACCCAGAATTGTTCACAAGATTTGGTCTGTGAGCTAAATTCCTTTGTAAAATTATACATGGATCTAGGAAAGCCTTTGAAGAGCACGTGGTCAACAACAGGTTTGTGTTGAGTGTTGTCCCACACCAGGCTGTTGCAAAAATGTTTTTTCTGACACGTGTAGGTTGTTGTGTCATTTCTGTAAAACCTTCCCTAGAACTCTTAATTCCCAGGAACTCCTGGAAGGGTTCTCCACATGGCTGTGTGGAAATTGAAACCCAAGGCATAAGCAGTGATGGGAATACTCGTGGGACCCTCCCTTGAGTAGTAAAACTGCTGAGCATAACTTATCCACCAAACATATGGGAGCTCCTTTATTTTAAACTGTAACCATGAAACAGGAAAAAAACCCTAGTGAAGCAAAAGCCTTTTGATTTTTGCTCTTAATGTGTAAAAATAGAAGCACCTGCTGCCTCCTGGGCTTGTTAAATATGTCTTTTTTATTTTCATAAATCACCACAGTAGAATGTGAATTATTTACTGGGTAAACTCGAGGTGACATTAACTTCCATTCTCCAGGTTTTTGTAACCAATGTTTTTGTGCATTTGTTTCCCACCCACCTTTTGTTCAGTGCCCACCTTGGCTTCCCAAGCAAAGTCCCTCCCTTTGGTGACCACAGGGGTTTTGTGAACTTCAAAAGCAGCCTGAAATGTCAGCCCCATGCAGCAGCAGCTAAATTATGGATCAGAATCCAGCAGATCAATCAGTGAGGAACTACTCACTTGTGGGTCTTTGCTTAGGAAAAGCAATAAAAATTTTCCACATTTCTTCTTTGGTAATATGTGGGGTGGTTGTTTTATGTGATCAAGAGTAATGTTGGGGGGGGGGGGGGGGGGAGTGGATGAGATTTTTTTTTTTAAAAAAGCAAGGCACTTCAATCAAAGCTTCATTCTTCTGTAAACCCAATTAGCTGCAGTCTGCCAAGTCAGCTTGCCTGTCTGCAAGAATGTATGTAAGGTTATGAATAATTGCTAAACTGGGGTTTCTTTCTATCTAAGAAATGCCACAAGGCTTTTGTTATCAGTAGATAAACCTGCTGCACTTGTCTCTGAGGTTCCAGCTGAAGACACATGTTCAGAAATCATAAATGTGTTTGAATAGGATTCTGTGTGTGAAGAGGCTCAGTAAAAAGCCAGGTAGCAGAAGGTTGCTGAGCCTGGATCCTGAGCTCCTCCAAATGCTCAGGGATTTTCCCATTAGCTTCAGAGGGAGGAGGATGGAGAGTTGAACACAGCTTTATTGCATTGGGCTGCAGAAATAGCCCATTGCTGGAGGGAAGCAGTAGCAGGGCTGACCCCTCTGACATACAGGAGGAAAGGTTAGAAATGAAAAGCTCCAGCAATACATCTGGAAAATGGGTCACCTACTTCTGGATGCTCCTGCTGTACTTCAGTGTGCCACGTGCTGCTTTCTCATAGTTTGTACACAGTTTTCCAGCTGGGGGGATGCTGTGTGGGAACACCAGGCTGTGCTGGTGTCTGGGGGGCATCAGAGGTGTCTGTGGGACACAGCTGCACAACCCACCCAAGCCCACCCAGAGAGGTGGGAGGGGAGCTGGGTGCATCACCTCCTGTGGATTGCTCCCAGGACTCCCTCCCATCCTGGAGCTTTGTGCTGTAGATCTTCTTGCTTTTGGCCAGCTGGTGGATATGGGATGTATTTCCTAAGATAAGAAGATTGGTCTGTTGAGTTGGTTTAAACAGAACATAACTTGCCTTTCCACTGTACGTGCATAATATTTATTCTTATTTTCCCCCTGCATCTACAGGCCACCTAAAAAGTTGTGAGAGGGTGGGGAGTCATCCTTCTGCCTGAGTTAAGAAGCCCTTTCTCATTTTTTAAACTGGACCATGATTTCTGAGTGTCCCTCAAGGATGGTCATGTTCCAGTGATACCTCAAAGATTCTCCAACTGATTTATTTCCAAATTTTTTTTAAATGTATTTCTCCCCAGGCTTAAGGCTCAGAAAGTAATCTAATGCTCTGTGTGATGGCCACCGGTGGTGAGCTGTGTGACAAGATTTTGGTGCTGCAGGGAAAAGGTTGGATGCTTTGCAAGATTTGAAAACAATTCAGATTTTTATAACTGAAGTGTTAAGTGATGGGTATTTACACTGACACACACATGCAGGCAGCATTTTTTCCCCAGATATGGTGTTATATAAAGCATCCCAAGATTCTTCCGTTTGTTTTTTTGCAATGTCTGCCAAAAGTAATGTGTTTGTACCTTATCATGTTTCAGAATAGAGGGACAAGCCTCAAAAATAGCTGGGAGAGGAGATTGAGCTGATGGAGGACTCATCCCAGGCAGCTCTTACACAATAGAGTTTTGTTGCTGTTGTGGAATTAAATCACAGGTTAACCTGAAGAGCAGCACCAGGATCCAGTTGGGTCCTGCAAGTGCTTGAGGACACACAGCAATGGGATTCATCACTTCTTTGCCCAGAGGCTCTTCAAAGCACCCTCTGCTTGTGTTGGTCCTTGATCCTGGGGGCATCCAAGTATTTGGAAGGATTTATCCAGAACCAGAGAGCAGGTGTATGAAACGTGGCAGCTACTGTGCCTTGAGAAGTGCCCTTGTTACGTGAGGGGCTTTCTTGTTGAGTTATTTAAGTAGAAGAGAAACATCAGCCTCCCCCTGAGAGCTTCAAGAGCAGCAAAAATCCCCCAGCATTTTCTTGAGGCCTTTTACTTCTTTGTTGCTTATATGGTGCTGCTTGGGGTGATTTTGTGAAACTTTTGGCTATTCCAAAGACACCAGGAGCCTTGCTCAGGTTGGGCTGGGTGATGGGGCCGGGTGGGACACAAGTCTCAGCAGAATTTAGTGCACTTACTGAGAAAACATTGAGCTAAAGGAGCTCTGGAATGAAAGAACATGTGGAAGCTATTTTAGAATATTTATTTATATATAGGGTGCTTTAAATGCAATTAGGGAGATTCAGCTAAAGGTTTTACATTTGCTCATTAAGGCATGGCAGCTGGAACTGATCCTGCCAGCAGCCAGCTGCACTTTGACTAAATGGGGACAGGCCATGGGGCCTCCAGGGCTCAGGGATGGACTATTCTGGGAGAGGGGCAGCAGACAGGCTCCTGCAAGGAATCCCAGAAATGTCCTCAGATGGATTTAGCAGTACAATATTTAATTCAATCAACAGAGAGAATATTCTTGTTGTTTCTAGTCCTGCAAAAGGCTCAAGCAGTGGGAGCCCGGCACGTGCAGCCACGGGGCTGAGCAGAGGAATTCTGGCAGCTGGACTGATAATTGTAGCCCAGGAGTCAAGTGGGGTTTTAGCACTTCACTGGGGCTGTTCAAGCATGTGCTGTGATTTTTGGCATTCATTAGAAGTAACGTGGTCAGACTTTGCAGTTTGCAAATCCTTCAGGCTTTGTCCACAGCAGCCGTGGCACCACATGGATGGAAACATGGAGACAACCTGGAGCTCTTGGAGAGCCTTCAGGATCATGGCAGTGGTACCAGGGTGGTCAGACAGGACAGGTGGTTCTGTGGGAGCTCTGGTAGGATTCAGCAGAGCTGCTGGGACAATGCTTCCCCCTGGGCAGGGACCTGGCCCAGCCAGTCCTTGGGGCTGCCCAAGTGGAACAGGCAGTCGTTGGCCACTTGACATTTTTGATTGCTCAGCTCTGCTCAGCTGCAGCTTAGAGCCAATTAATTTTATGAATCCTATTTGTAGCTCATGTTCCTCCTTTATATAATCCTCATTTGTTTCAAATGAGCAGAGAGTGTGCCCCTGAGACTCTAAACATACCTCTTTATTAAAGATTAAACAGAAATTGTTACCTACAGAAGCTAAACTTAGCACTAATATATGAGGTGAGATGAAGAGAATCCTTTTAACTCTCCTGCCAGGTGTTAGATAAGAAGGCACCATAAAGAGAGGGGGAGAGGCTGACTGCACTGGTGTTGGGAACAGCAGCACTAATGATCTATTGTATTTATTTCTCCAGTAAGCAGAAGTAGATTAAAAACAAAACTGCAGAAGTTAATTGGGTGATTGCACAGCAATCACTCTTGGCTTTTTGTTCTCTGCTCTCTGTGCAGCTGCAGCCACAGCAGTGAGGATGAGGCCCAGATGGGGCAGGGTTTCCCTGCCAGCTGCACTGACCCCTGGGACAGGCACTGAGGGCACTGAAGCTGTGTCCCCTGCACACCTCAAGGAGCATGTAGTGATGGGACAAGGGGTAAGGGTTTTAAACTGGGAGAAGGGAGATTTAGGTTCGACATGAGGAGGAAATTCTTTGGGGTGAGGGTGCTGAACCCCTCAGGTTGCCCCCAGAAGCTGTGGCTGCCCCATCCCTGGCAGTAGTGAAGGTTGGATGGGGCTTGGAGCACCCTGGGCTGGGGGAGGTGTCCCTGCCCGTGATGTTGGATGGGCTTTGAGATCCCTTCCAGCCCAAACTATTCTGTGATTCCCTCCCTCTGAGGATGCCATCCCCTCCCTGGCTGGCTGTGTGCAGAAGGCAGACTCCCTACCACCCTGAGCAGGAGTATGTACAAGAAAAGATTTGCTTTTTGTCTAAGGAATATTGAAATACTTATCAGTTTCTCTCCATCAGAAACCTAACATATTCAGAGATAAAGATGGAAAGTGAGGAGCCCAGGAAGATCAGAGGAAAGCATGGAAATTATCATTCAGGTAACCCAGCTACCTGAACACTGTCACCATGGAGATCCCCGATTATCTCCTGCTCTTTGCATGCAAAGTGCTGAGAAACACTGGCTTCATAATTGGCATCATATTTCTCTGGGTTTATTAAGCTCATCTGTGGAATAATGCTCCTCAGGCCCAGGGTGACTGCAGATAACTGGCAGTAAGACACTAAATCAGCTGGGTCGACAGGATGATTGCCAAGCCAGGGACCCTTTGCTGTGCTCCCATGTTTGAGCCCAGGGGTGTGACAGTCACGGAGCTGTTCAGGTGTTCTGGGGCTACTGAGAAGAAAACTGTGGTTTCAGCTGATGAAGAAAGTAGCAGAAGGCTCTGCTACTCAGTGGTTTGCTTGACATTCCTTGCATTTTGAGATTTCTGTGCTCCCATGGACTCACCAGGATTCGTGACCTGGAGAAATAGCCTTGCCCCTTGCCCCTCTCCCACCCAGTGAGGTTCAGGGTTGATGATGCAGAGCTGCCACGTTTGGGGCTGCAGCTGTACATGAAATCCAACTTTGCCTTTTATCCTCTTGTGTCCCTAAAACAGTTTAGGCCTACTGTAATTATTAGCATTCTCATTAAGAACAGTTTAGCTAAAAATCAAGCAAAGCAAAGCCAGATAAAGTGAGGTTCCTAATTCAACTTGTATGCTTTGAAATAAATCCTTAGAGCATCAATTACTGTGTCTGTTGTAAAGCAGCTACTATCAGCTTCCATTGCTCCCCATTACACATTTTAATTTAATTATTATTTTTTGCCTTAAAATAGAGGGGGAGGAATTCTACAGTTCCTCGGTAAGAACTGAAGAAGACAACAACAACAACAAAAATCTGTAAAAGCCCAAATTGCTTTCTTTCATAATCAGGTTGATTAGAGTCGTGTATAATCACACGCAGCAGGTGGGAAGATTAACATTTCACTAATTCCTAGTGGTCATTACTGCAAGGAAATTTAATCTGCAGAGTTCCAAAGGATTGGAGTTGCATGCTGGTAAAGCTCATTTAAATACAGAGCAAAACCAACACAACTTTATATTCAGGAATCCAGTTTTACTCAAAACTCTTTTGGCCTGCAGGCAATGCACATCTACCCAGTACCTTCTACTTAATTGGAAAATAGATTTGTATTGATCATGAGCACTTAACAAGCACATTCAGAACCTGCCTTGGTCTCAGCTGCTTTGCTGGAGATACAGGCAGACCCGTGGAGGGTTGAACTGCTGGGTAAGAGAGAGATTTCTCCAGCAAGGGGATTTTTTCCTGTGCAGGGCTGTGTTGGTACACAGCACTAATAGATTCACTTCTTGTATTTGGATTAATTCAGAATAATTCTGCTAAAGTCAAACAAGTTTTTCATTTGTTACGCAAAAAAAAATGTCACATAATTATTATGATCAGATTCTGCTTCACTAACCTGAACGTGGGGTTGGTTTTGGTTTTTTTTTAATTCAAAACTCCAAAATAAAATGCCCATCAACTTCCAGTGTGAAAGTTGTGGCCAACCTGCTACTTCTGCACCTACACCTCTAATCTTTCTTTCTTCTAGTTCCTACCAGCAGGAGACTGTCCATCCCCATTCAGTGGTACAGCTCAGGGTGGGCTGGAACTAAGCTGGAAATGCCTGAAGGAATATTGGATGGGTAAGTAGGGATGACAGCTCTGCTTTTTATTTTGTGGGGTTCTAGCTGAGATTTAGGTGTGTTTTCAGTCTCCCATGAGGAAGAGCAAAAAGGAAGCCACTGGTCACTAGTTGCTTTGCTTTGAAGACATCTGAACAACCCTAAATTACTGAAGCTGTGGTCAACAAAACCAAGCTGCTGCTATTGCAAGAGTCCCTCCTGCTTGATGTTCAGACTTTGGGAGCAGAACAACAGCCCCAAAATACACAGCATGAATCAAAACAAGTTAAGCACCAGACTTGGTGCCCAGGGTCAGGTATTGCCCATCTTTGGGTTAAAAAAAAAGGTGGACAGGAGCCTCATGGGGCTCTGAGGTAGCAAGGGATGAGCAAGCAGGAAGACATCAAGGGACTGTCACTAGCAAAGATAACAAAATTAACAAGTAAGTGAAGAGGCATTTATCACATCAATATGCACAGTAATAAGTGGCAATAAATCACCAGGGATCTGTTGCTTTAATGTTGCTGTTGTAAAAATGATGGCCCTGAGCTATTTCAGACCACGTATGCTGAATTTGGGCTGATGCTTATCAGTTTATATGCAAGCAAATGTATGGCATGCAACCTAACTGAAACAGTCCTTTGGACAAGAAGAAATGGATTGCAGGTGCAAACAAGCATGAAATGAAAATCTACTAATGAGTTTCCATTAGTAGCTAAATACATAATCAAATAATTTTTAGCTAACGTAGACCAATGAGAAAATCAATTTGTTGCTCATAAGTTGTACTGTATGGATTGATGCTCTACAACAGCTAAAGCTGCTTTTGTCCAGTGAAACCTGAGCTTCAGATCCAGTTCAAACACAGCTAACAGCAGCAGGACATAGCAGTTATTTCCCAAGCAGGTTTTGTCCAAGGGTTAGAAATGCCTACACAGCCTGCCTAGCTCCTCCCAGGGGAGCCAGCTCAAGCCTGTCTTCCTCCCCATCTCCCTTTAAAACTCTAAATGAGAAACAAATAAAATTTTTGTAACCTTATATAGCCACTGCCACAACCCTGTGTATCAGCCAGTATCCTTTTATCTCTCACTGGTTGGAAATCTCACATTTTCATTGCCCTGAATCACCAGATGCATTCATCAAACATGACAAATGCCTCCAGACCACTAAATCACACCACTCCATCTCAATGGGCTACATAATCATTGTCAAACCAGCAATAAATTTGAAAATATCTGTGTTCCAGGCTCAAATACCTACAGCTTTGACCAGAGAACTGAGAAACTCCAGGGGGAAAACTGATCAGGTTTAGAAGTTTTTCTGTCACTGTAAAATTTAATCAACTCATGAGTTTTTGTGAGGCTTTCTGACTTATTTTTAGGGAAAAAAAGTTGATTATATTGTTTTGTTTTGGGTTTTTTCTTTTTCTTTCTTAACCACAGGAATGATTCATAGAGTAAGAGAGATTTTCCAAGAATAAGGTTATATCTTAGTACAGACACAAATGTAGAAGGAAAAAACTCTGCTTTCCTGGAGAGCTGCCAAGTTGTGGTCCTGCTCTGATGTTCCCATGTCCCCATGCCTGCCAGGGGGTGACACTGTGAGGGCTTGGCAATGCCTCTGAATTTTCCAAGGGGAGAGAAAAGCATCAAAGCATTTCCCCTTCCTCTGTTGGACAGGATCCTGCACCCAAAAGGCTCTGGCAGAAAAATGCTGAAGTCATCACAGGTGAAACTTTTGGAATCACTCAGAAAAGGAGAAGTTGGGCTATGGATGTGTGAGCAAATTGCCTGAAGGATCCCATAGAGCAACTGACCTGAGAGAGCCACATCTCTGCAGTGAGAGCCAGGCAATGCAAGGTAATTTGATAACCTTAATTAAAGAGATTCTCATTTTCTGTGGAGCTGGTGGAGGCTAGCAAAGTGCTCCTACCTCAGGTAACCTTTTTTTATCCAGGACACTAAACTTTTTGCTTCCATGGAACCAGTAATCCACACTCAGAGTGTTTGAACAGACATTTTCAAGTGAGTTCAACAGTAGGTGCAGGGATGTCAGTCTTTCCTCTTTACTGCTTATATCCCAAATTCAAAAGCCTTGTGGTTGTGGGATTGCAACATGGGCATGTAGGAAGTCTTTGTTTTCAGCTTTTTCTAATTTTTAAAGTATATTTATGTACACATCTGCTGCTGTGCAGTCATTCAGCATTTTCCTAGCTCTCTGCTGAGTGCTATCTATTGCATTTTTAGTTTTAAGTCAGGTCAAAAGGAGACCTACCAGGGATTTTTCACTGGGGTTTTGCCACCCTATTCCACTAAAGCTGAGTGTGGGATTTTGCTGGGAAAAAAAAAAAAGAGATGCTGAGTTTGCCAGAAAGCAAACCTGTGCTGCCATCAGTGTATCTGGAATGATCACAGACCAAAGCCAGTGATAGGGCTACATGGTATCAGCCTGGGATCTAGGAAATCAGTACTTTTGACCTGCAACTGTATCTTCTTAATAAGGGGCAACCTAAGGTGACCAAAACCCCAATCCTGCTGATTGTCTGCACCCTGAACTTCTAAATTCATCTCCTGGCAGCTGCCCAGTGAAAGATGTGATCAGTATTTAGGCCAGAGGGAAGGTCTCCAGCCTGTCCTTACCTCCAGAGCTTTTCTCCTGGCTATACCCAGCACCAGCAGGAACCACCTCATCCCCTTCTTTGGGCTCCCAGGTCCTTCTGTGTTCTTTCTCCTTCTTCCCCCCCAGGAAGGGTTTCCCAAGTGGTGAGAAGGAGCTGTTAAATTGCTATGGCTGGAGATAACTTCCACTACTATTTTTTCCCAAACATCATCTGATTTACTCCAGTGATAAATCCAATGTTCTGTATAAACATTTATTTTCTTGACAACCTCATTTCCCCTTAGAAAAATGCCCAGACCTTGGACCTTTTATGGCAACTGACAGGTAAAAATTTAGCTTGTGTGGATTGATGATGTTCTTTAGCATGACCACCCAAATGGGGACACCACAGAGAAGTCCAGCAGGCTGTCCCCACTTGTAGGTTTGCTGGCAGGGGCTGAGGAGCAGAAGACAGGGACCATCTGGGGGTTGGACCTGCTGGAATGCAGTTACCTCCATGGTGCAACATCAGCAGTTTCCATGTAGAGTGGTTTTGGAAGGACCAGAAACGTGCTTTGTGCAATTAAAAATAGCAAAAAGGACTTGGGATGGTAGAATGTAAATAACTAAATGACCAAATCAGCTTTCTCTGCTTGGATGATTTCACAGCACAGATGGTGTTGGGTGTGTTGGCTTTTGGGAGGCTCTGTCCTGTGCCTTCCTCTGCCTGCCCCTCTCCCCCTGCTGGGCTCCCTGCATTGCCAGACTCCTGTAGTCCCAGCCAGGCTCTTTATCCAACCTGAGAAATGGCTGAGTCAGTGGCAGCAGCACTTGGAACCTTTCCTGGGAGGTCCTGGTCAGGACCTTGTGCAGCTCAGCTGGTGAGAAGAGCTGACACTGCAGGCTGGGGGCTCTCCCATTACACCCCCTTCAAAAAATCCTCCCTGGCTGCAGAAGGAACCAGGAACCTCTGCCTGTTCTCATTCCCACAAAAAAAATCCTTTCCCTCTGGGTGCAAAGCTGCTGGCCAGGTGGGCAGCCAGCCAACCCAGCTGCAGTTTGCAAGGGAAATTGTCACTTAAGGTGACAGCACAGCTGACTGACAGCTCTGTGAGGCTGGGGTTAACAAGACTGATCTCACTTTAATGTCCAGAGGAAAAAATCTGTATTCTGGGTTTGTTTGGTCCAGAGCTGACGAGCTGCAAACACAAACCTGTACTGTTGGTTTCATGCAGATCAAACCTAGCTCTGAATGGAGCTGCTGTATTTTTGGCACCTAATTGCTGCTAAACAAAATAATTTTTTTTTTAGAAGTTAATAATCACAGAATTGTAGAATGCTAAGAGTAATTTAATAATGCTAATAGGGATTTCTTTATGGGAAATGCTCACACTTAACTGCTTTGACTTTTTCCTATTGCTTTGACTTTGTGACTAAAAGGAAAGGATGTTCCTCTAGTCCTGGCCAAAGCACTGTTCAACCCCAGCCACTGATGGTGTGATACAGCTTTTCACCTGAGCTTTGCAGGAGCTCTGGAAACAGTTTTGTTCCTTTAAATGTAATGAATTTTGAATCCAAACTCCTGATCAGCTGCTGTCATTTGCCTCTTTCTCTGGTGCCAAAAGGAATCTGCTTGTTCTGCCTCTAGGAAGATGCACGATCAGAACAGTCACTGAACATCCAGGTTTTGCTTCAAGTTTTGTGCTTAGCCATGCACAAGAGGTTGAAAAACTGAGAAATAGTGGGTGAAGTGTAGAACACTGCATCTATCCAGCTGGGGACACAGGAGGAACTAAGTCAGCTTGGTCTGCAGCCTAGCTGAGTCCCTCAAGCTGGTGCAGCCCTTGTGTGGTGGTGCTGGCTGAGCCATGGGTGCAGGCACCTGGCACTGGGAGCAGATCTCTAGAGTTGTCTTCACACAGTATTTGGGGGCTTTGGCTCTCTTTGGGTGTTGTGAGGCTGAAACCAAAATGTAACACATATAATAATGATAGGAGAGATATCAGGGTGGGATGGGTTAAGGATGCAGGATTTGGAGGGGAGTGAGAGGAAAAAAACCCACCTGAATTTTTTTCCAATTCGACTCAGCAGTCCCCTGTGTGCTGACTAATTTTGTAGATAATTGTTACATGATTTCCTGAGTATAATCTGTCATTATCTCTGCCCTGCAAAATAAAGCCATAACTAATTCTGGATAACTACAGGGGTGATCTCATAGTTACACTGAAATGAGAGTAAGGACTTGTTAATGATGGCTACAGATCCCAGCAGTTAATTCTGTGCTCTTGGGGGTTACACCAAACTTGTCACAGAGGGACTGAGCTCTTCCCAGGGCAGGCACCAGCCCTGGTTTGTATCAGCACAGAGAGAAAGGAAGATGCCCCAGGGGAAACAACATGATGAAGAACTAAAGTTTACCCAACAAAATAAGGTAAATATTTTCTGCTTACTAGAAAAACCAGTTAGTTGGAAATTGCCAAATAGTTGTGAATGAAAAGGAATGGGAATTGTCAGAAAAAAACCAACCACTTTGAGAGATGCTTCTGACATTTGTTTTCCCAATTGGTACTTTCACAATTAGGTAAAAAAAGGGGCAAACTTGGAGGCTTTAAAAAGCTGTAAAACCTATCCAGGCTGGACAAAAGCTTCTGAGTGGCCTTTAAGTTCTTCAAATGTTTAGCCAATAAAACCTTCCTGGGGGAATGTGTCAACCCAAAAATATGTTTTAATTCCTTTTTCCTTGCTGCTGCTGCTAAGTGGAAAAAAAACCTCACAACGATTTTGTAGAGCCCATCAAACACTGCACCAGCAGTTCGGATTTGCTACCAACTTAATTGGCTATATGGTGTTTAGATTCAATAAAAAAAAATAAAATAGTAAAGCTCTCTTACAAGCCTTTTTAAAATCCTGCTCCCTTTTTTTGAAGCCCAGGAGGCACATAAAATGCAATTCTCAGCAGAAGGATGGTAATTGGGAGAAAATGTAATAGACAGTCCACGTTTCTTGTTGAAGTTCTCATTGATCAGTGTTGCTGAGACTATTTTTCTAATCCATAACTCAGAAACATGAAGGAATTGTCACTTTATTCATTGGGTGTATGTGGCTCACCTCCTAAGGAAACAGGCTCAGGTTTCTCTTGGAAGAAGGTGTAAACCAGGGAAGAACCAGCAGCCCAGGTGTAGTATTTTCCTGAATACAGATTTTCCTGGTGCTAACCCAGTCAGTGGGGGGTTATGATTTCTTTTTTGGGGCTGAATTTTGTGGAAGAAAACTACATCCAATGCCTTCCACTCAAAGCCTGTGGTTTCAGCCTGTCCAGCATTAATTAGGAGACCATTACCCCACCTCCTCTTGGCTGGAGGCAGCCTGGGTTGAGAACTGAAATCTTTCATAAAGAGAGGAAAACCATCTGTCCAAACACTGCTTCAGAAAGACAGGGGTTTTATGCTCACATTAGTTGAATCTGCATGTAGTAACTTGTTTTCATAATGAGCCCAGTTAAAAGAATGAATTTTTATGTCTCTAATTGGCTTGGCAAAGCTGCTGAAGTCACCCTGGTCACAGAAGGATCAGGGAGTCACAGCCAGGTGCTCACCCAGCACCAGGACATGGAAACTCCCTGGAATTCTAGATGTGTGCAGAAAAAAAATGTCCTGGTGCTATCTGTAATGAGTGGCAGTGGGCTGAGGGGGGGAGGAGCAGCCCGTGGGATGCTCCCAAGCATTCCTGTCCCTGTGACAAGCTCCTGTTGCAGACCCCAGCCTGGGACACCTTGGTCTGCTCGGAGTTTGCCACAAGCTGCATCGATCCCGTGACGATGTCGTTTTGGTTTGTGCTGAACAATCCCAAGTGTTTGGAATTGAGCCCTGTCGGGAGCTGAATGACTTAAAGGAGCAAATTGAAAAGAACAGGGCTATAAATTGCCAGGGAATTCACTTGGTGGTTAACACTCGGGCGTGCTGTTGGAAACAGGACTGTACCCAAACTGCCTGCCATGCAAATCCCGATCGATGTGCTGACAAAGGATCCTGCTGAACCCCGCTCAATACTTCTTAAAATAGCCAGAATTTAGGAGGCATGGGAAGGCATACATTCTCACCTTAAGTGATGCACGGATGGGAGGTATTGTGGAATTAATAAGGACTGCACAGCTGAGCTTTGTAGCAGCCTCTACTGCATTCCTTTCATATCCAGACTGCTAAACCGTATGAGAATGGCTGTGAGTGAAAAAGGACCTGCTTGAGAAGTCTGATACCATTTCCCTGCTCCAGAATGTATTCTGAAAAGTCAATACAATGTTTTTTCATAGGTATAAATCCATAGGGGGTTTGCTGCAGTTGCCAGCTCATCTTCCAGCCATCACCTGCTCCTTTGGGCTTACACGAAGGAGGGAGGCTGGAGACACTGAAGTTTCAAAAGGCAATGGGCAAAGCCTTTGAATGTCTCAAATCTTTCCTGTTTAATTGGACAATTAGAATAATCAGGGAAAATGAATGAACACTCAGAGAGATCCCTGATGGGCAAGAGGAACCTACAGAATGATGGGTGTGGTGCTGGTTGGGCTCCTGGTTAGAGAAAGCAGCTCTGAGCAAGGAGGAGGCTGGAAGGCCCAGGTACAGCCAGGTGGCTCTGGGTGCTGCTTTTTAGTTCATGGCTTTTTAGCCATGAGGCACAGCAGCAGCTTTTATACAAAATTCCTGCTTGGCATCAAGCCAAGCATTGATGGAGCAGCATCACAGTGCCATGAAACTGACACTGCCCATGGGAGTGAGGGCAAAGGACGTGGCACAGTTTAATGGAGGGGACTTTGAAATGCAGGAGATATCATTTCAAGACTTATTCAGATGCCTGTAAAACCTGGTTATCCCAGATTATGCTTCCTTAAATTACAGATTATCTTTCTGACCAGGGTGACCATGGCAAGTTCCAAGCCAAGGGCAGTTTGTCCTTTCTGTGGAGGGTTCCTGTGAGTCTAAAGCTTTAATTCCCCCTTCTGCTGCCACCTGTCCTGGGAGTGTGGGGGAGGTTTAGAGGTGGGGGTGAAAACACAAAATGTAAGAAGAAATTTGGACTGACACTTGACAACTTTTCTGTTTTGTAAATTTTAGAGGAATTTGAATTTCATGATATGTTTTCTCTTGCAAATGTTTCAGATTTGTTATTTTCCCCTCTCCACATATTTTAAGCTTACAGCACTGCATAATTTTTTTTAAGTTTTTTTCCTCTGTCCTTGCAGAGGAATGAGCAGAAAGCAGTATCTCAGGAATAACTCCCATGCAAAAGCAATCTTCTCCTGGCTGAAGGCAAAACAATCTAAAAGATGCTGATAGTTTTAATTTCCAGTTAGGTAAGAGCTGATGCTTCTGGAAAGGTGTGATCTTTAAACCTGTAGTCAACTCAGCTGCCTCTGAGCAGAGCTCTGTGGGAGCTCTGTGATTGTTAGAGGAGCAAAACATTGGAGCTACAAAAATGTTCTGAAATGTGGGACTTTGGGCAAGAGCAACTGCAGAAAAAGAAGCAGATGCTACACTGAAAGGACTGCAGTGTGATTCAGTCCTGGGCTGGGTTATGCTTAGAGAGGACAGGAACAGCCAAATGTTTAAGGAGGGCTGGAAGGGAATATTAGACAACAGTAGGAGATGTTTAGATAAACAATAAACAACCTGCTGAGTGCAAGGATTAAGAGATCAGTGGGAGAGAGACATAAAAGGAAATGAAGGGGAAAAAGAAGATTGTAGTAAAATGCTAAGAGGATCTGGTCCTTGACTTGTGCAAACTGGATTAACTTCCCTTGGAGTCAGGGATCCTCAGCTCCCGGGACACACAACTTGCTCATGGTCAGCAAGGAGTTCCTCCAAAGTGGTGGCAGAAAATGCAACATAAAATTGAAATTCATAATTGTTATGGTGAGAAGGAAGAGAGAAGAAAAAGGGTGTTTTATTCTTAATGCCAGCTGGTGCCTTATCTTCCATGGAAGAGAAGGAAAAGGAGAAGGTGGAAGAGGAGGAAAAAGAAGAGGAGGAGCAGGTTGGCTCTTCCAGAGGCAAGGAGGAGTTGTTGAGGAAAACATTCTAGTTCCTGTCATGGAGGAAATTGTCATCTCTTGATAACAACAAAGATGTCTTTGCAAAAATTCTGTGCTATCCTGGTAAACAAACAAACAAACAAAAAGAGTTTAGTTCAGTGCCCTCATAAAATGAGTGAGGCCTTTGAAGATCCTTCGAGGCAGAGCAGGAGTAGCCAAGCTTTGCATCCCTCCTGTCCTGTGATACAGTGTGAGCAGTGACACAGGGACACTTCTGCTACTTTCTTTCCTTCCTTTTCTTTTTTTTCCTTACCTTCCACTGCTGGAAATACTCGAAGGAGACTGAAAATCCACAACATCTCTTTCCTGTCCATTTATCAAACACTGCTCCTGATTTGTGGCAGCCTCTCCCCATCTGGGAGTGAGAAACCCCAGAGCTGCCTCTGCCCCATCAGCCTTGCTTTGCACTTCAGGCTCTTTGCAATCACATTAAAAAGCATTTCAGAGGGAAAAACAACATTTCCACCTCCTTCCACTGATTTCAGTTTCCCAGTTAATGGCATGTGTTTCTGCTTTGTGCAGCAGAAATCCAGTTTAGCTTTGTGCCACGTTCAGAGGGCTCTGTGGGCTATTGTGGAGTTATTCCACTGTTGCTGAGAAAATTTGGATCCCTTCCTATTATTTGTCTTTATTCCAGGGAATGAACACTCTGGTCTTTTCTACAGATGTGTCTCCTCTACCAACAAAATGCCCCACAGCACCAGAAAACACTCCAGGCACAGAAGACTGGTGGAAACTATTGAGAAAAAGCCAAAGTGGCTTTTCTGGACTGATAGTGTTGACATCCTGAGTTTACATTATCAGCCCCACTGCACGTGCTTTGGGGAGCAGAAGCTGTAAGGTGGGGGGATGCTTGGGGTGCCTGGTGGGGCTCTGTGCCCATCCCTGCCAGGCAGCTGCTGTTTTTCATCTTCTTTGCCCACAAAATTCCTCCCAGTTGCCACTCTCACTCCTCTCTTGTGTTTGATTTTGAAACATTTAATTCCTGTTCCAGTGTCCAAGTCTGGCTGGGGTCTGGTCACTGTATTTAGTGTTCCCTGGGATAACATTTAAATACGGAGCTGCAAACCAAGCTGTGATCAGCCTCTCACAACAATCTCATTAACAAAAGTGCTTCAGTAGAAATTAAAATAAAATTTCCATTTTCCAGTTACATTCTGATTCTAGTTGTCACTACTCAAAACCCCATTTGGTATTTCAAACCTTAGCAAATCATTGTGCCTTGCAATTAACTTTCATACTCCAGACATCATAATGTGACTAATTCCATTCAGCTCTGTTGTTTAATAAACATCCAAACAATTCTTTATTTCTGAGTCTCAAAGAACTCTGCAGTTAGGTTATATTGTGCAGGTGGTAATGGGCAAAAGGAGAATGACTGCAGAGAAACTCATCTTGGTTCTTGGTTTATCAGCCATGAGAGTGATGGGCACAGCCAGGGGATTGGCCACCCCTCCCTTGCAGCATCCTTGGCGAGGAGAAACTATTTCTCTCCTCTACCCAGGATTTTTTGGCTGCCAAAGCAGAGGCACCACAGGGCTCAGCTGGGTGCTGGGCAGCCTGAGGGTGCAGTGGATGCATTGGGGGCTTTAAGCTGTGATTATTTCCTTCAAAGAGACACTGGGAGAGCAGTGGGACCAACCCTGTGCATGCTCTGAGCTCCATTTCAGTAACCAGACTGACTAGACACAAACTAAACATTGCTGTGTCAATAGCAGAACCAAGATGTTAAATTCTTCAGTATTTAAAAATCCAGAGAACAGGAGTGTAGGGGCACAGTTCTGATCCCAGGGTCCTGGTGTTGCTCCCCAATGTTTTCAGAGCACGGGGCTGAGTGCCTTTACGTGGCTGTGTATCCCAACCAGCACTTGTGACTGAAGGAAAAATCTTCCCTGAATTAGTGGTGACATTTTTCTTTTTAAGAGACTCAATCTCAGGCAGCGTTTTAAAAAATGAATTATGACTTTAGGTGATTTCTTTCTGCATGGATACTCAGAACTGCCTGGATATTGCCTGTTAAAGCTGCTTCACCTTCTGCCTTGTGATGGAGGTGCTCAGACTCACTGAACTGTTTGTCAACCACTGCCTGCAGAGTCTCATCTTCCTGCTTATATTCTGTAATTGCATTTCCTTGGCTATTCAAAGAAAAAGCAAGTCAGCAATGACCAGGCAGAGCAGGAACAGCCACACTGGGCTGGAGCAATAGCCATGGATCTGGGAGGTCACACATGGCACCACCAGACACACCCCCAGGTGTTCAGGTGCAATGTGCTCCAGGAGCCTGGGTTTTTTCTGTCCTTTTCATTTGTTTCCTCAGCAAGATGCAAGTCAAGGCTTGATATCTTAACACTTGGCCTCATGTTAAGTGGAAAAACAGAGCAGATGTACTTCATCATATTAAGGATGTAAGCAGTCTCTAACGGGCTGTTATTAATGTGGGCAGATTGACTGAAAACATTTTGCTTGACTGGGCCCTTAAGAAATTCACAGTTAATTTCCAGTCATTAAAATAATTGGCTCTTGTGTTCTGCCTACCAAGGGGCTCAGCCATGGGGGCTACTGCCCACAGTGTCCCCTCCTCACCAGGACAGTGTCCAGGGGTGCTCCCAGCCCAGGATGGGGCCAAACCCCACGGAGAAAACCCAGGGGAGTGGAAGGGTGTCAGTGGGGCTGAGGTGCTTACATGGCTTTGAGAAGCTGTGGCCAGCCCTGCAAAAAAGCACATGAGCAACCTGCTCGTGTTGGCCCATTTTTCATGTGACTGTTCCTATAATAAAGATAATTCCATTAAAAAGTGGTCATAGGACTGAGCCAAGATCAGTCACTAAGGATGAGGTTGAACCGATGGGATCAAGAGAAGTTCTTAGTTTTATTGGAGGCAAAAGAAAGGAAAAGTCTGTTTTTTCTTGTTGTTGTTGAAACCCATTATCTGTCACCTTTGGTATATGAAGAGATCTTGGAAAATGAGAGGTAACCCAGGGAGGCCCCATTATGCTGGTCAAGTGATGTGAGGATGTGAGTGAGGAGCTCTGTAAATGCACTTCTTCTAAAGCTGTTTTGTTGGGGTTTTTTTTCCAACTAGCACTTAATCAAAAAGTCTTTTTTTTTTTTTTTTTAAAGCAGAGATGGTCTCATAATTCTGGTGCTAGGTAGCAGTAGCTTTTAGGTATTCTTGTAAATGCACTTGAAGTGTAAAGAAGACAGCTCAGGGGAACTGCTGAGGGGTTGCTGGGTGCTCTCATATGGAGTAGGAAGGTGGTATTAGAGTCAAGGCAGTACAGCCACACCTTTGGCCAGACCTTTAAACATCATTGTGAAACTAAACACAAGGAAAGTAAAGATGTAAGTCAGATAAGCTTCATTTCAGTGAACTAAGAATGCAAAACAAACAAAAAATTATAATCATCATCCCCTCACTTTAATGGGATCTGAACAGCTCAGATATTTGGGTAAGTTTTCTTTCACTGTTCCTGTGTTTAACATTGATAAAGATCACTCAGTGGAGTTTTGAAAAACCAGATTGTGTTAGTGACAGGAAAATAAGCAATGAAATAAAATGACTGGTATGTTGGCTGTACAAAGATGAGGGATTTTTCAGACTAGCTGAGGAATTCTGAACAGGACCAATGTTCCCACTGATTAAATGAATATTAGATTATTCTCTAATTATAGAGATTATTTAAAAGACAAAAGTTACAGAATAATATATGATAAAAAGTGTATCTATTTCCCAAATCCCTGAAACCATCCTTGCTTTGTCAGAGTTATTGCCCACCTTTAACATCACTCTCACCATCTGCAGTGGAAGCCTTCGAGCTGACACTTCAGATAACAGCATGATATAGTTCAGCCCTAAAACCCCTAACAGAAAATACATCAGGACTTACTGTAAAATTTCATGGAGGATTAGAGAAAATATTAAGTCAACAGCTCTTTAGTTATTAGGGGCTTTTAAGGTGATCAATACTTTCCAGCTGTATTCCTGCCTCTGATGATGAAAGATGTCATTAATACCCAACTCTTCTTTTTTTGGTGTGTTTATGTATATCCTCTCTTTAGTCAGCCCTGCTAGAATCAATAGCAATAGAAAGAATATGCTTATTTTTAAAATGCCATCAATATTGATTTGCTTATTACTGCCAGTTTCAAGTGGAACTTGATTTCAGGGAAACACTTTTCCATACAAAAGAATTTCAACCATCCTAAAGCTTTGGAGTGCCACCTGAGTTTGCCTATGGAGATATTCATGGTTAGCAGTGGGCTAATGCAGGAAAAACTGGTTTAGGATTAATAAATCCTAAAAATAGGATTAATTCTAAGAACTCTTTAGAGTTGCATGGCACTTTATGCCCACAAAGCATTGCACGGATGTTAATTAAATTTAATTGCTATCATTCAGTCCTGAACTTATATGCATGCAGTTATTAATAATATAATTGCTCTGTCAATGGAATATATTCTTTGCCTTTGATTGTGTTTCAGAAAAAATCAATGGGCATCCTATGTGGAGCCTGGAGGCTCAATCCTGCTTATTCAGACACCTCAGGAATAGGGGAAAGAACAAAACTCAGATTCTTTGCTGGAGCAAGTGTTCTTGAGTGCACTTTCTTTTGCCTCCCACTAATCATCTGCTGACTTCTGTGTTTCTCAGGTAGGAATTTGCCTTAAAATTCTGGTGATATCTCAGTGTTTGTCTCTGCACACCCAAGACTTTGTGAAATTCTCCTTTTCCTGCTTGTGCAGTTCCCCAAACCTCTTATTTCTTTGCCTCCATGCAGCTTGCAGTTCCAACGAGTCCAACCACAACAGAAATATGACAAATGTGCCTTTGCCCATGATCATCTCTGCTCCTAAAACTAATCCAAGTAAGTGCTCAAGACACACATTTCCCATAAATTTTTTTTTCCAATCCATGTGCCCCAGGAACATCAGACTTTACCTGCTGGTAAATGACCCCCTAATGTATTCATGGAAACTCATATTTCCCCTTTGATGCAAACATGACAAAAGGTGTTGACAAAAGGTTAGAGGTGTTGCATGGGGCAAAGTTGGAACAGAAGCCTTGCCTGGCAGTTTCAGAGAGCATGACTTCATCACACTTGTAATAATTGTAATAATTTGTACTTGGAATAATTTAAATTAATGTCTCCATTGATTGAATGGCATCCTTTAGTTTTTTTGTAATTAGCAACCTCATAAACCCTGTCATCTAATTTAGTGAGGAGTGGCTGGGAGCTGTGCAGGGTTGCTGTGTGCAGGGTGTGTCAGGGCTAATGTCAGGGCTGTTTAATGGAGCAGTTTGCTGGTTTGGATGTGACTCCTGCAGAGCCTGCTCTGAGTGCAGGGGGGGTTTATTTGCATGCAGTGACTGCTCAGCTTCCAAGGGAGTGCAGGGAATGAGCAGTGCAGGCATTTAACAGAGCTGCATTATTTTGGCTGGATTTAACCAACTTGGACTACAATTTTCATCTTGTTTCCAAGCCACTTGTATGTTCTGGTGGACTTAAGGACTCAGTCTCTTGCAGCAGTTGTCAGCAGGAATTTCCCTTGGAAATCAGTCCCTGAATGTCTTAAGGTCAGCAAAGATATTTCACACACAATTTGTCCCATTCTGACCCATTCCAAGGTCTCTCACAAACCACAGCTGGGCTTGAAAATGATGGAAGCTATTCCTTAAAAAGTATCCCTGAATCCACTGCTTTTAGAGGCTCTATTGGGAAATGTTGCAAAACTACCCCCAAAAATAATATTGTTGGGAAGAGCAAGAGAGGGGATGTGAAACCACTGAATTTAAGCTAAAACCAGTTACTCCAGTGGGTGCCAGCAGGAAGCATGAAGCACCAGGTGTGAAGGATGTCAGAGCACTTCAAGCATTCCTGGCATGGAAACCCAGGAATTATCATCAACTTTTTAAACCTGTGTTCCTGGCTGCCTGTGTTAACATCCTGGTGTGTCTGGAGATGACTTCTGCAGCAAGCACTTTTCCTTTGGAAGGTAAAACATCTCTGCAATGCCCAGGGGAAGGCATCTCCACTGCACTATTGATTCCTGTGCCTCTGCCTGCTCAGGGCTGGATACAATGAGATGCAATCCATGCACTCAGGGGAAACAAGGCTTATTTCTCTAACTAAGCCTTCTTCCACTCCTAATAAATAGGGCATTAAAAGGGAATTGTTCCATTTTGCATCTAGAAAATGGCCAGTCTCCTTCCATTTGAGTGTCAGACCCTAATGATCGAGGCAGGGAAAACATTTCTAGCTGAGAACTCTTTTGATTTCAAGCCCTGCTAATCCAGGGGAAGAACAAAACCTCCAGAAACCACAGAAAACACATGATTTAGCTGCCCTCCCACTATAAATCATTTCTATAGCTTTTGCTTCATCTTTCCAAAAGCCATTTAGCATAATGGTCTCTTCCATTTTTCATTTCCTTATGATACAGGTGCTGGGGGGATGATTTTCAACTGAACAATGGGATGACATTTTACCTGACTTTGGGAATTAATTCAGGGGTGGTTTAGCAGCCTTTGTGCTGTAGATTTGCCATCTGTAATGTGGAAGGGGTGGCAAGAGACTTTAACAGAGCAGTACCAAAAAGGAGAGAATACATACAATTTTCTGTATCTTCTAAAGCCATTAGTAAATTGTCCTCATTTGTAAGAAAATATTAATAGACTAACTGAATTTTCAGAAATTCAGGCAAAGGCAAAATGAATGGGTCACCATCCCAAATTGTTTAACAAAGTGTCAAAAAATTACACATAAAATACATTACACTCTGAAAAAAACCTTGCCTTAGATAAAGGTCAGTTCCTTGTGGAAGAGTTTGTTGCCTTCTTCAGGAGTTTAAAACTTGTGATGCATGAAATCAATGACAAATTTTGAGGTTGGAATTAGTGTTTTAAACTGTAGAGCTTGCAGTGGTTTGGCACAATTTAGAAAATTAACTATTTTGTGAATGGCTGACAAAATATGATATATTGCTGAAAATCTTAAGTACTCAGCCACTGAAGGAAATTAAATCCTAAGTGGGACTTCAGTAGTAAAACTTCTACTTTGAATAATTTTTCGTATGTGCTAGTGATATTCAACTAATAATGTTAATAATCTTACTATTTACAGCTAATTAGCCCTATAAATGAGCTGTGAGGGTTTGGAAACATTGGTTTCCTTTGGAATGGGTGTACATCTGCCCTTAAACACGGGGAGAATTTGGTGAGATAACTCTGAGGGCTGCTATTTTAGTTCTCAAGTGCTGTTTTCTCAGCAATTAGGTACCAGCTTCAGATGTGATTGCTGCATTTTGATGTATTACCCTGTAGATTGCTAGGACCTGTTTCCTTAATCTCTCTGCTTTATCTGATATTTAAACAAATCCTGGACTTTATAAGGTTTTTAAAAGAATTGTTTTATTTATTTGCTCCTTAAATCCTTTGATGGAAACGTCCTTGTTTCCCATAAGTGCTTCCTCCTTGGAATCCCAACCCCACGGTGTGTGCCTCAGCCCCACGTTCATCCACAGCTCCTGAACTCACCCCCCCAGCCTGCACCCTGAACACACAAACACAAGAAAGCTCTCACCTGAGAGCTACTTTGGTGGCAGCTGAATATTCAGCAAGTACTCTAAAACCACTGGTAGTCAAATACCTGGAAAACCTCTCGATGCAGAGTGAGAAATTCCCTTTTCAGGAGGTGTATTTCCCTCCCATTCCCAGCAGAGGTTTTCCCTGTCACTTTTTCTGCAGCCCTTTAAAGCTGCTAGACACAGAACCACTGTTGCTGGGAGGTTCTCCCAGGTAGAGGAATCCTCTTAATGTGGTGGTTACACTAGTACAGAGAAAATGCTGCTCTGTAAGTGGTTTTGTACATGGGAGAGGTTATCTGACAGAGGTTTCTTTATCCATGCAGTTGGCAGCAAGACCCTTTTTTTCCTTCCAATAGAGTCAAAACTTGCAGCTGGCTGGATTTTAAATGTGGGGCAGCAGAAGAATGTGAATCCCAGACTCCCAGACTGGTTTGGGTTGGAAGAACCTTAAAGCTCCCCCAGTTCCAACCCCCTGCATGGGCAGGGACACCTCCCCCAGCCCAGGGGGCTCCAACCCCATCCAACCTTCACCACTGCCAGGGATGGGGCAGCCACAGCTTCTGGGGGCAGCCTGTGAACACCTCTCTGAGGCTGTACCTACACCCTGAGGATGTAGTCACAGGTTCTCATGCTGGGTGATGCTGGGAGAGCAAGACTGGGACTGGGACTGTCAGCAGTCTGCATGGCTGAAACCATGGAGAAAGAAAAATAAATGTTATAGCTGGTAAGACCCAATGGGTTACTCTTGTACATGCTGTGTGAAGATCTTGCCACCTAACTAAGACAAAGACAACCACAAAAATTGTTCTGGAAAATAATTAAAAGAAAGATGAGATGCTCATTGCAGCACCAGCTGTGCTAACCACCAGCTCTGTTCTAACCTCCATGTTAAACCATGAACACATCTCCTGGTGGCCCAGGAGCCATGCACACCACAGGGCTTCCCAGAACAGGTTAAAGAAATCCTAACTGAATGAACAGAATGTTTCTTTCCAGAATGGTGTAACAGGAGCTCAGCTCAGCACCACTGCTCTTTTTCTCCCTGACCCTTCTCTAAGGAGCAGCTCCCCCCAGCCACAGGAGCCTTTGGAGCTGCCCAGGATCTGGCTTTAGGGTCCAGCTCTGATTTCCATCAGCAATTGTAAAGCTGCCCATTGACACCACTGATTTACATCTCTATTTATAAGAGCAGCAGTCACACAGGAGCAGCAGGACTTGGCCCCTTTTCTCAGCAGGGTACACTCATCTCTGAGCTGTCTGGAACCTCTGGAATTATGCAAAGCCAATACTAAAGGCCACCTGAGGACATGGGGGCTCTCCAATACCCTTCCAGCCAGTGTTTTATCTAAAATGGAGTTTTTCCTCCCTTTCTATTCTCTTTACTGCACCACATTTGCTTTCTGTCCCATGCTGTCTTCACTGGGGTTGAATATGGGTTTTGCACACATGCCAAATAGTTTGTTAGTTGGCAAGAGTTCACTGGCAAGAGAATTTGCTTCTACGCATAGTAATGGGCATGTTTGGCTAATAGGCTCTTTGTCTGAAAGCCTTTTGCATATTCAGAGCTGCTCATTTGTCACGCCAGCCTGACCTAGGCAGCAAATATTAAAAAAGAGCTGTAAATATGCCCTGTTCTTACTAGACTGCCAGCTGAAGCAAGCACTCAGTTTTGGGTGACAAACCAGTTATCTGCTGCTCTTCAGCTTCCCAAGTGTTGTCCAACCACCCATCTTTCCAGAGTAGTTCTCCTGCTGATCACTAATTTATTTTTTTTTGGAATTGCCTGACTCCATTGTCTGTGTTCTCTCTGAGTTTATGTGACACTGGGACAGACAACTCTAAGGGTGCAGCCATTCTGGGATGGCAGATTTGATAACCTGGGGTGTGTGAAGCTGACAGCTTAGGATCTGTTCTGGTTTTACAAATAAAAGAAAGAATTTTTCCCTCTTTACTGGGGCCGTGTACCAGGGTCTTCAACTGCAGTTCTGCCCTGAAAGTAAAGATTTTCTTTTTGCCTTGTAACAGCTTTCTTAGAGCCAGTATTAATCATTTAAAGATTGAGATTCCCTTTTTATTTTGAAATACTTAGACACATTACTTTGTTCTACCTATAACTAACAGGTTTGGGTGTATAACAGCCCAATTTATTGGCAGAGCAGAAATCAATGACATACCTACACAGGGCTTCTTCTATTTTAATTAGGCTATATAGGTTACTTTTTAAACAGAAGTAGTCAAACCAGTACATTGCAGAAACACATAAAAATTTAATTTAAAGGGATTAGGTCAGAGATCAAACTTTTCTGTTGTTTGCTGTGAATCCCCTAAAAATAGAACCAACAACTTAGATTAATCCTCCCCAAGAACCAAAAGCTGCCAAAGTGTATGTTACAGCACCATCTAGTGCCTCCTAGCCCAGAAATAAATGAATTGAAGTTTCCACCTCAGGTATGGAGGTGAAGACAGTGCACTGCCTGCTTCTCCTTTCTGCACATTTCCTTTCTCTTGAGTAGAGCTGAGAGAGGGCTGAGGGATGTACAGGAGCTTTGGAATTTACATGGCAAACATTTTGTCAGTACAGCTGCTGTGAGTCCCTCTTCTTCTCTTAGTTTTTCCTGCTGAGGACACAGGAGTGCATCTGCTGAGAAAATGGGGGGAGAAGCACTGTGATTTGGGGGGATAGGGATGTATTTTTAGTAGAGCATGTATTCTGTGCTGTGTGTAGGAACTGGAGACCAGTGGGAGGTTGGTGGTTGTTTGCAGACACCTTTTGCTGAGAACTGCCCCCACAATTAATGAAGCTGTCTCAGATAACCAGCACTCAAGCTTTGGGTGTCTTCATCCCAAGTACAACCCCTCAGCAACACCAAATGAAATTCTAACCATTGCTACAGCCTTTACATTGCTGTTCTTTTCTGTGTTTTTCTTCTAGAAAGGTGATTGCTGCCCTCTGACTCCAGACTAAGGGGTAACCAACAGCAGCTTTACAGTCCTGCTATTCCCAACCAGGAATTGCAAGGTACAAAAGAACCAGTGTGAATTTGGGCATTAAACCTCACAGGGTCTGAGCATGGTATTGAAATTTTGCTTGTAAATCAATGTTTTTAAAAACAGCACTCCTGAAATAAAACTCAAGTTCCTCACAGCTGGCTGCATGTCTTTGATAACAGCAGCTAAAAAGAAAAAAGCCCTTTGTTGTATTGAAGTGCTCTCATTTCCTCTAAATTGCAGTAATTTGGGCAACTTGGCACTGACCAGATTAACTGCAGTACATTGGGATATACATCCACCTGCCCTCACCACATTTAATAAAATAACTTTACAGAGTTGCTCTTCTACCTACAAACTGCTGCTTTCTGTCTCCAGCCCAGGGTCAACACTGCTGGAAGAGCAGGAGTTTGGGAGCATGGCTCATGCCAGGATGGATTGAAGTGTGAGATTCATGACTCTTCAAGGTAAAGACTGCCTTTTGTGAGAATAAATGTCAATATTTATATGTTCAATGCATTTTCTAGCAGTTTAGCTTAAATCTCCCAGAATTAACCATGCCTCAGAATCTTGAATAAGCATCCTGAGTAACATGTAACCAAACACAAGTTGGATCTCAATAAATACCTTCACAGTGCCTTCACTGTGTCCCTGTAGGAAAGGCTGGTGGATAATAATGTCTGTAATTTGCAGTCAGAGACTAAATTAGAGGTAATGCCCATTTTGGGGAATTGAATTTAGATGTAAGACAATAGGTAGAATTAGATATGCTGCACACAAATATAGCTCTTAGCTCTGTTGAGGTGATAAAGAGATGCAATATTATCCAAGATAAGAACTAGGGAACTCTTGGGTTTTGGTCCCAGATTTTCCAGTACTCATAATTTTATCATTATTATTATTATTATTATTGTATTTAGCGTTTCCTAAAAGAAACGTCAGCTCTTCCAGTCATGTGAATTATTGCCATTAAAAAATGTTGTCCCTCTAGGCTGCAGAAGCAAGCTTAAAAGTGTGATTCAAGTGTCCCCTCAGTAATTAAGTAAAAAACCCAACAGAAATTAAAAATATTAGCATATTAAAAGAAGCAAAATAATATTTAGCATAATGGCTTTTAATCAAATCCCAGGGTTTGGAGAAGAAATGGCTGGGTTTTTTTTTAATACTTCAGTCTCCCAGACTGACAACAAAAACATTTGATTTTTTAATGATATATATAAGAGATACAACACCCTGGAATTATGTATAAAATGCAGAAAAGGTTATGGGATTGTAACTTGATAGTGTAAGTGATTTTTTGCATTTTTATGAATGCATAATGTATCATCACACTGTTTGTTTGTTACATATTCCTCCTTTGGCAAATGTGTATTGATTGTTGCTCTGACATATCCAGTTCAGTATAGACAGTGAGCATTTTGGAATTTCCCACCCATGATGGTAAAGAAATTAGACTGCTATTTTTCTTTAAGATGTGTTTTAGAGAAACACTTATTTCTGAAAAAAAAACCCAAACTAAAAAACAACCCACATACATTTTTCTTACTGAGTATAGTCATCATTTGACTCTGTGACTGACCCAGGAAGAGCATTATTGCTGAACTAAAATTGGGACATGTTGTAGAGAACGTCGGAAAGTACAGAACTTTGTTCTGTGAAAAAAAACCTCGTTTGGGAGACAGGAGACAGGGCTGAGAGCCCCAGAGCTGCGGGATGCCTGGAGCACTGGGTGGGATGTAGGGATTCCTGCTCCCAGTGAGAAGTGGGCATTAGGCAGAAAGGGAGAAATCCCACTGCCGTGGTATCACTGGTTTGGTTTGGGGTTTTTGGTTTGTTTTGGGTTTTTGGAGTTGGTTTGGTTTTATTCTTTGGTTTGGTTTTTGTTTGGTTTTTTTGGTTGTTTGGTTGGGTTTTTTTGTGTGTGTGTGTGTGGTTTTTTGTCGGGTTTTTTCATTTGTTTGCTTTGGTTTTGTGGGATTTGTTTGTTTGGGGTGTGTTTGTTGTTGTTCTGAAGGGGAAGGCAATGATCCCAGATGTGCAGAGCAGCTGTGCCAGGGGCCTCACCCCCCAGCTCTGCAGCCATCAGCCCTTCCCGGCGACACCAGCCCCACGCCGGAACACCACCAAACCTCAGACGTTTTCTTCCAGCAGCCCTGCTAAAGACGGTCTTAATATTTCTCCTTTTTTTAAATTATTTTTTTATTTAATGCTCATCTCAATTCTCAACGGGAGGAAACCACTGTGGTGCGGCACGCGCGAGACTCGGCACCCCGGAGCTGAGGCACAGCCCCGTGCCCCCTCCCGCCCCGCTCTCCAGAACCACAGCGTGCAAAAAACACGCGGGGAGCCGGGCTGGGACAACACGGGGCCCCGGGAGAAGCCGGGCTGGGACGATACGAAGCCCCGGGAGCCGCGCTGGGACAACACGGGGCCCCTGGAGCAGCCGGGACGAAGCCCCGGGAGCCGGGGCCAGGCCCCGACCCGCGCGCGGCCCTCAGACTCCCCCTGAGGCGGCACCAGAGGCCGCGGCTCCTGCGCTGCCTCAGGCGGCGACTCCGGCAGCTCCCTCAGCTCCGGCGGCTCCGGCTCCTCCTCCCGCCTCCTCCCCCCCCCGCCCCGGCGGCTTCCCAGGCTCCTCTCCGGGTAAACAGCGATGGCCGCCGAGGAAGGAGGTGGCGAGCCCCGTAACAACATGGGGAACCACCTCCAGCTGGTGCCCGGTAATGGCCGCGGCCGGCTGGGGGGGGAGGCGCTGGGCGGGAGGAGCCGGGGCCGTGAGGGGAATCGGGGGGAAAAGGGGCGGCCGGGAGGGAGTGCGGGGTTGCGGGTGAAGGGCTGCGACGTGGGGAGCGAGGCCTGACCTCCGGAGGGCCGGGAGGAGGAGCAGCATAGATAGACTTTGCCCAGGGAGGTTGCGGGGCTGTGAGAAACGGAGCCCCGGGGTGGTGGGCGGTGCTGTGCGGGCTGTGGCGGGGGGAGATGCAGTTTTCTGAGGGCCGGGGTGGGCACCTGGGCCGCTTGCAGCCCGCGTTTGAGTCCCTCGTTCCGTGGTGGCAGCTGGGGAGGTGAAATGCGGGGTCAGGGTTCCTACCATGGTAGGCAAAACGCAGACACTGTTATCTGTAAATCGGGTTTGCTCTGAAACCAAACAAAGCCTGAAGGAATTTCCTGAGGGAAACACCAGGTGCATGAGCACCTCTCTGTTCGGTGTCGTCTCCTCTGCTCCCCTCAGAGAGCCGGCATGGGAGGTGCTGTCTGTGCACAGGACCTGGGGGCAGGGCTGGTTCCACACACGGCCCAGGCTCCTGCACTGCTCCTCCTCAGTTTGTGGAATTTGTCCATCACGTACACCAGCAGGAATTCCTCCTGTGGATACCCATTGCATAACAACGGGCACTTTTTCTGATTTAGCATGTAATGCCTCTCCAAGCTGACAGGAGGTCACACAGTTTTGGAAGCAGCTCTTGCTAGACTGGAAAAAAACCCCATTATTTCAGAAGGAATGTGTAGAGGAGAACGTATCAGGACATTCTGCCTGAAACCTGTGTGACTGGGATATTCTTCAAGCATTTTGTGTCTGTATATGTAAAATATACAGGTTTTTTTCCTGAATATTTTAGGAAATGCAGCCTTAATATTTAGTACCTTGTTCCTATTAAAAAAAAAAATAAAATTCATATTTCTTCATTGCTGCACAAAGGTGTTCAAAGTAGATGAGCATCCAGGAATGCCTAACCTGCCACAAAGGAAATGTGAGTTTGTGCAGTGTGCCATTGGTGTTTCCCTTGTTTCGCTGTACTGGAGGTGTCATTTAAGAAAAATACGCCCAGTTCTGGGTGTAATTCATGCAGTTTCCTTTGCTTTCAGTCTCCTGTTCCTGTAGTGTAACCAAGGGGGCAGTGAAGGTGTTTTTTCACCGTTCACATGGTGCTGCTGCTGCAGTAAAATGAGTCATCGAGTCCCTGCCACCAGCAGGCAGCAGCAGCCCTGGCCCTTTCTGCCAAGAACCAGCAAAACTTTGCAGGCCACGGTTCTTTCTCATCAGTTGCTCTTAATTCCCTTTGTGCCCTGGGAAACAAGTGAAGCAGCCTCTCTCTAAAAGGCAATTAAAGCTGCTAATGATTGAGGTAGCTTGATGAATAATATGCAGTTCCTAACTGAATAAAATGGAAGAGAAATTTCATGGAGAAAAGGAATATTTTTAACTCTAGTTAGGAAGATGGTGTCGTATGGCTTTAAGTTCTGTAATTAGGTAAAACACCAACAAGAATCTAACCTCTTTTCTTGTGGTGCTGGATCATTTTTTCTTGCCCTCACTAGCTGCCCTTGCTGGGTTTGTGCCCGTGCTGGGGTTTGTCTGTGTGTGTGTTTGATAGACACAGAGGAGAGGCTGACAGAGGGAAGTGGTCTAGAATATCAGCAGGAGTTTTTGCACAGACCTTCAGCTTACTGCTTGGTGTGGGCCATTACAGTGTTCAGGTTTGTACTACTTCAAACACTGTGTTTGCCATCCTACAAGATACTAAGTTACCTGGCATCCTGGAGTACTGCTTGGAGGCATTTAGGATTGAAATAAAGAAATACTACTGGAGTGGAAATCGGAACTGACAGCATTTGTTTATTATTTTTGTCTGAGAAAGGTTGTTCTTTAGCCCTCCAAAAATAAATTGCCAGCTTTTGACCCTTTCTGTAGAATAGTGATTTAGCTGTAACTGCAAGAGAAATACATTTCACAAGTTTACAAATACAAAAGTTGCTTTCCTGTGAAAAGCCATAGCCTGGGAATATTCAGTGCATTCCTGTGGTTCTCTGATTTTTCTCATCATCTTGGTCTGTGCTGATTGATTCTGACACAATATTCTGTGTGTGTTCATTAGCAGAGAGCGAGGAAGAGGATGACAATGAAATGGAAGTTGAAGATCAAGATAGGAAAGAAACTGAAAAGCCAAATGTCATTAATTTTGATACCAGTTTGCCAACATCCCACGTGGTATGTTTATTATCCACTAAAATAAGTCTCGAGGAGGTTTGTGCCTCCTGTTGTAACATCCTTCAGCCAAAGACCTGCTTTTATTTTACCCTTGCAAACCACCCAACCCCCTTACGCTGCTTCTTTCCCATTTTCAGTATTTAGGTTCTGATATGGAGGAGTTTCATGGGAGAACAGTGCACGATGATGACAGCTGCCAGGTGATCCCAGTGCTGCCCCACGTGATGGTGATGCTGATCCCTGGACAGACCTTGCCTCTGCAGCTCTTCCGCCCTCAAGAGGTTAGCATGGTGCGGAATTTAATTCAGAAAGACAGAACCTTTGCTGTTCTTGCATACAGGTAAAATACACGAGTGGGCTTGGCTGATGGTATGCAGCATGTGTTTTTAGTGCAGTTTCTTGGAATACTAAAGCAAAAGCAGATGGTTGCACCAGTTCTGGGGTGAATAACATGCAGCGTGGTTTGGAGTTGTTGGACAAAAATTGTCTTGCAATAAGTACTGAGAAGGTTTTCCTGTTGTGTTGGGGAGCTGCATGGCAGTACCAGGGCTTTGTGTAGAAGGACAGTGCTGTTCTGCTTTTTAGGTTGAGCAGCCTTGTGATTCAGTAACTGAACACACTGCACTCTCTTGCTTAAATGATAATGCATGATCTAAAATGTAAAAATTAAAGTCTTTTTGAGACTGTATTGCTGTGAAGGTGTATTTACTTGGTTTGTGTATAAATTAACCAGCACAGACATATTACAGTTGAGAGACTGGAAATGATAGAAAACCAGGAAAGATAAAGGATACTCTGTGCTGAAAGAAGTTGAGAATGTTCCTTCCTCTTCCTTCAGTTTACTCAACCAACCAAAAAATCAGAAATTACTTTTAAAATGGGAGAATTAGTTGAAGTTATTTTACCAAATTCACTGTTCTGATCAGACTGATCATGTACAGTCAGTGCAGGGAGACCAACTTGTGAAATGTGGGTGAATGATGCTCTTTGGGGTATGTAACCTTTTTAATTCTGTTACTTTTAGCAATGTACGTGAAAGGGAAGCACATTTTGGGACAACAGCAGAAATTTATGCCTACAGAGAGGAGCAGGAATATGGAATTGAAACAGTCAAAGTGAAAGCAATAGGAAGACAGAGGTTCAAGGTGCTTGAAATAAGAACCCAGTCAGATGGGTAAGAAAATCATGTGTTTAATTTAATGTACTGCAAATGATGTTTTCACCAAAACATTTACATTTTACTGCAGGTGCACCTGCCCTTTCAGTCACACCACTGACTAATTAGTGTAGATACTAACTGAATGCTTGATCAGTAGTTTCTCTGGTTATTAAGGACTTCTGACATTTCCTCTGCCAAGACTCCTGTTCCAGTTGTTACTAACTTTTTACTAAAATTGTCTGAAGAATATCCACGTATAGTTTGATTTGATGTTCATGAGAGAACATCTGTCAAAATGATTTTCTTTATGAAAATTGAGGAAAAAGATCTTGATTTGCCTGCATTGTAAGTTCTAAAGCTTTATTTCAAAATCTCTCACATCCCTGTGTCAAACCAGATGTCAACTGAGAGGGTACAATATGAAGTGTGTGCCTGCTGCTGCATTGTGAAAAGCCTTCCTGGTAGCAACCAGGTTCCATTCCTTTGCCAAAATATAACTTTTTTATCCTGGAAGGAGACTTTTCTAGAGCAGGTCTGCACTGGATGTGTTCCACTTCATCACTTTGATGTGCAGTTGTAGTTCTGAACTGCTGCAGGCGAGGGGCTGACACTACAGCTAATAACAATGTACTTGTTTATTTTTGGACTTTGAGCAATCTTCAGCTACTGAGCCTCAGCAGCAGGCAGGAGGATTCAGCTGCATGATTCAGATACAGAGGACAGTAACTGTGCCCAGAGGGGTGGTGGTCATGAGAAGCTGCCCTGGAAAGGGGGGGGCTGGAGTCTGGCTCTCATGCTGGAGAATGCAGGTTGCTTTTCTCATTTGATTTTCTCTTAGTAAAACATAAAAGCAGACTGAAATTTCTGGATGAATATTTGAAAAGGAAAATAGGTTCTTGCTTTTTGCTCACTACAAGCAGACTTGTTTTCAGTTTCTCAAATGCTAAATGTTGTTTATTTTAACCATTGCCACAGCTCAGTACATCCTTCAGCCAGTCTTACCTCTTCCTTTCTGACCACTCACTGATACTTCACTGACAGGAATGTGCTACCTCTCCTGTTACTGCTTGGCAATTCTTTTCATGTCTTGCCAGTCAGACTCAAATCTCTACATTTACAGCTAATATTCTGTATTCTGCTATTGGTCAGTATAGTGGCATTGCTTTAGATAGAGACCTAAAAACACTTTTTTCAGCTGCAGGTCATGAGTTTAAGAATACACTTGCTGCTTGCTATTTCTCACTATCTCACATTTGGTTACAGATAATATTCCAAATTTTACAGCTTAGAAAAACCATTGCTTGAACTGAAGGTGGCAGTGCTGGGACAACTACAGCAGCAGCAGCAGCATTGTTACTGAGAATTCAGTATCCAGAAGCAGTTCAGCTGTACTGGAAATTTTTTATGACATACATCTTAATAGTTCAGGATTTCTGATGCATAATCCTATTTAAAATGTGGAGTCCTTCCTGATAGACACTGCTCTTAGACATAATTATAGCTGGACTCTTTGCAGAATTGGTGACCTGGTTGTTGCTGGGGCAGTAGAAGATGATCAGTCTGTATCCTGTTTCTGCTGATTTGAGCTCTAGCTCAGCACAGAAGCTTTTATGGTTTGAAGATAGCAAACTGCATTTCAGCTCGAATTCATTTCTGAGGGGTTGCTATGTAATAGCTGACTGTTACTTTAAACCAAAAGTAACTTGAGGAGACAGAAATATAAAAATACAGTACTCAAATGGTTGAATATTCTGCTGTGTTGCCACTACGAGGCTGTCTTTAGTTCTTTCTGCCACAAACCAAGATACCTGGTGCTCTAGAATACAAAGACATCAAATTTTATCACATGGAAATGGTAGCTAACTGTGAGAGGGAAAGAAAAAGCCAGCAAATAAACTTTGGCTGTTACCTTGTAGAATTCTGCATGCCAGTGCAAAAAATATTTGTTAGGTAGCTAATTCTTGTGTTTAAAGGAAAACCTGAGGTGGCTTCTGCCTCAGTTTAGAAGGACCAAAGTTCAGCACAGTGGCATCAATAATTTTTCCAAGTGGCTGAGATAAAACTGTGTTGTAAAATAGTTTATGCTTGCCTTGCTACTGATGTGCTGGTGTTCCCTGAGGTAATTTGATGTACAGCTCCTAAAATCTGATGAAATGGATTTCTGTTTCAGTTCTGTGGTACTGTTTGCTGATCAGTCTGTTACACAAGCCTGTGGTTTTATTAGCGGTAAAATAATTTTTTTAAGCCTGTGTCTGCATATCTGGTTTTTGGGGTTTTTTCTCCTCTTTTATCAGAATCCAGCAGGCTAAAGTACAGATCCTTCCTGAGAGAGTGCTGCCTTCAACCATGTCAGCAGTCCAGCTCCAGTCTCTCAGCCGGTGCCACATCTTCCCCTCTCCCAAACCCACTTGGCAGGACCGAGCTCTACACCAGTGGTGGCAGAAATATCAAAAGGTTGGAAGCTACTGGTGGCTTTCTTGCTGGGTTTGGGTGTTTTGTTTTGTTTTGTTGGGTTTGTTCTGTTTGTTTGAGGGGCGTGGGTTTCTTTTTTTGGTTTTTGTAATTGTGGTGGTATGTTGGAAATCAAGATGAAATTCCATCTGCTCATCTTGAGAGGAGAATGCACAGCTGGGGTGCTGGATGCCAGCCTCCTGCCTTTGTGTGAAAGTTTATCAGCTATTGACAAAGGGGAAATAAATTATATTATGAGTTCTCTATGGTTTTAATCATAGTATTATTAGATTAATATTACATAAGAGTTAATGTAGTATCACTGTTTTTACATAATCTAAACAGCTTGGAGGGAGTGCTGGTTGGTAAAGCTTGTAGGTGGTGAAGTGTTGATGGAGAAAAAACCAGTAAGTTTATAGGATTTTATTTCTAGACAGGTCAAAGAAGCACCTTGACTTTTACTGATACTGCTTTGGCAATAGAAATATTGGCAGTCAGTGTTGACAGTGCCACTGTTCTTGCCTTGTACTTGTGTTAATGGCTTGGTTAAATGTGACTATTTCTTTGTAACTGTTTGAGCTAGAAGAGGTTTTTAAAGAGCAGAGGTGGGTTAGAGGTAACTTCAGTGATAAAACAGAAGACCTGTGCATGTCTTTGTTTGGAGCTATGGTTCTGTTTGCTGGTTTTGCTTTAAAAGCTGCATCAGTTAAAGGATTAACTTCTGTACCAGCAGTTACTTGTTTACAGAAAACATGGATCTGCTTTTCTAATAAATGCAGACTTAATGCTTCTTCAGAGGCCTTCCAGGTCTTTATATACTTTGCTATGATTTAAAGCAAAACAAAACAAACCAAAAACCCCAGTCACCAGTAGAGGAGAAATAATCACTAAGATGTTCCTATTGCCATTAGGGAATTAAGTTCTACTTTTGCTTCACAGGCACAAATTCTCTCTTGGCTTGTGTTCAGTGTTTTTGCATCACTGCAGCTGTGGCAGTACTTGGAATCAGGGGGGAATTCACACTAAAATTGTAGGGCAGGATTTTCAAGAGTCCAGAGCAGCTGATGCCAGGCCTAAGCTACAAACTTCTGCATTGCTTGAGGGAATAATAAGGTGTGATTTGTGCTGGAGACAGCTGTGCTGCTTAAAAGGTGCTAAAAGCTGCATTTATACAACCAAATGTGCACTTTCACTGCCATGTAGCATTTTCCTTCAGGAGCCTGCAATGAGATGTACTGTCAAAAGGATCAAATTGGACAAGATAAATTCTGTTCCCATGCTAAGCACCATGGTGTTGTGTAGTACTGGCAGAGTTCCACCAGCATAAGCCTCTCAAGTGTAAACCTGACTTGTCCTCAGGCTTTTCAAAGACCAAATATTAGCAGTGAGCAAGTGCACAGGAAGTTAAAGGGACAAGGGTGAGCACTGAGGTCAGTAGGAGAGGATGGGGTGAAACAGGGCAACCTGGCACTTTTGAAAAACCTCCAAAACTGTAATAAAGCTGTTCAATAGTTTTGCAGTAGGCTGGCTCAAGCATTCATGTTCAGTCAGCACTTCTGAAAATTATTTCCTTAAAAAACAGAGACCAGAATGAGAGTGGGTAGCAATATGCAATTGAACATCAAGGCTGCCCAGCTTTTCTTAACCAATGATTGTTGTGCTGTGAGAGAGCATCCTCTGAAACTCCTGACTTGCATGGTGCCATTTTTAGTAATGTCATTAACAGATGGGTTTTCCCTTTAGAAATATCATCATATATCACACAGAAGTGGTTTGGAAGCTTCACACTGCAGTACTGGTTGTGATGGTGATAATTTGTTGTGTCTTTAAATAATCAGGTGTTTCTCCTCTGTTTTATTTGTTTGAACAAGAACTCTCCTTAAAATCTGCTCATGTTAAAGAATACATATTTGTGGTTTTCATTTTAGAGGAAGTTCCACTGTGCAAGTTTGACATCTTGGCCTCCCTGGCTCTACTCTCTGTATGATGCTGTAAGTTCACCCTGGGTAGCACCAAGTCCTCTACAGTTATTTTGTACATTTCAGTATAGAATTACTGGGTAATGCAAAAGCTATATTTAATTTTGTTGGCTTATATGTGACCCTTTGAAGAAGTGCATAGTTTTTGGGTTGCTGTTAAAAGAGCAGGAAGAGCTTCCCCCTCTGTGTAGTTGTTCTCTCACGCTGGAGCATGTCTGGGCTAGATAAGGGGTTCAGGACCCTGCTGTGTGTCAAGAACTCCATCTTCTGTCCCACAAGCTCTTGTTTGCACAGCTCTAGAATTTGAAGAGCTGGCTCCTTATCTCAAAACCACAACCACCTTGGGCCATTGGTTCACCTTGGCCCACTTCCCATCCCTGGTTTGCTCTTAGTTTAAAGGACATAGATTCAAAATGAGTCAGTAGTTCTTTTAAGAGCTGATGTCCCCCTAGGGAAAATAGCTTACTCTACACTTTGCTTTCCTTTTTTTTTTTTTTTTTTTTTCCTAAGAAAACAGAAATACCTATGTATTTAAATTAGGCTTTTCTTCTAACAAAAGGAAACCTTGATGGAAAGAGTCAAGAGGCAGCTACATGAATGGGATGAAAATCTTAAGGATGAATCTCTTCCAGCAAACCCAATAGGTATGATGTTGTTGGGCTTATTACTCAAATTTGGTCTTGTGTGTTTTTAAAAATTCCTGAGAGGGCAAGATAATGACTTTTCTTGGCAGTCCAGCTCTCAGTTCTCTGATTTTCAGCTTAGCAAGGTTTCTGTTAAATTAAAGAATGACTGCAGTAAAGTCACTACCTTGTGTTTGTGCCATTTAATACCTGAGTGAAGTTGCTTCTTGAGAATTTACTATTATATTTATTAAAACCCCTTTTAATAAAAGCCTGTCCTCTTGACTGAAATATTTTTTAAATATCTATTTTTTGGTCTTTGTTCAAATGTGGAAAAAAAGACATCCAGAAGGGAGTGTATATGCAGTATGTCTTTTTCCTTCTCCCCACAGAATAGTGAAGAATTCTTTCTTAGTCCTGATGTGGGTAACAGACCTTGGTTACACTTTACAAGGGAGGTGTCTGCATGTTTGGGGGTCTCTTTCATTTTTCCTTCTCTCACAAAAGGCCATCTTTCTTTTTGCAAAGGAAATGCAAGCATAAAGGTGGTTGGAAAATTTAGTAATTCACTGTCAAAGTGGAAGTTGGTTTCAGACTCCAAGTTTTAGAGTTCTGGTGTCAGAGTAGATCCCAGCATTGTTCTCCAGCATTCCTGATCTTCCAGTGTGGATTGACAAATACCTTAGGAGAGGATGGATGGGCAGAAGGATGACCTCTAAAAGTCTACTTTAAACCCAAGTTTTAGCACTCTTAGCTGTAACTGAGTAGAAGTAGTGGCTTCTGGTGCTCTCTGGAATTCTAAGGGGCCTGGTGCTTTCCCATTCCCAGATTTCTCTTACAGAGTTGCTGCCTGCCTGCCCATTGACGACGCATTGCGGATCCAGCTGCTGAAAATTGGAAGTGCTGTTCAGAGGCTCAGGTGTGAGTTGGATATTATGAACAAAGTGAGTCCTTTTGCTTTCCTTGCCATCCACTTGGTGTCACTAAAAAAATCTGTGACACTGTTACAATCTGTAACAAAAAGGGGGACGTTTTCAAATCACACTGAATGAATTGGGGTGTTATTTTATTTCCTCCTTCCCCTTTTTAAGTTTAGTCAAGAAAGAAAATGCTCCCTCTCCATACTATGTGATTTTCAACAAGCAAGAAACATACAACACTATTTACTTTTGTTAGAAATGCTATGCCAACAATTCCTAGCAATTTTTTAGCCAAGAGGTGGTGCTGGAAGCCCAGTGTTGTACAGAACCATCTTGCAGACATCATAACCATATTGCCAGGATGCCATCAAGCAGTGTTCTGCCCTGAAAATTTGAGAATTTTGTAATGAAATAGCCATTTTTGTGTTTTGTCACTCTGCTGACCTTTGTTTTTGTTTTTAAGTGTACATCTCTGTGTTGTAAGCAATGCCAAGACACAGAAATAACGACCAAGAATGAAATATTCAGGTGAGTTTATTGCTCTCAGTCTCTGGGAACTTGTTGATCAGAAACAACAAAGCAGATGAAGCTGGGTAAGAACTATTGTGTTTTCCACAGTTCCAATAAAATTTAAGTAAATCTTTGTAGGAAATTTTCTTTATAAAAACAGATTATTTGAGCTTTCCAAGAAGTTTGTAAATCTGAACATCACCATGTATATTGTAATGGCAATGGGAAGGTTAAAAGATGTCTTGGCAAAGCAAGACTTGTCAGTTCTCCTTCAGCAATGTGATCAGGAGCTGACATGGGAATTAAATGCCATTTTTTGTTTTCTAATCAGATTAGGGGTTCCAGAAGCCATGATTCCTGCTGTGTTGGTATGATTTACTTAGCAGCAGAATGATGAGAAGTTAGAGTAATGAATGCCACTCTTCTTTACTTCTAAAGTTAGATGCAAGCATAGCAATATAGAGTTGGTTGGGTTTATTGGGAGCTGCTGTTCAAAGCCACCAGTAAAAGAAATTATGAGTCTGTCATCTGCTTTTTCTTATACTGAGCTTGTAGGTTTTTGAGGAAAAGATCCTTTGAGGAAAAGCTGCCTTTGTTGAGAATGTTTGCATGGCATCCTCCTCACTGTCCTCTACCTGTCCCCTCTAACAGCCAGCTGGGTGAGGTTCCTCTGAATGCAGGAGAATTTCAACCCTTCCTTGCAGTATTATCTTCAAAAATACATTTTCTGAAGCAGGGATTTAAATTTCTGTTACCTACATGTTGTGTCAGTGAGGAATGCATCAGATTTATTACACTGAACACCTAATTTTTTTCTATTATACAAAAATTTGGCAATGATACTTTACAGTGGCATCTATTTCCTTTTTTAAGAATAGAATGAAAGGAACTTTTTGGGTTTTTTTCCTCTACCACTTCAAGTGGTCCTTTTGCTGTGGAAAGTGCTTTGAAGCATGGCTGGCAGTGTCTCCTCTGTTTCCATTTGACTGTGTTTGGGTTTGTTTCTTCCTGGACCTCTGACAAAACTGTTACCTGTCTGCTGTAGCTTATCCTTGTGTGGCCCCATGGCAGCATATGTGAATCCTCATGGATACATCCATGAAACCCTAACTGTGTATAAAGCCTGCAACTTGAGTCTCAGTGGACGACCATCTACAGAGCACACCTGGTTTCCTGGGTAAGCATGGTTTAAAAAAAATATTAATAAATTCCAGAAATTTGCTTGTAATTGTGTTCCTGGGACAGCAGAAGAGCAAATACAGGATTTCTGAAATGTAGGTGGTCATTTCACTCATGTGAAAAACAGGAGAGTAAGTTTAGACTTTTTCAAAATACAGATTAAAATAGAAAATTTAGATAGTTTTAAGAATTTCTCTGGAATTTTTTTAATATGTAAAATTCTCAATTTTTTAAAATATATTCTAGAATCTGAGAGGTATAGAGAGGATACTGATTGTCTGAGGGCTTCATTGGGCACAGGTTTGTGTAACTCACATAAGCAGATTTCTTTGATCATGAAATAGTTACTGCACCAAAATACTTCTTACACGTGAAAACTGAATAAATATTAAATCAATTCATAATTACTAACAATGTAGTAATTTGATTACCTTTTATATTTATTTGTTACTGTGAAAAAGTAGCAGAATTAGCTGTCACAATATAAAAGTTTGCCTAATAATGAAGGATCTTGCATCAAAATGTCACTCTTCTCACAGCTTAAATTTAACTTTTTTTGCTAGATAAGCATTCTTCCAGGCACTTACTCAAAGTTTTGAACATTTAACTCTTAAAAATAGCTGAGATGTCAAACTGTTTCAATTCTAATTTCACAAAACTAGTTTTTAAATGTATTTTCACTAAATTGCTTTTCTCTGTGGTCCTTCCTGTATCCCAGAGTGTCAGGGATCATTCTGACTCTTCTGAATTGCTCTTCTGCAGCAAGGAGCTGCTGCAGCTGGAGTTCTTGGCTCATGCATGGAGATGTTTGCTCCTGCACTGTCTCACTCTGATCCAGTTTTATTTGTGGATGATCTTGTAGCACTGTGTGACTTCTGGGAGGGTTTGTGCTCCATCTGTCACAAGACACATTCCTTAAGGGTCTCTGAAGAAAACTTGTGACTTATAAAACCCGAAGTTAAATTTTCTCATCCTTGCATGTTTTCTTAGCTCTTTTCTTCCATGAGGGTTTTGAAATATTCATGTTCTGCCTTTTAAAGCTGTAAAATCAAAAGCCTTGCTCTGGAACCTGCAATTTCCTGTTATCTAGGAGCACTTTTATGGCTGCTAAGTCACTTACCCTCCAAGAAACATTTCCTGATTCCTCTTAAAATCATGCATCTCATCATACTGCACTGGCAAAACCCTTTAGTGGTTTTTTCTACTTGAATGCTGGGCAGAATTCTCTGGAAATCCAGCTTGGGACCAGTATCCCCTTCTGTCCTCAGGAGTGAGCTGTGTGAAAATATTTTCACTATGACTTTGCATCCAACTTGTGTTTCATTTTTGGTAGGTATGCCTGGACTATTGCCCAGTGCAGAATCTGTGGGAACCATATGGGATGGAAGTTCACAGCTACCAAAAAGGAGATGTCACCTCAGAAGTTCTGGGGACTGACCAGGTCTGCTCTCCTGCCTCGGATTCCAGAAGCAGAGGATGACTCAGGCCAGGATAGAACACCCCTGCTCTGCCTGTGATCCAGTCACCTGCTCTGGAGGTGAACAGGCACTAGGCTGTCTCTTAGATGCATCTGCTCAGTTCTGCTTCTGATGCTTACTTAAACTTAAAAGGCCCAGAACCCACCCCACACACACAGAACCCAGCCAAGCAGGCTCACTGCATCTGGGTTTGGTGTGCAGCCACATCCCTGTCCTTGCAGATGCACTGAGAACTGAAGGGTGAATCTTTAAAATGCCAGCTGGGGAGAGGAGGTGGCATGAGACACCAAGGAATGGATCTGATCCATCTGGGCAGGCTTGAGACTGAACTTTCTCCCTTTCTATAATTTCAGAAGATGTTTTATTGCTATCAACTTGCAGTGAAAGAAGGTGGGGGAAAACTAAAATTAGAAATACACGGAGTGTAATTTATGCAATGTACTGATGGTGGTGAGATACCAGTTACCTGCTGCAGAGTATTTCCCATGATATACTTAGAAGTGTTCTTGCTGAGAATCCCTGCTTCTGACTGTGGAATACTGCAGATTTTGTGCTCTTGCTGTTTCTCAGATAGCACCAACCATGGAAGAGAGTAGGACTGATGGCTCTTTTCTGGCAGGGCCTTGGCCACATCAGTGGTGAAAGCAGGAGCTGCCTGCAGGGGAACAGGCACATTCCTCTGGAAGGAACCCATGTGAAGTATTTGGTCCTCACAAGTTACTCCATTTATTTAGTCTCTTTGACTTTAAAAGTCTTGAATTATAACTTATTTATACAAAACACAGAGGTCAGTACCAGAACATAAGCTACACTGTCATTTATTGTTGAATGTGCTAATGCTTACTTTTCAGAACTATTTCTGTGGAGATGAGTTTGCCACCATCCACGTGCAGGGGCTGGGAAGAGCCCCCTCAGTACACAGTGTGGGAGATCTTTCAGCAGCATTTATTTTGACAAGGGACACAACATATCTTCAATGATTTTATTTTTTCCATTTTCATGTTGTAAAGTAACATCTCACATCATCACCCTTACCTTACAAAGAGAGGAGGTTTCTAAATAAAACAGCAACAACAGGCAGTGCTTTTCTTGGGCACTGTGCTCAGGAGTTGGGTGCCAAAACTGAGCAGCTTTTGCCACTGATTATTGGGGTTTGTTTGGTGATGGAAACTGGAGATGCCTTCAGTCTGTTTGTGTACATAAACTCCTGGTTTTGTTTTGAAGCTTTATCATTCACTTCATTTCTCCACAGCAGATCTTTTGGGAGCTTGCACTGTTAGGTAGGACACAAAACTACTGAAGATTTCAGACATCAGCCACTACTTGCTGGCTCTCTGGTGTCCCTACAGCAAATGTTTGTAGCCAGCAGAGGTGACCCCAGTGATGGGGATTTGGACCCAGTGGGACAGGCAGTGGGTGTGAGGGGGGCTGTGACAGGGCAGTGGGAAAGGGACTGGGATGTGCAGAGCTGCTGGAGGCTGTTGGGCTGTGGGGGGTGGATTGGGCTGAGTGTGTAGAAACAAATGATTGTGCCACTCAGGTTCAGTTCTCTGAAGGCCTCTACCTCTGTGCTCCTCTGGTAACCTTTGTTCTCTCCACAGACATCTTTAATTTTGTGTGCAGTGCTCTGATGTGGCAGTGAGCTGGAATAGCAATATTCCTTTGAATCCCACTCTGAACAAATCAGGGGTGAAGGAGGGCTCCTTTCCTTCAAGTAAACATTCTGGGTTTGGTTGTGTTTCTCTCATCAGCTTTCAGAAGGCTGACGTGAGAACACTGGTGTGAGAGACTGTGAAACCTCTGGACTTGCATCACCACTGGAATCCCACTGAGCTTCCCCTGCACACACGTGTGCACACACCATACACGTGTGCACACACAGACACACAGGGCTTAGCTCTAGGCTTGGTTTATGGCTTCCCCTCAAAGCTACCCAGCAGCTCTTGTTCCCATTGCCCTCAGTGGGGTTTGTGGGTGACACCAAGTGTTCAGTGCTTTAAAGTCCCTTCTCCTGCCACTGGATGGAAGTGTTGGCTCTGGTGAGTGAGGTTTTCAGAATTACTCTTTTCTCAGCTATTTAGTGAACTCCGTAAGGTCTTTGGGTTTTTGGGCAAGTCTTATCCTGCCTCAACTAAAACCAGCATCATGTTGGCCATGTATGAATCCAAAAATAGGCTGATTTGGGGGAGTGTGTGTATATAGTCAGATGTAAACTTATATAATTAAGTGAGATAAGTCAGGAGTAAATTTAGCACTGATTTTATTGTTGGTGATGCTGTTCCATCTGTCTTGCCTCCTGTGAAATGTTCACTCTTTGGAAATCCGTGGCACTTTCCAGGTTGAAGACCGGTGGGATTCAGGCTGCCAGGAAGGGGCTGAACCCTGCTGTGGTGAAGCTGCCATGAGGTGCTGCACAGCACCTGCCTAGGGCTGGTTCTGTACAGTGAGCACCATTTTCTATGCTTCTTTTCTCCTTTTTGGAGAGAAAATTTGGGATTGTGGAAGATTATTATTGACAAATGTGGACATTGTATGTTTTGGAGAGCTTAATGCAAAGGAAATGACATTTGATGATAATTACTTGTATCTTTACTACATTCTGTGGTTTATGTGGAGCTTTGTGCATTAATTGATACAATTGGTCTGCTGGCTGCTCCCAGTTTCCTCTTCTCTCCCCCCATAGTCCCTGCCTGTTCTGAGGTGACAGGAGGTGGGCAGTCACAGGTCACAGGGGTCTGGTGGGGACAGGAGAGGGACTGCATCCAGGGAGCACAGAGCTGCTCATTCCCAAGCTGTTGTTGCAGAAAGGTGTCACACAATCAGAGCCTCTGATCCTGCAAGGTTTCATATCTTCTAGGTTAGTTTTAATGATGAGGGAGAATCACATAGGACACTTGCACACTTGGTCTGAAACATGTTCAGCCACTCTGCTATTTGGTTTTTAATACTGGTTTTTTTTGGTGGTTTTTGTTTTTGTTTTGTTTTTTTTTTGTATGTGCTGAAATTAATTTTGTTCCTGTTTGTTTTTTTTTTTTTTTTTTTTTTCCACATTTGTTTAATTGCTCTGTAAAAGATGTGGAAAAGGTACCCTCTTCTCTGCTCTAACTCTTCCTCTGTCTGTCTTTGGAGACAACTTTTCAGAAAACTGTTGTTGCTTGCAAACATTTGCAAAGGATAAAATCAAATTTGTTTCAAAACTGATGTTTGAGGGTTTTTTGCTGATTGTTGGGATGGGAAGAAGGAAAACAATGGGGTTTACCTTGTGTGTAAAACTGGTTAGCTTCAAAAAACTCAGGAAAAAGGGTTTCAGCTTCAGAGACTGCGGAGGATCAAGGGGGATACAAACAGCTTCCCAACCCCCTGCTCCTTGCAGTGAACACTTTGTCTGCCTGTACAACACCCGAGTGAGGCTCAGGACGGGGACTTCAGACAACAGCAGGTGGTGAGCAGAGTAGAATTTCAGACCCTTATGGAGCTCTTGTCTTACAAAGAATTACCAAAAATGTCGAAGCTTGAGCTCCCTGTGCTCTGCCCACCCCAGCAGGAGGGACACCCCCCAGCAGCACCCTGAGGTAAGGACACCCCCTCCCCAACACCCTGAGGTAAGGACACCCCCTCCCCAGCAGGTTGTGAGGAACAGGCATCGTTACACCAGTCACGTCCCAGCCTTCTGCCGGACTTGTGGATTTATGGAATGCTGTAAGAACAGGCACCCACCTGGAGGTAAGGCAGCTGGAGCTGTTGTCCTGAGTGGGGCACCCACAGAGGAGGGGTCTGAGGGAGTCTGTGCCCTGACCTGAGCCAGCACCCTCCTGGGAGCAGAGACTTCACCTGGGCTGATGGCCCCTGGCTCCAGGCAGCCATGGCTTGTGCAGCCTTCCTTCCTGTAGCCACCCTGCTGCCTCTGAGCTGCATAAACTCTGTGTCAGTGTAGGGTGTTGTATAGAGAGAGTGGAGAGTAAGGTGTAGTGTGTGGGTGTATCTATACACCCCACAATACACACAGGATACAAAAATTGAGGCTGTTACTTGGGTTTCTCCACTGTGTGCCCCATGCACACCATGAGTGTGGCTACAGGGCCCCAAAGCACTGTACACACCCATACAGTGTGAGAGAGAGTGTGTGTGTGAGTGTGTGTGCGTGTGCAGGGAGAGCACCGCTGACAGGAGAGATGTGTAATAGGTGTAAATACAGACTATAAATATATACCATGGGAACATACATTTAATATGTACATAAATATATACCCCACCCCCCCCTCCCTTTAGGACCCCTGGCTATAATGTGTGTGTATCAGTGCAGAGCTGTACAGATACAGTCTCAGTCCTAACTCCATAGGGGGGTGTAGGGACAGAAATAAAAACCAAACCAAGCCAGTCCCAGGATGTGTCTGTTCTAAACATGAATAACTGTGTGTGAGTGTCTGTAACTGTGAGTGTCTGTCTGTCCAGGACACTCTGTGTGTCTGTCTGTCTGTCCAGGACAGCGTGTGTGTTCTGGACACTGTGTGTGTGTGTGTGTCCATGTGTCTGTCCAGGATACTCTGTCTGTCTGTGTGTCTGTCGGTCCAGGACACTACGTGTGTGTTTGTGTGTGTATGTGTGTCTGTCCAGGACA